>NC_137429.1:22470000-24870000 GCF_964374335.1 Astatotilapia calliptera | reverse complement strand
TGCTAAGTACTGCGTCGTGCCACCCATGACTCCAGTCCCTGGAGTGAATCTAGCCCACAGAGTTTTTATGGTGTCACTTACAAAAAAAGTGGGAAAAAAAAGAGACAGATCAACTTTAAGAGATGCTACAATTTAACACTCAAAGATAAGAAAGTAAATGTAAGTTCTCTACCTAAAAAATCCAAACATAATAGACATATAATATTAGTTCTAGTTCTAATAGTTCAGAATTAGAATTATGATAAAGGTTTTCTTTATTAAAGCTCTGCATGTGTGCATGCACAGCTTGTCCTACAGGGCCTATTTAGCGGTAGTATGTGCTGCTTATTGAGGGAGACAACTTCCCTGGGACAACAGTCACAAGTGATTCTGCTGATCAAACCTGGCCTCGAGTGCTGCTGTCGCCATTAGCTGGACAGCTGTGATTAATGCCTGTGAACCTGCGACCTAAACCTGAGAGGTGTTTGCTTGACCTGTTCCAAGCCTTTGTCATTCCTTCTCGGGTTTGAGTCCCACTTCACCTACCTACTGAACTACTCCCATACTTTATTTGTCCGATTGAACATGCTAAAAATAATAAGTAAAGCTTCCTGTGCTAACTAGACTGGGAAATTGCCATCAGGGACTCTGTGAAACCTTTTGCAGATGATTTTTTAAACTCTAATGTAACAAGGTGATGTAAGAGATACCAGTGTTGAGATGCAGAAAGGTAGCCTAGCTTAGTTGAGATGAAAACAGGGAGGAAAAAGCTAGTCCATGAAATAGCTACACTGTAGTAGTGTCCAATGTTTTTGAATAAATAGTTCTGTATGGACTGAATACGCAAAATCCATAAGTATATCCCTTGTAACTATGACTGTAGGGAAATATATTGACATTAATGGCACTATAACAGCATGTGCTAGTCACCGTGGCTATTAGGCTGTGAGCTTTTAGAAAGGTTTTACATATAGCATATATAATAGTATCTGTAAATATACTTTATTTGTATAAGAAAAGATTTTGGATTAATTATTATTTAGACAAATATAGAACTATTCAAAGAAAATATACAAAACGATTTTTTAGGATCTGCAAATCATCAATCTACATAATTGTTTCATGCCATTTTTATTGACTGAGGTGGGATTCTTTCAATGCTGTGTGCACCCTTGAACCGATGTGTTTATTTTGTCCCAAGTAAGCCCACTTGGGAAAATATTTTTCCTCCCAGTCTTCAGAATGGTATCTGCATTGCTGTGGATGGGAGGGCAGGGCCTTAGCAGAGTAAACATCAACAACCAGAACTTTAAGCTTTGGCTGTTTGGCTTAGAGAGTCATTCTGGGAGTTGAGAGTGAGGGGGAACCTGCAGGATCCGTGCAGAGTGACAGGCAAACACAGGTAAACACTGAACCCCCTTCCACAGAGCTGACCCCAGGGACTCAGTCCAGTATCAGTTAAGCTAAGTGAAGGCGAAGCACGTCACCGTCAGTTCCGCTCAAACACAGTCTTGTTTGGGGAGTCGCTGGAAACGGATGGTTTGCAAGTTCATTAACGGCTTCTCAGCTTTGAGGACGGCTATGATGTTGGAGTCCTACAGCAAATATTGAAATGTTTGACCTTGTCTTTATTTCATCACAATCTTGAGTCAGTCCTCTGTGCTGTGAAATATCACGATTTATAGGAAAATGACCCAAATGCTGTTGAAAAGCAAGCTGTTTAATGAGGCTGATTGTAAAAGTCCGCAATGCAAAACACAAAGTCCAAAAGGAAAAGCAACACAAAAAAGAACAAATACACTACAACAACTAACAGAGAACTAACAAATAGTAGAAATAAAAACCCAGACAATAAACAGAACTCCTAAAAAACTAATGAAACACTGGGCCTAAATGTCAGGATCAGGTCAACAAACTTATCAATAGCTGATAAAAAAAATACTAAAATATTTTTTTAAAATCTATAAATTAATTGCTGCAGTTCATAATCTGCTTTTGCCCTTGATTTAAATCAACATTTGTTCTTTAATTGACATGTTGCAAACAATCAAACCTACTGACGTTTAAGTCAAAATTAATATTTTGAGATGTTCTGGTCAAAAGGCTATGTGTATTTAGGTTGGGTAACTCTTTATTAGCTACCTCTCAGATATAAGGAGGTTTTATTTAATGTGATTTGTTTCTTCAGCTCATTGTTTCTGTTCATTGTTTTGGTAGTTTACTCTCAGGGACCATGTTTCAAGGAACAGCAGGCCAATGTTCTACGTAAATAACATCTCAGGCAAACTAGCTAGCTAAAGAAGTCGTTAGCTATACTAGCTAACCTTTTAGCTGCAGACAAACAATATTAGCAACTAATGCAAAAATTGTAGCTAATGTTTAACAAAACTTGTGTAAAAATCAGGAATTGGTGAAGACAAAAATAGCACTAGTTGCAGTGGATGTTGGGTAGGCACAAACAAAAACATCATCATATTTCAGGTTATTGTTGTTACAACTGTCCTTTGTGGCTTTAGCTGTATGTTTAATTCAATTACTGAAAAAATAAGAATAATTTGACCGAAATGACAACAGCTTAGCTATCCAAACATATTTATTTAAAGTAAAATGTGTCCTAAATTCAGCTCATTTTATCCAGTAATGCTATTATACGGTTGGTCTTCATTTTTTTTATGTATTTGGAAAAGACCGAACATTTATTACCAGCATTTAATATAACTTTTTCTTCAGTTTTTACAATAACTTGAATATTGTATAATAACTTGTTATTGATACTGCTAATAACAGACAAAGAAAATAAATGGAAAGGCAAGAGCGAAACCATGAGACAAAATAAAAGCATTAATTTTGAGTGGTCTACAACGTTTCCTGTTGCCCTCGTGCTTTGCCATCCCAAGGGCACTCACACACACACACACACACACACACACACAAACACAGGGGCTCGTGCACTCAGACGCTCACAATATATGGCATCCCAAGGGCACAGACAGTCTGGCGCAGTGCCCAGTAAGACCCTGAACAGTCCCTTTATAGACATGCTTGGCATCCTACACCAAGACCAACAGTCCTGCTTTTCACCATGCAGCGTGCAACACACACATACACACACAGACACGTACACATCGTGCAACACAGAAGTGAGCCGGGAGCCAAGGTTGAATAAGCTGACTTTCAGAAGGAGAGTTAATATCAAAATCATTGTGTGCAATAAAGGTCTTGCCAGTTTTGCTTAATATTGTTTTTCAGCAGCTGTTGATGCTATCTGACCTTAGCCGGTGAGGGATTGGAACAGCACACTGTTTTAATGGTTGCATTTCAGACCTATTTTTGCCTTATTCAGAACACATATTAAATGAGTATTCATATATTGCACATGCCTTAAGATGAGTGCAGCACAGGATTTTATGTAATAGGTTATTGCGTATTGATTTTTAGTGGTAATGATGCTTTGCTTGTTGTAAAAATAATATAAATATATAAATTTCACTGACCTCATCTATTCTTCTACCCACTTCCACCTCCACTCTTGCTTTGATCCTGCCTGTTTTTTATCAATGGACTCTCCTGGACTCTTTATGAATAGGACTTGCTGTGCAGCTCTTTGGCACTCGCTCTCAGCAGGCTTTTTAAAGGTTTCATTCCAAAACTCTCTGCTTTCAGTTTAGAGAAATATTATACGTGAAACACATTAACATTAAAGAAACGGTTGTACTTGAAATATAGAACCACTCTGTAAGCAGCCGTCATACAGTAATGAAGAATTTTGAGCAACAATGTGCTCCATCCCATTGGTATATCTTGATTGCCACAGACAAATGAGTGGAGTGTTTTAGCTAAAAACATGTGAGTCAATGCACACTCTGTGGGTTTTGCTGAAAGTACTTGCCCTATGATAAAAACTGAAATGCATGATGGAAAATGCAGTTAAGATAAGGGTTTAAACACAAGCAACAACATCTGGGGCTGAAAACTCCAATTCAGTCCAGTTCAGTTCCATTTTATTTATAAAGCACCAAATCACAACAGCAGTAACTTTAATGCATTTTCGGCGGTAAGGTTAAAACCCTACAATAATTAAGAGAAAACAACAACAATCAAATGAACTCCTATGAGCATGTTTAGCTTTCCCAGTTTAGTTTAGTACTGTTTTTGTGTTTCACTTTTTGCCAGCATTAAAGCTGTGTTTTTGAGTTTACGTTTCGTCTCCGTGAGTTTGCGTTTGGGTCCTCTCCTGCCTGCCACACAACCGAACCATGACAGAAGACTTACGACCATTACATGGACCCAGCAAACCGCTCTCAGCTGTATGAGCGCCAAGAGGCAGCCCTCGCCCAGCTGGAGGAGGAGCTCCGCTGGAAGCCGTGGCGTGCTCCGGATTATGAGCACTTATTCCGCGGAACTCGGCGGGCTTTTGAAGGTCCCCGAAGTTGCCAAAAGCCTCCGCTTGTTGCCCCGCTCGCACCCAAGCCTCAGCCGCTTCGGGTGGGAGTGCTCCGTTTTGCTTGGGATGCTCACGCTCCAGCCTCTGCATTGCCGTCCCGCACGTCAGAGGCTCAGCTGTATGCCCCGTCGGCTTCCTCACCCCAGAGGAGGCGACGCTCTCGTCGCCGTCACTTTTCACTTGCTGAGCAACTCCCGGTGGTGAGTTATAGTGACTGCCTTTCACACATCCCACCTGAAGCCATAACTGAAAGGGACAATAAACTCACCCCAGACACTGTTGGAGTCTCCCTTTTGGACGATGACATAGACTGGGAAAAGTTTTTTTCATTTCGCTCCCTCTGAACGGGGAGAGATCAAAGACAATAAGCACTTGCCAAGGGCTGTAAATGCTTTTAAAGGAAACACTGTGAGCAATGTCACCAGGTCTCAAACACTCAGTTCAGGTTCTGTCAGTTCAGGTTTTGTCAGGTCCGGTTCGGTCATCCCCGAGTCAACCCACTCTACAACTGTTAACCCGAGGATTTCGAAAACTGTTAAAACAAAGACTGCTCATACTAAGACTGCAAAACATGAAGTGGACGGCGGGTTCATTTTTGATAGATCTGTTTTTGTCGACCCAGTACATGTTGACCCTGAGCCTGCCGTTTCTCGGACTGTTTTTTCTGAGCCTGCTCCTTTTCCTGCTCGTGTTTCTCCTCCCGGGGCAGCTCGGGCCCAGCGTACCTCTGCACCCGTACCAGTTCCTCGGGTGGGGGAGGCTGAGGCCCAGTTGGTCCCCGCTCTGGTTTCCAGGCCGGCTGAGGCTCTGTCCCTTTCTGCACCCGTACCAGCTCCTCGGGTGGGAAGGGCAGTTGCCCAGCCGTTGCCAGTGCCTGTTCCGGTCCCCAGGGTGAGGTCAGCCAGGATACAGCCCGTCTCCGCACCCGTACCTACTCCTCGGGTGGGAGTGGCTAGTGTCCGGCATGTGCCTGCACCCGTCCCTGTTTCTACTGAGGGCTCCGGAGAATTCGGTCTACAACCCACACCGCCATCACTACTGCATGCTTTTCAGTCTATAGCTCAGTCATTAGCTCTGTTAGCAGCCCAGTCCATAGTACACTTTCCTGTGTTTCCGTTAGCTCAGCCCTTAGCCCACTGTGCAGCTCAGCCAGCTCCCCAGTGTTTAGCTCGGTCGTTTGTTCCATCACCCGCTCAGCCTTCTGTTCAGCCAGTAGTCTCTGCACCTACTGGTCCTGCCACTGCTTCAGCTGGAGGGTCCGAGGGGCCCGTTCAGCCTCCTGTCTCCGTTGGAGGGTCCGAGGGGCCCGTTCAGCCTCCTGTCTCCGTTGAAGGGTCCGAGGGGCCTGGTCCGGCCTCGTCAGAGTCGTATCCTCGTCTGGTCCGGCTTCGTCAGAGTCGTCGCCTTCCGCGCGGCCGGCCCCCTGAACTGCTCTGTCGTCGCCATCGCCTGTGTTGCCGCCGTTGCCTTTTGCGCGGCCGGCCCCCTGAACTGTTTCCACGTCGCCATCGCCTGTGTCGCCGCCGCCTTCCGCACGGCCGGCCCCCTGACCAGCTCCATCGTCTTCTTCGCCGCCGCCGTTTCCTTCCGCGCAGTCGGCCCCCTGAACTGTTTCCCCGCCGCTTATGCCGTCCGCATGGTCGGCCCCCTGAACTGCCCTTTGTTTGGGCTGTTTTCTTGGGCTCCGGTGTTTTGCTGTGCTCTGCTTTTGTTTTCTGGTCCTCTCCTGCCTGCCACACAGCCGAGCCATGACAACACATACTGACAATCTGTTAGGTAGCAGCAACTAGAATACATTTTAAAATGTAGACATGGTCAACATGACCTGCTGACATCCAGAGTGAGCATCAGAATGAAGAAAAAAAAATGGGGTTGATTGTGTCAGATGGGCTGATTTGAGTATTTCAGAAACTGATGATCTAGGATTTTCCCACACAACTAACTCTAGGGATTAGAGATAATGGCCCATAAAGGGAAAACACTGAGTGAGCATCAGGTCTCTGAGTGAAAATGCGTAGTTGATGTCAGAGCTCAGAGGAGAATGGCCATACTGCTTTGATAGGAAAGCAAGAGTAACTTTAAAAAAAAAAAAAAATCAGTTGCAGAAGAGCATCTCTGAGGATCACACTGAACCTTGAAGCTGATGGGCTATGCAACTCCTGTCAGCTAAGAACAGGAATCTGAGGCTATAAATCACACAGGGTCATCGAAATTGGAAAGTGGAAAAGTGCTTAGTCTAAGATTTGGATGCTAGGTTCAAAATTTAGCATAAACAACATACTGCTGTAAGTGATAATTTACTGGTACACTTTGGGCTCCTTAGTACCATTATATTCAGTATAACATAAGATTTAACTGTGCAGCATACCTAAGCTCAGGTAATCTCAGACTGGATTCTTGAACATGACAATGATATCACTGTACTCAAATGGGCTTGACAGATGTGGTAAAATGGGATAGACTTATTATGAACGTGTAGATGACAAATCTATAGCAACAGTGTGATGCTATCACATCACTATGGAGCAAAATCTCATGAAGAATTCAGGCAGTTCTGAATCTGAAAGAGGGTCCAGCCCGGTACTAGTAAAGTGCACCTAACAAAGTCTCCACTCAGTGTTTCTGAATGCATCTTGCTTACCAAGCATGCTAGAATTAACAAAGCACTCCATTCCTCTCAGCCAAATATGGTCACTTGTGACAAAAACAAAACGTCCAAAAAACATGGCCCCTAGCCAAAATGCCAAGGTTGGAGCTTTGAAATGGGCTTCACAAGCCAAGTGAGTGAAGTCACACACATCCTTCATTTATGTAAGTCCATGGGTAACTTAAAAAAAAAAAAGAAGCTAGCAACAAATGATAATGGCGCAACAATGGCAGGTCACTGAGTCATTATTTTGTTAAATAATACACTTAAAGTTATGTGTGGCACAAATCTTTTTTATCACTGCTGAATGTCTTGTGCCTTCAGTGGTGAGCTAAGCAGACTTGATAAAAGATGTCTTCAGCTGCAGCACTTGTGTGTACTGCAGCCAGAGGACTCATGATTGTCGGCAGAGAGAAAGAGAGCTCTCTTAGTTCCTGTATGATGGGCTGCCAACAACAACCCCATTACATCTCCCTGAACAGTGGCTCAGGGTTCACAAGGAGGGCTCGAGCAAGTGGAGAAACACTACCACACTTCTTAACATCAATGTGTGTGTGTGTGTGTGTGTGTGTGTGTGTGTGTGTGTGTGTTCCCAGACTGAAATATTTGACAGCTGAATCAAGTTTAACAAAGTGATTGCAGATATTCAGTCTCGTTCCATGTGCAATTAGCAGTTTATTTGAATGTGTAGCAGCCAAAACCGTAGTACCTATGGTGCTGCACTACTTCAGCTTTTGGTGGGTGCTGTATATTTATACTGGAAAACTGACAAAATGACCATAGTTTTTTAAAAAAACACGCTAATTTAAAAAAGAAGGTATCACTTCCTAATACACTTTGACACTTCTCTGTGTGTTGATTTGATTTGTTGTTTCTTACGTGTAAAATTATATCTTTATTCTATGCTCTGAATATCTGTTTTCAAATATCAAAATAATATCATTATTCTCCAGACTCAGCTTCATTGACAGACACACCACTTAATCCTCTAGACATCTTGGAACCCTCTTTCAGTAGAAGAAATCCGGTATGATATCATAGAGCTGGAGCTTGTTTGGCGGCAGGGTAGCGTAGCCCTGTTTGTCTGTTGTCGTGGTGATGAGGAGACAGGAAGGAGAGATGTAGGAGCCAGAGCGAGGTGAGCTATTGCAGGTGATCTTGCTTGTCTGTCTTTATATCCCTCCTTCCATTCCATTGTGATGGATATAAGCTAATGTGACCAGACGAAGGAGTGCACTTTCATGAACAACTGTTTCTGTATGCAATGCTTGAGCTTGAAAACTACACTGTGAAAATCACTAATGATGGTTGTGTTTTTCTACGGAATCTTGAGGAATTTGTGGCTTTTTCATGACAAAAAAATTTGGATTGTCTGGCTATCAACTATCAAAAGCATGCAAAAATCCCAACTGAGAAAACTAAAAGGGAGAGAAATTTGCAGCCTACAGAAAGTTACAACCTATTGCACAGTAACACACTGCAGTTACAGAAAACATATCCAAAAAGAGATGAAATTTTCATGGTTAATAGTAAATAGGCAGGTTCTTATATAGCGCTTTTCTACTGTACCTGAGTACTCAAAGAACTTTATACAACTTGCGTCATTCACACAAACACTTGTTTTCAAAGCCAATTCTTTCCATCTAACATTGACACTCCAATGGATGCATCGGAGAGCAACTTGGGGTTAGCGTCTTGGCCAAATGCATACTGCAGATGCTTCGAATTGAACCACAGTTCAAAAATCAGTGGCAACAGGCCTTATGGAGTGAACAGTGGAAGTAAGAGAGGTACAACAGTGAGTGTCTACAGCCAACTGTAAGACATGGTGGAGGCTCTATTATGGTTTGGGATCTTGTCAAAATTGATGGACCTCAGATTAGGTCCACCATGCAGTAGTATCTGGAAACCATTTGAGTGGCAGTGGCTTCATTTTACAGCATTACAATAATCCCAAATACATTACCAATGGAGTCCAAGCATAGCTATAGAGAAAACCTCTCAAAGGTACACTATAGCCCCTTTTCCATTAGCACCTACTAATCAAACTCGTCACAGTTTTCAGGGTTTTCCAATAGGTGATAGTACCTGGTACCATGTACTAAAATAGTACCTACTTGGCCAGGGTTCGAAGTGATCCGAGCAGGTACTAAAATGTGATGTCATCAGACTGCATGCCACTGATTGGCTTGTCAGTGGTGTCAATCGATGAGTCATGAGAGCATTTTGTTCACAAGAATCAAAACTGCTATTTTTTTAAACCCGGCAAAGAGGGAAATGGCTACAAAAAACAACGCCGTGGTCTCAGAGTACGACGAAAAGCCACAGACTGAGCAGCAGGTATAGCATCGCCTTGACGTCCACCTTTGTTGTAGCCTTTGTGTCACATACTAATTAAGTCACAGGACGCTCAGCTACATCGCGGTAACAATGACCACGCACATTAGATGCTACTCGATTCTAATGGAAAACCAGTCAGTCCGAGTTGAGTCGTGGCAAACCATGGTAAGTTGATCCGAGTAGGTACTAATGGAAAAGAGGCTTGTTAGTCATGGATTGGTCTCCCCAGAGTCCAGACCACAACATTACTGAAGCAGAGTGGGATCATCTTGACAGAGAACATACAAAAGGCACAAACATCCAAAGAAGAGCTTTGGAATCCTTGCGTAACAGAGTCTAGGCTGTGTTGAGGAATAAAGGCAGTCAAACCAAATATTGTCTGTTCAGCTTGTTTGAATATTGTTAGAATATCTTGTTTTTTGCCTTATATACTGTATTTTCAATCATCTTTCAATAAATCCCTGCACCTATTTCCTAGTTTGTGGGTTAGCTCAAACCTTTGAATATTACTCTGTTTTTCTATTAATAATATAATATAAAGTGGTGATTAGCACTGTTGCTTCACATCAAGGTCTTGAGTTCAATCCATCCCTCCTCCTTTTATAATCTTCCTATTTTGTCACAGCTGACCATCCAAAGACAACACCTTTTGGCACATTTCCTTTTTGAAGGAGTTGTGTAATACATTGTTTTAACTTGCAGCTGTTTTGTGGGGGCCACGTTGCCTTTTAGTCAGTCATGTGCAGAAGCATGTTCTATATATTTAGAAAGAAGGTTCAGCTATGTAATAAAAAATAGTTTGGGTAATATCTGTAGTTTAGAGTGTTGGAGTTTAATGAACATCTACCATACCTGGTAGACAGTGTTGGTCAAGTTACTTGAAAAAAGTAATCAGTAACTAATTACTGATTACTTCCCCAAAAAAGTAATCCCGTTACTTTACTGATTACTTATTTTCAAAAGTAATTACTTAGCTACTTAGTTACTTTTTAAAAACACGATTTACAACCTGAATAGGTGATAAAGTGATAGATCTTTCAGCCCAATTCTACTTTTTCTGCATAATCCATCATACAAAATGTAATCAAATGGAAACGTCTCTTTTTTTTTAACTTGTTTTATCAGTTTTAATCTTTTAACTTTATGCATCAAGCAAAAATTTAATTATATGCACCATTCTCTGACTGGAAGAAATTTGTTTAACATTTAAACCTATTTTCTGCACATTCCAGCACATAAAATAAAATATTGTTTGTGTTTACTCTCACTCTTTCAAATAGATACAAGTAAAACACAGCAGAAAATAAATAAAATCAAAGACTAGCGGTCCTGTTGCTCTATTTTCACCTGTAAAGCAGGACTGTGGTAGGCGGAGGTTTACCCTGGTGCAGGTGTGCCGCAGCGGTCAGTGGAAGAATCCGCGAGTTTCTCTGTGAATTTCCCATTACGTCGTAATGCACTCGGTGCTTGCTCAGAAGTTTAGGGGGTTTTTTCGCTGTAAAAAGAAGTTTTCTTCCCACGCACAACGGACGCTAATGTTTTTGTCACTTTTTATGGAATCAAACTCAAAGTAAGGTCAGTACTTCCACGCTTTAAACGCTGCACGCTCACACTCTCTCCTGCACTTGATATATGATCCATTGTTGATCTGCACACAGCTGTTGTCACGAACGTCGCACTCGCTTACGTCATTGTCGTGAGACATTCTTGCAAAAAAATCACGGTTTTAGTAACGCAGTAACGCAGCGTTCCTACGGGAAAGTAACGGTAATCTAATTACCCATATGGAAAAGATATATATAAATCTTATAAAGTTTGTATCTGTCTTGTGTGAAACTTGTATGAAAAGCATATAAGAGTGAAAACAGATATAAGATCCCTTGAAAAATTATATAATGAAACTTGTATGTTTTGGATGCTTACTAAAACAATATATGAAAGTAATGAGAAAGTGGCCACTTTCATGAGTAATCACATATAAGTTTTTACTATTTCTTTTCCATATGGGTACCGTTTTTGCAATAGTAATCCCTTACTTTACTCGTTACTTGAAAAAAGTAATCAGATTACAGTAACGCGTAACGCGTTACTGCCCATCTCTGCAGGTAGATTTGCCTGTGGTTGTAGCACTGCAGTGACGTTTTTTCTGATTACTGATGATAATAGGTGATTCCTGACATCCAGCAGTGTGTGACAGTGTGTACTTTCCTTCAAACACTTCAGTTTAAGTATGCTGTCAGGGCATTTTTCAGCTGCGGGTTAAGCTGAGGCAGCCCTGAGTAGATGAAAAAACTCGAACAAATCACTCTCACCTGCTGCCATCCCCCTCTTCAGCTCCACACAATATCTTGTCATCCCCTAAATTGCTCTGGATCATCTCAAATTCCCCTTTCCACTGATCCATCCAATTACAGTGTGTGCCTGTGCACAGTGCAGCGACCACACTGTATATCTCCTTGCTCTAACTATGTTTATACAGGGACTATAAGACGTTGAGGTATTTGGGTTATTCTTTTGGTCAGCTCTGCAGCGCAACTGAAAATCCCACAAAACAGAACGCTAATTGAGCGTCGGATTGTGATTGGGAGGGGGGTTGGTTTGGGAGTCTAGACTGAAGTCCACGACCCTTCCCTCTCAATGTCAATGTAGTGTGAAGTCGTGCTTTACACACTTAGCGGGAAATGGAGAAGAAACATCAGTCTACTGACCCATCTACTGGTTCACATGAAAATAAAATCTACAGAATTTATTAGGAAACATAAAGTGGAGAAAAAAAACTTACAATTAAGCATTTCTAAGTGTATTGGAGCCATTCAGCTGCTCTGGTTCTTATTCACCTTCTGTGTCCACTATACCCACAACTTCATTTTCCCTGCATTTCTCATAGGTGTTTATGGAAAGCCTTCAGCCATAAAAAAATAAGAGATGAAGGAAAAACAGAAAAAAAATCCAGTGTAGAGTTTGTGCTAATCAGATGCGAGCAGCCAAAATGCTTGAACCAAATTGTTATTATTAGTGGTTTTGAGGGCTCTGGGCTTGTCGTTTTTGCTATGTTTATATTTCAGATTTTAAGGAATACATATATAACAAATTATGCACATCACCTTCTCATATTAGACAGACGCTGGACGCTGGCATGTAGCTGTAGTGGGTAAAGGTCTGCCAAGGCCAAAAACCACTGGAAAAAGTGTGTGGGCTGAGCCATGGATTCAGTCAGGTCTTTGTAACATGTGCAGGAGATTTTTCTAGAACATGCCTTAAAGAATGCAGCTGCATTGAGCAGATTTACTAAAGGAGAAGCGTATACCTGTCCGCGGTTATTAATGAGGCCCGGAATGAAATTAAATCAACAATAACAAGTCGTCACATTAAATTCTGCACGGTGGCAGGGTTTTTCCTTCTTAAAAAATATTAAACTGTGACTTAAAAAAGTAAGCTGAGGTACTGACTGCATAGGACGCAGGCAAGAGGACGCCCTCCCACCCAAGGTTGCAGATTATTGAGAAATGACTTGAGTTTGAGCTCTTCATGTGTTTCACATTTCCCATTCTGATTGAAGTGCAATGGAGCGGTTCTTAACATTTCCCCTAAAGTTTACTAAACTGTGGTTTGAATCCCTGCTATTAGCTAAACAATGGTAAACAGTGCTGGTGTGATTAAAAGTTAGGGCACGGGGAGCTGAAGTCAAGAACTTTTAATGTCTCTAAATATTCAGTGATGTTCAGACACATATTAGGCTTAATTATATAACACACTTGGAGAACAATTTTGGTTTATTACAACTAATATTTACCGATATTTACCATAATTTGTATTAGCTATCATAGCTCGGTGTTTGCAAGCACAATGCTACATGAAGAGGTATTGATGTAAACTCAGTGCAGTCATCATTACATTTCACAAGCAATTCAAGAGTAGTCAGTCTTACCAGACTGAACAAGTACCAAGAGCGGCTGGATGAAGTCTGTTCTCTGACTCATTCAAATGAAACACAAAATTATATATGAGATATTTTGGAAGTGCCCCATATTTATGAAGCCCAAAGAACATAAACAGTTGACTGGCACTATGCCATCCTGGAACCTGGAGCCACAAGCTCAGGGCATCACTGTAAACCACTATGGGCTAGCTATTACTTTAAGATCAATGTTGAAGCTGGGAGTTGGTCTGCAAGCTATGATGAATGTTTAAAACAAGCTATTTTTTTTCCGTTTGCCTGTTTTCATTTCTAAATAAGCTTTGATAAATTATGGGTTTGTCTAAAGCAACTCTTGTTCACTTAAAAAAAAAAAAAAAGAACTTCAATGCCATTCCTGCCTTTTAAATATATCATGGGTGGATTAGCTTAGCATAAAGACCGTGTGCAGGGGGGAGACTATAGGTCTGTCCAAAGCTGTGGGAATCATTGAAGAGTGATCAGTGATGGTAGGCAACTAACGTCTAAAACACTAACTCTTTATTTATACAAGCTTAGAGCCTGAATGGTGAAATGCACAATTTTCCAAAAATGCTGATAAGTAGTTATTGTAGTTTGCTTTGTGAGGCAAAAATCGGCCAAAAAGACAGTGCTGCACCAGAAACCTCCTTGTTGTTGCTTTGGTTGCTAGCAGGCTACTGTGGTGTCCTCACAGCTTACATGGAAGACCCCAACTTTGAGGGTGAACAGTCTCAGCTATATCTACTGCTCTGTGAATAACTAACAAATGTTTTCACACAAATGGTTGTCTTCCAAGTAAACTGCACGCTAACACTGCAACCTGCTAGCGACCAAAGCAATCGCAAAGAGTTGTAGCACTAGAAACTGGCTTTTTTATGCCAGTAAATTCCAAATCAGTTTAAACAACCAGGAAGGAGGTGTTGATCTTTTTGTCTGACTCTTAAAGGGAAAGTACCTTACAGTATATGCTATGACTTCCAGGTGGCTTTTTTTTCAGCTACCATTTCCATCATGACTAGGGATGGGTATCGTTTAGGTTTTATCCGATACCGGTGCCAAATCGGTACTTTTGAAACGGTGCCGGTGCTGAAACGGTGCTCAAACCGGTGCTTAAAGAATGGAGAACACAAAATTGGTCCAAAAACCTCTCATGTTCAGCTGGTTTTTGTAAAAAGATAACAATGTTAGCCTTTTCTGCAGCTATGGGGCATATATGGTATCACTCTTGGCTGGAAGCAGTGCTTAAACAATGGAAAAAACGCAAACTTTACCCAAAAACCTCTCATGTTTAGCCGTTTCCCTCTTTTTCTTTGGTCATTTTAGCCTTTTTGGCCAGGGTGAAGGGAGCATCTGCCATCAAACAAGAAGACAGCCGCATGTAGCTATGATGATGTTTGCTAGTTCACCTTACCTGCATTAATGACCCACCTACTATCCTCGGAAACGTAAAATGATTGGCTAGAAGTGGATCACAGCTCAGGAAAAAAAAGCACCGAAATAAAGCACCGAAATGTGCGCTGCTTTTCGGTCTGGTTACTACAGTTTATGTCAGAACCGGTGCCATCATGGCACCGGACACCGGTACCCATCCCTAATCATGACAATGAATATAAACTCTTTGTAAGACCATGCTAGCAACAAACAAATGCAACAAAATTTAATTTAAAATTTTCATTAACTTAAATGAATTCTGTTGGCAAATAGCTAATATTAGATTAGATGCGAATATACTGGTCATACGATTTCTCTAATATTAGCTAACAGCTAATATTAACAAATCTAATATTAGCTAATAAATAATCTAATATTCACTGTTTACCAATATATTGGTAACATAATTTATAACCCCCGATAAATTTAAAAAGTAAAAAAGAGATGGGTGTTGATAATTATATATTATAAATATCATATAACGGCAGAGTTTGTCCACAAACACAACAACCAGCTGATCTGAGCAGGGAGCAAACAAGGTAATCCACCACTTGTTGGGACAGTAAAACTGGATTTTAATATTTTATAAGTAGAAACACATAAAAAACTGCAAATAAAAATGTTAAGGAAAGCTGTTAGAAAAAAGTCAGCTCATGTAGCCGATTTCTAAATCGGTCTTAAAAATCCTATATTGACGAGGCTCTAGTAACAATAATGGATCAATTTCCCTAAAGTTATTTAAAACTGGATTGCCCCTTTAACATGGACCATATGGCAATGTAAACATCAGGAAAGAGGATAGATCAACTGGCTGCGCTCAGATGCACGCAGCTCACCGCCAGGTCAAGAAATACATGTCAAAGAAAAGCACATTATCCTAAGTCATTGAGAAGCCTTGCTTATTTTCAAGTGCAAATTAAGCATGATAATTATGAGCTTACGAGGCGTGCAATTTAAGTGAATGGACAAAAACGCTCTTGTTTATTTTTACTCTGTAAGGTTGACCATGATTAGGTGCCATGCTCTGAAATGACTGTATATGCTCTAAAACAAATCCTCTTTCTTTTAAAATTTCCTAAATCAGGCATAATTAAAGACTTAATCTGCCCACTCAGAGTGAGCCAACAGCTTGACTTCTATTCACCTCAAAGCAAATTGAAGTGTTTTATAAACATATGCTTCTCTTAACATGCAGGTAAACGAAAGAGATGGAACATTTCACAGAGCTGCTGTGGTTTAATGGCATTTTCTGAAATTTTTACACTTTTTACATTTTTTTTCATATAGAAGATGCCGGAGGAAAAAAAGATAAAGCTTTAGGGGAGTGATTTATGGGGAATCCCAGTAACTGCATGTAATTAGGCATGTCACACTGAGGATGTCAGTCTGTGACTGTCTTCTGTCCCTTTGTTGGCTCCAGAAACTATTCGGAAAAAGACTCAAGTTTGCTTTCTTTCCACCAGGCTAAGCTGGGAATAATGGTCTAAATACAGAATGACTAAACTGTTGAGAAAACACCCAAAAGTCATGTCTTCTTAAATCTGATGGTACCTGGGAACAAGCAGCTGTTTCTGTCAACTGTGTTCTTTGCTAGAAAAAGCCTTTTTTAAATTTATGTTTCCTGTGATTTAAATAATAGCACAACAATCAGGAAAGATCGTATACAGAGGTGGCTTAAAAGTGTACTTGTCTGATTAAGAGTAAACAAGCCCCCGAAAATATTTATAAAAAAATATTTTTTCTGTAGCCCCATGTTGACCAGAATTCTCCCAGTCACAGATGTCCATCTCAGGTAATGAGGACAGTATCATTATAATTAAATGCAATGCCAACCTAGTGAGCTCCAGCTCCTTCGCCTGAAGCAACAAATCATAAACTGTGATGTTTGTGTCTGTTAAAGTACTTCTTAAGAGAGCTGTAATAATAGACCAAGAGCGAATCTCACATTCAGATGAGTCATTTAGGGTCTTTAGGTAATAATATTAATTTATCATCAATTGTCTTCTGGCATTCCTACTTTTCCATCGGCAGTTAAAACACAGCCTCCGAGACGCAATATTTAGGCCTACTTTACTGTAGAATGTACTTAGACTGCCAGTTTTAAACCATTGTGTATTGTGTGGATATGGCATTACAGCTGTGGTTGCTGCTCTCAGTCAGTTTGGTGTCAACACAGTTCTCTGGTGTACAAACCAAAGAAACAGAGCTTGTTGCACTCTGTGTTGTGGTCTGTACACATTAGCTGCTCCAACACTGGGAAGTGATGATGGCTGTTACTTTGGTAGCCTAACAGAGGCCAGCAGACTTGGAACCAGAATCTCCTTCAACATGTGTGAAGAAATAAAAGATTAATTCTGTTGAGACATCTTTGCTCAAATTAGCATTGTTAGTCCATCTGTAGTACTTTACATCTGGCAGTACAGCTCTGTTCTGGGACCTCCTCCGCCCACTGAAGTGCCTAAAAGGAGGGAGAGCAGCAGGAAGATCCTCCTCAAAGTGCAGAGCGCAAATCTTTAACAATGGACATAATATTCATAAAATGGGAAACTGCGTGAATAACATGACGTGAAATAGTTGAGGTTGAGGTCCCTTCCAAAGAGACCTGCAGAGGAAGATGCAATTGTAACACGGGTGAGGTAGTTTAAATAGCAGGACCAATGCAAGATTCAACAATAAGACGTGCAGAAGGGCATCAGCTGAACCCCCATATGATGAGCTTGACCCATGGACTGCCTGGGCCAATACTATTCCAAATTCATGAAAGATGTGGATTGTAACGGTTATACCACCATCAGGATAAACCACTGATTCAAGGCAGCATGGATCCCCGCTTCCATGTTGTTTATGCACCCAACCAATTAAATGTTGCAGCAGATATCAGGACTCATCAGACCGCACTGCATCTTTCCAAACTCTTATTTATCTAGTTTTGGTAAGCCCGCACAAATTGAAGTGTCAGTTCCAGTGTGGTGTTCTCGTGCTGTTGTAGCCCATCTGCTTCAAGGTTTGACATGAGAGATGCTCTTCTGCATACCTCGGTTGTAACAGGTGGTTATTTGAGCTTTTTTTTTACCTTCCGGCAGTATGGCCGTTCTCCTATGACCTCTGGCGTCAACAAATGATTTTCCCACAGAAGTTGGCACTTACTGGATGTTTTCTTTTCATGCACCATTCTAGGTAAACCCTACAGATAGCTATGTGAGAAACTCCCAGCAGATCAGCAGTTTCTGAAATAGTCAGTCCAGTCCATCTGGCACCAACCACAAAGTGTTTGCTAGTCTGCTCCTTTAAAGCTACTTCAGCAGGTACTATTGAGTCATAGAAGTTTTTTAAGTACATCCAACTGATCAATGTGACCTTATCACAAAATAATATTCATGTATGGTGAAAAAGGCCAGAAAAGTAAGCAAAGAAGAAGACTAGATGCAGCAGAAGGGATGCACAAAGAGAGACTGAGTGTATGTGTGAGGATGGCACAGATGGAAAGAGACAGAAGCAGTTAAGCTCTGACTCACATGGGTCATCTGACTATAGTGTCATCATCCTTGTTGTTGCTCTGCAGTGCTGCCCAGAGTGACCTACTTAGTATGTCCCGAAATGTCCTTGAAACGTCACTTTGTCAATATTACTTCAGTCCCCCTGTTCAAAGTTACTTAGTACAGTTAAGTCATTGTGTGAGTACTTACCTAATTTTCCTTAGCGGGATTATAAAGTACCTTTACTTTTATTTAAACTCAAGCGTCTTCCCAGAAGCAGTTGTAATGAGGGAGGCAGTAAATAAACGTTTTTCCCCCCACTGACAGCACAGCCTTAGCAAGAAGCCACAAATAAGCCGCTCCAAAGTCAGCCTTGTTGCCTTGTTTGTCATCACAAGTCATAATCCATAGCGGTAGAGGCCTGAGAGCGCTATGACGTGATTGCATAAAGTCTGAAGCCCTAAAATGATGCTGGTATGGCTTTAGGATGATTGAGTTTCATGGATTTTTTTCAAGTTTTCTTAAAAAGGTGCCGATAGTGAATCTTGGCCAAAGAATGGCTCCTGTGAGCTTTTGAACATGACCCTCAGTTCAGGTACACAAACATTTTCTGCTTGTCCACAGATGCTGCAAATTTATATGCATATACAGTATCTTTCAAAAGAAATACAAGCAGTCAGACTAAAGCGGTCCAATGTTGCACATGTGTAAAGCTTACACATGTGCATTTTGAGACTTACAAATATTAAATTGTAAAAATTGTGTTACAGTCATCCTGCCATTGAAACAAATTATAATTCAAATTCAATTTGATGAGTAGAAGCTTTATAGCATTTCCCCCTTATGGTCCATTCTACCTCTGACCCTTCATTTAGCATTATGTGGACATGATTTGGTTAAAGTCTCAATAGATGTGATCAACACAAGTGCCAGCTTTCCTGGGTTCCCACCCACAGGCATGAAAGGTGTCAAAGTTAGTTTGGAAAGGCAACATGGAGATTGATGGCAAAAGTGCTTTCATTTATGTATTTTACTCTTATTATGGCAGGGAATTCTGCAGGGGTGGGAAAGCTGGAAAAACCTGCTCAATCATACACGGCCATCCATTAAAAAAAAAAAAATCCTGACATTTGTAACCAACTAAATGTAGAGAAAACCACAACTAGTCCCTGGTTTGTATGGGCCATTTGCTGGGTAATTTCATAAAACAAGTTGTGTTTCTGCAGCCTCTGTCTGCCTGTAGAACGTCTGCTGATGGAAATGTTAACCGAGCGGTGTCAACGTCAATGGAGAAAAAGAAGAAAATAAATATTATGCTAACTGTTTGATAGGAATGCATGCAAGACCAGTGCGAGGTCCCCTAATTTGTGATTTGGTTTTTCGTCTTTGAACCACAATTGTGTGGCATCTTAAGTCAACATATGTCCAAGCTTGCATTTCTCAAAGACCAGTCCTACGTCAGTGGCGCAGCTCCCAGCCATAATTCCCACGAGAATTCATTTATTCCACTGTTTAGTATTGATCTGCATTTTAGAAACATTTACCGCCTGGCAACTCTGTTGTAGTGTGTAAACTACAGGGTAAACAAACCAAACCACATAACATGATGCTCTTTAATGAGGCCTGGGTTGTGCTGAGAGTCACAGCCTATCCTATAATCTATGTTAACTATCTGTCAAGCAACATTTCCATCAAAATTAACTGCAGACAGAAGTGTATAATCAGCATTTGCCTAAAGAGATGGTTTGGCTTTTTAGGAATTGTGCTACTCCAAATGACCATTTTCTTTAAAATTACTGCTTTGGATCATTTTAGCGAGAGTATTGTATCCTTAACAGCTATTTAACTGCTCGCCAGCCAATTTTGTACAAGCATTCGTGATTCATAGACTGTGTCCTGCTGCCTCTTTCGTTTTTGAGTGAAATGTCTCCAAATTATCAGGTGGACTGGAATAAAACGTGACTGGCAATATCCCTTATTGTTTTATCCAACACCAATAGGTCTAACAGAGAGATGGCAATGGAGATGCTAACTTTAAGTAAACTTAAGAGTGGGCTGTTTTGGGTTTTTTTTGCAATGACTCTACAAAAGCTGAGAAAATATTTATGACTTTTCACCTCATTATAGGTTATCTTGTACTTGAGGTGCTGGAAAAGTTGTTTCCAATCCATTCAACAATTAAACTGCTGTTCTTATTGACGTAGTTTTGCCAATTCAGTTTCTTTCCTTCTTTTTTCACGCCTCTTAGAGGTAACTGTTGTTGTCCGTAATCACACCACCTCCACCCCACCTCATCTGGCTATGTGCCTTGCAGACCAGTCTTCTCCACCCTTTCTTCCCTCTTTCCTACAGCATACCCGAGCCTCACTTTACCCCGCCCGTGGCTTTTACTGTAGCTCTGCTGGGCCAGTTGCCCAGCGGTGCCCGGTGATAAATGAGAGCTTTCACACTCATGGTTTGTCCTGGCCGCTGGGCTGAGAGGGGGGCACATTTGGAACTGCAAAATTACTGATGAAGGTTTGCAGAGTTACAGCCGCCTGAGATGGAGATTGTGAGGGAGAAATGAAGGGACAAAGTAAAGGCCATTTCAGTGATGGAAGGAGGCAAGCAATGTATTGGCAGGAATAAATTGTGTTAAATAAGTGTTAGTCAGACATTTGGGGATTTGACATTGAAGCAGATATATTTAAATGCGTCAAATATTAAAATCATACATCAACAACATTTGTATAATGCATTTATTTCAAATTATTACTTAATATTTATTCATCCAGTTTTTAATTTAGCCAAATAATAGTCTTTTTCAGTATTCCTTGTTGTGTAGTAATGCTACAAATCTGAATGTGATCAAAGTCTTTAAAAACCCGTTTTCCAACTAAATTTAAGGCAAGAATGATCGGGAATGATCAGGATAACACACTTTGAAGCTATGCTTAAGTGTTTTACAGGTGGCAGTCTGTTGTCTTTTTCATGTGTTTGATTGCACTAAAAGATACAATGAAGTCAACCTATTTTTGAGGCATTACTAGCTTAACTTAGCATTCAATTTAATATCCAGTGAATTGCTGATGCACACTGAATTGAATTCAATTTTATTTATACAGCGCCATACCACAACAACAGTCACATCAAGGCACTTTATATTGTAAGATAGACCCTACAATAATACATACAGAGAAAAACCCAACAACCATTTGACCCCCTATGAGCAAGCACTTTAGCGACAGCAGGAAGGACAAACTCCCTTTTAACAGGAAGAACCAGGCTCAGGGAGGGGCGGCCATCCGCATTGCTAGCTAAAACCCAACCTAGCCCTCATTTCCAAATGTGGTCACAGCTGGTATCCCAAAAAACAAAAGAAAAATGCCTAAAATGTGATGTCATTGCGGCTACATACATCTTTATCTAGTTTCCCAGAGCTATGCTAATATTAATACTGCTAATAGGGTCACATGATTGACATCTTGGTTTAACATGACTGGTTACCATGTTCCCCATCCCCAATCACACGGTCCTAGAGACTAGTTGGCCACTGCCAGCACCTTCCAATTGCTAGCAACAAATGATTATTCCCCAGCTGTTTGTGTGTGATTGCTGGAGACTGTTCACAGTTCGCATTTTCACTAGAGGAAATCTGCATTCCCCAACCAGTTGGTGAATGGTTGTGGGAGGGTTTTCCGTGTACAGTGTGTACAGACCAATGACATTGGTAAAGACAAGCTGGCATCTTATGGGCAAGTGGCCAAACTAATCAAAAAAAGGTTTTTGGTGCCGCATCCTCCTTGCAGATTTGTTCCATCCAGTGTCAGGCAGCAACCAGTAGCTACTCACCAAAAAATCAGAGGTTGCCAGGGTTTCAACAACTGGTCTCTAGGCCTGTGTGACTGAGGCCTTAGTTTTGAGTGTTTGCTTATATGTACAAATAAGCACATAAAGTATGTTTAATGCTGATGGAGAGTTTGCTTTGTAGGTATTAACATTTTCCCCTGATTGCAGTACAAATTTCAAAGTGATAATTTCAGTCAGAAGAAACAATTCTGTGAATTATATCATTTATAAATGAATAGTAGTCAATATATATGTTAGTAGCTGATGCAACAACACAGTAATAGCTAAAAAGAAAGGCTGGAGAAGATGAACTGCCTCATGTTCAGTGTTTTGTTGTATCAGTGGTTCTAGGTTAGTGCTGGAAAAAATAAAAAAAAAAGGGTGAAAGACGATTGAAAGACAACAAGCAAGGCTGTGACGCAGCAAAGAAGAAAAGAATGTTTCAATGTACAACCGTAGGAGTAATGAAAGAAAAGTCAAAGTCAAAGAAAATTGTTAAAGCTAAAGACAGGTATATATGATAATGAAGAAAAAAGTGGAACAAAGCAAATATAAAGAAGGGTTTAAAAGAGAAGTTTGAATGGCAGCAGAGAAAAATAATCTACAGAGGATGAGGAGAAATAGAGAGAGAGTGCAGGAACCAGCCAATTGAGTTTTATGTTGTCTGGCTGTGTGTCTGGTCCATTTGTGGTTCTGTTCAGCATTCCTCAACAGACCACTACAGGCCACATAAAGCACAGAGGCACCAAGTCACACGAGAAAGAGCAGGTGTGTGTGTGTCTTTTTTTTCAACAGTGCACCCACGTCTGCATTATCCCACTGCTCTCCTCGGCTGGGTTCACTTGGGCAGTCATTGTTCTCCACCCATCCGTCTCAGTTCTACAGCAGATGTGGGCCACATCTCATTCAGAAGGTGGTCACCACACAAGACTGAGGAAACCCAAAAGGGAAACTTCCTTGTAGGAAAGCTCGCTGTCAGGAAATACAGGATAACAACCGTCCATAGTGCTGCTACAGCAGCACGTCTGCAAGCATGCATGGCTGCATCACAGCATCTTTTAGCCTGTTATTTTTGCTTTTAGTTCTAGATTACTTGATCTTCCACCAACCCTTGTGCCAGTATGGATGCATGGGAGTTTGTGTGTCGCCCGTGTTTCACTGGAAGTTGTGGTGGCGGTGCTCTTTAAGCTGTATGAGAGCCTGATCACTGGCAAAAAAAAAAACACAGGGCATAACACAAACACTGAGGTTGTAATCAGGCTAGTATAGGATCTTATAATGTAGGAGATGCATAGCTTATTGTAATGAGTGCTTACTGTGTGTACAACTGCTATGGAAATAGATGGGTATACATCTGGTTGTAATGGGAAACGATGGCTTTCCGCCGTTATAGCGGCTTGGCGAGTGGTTTCCTGAAGTTGGAGGGAAAATGTGGTAATGGAAACACTCCATCATTCCATTATTCATGGCGACGCAAAGCTGCTGATGCAAAATCTTAATGATTTTAATAATTATGCTCATCAGTATTCCTTCAGAACTCTTCAAATGGTGAGTTAATAGTGTTAGGATATAGTGTGGTGGGGGCGGCTGGTTTAATTTATACATTTCCTAGTAAACGCTTATAAAACATAACTAGTTATACGCTCTTGTATGATTTTTAATAATTTCAATTCAATTTTATTTTTATAGCACTAAACAATCAATGAGCACCTATGATGTAGCACTTGGTGACCGTGGGAAGGAAAAATTTCCTTTTCACAGGAAGAAACTTCTGGAAAACAAAAGTCAGGGAGGGGCAGGCATCTGCTGCAGCTGTTTCAGGATAAACAGTAAAGAAGATTTGAACACCCACAAATGTTGTTTTCTGTTAAAGGAATAAAAGAATGCCGGTCTTTTGTTCCATGTTCATCAATGTTTGTCTTCTTATTCAGAAGAGAATCGACCTCAAGACCAGAGATGGGCAGTAACGCGTTACAAGTAGCGTTACTTGTAACGTGTTACTGTAATCTGATTACTTTTTTCAAGTAACGAGTAAAGTAAGGGATTACTATTGCAAAAACGGTAATTAGATTACCGTTACTTTCCCGTTTTGCGAGAATGTCTCACGACAGTGACGTAAGCGAGTGCGCCGTTAGTGACAACAGCTGTGTGCAGATCAACAATGGATCACATATCGATTGTGGGAGAGAGTATGAGCGTGCAGCGTTTAAAGCGTGGAAGTACTGACCTTACTTTGAGTTTGATTCCATAAAAAGTGACAAAAACATTAGCGTCCATCGTGCGTGGGAAGAAAACTTCTTTTTACAGCGAAAAAAACCCCTAAACTTCCAAGCAAGCACCGAGTAGCTACGACGTAATGGGAAATTCACAGAGAAACTCGCGGATTCTTCCACTGACCGCGGCACACCTGCACCAGGGTAAACCTCCGCCTACCGTAGTCCTGCTTTACAGGTGAAAATAGAGCAACAGGACCGCTGAGTCTTTGACTTTATTTATTTTCTGCTGTGTTTTACTTGTATCTATTTGAAAGAGCGAGAGTAAACACAAACAATATTTTATTTTATGTGCTGGAATGTGCAGAAAATAGGTTTAAATGTTAAACAAATTTCTTCCAGTCAGAGAATGGTGCATATAATTAAATTTTTGCTTGATGCATAAAGTTAAAAGATTAAAACTGATAAAACAAGTTAAAAAAAAGAGACGTTTCCATTTGATTACATTTTGTATGATGGATTATGCAGAAAAAGTAGAATTGGGCTGAAAGATCTATCACTTTATCACCTATTCAGGTTGTAAATCGTGTTTTTAAAAAGTAACTAAGTAACTAAGTAATTAATTACTTTTGAAAATAAGTAATCAGTAAAGTAATGGGATTACTTTTTTGGGGAAGTAATTAGTTACTGATTACTTTTTTCAAGTAACTTGACCAACACTGCTCAAGACACAGAATCACACAAAACACAATGAAAAAAAAAAACACCTAAAGGATTGCACTGAGACCTGCTTGAAAGAAGCAAAAGATTCTACTATGTTGTGAGGGAGGCCATGTGTGTTTTAATTGGATAACTCATGCAGTCCTGTAGATACGTGTTCACTATTAGCTGTTTACTGCTAGCTTGTCAACTGTTTTGTCACATTATTGTCTCCCCAAAAAAAGGCCTTTATTTGTAAAGCACTTTACTAGTCCCTAAGGACCCCAAAGCACTTCACACATGCAGTCATCCACCCACTGGTGATGGCAAGCTATATTATAGCCACAGCTGCCCTGTGGCACACTGACAGAGGCAAGGCTGCCGGACACTGGAGCCACCGGGCCCTCTGACCACCACCAGTGGGCAATGGGAGAAGTGTCTTGCCCAAGGACACAATGACCGAGACTGTCCAAACCAGGGCTCGAACCGGCAACCTTCCAATTACAAGGTGAACTCCCAACTATTGAGCCACAAATCGCCCCAAAATTGCCGGGGGGTTTTTGGTGGTAGGTTTTTCTTCTTTTTTTTTTAGACCTCCCAGGGTTACCATAATAGGACACATCAATCCCTGTGGATCTCTTCTGGTCCCTCACTCTCTGTTCCAGGCTATAAATCTTCTATATCAACTGTGGTTAACTATTAATACCAAAAACAGCACAACACACTCATTGCACATATTAATGTGGCAAATATTCCAGGAAAAAAAAAAGAGTTTTATTATTTTTATATGTCAGAACTATAACATATACATTTATTTTTTAACTTAAATATCAATAAGAAACTACTAAAGCTTGACAAACACTTGCAATGATTTCCAGATCATTCTCTTTGTGTTGGCTCCACTGTGATTTATTAAGGGAGGTGCAGATGTTTGCAGCTTAAGTTACTTCCCCGCTTTTATTGCTGAGCTCAAGTTCATGCTGTTTAAACTGGAACTGTGTCCTCCATTCCCCTCTACTTTTCATCCACCCGTCCCTCCAGCTTTCTTGTCCTGACCCTGAAACTTCCTGTTCCTTTCCTTCTTCATGCCGTCCTACACATCTGACCTCTAACCTCTTCAAGTTTCACGCTGAATTGTGGGACTATCATCGCCCACCCATTTAGGGAGAGCCCAATAAAACACTGGCAGAGAAAGTTGATGAAAGACGCCTTGTCCTGGGTGAAGATTAATTGAGCCAGACAATGGGACAGGACCTCCCTTTCCCTCGCCACCATTCATGAGCAGAGTCACAGGTCGTCTTTAGATCTGTCGCTCCACAGAGTTAAATGGCCTCTATATCACCAGTAGCAGAGGAACAAGTGTGGGTGGGAATTGCACATCTCATAAAATCAGTTGTTTGGAAAAGACACAGGGAGCAAGATTCATTCATTCACATGGAAATAGCTTTGAACAGCATGAGGAAAAAAATACAGCAAACTCAGCACTGCAGGTTGAATGTGATTCATCTCATTTTGGTTTGAGGGGCCATAATGTCTTGTTAACCTTCGGAATCACATGGTGTTTGAGTCTGTTTATTTTGGTTTTATATGTCTGACTGGACTAAGCATTGGATCCATGGATGCAATGTGCAACAGAAATACTCACAATGCCAAGACAGAAGAACTTACCGTCACATTAGAGCACAGGCAAGACACTGTAAAACACAATGAATAAATGGTCAGTAAAAATCACACTAATCCTGCGATAATACAAAGTGTAGCATGTTAGAAAAAATATCAGCCATTCTATGAAATGCAATTTATAATATAACATGAGATGGACTGAGAGGAATGAGATTTGAAGATTAGAAAGTAGACCTATAAAATTGCTCATTTCCAGATCCATATTTTTCTTTGGGAACTCTACTTGGGTAGCTTTCCATGATTCAAAGTTCAAAATAATCCTTATTAATCCTTATTTATCTCATATATCTCCTCAATTCATCCTCTCACACAAGCCACACAAGCTCCCTTCACTTTCTTTTCAAGCTAACTTTTTCTTCTGATTAGCAGACATAATAGCTAGAGCTGCCTCAGATGACCATATTAGGGATATCCTCTCTCTCTGACATCACCAAGAGCCAAAGTGATGTCAGTGCTCTTAGAGCAGTTTGAAACCTGAACGTTAGAAGCTTATCTGCACATTCGGAGTCAGGAATGTCAGCAAACAACTAGCAGTCAGCCTTAAAGGGATTCAGGTGTGGACGCAGCTTAAGCTTAATTATGGTTGATGTAGCTTGCACCAATCAGGCGTAACATTATGACCACTGACAGCAGAAGTGAATAACACTAATTTTTTTCTTCATCGTGGCACCTGTTGGTGGGTGGGATATTTTAGAAAGCACGTGAACACTTTATCGCAAAGAATAAGAATTTGAGTTTGAGTTTGACAAGGGCCATATTGTGATGGCCAGACAACTGGGTCAGAGCATTTCCAAAGTGGGATGTCCCAGTCTGCAGTAGTCAGCATCAAAAATGATCCAAGGAAGAAACTGTGATGAATCAGCAAAAGGCTCATCTACAGCCAAGTCTCACTGATGCACGTGGGTGGTCAAGGCTCGCACATGTGGTCCAATCCACCAGATGACTTATTGTTATTCAAATTGCTAAAAATGTTACTGCTGGTTCTGATAGAAAGGTGTCAGAATACACAATGCATCACAGTTGTTTGCTATTTTGGCAGCAAAAACAGGAACAAAACAATATTAGGCAGGTGGTCATGATGGTATGCCTGTTCTGTGTACGTGAAACCCATTCTTTAACTTTGCAGTTAGGACCAGGTTTAGTAAACACCAGTCAGTGCAACCAGCTGTAGGCCATTAGCCTGCAATGAACAATGACTAATGACTAAGCTCTAATTTGTAAAAAAAAAAAAAATGTGATAAAGAAAAAATTCAACTACAGCTTTGCTCCTCGAGCCAGATTTGAATCTTGAATTTGGTACCACCAGTTGGGCGTGTTTGGTAGAATCCAGGTCTCATTTTAAGCCAGTGCAAAACACCAACTTGTATTGGTGCTCCCACTGTCACACAAATTCAAGTGCCACCTCTTGTTCCTCAAAGACACTTTTTACAATCACGCAGCTAACACAGGGTTTGATCCATTCCATGGCACCGCCCGAAAAAAAGAAAATATCCGCCTTAGCTTTTCACCCATTTGCAGCTAATTAGACAACATGTGACTGGTTTAGGCCTGTTGTAAACACGATCGCGTCTGACTCCCATTACAAAGCAGAAATGAAATAAGCAAGGGCCTGAGAGGGAAACAGCAGTAGCAGCAGCGGCAGGAGCGGCGGTCACATAGGCCCCCCCAACGCTTTGTTAGAATGCTACGTGCTACATCATGAAGTACTTTACAGCCACTAATTAACACACATGGGCACTTTGGTTTCTGCTTCAGAAAATATACAAATTAGAAAAACATTTCCACTTGTGCAGAGGCGAGGCTCTTCTGATGGGAACAGATTCAGTTTTAGCACCGCAAGCGGCAACTGGCGTTTTTCCTCCAGACTGAGCTGTGCTCGCATTTCTGAACCCTCGTGCTGAAATAATCGATTGGCAAACACATCTCCGCTGCCAATCCAAAGACAGCTCGACCAAAACAAAACAGGAACAAAAACAAATTCTGGAAACAAAGCAGACTCACACCCACACGCTCTTTAACATTTGCTCGAGTCTCCGGCACATCATTTGTTCTCTCTTTTTAGCTGGCCACAGAGCAGCTGTTATGAGTAACGCTACATAAAACTGAACTCCTGGCTGCAAAGAAAAAACCGGAGAAAAAAAACATTGCTGATTTGCTGCATGAACAGATGACTAATTAAAAACACAGCAAAGTGTGTGTAATTAATGACTCCATTAGTTCTAGGTAATCTCTGAGATCCAGTATTAACAAACTATGAGAAGCCTGGGATGGAGGTGATTAACAGTGTGGCCACGTTGGTTCTAATTAACTACACAACCACAGTCACAACCAGATTCTGTGCACATAAGTCAGTTTCTTTTAAATGTGAGGGTCTCGGGGGGAGGGCAAGATGTTGCAGGCTGTATGGTTTGACGGTTGGAAAACTGCAATGTGATGCATGGGTGTATCATTCAAGCCTGTGGAGCTGCTTCACAATAAAACAGAGTCAATTCAGTGTGATGCAACACAAACCTCTGGTCTCTCTCAACTACCAGGCCAATCTGTGTAACGTGACAGCTGAAAAAACCAGCTACAGCCCACAATTAGCAAAAAGCAAACATGCTCAAGTCTTATAATGATCATTTTTTAATTGCTACAGCTAACAGTTAAGCAAATAATCAAGTCACTGCTAATAAATGAGTGATTCTAAAATCTACTGGTATCAAAGAAAACTGTGAAAACTGGAAAAGTCGCACTATAAAATGAATGAAATGGTTTGTTCTGGTAAACAGCCCCAGAGAGGCAGCAACATGTGTTCTTGCATTCATTCCCCTCGTGGAGGTGGTTTTATCTTATCACAACCATCTGCTGGGTCCGCTCCTGTTCTTTCCACAGAGATTGGAAAGAAGATAGCGTGGGCCAAAAAACACTTCACAGTGCAAAGAAGTGTGCCTCCTGCTGCCTGGAGAGCTGCTTTCATCTCTGCAGCTCATTATACAGCACTTCGTTGGCTCTGGAGCCAGGTATGATGCAAAGACAGTGGGTAGGAGACCTAATACACTCCTTTTGTTTACCTTACGTCAGTGTGTGTGTGCACGCATGCATTTGCTTGCTTTCTGTACACTGGTCGTATTTCATTCTTTCACTTCGTGAACATGACTTCACTTTTTTTCTCAGGAACTCACCGAAATCGTATTATCTTTTATGTATCCATGACAGACAAATAACAAAGTCAACGTGTTCTCATCTCAGGGTTTCACTCCTAACTCACAACACATTCCTGAACTTTTTGATCGTATGCCACCTTAAGGGGGAAAGCCATTTAGCTCCAGTGTATCTCCAATGCATTTAGTTATTATTAATCGCTGGCACTCCCCCACAGGTTCTCTTTTGTCCCGTTTCCCTCCCATCAACTCAGTCCAGTCGCAGCAGATGGTTGCCCCATGTCGCTAAGTGCTTGCTCATAGGGGGTTGTCTGATGTTGCGATTTCTCTCTGTACTTTACTATATAAATTACCTTGAAGTGATTGTTGTTCTGATTTGGTGCTCTATATTTGAAACAGAATTGAATTAAATGTGAGGTAGAACAAAAGTCCACATCTATGAGTTACATGCACCTCAAAACAGAAAAGTTTGAGTCTCACTTGCAACCATCTGCACTTCATGTTATACTCTAGCTACTATGTCGCTGTTTAGTAAAGTTTAGTGATTATAATGCGGTTAGCTTTATGCACTAAAACTGCTTTAATAGGTTTGAGGGTAAAATCATGGTTTGGGTTAAAATACACCCAAACACATGTTAACACATAACATCTGCAACATGTGGCAGTTCCTTGGTTACCATAGTGATGACACTAGCAGAGCAGACTCCTCTGGCCTCACTGCTGGTCACAGTGTGCTTCAATGTGTAGCAGACTAAGCATCACTCTGCGACTTTGACTTTGACATTACAACAGATTGTTGTGTCAGAAGCCCACTGCATGTTAGAGGTACACAGTGACAGACCAGCTGCTTCAGCACTAGATACTGAGAGTGAATGCTTGGGTTTTAATTCCGCTCAATTTAATTAACAGCAATCCACAACAGTCACCTCACCTTTATACGCTTATAAGTTAAAGACCCTGCAATGGCAGAAAGAAGACCCCAACAATCTGAAGGCCTGTGCCGAGGATAGAGTACAGTGCACAAAACATAACAGAAGCTGAATAAAACACAACGGAAATAATAAACAAGCAGTAAAAAAAAAGGTAACAGTGTGACAGAGCAGCTGCAGAAATGAGAAGCTAATAATCAACAACTATTAGCAAACATGTAAACTTCTAACAGCTTTTCTTAAAAATAAAAAACCCTTTGCTTCTTTTAAAGTGTTTCAGTAAAATCCTTCGCATATCTTTCTTTGTGTACAGTCAGTTTTCCCGGCGGTCACGTTTTGGTTCAAACAAAAGTGCATAAGGTTGGAATAACATGTATCCATCTACACACAAAAGAACCCAACCCCTCTAAAAGCAACTGTCCTCCTTTTATACTTTACCTGATTCAGGTGAGCATCTGGAATAGCCCAAGTCTTGGGATAGCAAACCAAATGAGAAAATAAACATCCACATAAGCAAACAATACAACACAACACAACACACGAAAGACATATTTATATATGTACCAAGTCCTATAATTAATTCAATAACATATACACTTCAGTCACTTATCTATAAATTAGAGACACAATGACCAAAGCTCCCCTAACCAGGCACATTGGTTTACTCCAGGAGCTCTATAGCAGGTGACTGAGCTGCTTTTACCATTTTGTGCCACATTCTGCGAAAGAAACAACCGGGAAAAGGTGAGTACAACTAGCATGCTTCTCTTTTTTTTTTTTTTTCTTTTTTTTTGCCTGTCCCAATTGGTTTTTTTGCCATCAGAATTATTGTCTAAAGGCAAAGAAAGATGCCCAACGGATTTACTTTACCAAATTGACCATCCCTGCCTTGCCGTAATGGTCTATTTGATTCACCTTTTATTGTTTATTTTATTATTTTTTTATTTTCACTTGCTAGATACGGGACAGACTTGAATGAGGAAAAGAAAAGGGAGAAAGGAAGAGGGGGAAAAACAGCGGAGAAGAGGGACGGGGATAAAGGGCAAAAAAACAAAAACCAACTAAATAAGCAGACAAAAAAAAATACATATATCAATCACCTGTTGAGAAAGAAAAAAGAAAACAAGCAGAAGAAAACGAGAGTAATACAATAAACAACATCACGATGATATATGGGAATATAACAGTAAATACTAAATATTAAACATTATTGTGCAGCACGTAATATCGACAGGCACACAGTGTGCTTTGAGGTAGGAGCCAAAAAGGGTGTAGTTTGTTTGTGTGAGCACCCGTGTGTACACCTGTGAGCATGGATGCGCTTGTTTTTAAAAGGTTCCTTCATGTAATGATCTGCTAGAGGGTGTGGGGGGGCCACAGCCCCGTCCTCCAGGGCATGAAGCAGGTATGGAGGAGATCAAAACTCCAGACATCCAGAGGCCCCCAGAACACAAGAGACCAAGGAAAACCAACAGAGGGGCAGCCGCGCCACTGTCCCGGAAAGAGCTGAGGAGAGTCCCAGATGAGGGGTCACTCAGCAGCCGCGGAGCAGAAGCCAGGGGGGGGGGTTGCAGTGACGTGCCCGTGAGCTCCACCGGCAGCCAGCTGTGCCAGAGTGACCGAGCCCCAGGCCGAGAGGCCGAGGGCACCCCACCCCCGAAGTGGCCCGAGCGAGCCCCAGGCTCCAGGCCCCGACAAGCAGCCACCAAGGAGTATGCTTCTCTTAATACATATACAAAGATACACAGGTAGGATGGCCAGTCCCCCTCCATCTCTTCACCTTCCACAAGCAGTCACTTAAATATTAGCTCAAATGTTACCTGATAAACCTAATAAAGAATCACTAACCCACAAATGTATTTCTTTTTATGTAGTTTTGGAATCCCTGAAATGAATAAAAATATAAGTACGGTTAATTTAATCCCTGGTTTCAACACTTGTACCTTCTGCAACTCATCTATCATCTCAGGGCCAGTGTACTGGAGGGTTGTCAGTGATGGAAATCACAGCATTTTTGTGGAAGTGACTTGTCATTTTTCATCAATAAATCATTAAAATGGTCTTGAAGATCTTGGTGTAAGCCAAATTTAAATGGATGGTAACTTGACCTCACTCTGAACTTCTATAGTTGGAGATCAGCTTGAAACATACTGATGCTTAATGCGCTTTTTTAAGAATCTTAATCAGAATCTGTGTGGCAATGAACACACTGAGTCCTTTTTGTAGGAAATGCATTTATTTTGCTTCAAATGAGTCCAATAAACTGCAGGATCTGCATAACTGATACTAGGTAAATTCATATGAGAAAATCTTTATAGACATAGTCTGTTTTACTAAATATATCTATGTGTTCCTGTACACGTATGCACAAGCATGTCATCTACTTACTTCTCCCACGGGGGAGACACGAGTGTCAGTCTACGAGGCTGTCAGTGCCTGCTCAGTGACAGCCTATAAGTTCCCTGGTTCCCTTTTGGAAAAACAGCCAACCCCTTATTGAATAACCTCTGTTTCACCTAGCCCCTCAGTGTGCCCCTCGTCTCCCTCCAAAAACCAAATCTAAGCTCACTATATGAGCCCAGCTAGCCCAGTTATTGATAAATCCACGTTCCTTACCCCAGCCGCTACAAATTACCATATTATAGGGCTTACAGGTATTAGTTTTAGGAGGCCCAGACCCAAATCAAACAAGGCAAACCTGAATTACTTTTGTCTGTCTGGGCAGGCAGCGATGGAGACACTGGCTGGAGTCAGAGAATTAGATATGGGGAGGGACATGGAGGACTAAACATACTGTATGAGGTGTTAGTGGGAGGTATGGAGGTGGCGTCATCTTGTAGTCACAACTGATTAGTCTCAGAATACAGCGGGACTACAGTCCAAACTGACCACTGTTCACTATTCACAAACCATGCATGTTGCTGTGTTACACAGAGACACAATCTGCCCACAATCTATGGCTTTACTATTGATGTTTTTGTGGGGGAATTAACTAGAGAGCCTTCCTATCAGTTAAGTGATTGGTGTAAAATCAAAATAGTTAATAAAATCAATCATTTTAAGTATAAAAAAAGCATATTACTGATGATCTACTGACTTGAACTCATCCTTCAAATTAAAACAATAGATGTTTGAGTTTATTAGGCTTTATGATAAATTCACAATCATTTTGTGAGTAAAGAATGGAAGTAAGTCATTCCTGTTTTTAACTGCCTAACTATAGGCGTGAAAAGCAGGTACAAAAGAAAAACAAGTGTCTTTTGTTCATCTCAGTATATGTTTATAACACTTCCATGTTAAGATGTAAAGTCAAGTGTGCCAATGTGGGCTGCTGTACCCACTCATTATCTGTTAAGCTGGATACTCACATTTACTGTAACAGAAACTAGCAGATATTAGCCTTCGTGAAATGCTAAAAGGCTGCTAAAAGAAGGTAGCTAGCCTTAGCTAATAACTGTTTTAAAGAGTTGAGTAACTTTACTGTGGCAACATCCATGTTTTCTATAAAGTCTATAGTTTTGCTTTTATTGAAAAATAAATATTTTTCTGGTTTCTAGAAAAATGACCTGTTTTTATCTCGTGATTTAAAACAGTGTTTTTATGGCTGGAGAGCATCTCTGACTCACTCCTGTATAACTCAATCTGCCGTACAGTCTGGCTGCAGTTATTTCACCTCAGGCTGAAGATTGAGGTTAGAGTGATGAGTTTGCCAAAATAAGGAATCAGCAGAGCCATCATTTCCCAACTATCAACACTTCAAGCTCCCATGGAGGGATGGAAAGCTAAGGGGAAGTGAATGGTAAATACTTTCTGAAGATGAGAGACAGATGGTTGGACCACTGCGGGGAGAAGAATGACAGACTGATAAACTCACACAGTCATCCGTTTACTGAAGCACTGTAAATATGCAATTTCTTTTTATTTATGCAGGTTAAACCCCTTGTAAAACTATTACACAACAATTTAATGTAACCACACACGTGACTGGCACTGTAAACTTGACTTACATATTACATGCTGTTTCACGTTATCCACAGTCTTTATGCTAGACTAAGCTAATTGACTCTCGGCTCCAGCTCTGTACTTAAGCGTATCAATCTTCTTATCTAACTCTTGCCAAAATGGTGTCAGAATAATCATTTAAGTCCTGGTTGGGTTTTATTATTGCTATGTTAAAGCTCCGGGACTTGCTGTCATAAAATGTTTCTGTAAAGGAGCTGAGATCCGTTGGAAATGAGGTTCATTCAGATTGGAATGTTACCTGCTCACACTGTCAGCTCATATCTCCTGTGCACACATCAGTGACGTTCCTGAAAACTTGAAAGGCTTGATCACTGCAGAGGTGAAAGGAGTATAGGAGCTAGCATGCTAAAGCAGTAAATAAAATATCCACGTGTTTTCAGACGTGAAAAAAAAGAGGAAAAAGAGAGGGCCTACCTTCAAGTCATTGCGTCATCCAAGAACAGTCTTGACAGTGTTGATATTTTACAGCTTGTTTTATCCTAGAACATGTGCGTCTCAGAGACACATGCCCACCATCCACACAGCATATTAGGGGTCAAAGGGCAACAGGTAGGAATGCAGCTCCGTGGGAGCAAACATAATGAAGTCATCACACACTGACCTAAGTCTTGGTGAGTTATGAAGTCTGAAAAGCTCAATGGCTGATGGGTAAAATAATGGGGTCATCGCTGTAGTCATGCCTCTTTGAAAAGCATTAAGTGTCAAATTCAATGTGGTCCTACTGCATGTTTATGTTAGCATGTTCTTCATCAGTTTCACGTTTGTCACCATTTCATTACAAATTTCCGTTCAAAGAGACGAATCGATCATTTTAAAAGCAGCTGTCCTGATCACTTCAGCACACTAAAAACAACATTGCTGTAAAATAAAAAGCACAATTGGTGCAATATATATTGATATCACACATATACTTTTCACATAGTTTTTGGACAATATTTTGCAGGGGCTGACCAAAAAAAATGCTAATTGACAGGTAGTGAGCTAACAGAAGTTCCTGATACGGTCCATAGGCCTAGATATCAGCGGGCGACCCTCTGACAACCTCTAGTCTACAGGGAAAATATGTTTTGACCAAGCAGTTGGCAAGTGGCTGCTGGCTGTTGTCAGGTGACAACAGTCACAAAGAAAACACTGCACCGAAAACCTCCTTGTGATTGCTTTGGTTGCTAGCAAACTGCCAATAGTTTTAGCAGTTGCCAATAGTTTGTGTGGAAGATGCTGACTCACCATTTACTCAACCAGCTGTGGTGTAACCTAAAAACCGAGAAGGTTCGCCTCCTGAGTAAAAGTTGAGTCTGTTTTCTGTTTCTGGTTTACATCACACCTTTTTTTCAGATTTGTTTGTAGGCAAGAGTCATTTGGTGGACAAGTCACTGTCATCCATGCAAAGCAATCACAATGAGGTTTTCATAGCACTGTGCACCACTTTATGACCAATTTAAAGCTAGCAACTGCCAGCAGTCTCAAACAAACAATTGCCAATCAGTTGCATAATATCCACTTTTTCTTAGGATTGGTCGTCACCAGGGGGTCAGTGCCTGGGCTTATCTTGCATAAATGGGGCTTTATCAATCACTTTCAAAGTTACTCCCAGGAACAACTGGTTGGCTGGGAAATACAGAATTTTTCCCTGCAATAGATGGTTCCCAATTGGTCACCAATAGCTTACCTTGCCTGGATAATTAATGAACCTTTTTGATAAAAATTTGATACTGTCACAGTAACAAAATGTCACTACCGTAGTGTTCTGCACTTCCTTGTGCTGAAGTATAGGACTGTATGAGCCAAAACACATAGTGTACAACACATAAATTGTGTAACTTTTATAATGATGGTCAGAAGGTCAGTGTCAGCCTCACGGCTTCTGCTCAAATACGCATTGACAGTTTATGGAGCAGCCGTTTCCTTTGTGGTGACGTCGCCCTGACTCAGGCCTCAGATGACTCAGCACCCAGTGTGAAGGTCTCATTAATTTAGGCCACTTAAGGCGATTTTCCAGTTAAGCTTGTTTTCTAATGAGGCAGGGGAGGGCAATTAGGTGATTAGGGTTATGGCAGCACTATGCTTTTTTAGGCATACAGGAGTGGACAGAATCTAGTCCGCTGTCTAAACTGTGAAGGAGTCATTAGATAAATAGATGACAACAAACTGAACAGAGTCAAGAGCTCTGCACTTAGAATAACGGTTAATGTTCAATTTCGACGCACTCTGTCCTACCAAATGTGTGGTCACAATCATCATTTTAATGACACTTCAAGCCAGTAAAGTGACATGAAAACATGTCAAATGTGAACTCACTAAAACTGTAAAATAGAAGCAAACACAGTCTGGGAGACAGGCTACCAGCAGGCTCTTATAGGGGAGGAAAGTATAAAAAGACTTGTGAAAGAATAGAAAAAGCAGCAACAGGTTTTCTTTCAGTGTCTTAGCAACCTGTATTTGTTACTTTCTCTGGGTAAACTTCATTTCTGTGGTCAGAACAACCAATCACCTTGAAGCCCGCGTTCTCTCTTTTCAGCACCTTGCACGCATGTCTAGACCCAAGAGGTGTTAGCAACGGGTTTAGTGAGTGTGTGTGTGTGTGCATGACTGTAACCAGTGATTCATTTTGCCATTATTATACTACATGGAAACTTTGGTGCAGAAAGGCACTGGCCTGGCTGGCTTTGGGATTGACAAGCCGACCCCGGAGTTGAACGCCGAGGTTGACCCTGTAGTCACACGAATGAATCCCTGGAGATTACAATTTTAAGGTCAACATCACATTAACACGTCACATATTTAATATTTTAAAATGTTGTCAGGACTACATGTGTGCAGTGTATAATTTGCTCACAAATGATTCATGAAACATTTTTTTTAGCGTTATGCAAGGGTGACCGAAACAGCTGGAAGCTACTGCATGTACCTTGGATGTAAACAAGAACTTTATGGTGGCAGTGGCACATTCATATTTCAAAAGTGGTGCCTCAAAAATGTTAAGTACTTTGAGCATTTCTGAGTTCTCTGTATGCAGTTTATTGTGGTTGATTTAATGAAATGTGTCAAATTTAAGACGACAACATTGCTGGACCAGCAAGTACGTGCCACTTTAGACCTTTTGTCAGCCTGCAGTGTTGCCAGTTGCAGGGAACGTGTGCACATTTTGCAACTTGTTAAAACAAGCTGCTTGAATTATTCACTGTTATTGCCAATGTTCAGTACACAACTTTCAATACTACTCACTCATGAGGGTCACTCAATGGGCATTTAGATATCTTGATGGCACCTTCAACGATGGCAAACAAGAAATAATCAAAGTATAGCTAGTAAATCACGCAAGTCATTTAAAATAACTGCCATCTTTATAGCAGACCATTTATTAAGACCACTTTGTGGTTCTGCCTGGCCCTTCCTCTGTGAAACCACACCCTTACCTGTGTGCTGGCTGCACCTATTTTTGTTTGCGCACACTGAGTGACTGCAGTAGCAGTCATTGTATTGACATAGATTAAAATTATACAATGCTTGCGGAATAGCCTACTAGCTTTACTATGAGGTATAACGTCAGTTATCTTATGTTAGCTCATCCATTTGTATAATGCCAGCCACTGCAAACATTTTACCCATTTGAACATAGCTGATTTCACAAAGCTAGCAGTCTCAAACCAAAAAGATAACGACGTAAAATACTTTCATATTCGACTCTTACTGCCTTCCTTATGGGTCCGGGTGGAGCTATCATGATAGCGCCAAGAGTCGGCATCTTCCACATGTAGTTTTTTTCGCATCCTTGCGGAAATCCTTCCTCTTTAGTATGTAAGGATAGACAAGAACACTGTGCTGCCCTTTTATGTTCTGTGAGGACTGCAGCATTCATACAGAAATTTTAATTTATACTTATCAACTAGTGTATTAGCTACATTTCATGTAGCTAGGCTAGGGTTAGCTTTCCTTTCCAGGTTGAGGTACGCATGCCTGCATGGAAAATGGTTATGCAATGCTCTGGCTGAGTGCTAATCAGTAGATATGTCAGTTTACTCTGACACAGTAAACAAATAGCCATTCATTTTCTAGATCAAAACTAAATCAAATACTATAAAATCCAGTACAACATTGGTGCTGTTGGGAGCTGCCAGAGCCAAGGTTCCCTACACTGATTTAATGAGTGTAATAAAGTGGTATTTCTGGTAACAGCAGACTGCAGAACCTGAAGTCATTTGAAGTCAACTGCTCTTCAGGAAAGTTGCTATTTGCAATAAGTTGATGCGACTAACACAGAACAGCAGCAGGTTGGCCTACACCTGAAAGCTCATGGCTCATGCATTCTGTCAGATTGCTTACAGCACAAGACAGTAAAGTTGTACATGCATTCATTGCAAGAATCCCTGAACTATAAAGGCAAACGGCTAATTCCATACACAATATGTAACTGTTATACTACAGTGGCACTAAAGTGGCTGTATTTTCTGGGGCAAATGAGTGCAGTTTGTGTTGGCTCGGTGGGTTGTGGCGTAGTCAAACACCATAACACAGCCCTGCCCCTGATAGCCCTGACGGAGTCATTTTGCCTCACTTTCACCGTCACAGAAAATTCAGGTAAGGGATTTACCGAACAAAATAGTGTCTGAAAGTGAGACTGAGGCACAGAAAGAGAGAGTGAAAGAAACATTACGAGACCTCTCCCTGTGTTTACCTTTGCAATTTTGTCCAATTTGTCTAAATTGCTTAGCTGACCTCTTAGAAAAAAAGCATATGCTTAATGTCAAAAAGCAGCGAAATATGACTGATCACCTTCATTTTGTCCATTTCGCTCCCTGGCACAAGACTCTAAATTGTGTATTCTTTCCACGGCGCCAAACCACCCGCCCTGCATTTAATTAATTTCCTCTTTCTTATATGGCTAAAACTTTACAGCAGTTTTTATTTAGGTAAGGCAGACTTTCCTGTCTTTGGAAGAGCGAGCCTGTTGGGGCTTTGGTTAATCATCCTTTACAGTCACTTAAATTATCTCATTTTGTCTGTCTCCATTTTTGTCACTGCTGAGAGGGGGGGCATGAAAACAGTGGGGAGCAGGAATTAATTTGTCAGGATCAGATTGTTAGAAGATGAAATTACTGCCATCAGGACAAATCGGAGAGTAATGTTGGTAAATGTCTCTCGTGGCAGGGTAATGAGCAAAATGGCTTTTATACATCATTCGAGGAGGGCAAAGAGCTAGCCCAATTTCCTTGTTGATTTGGCTTCCCATGGATCATTTCTTAGTTGGCCTACTGGAAGAAAATGACGGCAGGATCAAGAGAGAAAAAAAAGTGCAAGCACTATCAGGAGCATTTCTAAAAGGTAACATTCAAGATTGAAGTCTTGCATCAAGATGCCATCTTAATATAATTTGCTCATTTGGAAAAATCAATTAGGACACAAATAACTGAGTCACATTAATGTTATTTAAAAATGAGTGAAACTCCTAAACTTCAAGTTTTAACGTACATTGTATAAACCACAATCCTGTCTCCTTCTCCCTCCATCCTACTCCATACTTAATACAGCTCTGTGCTTGTTTACCTGAAGACCCGCCCTGAACTTTCACGCAAGTGAGCCATCAATCCATCATCTCCAAGGTGGGTAACCAGACCAGGTCTGTTTCCACTGGAGGGCAAGCCCCACTGTGGCGGGACCTGGGTGGGCAAGGAGTGCTAGGGGAGTGGGGGGGTGTGAGTACATCTGTATGGCAGGAGTGGACTGGCCGTAAAAGAAATCATGTGATGGAGAAAGTGTAACAAGAGACTGTGGGGCAAAACGAACCAATGTGCAGATTTTAGGAGTCGTTTCTAGGATTAGGTTTGGAGGAAAACAATGAGACTTTTTAGGGCGAATAAAAGGACGTTTTTGAGGTTTTTGTCTCCTATTACCAAGACTCCAAAAATTAAATATCACATGTCCATAGAGGATAGTGTTAAAACTCAGAAGGTTACATAAAGCCCAAGCACACAATGCAAAGCAATTCATGTTCAAGTTTCTTTTTGTTTGTTTGTTTTGTTGCAGTTTAGAGAAATATATTTTAAGAGAGCAAAAAATTAACACCAGAAGAATAAAAGATTCTCAAAATCAGAGTAGAGTACCTCAGATGATTAGAATAGGTGATGCAATTTGGACTGTCAGGCTCAGAATGAACAGAAACTACTGCACATGCCAATAATACTATAAATAACACTGATGCAAAGCAGATTTTTGCAATAAAATATTTAAATAAGCAATACAAAAAAACGTGCACCAGCACAGATGTTTCCTGAGCACAGCATATCGATATCAAATCATTGCATAATTACTTATTATTATAGTAGATAATAGTTCATAGTGCACAGAATTTGTTACTTCTACCAGCCTGACTAACTAAAGAAAGATTCCATAATATACTCACTGGAAATGTGGCTACAGACATGAAATTGTAATATAACAGAAAGAGAAGAAAGAGAGTCTCTTTTTGAGATACCTATAATTTAATACTCATCTGATAGTGAAACACACATCAGGTTCCATCACCCATACTTCACATTCATGAATCAGACAGAATGTTTTGGATTTCCTTTTTTCATGAGCATTTCTCCGGGAATACGCAAAGGATGAGAGAGAATTTTAGACCCAGTCAGACACGGATTTAAAAGTGGATTCTGACTCTTCTTTACCTGTCTCAGAGAGTGTGTGTCAAGTGTGTGACGAGAGGCAGAACCAAGTTCATCGCCACACGCAAGGGAACATCTGATTGCTGCCCCACCTGTGCCTCCAGCCCTGTATTATTCCAGTGACCCAACCTGAAATAGCACTGCTGTGGCAGTTCATTTATTTTAGTCAAGCCTCCTGTTTCTGTGCATGTGTGTGTCTAAATGTGACGCACACATGCACAAGAGGAGGTGCTTCTCAACAGTACAAGTGTCAGGATTCCCTGTTCTATTTTGGGCTTTGCACCGACCAGCTTTCACATAAACTCTGTTATCTTTCACTAGAAATTCTTAGGCTTTGAAAAACTGTTAGCCTCACTGAAACATCTGATATAGTGAAATAAAGGAATGGAAATGGTTGGCAACAACACTCAGGTAGTCTGTGGCACTTAAACAATGCTCAGTTAGAACTAACAGTGAGCCGAGAAAATATCTTCCACACCATTACACCACCAACAACAACTAGAACTGATGATGAAAGGCAGGATGGATGGATGCTTTCGTGTCATTTATGTCAAATTATGACTCTACCATCTAGATTTAGCCCGTTAGATCAAAACGATCTAAAACAACATCCAACAACATATACAGAATAAAACAATTCTTCATTTCTTCTTTTCTGAAGTCTCAGTTTATTGAATGTGCTTCCATAATCTATATTTAGCATGTAAAGTATACAATGTATTCATATTAAAAGTTTCTGTAGACCTTCCAAAAAGTGTGTGCTCCTGTTCAGGAGAACAAGATTCCAGTAATTTATTAGTATATCACTATTAAATAGCATTTATCTACACATATGTCCTTATGATCTTATTCTAAACAAAAACATATATACTCATTGTATAAGAGAGTAATCAATTACAGGCACTATGAGTGTTACTGTCTGATGAACGCTCGTTTGTAGATATGCATGATAATGCATTCCAGTGACCCAACAACAACGTACACGTTCACATAACGTTACACAGGAGGACAATATATGTTTGTATAGTATTCGCACTGATATGAAAACATATTATAGCGTATTCATTCAGTCCAAAGTAGTTTTTTTTAAAATGAGCTATAAAAAATATCCAAGTGTTTGTATTCCACAAGGAGACAAAGAATCGCACTCAACCACCCAGCCTCCCTCTTTCTGGGAGTCCCTTCTGGCTCGTGGTTCAAGCGTTTAAGATTTTGTTTAATGAAGTGCCAAAGAGCAGTTGGTCATGCTTCCTCTCAGCACAGATACACAGTGACATACGAGATATGCTTGGGTTCATCTCAGGAAGGCCTGGACTGTGTGGAACTTCTACGGGAATAACAACCTGCCTCCCAGCAAAAATATTTACAAGACAACTGCAATGAATTCACAGAAAGGGTAATTAAACATATTGATGGAGGGCTGGCGGAACGATGCATCATCTCGGTGGCAACAGGTTTGTGTAACATCCAAGGCGAAAAAGAAAATATCCAAATGTACATTTGTTTGCTTTTCTGGCGAGGACATGTGGATGGACATGCACGCAGCCTACACTACACAGGACAGCTTGTGAAAATTTGTCCTTGTCGTCGATTTTTCTTTTCTTAACTGATGCTCTTGTTCGTGACTCCCATATCGTGTGATAAATCACAGCATCAGAGTCGGGACAGTTTCATGACATCATTCACGCTACATTTCCAACCACGAGCCAGTTTTTGATTAGGGCTGTAAATCTCCTTCACCGTCCCGCATCCCCCTTCCCCACAAACACACACAATGTGACACCCAGTGACAAATGTTCATAGATGTAAAATATGAACATAGTTCTGTGTCTGTCTATTGTGGTCGATACACGTTTCCATATGGGTTGGGACTGGGTGTGCTGCTTTAGTCCTACTCAGAGGAAGCCAACACCTCTTTGCCAAACAGCGACCACTTGGTCCACAAACTGCAATTACAGGATTATCCGCCTCCATTTACTGGATATAATAATCTTATTTTAAAATTATACACTCAGGAGAAAAAAAGAGCTAGAAGTGTCACCAAATAAACTATACTGTGTTCGTTTTTTTTCCATGAGTCTAAAATGAGGCAGAAATGTAAACTCGTGGAAAAGGACATGACTGTACTGCTTCAGCTAGGATAGAGAGCACATAGAAAAAATATTAAAAACATCAACATGAAAAAGTTTAAAAGTTGTTGTTTAATTTCTTAGTTGTAGTTTGTTTTTTGATTTCCAACTTTGAGGCATAGAGTGAGGTCAGTTGTTGTAGCTACTGGCTGCATATCAATAATTCTGCTTGCTAACTAGCTAAACACTAGAACACACAGTAACAAAAAAGAAATAGCATTTTACAGCTTGTCAAAGTCAGGTAACTATACCTACCAGAATTCATACCTTGGTACACTGTTTCAGTAGTACCTTGTAATTCCTATAAAAAAAATTGATACACCAAGAATATTTTGCTCAAAAATTTAGATAACTAAAAGCATACTAAAAACACACTTTTTGAACAAATGTCCAATATCTTTAAAATTATTTGTTTTTTAATTTGTATTATAAAATTAGATTCAAATTAATTTTGCCAGAATCTTCATATTCTGATTTCTTTGCTAACTGAGACAGCTTTCGGGTTGGCAGCATGCAGTGTTTGCTGGGCTAACATGCTAATGTTAGCTCATAACTTGAGCTGGTTGCTGATTTTAACAAGCTGAAGGTCTGGAAGGACCTACTACATCTATAATAGGTAACATGATTAAAATCAAAGTAAGTTTATAAGTCAGCTAACATTACCATTAAGCATCTATATAGTCTCTAATTTCAGACCAAATAAAGTTTGGTTTAAGTTTAGTTTCTTTACTAAACATATTCAGTTTCAATTCAGATCTATTCAATTTTATTTATACAGCTAAAATAATACATACAGAGAAAACCCCAACAACTATATGGCCCCCTATGAGCAAGCACTTTGGCGACAGCGGGAAGAAAAACTCCCGTTTACCAGGAAGAAACCTACCAGCATAACAAGGCTCAGGGAGGGGCAGCCGTCTGCCGCGACTGGTTGGGGAGAGAGAAGGAAGACATTCTCATGCATAAACTGCAAATAAACAACACAATCCCCAAGATTCTCATCCAGCAAACCTCTAAATTACTCATTTAAAGTAGTGAAGGGGGAGCCTCCTTTTAGTGCAGCCAAACACACCTGGAGGTGCGATCGAGCCAGTCAGCTAGCAAAAGTATGACTTTTCAGTCCTTGGAATGTGGTGATAATACTGTGTAGACTGTTACTGATCAAGGGTTACTTGTAGAACTAGTATATAAATGTGCAAAAAGTGATTAACCATACAATATATGCCAGTAAGTCTGCATTATTGTACAAATACATGCATATGAATTCTTTTCTGTGGGTGAACTTGCCTGAGACATGTTGAAACAAAGGTGAATTTTCCATGCAGGGATTTTTCCTTTACATTTTAAGGTCCTGTATTGTATTACCTCAATTTTACATTACACTGATTACAATAAATGATAACAGACAACCAGCGGTGGATATACTGGATGTAGAAACAGAAAAAAATGACCTGCTTTATTAACAGAAATTATTTTAGAACACTGAGTCTGCATTCAAGCCAATGTTTTTTTTTTCTAGGCTGCCACTGTAACTAACCACTCAGACCAAAATACATTACAGCTAACAGCCAAATCCGATCACTTAGGTCACCTCTTGGATGTGGAGTTTTGTATCCAAGTGTACCAGACAGAGAAATTGAATTAGGTCCGAAACAAAACTTCATGGTTTCCTTCCAACCTGGAGTCATAAAGTCCGTAAACACTGTTGTTTTGTAAGTAGGTTATTATATCCATGCGGTACAGCTCTCAGCGGCGTTTGAGATTTGCAGTCCACTTTATTGGTTGAAAAGAGTGAGCGACGCTTGACTTATTTAGAGGTTGACACAGTGGTGTTAGAGGATACGGTGCAATGATATCATTTCATCATTACACTGTCAAGGGTGTGGAATTTTCTCATCTCTTTCATGGCTGAAGGACAGCAGAAGAGAGGGCAAAGGGGGAATAATTTCATACACAAGCACACATGAGACACTGGTACTTCAGCGAAATGTACCAAATTACTGAAAATGTAAGACTCGCCACATCATCGTCATAGAATATATTTACACTGCTCTCGCTATGAGATGCATTAAAAGTTTCCCCGTGTCATGAAAATGACTGTGAAACTTCTAATTCAACTAATTATGGTTATGCCTCCACATTACCCTGCCCTGTTTTCTCCTTCTCTCATTACTCTTACAAAAACACATAAATCAGAAAGGTATACAGTGCAACACAATGCACTGGGGGATACCCCTTAACTATCCTAACATGTCTCAAATTTAAATTTCTACTGACATTCCAGTTCCCCAATCGTCAGCTCGGGTGTCAGAAAATAACAGCGAGGAGCTCGCGCCCTGCTCTCCCCTAACATTATTCCTGGTTTAAAAGGTAAACAGAGTGAGGAGCAGGTGGTTGCGGGGGATTTTTGCAGAGACTTCGATGAAATGTCTGGTGGCAATTAGGTGTAATACAGGATGTCAAAGCCTACAGCCGCTGGCCTCAGATATCTGCTGCCTAATGTTAGCTTTACAGATTCACTTTGGCATATGGCTTTGACTGCTCAGCCCAGGGCCAAATTAGTGAAAGCTATTACCTCCTTTCCCTCAGTGGCAAAGGGCACAGCAAAGAAAAAGGTGGTGAGGCTCATAGAGGAGAGAAGGTCTAGCACAGCTTTAAACTGAATTACTTGTTGCACTGAAGGTAACCTTTCTGAATAAAAGTAATGCTTTCGTTGCAGAAAGAGTTTTGATGCAGACTCATTGCTATGAATGAAAACATTCCTCGGTGCACGGTTGACTCAAGTATCTCTACGACGTGTTATCTCGAGGCTAGGAAGCTGCCCACGAAGTGCAGAGCGAGGTCTCTTGGGGCAGCCAGTAGATTTCCAGTGAAGGGAGTGGTATTGCTTGCACAGTAACCAGATCTCTGATATCCCTAGGAAGGGTGCGATAGGCCTGTCTGCTTCAATGCAGCACAGATGGAGAGGGGTGGAATACACAATTAGACCGCCCTTGAGAAGTGCCAATGTGGGCAACAAAGCGCTGAGAAGAGGAGAATAACATGTTGGGTAACTGTACAGAGAAAGTAAAAAAAAAATGAGCTGGTATCACACATCAGCTTGTGACTGAATTGGTTATGTTGCTTTGATCTTTGAGCATCATCTCAAACCAGTAACTCACCTGTTGAAATAAGAGATCTTTTAGTGCATGCCAGTTATTGGGGGATTTATTTAATTTGAATATTTCTAGATCTGGATATAGTTCCAAAAACAAGAGAAATTCTGATATTGTTGCTTGCTTGATTTGTCTGATTTTGGCTCTCATTAGTTGGCTTGACATGCAGTATACACCATATACATATAAGTAATAACAGCCTTGTTCATGTTGGCATTTCAGTCATCTTGCCCTTTTTTAATTGTTATTATCACCCTCCTTACCTTCCTGACTTCCTTACTTAATTGGTTTCCATCTCAACAAACCACAAGACTTCTGGAACAATGTCCTTTTGACAGATAATAACAAAGTGGAGGTCTTTGGCCATAAGTTTAGTGAAACCCAAGCATATCACAAAATCTCATACCAACTGTTAGGCACAGTGGTGGAGGGGTGATGATTATGGCTGATTTTACACCCTGCAGTCACTGCGTCGACTATAAACTCCTCAGATGTGAAGCCATCTCTTTGACAGCTAAAGTTTGTCTAATCACAGCAGCATCTGAAAGATATTGCAATGGTCCAGATAGAGTCTAGGAATCAACTGGATTAAAATACTGAGCTGGGACCTTAAAAGACCTGTGCATAAATAAAATGCCTGCAAATCTCAACGAACTGAGGTAAAACTGTCAAAAGGAGAGAGCCAAAATGCTTCCTATCATGTGAAAGGCTGATAAAGTTGTACAGAAAATATTACATCAAGTTATTGCAGACAAAATCATGGGTTGTTGTTTTTCACACACTTCTATGTTCTTTTTTGTTATTTGCTGATATTTAAAACCTTGGAACCAAAGTAATTTCTTTTTCGTGACTGTATGTGCCAGCCTCATAATGTTAACACACAGTCTGTAGGTGGCAACAACGGAAAATTTAATCCCCAAATGTGCTTCAGCCAAAGAAATTTGGCTTAAGTTTACCATTCACCATTTTTCAGTCATCCAAGTGGGTGTCCTTGAACATTTAGCCTCCAAACTCAAGCAAATAAGAAAAAAAAAATGCACCCTTGCCTCTACAAGTGGATGAGTCATACTAAAACAGTGAATGCACACTCGCCAAATCTTTCTTCAATGAATAAAGGTTTTTAAGAAAAATCATCCCTGCGAGCAGTGACTCATAGCTAAACTCCTTCAGCCTACAATCTATCATTTTATGATATAAATAGCCAGACCACAATTTTCAATAATTTTCGTAGGTCTCAACTCCAGGTTATAGGAAAACAATCCTGCAAAGAGGCTTCTGTAACACAGGAAGTGTTGGAATATTAATTCTGACAGGGAAGTAGTGGTTAAGCTATAATGAACGGCTTCACTCCCATCAATATCTTAGCAGACCTCTCCCGTCATGGAATTAAGGATGAAATAGCAATGTCATGGCATCCATTTATACACATAAGCACGAGCTTTGTAAAATAACACATTACATCCCCTCTGTGGCAGCAATGTAATGTATTGGTGTAATCAGGATGGCGGGAAAAACGCCTTCATCAACTCTTTATGAAAAAGACTGTTCATTAATATTACGCTCCACTAGTTTATGTCTTTGCTTTTTTCTGTTATATATCATCTTGCAGTAAGCAAGGTGGAAAAGTTTGTAAAGTCTGCCAGATTTTTTTTAAACTAGCAAAACTTATAAAAAAGTTGTAAGCTTAAACTCAACAACATATGTCTGTCACCTAATAATCAATGCTAAGGACTGAAGTGACCAAGCCCTGACATCAGATTTACTACTTCTATTAAGCTAAAGTTACTAGGTGTGATAAATACTTACTTGTAAAAAAATAAATGTGATGAATTATCACGTGCAGGCAACCATTCACATTCACAGCCATAGGAAATGTAGCCAGTTAAGGTCTGTGGGGGGAATGGAGCCATTCACAATTGGATGTTGTTACATCCTGGTATGTATAGGAATGAGTACCGGTATGGCACCGGTTCTTACATAAACGGTAGTAACCAGACTGAAAAGCAGCGCACATTTCGGTACTTTATTTCGGTGCTTTTTTTTCCTGAGATGTCATACACTTTGGATTCTAGCCAATCATTTTACCTTTGCAAGGACAGTATGCAGGCCCAGGTACGTACGTTCTTTTAGAGCAGAGCTACAGATTAAAAATGCCCAAGGCGAAGTGGTCAAAAGTCTGGCTGTACTTCACAGCAAACTATGCAAACCCAGCAGCCTGCAACGAGTGCTTTAAGCTGATACTGTGCAAAGGAGGTAACACCTCGAATCTGATGAAACACCTGGCGACGCATAGCGTTTTTTAAAAGCCGAGAAATGCGCCGTATTTGATAGCTTGCTGCAAGACCTCACACCGTGCACATCTACTGCGGGTGGGTTGCCTGTTATCGGACTGGAGTTAGGAACATCCCCCAAGAACCCGGAGAGGAGAGTCCTGGCCCCTAGCCCTGCCAGTGTAGCAGAAATGATGAGGATGATGATGGCAGCAGCAGCCGTTCTTCTCTGCGTGAGTCTCGTGTGTAATTTACGCTGAGTAGGCTAACCACGTTATTACATTAATGCATGTAAGGTGAACTAGCAAACACCGTCGTAGTTACATGCGGCTGTCTTCTTGTTTGATGGCAGATACTCCCTTCACCCTGGCCAAAAAGGCTAAAATGACCAAAGAAAAAGTGGAAAACAGCTAAAGATGAGAGCTTTTTGGACAACGTTTGTGTTTTTTCCATTGTTTAAGCACTGCTTCCAGCCAAGAGTCCCCTCTGTGGCAGCAATGTAATGTATTGGTATCTTTCTTCTCCATTCCGATGTTCGTGTTGAACTTCAGCAGGTTATCTTGATCCTGTCTACATGTCGAAATGTGTTGGCTTGCTTCTGTGTGATTGGCTGGCAGATTCCAGGGGAGCGGGCAACTAAAAATTCATAAATGCAGTCTGTATGCCATTCATTTTTTTTAAATCTTAAATAACTTGAGGGTTTTAAATAGGAATTTTATTTTAGGCATACACAAATTAAAAAATATAATTAGATCTAAGTGCCCTTTTCCTTCTAGTGAAACAGTATGCAATACTGTAATACTGCAATACCGTATGCAAGTGTGCATTCATGTAGGAAACATTTACTATTATATTTTCCTGTGGGATATGAATGAGCTATATGACATACAAACAAGGAGTGAAGCACACACAGATTAACTGTCCACGTAGGCCTGACTTTCATACAGATCTACACTGTCTGAATCTAGCGGTTGGGCTTTTAAAGGCTCCATAGCCTCAGACAGATGGCAATCTGATCTCAAATAAACACTGCAGTAAATCCATTCAGTCTAGCCAAACAGCCACCAGCAGCACAACAAGGCCACTGAACCAAAACCTTTACGAGTTACAGTGCAAGAAAGCAACCAAAACATCTGTGTGGTACTCGGAGGTAATGGAAAGACGTTTTAGGGAGCGATCCAAACCGCAGGAGGAAGTTGCATGTCGATGTTCTCCCATACGTGAAAACGGCAGAACGCCTGCCAGGTGTCAGCACCAATCGACGTGAACGCCGGCTGCGGAGCGTGGCTCGATGGCTTCCACATGATCCGCCATGCCCCCCGAGCCCGCTGCGTGAAAGCGATTCGACACGTCGGAAGGTATGGTAGAAAGGAACCCCGTGGGCTCACGCTAGCTGCTGACTCTGTGCTTAGATGTCTGTTTGGCCTTCTTTATGTGTGCCTCTGTGCGATAAACTCAGACTGCTGGTCACCTGCTCTCTATTGAATACAACCACACGTTATTGCAAATACATGCACTGTTGAGGGGGAAGGTGTTGGAGTTTCAAAGAGTGCAAGATTCAGACTGATGGAGGTGAAAGGAGGAAGACGTACATAAAAAGTTATTTTGTGTCACCAGCTAATAGCTACATGTTTCTTCTAGTGGTGACAGCTCGGCTCTAACCTTCACATATGTTAGATTAAAAGTAACATAGGCCGATGCTTAGCTTTATGCAGAAGTGTAATATGGCTGTGAAGTACAGCAGGTAGTCATAAATACTGCTGTTCAGTCAACCGTACATCATTTTATATCATTGAGTTTAAAAGGTTTGGAAAATCTGCAGTTAGATAGGGCAAGAAAGACAGATCATAAGACAGGTTTTGAAAGGGGACCTATCATGCTAAATGTAATCTCATTACATTACACCAGGGTAGCTCAGCATGATTCACAGTTCAAAATAATCAGTTCATCTAAAATGTGAAACAAGACATTTCAGCTTGCTTTCCCTTGCAATTAATTAAGCTTATCTCTAACTGGAAATAGAGGGTAAGCAGAGGTGTCTGCGATCTGCTCATATCAAGAATATTTACTCTTATTGACATCACAGAGATCCAAGTGTAGAAAAAAAGAGTAGTAGTAGGCCATATTTAATATGAACATTTACCGTTCTAAGAGTACAGACACAAGAAAACATGAGGAAAAGCTGAAACTCCTATGAAAGAGAAAATGAAGTAGTCTAAAGGTGCATTTATTCCACCACTTTTTAGCTTGAAATTGCAAACTGGGGGTTTGTTATAGCCATTTGCAGTACAATCAGTTCCCTTTATCAGCTAAACACATGTGGTTCTTCATCTGATTTACAATAACTGATAGAAATGATGTCCAAACCCACAAAATTAATTCTCCAATTCTAATAAACCGCAGTGTTTCCTTAATATAAGCTCGATCTCTGACGAAAGGTATGCTGAGATATTTCCCGAATTTGTTGTTAATGAACCAAGGCCACTTTGGCCCTGGACAGCAGACATGTTCAGACAAGCATGAAGCTGAAAACAAATAGGAGCCAAATGAGTGACGTCTGGAACGGGGCATTGTGGATGTTGGCACCATGACACCTGGATTACCTGTATATCCAAGTTCTTCCACATTTGAGCACAAATCCATGGATATACTGTGTAAGTGTGTGTTTGCCTGCACGGACGCAGACGCTTGCAGAGACGTGCACAGAAAGCAACAACAGAGGGGGAAGGAGGGTTTAAATTTACATCCACTGGAGCTCAGACTGAAGAGGTGGAGCGTGTGTGAGAGGAGATTCTTAGTGTTTGTTGATCCTGTCACCAAACTGTCGACACCACTGACCTTCCCTTTAAAACAAGGCCGGTATGACATAAGATACACTCCATGTAACTCCATGAGTAAAGTAGTGTTTTATTAGAGTTTCTGTTGTGTATTTGTGTTTTGGGGTGCACAGCAAGAAGACAAATGGGACCACATTAAAAGAGTCTCTTATCCTGCATACATATGTGTAACGAAAACACCTCACAACACATAAAACTGCAAATTGTACCAAAGTGGAAAAAGGTATTTAGACTAGAAGTTATAATCCTACTTAAGTAGTTTAATAATTCCCAGGTTGTATATTCCAATATATTTACCTTAATTAATTATTCTCATGTATAATTACAGTTTTGAATTATAATATAGTTGATTATTATTGGTTACAGTTACTGATGTGTATAGCTCTCTTTAATGTTACATGACTGTAGTTGATAATTTAAGGGGCATGGAAAGAAAAGCGACTGGACTTCTTTAAGTTTCACCTCTCATCCGAGAAGCTTCTTTAGCCAAGACCAAAAAGAGGAGAGTCCCAGGTATTTAAGCCCTAAACTAAACAACCTAGTGTATGTTGTAACATAGTGGTTAATGCCAATAAAATGTTACACGACTAACAGAATAAATACTGCTGTTGACCAGTGTATAGCACTTAATGCTGTCCTCATCCCCAAACTGTGTGCTGACTGACAGTCATTTGAAACCAACCCGCTGGCCACGACACAAGACCCATGCAGCTTAAATATACCACTCCAATAAAATGGAGACAAATTGTATACCTTAACCTAAAAATGGCAACAAACTGTGTGCTTTTCCTAAAACAAAAGACAAATTGAGTAAAGGCAGAGCGGAGCAGCTTTTACTGCTTTATTTCTTAAAAACATACGGCGAGTGCCATTAATGCAAGACCGCATCATGAAAATGGATGGAATAGAAAAAGGTTTGTATGCCCACTTGCCTGTGTCTGTATTACGAGACCAGACAGAGGGTATTTCAAATAAATACAGGATGCCACAGAAATGTACACTTTCCTCTCGAGGACCAGGGGCCAGGATTGGATCTGCACACCTAAACACTATATTCATTATGCTTTGGCCTCGTAAAGTGATTACATTAGAGCTCGATGATTGGGACGAATGCACTGCCAGGGAGAAGTTTCCAAAAAGAAACGGTCACTCTTAATGGATGGCTCACTCGGCCTCTCTATTTTATCACTTTCAAACACCTCATTTTATTGTCAGTGTTGTTCTTTTACAAAAACTGGCAGCATGACGTTTACCCAGATGACACACGAGAGGACAAAATATTTTAAAAATGACCCTGTGGATTTACTTATGTTAGTTCATGTTAATCTGCAGTGTTTGGAGTTTTCCGATGATTATTTCGTGATGAAGTGTGGTAATTTATTTTTTTGGCCCAAAAGATTTCCATCATACGCCTGAACAACTTTCAGCAATAAATGAGCAGTAGATGCTTACTCTATTTTTCTCAGCAATCACTCTGATGTTTAGCTTTACTTTTACTTTTGGCAGTAACACAGTACGATCAGCAAAGACATTCATTTCGTTTTATGCTACGGCAATTTGATTTTTCATTATTTTATATTTCTGACAAATACGGAATTCTGTCAATTGATTGATGTGTGTGTGTTATATAAATGTTCAAAGGCATGCCAACACTGCTTTGGAGCCTTTCTTTAAAGTGTCTTCATATACTTGAACACATGAAATAATTAACTCAATCAAATTATGGACAAATTATAGCATTTTTCTTCCTCCTTTGTTTAAGTTGCTTGAAGACGTTTCACCTCTCATCCGAGAAGCTTCTTCAGTTCTAAGGTCAAATGGTGGAGAGTCCCAGATATAAACCTAGTGGGAGTGACCCCCCACAGAGGGACAAAAGGACCCCCTGATGATGAACTCACCCGAAACTCTGGCTGATTGGGACCCACGCCCAGTTTCCCACCTTGGCTCAGGCGATTAGAGGATCATCAGGGGGTCCTTTTGTCCCTCTGTGGGGGGTTACTCCCACTAGGTTTATATCTGGGACTCCCCACCATTTGACCTTAGAACTGAAGAAGCTTCTCGGATGAGAGGTGAAACGTCTTCAAGCAACTTAAAGAAGTCCAGACGCTTTTCTTTGCAAGCTCCTTTGACAAAGACAAATATTAATAAAGTCATGAGAAAATAAATATCATCCTGAGAGATACTGAAATATTAGGATTTTCGACATGTATTCATCAATACAAATTATAAATATGTCCATAGCACCATAAAAATTGCGAGCGACTATAGAGTGGTGTGAGAAAGTGTTTGCTCCAGGCCTGATTTCCTTTTTTTTTTTTGTATGTTGTTGCCAATCACAAAATAGGGCCCTCCTTTTTCTCTGAAATGGGAAGTAGACTTTACAGAATCGGCATCAAGCTGAATTCAGTAAAACATGAAACCAAGGAGTGCGAAACACTATGCTTGTGAGCTATGAGTCTTAACAAAGGCCTGTAAGCTAGTAAACCATGCAGGGTTTGAAATACTGTAAATGCATTTTGGGGAGCTACACTGAATGTACTCATAATCCTTCTATTATTTTTTTTTTGTACCTTTGAAAAGTCTTCTGTTTAAAATAGAACAAAAAATAATGATGCCTTTTTATTTTTAGGACTAACACAAACCACATTAATCTGCCCCGTGTCTTAGTCTAACAAGACTATCTAACAGCAGAAACACACAAATTCACACAATTCTTGCCAGATCACGCACAATCTGAAAACTTGTCACTTCTAAGTTCTACTGAAGCCCCCCCCCCAAAAAGCCTATAAGCACTCACACACACACCCTACACAGCAAACACACAGCTGTCTGACTATCAGCCACGGCGACTATAAAGACCTTGTTGTGTGGAGGTTAGTGATGGAGACGGGTGGGGGTTCTGGCTTGACGCTTGCTCTGACAGCTCCATTGTTTTTTCCTTGTCTTGTATCAATCGTGAGATAAGGGAGATAAAGAGAGCTGGAAGAGAAAACAGAAAGAACGGAGCAAAGCCACAAAAGAAATAACATGAGAAGAGATGAAGAGAAAATGCATAAAGTTGTCTTTGCGGATTACATTTAATAATAATTTTTGACAATTTTGTTGTCAAATATTGTGAATGACTGTTACGCTCTGCAGCGCCCTACCAAACATATTCTGCAAGTGTAGGGGGCAATCTTGTGTCGTCACGACAACCATTCATCTTGCCTTATGGGCAAAAAGCGTGAATACAAGAGCGGAGTGAATGCTGTGCAGCTGGGACTCTGTTGAAGCACAGTGCCATCCCGCAGCTGGGATATAAGGCCATCTTTGTCTGTCACAGGTGTCCGCCTGATAAAAATGCATGGGTGGCTGCGCTCACACATGCATGCACGCCGATGTTCATGTGCGCACACTTTCTGACACAAAGCCCAACACATATATCGGAGCTACTTTTTGCATCCTGAGTGACAGATGCTCTCAAGGCATGGTAAAATAATGTCTGCGGGAAGCAAATAGAGACCTGATTGTATACAGATAAAAGGTTACGGGGGGTTGCGCCATGCTGAAAAATGTGCAAAATTCCAGTTTACATTTTGGGGAGAAGATAAGAAAATTCCATAAAAGTAGAGCAGAGAAAGAAAAGATGCTGACTCAGCCATTCCACATCCCACCACAAAAACGAGTAGGGGGTTCCAGAAAAAAAAATGTTTGCTGAAAAACTTTTTTGGCTTCCCTGTTTGTGCTCTGCGGTCTCCAAATCAAGCGCCGTCTTCGTTTTTTCACGAGCCGTGTGCCAGACCTGTCGCCACCCATGGCCTTGAATGGCTTCTTTCATAGGCCAAGCGAGCTGACCAGCGAGGCTTCTTTGTTGAATCTGACTCTTCTCTGATGATGATTTTTTTTAACCACCTTAAAATGCATACAATTTCTAATTAAAGATTTACGGTTCTTTTCTAACACTATTCTGCTCTTTTTTGCTGCAAAGACTTTTATCCCTTTCCCACCACCCCAATTGAGATGCTTCTTCCTACCCAGCATTTGTAAAAATCTCAGGTTCGGACCGTCATTTATGGTCCTTGGTCCGCAGCCAGGGCTGAAAAGGGTGTAGCATCCCTCTCCTCAGACAGGTTTGGATTTCAAATGGATGCCAGCATGGCTCTGCTGCAAGGTGGGACCACAAGTCGGACCACCGGGGCCCCGGCTAAAAGCCTCGTCTGTTTACTGAAGGAGGTCGGTGTGTGTGCGTACCGTGGGTGGTGCCGCCACTACTTGAGTTTATATTTAATTTGGTTTTTGATGCAGAATGCTATTTCGATCAGGAATGACGAGGACCAACGACGGGTGCTCTCTTCCTCGAGTTTTTTCCACGGCACCCCAGGGTGACACGCGAACCTTGAGCGTCAGCGGCTTGCGGTGGAACCCAAAAAACGTTGCTCGAGCGCAGCAAACAAGTAGTTTTTGTTTTGTCACGGGAGTTGGGAGTGGGGGAGGTTGCTTCTCCTCCTAGGTGGCCTGGAAAATGGAAGCGGAATGGTCAGTTGATTTGTTGTCTCAGAAGTTTGTTGAAGTTTGCTGAAGGTGGAAGCAAATTTTTCATCGGGAAACACCAGTAATTGCCACGGTCCCCGCTGCCAAAGTCGACCACGGTTCCTTCAGATGCAAGGCTGGTGTAAATACATCGTCTTTGGAGTCCATAATTATGCTAAGTGTAAATCTCTGAAACCACAGTGTCTCCGAGGGCAGCAGTCAAACCTGGGCTTGAACCAGCGATGCACCGAGAAGGAGCAAGCAGCAGCTGAGCTAAATAGACCACATTCACTCGGGTCGCCCTCCAGACACTTTTCCCAACATACATGTCACCACGCTTCTCTTCCTCTCCACCCATATCCATTCCTGCCTTCTTCCTTTCACATTCTGCAAACAAGGCTATGGCTGTCTGACGTATGAGGCTGCAGTCCTGCTGTTGCTGGGGAAGTCAAGAACCCACCAACTATATCCATACATCTCTACCTCCTCACCAGGCCAGGAAGAGTCACAGACCATTTAACTCGTGTATTAATGACCAACAAGAGCCTGCTGCCTCTAAACTACAGTGTACAGTATATGAACCCATGAGAGTACGTACAGACAGGGGCTGGGGAGAAAAGAGCAAAGGGCAAAGTGCCAAGACAAAAAGAAATGAGGTATGGGAAGCTGGAAGCAGGAAGAAAACAAAGCAGCGAAAACAGAAACGAGCAGATAACAACAGAACGATGTGAAAAGGGCAAGTTTAGCGCCGTGAGTGTAGTATAGTGTGTCAACCAAGTAAACAAATGTCAGAAATTACATTCAGCGGGGATGCGGGGTGCAAATCTGACGAGAAACAGGAAGAAAAAGAGCGGTGAAAGATGTTTTGTCATTGTTTACGGCTTGCAAAATAGGAACTGAACAACCAAAACCAACACAATTCATCACATTTACAAATGCAGAGCAAGAAATGTCAAGGTCTGAGAAATGTAACAAGAACAAACCATTTTAAGGGGAAAGTTCATTATTTGCCATCTTGATGTGATGGAAATTTTCACTGCAGGGAACTGACACTTTTCCAGAAATTAAGACCTGGTTACTCACAAAAAGTTGTTTCCTGTAGGAACCATTATCATGTAACAATGTATCTACACACTAATTTCTTTGTGCTAGACTGGGATGTTTGCCCAGTATAGCACGATGGGTTTGATGCTTTGGTGCTATCCTCAAAGTTCAGTACGGAGCCCACTTAATTGTGGAAAATAAATAAGTTTTTTGGAAATTAAAACATATACCTCATAGATGCGCTATGAAAAATGTCTGAATCCTTTTGTAGTGACTGTCATGTCTATTTTATAGCCTAAAGCACACTTAAACAACAGAAGCTGACCAAAAGTGCTTTACAGACAGGCACATTTACATTCCAGGTCTCCCCAAAACCCAAATTCAAAATATACGAAAAGCTGAAAGGTGCTTTTTGTTTGTTTGTTTGTTTTTTTGTATTATCTAATTAATGTAAAAATCACAGAGATATTCTGGTCCTTAACTGTTTTTCAGAATTTGCAAAATAATGATAAACTATCTCATAAGTCATGACACACTGTTCCCTCAGTATCTGTACTTGTATTGGTATTGGGACTCTATACTGGCCCTGTATTTAAATCTGCAGTATTACACTGCACTGTCTCTGGTGACAGATCATTGGTTGCTGGAGGTTGTTGGCAGTAGCTGTGTAATTCACTCTGATCGACGCTGAAATTGGTTCTATACATTGCAAAGTTCTATAATTGCTGCACTGAAAACCTCTGTGCAGTTGCTTTGGTTGCTAGCAGATTGGTGCAGTTGCCTGAAGTTTGCTTGGAAGACTTGTCCAGTGGTATATTTCTATATACAAGGTAATAAAGGAGTTCCAGTGTGTCTTTAATGTTCTGTCTGGAGTCTGGATTTTGTGTTTAATTTCTGCCTTATGCTAGAACAAAGTGAAACAAGCAGAAATCAAATAACAGTGCTCTTACATCAGTGAGTAACTCCCACTTCATTTTTCAGACTTCTCTTGATGTCCAGCTGAGAGGTCAGGATTAGAGAGAGGGATGGTTTAATCAGCCCCTCACCGCTGGAGCTCTGACTCACGACTTCTGACCTCGACTATATGATCCCTCCGGCAGTTCCACGAGAGATTCAAAGGGCTACTAGGACCAGTCGGGCATCATGATGATCTGAGGGGTCGACGGGAGCATGGGGACACATCAGAGGCATGACATTTCCCCGCTGGGCTAAGCTTGTCCCCTCAGGTGTATCGCAGGCTGGCAGCAGCTATGCTTCTTTACTCTGTGAATTCTACAATCTGTTCAAATGTGGACACTGAGATACTCAATTGCTGAAACATTCACTGTAGGGGCAACTGTTGAATTGTTGAAAGCAATTTAAACATAAGAGAACAGGACGGTCTGATTCTTTATAACTTCAAATACAAAATTTGTCATTTACAGCTCTACCATATCTTCTAGATTTTTTTAATGCTAAAACTAATGACATATTGATATAAGACAAAGCCAATCTGAGTAAACTTGGGTTAACTTTGATTATTAACGCGTTTTAGAAATTAGTTCAAGTTCACTAGGCCTGATTGATTCACTAGGTCTGGCAGTAAGCAATCAGCCTGTCTGACAAAGTGAAGGTGGCTAAAACATCTTTAAAATAGCAACACATCGATCTAAAGAAAAAGACTGTTGTATGAACTTCCTGTATAGTAAGGCAGTGGGACTCCAGCTAACCGAGAGCCATTATCTGTAAATAAAGAAAAATAAAGAAACAAATTGTGGCTGGTGACCAAAATTACTCCAAAAGACCACTGATAACTCATCAAGGAGGTCTCAAAAGAACCCAGAACAATGTCCAAAGAACTCCAAGCCTAACTTGTCTCAGTTAAGGTCAATGTTCAGGATTCAACAATAAGAATGAGACGGGGCAAAAATGGTAATCTATGAGAGATATAAGGAGAAAATCACAGCTGACCAAAAAACCCCATAAAGGATCATCTGATATTTGCCAAGAATCATCTTGATGATCCCCAAGACTTTTGGAAAAAGATTTGGTGGAGAGACCAAACTTGAACTTTTTGGAAGTTTTGAGTCCCATAAAACTAACACAACATTTTCACAAAAATAACAGAGTCAAACATGGAGGTGGTGGGTCTGGAGCACTTTGTTGGACCTGGATGACTTACCGCTTCTGATGGAACCGCACATTCTAATCTCTACCAGAAAATCCTGTAGGAGAATGTTCAGCCATCAGTTTGTGCCCTGAAGCCAGAGCACAGTTGGAGTTGTGCAGCAGGATGATGATTCGAAACACAAACCAAGTCCAACTTTGAATGGCTGAAAAAAACAAAAAGAGTGGCCTAGTCAAAGTCAAGACTAAATCAGATTGGGATGCTTGGCGTGACCTTCATGCTCAAAAAGCCTCCGCTGTGACTGAATTAAAACAATTCTGCCAATAAGAGTTGGCCAAAATTCCTCAGCAGCGATGCGAAAGACTCGTTGCCAGTTATTACAAATGCTTGATTGCAGTTCTTGTTGCCAAGCGTGGCACAACCAGTTATTAGATTTAAGCGGCAATTACTTTTTCAGGTAGGGCCAGGTAGGTTTGGATAGCTTTTTTCCCCCTTAATAAAAACTGTGTTTTGTTTCTACTCTGGTCAATCTTTATTTAACATATCACACACAAATTTGTGTGTAACTGAGTCCACTACAGTGAAAAAGTATTTGTCTACTCTTTGATTTCTTTTTTTGTTTGCATATCTATCACACAAGCAAAGTAGAGGATCGTAACCAGGATAGAACGCACATATTATTAAGGGCCTCAAAGCAGTTATTAACATAGTTCAGCTTTTTGTATAGTGTGAGAATTGGTCTTAATGTGGTTACTGCTTTGCACAACCTCCACGCAGTAACTGCAAGGAGACCTGAGGTTTGTTGTTGTTGGTCACTTTCAGTCCGATGTTCTTGCTCTTGTGCAGGATTGATGGAGAGCCTAGTATGTGTCCCTCTCCATGGGCCCACTGTCTCATAATCTTTCCATGGTTATAGGCCAGCTGCAGTTAAAAACAGTTTTAAAGTATCTACAAATTAAACTTTCCTCTGTTTTGTTTAAAGTGTGCCCCTGTCACCCCCACCCCAAGATGTTCTAAACTGCTGCTGTGTGAACAAAGCCTGACAGACAACCATGCACACCCTTTTTTGAACATTACAAACACACTGACAAAACATGACCCAAGGAGTTTAAATATGCGTACGCACACCTACATATATATAAAAGTAAGCCCACACACAGGAGCTGTGAACACACACGCTCACACACTCCCGCATGTACTCAATCATTATTTCCTTTTTTTTGCCTCTATGCAGAAGCGGAGCCCGTTCGGCCGTGATGTCACTGATGAGGTCACTGCTTAGGTCACCAGCAGCACACTGATGTTCCCCTGAGAACCACTGGTAATTATGAAGTCATGGATCAACACACACACACACCCCCATACACACACACACACACATACACACCTCATCTATTTGCAGCTCCAGCTGGTTCCTGGGTCATCTTACAGAGCTCTCCATCAGCAGGAGCAGCGGCAGCCTGAGAAAACTCACACCATGTTCCTGCTGCAAGATCAACTTCAGAGTGTTTAGATGGAGTGTCAGGTGAAAAATCACCACACGCCACAGCAGGGACGCCCCTGCAGCTCATCTTGGAGAATAAAAAAGTCACTGATCTCCACATATAGGAGTCTCTGTGGACAAGTGAAAAGAAACTTGAGCAATAGCTCTGTGGAAAAAGCATGGAAAGGTTACATTGCCTTGTTTTGAAAAATACAATTAGAGCCTGGCTTATATTGATACCAATATCGATAATAATAAACTGATCAAATATTGTTATCAGCCGATAACATTTTAAAAATCGGATATATCAGCAGATATTTTTTTCTTTCAAGCACAGAAAACATAAACATATTTCCCTAGCATGTCTCATGTATAGTTATTTATGGGTCCTTATGGACATAATACAACCCAGGTTAAAAATAATTGGATTACTTGCTTGTGTTCTGCGCGGCTCTCCTCGGATCAGCTGGTTGTTGTGTTTGTGGCGTTTCAAACCCGGACATAGAAGAATGTCCTCTGGTGGACAAATTATGGAACACCATCACTAGTCAGATGGTTGGAGGGTGTTTCTCCCATCTCTCCTTGACTTTTTTAAATTGTTCATTTATTGTCTGATATTGTCTGATAATTCGCTGGAATTCACTTTGTGGTGTTATATTAAATATGTTGCATGGCTCTAAGTGACCTGAGCTACCTGAATATATCCAGGTACAGTATTTGTCACAAGATTTTAATTCAGTCATGCATTCTAACAACTTTACTGCTGGAGATTTATTCATAAAATTTTTACTTTTTAATTTCTCTTTTTATCTGATAGCTCTATTAAAAATCTTGAAAGTTGGCAGTATTTCCTTCTACACTTTAGATATTTTCTTGTGTTATTTTTGTGTATTTGTCATAGAAAACAGCAGATCCACAGGGATCAGGGGGATCATATGTTCACACACATTTACTGTTTTTGGATTGTTGAGTTTAGTTAACTTGGAGCATCAGTTTTAGGTGACTGAATAAGCAGAGAGGTAACCTGGCTGTCCTCACTGTGTGGAAAATAAACTTTATTAAGAAGAGTTCATGTTTTGTAGTTGTTTTTCATCTTCTAAACTCAGATTATACAGAAAATGTGTAGTAATGTGTTTCTGTTTGTCTCTTTAGTATTGTGTGAGGCAAAAACGTAAGAGTTCAGTTACCTGCTTAACATCTGAACCACTTAATCAAGTGAAAGTAGTACACACTGAAATGAGTAGGGCTGTTTTTAGTATGAGTGTTTCTGAATTATTTATAGGAATTTGTACATGTGTAAATATTTATTCTGTGTATTCTATTTTCTTTGGTGAGCGTTTATGTAGGTATTTAGTTTTCACCCTCTCTAAGGCTCAGTTATAAAAAGAAGCTAGTTGCTGTCAGGGTTGGTTGGTGTTGGTGTGCTTCCTGCTGTATGTCAACAAATGACAAAAGTTGGAGGTTGAATTTTATTTTTGTAACACACCTTTCCAAAAGCCTGAAGCTACTGTATTGAAATGTGATGTCCAGGAGCTGGTTCCACAAAAGACGGGCCCCAAAGCTGAAGGCCTCCCTTTCCTCTTTTAAATATTCTAGGAACCACAAGGAAGCCAGCAGTCTGAGAGCGAAGTGCTCTAATGGGGTTATATGGTACTGTGAGGTCTTTAAGATAAGATAGGGCCCGATTATTAAAGCCCTTGTATTTGTGAAGAAGGAGGACTAATTGATCACAGGTGAAACTAATGAGGCTAGGGCATCGAGAACAAAGCCAGGAAGTAAAAACAGACGAGGAAAGTGACCTTTACAGGAAGTAATCGAAAGAGGAATAAGACATGCGCCTGTGGAAGACGCAGATGAAGGCAAAAAATTTAGAAAACAACTAATGAATAAATAAAAAGTAAAATAAATGCAAGACTGGCTTTCAGCCAAAGTGCAACCACTACCCCTGCCCTCCACTGACATCAGCTCAGTGTGGCCGAGCGCATTCCGCAGGAGCCACAAATAAAAATGACCTCTGGACGCAATCAGGCTCTGATCTCAAGTAATGCACTTTGCATTAAGCTGCCCCACACTGCATCCTAATTGCACACAGGAGGCAGAGTGTGTGTCCGCTGACTGTACCTATATGTATGCACCCATGTGGGTGCGTATGACATCATGGCTAATCACAGATTATACTTCTCAGTGAGCGTAAAGCGCAGTGGAAGTGCAGCATGTTCACATGCACACAAAGGCACGATTGTGGACGAGGAAATGCGTGTGTTTGCCGCGTTTCTGTTTCTCTGACACACACATACAGACACATGATTTTAACAGTGTTTTTGCATTTCAGCTATCTGATGATCTCGCCGCTTGTTGCTTAAAGTAACCTCTAACAAAGGCTCTGAAAAGGATTAGTAGACATATAGGTGTTTTTAAGGCATGCTTACACACACACTTTCCTTTGTGTGCATCTGCAATATGTCCTATGCCATCCCACCTCTGTGTGTGTGTTTAACTGTGTGTGTTCTAGGCATAACTACGTGTGAGCAAAGTGGTTATGGAGCAGATCTGGCAGCCATCCCACTCAGGACATTTGACCTTGGAGAGAGTTTTTTTTTTCCTTTTTCAGCCCCTCTCCCCTTTTCCCCTAGCAGAGGCTAAAAGGCTCAAAAGGGTGGAAAGCAAAATATTTTCTTTAGTCTCCTGGATGCCAGGTTGCATAAAAGGTTCCAAAGCTGTTTGCATCAAACCTCAACCGTCGAAACCACAAATTCTGTTTTTCTAGCCATAAAACTCCCCCCGTCGAAAAAGAGGAGGTGAAAAAAAAGAAAGAAAAAAGATTTCCATTCAGTCAATTCTTATGAATTTAAATGAACTGAAAAAAAATAAATGATTTACTCCCCAATGGAAAACATGGAGTTACACGTATGTGCTCGTGAAACGGAAGCAGATGAAGACATGGTGTGCTCGATCCATCAGTGTGATTTACACACAGCTGCACGAGCAAAATGCAAACCCTCGTTCTGATCAATAACACCACAAAAAGCGCTTTACAAAGTATATTTGTGATATTAAGAATTTTAAAGGAAGATCTGATAAAAATAGCTGGTGCAATTAAAATGAAGCAAATTTGAAGATGCCTTCTGAAATATTAGTGGAGAGGTTGGAGGGTTGGAGGGTTTTATTATAAAGGTTAGGTACAACACAGTGGTCTGAAATCTAATATATCTACCATCAACTATTCAGAGTCAAACCTGTTGCTTGCCACCAGAGAAACACAAACAAAGGACAAACAATTGTAGTATGTCATCATTATGCCATCATCATGCAGCAGGTAGGGCCAATTTACAGGAGAATGTACCTGATGGGAACAAAACAACAGCTGGACATAGTCGGACACTGTTGTGAGTTTTCAAGCCTTGGTTTTGAACCCTTATGTGACAGAAGAGGGGTGGATCAGACTGAGAAAAAGAGGGAAACTGCATGCTCATGCAACGACTTGTCAGTCACACCGTCCACTTGGAAAAGATTATAGTTTCAGTTAAAATGCAAAAACAGTTACCCTGCACGGTGAAAAATGACAGGTTGGGAGTAACAGCCCGATCTCACTAATGCTATATCCTGGTGCGTCATGGCACCGATGCCAAAGGACACACTGAATGTTAATGAGCCACAACAGTGGCACCAGTGATGAGAATGGGCAGGCTGTATTCAATAAGAGTTTAAACTGGAGACTCACACCATAAACTCATTACATAAACCCATTAGAAAAGTGTTTGCCAAGGTCATAGATCAAGGGAGCCACGTTTCCTCATTAGCTTCCACACAACTGTAGTCCTTTTTGCAACCACAGGTGTCGCCCCCTGCTGGCCATCAAAAATGATCCAGGTTTAAGAAGTTGTGTTTGGCTTTTCAAACCTTTTGAAAACTGAGACTTTGACCCACACAGAACAACATCAACAACAAAAAACCTGACTCAACCAGGAGTCAGTATTTTCAATTCAATTCACTAAATAGCACCTAATTACAACAACAGATAAGTCAAGGTGCTTTATATTATAAGGTAAAGACAACAATAATCAGAGAATCAAACAGCCCCCTTTGAGCAAGTACTTGAGAATACTGGGAAGGAAAAACTTCCAGAATAAACAGGATCAGGGAATCATGGTAATCATTTTTTTCCTAGTAGCACTTTGTCATCCTGTTCTTCCCTCATATATGTATTCATATATGAGTTATTACTCATATATGAATACATAAATTTTATCACTAATCTGGGACCTACAATGACATTTTGAGACACCGGACTTGATTGAGCTTATGGATCCCACCATGTCAGGAGAATGAGGATTAAACCCATGAAGACCTGACGGCTGTTACAGGAAAACTAAACTTATTCTTCAGCCTCTGCCCTCTAACATATTCATTTCATGAGTGGATCTCAGGTGAATTTGCATAGTTTATATACAGAACTATGTGTGACATAGTATTTTTTAATGTTAAATGTTTCAGCTCATCAAGCACATTTTAATATCAGACACACAGCCCAAGTAACTACAAAGTGATGGAACCACGATGATGATCAATTAAGGCAAGACGTCCAGTTCCTGAAGCAGCAATGCAGCATCAAACTTTTTCTCTAGTCCACAGAATATCTTTTCCCAAAGTCTTGGGGTTTGTTACGATGTTTTATGGCAACTGTCAGATGATCTTTTTGCCTTAGTTTTGGTCAACAGGAGTTTTTGCCTTGGATACCATCTTTGCCTAGTCTCTATCTTACTGCTGAATCATGACCTCTGACCTTAACTGAGACAAGTGAGGCTTTCAGTTCTCTAGATGATGTTGTTGATTCTTTTTTGCCCTCCTGGATGAATTACACTCGAATACACTCTTCGAGAAATGTGGCCTTCATGAGAAACCTTCCCAGTAAGGCCACTCCTGGGAAGGCCCACTGCTGCTCCAAGTTTTCTCCATTTGTGGATAATGGCGCTCATTGAGGTTCACTGGAGTCCCAACGCCTTAGAAATGTCTTTGTAACCTTTTTCGTAGGTACAGTTGTGAGTGGCTTTGTTTCTTAGTTGTTTCTTTAGATAGTAGCATGATTTGCAACTTTCTAGATCTGCTTTTTTGAGATCTTAGCCTACTTTAGTTTGTCAGAGAGGTTCTATTTAAGTGATTTCTTGATTCAGTGGGTCTTTCAGTGATCAGGCCTTGGTCTAGCTAGAGAAACTGAAGTCAGCTTTCCAAAAACTGTGGTTAATTCATGATACAGAATCAATGGGGGCAAATACGTTTTCACATAGGGTTAGGTAGGTTTGGATATGGATTTATTTCCCATTCACGACGCTTATCAGCTATAGGTAACTATATTTCAGTGTTTCCCAACCACTGTGACACGACACACAGGTGTGACACGAGAAATGATCAGGTGTGCCCTGGAAGATTATCTGGTTCCACCTGATTGGCGATCGGCGTGAGTAACGAGCAGAACAATTAGATTATCTTCCACTAGAGAGCAACTACCTGCTCTAATTAAATGGGTTGCCAACTGCCAGTAAAACAGAAGAAGATGAAGAAGAAATTACATAATAGTCATGCTGTGAGCTGATGCAGTGCATAATAGCAATAGATAAATATTTGAAAAGAAAAAGTAGTCAGTCTGACCTGGGTTCTGGAGAAAACTCCAACCCAGGTGAAGGCCGTAGGATGAGTAGTGGTCAGAAGAAAGCCAAATGAGAAGACAAACCGAACCAATTCCGCTGTGCCTGGTGAACGGGGAAAATTATTAATATGCTTTTTGTGACATTTTTGTTTGGTGGTGTGCCGTGTGATTTTTCTAATCTGAAATGTGTGCCGTGGCACCAAAAGGTTAGGAAACACTGCGATAGGTATCACCAGCCAGGTTCATTCCCAAATTAACTAGTGCAGAGGAAATCAAGAAAAGGGCTGACCAGCAGCATACTTTGAGGAAAATCAGCGGCATGAATATACAGGTTTGTTACTGCAGAGCAAGTTGAGAATGTCAGCACATCCAGGGGGTAGACACATAAGTATCCTCGTCAGCATTCAGGGGAAGACTTTAAGAATAGAAACCTTGGAAGACCCCTGGTAATCCTCAAAAACAGAAAGATAAGCAGGCGCTCAAAACACAAAGCAAAATAGAAACCAGCAGAGTTGTGTAAGAACGTTCTCCTGGACAACAAAACAAAAACCAGCCTCTATCAAAATGATGGAAAGAAGAAAGTGTGGAGAAAAAAAAATGTGACCAAAAGCATACCACCCCATAAATTAAACATAGCGGTTTCTCTTTGGTTTTGTTTGTTTCAGCTGCTGTGCTCCATAACATTTATTGCCTGAGATTTCATGCTCCTAAAGGTATGTTGATTAAGTAAAATGAGAAAGATGGACGGGCTGAGACACCACCACCAGCAGTTCTGTAGTTAATGAGTTGCATTTACACACTGTATGCACGGATGCTGTTTTTGTGTGTATCTTGCATATCGTGCGTGCATGTTTCCAGCACTCAAATATTTACAAAAGGACCACACATAAGCAAAGGACCCGCGCCAAATCTGTGAAATATCCATTTACAAGTGTGTCAACATGCACGTACGCACACAACACACACACACACACACACACACACACACACACACACACACACACACACACACACACACACACACACACACACATATACATATGCAGAGTTTGGAAAGCCACAGAAATGTTCCTGGCATCGTGCTATATTTTGCATTAAGTGCCTCTCCCACCCATATAGTTTATGTTTGTAAATATAAACCATTTCAGCAAATATTCTCTCAAGTTGGTTTTCACTGTGATTGACTTTTGGCCTCCTGGTGTGTGTTGTGGTTGTAGCTGGTGCTGCTGGAAAGTTTCCACCACCTTCAAATAAAATAAATCCTACAATATAAACACTCAAAAAAATCTAAATTTTTTTAAAAGGATCTGTTTTTCCTTTAACAAGGTTGGGTTTATAGTGTTCATCATAAAATCAAATGGCCAAAAAGCTACAGTTTTACACTTAGGAGTTAAGGCATATCACTCTTTTGATCTGGTAAATTGAGAAATAATTTAAGTATGAAATAACTGCAAAGTGGCTGTACGTCAGTGGAAATATATAAGCATTAAAGTCCAGGTTGGACTCACTTTAATCACACTCTAGATCTTGTTTTAACATATGGCATCGAACCTGAACATTTAACAGTGTTTCCTGAAAACCCTCTCCTGTCTGATCATTTCCTGATAACATTTACTTTTACAATAATTGATTACACAGCGGTGAAGAGTAGACTTTATCAAAGTAGATGTCTTTCTGAAAGTGCTGTAACTAAGTTTAAGAATATAATCCACCCACTGTTATCATCTCCAATGCCCTGTACCAACATACTGTAGAGCAGAGCAGCTATCTGAACGCTACCCCAACAGAGGTCGATTATCTTGTTAATAATTTCACCTCCTCACTACGTACGACTCTGGATACTGTAGCTCCTGTGAAAACTAAGGCCTCAAATCAGAAGTACCTGACTCCGTGGTATAATTCTCAAACACGTACCCTAAAGCAGATGACTCGTAATCTGGAGAGGAAATGGCGTGTCACAAATCTAGAGGATCATCATTTAGCCTGGAGAAATAGTTTGCTGCTTTATAAGAAAGCCCTCCGCAAAGCCAGAACATCTTACTATTCGTCACTGATTGAAGTAAATAAGAACAACCCCAGGTTTCTCTTCAGCACTGTAGCCAGGCTGACAAAAAGTCAGAGCTCTTTTGAGCCAACCATCCCTTTAACGTTAACTAGTAATGACTTCATGAACTTCTTCACAAATAAAATTTTTATCATTAGAGAAAAAAATACCAATAATCATCCCACAGATAAGATATTATCTACAGCTACTCTTAGTACCATTGATGTTAAGTTAGACTCTTTTTCTCCAATTGATCTTTCTGAGTTAACTTCAATAATTACTTCCTCCAAACCATCAACGTGTCTTTTAGACCCCATTCCTACAAAACTGCTCAAAGAAGTCCTGCCATTAATTAATTCTTTGATCTTAAATATGATCAACCTATCTCTAATAATCGGCTATGTACCACAGGCCTTCAAGCTGGCTGTAGTTAAACCTTTACTCAAAAAGCCATCTCTAGACCCAGCAGTCTTAGCTAATTATAGGCCAATCTCCAACCTTCCTTTCATATCAAAAATCCTTGAAAGAGTAGTTGTCAAACAGCTAACAGATCATCTGCAGAGGAATGGTTTATTTGAAGAGTTTCAGTCAGGTTTCAGAGCTCATCACAGAAACAGCTTTAGTGAAGGTTACAAATGATCTTCTTATGGCCTCTGACAGTGGACTCATCTCTGTGCTTGTCCTGCTAGACCTTAGCGCAGCATTCGATACTGTCGACCATAATATCCTATTAGAGCGATTAGAACATGCTGTAGGTATTACAGGTACTGCGCTGCAGTGGTTTGTATCATATCTATCTAATAGACTCCAGTTTGTGCATGTAAATGAAGAGTCCTCTTCACACACTGAGGTTAATTATGGAGTTCCACAGGGTTCAGTGCTAGGACCAATTCTGTTTACATTATACATGCTTCCCTTAGGCAGCATCATTAGAAGACATAGCATACATTTTCCCTGCTATGCAGATGACACCCAGCTCTACCTGTGCATGAAGCCAGATAACACACACCAATTAGTTAAACTGCAGGAATGTCTTAAAGACATAAAGACCTGGATGGCTGCTAACTTTCTGCTTCTTAATTCAGATAAAACTGAGGTTATTGTACTCGGCCCTGAAAATCTTAGAAATATGGTATCTAACCAGATTCTTACTCTGGATGGCATTACCTTGGCCTCCAGTAATGCGGTGAGGAACCTTGGAGTCATTTTTGACCAGGACATGTCCTTCAATGCACATATTAAACAAATATGTAAGACTGCTTTCTTCCATTTGCGCAACATCTCTAAAGTTAGAAATATCCTGTCTCAGAATGACGTTGAAAAACTAGTTCATGCATTTATTACTTCCAGGCTGGACTACAGTAACTCATTATTATCAGGATGTCCTAAAAACTCGCTGAAAAGCCTTCAACTAATCCAAAATGCTGCAGCAAGAGTCCTGACAGGGACTAGAAAGAGAGAGCATATTTCTCCTGTTTTGGCTTCCCTTCATTGGCTTCCTGTTAAATCCAGAATTGAATTCAAAATCCTGCTCCTCACATACAAGGTCTTAAATAATCAGGCCCCATCTTATCTTAATGACCTTGTAGTACCATATCACCCTATTAGAGCACTTCGCTCTCGCTCTGCAGGCCTACTTGTTGTTCCTAGAGTATTTAAAAGTAGAATGGGAGGGAGAGCCTTCAGTTTTCAGGCCCCTCTTCTGTGGAACCAGCTTCCAGTTTGGATTCGGGAGACAGACACTATCTCTACTTTTAAGATTAGGCTTAAAACTTTCCTTTTTGCTAAAGCATATAGTTAGGGCTGGACCAGGTGACCCTGAATCCTCCCTTAGTTATGCTGCAATAGATGTAGGCTGCTGGGGGATTCCCATGATGCATTGAGTTTTTCGTTTCCAGTCACCTTTCTCACTCACTATGTATTAATAGACCTCTCTGCATTGAATCATATCTGTTATTAACCTCTGTCTCTCTTCCACAGCAGGTCTTTATCCTGTCTTCCTTCTCTCACCCCAACCAGTCGCAGCAGATGGCCCCGCCCCTCCCTGAGCCTGGTTCTGCCGGAGGTTTCTTCCTGTTAAAAGGGAGTTTTTCCTTCCCACTGTCGCCAAAGTGCTTGCTCATAGGGGGTCATATGATTGTTGGGTTTTTCTCTGTATCTATGAAGCGCCTTGAGGCGACTTTTGTTGTGATTTGGCGCTATATAAATAAAATTGAATTGAATTGAAATTGAATTTTGCTTTCAGAACTGTTCGAATTCTTTGATGCACAGATTCAATAAGGTGTTGGAAACATTCATGAGAGATTTTGGTCCTTAATGGCACGATAGCATCACACAGTTGCTCACAATTTGCCAGCTTCACGTGTATGATGTTCCCCACGGCCCAAAGATGCTCTCTGGGTGGAGCTCTGGTGACCTTGGAGGCCATTTAAGTACAGTGAACGCACTGTTTTGTTCAAGAAACCAGTTTCAAATGTTTTTAACTATGTGACATGGTGTGTTATCCTGCTGGAAGCATCCATCATAAGATGGGTACACCATGTTCATCCCTTTATGACCACAGCCAGCTATTGTGCAAAGGTAGGTCATGGCTTTAAATGATACTCAGGTGGTAATGAAGGGTTTGAAGCATGCCAAGAAAATATCCCCCAGGAGTGAAGATATACATATCACCACCAACCTGAGTACAGCAGGATGCATCCATGCTTTCATGTTATTACATTTTGACTCTACCATCTGAATGTTACAGCAAAAATAGGGACTTGTCAGACGAAGCAATTCTTTTTCCAATCTTCTATCAGCACTCAGTGCGGTCTTCTGCTGCTGCAACCCATCTGCATCAAGGTTCGATGGGTGTTCAGGGATGTTCTGCACACCCTGGTTTAACAAGAGTTATTTGAGTTACTATAAGGTCAAAGCAGTCTGGCCATTCTGCTCTGACCTCCCGACCCAAGAAGGCATTTTCGCCCTAAGAACTGAACTATCGTTAGTGGTGCTAAGGGGCCCAAAGGATGCCAAGAAAATATCCCCCAGACCACCAGCCTAAACCAGTGATCATGCTTTTATATGCTTATCTCCAAATTCTGACCTTCTGACTGTCGCAGCCAAAATTAAGACTCATTACACCAGACAACTTTTTTAAAGCTTCTATTGCAGAGCTTCCCACTTCTTAGTTAACAGGAGTGGCACAAAGTGTGGTCTTGAACTCCTGCAGCCCCTCTTATTCAAAGGTTTGACATACTTAATATTCAGAGATGCTCTTCTGCATACCCTTTGTTGTAACAAGAAATGATTAACCTCCTAGGACCTGTGATGTCCACATATGTGGACATCACATTTTGGGTTGTCCAGACCAAAATATCCACTGATATCCTGATATCCACTGACGTTATACTGCAACTGATCTATCAGAAATTTAAAGCAAATGTCCTCATATGTGGATCTCATTTTTCTCAGAAACAAAAATCAGGTAAAAAAAAAATTTCACATAATTCTTTGTTTTTACATTCATCAGGTCCCAATCAGCCCAAATAGCCAAGAGAAATAAAAAATACATGCCATGAAAAAATTTGGGTCTCAGTAGCTTAAAGTTACTTTTGTTACTTTTTTGTTACTTTTTGCAGTTTTCTTGTTTGAATCTTTCTCTGTCTTGCTTACTACTAAAATATTGATAACATTGCAACATTTTGATTCACCCAATCCAATAAAGGTTGAAACAAAAAGTTAGTAATTTTATTGGATGAAACTAGTATCTTCCTCCAACACACACAGCCACCACTATTTCATTCTTACTTTATTTAGAAAGACTTTGTTTTCACATACTTTTTTACTTTCACAATTTATGCAACAAAACTATCTGGTCTATCTTTATGTGTCATTAAAGTATTTTAGCTCACTTCAGCTTCTCACTTTGGTTTTATAACTCCGAGCTTTCCTTGTCTTTCAGTCTCACCTGACTTTTGACTCTTCCCAACTTCTCTGAAAGCTTTCGCTGCACAGAAATATTAATTTGTTCACAACTTACATATGGAACTGCAGAACTCAGTGTGTTCAACAGCAGCCTGTGCTGGATATACTCTCATATTCATGCAGTTGAAGTGCTTGAGCCATTGATGAAAGCCTGTTTATATCAAAGATCGCATCAAATCCTTTCCTGCTCTCTGACCTCTGGTAGTTTAATGCTGATCCAGCTCTGACCTCTTGCTGTCGTCACCACACCTCACTCCGACCTCCGAAACAGAAAGACATGATGAAAGATGGAGAGAGTTAGATGGGTGTCATGCTCATATGTTGACACTGAGGGACAGCTGCTGTTGTAAACAAACCCAGCTGTGTGATAGATATCCAGTAGGTAAGAAGAACTTATTTTTCCTGTATCATGGATGATATCATCCAAAAGTGACTCAATGACTTAAACTCCTTTCTATGTATCATTTCTGTTGGTTTAGATGTATGCATTTCTTTTGCTGACTGGAGGGCAGTTCTGTGGTCCACATAAGGGCTTACCTCCCCTCTCGTGCTTTGGTTTTGGAATTAATTAAAAGCAGAGGTTTGGAGGAAGAAATAATGCCATTTGTTATGTTGAATCTCAATAGGAGCAGAGAAAAAGACAGGTTTTTGGAGGGCGTGTTGGCAAACTTTGGTTAAAATATTCCTTAAATGAACAATTTAAACACTAATGACATTTATTCAAAATCTTTACATTCATGATCCTGAGAGATCAGCCAAATAATTAAGGTGCATATTTTCTATTACAAGTAAATACGTGACACCACATAATATGTGCTTCCTTTTGCTCCAAGTAACTGGCCAGAGAAATATCTCGACTCCACCCACTGCTTTTAATCCAGCCACTTAGACTAAATCTAAGTCAGTGAGTGACATTTTCAATTAGTGTATTGTGAACTTACCCCACATACCATTTTCAACCTGTACCATTTTAATTTCCACAAATCACAGTGGAGGTCCGAGAACTAAAAGAGTATGGATGAAAACACAACCTCAAATATGCTACCTATTCTAAAGGCTTGACTTCTTTCCAGATGCATCGATGTAGAACTCAATGCAGTCTCCATTCCAAAAAGCTGCAATGCTGTGCAGGATGTAAATAAAAAACATAATGATTTACAAATCATTTCTGTGTTCTTCATTAACCGATATACAATTGTCACTTTGATGTAGAAAAAAAACATTTATACATAACTAATTCAGAAAACCTTGTAATTCTGAAGGTTTTTCAGAACTTATGTTGCAACTTTAACTACAGCAACACAGGAAGCACATGACATCTGAAAATCTGGAGAAGAGTCCAAAAATTAATATCAAATGCCTGTGATGTTTGTGGACTGTTGTTAAAAGAAGAGGGGATGTTACACAGTGTTAAACATGGACCTGTCTCAACTTTTTTGAAATGTGTTGCCATCAAATTCAATACGAGATGGGTTTTTTTTTACAAAATTGTAAAATATCTGTGCTGATTTCCCTGTTTAATTGTGGGTAAATAGTCGATGTATGAGATATTCATTTTACACCGCGTCCATGCATTTTTGGTATTAGAGTTGCAGAACATTACATTATGAGCAAACAGTTGCTTTCTTAATGGTTTCTACTAGTGCTGTCAGCGTTAATCTCATTAAAATTAAGTAACGCCACAAATGCATTAACGCGGCAAATCTCCGTTAGCGAGTTATTTCAGATCGCTCCGTGCGTGGGGCTGCACCGCGTCAACGCGTTAGCACGGTTAGCTCGTTAATACGTTGACGCTGTCCAGCACCGCCCACGGAGCGATCAGGGGTAACTCGTTAACATAGATTTGCCACGTTAATGCAGTTATGGCGTTAACGTCATTTTAACAAGATTAACGATGACATCACTAGTTTCTACACAACACATAGTCTTAAGCCTTGTACATATATAAACCCACATAGAAATTAGACATAAAAAAACCCCAATGCTAGAACAAGCAGTACTACACAAAAACACCAAAAGCCCAACTGGGCATGGTGAAGGGAGTATCGTGATCTGGAGCTGATTTCAGGTCCTGGGTGAATTATTCATTGGGAATATTGAACTTAAAGGGTGATTATTGGGGATGTTGGGGGTGATAGATTATGCACAAAGCACTTGTGCAATTCAATAAAATGCTTAAAAACTGTTTTTTCATGATTTGTAATGGCAGTCTGTCCTGATCTTAATCCTTTTGCGATGAACCTTCAGTAAAATATTGATAAAGTGAAACATGAAGCATGTAACATGATTTTGTTGCTATGAAAGGAACTCAAATAACTTATTAGATTCAAATATTCTCATGTAGAATTTAAGCGCGCCAGCCTGCCAATCAGCTAATCAGTGATTAACTGTCAATAACTGTCACTTTGATGAAGAGAAATTATGAGTAATTAAAGGGGGTAAAAGAGGTTTACAAAACTTTACTTGGAACTAACGCTACCAAAGGTATAAAAAGTGTTATTATATTACTAGCCTATGTTTACGTGTGTCTGTGTGTGTGGACTCAGCTGGACTCGGACTACATGGCCTTTCACTGCCCTGTTTCCTGCTGTAACTATAGCTCCACATGAACCCAGCCACCCCTGCCCATTACTATAAGGCAACACAGTAAGCACAATTAAAGATAATTTAAGACTTAAGCAATTAAGGTCACATCTCCTGTGGAAATGCACGCCCACGGAGGTCCTGGTATCTGTCCAGCACAGGATGAATTTGGACAGGTTTGGTAGTCTGTGATTGCCTGTGTGCATGTGTGTGTGTATGTGTGTTGTATTCCTTTGTAATTGCACCCAAGTTGCCGGGGTCAAGCAGGGTCTGCGTGTGGCTGTTTTTGGATGAATTGCCCAGAAGGAGATTAGGACAAAATGACACACTCTGTGCCTAGCTGCGCTCCGATTACAACTGAGTAAACATGAACACCCAAAGGGCATGTATGCACAGAAATATTTTCAAAAGTCAGATTATGCAGTTTGCATGCACACACTGTTAGAATAATCCCATCTTCGTGCAGACCTCCAACACTATGGATTAATGACTGTAGGCCTCTATTTTAAAGACCAAAATGTGGGCTCCTTTCTGATGCTGCATCAACAAGAGATGGAAGATGGAAATCAAGAGGAATTCTGCATTGGGGGGAAAGTGCTTCATACCACACAGCCCGAACTTTGTTGTGTGAAATGTTCTTTTAGCCTTATCTATCAGCCTGAAAACTTACACACCAACACAAACACATGTTTTACTCCTTCTGAACCAGACACCAGTGACTCATCATATCCACTGGCCAAGAAGGGCAGAGTCATTACGGTTTCCCCCTATCACTCTTCTCCCTGTGTGGTCTCCTCAGCGCTGCAGCTACTGCAACATGTTTATGAGAGGGGTGTGAATTTAGGTGGCAGCAGGAACCCAGTGTCATTCAAATCTGACAGAGATACATACTGCTAAGATAACACTGGAAACACTTTCTTTTTCTTTTTTAATGATGTTATTTTTTTCCTTTACGAGATATTCTGAAGTTGCTGTGAAAGAGCGACTTGTGCGTTCTGGAAGTAGTTTTAAACATTTTAAACAACCTCAAAGAAAAGTCACACAGATAAAACTGTGCCTTGTACCTGGCAGATCTCTTGTATATGACAATGAAGGTGCTTATGGCCAGCTCTGTGTTAGCTCAGATTTTTCTACCATAGTTCAGGTTTTATTGCTTTAATTTGCTGCATTTTTAGCTAAAGCTGTGGGAGGAAACTAGGCAGGAGAAAATGCACTCACGGACTCTTTGATAGGTGCCCCTTGCTAGTGCTGGGTTTGACCCCTTTTTGCCTTCAGATCTGGTTCAGTTCTTCGTGGCACAGGTGCAGAGAACGTTGCTCAAAGATTTTGGTCCATGTTGACATGATGGCAACTTCATAGTTGTGGTGACTATGGAGTTCATTTGAGCATGTAGTCTGTGGCATTTAAATGCTGCTTGGTTTGGACTGGGCCGAAAGCGTGGCAAGAAAATATCCCCGTTATTTTTGCAGTCTTCTGTTATACAGTTGTGATGCAAATTGTAGCCTCATTCCTTCAAATAGTCAGCAGACAGAGACTCGTCTCAAAAAAGATTTCAATCTCAGAGAAGTGTGGGAGAATGCACCTTGGCTTGCTTGTTTGTCAGCTAGACGCCCGCCCCTGGCTAGTCACATCAAGTTTCAAATCCGCAACATGGTGACTGGCTAAAAACTAAGCTTCAGGGTTCACAATGAGGCATCGTCCCACAGGTTATGCAGATGATGATGGGTGACTTCACAGCAGCTATGTGAACCTGATTATATAAAGCTTATGGTAAAATATTGCACAGCCTTACGCGATGCCTGCTGTGTCTTTTATTCATGCATATGACTTAGAGTGCAACAATAACTGACACACTTCAAGTCCCAGGCCTCTGTCTGGTAACAAAATGAAGCCAAACCCCTGTGGCAGGGCTGTAACGTAATGCTTCTGATGCTAGGATGTGAACTATTGGGAAAATACAAGAAAGACAACTAGAGAGATTATTAGGAGTATTCGGTGGCAGTAGCATTTTCTGCCATAACAACAAATGTAACCATAAAAAATACAATATTAACAAGTCTTTATGCAATGAGATTATGCAATCTCACGTGTATTTGTAACATTGAGCAAATTATAATAGAGCAGTGTTTTATTTGCAAAATGGCCATGTTGTATGTGTCTTGGAATGAAATTGTTCGCCCTGCAAAAGGGAGCAGCACTTCCTGAACACAGGGCGAAGAATTTGTAACACAATACTGCATAATAACAACCAGTTAAAACCTGTTATCCGGCAGGAATGTGCAGCGTCAGAAACAAAGAAAAAACATATCCAAAAATGGCACCGAGATTATTTTGTTTTCAGCCAACTTAGAGATTGCTAAACATAGCCATGGTCAGGCGTCCATGGTTTTAACCATCCGGACAAGATGCTTGAAACCTTGTTGCTTTAAACTAAACTGGGAATTGCTTTATATCTATATGCAGCAGGTTCAAATCGTACAAAGTTTATAAACACACACACACATTCTGTGTTTTACAGGTTGTATGCAGGAGCACTGCCAGTACAGAAGCCGCAGTGATAACACAACAAACCCTGTTAGGACACAGGCTAAGAATAAAAAAGACACTCAGCAGTCATGTGCAACATTTAGTGAACCTGTTAAACCCAAATAAGTGTTAAAGGGGGATTTTTGGGCGTGGGGGAAGTCTAACATCCGGAGTCAACTGGCTGAAAGCATACTCAACGGTGACTCTTTTCCTGCTTCATATTTTTTTTCTACTAGTGCAGTTTTCATGAGTCAGAGTTCAAAACAATCGTTGTTTGGCTTATGGTGGGTGGCTGTAGCTCAGGTGGTAGAGCGGGCCACCTAATCACCACAAGGTTAGTGGTTCAATCCCAGTCTGCTTTTGGTCCTGCATGCCAAATATCCTTGGGCAAGATACTAACCCCATGTTGCCCATCGGAGAGTGAATATAGATAGAAGCACTAAAAACCTTGGATAAAAGTGCTTGTATGATTGGGTGAATACACAAGTTGTATAAAGCTCTTTGAGTGCTCAGTGTGAGTAGAAAAAGGCTATATAAGAATCAGTCCTGACAAACTGTTTCCGGTTTCTTCTCCCCCTTATTTTATAGTAACTTTCTTCCAATTGCCTACTCCTTCCTGAGAAAAAAATCCACCCCACATTAATAGCAGATAGTTCATTTGCTAACCCTCATCCGCACGCACACTCTCATACTGTATCTGCTTTAACCCGATCAGGTTCATAAGCAGCAAGAGGGGATATTTTAATTAAAGAGCCATCATGTGGCTCGCTCATGGCAGCAGGTGGCCGAGGCTCGGAGAGCTAGAGTTACCCCAAACCATCAGCATGATAGACTGAAGGTGAGCATTTCAGTTCATAAGCTGGCAAAAGAGGTTATTTGTGTCGTGAGATGACATTTAATTTAACATGAACCGGTCATGTTAGATCGTTTAAGTAACTACTCAAAAGCTCTACTTTATACACACAAAGTCACTAAAGCATTTAAACTCTTTGTCATTAAAAGTTCTCTCATTTTTGAAACTTTTTAGGCAAAAAAGAAAGTTAAAAAAAAGATGAAACTTTGCTGGATATTTTCCAATAAATTCCCGCGATCTCCTCTGAAGTCCTAAGCTTCTCTGAAGGCCATATGGCCCTCCCCACAGTAGGTGAGACACCATATGAATTTGTAAACCGGAATGCGGTGACACTGCACCTCAGGTCCTTTGTAGGTGGAACAAAATCTGTTGGAACAACAAGAGTCGTGCGATTGTCTGCTGGTTGCATTTTGAGGTGAATTTAGCAGCAGGCTCTTGGAGACTGAACATTTCAGCTTCAAACAATAGAAAATATGCTCGGATCAGTTTATATCACATACAACCTCAGCTATTTACCTCAGACCATGGTAGAATGGAAGAAAATATGATTATGAAAAATGCATGAGATCTAAATGTCACAAGCAGAAAAACACTGTGAGGTATGGTTTTGTGAGAATAAAAGAAAAGTTTGTAAAAATCTCTTGAAGATAATCAGGAGATAGAGGGCAACAGAAGGCAAAAGTGTACTCAAGGAAAAGTGTGAATGCCTGTGCTCGCCAATATTTCAAATCTGCTTTTTCAGATACAATCTTGAAAGGAGACGAAAGATGAGATTGGACAAAATGGTGATTTCTGGAACGCCTTCACAGTAGATGGCCGGTCAAGCTGTGTTAATGTGTTTGTTCTGGATCCTTTTTACCCTCTAGTGTCCCAACAGCTTGTGTCATTTGGCAGCTTTGAGGCCTATATGAGATGAGGGCGAGGGCTACTAACTGACTGACAGTTACATTACTCATTTACATATGTTATTTTCGGCACTGTTGGAGGCCTACTGGCAACTTCTCCAGCACATCATTCTCACTTTCACCTCTTTCCTGTTAACATTGTTGAGCAGAACCCTCAGAACATGTTTTGCCTATATATTTTTTCTAAATCAACCAATTACAGAGGTTCAGACAGAAACCTCTTGTGTTCGGTTCCTCTACCTTAAAAAATATATAAAGTAAAATCTTTGAAGATTCCATTTATCTTGATCTAAAATAGAGATCACTGCGGTAACAATGTTTCCTAATGACTGGAACTAATGCTTGTATTTGTATTTGTATTTATTTATTTATTGTCATTGTCAAGAACAATGAAATTGCGTTTGGGGCTTCCATACAACCCCAAAAAAAGAAGAAAATAATAAATACCCCTTAAAACCCAAGTGTACATATTTAACCCAGTGTGACTCCAATGCAATAAGACAATCCTTAGCAATAATGTTCGTAGAAATTCAGACAAAGACCTGAGAAACATGACAAAATACAACAATGCAACCCATTCAATATTATTGTACTGTGAGATATGATATCAGATATGATAGTTATCTATTTAAGAAAGAGGGGGGGGGGGCAGGAGGGGGAAGAGAATAAGCTTGACTTGTTATTTAGCCACCCAACTCATGGAAGCAATTAGTATGCTTCATAGATGCATACAAGGATACACTGAGAATGGCAGTACTGATATACCTTTTTTGGTAAACTTTGACCATGTATACTTAACTATTGCCAAAAAAGAGTGTAATTTATTAATTCTCATTTAACTGTCTTGCTCTCTTCTTTCTGGAAGAAATATTTGTCTGTTTAAGAGCCAAATCCCAAATTAGCTTAACTAGGCAGTTGCTAACTGTCAGTCAGTCAGTTGCTAATTGGTCACCACCATTTGTTGACCAATGGCTAACATACTGTGGAAATATGTTTTATTTATTTATTTATTCATACATTTTTTAATTACACATGACCCTAATGACGAGAAGATAGTGGAGATGTATTTCCTAATGCTAATGCTAATGCTAGCACTCATGCTAGCTTGGTTAGCAAGGTGCATCCATAATTAAGTGCCACGTTGTTATGCATTATTATGGAAAACCGTAACAATGCATAACAAGTTAAACAGGTGAACTTTATAGATAATCTCTAATACACAGTTGTTAGGTAAATAAGCAGTTGTTACTGTCAAGTTTAGAATATATGGGAATTGAAGAAACTTAGAGTTCCTTTTACTTTAAAATCTGTATAAGTGAACCTTTAAGAGCTTCAACTTCTTTTTTCTTTGTTGAATAAGTAGCTAAGAACAGCTGCTTGTACAACCTTGATCCAGTGAAATTTTTTCCTCATACGCTTCTCTTTTGGCATACAGACCAAACATGTAGGTCTCCTGATTTTGGTTTACACCATCTTCACTCCTCTAGCCTCTTCATGGCTTTTCTTATTCCTTTTCTCCATCTCGGTGCTGACTCAGACTTTTCCTTGTTTTCTCCTCACCATCCCCATCCATCATCCATCCAGCTCTTGCTTTCTTGCTGATTCATGCCCATATAATTTGTCTCACACTGTGGCGCTCTCAAGGTTCCTCATGCAGAACTGCTGACATGCTTCCAGCCCCCCCTTCTTCTTCGCCTCTCTTTCACTTATCTTGCTTATCCTGAAATAACTGTCGACAGAGTATCTGAGCTCTGAGAGTCTAGTGGAGTAAAAACATATCCAGGCAGACTCTCCTGCTATAACTCAAGCCGCAACCGCCACCCCAGCCTGAATCCCAAAATTTAATCTAGCACATGATCCTGGAATTTAATCCAGAACCAAACTCAGTCAACCAGAAAATGTGACGTGTGAAAGACCCAAAAAGCCATGAAACCAGAGCCCAGACACCTGTTTTGGCATCACCCTCTTGTAGAGGGAGGGGGTGATTTCCTCCAGCGCATGGTTTTGCAGAGCACTCCAGATGATGACCCACAAACCAGAACTTTACTTTTACAGTCAAGTCTAGAAACAAAACAAAAAAAGCAAAACAAAAAGGCCTAACCAAGAAACCGTTGGAATGGGTCTCAATAAAAAAATGTAATGTTATTTTTTGAAGAATGAAGAACTAAAAGATCCAGACATCTGGTACCAAAGCAAGAGCCCATTTTAGTCTTTATTTCCCCCTTTTATTTATGGGACAGAAACAGAACCACACAAATGGGCCGAGGGGAGCTGCTCCATAGCATACAGTCGTCACCGCAGGAGAGGAAAAATAAACCTACGCCAAACCCTAAAAACCTACACTAATATAGGAGCACTCCAAGTATGAAAATGCCCATTAAGTACATCCACGCTGAATGTCTGAATTTTCTTAAATGTGCCCTAATGTACGGTTTAAAAAAAAGTTATTTTAGAAAGCATGGAGAAATGGGAAGTGTGTGCGTGTCAGTGTGTGCATACGTGGAAAAACGAACTATAGGCTGGTCTTTATTACAAATAACAGATATCACACCTGCTGTATTAGTGTAACTAATATTGTATCGTTTATTAAGTAAATGTAGGGGTGACTGGACAGTGCCAAAAGAAGGAGGTGAAAATGAGAGAAAGAGAAAGGACCACTGAGAATGTGACACAGAGACAGAGTGACAGAAATGACTGTTTAATTTATTGTAAAATATGGAAACAATTACCTCTTGGCAAGGCGAGCTCTGGCACAACAAAGCAGATCTGCTGTGTCCAGGATCGTAACTGCCTGACTCCATCTCTCTTCCTGTTCTCATGTGCGTGCACTCTGGCACTCAGAGGACAGCATGTAATTAGAAAAGAGAGACTAAGTGGACAAAAGAAAAAGGGAAGTAGGAGAGACAGAATGCATCAGTCCCTGCACGGTCCAAGCACGGCTCATGTACTTGGACTGTTGCCGCTCCAACTGAATTGATGTGAGTCTGTGTCACCGTGAACATGAGTGCACTTCCACTTTGAGTGTGATGAAGCACATTAACACATATATCAGTGGTAACTTAGTATCTGTCAGAGGTTGTGTGTGGAGGCGTGGAAGAGATGACCCAAACGCTGGACTCACGGTGCAGAAATGAAGAGGATTTATTGGAGGGTGAATGAACAAAGCAGGAACGATGGAGTGACTGGCTGGCTGAAAGACTGGAAGGATGGCTGGCTGACTAGCTGAACATACAGACGGAGACGACGACATAACATCAATGACACGACAGAGAACTGGTGAAACCGAGGAACTTAAATACACAGGTTGAATGATGACAATGATTGGAAACAGGTGAGTACAGAGCTGAACATAATCTGACTAATGACATGGAAGACAAGCTGACACGGGGAAAAACAGGAAGTGAGAATATTAATGTGGCGAACTAAACTGAACATGAACAAACTGAAATCACTGGGTCAACGACCCAGGAACCCTGACAGTATCAGTAAAATAAGCTACCCCAAATACGCATACATATATGATAGCATGCATTATTCTCACCTTATAAAACTGCTAACATTTTAGCCGTTTCTTATTAACATATCCAGCACATGCAAAGTAACTTTAGCACTCATTTGTGGCTATATTTCTGACCACCTGATCAATCTAAGTACAGCATTAATTCTCTTCCCAGCCTCCACCAGCTCCTGTGGAAACATCTGGTTTTTTAGCTGTTAAATATTTCACCGAGTGCATTTACGAAGCACTAACCTTTCCTGCCTGCCCTGCGGTGTCGCGCAGACAATGGATGTTAGACAGGTTTGCCTATCAGATTTAGGTAGGTCATGTAATATCAAGACAAAAAGCTTAAAGACACCAAAACAACACATTCTTTGCCATGCGATACTGCAAATTATGGTATTGATCCGATACCAAGTAAATACAGGGCCAGTATTGCTGATGCCGATATCAATACCGATACTATAACTTATAAAAGCTGTGCTCATGGCCAAAGTGTCTCAGTCTGAGCTGTTTCTCCGATGTACTCATTTTTAGTCCTTTCCATTTTGGTCATTCAGCATCTTGAGCTCTGCCTCCTGTCTTTTTGTCTGTGTCACTGTCTCCAAACCATCTTAGCAAGTCTCACGACCGTCTTGTAACTCTCCCCTTTCACTCTTGTCTCCACCTCCTCCCTGCTGTCACTAAAGATCACAGTGTCATCTGACTTCAGTCTGACCTCATCCGTCATCTCAACTGTCCATCACCATCTGTCTTCATACATATCCTGCACCACCCTCGCATACATCCCTGTCACTCCTGACTCCTGGCACCCCGTTACAGGCTTCTTGAAATCCACAAAGACAGTGAAGCTCTAGACCTTCTCTGTTCTTCAACACTCTCAAAGAAAACATCTGAATGGTCAGTTATTGTTAAAACCTTATGATATAAAATTACTTGGCTATGTTACAGCTTGGGTTACTTTTTTATGTATTTGTTCTTTGTTTAAGTCTCTTCAGAAAAATCATCTCGAAAGTGAGGCCAATAAACTAGTGACAGTGAATGTGCAAATTTCTGTATTGTCCTGGTGTTTGGAGGATTTGAGCTAATAAACAAACCGAGCAAACAATTACACAAAAAGTTTATTAGTTACTTCATTGTCATAATAATAAAATCCTGGGACGTGACAGTAACTAGCGGTGGCTTACACAAAGCAATAAGTAGGCATGCAGATTGAGTTTAAAATGAGCTGTTTCATTATCGTCACACTCTTTCCCCCATGACGACATAATTTTTCCCAAAATATTATTGTATAATCAGAACTGAAAAATTCTATGTATTACAGCTTTTAGATCACTCTGATTAAAATACAGTGCAGTGTGCTCTAGTATGTCTTTCTAAAAGCTGCATTGCGCTGCCTTGTGTGGTGTTTTTTATTGCTCCGGGGAACTCTTGGCTATTGAGCACTCTTGGTTACTTGAAATTAATCATTTACTATAGTCTCTGGCCCCACCTTATGCTAGCTGCCAGCAGATACCCACAACTGCACCATTACTGCCACTATTTCCTCTCAGGAAATGAATTAGGACTCTGATTGGCTCGAGTCTCCGTCTGGCCCTGGATGAGAGAAATCTGATTGGCACAGAGGCAACAGGCCTCGGCCAGAGCGCTCTGCAGGAGGGCCGTGCTGAGAACACCGATCCTTCAGACACGCGCACACCTACAAAGACACACACACACACACACATCGGTAGCACATCCTGTGCTTCCAGTTTGTGATAAAGCTGCAGTTTGGTCATATTTATTTCACAACAAACTTTTGGCTGCTGGAGAAGGACAAACATGAAGGCAGAGAAACCAAAGCACGACTCGTACGCAAAATGCTGACTCTTTTTCCTCTGAGGGGAACGCCTCCATCCACAGACGGAGCTCTGGACTGGGAGGGAAGTATAAAGTATGAATGTGGTTAATGTCTTATTAACTATTCTGACATTTTTGCTTTTCAAAAGAATACATCAAGTTTTGGTGAGGGGGGTAGCGCTTAGATTCGGAGGCTTCCAAACCTCGTTACCATGACAGTAAATGATGATGATGATGTGTAGATCTGTTGAGCTCATCTAGAGGCAGAAATGATCTCATAAGTAAAATTGAAGTTGTGCAAACTATCGACAAAATGATAAAGTGCAGCCGGGCAGACATTGAAAACAAAGGAATAACCTATTTAAGTTTAGCTATAAAATATTTATTGATTTTATTTTTCCACGTTTGCCTTTGTGAGCATTATAATCTGTGCATTGCGTGGCACCCTCTGGACCTTAATCTTTAAGATCTTTGCATTAAAGCAACCTCATGTAACAGCAGCTATATACAGCACTGTCTGTCAAACTTTGCACTTCCAACAAAAAAATAAAATAAAAAAAATCACACATTGTGATTCCTGATTGGTCAAACAGTGCCATCCGCCTCCTAACGCTCTTCTTTAGAGACTTTGTTTTTTCTGCTACTAATTTATAATTTAGTAACATTATATCTCTGACATTAATGTTACAGGTTCTTGGATGGAAAAAGTAATGATTTATGAAGTAAATGCATCCACAATTCCACTAGAGATTAGCCAACAAGAAGCTGGGATAAACCATGGAAAAATTGGCCAGCCAAGACAGTGGCATTTATGAAAAGGTAAGCTAATGTGGGCCATTATTATTATTATTAGCATTATTAGCTTTTAGATGGGAGTTGTTGGTAGGGAGCAGTGTTTGGAGATTCTGAATGCTGCTCTGCAAAGCTCTCTCTTCAAAGAAGTTTAACCAGATTTTTTTTTGACTATAACTCGTCAGAAAAGTAAAATGCACTTTCTAGATCAGGCGCCAACGTACAGACGGGTGATAAATTAATGGAAAAACAAAAGCCAGCATAAATTGTCTTAGTAAGGATCTGGGGCACAAAGCGATGCCAGAACAGCTTCGGTGCACCTTGGCTTTGATTGTAAAAGTCTTTAAGACTCTCCTGGAGTGACGGAATGCAATTCTTCCAATACAAACACACAGATATGCCCTCATTTTGTGTTTGACGTTGGTGGCGCAGGGATCTTGCTAACAGTGGGTCAAGCTTTCCCAAGGGTGTTAAGCTGGGTTAGATATTTCAGTTCAATTTTATTTATATAACACCAAATCACAATAACAGTTGCCTCAGTGAGCTTTATATTGTACAATGATACAGATGGCCCCTATGACCAAACACTTGGCGACAGTGGGAAGGAAAAACTGTCTTTAACAGGAAGAAACCTCCAGCATGGCTCAGGAAGGGACAGCCATCTGCCGTTTCTGGTTGGGGCTGAGGAGAGGAAGACAGGAGATGAGACACGTTGTGATTAATCATTAAATGCAGAGGTGAAAGAAGAAGAAATGTTCTGTGCTTGGCGATTTAATTAAACTGGTCATCAGAACCGCCTGATCGCCTCACTCCAACAGTCAGGTTTTTCCCTTTTTTTCCTTTTTTTGTCACTCATCTATAACTGAACTATGCATGCGGACCATAATTCCTTTTTTATTTTTTTTAACTCCATCTTTGGCGTGCAGGTCGTTTGTCCCCCGAAACACTAAGCGCAGCAGTTCTCAGAAATGTTTCTCTAACTTAAACTGCAGACTGCTGACTCTCCCAGGTCAGAGGTGTAGCGTTACACTCTGGCTGTCAGACGAACTGCTCAGACTTGCACAATAACGATATGACGCGGTGTGTGGACCGGTGGAGGGACAGGCTGAGGAGGGGAGCCGGAGGTATGTGAAAACTTGCAGGATGAGAGAAAGGGGTGGAAAAAGTGAGTTAGAATGAGAGGGTGATGGCTGAAAGTGGAAATATCAGAATGGGATGAGAAGTATGCAGGGTGAAACTTGGACCGGATAAACGGTAAGATGTGGGACAATGATGTCCTCCCTCGGGTTGATTTATCTGCCCAGTGAAAGAAAAACACCATACGTAGGAGCTCTTGTGGGCACAACTGAGGGTGGAAGTCATGTTTTACACCATCCTCCTTTTCTCTCATTTGTTTTCCTACATGTGGATGTGATTTCGACTAATCTCTCGGGCTTTATGAAATGTCACTCAGAGACTGAGGACTATGTGTTTTGTTTCCAGGACATGACATGATGTTGTGGCATGCTCCGACAAACACATCGGAAGCTCAGAACCTCCCCGTGTTCCACAATTTGAGCTCGTCTCTTGATTTTGCCCCCCCCATGCCCCATGCCTCTCCTGCTTAATATTACTCTTTAAACACTGAATGTCAATCAAGGGGAAATAACCTTAAGAAACGAGCTGGAATTGGGATCGTGGAAATTTGAGGATTGACGTTGGTTTCGGCCTGCAAGCTGTCCAACTACACTAAAGTGCCCCCAAAGAATGAGTGCGAAACTGGATTGAGATGGAGGAAAAGGCATGTCGGAGAGCTAAAAGGCCCATACTGATCATTTAAGGAAAAGAAAAAGTAAATGTTCCGAAAATAAACCACAGAAATTATTGCGACCCCTGGGAAACTTGTTAAAAGCTCATAAAACTAAAGTCTGCTATAATACATGAAGCTATAATGGGGATCCATTTCACAGATTTTTTGTGCAGAGCTGTTTTTTTTTTGTTTCTTTTCAACAGGACGTGGCACGTTAACAAGGGATTGGCAGTCTGAAGTGTTATAGTCCAGAACACAAATCCTATGTGAGAATGTAGGCCACAGTATTGTCGTAGCTATAAGTTTGAACTTTTATTTAAAACATTGTTTAGGAAGATACAGCAAAGCCTCCACAGTTTATATGACACAAGTACAGTTCTTATAAGAAAAATTAACAAGTAAAAGCGCAATGCTTTACTGCAGAGAAGATGCCTGTGTGCAGCAGCTAGCATGAAAGCAGCTAGTCATTTCAACCGCAGCATCAAATGCTGACCTGCTCGAGACACGAAGAATCAAATAAATCTTTAGTCACAACTGTTTTCAACGTGGTCAATCCCAAACTTTGTCAGATCATTTTGTCAGAATTTAGACCAAAAGGTCAGAGCAACTGACTCACTTTAGCAGTGGAAGAATTACAATGACAGTTTGGCCTCTAACAGAAAGAAAATTGCACAATGGCGATGCAACATACCATTTAGCAGTTGGCAGCCTGCAGGTGAAATAGCGATCCTTTTTCAGCTTGTAAATCAAGCTGAAAATGAAGCCAGTGCCCATTCTTCTCCTCAAATGGCAACTTCAGATTGTAGCTCCAAAAGAAAGAGATAACCTCCATAGATTTCCAACATCAGATACTAAACTTAGCAGCAGAAATAAAAAAAAATGTATACTCCGGTACAAAAACTGATTTGATCTCAAGCGTTTGCCGATAACTTGGTTCTCCACCCATGTTTGTGGTTTCAAAAAAATAAGAAAAAACCAACCGAAAAACAGCAACAACAACAAAATAACCATGACAAAAGCCATAAGGCTAAAACAGCTTGTGCCAACTAACTATAGGGTGATATCGCTACTTATGATCATCATTTAGTTACAGTAAATGATTTCTCTCTATAGCAATTACAATTAAATAATATATATTATTCTGTAAACAGCCAGTATTATTGTTTCTATTTTTTTCCATTATTACTTAAGTAGGACAAGAACTTTTACTTAACAATGAGCTCAATACCCGTCCCACATATAGTGATGGTAAAAAATTTTTTTAGGACTTTCAGCTTTATTACTGTTATTATATGCTGCAACACTGCAACATAAAAACAAGTATGGCAACGTTTTTATTCAGTGATTCATCTGCACCTGCATATCAGAGTACACCTACACACACAGACTCGCACACGCTGGCCCATGTCTGGACAAATTGGAGCTGAGCATGCTCTGAGTCAGAGAAGGCAGGGGCAAGCTGGCTACTGGGGTCTGCTCTGCGTTCAGCCTAAATGCTTCTGATAGAGCTTGCTTGAAAAACGACATGGTGTTGAAGTGGAAATCAAGAGCTGCTGGCACAATGTGTTGTTTTAAGTACTGGGCAGGAGGAAGGAGCGGAGAGAGGACCCGTAAGAGCAGAACAGCCTGCTTTTGGATGTGATATATGGATGTAACGTTTCACAATTCATCCAGCTCTTGTTCAACACTCGCAAAGACAAATCGAGGGAGGGAGGGGACACGCACTCCAATGTCTTCTTCCATACTTACTGCTCTTTTCATCCTTCCATAATACTAGATGTTTGCTCTAAAGATAATGTCATATTATGTGGAAATCAGAAAATTGCTATTTTTACTTTACTCTTGCCTTTGTCTCTTTCAGATCTCATTAAACATAAATACCTTTAAACAGCAACAAAAAAAACCTTCTCTCCTGTCATTTCTTCACTCATCTCACCTTCCTCTCTGTGTCCCGAGCCAATCCACCGACATCTCCGTTTCTCGCCCCTCCGAGGTGATGAGAACTCTGATTGATCAGCTTTTCCAGCAGGAAATGAGAGGGCATCTCTCGGAGGCCTGTTTAAACAGAGTTACAGAGTTGTTCCAGGACAGCCTTTCACGTGACGGCCGAACTGCGTTGCTTACTCAAGCCGACGTGAGTCATATTTCCCGACCAGGTCCTGATCTCCGAGGTGTTCGTTGCATGCAAGCTCGTGAATGTACAAAGAAACATGAGTGTATTCTTTGTATGTTTTGAGATTATTGCTGTGTTGTCTTTGCACACACAGACAGTTTGTGCTGCTTAATTTGCCAAAGACTAGTGGAAGTTTAATCTGGAAGATTATTCTTTAACCTTGTGTTGATCTCAATCACTTTAATACTTTCGGGGCATCTGTGAGGAACCAGGAAGGACAATCCAAACCACTGCACCACCATGCTGCCCACATACAGTATACATATTGACTTAAAGGAGACACAGAATCGTTCATTTGGAGCTGTGGTGATCCTGATGAATCCAGAACTTTGGTGTCCACCAAACTTGTTGGTATGGGAAAGGTAGCAAGTAAGTATATTAAAAATAATACACAATAGTTTTAAAGAAACTCATTCAATAAAATGTCATTCTTAGTCTTACAGCTAGTATGGTTTATGTGATGGCAGTGGAGGTGGACCGAAACCCAAAGATTTGACTCAAGGAGTCAAAATTGATTTAAATCAGTGTTAGTTTTAACAGCAAACTTTAATTTAGTTTAATTCATAATTTAGGTGTCTAAATTCTTTTAGTTGTAGTCGACTGGATATCATTAGATTACTAAGAGTTGGTGTGATGGTCAGCAGAAGAAGTGTCCTGAGTTCCTCTCCACAATCTGGCCGGTTTGGGTTAACTGGTGATTCTAAATGGCCCATAGGTGTGAATGTGACTGTGTGTGGTTGTCCGTCTGTCAGTGTTAGCCCTGTGTCAGACTGGCGACCTATCTGGTTGTCTAATGGTAGCTGGGATAGGCTCCAGCCCAACCCCCCATGATCCCGATAAGGACAAGTGGAAGTGAATGGATGGATGGAGTTGCTCTTCTTTTCCTTCATATCAAACATCAAATGTATTGATATGTGTTGCCTTCCTCCCCAACATTGACATTTTGTCGTGTTTCAATGGCAAATGGACTGCTTGGGACCCCCCCCCCCAAAAAAAAAATTTTAAAAAAGAAAAAGCTGTACTATTTCCCAGTGCAGATCAAATGTCTGCGTCTAACCTTACTGCGCAGTTGCTTCTGATTGGATCACCCATTTAAACTCTATTCTCATAGGATCAATAACAAAGGTAAACATTTTCTTACTAGTTATACGTTTATAGGTGAGCGGCTTTTATAGAACTTTTTTTTTTTGCAGTTAGGATTTGTCATCTTTGTTCATCTTTGTCAAATGTTCATGAAAACTTGGAGATGAACCAATATATCGTCAGAAAATTACAGTTTATCAGTCTAATGTGGGATTTACTCTTAATGATAAATGAGTTTTAGATGAGAAATAGCAAATATTTGCAGCCAGTTGGCAGCCTTCAGCAAATAATGAAGGCTGCCTATTTTTAAAACAAAAAATTTAAAATAGTCATTTTGTGTCCAGGTTTTCTACTTTGCCCTTTTACTCTTTGCAAAAGGGAGGATGGAGCTAAAACCTCCAGGTATGCTTATGCATGGTGGCTACAGCATGGCCTCACATTGATCTCGATGTATCTCACACAAAATAGTGTGCCACTGCTCCAAACACGAAGAATGTGGTCTGAGATACTGCTGCTGAGGCAGCAGTGTTACTGTCTGGCTTCACTTCCTCACCTGCCATGATGATGCATGCTCACTGTTAATTAAAAGGAATCCCCACACACACATAAATACACATACACACGAATATTTAACCAGAGCAATTAGGGTTTGGGCATTCCCGGCATCCACATTAACACCGGCCCCAAAACAAACTTCACCCTGACAGTTACAAGCTCAGAAAAGAAAGAGAGAAAAAAAGGATGGCTGAAGAGGAGACAGGAAAACGGCAACAGCGAGAAAGGAGTTTATTTCTTTTAATTCAGACCAGATTTCCATATCTCCAGCTCACAGCTCACTCGCAGCTGGGTCCACCTCTGAGGCAGAGACAGCGCAGCACAGGATACTGGGGAAATGAAACCTGCGGTATTAGTCTCCCCAACACTGCATATTAATCAGCATTTAATAAAAGGAAAATAAATTGCTCTCCACTCCAAATATTATGAGTGTGACGCTACCTTTGTTTTCATTTAACTGTAGGTTTTTCCTCCAAAAATCTAAAATAAACAGTGCTGCTGAAAGAAGGCGGGAAGCATGGAGCGGAGGAGGGATGGAGACTTATGACTTATGGGGGATTTAGTGTATGTACATGTGTGTTAAAAAAGGAAAATCTGAAATTAAATAAACAGAAGCTGATGAGGAGAGGACCTCTTGACACACCTTGCCTTGCCTTCAGGTTTAGGTTATAAACTCTTATGGGTATGACTCCAGATTGTTGTTTGAGGGCACAAAATGTCCATGTTAATGTGGTGGCTACCTTCCAAAAGGAGTCATTATGATATTAAAACAAACTGGGGAAACCACCCCTGAAAATGACGAGATTGTTTGTTTTATAGCATTTAACGGAGACAAATGTCTTATGTTTGGTATTGAAAAGCTGAACTTTGAACTGCGGGTATGTTTCTAGCAGTAAGGAACGAAGAGCTCTTTAATTAAAAAAGAAATCTCTGTATGTTTGTGTTGTTCGCTCAATCTGATACATGAGGGTATCAGATACCCTCATGTTGGTGTTACATCGTAATAATTTGGTTCCAGGATCATCCTCGTAACTGACTTTATAAGTGACTTTCTTAGCATTCAGTTAGCATTAGTCAAACGTAAGCTAATGCCACTGAAATTAATCACTAGCAAACCAACATGAAGAACATAAATTTGGCTAAAACCAAACATAACTTAATAATATACTTATTACGTTGTATAAATGAATAAAGAAAACGTTTGAAAAACTGACCATTTGTTCTAGAAGAGAGTTTCATATAAAAAGGAGCATTTTTTCTAAGCTAGGACATCACAGCATGTACACAACAACATGACGCAGGAACAACACCAACACGTGGATATTTGCCTAGCTTGATAAGTGTCAAACCTGTTGATAAAGTGGTCTGCTAGAGACACAAATCTACTACTAAACCTCTTCTACAAAAAGCTGCTTCTCTACACCAGTGTCATGATTGAAAGACAGGCTATAAACCACAGCATGATGTGCAGGAACTTCTCTGATGTGCAGGTTCCCTTTGTAGATCAGGGATATGGAGTTTAACAAGGAGCCTGACCAGGTCCAGCCAACCAACGCACAAAATGAGGCTAAAGTCTGTGAATTTTAAACAGAGCTTAGATGCAGGAGAAGGGTAGAGGGGCCAAAGAGTGCCTCTGCGAGCAGAAGCGCACCAAGCTGGCAGAAAAACAACAAGGCCTCTTTAGAGAGACATATTATGTCAGCAAGGTTGAACCAGTGGCAGCAGGAGGTGAAGAAACTCAAGAAGGAGAATGAGAGTCACTGTCTGACATCCTGCCATGTGATTAGGCTAAGTCTTGGATGTTGATGCTTTTGATGATGTTCAGACAAGCTCCACCCACTGATTATCAAGCATCACATACCAATACAGATATTTTTGTATGTATGGGAGAGCAGTGTGTCAGGATTTATGAGATGAATCATCATCAACACAACAAAACAACCTTTCAACTTCTCATGTATTTTGAAACTGGATCTTTTTGGAGACCTAGAATGTAAATGCGCCTGCCTTCAAATACTTTGGATCAACTTCTGATGTTTAAATATGCTATAGGCTATAAAAAACAAGATGTGACAGTTAATACAAAAACGTTCAGACATTTTTCTTAGTATAAGTTTGAGGTAAATCATTGTTTAACACAATACTTTGGGCTACATACTGTCCTGATAGAAACAAATGATCCTTCCTATCACTCTAGCATTGATGTGATACTAATACGAGTGGTGGTACTATCTCTGGCAATTCATAAGCCAAGTTTGAAGTCTGGATCAGATAAACAGCTGTTGAGATAGCAACACAGATACAGAGATGAATTCATTTAGACAATAAATTAATGACATTTTAGAGGCCTCGTTTGACTGCTGAGGAATGGTTGGCAGCAGAACACTGTGGCTAGGATGGTAGCGCCCATGAATGTTCATGGAATCACTGGAAAAATACTCGAATTTGCCCACTGGACTCTTCCTGGATAAATAATGCTTCACATAAAAAGCAGTTCCTCTCTTTGCTTTATGTCACCTCTGCTGCTCATCCACTGTGTCAAGATGCAAACTGCACTGGTTTAAAATGAAAGCACATATATTTGTGTTATAACGGTATTCATGAGCGTCAACACATCCAGCACATACTCACTCAGACACACTGCAGCTCTTTTACCTGCAGACTCTTGCTCTTGCCCCAAGCCTGATCTCAAGTTACCTGTTTTCCTTCGTGTGAGTGTAAAGTGTATTCATATGGTCCTAAGAGGGCTGAGATTGGAAGGAGACTGTTTTCCCAGTGATAAAAATCACTTGGCACCTAGCGAGGAGCCGGCATCGGAGCACAGGACAGAATAAAAGGCACACCGAAGAGTAGCGCAGCGCTTCAGCGTAGGACGAGCCGCGCGTGGGCCCAGAGCAGAGTCGGAGCTCTGCTACTTAACTTAATCACAAGGAACAGAGGAAACACAGAGTCAGATCAGTACAGTAGAAGCCAGGTCTTTCTTTGTTGGTACTGCAGATAGCTCAGCTGTAATAAAGATGATTACATAGGCTAAAAATAAAGCCTATATAAAAATAGCGTGTCTTACTAGTAGGGCCTGCATTTTGTTAAACTTGCACTTGTGAGCGCTGCTTAGATGGAAAAAAATGATTATTGAATGTTAAGGATAAGATTTATTAAGTGACTTACTTCAGCACTTAATTGTAGGAGTATCAAGTGAATGTGTGACTAATCACGTATACGTAGGACAGGAACAGCTAGTGACAATGATTTGCTCCATAGCTGGACAGAAGAATTGGGTTACAACATTAGGAACTGGGATAAATTAAAAAGAGAATACTTTTTGTGTCTGTTTTATCACATTCAGTGGTTCAAAATGTTACCTATGTGACCGCTAACCGTCATAAACACATGGCACATCAATTAATCCCTTTGAGGACAGTTGGTAGTAGTGATATTTTTATAAACCAGTAGCTAAACCTTGACCTTATTTCTGAGATCCTTTTCTTTTAGGGGAGCATTTCTGCGCGTCCCACAAAGGGCATTTGTGCGACGAAACCCTGCATGGGTCTATGTTGTCTTATGGGAAGTTGTCTAAGCTTCCCATAAGCCCATATTACCCAGACAGACGTCAAAAGGTTTTAGCTTGTGTTTTTGCTAAAATGTACATAGTGCATTAACACTATGTACAGAACCAAGTGAATTCATTAAAAAGTGCTCACTCCAAGCAAACATCAGCATTTGCCAAAATAAAGGTCTTTGATATGAAACAGTGCTGATATATGTTTGGCCAGGCTCTTGGGAATACCTCGGTGTAGGTAACTGAGCAGTACCCCCCATTACTGGAATAAGAGGTTCCTCTTCGCTGGGCGAGCCGTGATACTGGCTGCTTTTCTCCACTGTTTGCAGAAGCTTAAGTCTCAACTTCCCGATTAGACTCTAAAACTTGAATTGCATGACAAATAAAAGGTGCTACACAATGCCAAGTGCAGGCTAAAAGTGAGGGATTAGCTGCAATAAGCCAACACTCGCACCCACTCCACACACAGACTCAATGTGTAATGTGTCCTAATGGCAGAGGTAAATTGAATACTTAAGCTCAACACACATGGGTCTCCGTATCTTCACTCGAAGCCACCTACATCGTTGCTCGACCTGCCAAACCACAAGGCTGAAAGAGCCTATGAGATAGACAGAGCGTGTACTGTATGTATGGCCCTCTGCCGTTCCACCGCTCACTCACCACAGTGGGTTGGTACTCGAGGAGGGGGTCCCAATGACAGGGGGCCCAGTGTTACCTTTAGCCTTGGACCATTCGCCGTGAAGGATTTAGGCGTTATTCTATCACGGTTTAATACAAACCGGTTTTTCAGCTGCTTTGTCATTCCCTCGCTGTGGATCTGTTTCATTCTTCGTGAAACCGATACCTCTGTCTTCCCCTCTTTCCCCCAAGTGGCAATATTTGAATCCTCAGATGGCCCTGCAGTATCAGTTCCTTCCTGAAACAAGCTGACACTCTCGCCTCCCCGTCTCGTACCCTACCTGATGAGAAAGACGTCAGCGGACATTCCTGCATTCCAGATGCTGCTTTAATAACAGCCCCAGAGACAGAAACATGACCGCTTTCAGTGTGTTGCCGTCTCCATTTCGCTCTCTCTTCTTCCCAGTCTCATCTGTTTCGTGTCCATTTTTATTTTCCCTTCTCCTAGTCAGTTGCATTCAGAAATCCACAAATGTCTCCAGCATTTGAAAACCGTAGAAACACGGCCTGCACGCTGGCATCAGAAGCAAGGTTAATCTGGCCTCGTGATTGCACGGTGTTTACCTGGCAGGCTCTTCTTCAGTGGTCACGTCCGCCCACCCTCGTCACCCTTGAGTCAACATCCCCATTACTTCCAAACGTTGTCCAGTCTCCATCCAATGTCCAGGCCAAGTTCCTCCCGTGGCTCCCCAGAGGCGGCTCACTGGTCTCGGGTACGCTGAGCCACGAGGCCAGGGTCAGCAGAGGTAAGGAGGAAGTAACTGGAGATTTTTAATTATGAGCCTCAGTGGTGCGATGAGCAGCTCAGCTCATGGCTCCAAGTTCAAGAGAAGTGAACATACTGGGGTTTAGTATGGTTCCTGAGTTGTACAGAGCAGGCATTAAAGCAACATTTGGCAAAGGTTCCGCGTAAATATAAAACCATAGTTTCTGCCTGAATCTTTGCTGCCACAAATTTCAGGCAGCTTAAGAAAAGAATGTGCCATCCTCTGTAATTAGGACCCTGTGGATTCACCCTATTTGTCTAAAATTATGGATATGGTCACTGGCTTGAAATCTAATTGGCACACAGGAAGCTAATGCTAAACTGGATAGATTTGTCCTTTGAATATTAGTAAGTCAGTAGTTGCCACCAAAACAAACAAAAAAAAAAACCCTGAAAACCTGCAGATCTTTTAATAATTTCAACTTCTTTTTTAGTAACAGTTTATATTTTCTATTACTCAGTTTTATCTCTGTTGTTTTATATCTGTTTTTCTTTTGGATGACAGCACATTGTTTTCAAGGTTCAAGGTTCAAGGTTCTTTATTTGTCACATGCATAGTTATAGAAGTATAACACACAGTGAAATGTAGCCTGACACGCTCCTCGACATGTGCAAAAATTGGGGGGGGGGGGGGGTTAGATTGTAGTCATAATACCGGCTCGTTTTTGTTATCTACATATTTAAAGAGTAACTGAGTAACATGTCGTGGTCCAAAAGACTGGCTCGAAAGGTGAATCAACATACATAACACAAATAAGAGCTCACAGCACAGGAATCCACTTCAAATTATATGTGCTCATCCAGAGGAGAGAAAGAAGCTGAAATCACTCATTTTTAGTATATTTTTTAGCCAAGTAAAAGCAGAAATATAACTTGCTAAAGAGCTTTCAAAAAAGCTCTGAACTCTAAACTACACTGAAATTTACCAATAACATAAAAACATTGTTTCCGTTCTCAGACGTTAGTGATCAATCTTGAATCTTGAATCACTAAGACAAAACTAAAACAATGCCTCTATTACTTGCTTTTTTTAAGTTCTCTTGTATAAAGTTTGGTATGCTTGCTAGTGCAAAACAGGTCAGTCACAACACTTGCACTTAGAGTATTTCTACCTCTCTTTAGTTCAGAAGTCACCAAAATAGTCAAAAGCACAGCTGGATCAATACTTTGTTTCTATCCTCAGAGTCCAGTGTGTATCGCACTAAATTGTGTCAAATTAATTTTTTGTATCATTTTTTTTCACTAAAGAATATACCTCAAACATGCACTATGAAAAATGTTGGAACCTTTATCTGTATCTTTATAGCCTATAGCACATTCAAACAACAGACCCTGACTAAAGTAATTCAGCTCATAAATCATTACACATTGCTGCCCTGCATAAGCTCCCTTGGTATCGGCAATACTGCCCAGAATTTACTTGGTATCGGTACCAAAATATGCTGTATCGCACAGCACCAGTCAAAAGTCACCTGATAAAAGAATGACCTGTAAGTGCACCATCCCCTCCACCCCATGTTGTGTTCGGTATGTTGCTCTGTGAGGGCATACTGAGACATTTTTGATGGCAGGAAATCAGACTGAGAAATTTCCTTTTGCCACATGTAATGCTACCCAGTAGGGGCTGCAGAAGAAGACAGGGCCAAGTAAATACTATGGCATTGTAAAGAAAAAAAAGGAAGTAACCTTTGTGTTCACTGCAAACTGCTAGAAGTAAATCTTGCAGAGCTATTACCGAGGCTATAAACATTTTGGACTAGGCTGTAGGGTTGGAGAGTGTTAAAGTCGACATTCTGAGCAATAAGCGGTGTGACTATCAATTTCATTTTCTTTTAAACACATTTTGAAATAATTGTTTTTGTAACATAAACCATTTTGTGGGGCACTGCAACTTCCTAAAGCAAGTAGTGTAGAATAATTGAACTGGCAACATCTCAGTTGAAAAACTATCAGAGCCTGATGTTTTAAGTGCATCTACAGTTTCACTACTGGCTTTAATGCGGAGGTCATGTATTGGTTGCAATTTTGCAAAGTGACGGTCAAGTCATTTACTACCCAGAACCTGCCAGATCTCAAAAGCAGTTGGAGAAATCCAAACCTCACAAGCCAGTTGTTGTTTTTAAGTAAGTAACGTAGAAGTAACAAGTGATTCACAACAACAGATCTGCAGACTTCCATCTGAGTTTTATTTAGACTGAGGTTACGAGTCATGGACACAATCACGCAGAGCTTTGTGAGACAAACTCTCCTCAGAGAAGCTTAGAATGGATTTAAATGATCAGTATGCTAGAGGAAGGCTCTGACAATGTGAAAGCTCATGAGGTGATGAGTCCAGATGTTGCAAATCAAGCCTGAACATGGTACCACAGCTGGCTTGTTTTACATCAGCAGCACACACACATACACCGACAAAACAATGGGCTTGTACGACCCCAACATTTATGCACACAAGTATGCAAAAGTACATCATCACACACACAAGCAGACACAAGCAGACACATACAAATGACGCAATGGCATTCACATCGTTTCAGTATGTGGTCAACAGCACACCACATGTTTATCGGATTAACTTTGAAAAATTGTTATAAAAGACTCTAGATGAAAATTAGCGATAGAAACTTTTGTCCCAAAGGCAAATTAAGTATTAGGATTGTTAACTGAAAGTAAAAGAAATCCACATGTTTGGATACATAAAAATAAAAAAAACATGACTGGCAGTAACAGTTTTTTGTTTGCTATCCGGCTTGAAATTGAACATAAACTAGCATATAACGCAATTTTAAAGTATTAATGATTTTATGTTTGGTGCCTCAGCAGCCAGATCAGAGCCAAGGGACGTCCTGGGATGGAAAAAAAAAAATTACTTTTCACTGTTGATGACTAACTTACCACAATAAAAGAATTAGATGAACTATTCCTGTGGGCGCCAAGTGTGCAAGCACATGTTCCGGAAAAGTCTTGATCTTTTTTAAAGCAAGAGGAGCAGTTAATGTTTATTAAATAAAAATGAAACTGATGAAAGCTGAAAGCAAACATTATTTCATGGTTCCCATTTGTAACAAGTGACGATTCACAGTGAGGTATGTACAGGACTGGACTGGGACAAAAAATCGTCGCGGGCATTTTGACTAGAGACCGGCCCACCAGGTATTAAAGCCATAAAGCCTTTGAATGAAAACAAACACTGTGGTGACAGTGATGTACAGTCTTGTTGGTATATGTATGATTTCTATGCATTTTACATCAAATAAAAAAATTTTGGTTGTAAGATTCAGATAATTATTTAATAAAAGCTCCATATTTTTAAATGGGAATAAGAAAGAAAAGTATTTCTTTGTGCCTCCTCTCCCTGTTAATGCCCTACTTGGCCCCCTGGCAACACTTTGCTAGACCCGCCCCTGCACAGTTACCAGCTGTCAGCTACTTAGAAAAGGATCCTGGTGTTATTTGTCTCCCAGAAACAGTTCATAACTTCCCTTCAACTCATTCCTGTCACCTAAAAGGTAAACCTGTTTCTCCATCACCTATTCAGCTCTGATGATTCAGTAAGGCCATCTCCTGGTTTCATCTTCATGTTTCCCTCTCACCACATATTCAAACCGATATCATGAGCAGCAGCTTTACTGTTGATACTAGAAATTAATATTAAATAAATTCTAAGAACAGCTGACCAAGCTTAAACGTGCTGCTGTTGTTTAGCGCAACATCCGCTGGTTTCCTCTTTCTGGCGCAAAGTGGGCGATAAACAAGCAAGAGAGAATCATGAAACTGATAATCATTGATCAGTTTCATGATTGAAGTAGCAACAGGAGAGGGAGGGGAGAGTTACTGAGTTATTTTTACACCTCGACCAGCATCTGGCCAATCCACCACCTTTCATTGTTTATACCGTTGCAAAAAAAATAAAAAATAATCGGCCCATAAAAACGAAAAATCACCATCAGCCTCCAGTCCAGCTATAGGTACGTACAACGTATGTCAGAGAATAAGTCGTTGTAGCTTTGTATTAATGTTGACCACAAACTTAGTTAGTTAAGAGGGCTTGAAGATGTTGTACAGCTTATTAAGCCAGCTTATACACACTCCACCGTCAGTTCTGAAATCTGAGGTATTTTTATGAATTTTCATCATGTTATATACTTTTCCATAGCATTACATTTGAATTCAACAGTTCAATCTTTCAAATAACGGACAGATATTGGTGAAATCATGATACATTTGTGAATGTATTTTAATAATCTAAATATGCATATGCACAGACAGATACATTTAATAATCATGACAATTATGTTGTATAATGTGATTTAACGTTAATTTACATTTGAAATGTGAAGTCAAAGTCTATTTACGTAACTTTAATGATATTCTAGAAAGACAGTACAAAACTGTAAAATATACAGTAAGATACTTTGACATTACTATTTTTTGGAACAGTGTAGGAGGCCCTCACCAGTTTTTCTTCACTTTCCTTTTTTGTTTGTACTCCACTCTGTGTTTAACTGCAGTGATAATTTAAAGTCCTTTTGACAACTACTGGTAGTGTCTGAGCAAATGTCTGACTCTTCACATCCAAAATAATCCAAGGTCCACAGAGCAGAGCTGTTGCCAGTATAAAGCAGTATTTATTTTATGCAATAAATAAATGCATTATCCATCATTTTCAAAGTAAACTGAATTCAAAGGTTACTAAGGATTGTCTGAAATCAAGAACCTTGTCTGTAGAGACCTAAGGATGTGAGGTCAAAGACTGTTTCCAGGTAGCATCAATTGCCTTTATGTCCATTGCACACCACTTACAGCCACTAGATGGGGCAGACTCAAACAAAGCAATATTAGACTCAGAATCCATCATATGCATAATCATCTTTGGCTCGTACATTAACCAGTTGGTTATTATTCACAGTGGTTCTGTTCTCCGGACTTCCTCTCCCCAGCCTTCCTGAGCCTGGTTCTGCTGGAGGTTTTTTTCTACCCCACTGTTGCCATCTGCTCATAGGAGGTCATTTGACTGTTGGGGTTTTCCCTCAGTTACTATAGAGCCTTTACATTGCAACATAAAGTAGCTTTCGGTGAGTGTTAAGATTTATTTAAAAAATTAGACTGAACTGAATGACCTTCAACAGATTAAAAAAGGATATAAAAAGTCACATTAATTTATAATTAACATGGAAACATAAGCAACAGGATTGATGCCTGTGAGACTGCTTTTTTGCCGTAGAGCAAATTCAGCTACAACTCTTTAATTTAACTTTTTTATGTCTTTCTTCCCTTCCACATTGGTATTCTAATCTGAATGACTGTGGTTAGAGCAGGATGGGGTTTTGTGTGGAGGCCTGCTCCCAAAGCAAGCCAGCCAAAGCACAGAGATATCATCACTGTTTCATTAAATGTAGATCTCAGTGTTGCTGAGTAGGGGGCCTGTGCAGGAAGACTTTTTGCTTCAGCAGGAACTGGAGGAATGACAGATGTGACAAGTCTCCGTTCACATATACAAACGCTGATCCTTTTCAAAAAAGTATTGATTTTAATAGGGAGTTATTTATTTTCTAAGCAAGTTCACAGATGTTCTTCACAGAATCTGCAACACGTTGCTGTATTAATAGATATTTAAAATAATGCAAGAGTGCAAAGCAGCTTGTATCAAACTGAATATTGGAAGAGTCATGCCTTTAGAATTTGACTCTCACTCACCCATTCACACACATGGTCCAATGGCTGCCATGCAAGGTACCCACCCCACCCATGAGGAGGGACTTAGGGTTCCTTCTGAAAGCTTTTTGTCCAGTTTTAGCAGGCAAGAAATTAACTCTTGTTCTAAGGTGATTTTAAAGTGGCTTCCCCAACCCTCAACGCCCTACTGCACTGTCAAAGACACCATATCGCTTTCCTTTGTATTACAGTTGCTTCTAAGTATGTACTTAGTCTACTTAACTACTAGCAAAAAAATGCCAAATGATTGTTGCTCACACCCCAGACCTCTCACCATTAATCAACTTTCTGAGGCAAGCTCTCTTTGCTTCCTTTGGCATTGGGTTTCTTTTTTTGTTTTTCTCGCTCCCAAGAATTCTGGTTTCTCCACCCTTTGCCATTTTACCAGAAAAAGCTTTTGTTCCTACCACGGCGCATATATGTTTGAATAAGAGGGAGGCAGGTGGAAAGCTGCAGATACAAGAAGTTTAAATCTCTTGGTTTGGATGGGGTTAACTATCCAAAGTAACAGACAATGCACAACAAAGGTGAAGAAGTGAGAGCAGGAAGGGTGTGGAATGAGTGGAAATGAGCACCAGGTGTGATTTGTGACAGAAGGATAGCAGCAAGAGTGAAAGGGAAGGTTTACAAGACTATACAAGACATGCTGGGATGTATTGGTTTGGAGACAGTGGTAATGGCAAAAAGAAAGACATTAAGATATACATTCAGAATTCACCAGGAGGAACGGGTTAAAGATGACTATATCAGAGGGACAGGTGTTCAGTGATAGTGGATATATTTGACAAAGGTTGTTGAAGATGGACCTGCCAGACAGGAGATAACGAGGAAGACTTCAGAGAAGGTTTGTTGATGTTGTGAAGGAGGATGTGCTTCATGTTGGTGTGGCAGAAGAGTAAGCTAGGGTTAGGGTGAAAAGGAGGCATAGGATGTGCTGTGGTGACACCTGAAGCAAACAGTCGAAAGAGGTGGGAAAAAAAAGTGTAAAAAGTGTATATGGTAATAAATCAAAACCATTATATACGTTTAAATTTATTACAAACAATCTGACAGACATGCATATGTGTATACATTTCATGGAAAATTAGTATAACATATTTTAAGGCTTGGTTTAAGCTCACATTAGCGTGTGTGCACTGTTTGCAATTGTTGCCCATTGTTTCCCTTCTCTTTTGGTTGTATAATGAGGCGTCTATTTTCAAGATTCTGAACCTGGTTGCTGACAGATTTACTGCTAAAGCAAACCTTACAGGGAGCCAGAATGAAGACAGACAGTGCCATTGTTCCATAGCCATATATTATGCAGTCTGCATTTACTTTATATTGATAAGATACAGAAAAAGTTCTTTTTTTAAATGCTAGTGTAAAAAAAAAACAAAAAAAACTTTACAAGTCTGTTTGAATGATCCAAACAAGCTAAAGAAATGTCAACTTGTGTTGTTTCTAGTCGTTGAACTTTTGCATTGAGCCGTGACAGTGATGCCTTCAGGCTGATGCAGCTGAATAGAATACAACTACATTTCAGACAACTTTTCAACATTTTGTTGAACAGAAGTCTGAACTATGAGGAAAAAATACTGAAAAGCCAAATCAAGGTGTGATTTGATTCACTTCAGTTTCATGTATAAAGCACCAAGTCACAACAATATTTGCCTCAATGAGCTTTTTATTGTAAGGTAAAAACCCTCCATAATAAAGAGACAATTCCAATAATCAACCAGCCCCCTATGAGGAAGTATTTGGTGACAGCGGGAAAGGAAACAGGAAGAAGGCTCAGAGAGGAGCAGCCATTTACCATGACTGGTTGGTGGCGACGGCATGGCTGTCAAATATAATTGTGTGTTTTGTTTAGTACATCAGGACACGAGTGCATGTTTTTTAAGGAAATATTCATTTTCAGAATGCCTTCTATATTAATATGCACAAAGAATTATGTAATACTTTATTCCATATAGTAGAAAATATAATCCTTATATATGGTCTTTTTAATATCTTGAATAAGAAATAATATATTAATTTATTTTTTCCACGCTTAACTTCTCTGGTCGGCAAGAAATATTCGAAGCCTATGTGTTAGATTTTTAAATTGCCTTTGCCTGTCACCAAATGACCCTCATAAGCACATCAAATCATTACACACTCCATGGCACCAATTACCAGCAACCGCAACTGTAAAGACACCGAGGGACAAAGAAGAGGAAATGGACCATTCTGAGGGAAAGAAAGACCTGTTACTGTTACAAAAGAAAGGGAACCAAAAACACACTGAGGAATCCTTTCAGACGTCTGTCCCCGCCTTCACCGCCCCCATCCTGCCTCCTGCACAATTCAATAAGCTGTAAAAATGTGCTGCGTTATAGTTGGACGTCCTCTGCTGCTCAGAGTAACGTTTCGCTGCGTCAGAGCTTTTTCTCTTATAGTGCATAAGAGAAAAGCTCTCCCCCAACCTGCGACTCATGGCTGCGCTCAATCCCGGGAAGGAAGGAGGGAGTTTTCCAGCAGCCACCCGCTGACAACCCCCCCCCCCCCCCCCCACCCACACACACACACACACACAACTTCTTCTTTGGCTAAACCCAAACAACTGCTCAGCATTAAGATGTGGATCTGTCATTAGTTAGCTCGGACTGGCTGGGTGAGACCATTGTTATTGTTAAAGCGAGGGCTGTTTGCACAAGCCATATCTTCGGAGGGAAATGGTACTCCTCTGCAGCTTTTTTGACTCAGCCTGAGTGGATTGGGTTTCCATTCGCTTTTCCAACCTCTCGTACAGCGGCATGAGCAGCTAATGCACATATTTTAATCAGCAACAACTCAGGTTGCTGGGAAATGTGTCTAGCGGAATGAAGCGACCGGCTCTGTTTTCTGCTGGATTCACTCTGAAGAAAAGTGTCGACTCACTGATTTTGGCCAGAAGTATCTCAGCTGATTTTTCAGCCTAGCCAATAGCACTTGAAAGCAAATTAATGTTTGTTTGTTTTTTTTGGGGGGGGAAGAAAGCAAAGAATGATAAAGTTTGAATCTGAAAGGTAAAAAAATCATTCATAGACTTGACAGCAGGGGGTTTGGGTCAGTGACGGATGGCAGACAGTGCTTTCCTCATCAGGAGTTGCCTGGGTCTTTCCTAACTGTTATTTAAACAACTTGAGGAGGAGAGTGACGGTCAACAAACACCTGGTGCCTAGACGATCAGATCAGAGCGGAACAGACGCGCACAGGCTCGAGGCAGCTATTAATCACTGCGAGTTATTCCAAGAACTCGCACCTATCAGGCTCCATGAGACGCTTCCCTCACATTCTCCCCACTGCTTCGGTATTCGGCGATCTCTGATTGTTTCCTGGTCACAGTATAGTCCTTACACAACTGCTGTGATCACACAGGTATATTTTTAACAAGGAGGAATTGCTGAACTGTCTATTCATCAAATTTAAAAACTTAAATTAGACATTCAAAGAATAGCTATGGACACAAAGGGGTAAAAATCAATTAACAATATTTAAGGGTATTCTATTCTTTTATATTATGCCCACACAATATTAGGGGAAATTAAAGTGACATACCAAATAATAATAATTAATGCAACTTTAGATGCGTGGATGCTGACACTCAATGAAAGTGTCTATACCAACGTGGTGGTGTGTATGTGTTCTGCAGGGATCTTGTTATCAGGATGCTTGTATAACTTACCAAAGGTGCCTCAGAGGCCTTCCATCTTCTCTGTGTCATCTCATTACTATATCCCTGCTTTTGTACACATCACTGTACATTCCCCCCTGAAAGCAGTCACTACGCATTCAGTGTAGTCATGGGTACATTTCCCATCAAACTTTGGCTGCTTGTTCCAGTTGTCAACCTCATTTCCCGAACAGAACCAACCCAAAGACTGCAAATAAAAGATACTTCTGGGTATGGAAAGTCAAGCCAGCATGGAAATGCCCTAAACTTACATTATTTGTGATGATCAGCAGGGGGCGACTCCTCAGGTTTGAAAAAGATGTTTGTGTGTATGAAATCGATGGGAAAAAAAATCCTTATTTTCATTTAATTTAACCTCAGTGAGGAGTTTATGCTCGGATTTGCTAGTTTCATATTTCATGTAATCTAGCATTACGTTCATTTTGTAAATTACGCTTACATTAAAGAGTAATGCACATCATCTACTTCCTGATCTACCCCTCGCTTAGTGATTATATGGAAATCTGATAAGAAAATGTGATAAGAAAATTTCCCCAGAATGGCTCCATTTGTTTGCCGCAATTAAATGCTGCTCCTTTAAACCTGAATTCATATCTGAAACCTCAGATGCTCAGAAACATAAAGCAGGCAAGACTTTAGCAGCTGACTCCCACTGTTTGCTCAGAGTTTTTACGCTGTAGCTCCAAGTCAAGATGAGAAGTTTCCCAAGACCTCACCCTGCCTTCAGCACACTCTTGTCATCCAATTCCCCCTAAAAGAACGCAGGATGGGCTTCCCTTTCATCCTGGAGTAGCTTTGAAACCATCAAACTATAAAGCTACAGACTTCAGGAATTTCTAGTTGGGGCTATGTCAGTATAACTATTTTAAAAAAAGCATTCAGGTTTTCTGTCAAAAGAATAACAGTCCTACTTTGTGTGTGTGACATGCGGAAGAGGAGTACATCTGAGAGTGCTAATCCTTAGGTCAGTGTTAATTAGATTTTTTTCCATTGTTTTCTATTTTTGACACGATGCCAGATGGGAGTCAAGGTTGCTTGTGGTGTCACTGCATTCATGTACACACGTGTTTTTGATCTGTGCAGATCCACCAGATGACAGATTTGCAGCTGCTTCAAAGCCAATACACAACGAAGGGTTTACTAAGTTTTCTGTTGTTTTGCCTTAATATTGATAAATGTTTCTTCTCGTTATTCTTTTATTATGGACTGGATTGCAGATGCTTTTATAAATCAATCAGTTGTAATAGTTAAAATGGACATAAAACACCTCTTTCAAGCCAGAGTACCAAGGTAAAGACCCAACAGAGAGAAATACAGAGAAAAACCCCAAAAATCAGACGAACCCCCCCATAAGCAAGGATTTGGCTACAGTGGGAAGGAAAAACTCCCTTTTGACAGGAAGAAACCTCCAGAAGAACCAGGTTCACGGAGGCCATCTATCTGCCATGACCAGATACAGGTCAGGGGAGGAAGACAGGACAAAAGACACACTGTGGAAGACAGCCGAGGTTTATAAAACCTAATGATCCTCATCATGCTTGGACATTGTATGTGATGTTCCACAAGGCTCTGTACTAGGTCCAAAATTATTATTTATATAAAAGATATTTGGAAGGTATCTGATATATTACAATTAGTATTATTTGCAGGTGACACAAATACTGGGGGGTTTCTAAAGGAGATGCTGGATACGTTCACTTCAGAAATGTGCAAAATTAAAAAATGGTTTTTAACTATCGCTAAATCTAAGTAAAACTAAAATCGTTTAGTTTTAGTTGGGAACTCCCAAAGAAACTCATAAGTGCAGATGACAATAGATGATAAAATAAGCTGGACGTCTCATGTAAACAAAATTTCAAGAAGTATTTCAATTTTGAGTAAAGTAAAACACATTCTGGACCACAATTCACTCCACATTCTCTAATGTTCACTGATTTCACTGTATTTGCATTACTATGCAGAGGTTTGGGGCAATACTTAGAAATGTTTGCTATCATCAGTCTTCATACTGCAAAACAGGGCCATAAGGATAAACCATAAAACTGGTTACAGAGATCATACAAATCCACTATTCTTAAAATCAAAAATACTAAAATTCACAACTCTGGTTCATTTTCTCACTGTGCAAATTATATATAAAGCAATAAACAACCTACTTCCTGACAATATTCTTAAATTGTTTTCTAAAAGGGAACGGGGAAACAATTTGAGGGGAGAATTAAAGTTAAAACATCCCTGTATCTGTACAACAGTAAAAAGTTTTTGCATCTCTGTTTATGGAGTGAAGTAACTATATGCTTTATTAAAAAAAAAAAAAAAAAAAACATCTTAACCCTAATTTTAACAGTAGAGAGGGCATCTGTCTCCAGAATCCAAACTGGGAGCTGGTTCCACAGAAGAGGGGCCTGAAAACTGAAGGCTCTGCCTCCCATTCTACATTTAAATACCTGAGGAACCAAAAGTGTGCCAGGAGGCTGAGAGTGAAGAGCTTTACTGGGGTTTAAAAACCAGGTCTCCTGTCCTCATTGCCATAGCCGTGTGTCTGACACGATAGTATCAGAGACACGATAGTATCAGAGACACCTGGTCTCACTGACATCAAGCAGAGCCCTGAGTAGAAACAACAGTCTTAGGCCTTGAACTTTCAAGATTTTTCATCAATAAGACAATCATAATAGGCCACCTTTACAAGTGAGAAGGCCCTTTGCTTTTTTTTCATCCATGTTGAATTTTTTTTCAGGCATCTATCAGCTATTCAGAGATAACTAGGTGTAAAGTTGAACACAGGGTCATTTAAATGGGTCTTGTGTAGAATTTCTAGGACGCAAAGACCCTTTTTTAACCTGCTTTACATACTGCGAAATTACGGCTGTGCTGTTTTCTATAAATGATGCCACACTCTGAACCGTACTCCACTTCAGAAAGCAGAAAAACAATATTCAGACGAAGTAAACAGCCAGGCTGCTCTTACGGAGATTGGAAGATGTAAGTTGGCTGTTAAAGCTAACGAATCAAATGGCAGAGGAAGTCAAACATGTTTCTAAATCAGGGTAATGGGATCCAGTTGTGGAAGATGAATATATTTTTGTTCTTTGACTTAACCAAATAAGGATAAGATGGTATCTTCACTGTTGCCTCACGTTTCCATTGTGATCTTTGATTTCTCAAAGTGGCATTAAAGCAAATCTTTAAAGTCGACTTTTCGAATACCTCTATTCACTTTGTGGACTCATGACACATTAATTGTGTCTTAGAAACCGCTCAGCTCCAGGTTGTGTCTTCCTTTTCTTTTCTTCCCTGTACACTTTCCAACACCCCCCTTCTTTTTTTAGCCCCTCTTGGCATGTTTACTTGGTCAACAGCATCACCACGTTTTCCCCCACTCTGCTCTGTGACTCAATGCGTTCATGCCTCCGTTGCTCTTACAAGCAAACACGGTTGCATTTGGTGGCCTTGTGCTGCGGCACGCAGCGGCACGCAGCGTGCACGCGACCTCGCTGGCGTCCCACGAGCCATTTAACGCCAATCCAAACTGCTCCCTTCTATTTGTGTTCAAACTGAGTATCTTAAATAAGCACCGCTCGTGTAAATAAACTCACAGTGGAACGGAGGAGTCGGCGATGTTAGGCTTTAGTGTTTTGGAACCACAGGCCTAATTGGTGAGGCAGAGAGAGAATTACTGAGCGATTCAGAGTTTGAGCAGCCGAACTAAAAGCAAACAGGCGACGTTACAGCATCCAGAATATTCTCCCTTTTTAAAGCACTCGGGAGCAAGGGGAGAAAGGAAAAGCGGTGAGATTTGTCTCTGTTTAAAACAAAACCAAAAAAAAAAAGAAAAGCTGTGGGTGTCTGTATGTGTGCAGCTCATTGAGCAACAAGAGCAGGCAGCAGAGTTAAATTAGCTCTTACCTGACATCTGTGAGCTATTAAAAGCAACTTCAGGTAGCACATGTTGTCCACATTAACCTGAACCGAGATTTACATTTCCACATCTCCACAAAGCATAATAAACAATCAAAAGGGGGGCATGTGCAGGCAGGTTACCATCATCAGTGACCGCTTCGAGAGCACGCCACAGAGTCGTCGGAGAACAGTGTGCCATGATTTCTGAGATGAATCATCATTAATTTGCAAATTTTGAACACGTTTTAATCGTCACTAAATCACTGTGATTTAAAACACAATTCAGTGTGCTACATACACAGAAACAAAGTATTGATCCTATCGTGCTAAAATAAGTCAAGTACCAATACCACCGTTGGCAGATAGATTAAGCTCTACCTTCACTTACTACAGCTTTTAAAAGCTGTTTACACATGTATATCTGTTGTGTAATCATAATCTAAATCAATGATGTCTAACTCATTTTACATTGTGGACCCACCACCATGATCTTAAGTGGGCCGAACAAAAAATGCTCCCCTTTCTTCAAGCCTAAATAAGTTTAACTGTGCAACTGTTAATCCCTGAGATATCAACATGTGTATTGATAAAAAAAAATGCTGCTGCAGCAAATGAAAGAAATCAGTCAGGATAACTATTTGGACTAAACTGTGGACAGTTTCTGTAGTAGATTGTGAAAACAGTAACTTTATGATTTAATTGTTTATTAATTGTTTTTATTGTGTTTATTTACCAGTTAGCAGGAAAAGTTGAAAGTTATCAAAATACAGCAAAAGTCTCTGTCGTCCTTCACATTTTTCCAGTGCCATCCCGCGGGCGTGACTTCCAGTATTTCCTGGGCGGATTCTGGCCCCGGACCCTTATGTTTGACACCCTGACCTGCTTCTCTTACTTGTAAAGAGCTATTGTCACATTGCTGCCTTGCTACAGTTACATAGGCAGACTATATGCATGCATGCATTTATCAGTACTTCACTACTGCTGAAAAACAGAAAAAAAAGATTTTTACAGTTCCTATTTAAAATGAGATGTACATAAATTAATAAACCCTATAAAACAGCGCTTCTTATTGGAAGTCATATTGTAAAAGCAGTGTTTCAAATAAGTGCACGATTCCAAAGAGAATACAGAGTTTATAATACTGTGTAACAGAACTCTGTTTTATGAAGCACATTTGGAGGGGAAAGCAGGTAGAGGCTGAAGTTGAACAGTCAGCAAATTGAACAAAATCCGCAATTCACTGGATTATTGCTCTGTTGTTGGAAATGAGAAGAGCGACACAAATCAAAAGCTGATGTTTGACAGCAACTGTTGCTCTGCAGCAGGCTTCACTCTCCTCCTCCTCCTCCTCCTGGCAAGCGCAGGGTGGCAAGTTTACTGATTTTCTAGACTGCTGTCCCCCCCTATTGTTCAGATGCTGTAACTGTAGGTAAGCTTCTCGGTTTGATGGAAGACGAGCAGAGAAAATGTTAAAGTAGGAGTAGAAAGTAATTGCAGCTGTTTGGGACGCCGGACTGCTGAGAGTAACACGGATTTGTTGATAATCTATCTGCAGATCTTTTGCCTCTCGCGTCTGTTTGCAAAATTAATTTGTTTTCCGTCATTATAAAATGCCACTTTGAGTAATTCATAATATATGGATAAATATTCAGTACGTCATAATAAATGTCCCCATGAAGCCTTAAAATGAAGTAGAAAATTAAAAACTTAAAAGAAAATTTGAAAAATTAAACACAGCATGCAGACACTGGTGAGCAGTGCGTGCGTGTGTGTGTGTGTGTGTGTGTGTGTGTGTGTGTGTGTGTGTGTGTGTGTGTGTGTGTGTGTGTGTGTGTGTGTCAAGGAAATGTGTGTGCTGCCCGCGCTGGTTAGGAGAAGGAAAAAATGGGATCAAATTCCTTCACTCTGGCGTCACATGTTGCCAGCCAATCGGATTAGGGCTTTCCTCAGAACCTTAAAGCGCTATAAAGCCCGCATGCAAAACGTTTTCAGTTCAAAGCACTCAAGCTTCTTGGGGATTGTACTCGGGAACGAGAAGGGAGCTCTTTACCGTTTCATTCTGCACAGCTGAACACAGAGTCGTACCTGCTGGCGTGTTTTGGGTTGTTTCGTGTTTTTTTCGTCCTTGCAAGTGCGGATCCGTTAGCAGAAACCAGACTTATCCTGGAGAACTCGTGCGTAAAAGCGCCTCATCTCCAGATCGGCTTTTACGCACGGTACACGGGAGAGAATTTGAGAATCTTCCCCGTTTTTTTACCTGTTTTTTTGCTGAAAGGTTTTGCTCAAGGGCATCCTGGCAAGGTGAAGTGAAGTCAGAGGCTTTTCCCCTCCTCTCTTTCAAAAAAGCAGAATTAACTCCACGATTTCACGCGTAAATTGGCACCAAACAGTTTTTCGTATGAATCTCCTCGACCCCTACCTGAAGATGACGGAGGAACAAGACAAGTGTCTCTCTGACGCCCCGAGCCCGAGCATGTCCGAGGACTCTGCGGGCTCCCCGTGCCCGTCTGGCTCGGGCTCCGACACCGAGAACACCCGGCCGTCGGAGAACGGGCTGCTCAGAGCGGACGGATCTCTGGGCGACTTCAAGAAGGACGAGGAAGACAAGTTTCCCGCTTGCATCCGCGAAGCCGTGTCCCAGGTGCTCAAGGGTTACGACTGGACCCTCGTGCCCATGCCGGTGCGCGTTAACGGATCTACCAAGAATAAGCCCCACGTTAAGAGACCAATGAACGCGTTCATGGTGTGGGCTCAGGCTGCTCGGAGGAAGCTGGCGGATCAGTACCCGCACCTTCACAACGCGGAGCTCAGCAAGACACTCGGAAAACTCTGGAGGTAAGTGTGGATGCGCTGTAAATAGTTCGGCACTTTTTACGTAACGATTAGCATGCACTGTCTGATTTTTTGTTAATATATAAATGTAGAATTTCATTTTTCCCCCACAGTTAGCTCCTTTTTGTTTATGAATTACAGCAGAAACTGACTGGTTTAATAATTGGTCATTTGTACGCACAGACTTCTCAATGAAGGAGAGAAGCGGCCGTTCGTGGAGGAAGCTGAGCGTCTCCGGGTGCAGCACAAGAAGGATCACCCGGACTACAAATACCAGCCCCGAAGGAGGAAGTCTGTAAAGAACGGGCAGAGCGAGGGCGAGGACGGCAGCGAGCAGACGCACATTTCCCCAAACGCCATCTTCAAAGCTCTCCAGCAGGCAGACTCCCCTGCATCCAGCATGGGAGAGGTGCATTCTCCTGGAGAGCACTCAGGTGAGGACCTCCTGCCATCATTTCAGATTGTATAAGATAAATATTGACTTTCAGTCCAACTGGAATGCTTAAACAGTCCAAAACCTGTTCTTAACTTTAAAGCAAAATCTAACCTGTGTCATTTTGTGCCCTCCAGGCTCCCAGGGTCCCCCTACCCCTCCCACTACCCCAAAGACTGATGTCAGCTCAGGCAAGGTCGATCTAAAACGCGAAGTAGGCCTCCGCTCCCTGCCTGATGGTCCCGGTGGGCGACAGCTCAACATTGACTTCCGTGACGTGGACATCGGCGAGCTGAGCAGCGATGTCATCTCCCATATTGAGACCTTCGATGTCAACGAGTTTGACCAGTACCTCCCTCCCAATGGCCACCCGGGGTCCACCAACGCAGCGCCAGTAAGTTACACTGGCAGCTACAGCATCAGCAGCGGCGGCGCTCCAGTCAGCCCCCAGTCAGGAGGCACCTGGATGGCTAAAAGCCCGAACCAGCAGGGACAACAGCAGCAGCAGCACACCCTGACCACCCTGGGGAGCAGTGGGGCTTCAGATGGCGCTCAGACCCAGCACAGGACCCAGATCAAGACAGAGCAGCTGAGCCCGAGCCACTACAGCGAGCAGCAGGGCTCCCCACAGCACGTCAGCCCCTACAGCCCCTTCAACCTGCAGCACTACAGCCCCTCCTCTTCCTACCCGGCCATCTCCAGGGCACAGCAGCAGCAGTACGACTACCCTGACCACCAGGGGGGAGGCACTACAACTGCCTCCTCCTACTACAGCCACGCGGGGGCGGGGCAGAGCTCGGGGCTGTACTCAACTTTCAGCTACATGAGCAGCCCAAACCAGAGGCCCATGTACACGCCCATAGCCGACAACACAGGGGTGCCCTCCATCCCGCAGAACAGCCCGCAGCACTGGGATCCAGCGCCGGTTTACACCCAGCTCACCAGACCCTGAGACACTTACAATGCAACACTTTACCCTGGGGGGGAGGGAGGGTGGTTCCCCCGTCAATCAGACACTTGAACTCAGAAAAAAAAAAGAAAAAAAAGAGAGAAAGGAGAGCTGGACTTGTGATTGGCTCACGTAGTGCCTTGCTATTATAGAAGCTATATATTATATTTTTAGAGAGATGGAAGACTTTAAGAAAATCCTCTGTGAGGACTTACTGATTGTCAATATTTCTGTAGGTACTGTTTATGTTTCCATAATTTTTCTTTCTTTTCTTTTTTTTTAAATATTCTGGCAGTTTGTAACCCATGGGGACATGGGGGTGGGGTGGGCAGAGGGTTAGGATAATTATTTGTACCTGTAGATATAAAATAAAATAAAAAAACAGCTTTATTTTTTTTTTAACCAGTTCGGCAACTAACCACTGGCAGTAGTGCAGATTCTGGTTCTCTGTCAGGTTTCTGTTACTTTTTGTTGTTGTCGTCGTCGCCGCTTACTCTTTTTGCGTGCCATTCAGCGAGTACGGTTTGTATTTTATGCTGTTGGAGTCCTGTTGTTGTCTGTTAGGCAATACAAGAACAAAGAGAGAGACTTTGCCTCTCAGTGCCGCGCTGTCTCGATGGCAGGGAGGGAGACCGCGGCCCCTTCCACCACCCGTGCCTTGGATTTAACATTTTCTCCCCGGTGTTTTGTACTTTTTGTGTGTCTGCGCTCAATGGCTGCAGCTGAGATTACGCTTAACTGTCCAACAGTGTGTGCTTGACAGTCACAGGAAGTCACCTTTGACCCCTCCCCCCTGCGGTCTCCCCACTCCCACAGGCTGGTGTCCAGTATGCACCCCCCAAACCTTACCCTCCAGGTCAAATCCAGTTTTATTTATTTATTAACTTTATTTCAAAGTAATTATTTTACATGCTATTCTTATTACTAATGAATTGCCCTCTTTGCAATGTAGACAACATATAACCCCCCCTCTTTTTCTTTTTTCTTTTTGTTTTCCCAACCCAGGAGGTACGTAGACAAAATGGTACATGCTGTAGTCCTCTTTTTCTGGTTTATTTATCTTATCTAAATGTTTTAAGTATGTGTTTGCCTTTGTTTCGTGGGTTTGGAGGGGGGACTATCTAACAAAATGATTCTTATGTTATTTGTGAATTTTTCTTTGCGTCAGACTTCAAGATATGGCTGGAAGAACTGGAAAATAGCATCTCTCACAGTTCTCTTTTTGTTCATGCATTCACCAGAGGGGAACATACATCCTTTCTGCTCTGCAAGCTCCATTTCCTTTTCTCTGAGTATCAAAGAACTGATGATTCCAGTAATCGTTTACCCCCCTTCCTGCAATCTTACCATGTATTTGTACTGTCTTTAAAGACACTTTTGTATATGTATTTGCAATAAAAAAGAAAATGCTATTAAAAAAAAGAGTTTGTCATTTATGACTCAGCATACAACTGCAATACCACAGTGCTGACTAACATATGACACCAATGTTGTTGATGATACTGGTGCAGTGAAAGGGTTAAACAAAGAGTGCCAAGAAGCAGCGTTAGTGTTTGTTTTCCCAGAAGCCCTGCGTTTTTTTTCCTACCCTCTTCCTCCTTCTCCTCCTGTCAGCTGGTGACAGCAGGGGGTTGTGAACCTTCTAGAAGGGAAGGGGTCTGGAGGTGGGCGTTCGATGTGGTAACATGTAGTGTGGTAAAACTAATAAAGGTTTATCAAATTGATTCCAAAGGAAAACTGGGCTGATCAGGTCCCGCTTAGATAAGACAGCAGGGAGGGCTGATCCACACAAACAAGTCCACACTGCAAAACAGGATAACACTGACTTATTTCAAGCATTGCATTCAAAGCATATGGTTTTTATTTTTACAGGACAAAAACGAAACGCTTGCAACTACAGGACAAGTTATTGTGCATCAGCCATCCTGTTAAAAGTCAGCAATGTAAGCTGAGAGCAACCTGAAAACTAAGAAGACACTTAGAAAAGTTAAAAACAGAGTATTTTGAAACCATTGCAACTACAACATAAGAGACCAGTAAACAGCAATAGTTTTAATAACTGATGTAATTAAGTGAAGCTTATAACTGAAGAAATCTGGAATTGTTAAATGGTCTCTCTGACCCAGAATGGCCAGCATTTCAATTGAACTTTGAGCCATTTGTCTGAGAACTGGGACCTTTATATCAAGTTTGGAAGTTGTTTTGTTTCTTAACATTATACTGTATATGTTTTGTTTTATTTCAGTCAGTATGGGTCTGCTTGTTCATCAATATTTGTATGTTTGCACAGAGGCCTTTCTAGAACTGTGCGACCTGTGCAAGTATCATTGACTCTGCTCTGCTGTTTGGTAATTTTTAAAAGAATAGTTAGCTATTTGATGAAGTGCGCTTTTTAGTTTCTTTTATTTGAAAAACACACCTAGCAGCACGGTTAAAGCTGAACAGAACACATTATATCACATTTGTCTTCACTTACAGTTACATAACAAACTGTTACATGAGCAGCATTTGTGTTTTTGTATGAATTAAACAGACATTCAGTGTGTTATTTATGAGGTTTTAGAGTGCTGATTCACCAATACCACTGACATTCCATAAATCTTCATGCTTATTATGATTCAGGAGTAAAATCTCTAGTGTTTCCCCTTTTGTGAATTGTTCATAGTGTGAATTTTATTTACAATTATATCCTTTAAGTTATTGCTAAATTATCAGCTAATGCTAAAAGCTAGGTTTCCAAGCTGTTTTTGCTAAACTGTAAAGGTGCTAATTAGCAGTCTAATAAAAATACTAGAAATTCAATCACTAAACTGAAGCAGAAACTTCCTGTATGAGCTCTATCATAGTCACACCAGAGGACAGCTTTAAAAATGTTTTAAAAGAGAAAGTACAAAAACACACTGGATATAGCCAGGTTAGTTACTTGAATTAGCAGATTTAATACCAAGGAGACAGCTATGGGCTACAGGTCCTTGTGCTGGCACAACTAAAGTGGCCACATCCCTAACTTTGAGCCATACAAGTGTCCAAATGAATGAGATGTATAAAAGATGGACACAGCATGCGTGACATGGTTTTCTTAAGCCAGTTTTGAAGCTCAAAGCTCATCCTTTCTGTGCATGCCGTCTTTGTAAGTAAAAACAAAAAACGAATGTGCGTCTGACTTTGATACCGCACATCGTTTGTTAATGACTTGTGCCTGAGAAGATGTTACCCAGTGAGTCTGCACAGTAAGACCAAGTCTTGCAAAAAAAGACTTTAAAAAAATACTTCTATGGGACCCAAAGTCTTTTTGCGACCACAGTTGGTGCCATTTATGCATTTCCCAATTGGTTTAATTTTGTAGAACCAAAAGCTACATCTAAGCTTTTTATGTTGTAAAAATCCACAACATACTTCTTATGAAAACACAAAAAGATCCATAAAGGCTGTTTCTTTGTACGAGGTTGTGAATATGCTTTTTAGTGCTGCTAGTTGTTGTTAGGTCATTTCAACACCTGACTCACCTTCAGAAACCAGCCTCAAGTGGTAATTTCAGGAACTGCAGTTTTTGCCTGATTTAGTGATGGAGGTTATGGCTTATTTAAATACTCTTTAATACTGGTTCTCAGTAGTGTTTAACCTGTCTATAGCTATTTTTATTTCCATTGTAAATGGAAAGTATCTAAAGTACCACAACAACGGTTACTGAAGGATTTTCATAATTTTAGCACTAGCTTACCAAAGTATCAGCTCTCATCATACCTCTGCTTTAGGATAGGACCAAGCCAACTAGTTCTCCTTTTCCAGAACAACAACACGACTGACTTGAGGCTACAGCTGCCTATTGGATGTACGACCCTGACAGTGATATTGATCTTTCTCGGTAAGAGAGCAAATTGGTACCTTTCCCAAAATGCCTAACAATTCATTTAAATGCTATGATAGTTTTTTTCTTAGATACACAAGTGTAACACACATTCCCATGCAGTCTGGGACACGTTTGTATATTGAGCAATATGATTATAATTTAATTTACTGGAAAGGACATAATATTATTGGGTTAAAGCCAGTCAATGTCAAATACTTGTTTAAGCCTTCATTCGGGGACTTGTGTGATGTATCACAGAGTTGTGACACTGAAACTGAGGCACTTCCACTGTGTTGCAGAACTTTGGATTTATTCTTGCGTTCCTTCAGACAAAAGCGTCTGTAACTAAAGTCACTACAGATAAAATCAAGAACAACACCTGTGAAACTCCACGTACCTCTCTCAGTTGTTTGCTATTAGTTTCCTGAAATGTTAAATATTAAGTAAGTGAGCACAAGCTGTTGTAAGAGCAGACGTTTCCCCATGGGTACTCAGCTGGCATCAAACAAAGGTCAAGAAAGGGAAACACTGAATGATGTCACACTGTCGGGGGACTAAGCACCGTGTTCCTGTGATGTGGATTACGTGTTAGGCGACACAGCGCTCATGAACACTCCATTTCTGGAGGGTTGAAGAGCCCAGTGGCTGAGCCAAGAATCACTCTGTACCCCATGACTGCTGATGGACCATAACTCTGTAGTGCCGTCATCATGACACATCACTTTTTAAAAAAATGACTTGATAATATCTACGGACTGGTTAGCTTTAGCCAGTTTGGGCAGATCCGTAGAAATGGACGATGACCTATTGATATGCACAAACAAAGAAGAGGAAAAAAAGAGGAAGAAAATGTCTCTGCCGTAATGAAAACTGTGATATAGTACACTCACGGAAAGAACATAGGAAAAGTATCAAACTGTCACTGAGAACAACAACATGTGCCAGCAAGACAAGCAACAAAGTTTGAATGTCATAATCATGGGCACACTGTGTCTCCCTATTTGTGCGACATACTTGGAATAGTTTCATTGACAGTGATGAGGCATTTATTCATGTCACAGTGAGCAAAGCCATCGGATATATTTAATCTTTTAAGTATTTTACAAACTCTTATGCACTTATATGCAGCATGTAATAAGTGTAAGATGCTGCTAAATCACATTTACGCTACAGTATACCATAGCAATGATTTAAAGTGCATTTAGACACCAGACACTCATCACTGAACAGATGAACTTGAACTGGTTGAGGTGAACAAATATAGAAACAGCTAGACTAGTTGTTGTGGATTGTAGCTGGACTGTAGCTTTGGGGCTAAATTCACAAACTATTCCAACAGAAGGTGAGCTTCAATGGCTGATTAAGCAATAGTTCAACCAGAGGAAGAAAACAATGCAAAAAAGCAAAGAAATCATGGGAAACGGGAGACTGCTGCAGATAGCACTGGAACGCATCAGATGCTTTGACAAAGTGGAGATTTTCCTTTCTTTATAAATCTGCAAGGCAAAAACAATATGATCACTTTTATTATTCAATGCACTCTGAACTCTCTTAGGCAAGTTTTCTTGTAATTTCTATGAGTAATCTACAGGTGTAGCTGTGGAGGCTTCATTTCAAAGCTCTTCTTTGGATGTTGTCTTCCCTTCTCTGTTGAGATGATCTCACACTGTGTCAGTAATGTTGAAGTCCGGGTTCTGGGGAGGTCAATCCATGATTGACGGTGTACCATGGTTTGTGTTTCTATTCAGCTATGCTGTTACTGCATTGGCAGTGTGTTTGGGAACATTGTCATGCTGCAAAATAAAGCTGTTGCTAATCAGACACTTTCCAGATGTATTGCATCTGGAAAATGCATTCAGGACAAAAATCAGTAGTTTTCTGCATTCAGAAGCTCATCAACTTTGACTAGATCCCCAACACCACTGACTGAACTTCACCCCGAGCTGTGACAGTCTTCACCGTGTTTTACAGATGGCTGTAGACATTCACTGTTGTAACTCTCTCCTTAACTTAGCTGTACATAATTATGACAATTTGAACCAGAAATTTTATATCTGAAGTCATCACTCCATAAGACCTGATTTTGAGTCCAGTTTTTGTGCAGTTTGGTGGGTTTTAAAAACCAGATATACCAATATAAAAGCAAAATGTTAGGTTTAGGCCACTCAGGTCAAACCTCTGTGGCATTTATCTTGTCTTGCAGGTAAAGAGGAAGCCCACCACATATGCAGCTCTTTCATAGGATGTGAGCTGGCAAGAGTAGGAGTTTGATTGGTCAACTTCTTGTAAAAATTTCAATTTGTTGGATGCATGTCTTTCACATACTGTCCATCTGCTACAGATATTGTTTTAGGCATGTCACTTCTTCTTTTGTTCTCCACTTGTGCAGTCGATTCAAATGTTTTTAAGGACACACTGTACATCGTGCCCACAGATACTAAATCGTTGGCCAAGCTCTTTGGGAATCATCTTGTTTGTGCAAAAACACCATTTTATACCTCTCACACAAACACAAACTTTGAGTTTATGTTTGGAAATCTATTAATGAAAATTCCCAAAGTCAAATATACAAATATTGTAAATTTATTTGTCCAACTAGCTCAGCAAACGTGATTGGAAGAGGTCAAAGGTCATATATCTCATATAGAAATGTGACACTAAATCGGGATTTGTACACTTCCCCAGATGCAGATGCTTCAGGTAATCAGCATGGACAGATGTAGTTTCCTATATTTTTCACTTTGATTACTGAAGACACACTAATGAAGGAAATGAGGTGAATTTATCTGCCTCTATTATGGGTAATGAGATGGTTCTAAGCCTGCACCTCTAAATGAAAATCTGACATAGTGATAAATGGTAAATACAGTGTGTTCTCTCTCTCAAATATGGAGGAAATGAAAGATGGCATAAGAAAAAAGGGAGGTGAGATAACAGAGTAAACAAGCCAGGGACAGACTGATGGCACCATATCAAAAAATAAAGAGTAGGCTGACTGCGGTCAAGAGCAAGTAGCCCATCGTCTCATCTGAAAAAGCCATCAGTCTCTGAAGCGCTCACATGTCAGGGGAAATGGTAGTAACAAGCACAGGACAGATGACATGTTTCACATGAATGTTTTCCACAGCAGACAGCCAAGCAGACAAGTCACATCACAGGAGAGGCATGAGCGCCGTCTCCGCAAAACTGACATGATCAATAGAGCCACCGCTGTAAAGGAGCTCCAATATGTGGCATCATCTTCTTAATGATTGATAACAATGTCCTCACTTGCTGGGAAAACCCGGCAAAACCGAAAGAGTAACAAGCAAACCTTTCACAAAAAGCCTCACTTAATTGAATCCAGTTTTGCTCGGAGGATGAATGAGCCTTGAATAAAAGACCTCATATGTAAGAGGTTTTCACTCATTCTCGCTAAATAGACTTGTGCTGAAGGCAACATTAGGTGGGTGGAAGGTCATAACACTCCATAAACCAATGAGAATGACAAAGGTGTAATTTTGTGGCAGTTACCACAATTAAAATGGGTTAATGGGTTAGACAGATGTCAGTAAATTGATATATATGTTTTGTATATGAGTGTAAGATGTTGCATCTTACACTCACCTTTATGGAAGCACAGGCATTTCTGTATCAACTTTTAAGTGGCTATGGGTGTCTGATCAATGGCTGCTTCTGGGGATTTTTTCTCAGTGGAAGATTCATTTAATCATACTTCAGATTGCATCTGCTTTATTTGCCAAAAGGACAGTTTTCAGCTTTTTTCTGCAAACAACTCAGTTTGCATTACAGCAACAAAACATGATTGTGTTAAAAGGACACCGGTGAGCAAGCTAGAGAAAACCAGCAAAGACCAAATGATGCTGGTGATGCTAGCAACATTTCTGTCTTTAACCTGTGCTAATAATAACTGTAGATCGACTTTTTGCATCCTTTTTTACTAATTGTTATAGATTTTTTATCTGTAAAAAACAGACACAATTTCACATTTTCTCATTAAAAATTACGAAATTAAACATGTAAAATGTAATAGGTTTTTTGCATGTTAAAGTAAAGTTTGGAAAAAGAAGAGAACATTTTGTTGTGTGCTGTGTTGCATATTGTGTATTAGAAAATGGTGTCAAACCTCTAGAAAAATGTTTTTGTTTAGTTTTAAACCTTCATAAAACTTAAATTGGTGGTTAATAAAAAAAATAAAAACTTCTGTAAATTTTTAAAAATTGGAAATGTTGGGCGCTGACTCACTTTTTGGTGAAAACCTCAAGTGGCCATTCATGGAACTGCAGATTATGGCAGGTCAGCATTGGCTTCATTGCTCAGCCCTGAAGGTTGCTGCTTGGTTTTGACACAAATATCAGGATCTTTATGCCGTTAGACCAATGAGCCAAGATAAGTGAAAGTTACAACTATTTGCAGACCTTTTAATAAGCTTTTCACTACAGTGTCCAAATTGCGGTTTCAGTTGTCATGTCTAGACTAAAGTGAGAAAATCGGTTTTATATCTGGAGGCTCTAGCAAATCAAACTTTCAACACTTGACTGAATTAAATTAATGATCAGTGAACTGGAGCAGTATATAACTTTTAATCATCTGAAAGGAAAAGCACTGTTTTCTGTCTCTCCTTTTTTATTTTTTGCTATCTATAATCGAAGCGGTTTCATAATCATACTTAAAAAAAGGCTGAATTTCAGTCTCCAGACATGATGGCAGCTCCAGCTTCCACTGCTTCTCGCTGCACCAGAACATTGCAAACTCGTAATGAACAATGTTTGTCCCATTACAGGCATCTGTAGGACACTGATCACGGGTGACAATGCAGGTCAGCCAGAATTGAACCAGAACTAATCACAGAGGCATGTCGCTGTGACGTCATAGGTTGTGAGTGACAGCGCTAAGTGCAGACTGCCGTGCTGATTATCATCCGATACCCTAGATGGGTTGTCCGGTTATAGGCTTGATACGGTTGACAATTAAGGACCACACCATTGTTGGAGTAGTTTGAGGTTTGAAAGACGGAGCATGACAGGCCCTGGGTTTGGTTTGAGCGGGGCGGGGAGGGACAGGCAAGAAATGTTTATCTCATCAGTGTCTGAGGTCACTACAGATGCAAAAACATGGTGTGGTGAAGGGTGGAGTGACAGGCAGAGTGTGTATTTCATTTTTGAAAGATACCTTCATGTTCTCATCTTTTTCTTTGAAATGTACCAGGAAAAAACACAAAAATACATCTTTCTTCAACAGGTAAGTCCCACTGAAACTACTCTCTGATTTTACTGCTTCAAAAAGAGTAAAAGGATCAAAAAGGATCTTTAGCCATCAGAATTGTTGTCTGAAGGCCAAGCGGATTTACTTTACCAAGTGCATCATCATGGCCTTGCCATATTGGTCCATTTGATTGACCTTTATTATAATTCTGTATTTATTTTATTTGATTTTTGGTTGTTACAGATGGGACAGACATGACTGGGGGATAGGACAGGGAGAAAGAATGAAAGAAAGAGAGGGAGAGAAAGAAAAATAGAGGGGAGAAGAGACGGTGAGAAAGGGGGGAAGAAAGAAAAAGAAAGACAAAAAAAACACCTGGATCACCTGTATGGAGATAAGAAAAAGAAAAGAAAAGAGCAACATAATAAATACAGCACCATCACAATAAACTAGCTAACAGTAGGTAACAGTAGATACTAAATATTACATGTTATTGTGCAGTACGCAAGATAGACAGCGCAAAATGTGCTTTGAGGTAGCAGCCAAGAAAGGTGCAGTTTGTGTCTGTGAACACCCGTGTGTACACTTGTGTGCACACGGGTGTGGATCAGCATGCTTGTATTCAAAAGGTTTCTCCATGCAACGATCTGCTAGGGATTGTAGTGAGCCATAGCCCCGTCCCCCAGGGCATGAAGCAGGTATGGAGGAGATCCAGGCCCCAGACATTCAAAGGCCCCCGAGCACGAGGACCCAAGGTGGACCACCACAGGGGCAACCGTGCCACCCTCCTGGGAAGAGCTGAGGAGAGCCCCAAACGAGAGGTCACCCAGCAGCCATGGAGCAGAGGCCAGAGGGGGTTGCAGTGACGTGCCTGCGGGCTCTGCCGGCAGCCAGCTGTCCCAGAGAGGACCGGCCTCAGGCCCAGAGGCCCTCAGGCCCAGAGGCCAGAGGCCTGTGGTCACCCCACTCCCCGGAAGGGGCCCAGCCAGCCCATAGGCGCCAGGCCTTCCCAATCGGCCACCAGGAGTGAGTTGGTACATACATGAGTGCCCAGCCCCAGACACCAAGAACCACCAACACACTAACGTCTGAGGGCATCAGCCACTGGCAGGGAGTGTGGTGAGGGGAGATAGGGCCTGAGATGTTCCCAGAGAGGTGGAGTCTAAGACCCAAGACACAGACGAACAGGCGCACGCGGACACAAACACCAAATACAATCTGTAAAGTCATTCTAAACATTTTAGCCATGTCCAATTTTGGACAATGCAATGTGCACACTTTTTAAAACTTTGCACAAAAGACAGAGGTGTTTGGTGGATTCCTCACACTACAGCACTTCAATTCATGACAGGGATCCAGCCTTATTGTCCTTATTTTGATGCAGTAGCGCTCCAGAAGCAAAAACTCATTTTTCTGCAAAAAAACAAAAACAAACTGTAGTTTCACAAATGATCACGAGAGGCTCGCTCCAAAATAGAGTCAATACCCATATAGCCCAAAGTTAAAACTTCACCTTCAGCCCTGAAATGAACAGGTTTGCCCCACCACCACACTCCCTGCCGGTGGCAGATACCCTTCACTGTCGGTGCATTGGTGGTTCTTGATGTCCGGGGCTGGGTGCTCAGGTGTGTACTGGCTCACTCCTGGTGGCTGCTTAGCAGGGCCTGGCACCCGTGGCTCGGTTGGACTCCTTCTGGCCTCTGGGCCTGGGGCTTGGTCCACTCTGGCGCAGCTGGCTGCCAGCAGAGCCTGCGGACACGTCATCGCAGCCCCCTGTAGCTTCTGCACCGTGCCTGCTGGGTGACCTCCTTCTGGGGCTTTCCTCAGCTCTTTCCAGGTATGTGGCGCAGCTTCCCCTCTGGTGGTCCTCCTTAAGCTCTCACGCTCTGGAGCTATTTGGATAATTTTCATTAGAATTATTCAAAGACAACTTTGGCTTTGATTACAGTGACATGTGAAAATCTAATATTTGCTTAGTCTGCTACTCGGTGCTCTTCAGGTTGCATCTTGCAGAACAAACTTACTGTCACTGTCTGAAAACGTCCCCTCCACCCTCTCATCCAAATATGGCAACTTCTGCAACCAAAAAACTCCCCAAAACAAGCTGGCAAAAGCCACTGAGCTTAACCCTTTAAAGCCGGTCGGAGCTCCGTTTTGCGTAACTATTTTTAAATCCCCGTAAAACCGGAACCACGTAAGCTAGCGCAATAAATTTTTTTTGCATATGAAACCGGAGGAGTTGTCCTTACATGTCATGCCATCAGCTTGTCCTCGGTCACGGTTTCCTTCCACATATAGCTTTGCAAAAATTGCATAAAAAGCTCTTGCAGGAACAAAAACATAATATTCCAGAAACATACTTTGCCGATTCGATCAGCTGTTCATAACACTTCCTACATTGAGATAGACATCAGCGCGAAATATCGCATGTCCGCCATTACCTGCCCCACTCCTACTGGAGTTTTTAAAAGTCATGTTTGACTTTATACTTTTCTGAATAGTTTCTAGGATGCTTAGAACTCAGATTTCACTGCTTTAAATAGTTTATTTTGATGCACATGCTGTTTTCTTTGCAAATTTGCATTATAGGATTGTTTTTCGTTTTTTCTGCAGTATATGAAAATTAGTGTATCTGAAAAATAAAACTATGAAGACACTCAAAATAAATTTCCTGTGGTTGGAAACTATTTTTTGCAACTTTTTTGTATTTAAAGTTTTGAGGGATAAACCTCTTAAATTTCTCTAAGTAGAAATACATATAAAAAAACCCCAAAAATGATTAAAAATTTTTTTTGTAGTTTATTGCAATTTTTTGCAATTTATGTAGTTACTATGGACTTAATCCATACATAATATTAAAATTTGGGCTATAACAGTTGTATTGATGTATAGCAACTTCAAATGCTCCCAGAAATGGCACTACAGCATGTGAAAATATAAAGGAAGCTCTGGCGGATTTGGTTCTATGGTAGGTCTTAAAGGGTTAAGTGGTGGAATTCATATATAGCTCATTTCACTAACAGTGTTCACAGTGCTGTGCCCTCTTCCAGATTTCTTGCATATTTGTTGTACTTAAATCTTTCAGGTCATCAAACAAATTTTTAGATCAAGAGAACCAGTGTAAACACAAGATGCAGTTTTTCAATTTATTAATTAAGGAAAAATGTTATTCAAAAATACCTGGCTCTGTGTGAAAAAGTAATTGCCCCATAAATGTAGTAACTGGTTGCACAACCCTTGGCAGCAAGAACTATAATTAAGTGTTTTTCATAACTTGCAATGAGTCTTTAACGTCGCTGTGGAGGAATTTTGGCCCACTCTTTCTTTTAGGATTGTTTCAATTCAGCTACACAGGATAGTTTTTGAGCATGAACAGCCTGTTCAAGGACATGCCAAAGCATCTCAATCAGATTTCAGTCCAGACTGGCTTGATGGTGTGTTTCTTATCATTGTCCTGTTGCATAACCACAGTGTGTTTGAACATGGCACAAACTGATGGCTGGACATTTCCCAGGATTTTCTGGTAGAAAGCAGAATCCATGGTTCCATCAATTTAAGGTCCTGAAGCAGCAAAGAAGTCCTACACCATCACACTACCACCACCGTGTTTGACTGTTGGCATGACATTGTTTGTATGAAACGCAGTAAAACAAAAAGACTAAATCTCTGGCAGAACCGGGCTCAAGGAGGGGCAGCCGTCTGTCGCAACTGGTTCAGCGTGAGGGGAGGAAGACAGACTCACCTCTCCCTAATGACGATCCTTGACCTCAATTAGCCCTTTTCCACTAATACCTACTCGGCTTACCTACACGGCGCAACTTGACTCAGTTTCTGATGTTGGGGTCATTATAGCAACATGGCCAAAAGTCCATACATCATTTCTATGCAACACGAACACCATAACAATGGAGGACATCGAAGCAATGGGATACCTGCTGCTCACTTTACGTCTTTTTGTCGACTTTAGGGACCACGGTGTGTTTTTGTGTAGCCATTTCCTTGTTGCCAGGTTTGTTGGCAGTTTGGATTTTTTTGAAAGAGTCACTCACTAACCAGAGTCACTCACATACCACTGACTAACCAGTCAGTGGTATGCAATCTGCTGACGTCACATGTATGGACCGCCTTGCCCAGCCACTCACCTAGCTTGGTAGTCACTGCACCTAGCACTCTGATTACCACTGGAGTCCGAGGTGCACAGTCCACATCTTCTCAAGCTATTCCCTGAGCCCTTGGCACTTCTCCAGCTTTACTTCAGGCCATATGAGATAGTTCTTTACTGGTTAGAATAGTTTACAAATTTCTAGGAAGTACATGCAAAACTAGAACTGTTTCATGTGATCAGAGTGACATCAGTTTCATACATTTTCTCATAAAGAATACTGGATATTTTTCGTTTCTTCAATGCTAACAAATAAATAGTTTGGTAACCTTGGTAAAAAAAAAAAAAATAAATCAAATAATTTAAAGTAAAATATTCTGTAACAGACAATACTTCATTTACATACTCAGGACTTTGGACCTCCACTTAAAAACTGCATTAGACAAACTCAAATATCAAAATAAAAGCTTGTATCAATTCCATGATTATAACAAACATCCAGCCCTGTGTTGCTCGCACAGTGCTGGTGAGTCTGTGCAAATGTAAGGCCTGCTTCCAGCATTGCTTGCATAAAACACCAGTTTGTCTAAGCAAAACTGGGATCTGAGAATGAGAGTGGCAGGCCGTGTTAATGTGGGCAGTTTTCCCAGGAAAAAAAGAAGACAAAGCAATTAATATTCTAAACCAATTCCTCTCTGAGAATCTGCCCCCTCCTGAACCCATGGGTGGTCTTTTCAAATGCAAAATACTGCACAAAGACTAAATGAGAGTTAGAGACCAAGAGCCTGTGATAGAGACACAAAGAGAAAAACAGACAGATGGAGAAAGACAAAAAGTAAGAGAGGGAGAATATGCCGACTAACAACTTTATAAAACGGAGGGCTGTCAAAGAATGCGAGCGGATAAGTGACTGAAAAATGGATGTGAGGGGTGTGGGGGATGTTGACGAACACCGAGGAAAATTTGATTGGGTTCTAATTTCTTAGGATTTTAATTATACGTGTGTGCTTGTGGTTGTGTGAAAGAGAAGAAACAAACACGTGGAGAAGGAAAATGTGTGTGTACTTGACAGGGTGTTATAGCTGTGTTGTGGTGCTATTCATTCCTGCGCACAGGCAACATGCCCTAATGAAACAATGACTTTAATTGCGTTTCTGCTGCTGCCATCCAGCAACACGGGAAAATGAAAAAGACAACTTAAGCCCTGCACTGAAAATCAACTCATTACTAAAAACAATGGAGAGCTGCATTGTTTTCTGCTAATTTGCCTACGGGGCAAAAAATATTTAGTGTAAAAGTTGGCTTTATTGCACTCCAGGGCAGCTTTTACTGCACAACTCTGACCTGAAGTTAAAACTTGCCAATGCATAACTGCTATTTGTGCTAGTTATGAGTACACAGATACAAATAAATACATGCACCTATATAATATATAGTTATATATTTTTTTTTAATGTTTGTGAATGTATGTGTGTGTGTGTGTTCATGTGAGTGTGTGTGTGTGCACATGCTTGTTTGTGGTGACTGACCTCTCTTTAAAATTCTCTTGGCCCTCCCAAAATGCCACTTTTGATCACAGCGGAAACTGTACATCAATTTGGAAAAACTAGCCTGGAAGGTTTTACTGCACTTATACACAGCAGGAGGCTGGAGCACAGAGTTTCAGGTCTCCCGTGGATACAGGCATCTGTGAAGTGAAAAAGAAACTGCATGTGGGAAACTGTAATTGTTTGGTGCAATCTGAATAAGTTGCTGTTGTCAGAATGTATTTCAGCTGCTAACAAAGAACTCAGATCTTCACTCTCCACCTGCTTGGATGACATAGAAAAAGAAACAGAAATACCATAAATACTTCATTACAAGAGTAATTGTATGACTGTTAGTGTATTGTATTGTATTGTATTACTGGGTAATATTACTTAAAGGACCAGAAAGGAACGTTGTACGTATAAATATACGTTAATCAGTGTGTTATTACATGTTGTGTTGCTGTGTTCTAATAAACTTAAATAGCATGGACCATGTCACACTGTCATTTTTGAAAACAGTGGTTGAAATGGACATCTGTGCTCCACCTAATCACACTTTATGTGTCTGGCTAGACTCACATGTAGTATGGCAAAGGCAAAAGGGAGAAGAGCACTTTGTGTTCGTGTGCCGTGGAGGCAAATTTTAATTTGTGTCTGCACTTTCAGACTAAGAAGGATCGTATCTGTTTTTTATCATTAGACAGGGGACGTTCTAAAGTGTTCCCTCTGTCTGAGGGAGTGAGTGCCACTGACTCATGGACTCATAAAGGACTCCTTTCACATACGAATGGCAACCAGACCTATTTGTAAGAATGATAAATTAATTTCAGTGTAACAGACAAAATATCAACTGTGTCTGAACACACAAAAAAAGAAGCAGTCCCGTATTTGCTGCACATTTGCTATAAAGAAAGACAGATATACTGTAGACCTGCCAGACCCCGTATTCGATACTCCTTGCTACTGGGTTGCCTTCAGAGCTGTCCTAATTCTACACAGCATGGATTCAACAAGGTACTGGCAAGATTTCTTTCAGATGCCAGTGTATAGTCACATAATTGCATCTCCCAGTTAGTGCAGATTGTCAGATGATCACAAATTTCCAGGTCCACAATATCCCAAACATGCTTGATTGGTTCGAGATCTGGTGACTGAGGTCGTCATTTGAGTACTGTGAAGACATTGTCATGTTTAAGAAACCAGTTTGAGATGATTTGATCTTTGTGACATGGCGTGTTAAGTTGATGGAAGCAGCTGTCAGAAAATAAGTGCACTGTGGTACCATAAAGAGATGGTCAGCCACAGTGATCAGATAGGCTGTGGCATTTAAACAATGCATATCTGTTACTAATGGGAGCACAAAAGAATTGCATGTACTACAAGAAAAAAAACAAACATCCCCTACACATTGCATCACCTTCAGTGGCCTAAACATTGATAGATCCACGCTTTCATGCTGTTTACACAACATTGCAATCGAAACTCAACAGACAAGACAATGTTTTCCCATCTTCTGTTGTCCTATTTTGGTGTTCCAATACTGTGGTTGTAATGAGAAGCTATTTGAGGGTTTTTTTTTGCCTCCACGTCTCCTCTGACCTCTGCTATTAGCAAGGCAGTTTTGCCCAGAGAACTACAGTCCACTGGATATTATTGGGTTTTCTCCATAAACCCTGATGTTCAGTTTGATGTGATGTCTTTGTAACCTTTTAACCCCTTCAACCATCCCTAACCACATCCTAAATTTATTATATGCATGCGAAGCCAATCCACAGCTGGTAAAACTATCTTGATTTGCAATGCACAGAGCAGCATTAATGGAGGTGAGGGATTAAATGCCTTGCTCACAGGTGGACAGTGCTTACAGAGTCTATTCTTTTTCCATCCACTTTCATACCCTAGATTTTCAAAATCTGTCTTGGATTCTAACCAGCAACCTTCCCCTCATCACGAGCCTGCAATTGCTACATCCCAACCGGTCAGCAGACTTTATGGGGGTCTTGAGTGTTCCACCAGGGGTCTTGAATCTTCCCAGTGGTCTGTAAATCGTGACAGAAGGCTTACTACTATGTTGAGGTTTATGAACTACTAGCAGCCTTGACATGTGGCCAGTCTTGATAAATCCCTATGAGTTACATCACAGCAATAGAAAAAGTTCACTCATGGATAAATTAAAGTGGACGATACAGCAAAGTCACTCATGCCTGCAGCTCATGTGTGTCTATCTGAAAAAGAAAGTGCAAACATATGTTCACATATGGCTCTTCTTACCTTTTAGAAAATGTGTGGTTGAGTGGGAAACGAGGCGTGTCAGATTGTACTTCTGAGCAGTTTTCTAATTGCAAAGCATTCAAACACACCGTAAGTGTAATGCAGGTGTGTGCACATGTGAACTATAGTAGTGATCACGATTCCAAGAGTTAATTTGATGTTGTGTATAGTGGGTGGATCGATCAAAGTATCTGTAGCATCGATATCAATGCGATATCAATGCGATATCAGTGACAGATACTAGCATGACTGGATCAATACTATCCTCTAAATTTAGTGTTCAGCCCACCTAATTGCGTTAAATTAATTATAATATATGTCAAACATCCATCCATCCTCTTCTACTCATCCTTTTCAGGGTCTTTTTTGTGTCAGATCTAGTTTGTTTATAGCTTATAACACATTTAAACAGCAGAAGCAGACCCAAAGTCCTTTAGAGCAGCATTCCCCAGCCTTTTTTGCACCATGGACCAGTTTATGTCTGACAATATTTTCATGGACTGGCCTTTAAGGTGTCGCGGATAAATACACCAAAATAAAACCGGTACCAAAAAAAAGAAGATTTATTCAAAACACGCAGGAAAAGAGCCAGGGAAACCAAGTTAACGATAAAAACAATAAAAAAAAATAACGCTAAAACCTGATAAAAATTCTAAAAACCATAAATTTCACACCCAAGCCTTAACTCTCGCGGCCCGATACTAAATGACTCACAGACCGGTACCGGTCCTTGGCCCGGGTTTGGGGACAGCTGCTTTAGAGGCAGGCACATTTACATTCCTGGTCTCCAATCAACCCAGTGTCAAAACACATGAAAAGTAGAAATGTGTGTTATGTTGTGTTAACTAATTATTGTGGAAAGTAAAAACTGTATGCGTATTAATATGTATTCAGAATATTAAAGGCATCAGTATTGGCAATACCTTTATTCCCACACTGGCCCTGAATCTAACTGGTATTGGATCAATACCAAAATTTGCAGTAACATCATAGTTGTGTAGCATTTTCTTTCTTAGTTCAGAAAACTGAACATTGTTTTATATTGTTCATGGAAATGTTCTAGTACAATTAAAAGTCAAAACTATAAGTTATAGTAGCTGCTGGATTTCTGTCTTTCATGCCTCCTGCTGTCTTTTTTTTTTAATTTGTGGACTTTACCTCCCTCCATCTGTCTCTCTCAACTTTGTCTCTACATGTCTTCCTCTATCTCTGCTGTTCGGTTTTCTACTCCCACCAATAATTTCCTTTTCTAGCTACCGCTCCTTTAAACACCCACTCACCTCACATAGCGATGGACCAAATGTGTGAACCGTCCTCCTTGCCAAGGAACACAGACACATGCACACACGCACACAGAAAACCAACTCACGCTTACACGGAGCCACCACATGAAACAGCGGCTGTGTGTTAATAGATAGGCAAAGCTTTGGATAGTGACAACACATATTCATCACTGGGGCTTATCTGTCGACCATACTGGGAGGTTCAACACAACGTGGCCAGATGTGGAGGGAGGGAAGAAGGGCGATCACTCTGTGTCTGCTGTTCTTTAAACTAGTTAGTGCCACACAGGAGGGCAGGGGATGTGGGGGAGTGTGCCAGCTGTTTTGTACCAATAAACATATTGTCCCGGGGAAATAAAAGCTGTGAATGGACATTTCTGCTGGTTGATTCAATCAAGGCAACTCTATTGTCTTTATAAACATCTGGACACCTTGAAGACAATTCAGTATTTTTGCAGTCTTACATGCTTTCTATCTAAAAGGTGATAAAACAATCGAACTAGTGAGTTTTACATATACAGTATCTATATTTTTAGCTGTTATATTAACCAATAAACCAGTAGTTTAATACTTTACTTTAATACTACTATATAATTTTCTTCCTCATATGTGGACATGTGTCAGCATTTGCAGTGTAATTTAATTGCGTTCCCTTGTTAGATGTAAGCATTTCTGCTGGGTGGAAAGATAACCTTTATCATAATACCATTTATCAATATCTGGCAGCACTCTCCATTTTTCTGTCTCTCTCTCTCTCTCACACACACACACCAAGCATTACATCTTCACTTCATACCACCACAAAGAGAGCTTATCGCTAATCACAAAGTCATGGTTTACTGCAGTGGATCACCCTGTAGGTTTTCCGAATCAGTGAACACATCAAGGCCCGTAAGACTGGGAAAACAGCCAGGTCATCTGCAGAAAATGTTCCTGGATGCAGATAATATAGAAGAAAGTTGTCGCTAAGTTGACATCAAGCTGAGTTGTTTGGGAAAATTGATTTTGTAAATAGTTTGCATGACTTGGCTCCGTTTGGAGAAAAATGAAAACAGCAAGAAAGCAATCAGCGGTATTCATGTTCAAAGGACTTTTATAAATCTTTGGATCATCTTTAGCTTTTCTATCTGTTTAAAGGCAAACCGAGCAGATGTTTTTATTGTAATATCATTATTCTTCCCATTGCTTTGCCAGAGGTGTTTGTTTAAAAGAATACAAGAAGGTAAATAGAACAAAGGAGATGCCAATAGATATCTCAGGACGAACATCATGTTTTAACTAATTGTAGCATAGTCAGGTAGGTACTGCCAGCAAAATAAGAATTGTGTTTTTCAGACTTATCAAACACAGGATTTGTAGCATTACTGACTTTATGAATCTCCAAAAATACATTTTCTGTCCACCTCAATGACAGCCACAGTACTCATATTCGTATTGTTTACAATATGCAAAAACCAATGAAGTGAATTTTATATTCTATATCACATAAAGTGAAATATAATGCAGGTCATAGTGTTCTTGTTATATTGCTGTATACTATATTCTGAAAGTCTAAAAGATACTCTGATAGTTAGAGAAGTTATGGCCTGTATGTAGCCAGAAGAACAGGTCTATTTAGAGAGTAAATGAATCAGATGATTGAAACCTGTACCTTACACGCTATGACTTTGCTGTATGGGCTGCTGACAGTTTCTAATTTATCCCACCTCCAGTTTGGGAAAACGTATTATAACAGTGTAACAGAGCTCTTGTGCAACTTGCTTAAAATGTGCAAAAAATCTTTGATTGGAAATACAGGTTAATACTTAATAAAACAAACTGTCAGGATTAAATAAACACTCAATTTTGTGAGTTTTTCAAACTTCTCAAAGATTTTTTTGCCAGACGAAAAAACTTAATTAATTGCAAAAAAAAAAAAAAAAAAAAAAATGCTGGGTGTAGCAAACATGATACAAATTTAAAATTGCTTAAACAAATTAATATTTAATTATTTTTTAATTATCAAAAGTTTTAAATAACACTCTATTTTCAGAGAATTTGAATTTTCTGACAACTATTTCATGGTTAAGGCTTTGCAGGTATAAATCAGGTATGACATGTTGCAGGGTTGCTTGCATGTATCTGTGAGACACTTCCAGCTGCGACAAAAGTGTCCAGAAATAAGAACAAGCTAGCTTTGCACAGTGAAGGGTCCTCCCCTTCTAACATCAGTGCTACGAGAGAAATGAAACAAACGGCTAAAATATAAAAAAATTATTTGGTATTAATTATTAGAAAACTTTATTGGTTAAGTTTTGTACTTTATTCCTCAGCATTTTGTGATGTGATATTATATGTATTTTATCTGCGATCCAGAAGAAGACCGAAAATGAAGCTGTGGGATATGAAAGATTCCACTTATCTCGAAGACCGACAGAGGACGAGAACAAGCACAGTGTGTGATTTCTAAAGTTACTTCAGAGATTCTACAGATGCAGTAAAACGCATCATCATAACTTTCCATCATGGTAATTGATAGGCTGTCTGGGGGGAAAGGAGCATTCCTGCAGCCTGACTGCCATGTCTCATTTTCACTAATAGGACATTTGCACTGGGGAAGATTCTGGCTGGGGAGGGGGGTGAAGAGCAGCGGGTGGATGCAGCTAGGCAGACACAACAAGTGAAACTAAAATTGGAGGAGTGGGATATAAGTAGAGGATGATGGAGGATCGAGACAAAGACGAGAGGAGCAGAAGAAAAACGGTTTGCCAAAGTAGTAGCCTTTGTTTTAACGCTGAGGGATGAGGTTCTGCAGCTGTGAAATTCAAGTCCTGGTGTGGGAGAGGTGGGACCAACACACGCACACACACACACACACACACACACACAGAGAAGTGTTCATGCTAGCAGATGCTTCAGACATACTTGATCGAAAGACCATTCGCCATTGGTCTTTCATCATGTTGCATCATCTCACAATATTACAAAGCTCGGTAATGTGAAGCTCTACTATGGAAATAATAGTAATAGCAGCTGAGCCTGAGGGAGTTATGTTTGCAGAAAAATATGACTTGTAGGGAATGTTAATCATGATTTGAGTTGCTCAAACTCTTCAAACATATAGTAGTCAAGGGACATGTAGAGTATCACTGTTAGCAGCAGCTGCTGCTAACACTAAATAACATTAAAGCTGTCCAGTAGAAATGTGATCTGGAACTCAAAACAAGTATTAACCTCATTTCCAGACAAGTCCAATGATTACATTGATCTAAGTGAACATGGGCTCAAAAGGTAAAACCAGGCCTTGCTGTGTTTGGCCTGCGCCTCCCGTGCTTCTTGCTTCAGGTACGGTGTTTTTCTCTTTCTGCTTCTTTGAACTTTAACTGCTCCTACCATCACTGATGACGTTGTATTGCCTCATGCAGGATTTAAGCCCCACAACTACACAACTGCTCTCAGAAAAGGAAGTTGTTCCTAGGGTATTTAAAAGTAGAATGGGAGGGAGAGCCTTCAGTTTTCAGGCCCCTCTTCTGTGGAACCAGCTTCAGATTCAGGGGCAGGGATAGCTCAGTAGGTAAAGTGGTCGCCCCATGATCGGAAGGTCGGCGGTTCGAATCCACTTAACGGCTACCCTGAGGTACCCCTGAGCAAGGTACCGTCCCTACACACTGCTCCCCGGGCGCCTGCTTAGTGGGCTGCCCACTGCTTCACTGAGTGAATGGGTCAAATGCAGAGAAAAACAAGTAGTTTCCCCATGGGGATCAATAAAGTATCCATTATTATTATTCGGGAGACAGACACTATCTCTACTTTTAAGATTAGGCTTAAAACTTTCCTTTTTGCTAAAGCATATAATTAGGGCTGGATCAGGTGACCCTGAATCTCCCTTAGTTATGCTGCAATAGGTGAAGGCTGCTGGGGCATTCCCATGATGCATTGAGTATTTCCTTTTCAGTCACCATTTTCACTCAACAGGTTTTAATAGACCTCTCTGCATTGAATCACACTTGTTATTAATCTCTGTCTCTCTTCCACAGCATGTCTTTCATTCTGTCTTCCTTCTCTCACCCCAACAGATGGCCCCGCCCCTCCCTGAGCCTGGTTCTGCAAGAGGTTTCTTCCTGTTAAAAGAGAGTTTTTCTTTCCCACTGTTGCCAAAGTGCTTGCTCAGAGGGGGTCATATGATTGTTGGTTTCTTCTCTGTATGTATTATTGTAGGGTCTACCTTACAATATAAAGCTCCTTGAGGAGACTGTTGTTGTGATTTGGTGCTATATAAATAAAACTGAATTGAATAAAAACCAATCAGCCACGGTTTTTGTTCAATTCAATGGAGTGTCTTTCTGGTGATAAACTGTGATGAGGGCTTGGTTTGCGGTTTAGCCATCATATATGGTCCTTTGTAGAGCCCCAAGATTCTCTACTTTCCCAAAAGTTGTGCACATCAATACTTGAAAAAAATATTCAAAAGCTGGACACTTTCTCAGCAGATACTCTGACTTACTGCGACCCGGTGTGGCACGCCATTATCTAAAAAAAAAATCAATTACAAAATTTAAAAAAAATGTATAGACTCACTAGTTAAATCTGATTGATAAAACGTAAAAACTTCACACAAAATTAGGTTGAAAATGTTACACTGTTACTACACATGTGCACAGCGTAACAGCAGGCTTGAATCATAGTGCAGTCCAGAATGCTGACATAGTTAACGTCTGTACACATCCTGCCAGAGCGCTAAACAAAGGCTGTGCTAGTTTTAGTTGCGGATATAGTAAGCCAAGTTCAATTATCTTCCTCTTTACTACTTACTGCCACAACAAAGCCCAAACCTCACCTGTGTAAATGTATCAGTGCAACACCACTGGCTCATCTGCTGTCTGATTTGCCTGTTGATTGGCTCTTCTGGGGCAACAGGAGAACAGTGAGACTTCTATTCAGGATTCGTTAAGTGTCAGGTCTCCTACGCCTCGTTCCACCTTGCTCACAATCATTTTTATATGTTCAGAAATACACCACTTTTTAAGTGGCTTACCGTAACCGCTCCATCACCACTGTCAGCTTTATCCGATAAAACAGCTAAAGCAGCTGAAGATAGATATGTGGTGCAGCTAAGCAGCCTGTCGCCTGAGATTGCACAAGGTGTAGATGCGTGAAATTTTGTCAGCGTAAAGAAGGGAAGGAGAACACGTACTCCGAATGAATCTCTGCTGGATAAATAACGTTTAATAAAGTCAAATAAACCTCAGCAGGAAAACTTGTGTGACCAAACAGATCACTTGGCTGGAGCTCAGCATTGCATAAGACAGACACAAACTTAAAATTAACTCTTTCTCTTCCTTTCCTGACGTTCATGCAGTTTTCCCACCGCAATACTTACGTGTGTTCAAAATTTGAACATGTGTTTGTAATCATTTTCTTAATTACCCAGAAGAATTTGGTTCTGGTGGGACTGCTGTGAGATACTTGCCCAAGGAGTGTAGCTGCTGATATCTTGTGATCATGTTTGTAATTTTTCTTCCCAACAACAGACTCCACCAGTAAAACAGAACATTTGGCCTGCAGATTTTCCTCCCTCACATGTTCTCATTAGTATTAGCAGGGAAACAGGGTTGTTAGAAAGACATTATCAGCCAGTGGCCGTGGACGTGACAGTGAATAACAGAAAGTGAGAGACTGAGGAATAGTAAAAGTAGGACTGAGGAGATGATGTTACCCCTGAGGAGCACCGACTCCTGTGTGGGAGCTGGGTGGAGGAGGCTGAGGCTCGTAGAGGATCAGTCTTATCTTACTGTCATTAATAGCATCTTGATGTTTATGTCCTGTGGCGACGCATATGCTGACTCTCTTGCTTTCACCTCATTCTAGTGAACTAATTCTTGGATTTGCGTGTATCAGTTTGTTCCTGACCAAAAGCAGATAACCTTTACCCCGTCTATTTATTTCAAAAGAGAACAATAAACCTGCTAACTGGGAAGGTGAGGAAAGGTAGTCGAACAGGTGACCTTAAAACAGAATAAATTGTTTTACTGCCCAAGCTGACGCCATCATTGAAAGGGGTTTTGTATCTGTAACTGTTTTGTAAACTTGTACATTAGGGCTGTGCCGACAGAGGATGAGCTCAGGGACTAATGATGGATAGCTGGATTCCAACACGCACACCCACACACATTCATGCTTGCATTTCTGCCCTGTTTAAAATGAAAGTACATGTGAGGAGTGGCCACATTGATAAAACAGAAGCTGGGTACTTCAGTTTGTATAATTTTAAACTAAAGCTTTATATAACTGTGATTTTCCAGAAATGCTACTTTGTCTCATTTGCTAAAGTTTTTCTTTTCAACAGAATTATATTGGAATGAGCTCTTTGCTGGTAAATGCTTGTTCCTTAACATTGTCTAAGGAGCTTGGAAAGAAAAACATCTGGACTTCTTTAAGTTTCCTTGAAGATGTTTCACCTCTCATCTGAGAAGCTTCTTCAGTTCTGAGAGCAACTGGTGGAGAGTCCCCAAGAGGGTCATGGACCCCCTATTGATCCTCTACCTAATCACACGAGGTGCGAAAATGGGTGTGGGTCACAATCAGCCGAGGTTTCGGATGAATCCATTGTGAAGCCTAGCCCCACCCTATCATGTGATTTACTGAGGTCAAAAGGCCCAGGATGTGGACATTGTGGGCGTGTGATTAGGTAGAGGATCAATAGGGGGTCCAGGACCTTCTTGGGGACACTTCCATAGGGCTTAAAATCTTGGACTCTCCACCAGTTGCTCTTAGAAGCTTCTCAGATGAGATGTGAAATGTCTCCAAGGAAACTTAAATGAGTCCAAACACTTTTCTTTCCAAGCTCCTTAGACTATGATGACCTGGATAACTGAGAACCTTCACAAAAATAAGTTCCTTAACATATATTTTTTTTAAATATTTGTAGTTTTTATTGATGATCTCGCACAAAGTATTTACATTAGGAGCAGTACAAACATAACATTATGAAGACTATCTTATTATCTAATATCATGAAAACATTCAGAGAATTTGTGTACAAGGGACATAGGCAAAATTCAGTAATGGATGGTTGTGATCTTCGGGCCCTCAGGCAGCACTATGACACGATTCTGTCATAGAAATCACCTCATGTGCCCAGGAAAACTTCCAGAAGTCACTGTGTCTGTGAACACAGTTCAACCTGCTATCCGTAAATGCAGGTAAACACTCATCATCAGGGAAAGTCATATGTGAACATGATCCAGAAATGCTCTTATCTTCTCTGGGCCAAAACTCAATTAAAATAGGCTGACCACAGAAAACTATTCTGTGGTCAGAGAAGTCAAAATTTTAGAAGACATGGATGGCCTAAAGATAAAAAGTTGTTACCAGGACTTAGTTCAAAAGTCTGTATTTCTAAGGGTACTGGGGTGCATCAGTGCCTAAGGAAACTTGCACATCTAAAAAGCACCAAAATGCTTGAAAGGCTTATTTTGGCTTTGAAACAACATTTGCTGGGTTTATGATATTTGCAAATCATTGCATCCTGTTTTTATATGTTAGTCATACTTTTTCAGAATTAGGTTCTAATTAAAAGATCACAAATAGCTCTTAAAAAGTAACAACAATCAAACAACCCCCTATGAGCAAGCACTTGGTGACAGTGGGAAGGAAGAACTCCCTTTTAAGAGGAAGAAACCTGTTAAAAGGGGGTTTATTTGCTAATTGCCAAAGTTGGAACCATTTCAAAGAAAGTTTCAGTGACAGTGGCTAACAGTGGCAAACACAGCAGCCTTTACTGACAAAAAAAGTTTAGGATATCCTCATCAACTCACCTCAGTATCGCCATCACTAGTCAGAAGTGAACTCAACTAATTCAGTGACGGGACTCTTTCCACAAAGTTTTACAGCCTCACCCAGAATTTGACCAGCAGAAGTTTTCCATCTTTTCCAGATGTTAAACGTCTTATAAATGCTTCAAATAAGTGAAAAAAGGGGCTACCAAGTGCTTTAAAATGTGCCGCCCAGTAGCCCTGACCAAGTGTCAGTTTGTGAGGAGCGATACGAGGACAAATAGGGTTCTTTCAACACATGAAATAGTCCCTAACAGAGCTTGGATCTAAACACAATAGAGTCATTATTGCATTACATGAAGAGGAAAAAAAGAACATAAACCTGATTAAATTCTCAAAGGTGCTTGGGACAACCTACCTGGCAATGACCTTGAGAAACAGAAAATCTACAGGAAGATAGTTCTTCCATAGTTACGAGACAACAGTCTGGTGAATCTGATGAAGAAGGCTATTCAAACGTGATCTTTTTCCTCCCCAAGATAATCATAGAAGACACACGGTTTATGGAAAATGAAGCTGTGGGATGAAAGATTCCACTTATCCTGATTTGGGTCTAATGCTGTTGTTACACGTTAACCTGTACTTCACAGTTCTGTATTTTTGGACAGCTATTCTACAGTTTCTAGCAGCTGACGGCAGTAACTGGAAACAGATCAGCTGTCAAAACAACACGCATGCTGCCAGAAAACGTTCAGAACATGCAGAGAGGGAACGGAGGATGGGCGAAGAGATGAGAAGATGAAGCGGAGGAGGGCAAAGGAATTCTGAAATACCTACACCCTTTTCCCTCCTCTGGCCTCTCCTCCGTCCTCCCTATCCTTACTTTTGTCTCCCTTCCTCAGGCAGGAAACCCCCAGCGGTTTCTGAGCAGAAACCAGATCTCTCATCTCTTGTCTGCGTGTTGCACTGGGATGTCCCGGGCTCATTATCCCGCTCATTATACTCCTCTTTTATTCCCAAACATAAATACCGTCTCCGCATGCCTTTGTCTATCTCTTCCTCCCTTGTTTTTTAATCTTTCTCTCTCAATCACACTTTATGTTTCTGTGTCTCACCCTCCACCCCGACACTGAGGTCCACAGCTGACCATTAGAGGGCAACTGATGGAATCAACTGCCCATTAGTCATCATGATTGACAGCTGGCGTTATGTGAGTCTGTATGCGTGTGTGTATTTGTGCGTGCATGTTTGGATTTCAAAGCAGGAGATGCACAGGTGTGGCATTTTGCACGAGCAAAGACGATGATATGACTTAAAAAAAAAAGAGTGCTTTGACTTTTGATTCTATACACCCAGCCTGTATCCTGACTGTAGTCCTTTGATGATACATGCTTTAAAACTGAAATAAAGACATTACAATTGGCTGCAGATCCGAGACTTTATGAGCATCTTTGTAAGAACATCATTAATCAAAGTCGTCTCTTTTCTCCCGGGGACTGACTCACTTCTAGCTTCTTAGAAGTTATGACTTATGGTACCACTGCTCTTCTGCATTTATATAATCTGTCTGAGTGTTTTCACCACAGCCATCTAGCTGTTGATCTCACTGAGAAACCAAGGAACCTCTTATTATAGTAACTTCTCATTCACATGGTAGCCTTTTGGTAGCCACATTGAAAATACACAATCAGAAAAATGTTTTAACGCACCAATTATTTACACGAATCTTACCCATCCAGTGTGCAAAGGCCTCAAAATGGAATAATCATTTACAAAATGAACATCATGTTGGAGACTGAGACCAGAAGCTCATCGGGAAAGTGAGGTCACAGATCGAGGAAGCTGAGGGCCATTTTCCCATAAACATATCCAGTTTGGAAACCAAAGGAAATAGAATGCAGGTTTAAGGCATTTTCGTGTTGGCTTAGTTTTTCAAATTTGAAAACAAAATGAGTTCTTTGCGAATGAAATAATCCTCTTTAGGTAAATAAACTTACCGTAGCAAAAAATATATAAGGAACTTTGCCCTTTACACTCACTACCATAACTTCTTCAGATACGCTACTTGTGGTTATCTCGGTATTTATCTATAGTGCAAGGCTACCGTTTCTGTAAGCTTCTCAGAAATGTTTAGACTTTTACTGCAAAGTGAACCACACAAACTTGAACTCCACCCTGTTAATAATTTAAGCAGGGAAGACAGATGGAGAGTGTGGGGAGTTGGTTGACCTCAGTTGGGGAGCCTGTCAGACACAATGACATCTTGTCATACTCCTGATTTCCTCCTGAATAAAAACACTACAATGGTAACAAGTGGTTTCACAACATGTCGAATGGAATAACAGTCATTAATCAAAAATGTCTGTTTCGTATCTCAAATTATTATGAGGTGTTCCACTAGGATAAAACAATATTTCTACACTCCAGCAGAGTAGCGGCTGGGTCAACATCAAAATAGCAAATAGACAGGATTCAAACTACAAACAAGTAGTTTTATTCATGACAGCTAATTAACCTTTCTAAGCTCTATGTAGCACAATGACTTAATAATGTGCAATTCATCAAGCAGTCATCAAACCTTCTTTGCAAAGGCAGCATTAAAGTGAGATCATAGCCCTGCACGGTGCTCATTAGTCTCAGTGGTCCACCCTTTATTTCCAGCTGCTTACTGAAATGATGTACTGTATGGCCACTGGTGCGATTCAGGCTAACTGAACTCTTTTAAATGCTCTAGCTGAAAAAGTGCTCCCAAAAATGAAGAACCTTTTCTACACATCTGGCTTACGTGTATTTTTACACGATTTGTTGAAGGTGTGAAGTGGTGGTAAGGCTACTTTAATATCCCTGCTTACTTCATTGAATACTGTTGCGCTGCCACTGAAGTAATATGACCAGTGTTTAACCAAACCAGTGCATCCTGCACATGTCTTCTCCAATGACAGGAGATGGCAAAGAATTAAGTGTGAAAGTACTGGACAGAAGAGTGGCAGGAAAAGATGGATGGGGCACTGAGGGACAGGCAGATGAAAGGGAGGACAGAAGAGGGAGGTCTGACGTTGATTAATGACCCGCTTGGTCTCCCTGTGAGATCGCCATTAGCCTGTCCACGGCCAGCTTACTAAGGTCTGTATTAAACCATTGATATATCTCAATATATACCAATAAATATATATATAATATAATATTAAAATAGACTGTACAGACTGAAGACAACAAGTATTAACTGGAAGTTGACGTGAAATAAGTGAGCTTACCAAACATCTGTAGCCTGCTTTTTGTCTCCTCTTCTAGCTATGCTTGATGTTACATTATCCATCATTACATAACACATATCTAACTGAACCGTCAAGAACCAGTCAGCTTGCATTATTGTTAAGCATTGTTGGGGTTTTGACAAGGAGGAATGCTTGTTTTATGTTTCTTAAGTGATGTTCTTAAAACTGACTCAAATATAGACAACATGTGTTTTTATGGTATGTGTCAATACACAGCTCCACAGTGAGTCTTTTGTCCTGTCCTCCTCCACTCACGCTTGTAGTTAATAGCATGAAAATGGTTGCAAAGAGTTATACAGCACTGCACTGAAAATCTCTTTGTGACTGCTTTGGTCACAAGCAGATTGCCGTGGCTGCCAGTAGTTTACTCACTAAGCAGCACTGAAACTGTGAAGAGTGCAACACAAATCAAAAACAGAGACACAATTTTTATTTCAAAGTAAAAGTTTGGTGTTTGAAATGTGTTGCTTGTCATAGTAGGGCGGAAAATTTACTTTGAAGGCGAACGTTCTCCATTTCCTGGTTTGCATCACAAAGTGTTAGGCTTAAAGCAAAGAAAAGACCTCTTTAAAAATGATTTCACCTAGCGACCGCTTCCAGTAACCACTAGTCAACTGCTCACAAAATACATATTTTTACCGAACGACTGGGGGTTAGGGGTCGCTTACCAGTCTGTGTGACGGACATCTAGCTGAATACAATTAGAAGCCAATTAAGGTGGAGTAACAAGACCACTGGGAAAAAAATCACAAGAAGTAAAAACCCGGAATAACTCTTGTTTTCAAAATGAGACAGGAACTACCTTAAAAAACACAACGGAAAAAAAAGACAGGACACAGAAGGCACAGGAAAAGAAAATCACCATAAAACAACTAAAAATAAAGGGTTTCTACAGACTGTTGACATAGCAAGGTAACATCTCTGCTTGAGCATTATTAAATGCAATCAATTTCCTACTTTCTTTCAGAGTTAAATTTCTTAAATTACAAGTAAAATCTTAGCCTTGTGTATTAATTTATCCTCATGTTCTTGTCAAATTCCTGCCTGACGCTTAATGTCCACATTTTCCCCTTTACACAGGTCTGGAAGATGTTACTCATCAGTTAAAATCTTGCAGCTCCTTACTTGATCTCAGCTCCATCAAACTATTCAAAACAGCATGTCACTGCCTTTTCCCTGTTTCTCTCAAATGTAATCATGAAAAATAACTTACTCGCATTAGTAATTGATGATTGTAGATCTAATTGTTATATTCAGCCATCATTATTTTATAAACAGCTTGCAGCATTTATGATGAGTACCAGTCAGATTTCTGAGCCAATCACAGCACGGAAATATCATCATTGACCTGATGATGAAAAATGATCTTCAGAAGGTTTCATTCTTAGTTCTACTTGAGCTCACTGCTGCCTTCGACACAGCTGACCATGACAGTTTAATTCAAAGACTTCATCATCCAGCTGTTTTTAACAGGTCTGGTTCTTGATTGGTTCTCATCATATCTAAATGTTACAAGTTTCTAGCAGTTTAATGAGCAGTTTTAGATCTTCGCAAACAAAGATTCAGTCAGTGATTCTTACAGCGTAACTCTTGGTTCATTACTCTTTAACCTCTGCAAGCTCCCAGTTAGTGCTATCATAAACAGTCCAACAATTTTTATGCAGATTATCTAAATGACATTATCTGATGATATTAACTAAATGCAGAGATGTTTTCTTAGAACTGAACAGAGACAAAATGGCCCAAAAAGTCAAAGAGAGAAAATGCCCTGATATTGTCGTCCCTTTGATGAACACAGCGAGGGACCTTGGGATGCTTTCGGACAACGATCTCAGTTTTGATATTCATATTTGTAGGGTCACCAGAACTGCTTTCTATCACAAAAAAGTGTCAAAATTTAGGAAAATTGAGAATATTACCAAAAGTTACTCTAAGAAACCGGTTCATGCAATTCATATCGCACAAGATCGACTGCTGCAATGTTCGTTTTGCAGGATTATCCAAACTATCACTAGGACAACCTCACCTTGTTCAGAATGTGGCAGGCAGAGTCCTTACATGGAAACTTAAACACATGACCACAGTATTCAAGTCAATCACAGGTTCCCAGTTAAACACAGAATTAGCTTTACAATCCTTCTATTAGTTCATAAAGCTCTCAATGCCCCCTCAGTACATTTCTGACTTGCTCATTGGATCTCTCAGGTCATCAGGTGCAGACCTTTCAACTGTTTCCAGTGTGCTGAGGGTGCTTTCAGTCTTGGGCACAAGCTGAACCTGAGGTAAAGTAGAACTGTGTCTGTATTCAACAATAAAGGCAAAAACCTTTGTTCTCACAGAGTTATAGCAGATCCGCATCGGTATGTTTTTTCTTTTGTTAAGCCCACTGAGTTTATGTGCATCAAAATGTGTGATATTGATAAAATTGCCTATCGCCGTTGCTTGTTTCCACTTTGATACGGATCCATTTGACATGTAAGCTAAACCAGTATGTGTAGATGTTTGGCTACCCCCCCCAAAAGGAAGCAAAGGAACAGTAAAATTGTTTTCCCTAATAAATTAATAGGAGGAGGTTATTTCCACTCATCTTTTCAAACTAAACACTAAAAGTGTCTTTTGGACACAGACCTGAATATCATGCTGCCTTTTTTCTCAATCCCTGAAGGCCATGACCTGCACTCTGCAGACTTCCTGCCATTAGCCGACCACATGATAACATCCTGATGACATCACCGCCTATCCATCGTTTGGCTTGCTGTAGCGCCGGCGCAGTGATTGCAAGGCAACCGATAGTGATTGGTGATTGTGGTGGGGCGCTGATTGTGCTGATCACCCTGACAATTGTGGAACATCTGTGTGTTTGCGTGTGCATGTGTATTTATGCAAAGGTAAATGAAACTCCACTCAGTCCGCAGCAGAGATGTGCACACATTAAGACCTGATTACTATTCAACCCGCTGACCCTAACCATGAACCTTGACAGTTACGACTTCTTCTTCCTTTTGCTTCTCCTATTTCTTTCTTGTTCATTTTATCACTACCATCTTTTCAATTGATCCTTTTTTTAAACTATTTTGATTGGCTTAATATCACACATGCCTTTCAGTAAAACATCCTAGAAAACATCATTTTATAGTCTCAGTTAAAGTAGCTAACAGTTTAAGAACAACTCCCGTAAGAGTGTAGCATCTCCAAAATTGTGGTTAGATTCTGAGTAACAATATCCAAGCATGAAGAAACAGTGATCATCAAAGTTGGACTTAATCATAGTGTATTCTTTGTTGGAAGGTATAAAATAACCCCCAGCGGCACTAACTTCTGAGAAAATATTAGTTGGCTATTATTTCTTTCCATTTATTACAACTGAACAAACAAGGTCTTCCAACCACAGTCATGGGTTATTCCGAGTCGGGTTGCACCATCATGGAATTGCGCTAACCGCAAAGCCAAAAAAAGATGCTTTAAACTGACCCTGCACCCCGCAAAATCTCTGACAACCTTTCCCCTAAATCCTCTCTCAATTGAACAACGAGAGGAAATAAATACAAATCCCTACAATCCTCTTTAGTTATATCCCTCCCTTAGTTCTGTGCAGGTTTGTGCAATCACAACACACACATGCTTTGTGGCAACACAACTCTATCTAACACCTCCAGGCCCTCCTCCTTGTGTATCCACCCCACCCAGACTCTCCTGTGTATCTTTTCACCCAGCACACCGAAAGCCAACTGCTGCAGGCCAGAAACACTCTGTTACCAGAGACAGAAAGAGAGCAAAGAGAAGCTAATAGCAGTTGGTGATATAGCCTGGTGATACTACAGACTCCGATTAAAGCTCTAATAACTCCTCCGTTTCTCTCCCAAAGTTTCTTTCATTAGAAAAAATAACTTGGACGAGTTGAGGTTAGAGCTAGTTAGCATAACTTGGCTGTTAATTTTTCCTGAGTGCAGTCATTGTTGTTGAACAAAGCAAATGCTGTAAAGTGGGAACACAGTGACAGATACAACTAAATCTGACAGGTTGTGAACAGTTTAGCCCGACTATCTAAATTATGCTTTTCAGAGAAACAAATGAAAGTGATTGCAGCATAAAGTCTGTGATAATTTCCATTTTCTCCCAGAGGAAAAAGCAGATCCGCAGTTTAGTCACAGGACCAACAGAGTCAAAAGATGATTTTTACTTCCAGCTGCAGTAAATTATAGTTGGCAGCGGGGCTCTGCTCTGGGACTTCCACACCCTTTCGTTAGACACAACACAGAGCATAGCAGGCATTAATGACAACAAATCTGACAATGATCAAGTCAGAACTAGCGTAAAAAGGGGGAGCTGGGGTGGAGGTGGGTTGCAAGGTGTCTTGCAGATGTGCATCAGCAGATGTGCCAGATTGAGGACGGCCACCTCATTGCAACTAGGAAAAACACTCAAAGCTCCCAACCTCTGGGTGGTCATTTTTAATGGCAAGGACTGCACAGGTCACCTGGTGGGAGGCAACCTGTGTCCAAAATAAATCACAGCCCAACTTGGACTGACTGCAATCACCCATAGATTGAAGAAAGCCTGCAAATAATTGCTATCTTAGTAATAAACACATACAGACTGCCAACATGTTTCATTCTCTCTGAGTCAGTGCATGCTGACTAGTGCAACTCATCTGGGATGTGCCTCTTTCCAGCAGGGTTAATACTTAACCAGTTGCCAACTGGTTGTATTCAGGTTGTACTCCTATATAAAAGCAAGGCTGCCGAGGTCCTATGTCGATTTCCAATTCCATTTCTGTCCTGAAGCAACTACGTCACTATTTGTGAAGGAATGTCTGTTTCTCTTTCAAATGTAAGCGCTTCCAGCTGGACTCTAAATGTAAATAGGTAATGTGAATTTTTGGTTAATTTGAATTTCTGTGCAAGCAGACAGCAACAGATTTGGATTTCGCTGATTTAACAAAGTAAATCATTAAATGATCACAAACAGATGGCATGCTACTGCCAACTTGACCCCATTCAATGACAACTGATAGCAGACTGAGTCTTGACAACTTATTGCCATGCATCACCATCTAGACACAGTAAACACATCTAGAAGTCACTTTAAAGACAACAACTGACTGCAAGCAGTTACAAACCTTGTCCTCATCTTTGAAGCAAGGTAGCAAGTTGATTATACACAGTTGCATTAAGTTTTGCATCACTCTTTTCCCTCGTGTAAATGTAACGTCATCTACTAGGCTTCGGCAAGCATTGACAACACATAAGACATACATACATGGATATCCAAGATACTATCTTATCTATTCATATTTTATAATAGGTTATCACAAGTACTCAAAACTGACTACTGTAATTCGATCAATGATTTCCTAATAAAAGGTGTAATGAGTTGCTTCATGATGATATCATTAATGATAGGACTCTCTCAGCGCATGGTGGTAGAATCAATGATTTCTTATTATTTCCTGGCTGATTTGGGAACACCTATCCTTACTGTACTGGCAGCTAAAAGAGAAAAGTGTGTGAAAAGGAAGCACAATTGTCAACGGCAATTAAAACTGCTGTAGCAGTGCACAGAGAACAAGGAACAAAGAAAATGCTTCTATTTCTATATGGCTTAATCACCATGAACAACACTTTACACTTCAAACAAGTTACAGTGCAACTTTAAGGATAATAAATTCAACCAGACAATAGGAAATATTGCCCATAGAAGCAGATGATTGCAATGATTTTCTCCCATTCCCATAAATGTGTGTGCCACTTGGAGAAAATCACAGACTTGGATGGAATTATAACTTACTCATTCTTGGAACATTTAGCTCATGTTTGATAATCACCGCCACGCGTAATCAATCCCTTCATACCTTTTATGGTCCCCAAGTGAACCTTTCGGGTTTTTTTGCACTTTGTGCAAGACACTGGCAGAAAGCCGACGGTCAAAGTCGGGGGAAAAAAATAAGCAAGAAAAATAGGAGTCGTCAAGGTAACCTGACAATTAAGATTGTCTTACTGATACAATAAGAGGAGAAATTGTGCGGACGCCACCTTTATTTCCTCTAAAGGGCAGCAAAGAGAAGGAGAGGAGAAAAACTGCACAAAGTAGTGTGTTTATGCGTGTGCATGCATTAATGTCCACCAGAGACTCAGTGTGTGTCCAAGAGATGGATATTATCCACTTCACTGACAACCTCCCTCTCTGCTAAAATGTTGTTTCACAGTCCAACGGACGATCAAGTTTCCAAGCTCCAATCTGTGGTGAGCAACGCGTTGCCAATAACAGCGTTCACATGAGTCTTGATACAAACCTCAGTGAGTGCCAATGCCTAATTTTAATTACGGGAAACCTCTCGGTTCGCCAATAGCTTTATCACTTCTAATTGCCCTTGTTTCAAAACTATGTTGCCTCTATATTGAGCAACACTAAGATGTACTTGGATGGTTCACGTATATATACATGTTTGGGAGCTTATACTTCCTATGTCCTGCATGGACACTCCCAAATAGTCCTTGTCACATGAATCCAAGAAAAATCAATATTTAAAAAAAAATCTCTTGGGAATGGAGAAGGAAAGCTAAAAAGAAAAAAGAAAAATACACCAAAAAGAAAGCCCTCTACACTGGAGGCAGCTGAGATGCCGAGTGCAGACATGCATCTTCTAACCATTAAGCAGATATGGTGAAAGCAGCATTATCTGAGGAATGAAGAATATAATGAATGGCTGATACAGCTGAGAAGATGAGATCCCATGGGAGAGGAGAAAGAAGAAGAGCTCGAGGATGAGAAGACAGGAAAATAGATTATGGCGAGTCTGAAGGAGGAAATGTAGGAAAATACCAGAGGTTAAAAGGTGGAAAAAACAGCAGAGAAAAGCAGAGGATACAGTGTCCTCTGGAAGGACAAGGAAAAGAAACGTTGATATGCTTTGCAGAAAGCTCTCCCTGAAATGCCATCTTCTCCTCAGTCTAAGCGCTCACCGAATGAGAAGTCAAGAAAGTAAAAAGGAGAGAGTCTTTTGACCCGCAGCTGCAGCCTTTTACACATGTCCGGCTACCAAAAGCCTACCGAAGCCTCGCTATAACAAGCAGCAAGATGATGAGGTGCCTATGAGGTAGAGGTGGAGAGAAGAAAAGAAAGAGAGGAAGGGCTGGATAAGATGACGGGATCAAAGTCAGACTCAAACCGGATAGCTCTCCTTAAGCCCCCCTCTTCACATTAGGTCACCCTGTGAGCTTTGACACCTTATGAATTCTCATGGAGTGTTTTAACATTTTTTTATGATTTCCACCCTTTGCCATGGCCACACCTTCGTGCAGTTTCAAATGGAAGGCTTTTAAATTGAAAGTGCATGTTTCTAAGTCAGAGTACATTTGTAACACTCGTACAGTGCGTCATAGTCTTAGTTTACTCTGTGTCACCTTTAAAAGAAGCGGTTTCCCAAACACGTGTGACACTGTAAGCTGTGTGGCAAAGTCCAGCTCACATGACTGAAGGTTAATCCCATTGTTAGCCTAGGGTCCCTGACAAGAAAACATACACACTTATAATTGCACATACACACAAACGCCTTCACCTACTGTTGGAACCTACTGGGATCAAGTTTGCCCGTCATGGAATGTGTAATGGGGAGCTAAGCCTGCTTACCTCAGAGCAAACTGAATCTCTTTATGGACCTACACTGAGGCCTTAAATGACTGATTACTTAGAAAAGTAACTCTTTGCAGTACTTTTGAATTACCAAAAATGAACACCCCTTTTCAGTTAGTGTATATTTAGTTTACATGTTGAATACACTTGTAAGGTACACATTGTTCACCTGATTTAATGTAGGCATGTAGACATGGTGTAGCCAGATCCAGATTGGGGAAGAAAAGTGATTTAAGAGACATGGTTGTTGGTATCAAATAGGCTACTGTTAGTTTTTAAAAGCTGCTAATCTACTGGAACTTTCCCACATGACCATCTCTAGGGTTTACCAAGAATGATATGAAAAAGTGAAACTATCCAGTGAGCAGCAGTTCTCTGGGTAAGAATGGGCAGGCTGCTTCAAGAAACTGTAATCCGCATAGCTACTTACATCCTAGTTATGCAGGAGAGTGTCTTTGAACACACCTTAAAGAGGATGGGCTAGAGCAGCAGGATACCACACCGGGTGCCACTCCTGGTAGTTAAGAACAGGAAATTGCAGCTACAGTTCACACAGGCTCACAATAATTGGACAGTCGAAGATTGGGAAAATGTTGCCTGGTTTGACGGGCCTCGATTTCTTCTGTGACACTGAGATTGTAGGGTGAGAATTTGGTATAGACAGCACGGAGGCATGAATTCATGAGTGAGTGAGATTTTCTTGGCACACTTTGGGTCCCTTAGTACCAACTGTCCATCGTTTAACCACCACAGCCTACCTGACCCTTTATAACCACTGTATATCTATCTTCTCATGGCTGCATCCAGGAGGCCAGCTCACCACATTTCTTGAACAAGACAATGTTTACAAAACACAGTTCCAGGATCTCAATCCCATAGAGTATATTTGTAATTGGAGGAAAAGGAGATACATATCGTGGATGTTCAGTTGACAAATATGTAGCAATTTTGTGATGCTGTTATGTCTATATAGACCAAAATCTCTGAATATTTCCAGCACCTTATGAAACTTCTACTACAAAGAAGGCACTTTTGGAAGGCAAAAGGAGGTACAACCCGGTACTAGAAAGGTGTACCTAATAAAGTGTCTGTGAGTGTATATGTTTCCAGAAGAGGTCTGTGGCCTACTGTACTTTTCTTACTACTCACTACCTTTAGTGAGCTGAGCATTTCAGCAATAAATGTTTTCATTTCTCTTAGAATGACTGTTTTAGAACTGCTTTTAGAAAACTTGTTAGCAGTCCTGCAGAACTGCAAAACAAACATTCTCCGACCCACATTATTATTGGAGAGTAACCCACGTTCACTAATACTATACCCTGTAATGGGTTTTACAAAACATATATGGCTAAATACTGTAGTCATATACATTAATTTAATTGAATCAGTATAGTATGTATTCAGGTGTATATAGAACAGCTTGGCTCAAGGCGGCTGTGGCTCAAGAAGTGAAGTGTGTCATCTGTCTATCACATGCTGAAATATACGTGGGGAAGACACCGAGTGTATTACTCCCAATATGTTCATCTGAGTGTGATGGTATGAATGTGTGTGACAGGGTGAGTAAAACTTACAGTAGAAAGGTTATATATATGTGTGTGCGTGTGCATGCGTGCGTGCGTGCGTGTGTAATTATATTGAGGAAATTCATCTGAGCCATGCTAGCTGCACTTGCTAATGGAAAGTTGAGTAAAATTGTAAATATTAAACATATTTAGAAATAAATAAATAGCAGAAACAACTATTATTCATGTAGACCATAATAAAATCACTAGTGTCTCAATTGTTGGTCTGTTATTGATGTTAGCCTAATTAGCTATAGTTAGAATGGTATGGTGTTAAACTAAGAACTGAAACGTGGTAAACAATATCTCAGCTGAACTTTATGATGGCATATAAATGTTTAGCCCATTAAAACCTCAGAAAGATGCTAGCATGGATGTGACTGTTAGGGGACTTGTTTAGGTTCACACTGCCTAAACAGAAGTAAACAAAAATCACATGGACTCACAAATATGTCATTTATTGGACAGATTTTTGTCATCATTTTGGAAACAACAGGAAAAAATAAACTATTTCACAGCCCATGAGTTTACTTTATTACAATGAACAATCCCTCACTCTTTATTGTTGTTTATTTAATGCCATATTGAACGACTCCTTAAATTCAAATGACAATATGGGCCCCAATTATCCAAGCTTTTCCCCAATTGAAAGTGTGTTAACATATGAAGCCGTCAGAAAAGGAGCTGGAAGTAGACCCACAACATCTGGTGGACATTTTGCCATGGCCCCTCTTTTTCTATTTGTTTGTTTTCCTTCTCCTCCCCCTCCTCCTTCCAGCAGCTCCTGTCATGCTGTGTTGTACTGGTCTGTGCCTCACTGTTTGCGCAAGGAACCCTGGTGGAGGAGCTGGAGTGCAAGCTAAATTGTCGACGAGTGCGTGCTTGGGTCAAATAAATTGCGTCAAAGTGTGTAAAGCCACGTGTGTGTTCATAATGTCATATTTTAGTGCAGTTGTTTTTGTACAAGGCTGCTATCATGCGCTGCTTTTTTATTACAGCTCTTTCAGGCCCTGAAAGGGGAACTAAATTGTTTTTGACAAACAATACACCCGAGGATGGAGCAAAAGTGCAGCCAGCTCAGCAAGGATACTATAAAAGAAAGAATACTTAAAAGGCCTCACATGGCCATACCTCATATCCACAGATTAATGGCCACGAACTTAATAGCATACAAAGCTGAGGCAGCATGTTAACCTGTGCTCACTCTATCAAGTTGATTTCAAGTTCTATATTTGTTCAATTCCCTGCTCCTCTAGTCCACATATCAAGTCTCCTTGTGGAAGGCCCCAAATTGCTACCAATGCATGTATTGGTGTGAGTGCATTTGCAATAAAGGGAAGTGCATAAAATGCTTAGAATAAAGCACTGTATCATATTATTATGTATATGTGTATAAGAAAAGTGCTGCGTACAATAAATTATTTAATTCCAAGTAGAAATTTTGTTGGTTCCCAATAGAAAATAGGAAACTATTAGTAGAATTCTTTGACCTGCAAAGTCAAAGAATAACTGCTAAGTCTTGACACATTTACTTTAAAGCCCCTGCATAAATGTATCTCAAAAAGACTCTCATGTATTGGTTTAATGGTTTTCAAGTGACAAAAACCATTTCACCTGTTAAATATGTTAAAAAGCACATTAAAATGTACCATACCATACCAACAGTATTTAGTTATGCAGTTTGGTGATATCTACATCCACCTTGCAGAGAATCCCCTGACCTTGCACTATCTCCAGGATGAAAGTTTTCAAAAGTACAGAAAGCAACATGTATTAGCGAAATGTGTTTTAAATGTGAAATTAAAACTAAGTTGAAGACACATTATCCTACATGTGTTAATTCTAGTTTTTTAAATTCCTACTGTTTTTAACTTGTATTGTGTTTTTTACTTGTATTGGTATGTATCGCTTTTATTTATTTATCTTTTTAGTTTCAAATAGCTGTACAGCACTTTGTTTGAAAGCACTTTATAAATAAAGTTATTATTATTATTTAATTAATTTAATTTAATTATGTCTTGATGCATGCTCAGTCATCCACGTAAGTAAATCTCTAAAATTTGATTCTGTTCATCTGGACGTAGCGTTTTGTGGGAGAAATGTTTCATCACTCATCCAAGTGACTTCTTCAGTCTCAGCTGACTGCAGGTTTCCCCAATCTTATAAACAGTACATAGGGGGTGACCATGGCGCTGGGGGTTGGGAAGTGCATCTGTAACCGGAAGGTTGCCGGTTCGATCCCCGGGCTCTCTGTCCTAATCGTTGTGTCCGTGGGCAAGACACTTTACAGAGGGGCCAATGGTGCGATATGGCAGCCTCGCTTCTGTCAGTCTGCCACCAGTGTGTGAATGTGAGAGTGAATGAATAATGGAATCGTAAAGCGCTTTGGGTGCCTTGAAAAGTGCTATATAAATCCAATCCATTATTATTATTTGCATAATGACTGAAACCAGCCCATTGAAAGAACAATGGGCTGGGAGGTCAGTTCCTTAATCTTAATTATGCAAGTTCTCATGACCATTGATCAACAACCACTGATTAAGGCCAACTGATCAAAGCCCACTGATCAATGGCCATGAGTCCCATTCACAGAGAGTTGGGGAATGGCTGCAATCACAGCATTGTAAGATGGTGACAGATGTACCCTTAGGCCCCCTCCTCGATTCACAGATTGTCTTTCCCTTTCCATGTAAATGGCCTCCTTGACTCCACGCTCAAACCAGCGTTCCTCCCTGTCCAGGATGTGTACATCCTCATCATTGAAAGAGTGTCCACTGGCCTGTAGGTGTAAATAGACTGCAGAGTCCTGGCCTGACGAGGTAGCTCTTCTGTGTTGTGCCATCTGCTTCGCCAGAGGTTGTTTGGTTTCCCTGATGTATAAATCCTGGCAATCCTCCTGGCACTTAACAGCGTACACTATGTTACTCTGTTTGTGTCGGGGGACCCGATCCTTGGGGTGGACCAATTTTTGGCGCAGCATGTTTTGGGGTTTAAAAGACACAGAGACAGTGTTTAGAAAAAATGCGTCTAAACTGCTCCGATACTCCTGACAGATATGGGATCACTATAGGTTTTCGCTTGGGCAGCGGTTGTCCTTCTCTCCTGTATCGGCTGGAGCTTTCTTCCAGCTTTGACAAAAGTCCAGCTGGGATAACCACATTTACTCAGGGCCTTCTAGATGTGATGTTCTTCTGCCTCCCTGGCCACTGTGTCAGTGCGGATGGTGTTCGCTCTGTGTTGTAGCGTCCTGATGACACCCAGTTTGTGCTCCAGTGGATGATGAGAGTCAAACCTTAAACCATAAACCTGCAGTCAGCTGAGACTGAACAAGTCACTTGGATGAGTGATGAAACATTTCTTCCACAAAACGCTACGTCCAGATGAACAGAATCAACTTTTATTATTATTATTATTATTATGAGCTTAACATGCCAAATTGGTAACTATGGACCTCAAGTCAACAAGAGGGGACTCACAGGAGCTAATGGGCCTAAACACCAACGCTTTAGTCTTCTTTTCATTCAATATTATCAAAACATACAAGAAGTGATTTAATTTTGAAGCCATTCTTCTGATTTAATGGCACATAGATCTCATTATCATCAGCATAGCTGTGAAAGGAGATCCCATATTTTCCGAAACACAGTCGAAGCAGATAAAGTGAGAAAAGCAGTGGACCTAAAATTGAGCCATGTGGAACTCCATGTGGCAGGTAAGGAGAGGAGGAATCAGAGCTAGTGAGGCTGACAGAAATAGTTCTTACTGATAATAATACTAAAACCATTGTAAAGCAGTACAAGATGCTGAAAACGCGATGTTACACAGCAAAATCTCCAGTGTTAAATTAACACTAGAGAGTGTCTATATGGGTCCACACCTCTGAGTGTTAAATACAACACTGTTGAGTGTTAAATTAACACTTTTGACAGTGTTATATGTTTAAAAGTAACCTAGTCAGTTTTGAAGATTAACAATGGCTAACACTGAGCAGTGCTGATTTTCTAACACTGGAATATTTCTAACATTTTGAATTATTTTCCAGTGTTAGAAAATGGCTAGGATATATTATCCCGTTTGTGCCCAGATTTTTTTCAGAGTTGTAAGGCATATCATTTTATCAGTTGAGTCCCTCTGAATCATGTTATGTATTTATTTTTTCCATTTTGTACTTTTTTTTGAAGAAAATAGCATTTTTATGACTGGCAACAATTGTTGCCAGTAGTCACACAGCTTGTCACTAGGTCAAATGTCACCTAATAATAATAATAGAGAAGTAATAATAATAATATAATAAGAACAAAATAATAATATAGTCATAATAAATAATAACAAAAAGGTGGAGCCTCAGGTTCCCCCTGTATAAAATTCAAAACATCAAACAATTTGAACTGATTTCTTTATTCTCAATTTTTTTATACTCAAAAACTCAACAAACATTTTTTTCTTAGAACCTCTAAAAACATATATACATATATAACATATTTCTTCCCATACATTCCATCATCTTTCATGCATGTTCTACTCAGTGTGGTACTTCTTGAAGCACTCCACATGTAGTGGCACATCACACTTTCCACACGCAAATGATGTGCGTCCGCCGCAGTTCTTGCATCGCTTGTACCTGCTACCAGTGTTGCAGGGCCAGTGGTTCAAATTATCAAACCTGGTGGCATCAGTTATCGCCACCGCCATTGAAGATCTTCTGCCCTGCCTACTTGGCTTTGTTCCATGGCGCAGGAGGAGGGTCTGGGCTACCAGCCTCTGGAAGGAGAGGAGATCCTTCTCCCCGCTTTTCCAGGACCTAAATGAATGACAAAACAAGCATGATAGATGCATGAATGTGCATCGTTTCATCCTTTCTACAACGTCATGCCCCATATGTAGAATGTTCTGTAAAAGCAATATCACACTTGAGTTTGTGATGTTGGTCTGGATATCATCACTGTTGCTCTTGTCGACCGAAGAGCACTAGCGATGACCTCGAGTCAAACATCACCAACTCGATTGTGATATCACTAAATAACATACAGCCTTGTGTACCTGTAATAGCACCAGCTGTTCACCATGGCACTGTTCAGGGCCCAGCTGAAGCATGGCCACCACCACTTCTTGGACCGGATGTTGACTCTGTAGCGGCTGACAAACTGGTCATGCAGGTCCACTCCTCCCATGTGTGTGTTGTAGTCCTGGATACACTTGGGCTGTCTGACCTTGTCCATAGTCCGCTTCTGTTTATTCCATCTCTTCGCCTCAGTTTCGGTGAACTCCCTCTCCATGTTCGACACCACGGTGACCACGCTGTTGTCATTCCACCTTACAATCAGCTTCTCTGCCTCAACCAGATACTCAGCATCTCCTCTGGGTGTCTTCTTGAAGGTCTGGGGTGCTGTGAAGGGAACGTTATGGAGCTGAGTTTGTCGCATCGTGCCACAGCTGCCATAGCCTCTCAGGGTCATCTCATCCACCAGGGACAGGGTTGTGAAGAGGTTGTCGTGGTAAAACTTGACTCCAGGTGGCACTTCAGCTTTCTCTGCCAGGCCAAGGCCAAGGCCAAGGCCAGCTTTGGCCGCAATTTTGATTTTTTTGAATTTCCTGTCTTGGTTCTTAGTTTTGTGGAGCATGGGCCCAACAATCTGACTGGTCACATTTTCATTTGTGCCACTGACCTTTCTAGTCTCTGTCTGACTCACTGAGGATGAGCACCCAGGATCATCATCGGGGGGATTTGGCAGCTGCATGTCCGAATTAGGTAGAAAGCCTTCACCTTTGAGTATTCTTGATGGGAGGCGGTTATGGTCACCAGTGGCCTCATCATCAGATTGGTCACTGTCACAGTCTGTGTCATGTGCGTGCATTTCTGACTCAGGCACAACTGTGATGTCCGCCACAGTTTCAGAGTCCTGCAGCATGGCCAGGATCTCTGCTACGGTGTACCTAAGGAAAGGACAACATACATGTTAGCTAGCAAGCGAATTTTAGCTAGCAAGAAAATGATGTATGGTAATGTATAAAAATCCTATACACAGAGGCCTTGAATACCTGTGAATTTATTTAGCTAGGAATTATTCTAAAAGGACTAAAATGAGCCATTGTACATCATTCTACAATTTTAAATAAGTAAATTAGGAGCAATCCTGCAGACAGTGTTTTCCTTTAGTTAGCGACATGCTATGTGCCCACTGGCAACTTTTGTTGCCACTCACAGAAATAAGCCCATGAACAAAAAAATATTTATCCTAGGTACAATTTTTTTGGGGAGGGTTACTCTAGAGACTTCAATGATTAAATAATTATAAATATGTTTGGGGGGAAAGTCATAAGAAATTTATGAAAATTACCTCTTTCCAGGATGATTTGCATCCGCCATGTCTTCAGCCAGAAAGAGCGGGAAGCAGATGATGTCATGCGATAGGAAGCACTTGGAAACGATTTTTTAAAAATCAAAACCTTTGTCTAAGTTGTCTACTAGCATATAAGTGGAAAAAGTTGCATTAGTACCTTTGAGATTTTTTATTGTGAGTCGAAAATGACAGTGATAAACTTTGGCAACAATTGTTGCCAGTGGGGCAAAACGGGTTATATATAGGATATATTACCGAGGCAGTTAGATCAAGCCAAACGAGAACCACATAGTGTCCAGAGTGACCAGCCAGGAGAATATAATTAAAGACCCTTAACAGTGTTTACTCTGTAGTATTAAATCTGGATTGAAAAACTTCCAGGATGCCATGCTTTTCCAAAAAAGACTTCAACTATGTATAAACAATCTTCTAAAAAAAAAGTGAAAGAAAAGGCAGATTAGAGACAAGCTTAAAATTAACTAACACAGTTTGATTGAGACCAGGTTTCTTAATTATAGGTTGCACTACTGCATGTTTAGAGTTTGCAGGGACAGCACCAGAAGACAAACTGCTATTAATGATGGCAAGAACCGACTGACCTATCTTAGGAAAAAGCTGATGAGGACACTTTGCCATGAAAAACCATTTGAAATGCTTTCTTCCTGTCAAGTAATACTTTTAATACACATATGCACACTAGTCACACTACAGTCACACAACACTACAACTTCATTAATGGTTTAATCCAGAGGGCAAACATGATCAAGATTTCTAAGTGATTTCACAAGAGCAAAAGGAAGTACTTACCTAAAACCTTTCTGTCAAAGAGTAGATATTACTGGCACAACACAGTTGAAACTATAGTGAATCTAATCTGCGTGCATGCTTCAATGCAATAAAACAAGCGACTAATATGTTTGCTGGTTCTTCCATTGATTGGCTCTTTGGGATAGGGGTGGAACAGCATTACTCTTCCTGGACATCAACCCTCAATAGAAATCAATGGCTTTGTTTATTATTTAATAATTCATCTTTATTGTTTCTTTCATTAAACCTTTAACCTTTAACTTTAATATCTTTGCCACTGCAAACATTAGCAAAACTGAGATGCTGTTCTTTTTAGGGGTGGCCATGAATGCAGCAAAACTATTTCAACAAACTGATTGTGTAGAACAAAACTGTAACTTACATAATTGCATTGCTATAGGGAGACACTAGTGTTTTTTAGGGGCAAAACACACACACACACACACACACACACACACACACACACACACACACACACACACACACACACACACACACACACACACACACACACACACACACACACACCAATAATGCTTTCCAGTACCTCACTTTAGCACCCAATATCCCTGTAATAACACAGATGACCAATCCACATCAAGTGCCCTCATAACAAGCATCTTGACGTGTGACTGCTGATGGAAACTCTCTGTTCTCCTAACAGTCTTGGAACAGAACGCGGTGTCCTGTCCACTCTGAGAGGGAAAAAGCATTTGGAAGATCCTTTGAAGGGTGATCACAAATCGGTGCCGCAACAGTTCTTCGAAGACTGTTTTTCTAAGTGTCTCAGGATTCACGTTATAGCGTGCTTCCAAACTAGCGGTGGGCCCTTGTTTTTACCGATGTGGTTTTTTTGGCCAATAACAATCAAAGGGCAAATGCATCAACCCTCCACACCTAGAGAACTACCTCAATCTACTCCCATAAACATTTTGTGTGGAGATGGGTGGGTGGGTCTGGTTAAAAGGGCAGAAGGTAGTGAGTGTTGCTTGGCTAAATGTCACATTTTCCAGTGTAAAGAAAACAAGTCTATTTGTGAAGTTGCCACAGGAGCAGAATGTACCTTTGCTACAGGAGTGTGATGAGTCCCCACGTGCTCGGGTGAGTATGCGTTAATGGTTGTGTGTGTTTGCTGGAGCCGGCTTGGTGACTGGCTGGGTGATTTCACTGGCATTTGTGCTGTCTTTGGGCACTTTGGCTGTTGCGCTATATAATTACCAACGACTGGTTACACACAGACATGACCAAAAATGCATGAAGTACTCAGTAGCATTGAATATTTATGCCAACTGAGTTGTTTCTTTGCACATTAAAACAATCTCAAATTAAACAAGACACATTATAAAAGATGCCCTTTGTAGGTGTTGGAAAGAAAACAGTTACCATCAGTTTTCCCGAGATCCACATTAATATTTCTTTCTTCGCCTCAAAACTCTTACATCACTCATCAGGGGGTGAGAAAGAAAAAATAAAATACCCCTGTGTGTTTGTGGGACAGGGATAATGAAGCAAACAAGGAGCTCATGGGCTGTAATTTGGTAAACCATGAGATTGCAGGGATATCAGCATGGCAGATCAAACCAAAAGTCACAGTCACCCAGTCTCCTACTCTCTGCCTCTTTTTCAAGAGTAAAGTTAGTATAGCGGGCATTAGCCCGGAGCCACATCCCATAGCCATAACTTTGAGGTCAGCGGTGCTATTTAAAATGAGCTCTCAGAGGGCTGTCAGTGTGGGAGCTTCCATGTCGGACCGAACGGCACCAGAACATAACGAGTGCAAGACCAATTGCACATTTTTCCACTGCAGCTCTCGGGTGAGTAAGTGGCAAATAAATGTATCCTGTTTGCTAAGAAAACCATAATGACACAGTGAAAGCCTTAATATACACTCGGCCAATTAAGTTCAATGCATTAATTTGGTCACCTGAGTTATGTCTGGGGGGAAAAGTATGGGTTTTATTTGATATACAATGTTCAAAATTGTGTAAAGTTAACAGGCTATGTAATGTAATAAGTACACATTGAAACCTCACATTGAATGAGTTATCATTTAGTATGCAGCAGTGGAGCCATAGAGAACACTGTTGATGTGTCCAAATGCTTATTTAAGGCCTAATTTTAAACTTATACAGGAGCTCCAAACCTCTACGAACTGAATACATTCCACATCCAAGGGCAGGGGTGGGCAACTCCAGGCCTCGAGGGCCAGTGTCCTGCAGGTTTTAGATGTGTCCTTGATCCAGCACAGCTGAATGAAATGGCTAAATTACCTCTTGTAGTTCTCCAGAGGCCAGGTAATGAACTAATCATTTGATTAAGGTGTGCTGACCCAGGGTGATATCTAAAACCAGCAGGACACCGGCCCTCGAGGCCTGGAGTTGCTCACCCCTGTCCAAGGACAACATTTGTTGTCAGTAGAGTAGCGGTATCTCCTTTTAAGGTCAAGAAACGTGAAGAATAAACATGGAGGTTGGCATGGTGGGGCAATTTTAAAGAGAAAGGTTAATTGAAAGTTTGTATCTAACCATATCCAAGTGAATTTATTGCTTTGTTGCTCAACCCCTTTTGTAGGCACCACACTGGTGCCAGTATTGAAATAATTAAACTGGCCATGACGTAGTTAAATTAAAATCATTCAATCATGCTGGATCACCATTTTAATTTTGCAGTGCTCCCATTGTTCCTTGCCTCATTAACACCAACCTCCACATGAAACTGATTCCAGTATTTTCTATGCAACGCAGTGTACATTATTTAGGGATGTAAAAGCAAAACATAGGAAGTGGGGTTTTTTTTTTTTTAAAAAAGAGCAAAAAGATGTGGGCCATAAGCAGGATATGGACATTATCGTGTGGCAGTAGGGTTCAGAGGGCATTTCTCTGCTTTAGAGTATAGCACATCTGGAAACACTTAGAAGCTTGCTGAAAGATTTATGATATAATTCCAAACTGCTAAAAGGCCCCAAAGGTTTACTAAATAGGTTGTTAAAAATTAACCAAATTATTGATTTGCTCTGTTAATATAATAAAGGTAAGGAAAACCTCACTTCATGCAACATTTGATAAAGTAGGGGCAAATGTCTTGCGGCAGTCGTGCTCAGCTCAGGGATTTTAACTCTTGGATCAGTACAGATGGGTCCTGACAGCTAGAAGTGACTCAAGAGCAATCCCTGTTTGCTGAGACGTGAGAAATCTGTCAAACAATTGTGCTTGAGTGAGGTCATTGATATGCTCCTATATTGTCTCCACTGTGATGAGCCACAACCAGCGTGGGAGGAAACAAATTGCAGACATTACAGAAGATTACAAAGAAATATTCTCAGGTTACATTGCAAAAGGCACGTATTGTAGAGTGCTCGCCATACTCAAATGTAGACCTCTGTAACACCCCTTGGCTTAAAGTTGTACTGAGCATATTGTAAAATGTGTTGCTCATTTATTGTAAATTTATCCTGTTATGATGTGATTTTCAACTTTAATTATCCCATAAATTTGAAGGAGACGATACAGTCCTGTTCCTGAATATGACAAATAAAATTATGATGCTTGTTATGCTCAATTATTGAAACAAAAAATAGGAAGAAAGACAAAGAAGAATTGAAAAATGGCCAGGTACTAAGTTTAATCTCAGCTTTGAAGTGAATGACTTCAGTGAGAACCAATGGAAGGATATCACTGATTTCCACAGTACTGTGCAAATGTCTTTTAAGCCACCTACCTTTCTTTACAATATTGAAAAATGGGTGTAGCAATTAACTGAAATGTGGACACATTAATGGAAATCTGTTATATAAGGGAAACATACATTTTGTACACTCTCAGGTAACAACATTTAAAGGTTGTCTTTGGATGTTGACTCTTTCTTTCTGGTCTCATCAAGACGATCCCACATTGCAACAATAATGTTCGGGCTCTGAAGAGGCCAATCCATGACTGATAGTGTTCCATTATGTGTTTTTCTATCCAGTTGTGCTTTTACTGCATTGACAGTATGTTTAGGATCGTTGTCATTCTGAGAAATGAGGCCACTGCTGATCAGACACTGGCAAATGGTTCTTTCCTGTGTTGAGACGCTCAGGATTGCGGGTCATCTATCAATCAGGTCAGTGGATCTATTCCTGGATTGATTCTATATGTTGAAGCCTCCTTGGGCGAGATACTCAATGTAGAACAAAAAAGTGCTCGCAAGAAGGCTTGAGGCCTTTGACAGCTGACTTAGAGTAGGAAAATCCTATATTGTATATGTACCAGTCTATTTACCATTTTGTCTCCACTTGCCCAGTATCCTGAATTTTTTTTAAATAACACAATGCACTGTGCTGATTGGCCAGGTTTTCAGCTAATACCAACCAAAAAATTTAATACCTGTCAAACTGTGTTATCTTTGGTAGTTTTGTAATTTCAACTAATGAAATTGGAGCAAATGATATGTTTTTGTGATTCACTAGTAACAAAGTATCTAACAGTATGAAATATCCAGTAGTGAACAGCAGTCCCTCACAAAGCTTTGGACAAAGTCTCTCTATGTGTGGACACAGTTTAACTCTGCAAGATTATTAAGGACCTCACAAATGAGATCATTTCAGAAAAACGTGGGTAAGTATTCATTGTTTTATACAGGCTGCACAAGGATTGCTGCTGAGAAACCAAAAATCGAAAGCCTCAAAACAGACGTGATAGGTAAATGCCTTTTTCCCATTTTTTTTGGAAGTTCCAAAGTGTAATTTTTTTTGGAAAGATTTACTGATATAACCAATTCTATCCATATCTTCCTAAAAAAAGGGCATTTAAAAAATCCCTTGAGGCAGTATTCTGGGTTGCAAAAGTGGTTCTGATAGTCTAGACATGAAATAAGAAGAAACTGGAGGAATCTGATTTAGCAGTTCTGCCAAGCAAGGCCGAATCAGAGATTAGACATGATAAATCATCTCTTCTCATGCAGCTATGAAACATTGAGCCTAAACAGCCTCAATGAGAAAAAAGTGTACGCTAAATGTTTATATCTGTGGAACATTTCATAGTTTTAGCAAAGTCTTTTCTGGGATATGTCTGTTTTAGTTAAAGTTTGGGTGTCTGTCATGCATCCTAGCCCCGACAACCGTCTCGAAGTAGTCATGTCATTTTAGTGTGCTAATATGTCGAAGAAGGCCATATCAGATATTTTTCTTCCTGGCAGGTAACTAGATAAGATGTCCAATTAAGATTGATCATTCTCATCTGTGATGTCACAGGAAATTGTCTTTCTCTTTGCTTATCTTGCTGATTCCTCTGACTTTTACGCTTGGAGTGTGAGAGATGGGACACAATGACTCAGCGCCATTGTTCATAGGGTGGGAAAGAAGAAAGACTAAGAGAGAAGTAGGATGGAAAACAAATGGAAAGTTTCTTCTTAGAGACCTATTTTTATTCATCCTATTTATCTTCTTCTTTCAGACTACTGTGGAAAAGAATCTCATATATCTTCATGATGAATATGAATTTGTTACGGAGCCACATGATTTGAAGCCAAGTGGCATGAGACTGACAGCGAGACTGAACTAAACGGACAGCTAGACAGACAGTCATCCTGCCCACCGATCTCACCTTGTCCTTTGAGAGGCTAATGTTTCTGGGAAAATCCCACTCCGCTTGTTGCCCTGTCAGTTCTTACAGCTGGCACAGGCCTGGGGATGGAGCGAGGGAAAACGGGATCCAAAGAGCTGATCAGACAAAGAGAGTGGGAAGGATGTGGGTGAAGGTGTGGATAAAGTTAAGCCTGCAGGTGTCTCTAAGAGTGGAAATAATCTTAATCCACCTCTGGATCTTTCTCATGTTTTCTAATTGCATCTCTTTTCCCCCAACAACATTGACACAGCATGCTCAGACACTTCCCTGGCACACAGCAGCCTCTGGATGTCAATCTCTTTCAGCAACACTTAAATCACCACAAGTCTCAGTATCCAAGGATTTAAAAAAAGGAACATCTGACAACAAAATGCATGCATGGTGAAATATGGTGGCTGTTGTAAGTGCTTTTTTTTCAGGTCATACTTTACTCTGATTTTTCTCGACTTCCGTACAAATTAGGTGCCATTATTGGGCCGACAAACCTGAACATTTGCTCCAAAGTAGAGGGCTGGATTTGGACGGGCTGTCTAAACAAATGCAACAATGGTTTTTATTGTCGTTCTGGCTCAAACTTACCCACACACCCCTGGCAGGGAGTACAGTTTTCAGTGGAACGGGCCGTCAGTAAGCATAAACTTGATTTGGCTGATTATGAACCGAGAGCTGCTCTTACTGGGACTTGGCTTCTCTTTTTTTCTCTTTTCACTCTGCTGTGTTCCCAGCTTTGTTGGACGGACAGATAAAGGAAAAGGAGGCTGACAGAAACAGAAAAGTGATGGAAAAAGGGAGGTTTTTTTAATGTCCTTGAGTGTTTTCCAACTGTGTTTTCTTAAACACCACCCCATTATAGATCTTTTTGGAACTGTCCATTCCCTTTTGCCTTTCATATGTGTGAACAATGAATATTGGTGGCTTCCCAGCCAGTGCAGCCCTCCCGGCTGGCACCATATGCCCATCACTGGGCTGGCAAAGTGGCTGTTTAAAGTGCAGCATGGTCGGCACTGGAAAGCCGTTGGTTGTTAGTGGTTAACCCAGGGTTCCCCACGGGGCTCGCCACTCACTCGTCATCCTGCCAACCTCCCAGTCTATTGCATCAAGTTTCCGGTGTCAATGACGTAGGAGAGATCATTCATAACTATAGAAAGGCATATATGTGCATTTAACTGTGAGAAATGACCATATTTTCCATGTTTTGATATTACAAAAGAAAAGGATTTTCATGCAACAGAAAAAGCTCGTATGTGAGAGTTCCATAGGAAATCCTGGTAGAGACTGAATTGAGAAATAGGTTTAAAAATATTCAAATCCTCCAAAAAAATTAACAAAATTCAAATTTTTATTTTATTTGTCACGTACACAGTCATACACAGTACGATATGTAGTGAAATGCTTGGACAACTGCTCGTGACCTAAAGAAAACAAAAAAGGAAAGGCTATTGTCGAGGAGGGAAATTATTTTACTGCTATTGTTAAATAATTGTTATTGCATTAATAATATAATTTGCAGCATGGATATTGCATTCCAAGGTTTAGACAGTGTCTCTTTCAGAAAGACTGAGTTGCAGGCTGACAGGAAGTTGTATGCAGAAAGAAGCAGGAAGTTATTTTGAGCCGCAGGCTAAGACGAGGCTTTAACAATGTAACAGATAGCTTTATCATTTTATATTAAGGTTTTAGTAGAGGTTCTTGATTAAAACATTTATTTAGTAGAAGACATACACATAGTCTCAGTGAGCTTCTGGTCTGGTAAAAGGTCAGAAGTGCAACAGGTGAATTGAGAAAGAGCATGTGAGGTCAACACACACACACACACACACTTTAAATTAGATTTATTTAGAGGAAGAGGTTAGTTATGTTTGGCTGTAACTACAAAATTGTCTCGGTAAAAGAGGAACCGTTTCTTGTTGTCTCGACAAGAAAGAGGAACAATTCATTTTAAGATAAGAACGGAAAGTACCAAGCCATGAAAATAGGAGATGATTTTCTGGGTGAAAAGTCATGATGATGTTGATCTGATCTATGTATAAAATGTGTCTGTGACGTATGAAGGGGCGTCAGTAAACAAACCCTGATGCTATAAAATATCTGTTCATGCTTTGATTAAGTTGAAGACTACTGGCTGTCTGCGTACAGAGTGTCTTCCCACGCGTGTATTCATTAAAATCATCGTTTGACTTCACCCGGCCGGATCGGTGTGGTTATTCTTCGATCACCTCTTGTACCCTTCCTCAATATTGAATCTTAACATTTGGGGGCTTCGTCCGGTTATTGGGGAAGGAGAGTTGGAGGTTTGGACGGAGAAATCCGGGGTCTTGGGTGGTCTGACGGGCAGACGTGAATTCCAGTGGTCTAAGTGAGTGGGCATAAGCCGGCTTATCCAAAAGGTAAGGCACTACCTGTTGAATTATTTCCAAAGTGTGCCAAATTGGACATGATAAAATTTAAGTCTACTCACTGAAGTTACTGGTGGATGTCTGTTTTGATTTTGATGAAAATCTCATGAGTTGAAGCAGTTAGAGTTCTGCTAAGAAGAAATGAAAGTAGTTAAGAGTCTGATAAGAAAAGTTTAAATAATGGGTTGAAGTCCCAAAGAAATTGAGTTAGAGTCTCAAGTAGTTGGTAGGGAATTGGTTATTGTGTTGGTTAGAGTCCAAATTTGGTCATAAGAGTGGACCTGAGCGGTCAAATTGGCCACTAGGTTGCACCTGCCTCAGTTATACACTTGTTTCGGGTGTTGATTGTTGTTTCAAAATATTCTAAATTATTCTAGAACGGCAGTTCGAGTCTGCTAGGAAGCGCAGAGCCCGGAGGTTACGCTCCCTCCTTGTCGTGGACGCGCGACATTGACCTCTCGGCGAAGAGGGTTAGTTCAGTGTGGTTTAGCTGTGGGGTACAGGGCATCCCGGAATTAAGCTAGGAGTTAGAGTCTCCTTACCGTTTGCAACGGTATCTGCGCTTTTTTGGACAGGAGAAGTTGGTCTTCGGGCGTGTAACTTTAACTTAACACTTCGAGGTAAGCCTTGGCTGTGAAATGCCAAAAATAGAGCTTCAGGCAAAGTTTGGGTTGGTTGACGCTTTTAAATTGAGTTAGGGATTTTAGAAATGAGGCCAGAAACAGTTAAAGTCTTGATACTGGTTAATTGGTGGGCGGTTATTTTAAATTTGTCTAAATTGGTTAGGCGCTAAAGCTGACAGATCTGACAGTAGTTGTAAATATAAGACGTCTTTGTAATAAGAGATCTCTGTGTGTCGAGTCAGTAATGCACTGACTGCCTGCTGCTATTTTTGGAGGTGTGTGTGTGAGTGAAAATGCAAATGAGTAAGCAGTGAACTGTTTAAGCCACAGTTGGTTTTACAAATACTGCTGCAAACATTGTAGAGTGTGTGTTTAAAATGCCATTTATGTTTAGCAAAGGACTATAAATAAAGTTTTGAGTTGCCGTAGTGGATGTATAGTAATTGATTGAGTTTGGATGTAGATATATAAATATATTGAGTGCACTGTATATACTTAAGACTAACACATGACTTTCAGTAGTAACTGTTCTCCAGCATTAGCTGCTGGTGGGTTTTATTTTTTCAATTTCTTGTGTGTGCGGTGAGAATTAATGGAGGTTTCAATTTTTTGTTTGTTTGTTTTTTACTTGCTTTTTTGATTATGACAAGCATGTCTAAAATACTCTTAGGAAATTGTGTTTTGAGTTATATTCTTCAACTCTAGTCACAGTTTAAGTGTGAATGCGGTGACTAGAAGGTTTTGAATGATGAATGAAGGTGTGAGAGGTATTTCTTTGGTGATGTAAAGTAGGAGGTTTTAAAGTTTGAAAGTGTTTTTAATTTAAGAGATGCATGAGTGATGTTATGAGAGTTTTGAGTTTCTTTTTCTTTCAGTTTAAAACACATAAGTACATACACTTGGTACACCTGTTTACTCTTTGACTTTATTAAAACAGATGGCGTATTTGAGTTTGAATTTCAGTAATTGTATGTTGATATGGTAATTTAGTTTTATGTTAGGTGAAGGAGATGTCCATCTCTGCGTCTTGCAGGATCGAAAGTGAAAGTTGAAGGTTGTGATGTGAATGCTGTGAGTACTCGATTTGAATGATTCTGTGTGAGGTGTACAAAATACTAAATAATAATAACACTATGAAAGTTGATAGTAGAGTGAGTGCAAGGTGATGTGTGAACAGAGGAAGTCTGAGAGAGAAGTGTGTGCGTAGGCAAAATGCAGAGTGTGTGCGTGAAATAAGGGAGTATTGTTTTTTACATCAAGGTTTAGTAGAACTAAAGTAGAACGTTACAAACAAACAGATAAATAAAGTAAAATGAAGAGAGAAAATAACTGACAATTACATTAATGAATAGAAAACACACATACACAAAGTGCCATATGTGAAATTATTCTAGGAAGGAGTCAGAATTGAGATAGCTTATTATAGAGATAGTTTAACATAAGATGCAATGAAGGAAGCAGCTTACATTCCTTTAATTCCCAGAGCCAGTGTGTTCCCTCCCCTGCCCACTTGGGCCCCGTATCAGGCGAGTATGGAAGGCTGGATAGCCCATGACGGGTAAGATCCCACCTCGAAACCCTGGGACAACCTAAGGCAGGCACAGTCACGAATACTCTCGGACCTGACGGGTAAGACCGCTGGGCTAGGGTGGAGGTGGAAAGTGGCAAGTGGAGCCCTACCTTCTGGCTGAGGACAAGGAATGCTGCTATTTAAGGTAGGAAATCAGAATTTGGGTTAGTAAAGTTGGGGAGGAGAAAATTGACTGTTTAAAGGCAAAATTATGAAGGAGTCTGACACACTGTAAAAGCACCATATGCAAATTCACACACACAAACAGGAAATGCATTAAACTTATAAAGACAAGACAAGACAAGCTCATGGAGTTTAATGCATAGACACTGATTAAACCTAGCTAAGAACACAAACATAGGCAATGAAGAACAGCTTGCTATTTTGTATGAATGATACAAGGGTGTGAATGTTTAATAAAATACATTTGAGTTTGTAATTGAGGAATAGAATAAGCCATATGACAAAGGGAGTTATGAAAACGAAAAAGGGATTAAAGTAGTTTTAAAAAAGAGTGACTTAGGAGTGCTCTCGTACTGAGTGATCAACACTAGTGATCACTGTTGGAAGAAATAAAATGATTTAATGAGTTGGGAATGTTTAAACATATGTTTCTGTTGTTACAGCTTCTTGAGAGATGACTCAGTATGCAAATTAGCTGGAGTGTGTGTGTGACTGTGACTTTCAGGAAGAGGAAGCATAGCAGAGACGAGAAGTGCAGATTGGGGTAGGAAATTTATAGTTTAGTGATTATATGATGTCGTAAGGGGGTTTTATGCTGAATTGAAGTATGTTATAGAGCATAAGGGGGTGATTTTTGTGTGCAAATTGAGTGGTTTTAATGAGACTTTTGGTGTATTGAGGAGGTGAAATTATGTGGTGGCAAGATTTGTGTGTTTAAGGTTGTTGTGGTGATGGGTTGATTCTGTCAGGTAGGTTGTTGTTGTTATTTTTGTTTTTAATAGAGGGAGTTTTAGGAAACATGGACATGTCTAAAATTGGGCCCATTATTTTGTAACAGTGCACTTAAAGAAAACCTGTCAGGTGATTTTGTTTTGTTTTTATGAGCTAACAATCAGCTCTATTTTTTTTTTCATTTCTGTTTTAAGCAGGCCTGCAACAGTGAATAACGGCGCTGAAAGTTCTCGGGAGGAGCAAATATAAGGGGGCTTTCCAGATTACAATTGGCTGAGGAGAGCTACCTGTGGGGACTGATCAAGGTCGTAAGTCCCTGTAAAAAGGATTTTATGCGAGTCAATCCAGTCCAAAAGCATAAAGAAATATTTCCCTATGGAAAATAAAAATGACTGAGCTCATTTTGCTGAGGGTGGAGTATCTGATCGTGCGGGAAGCTCCACTATCAGCAAATATATGGTGTGACTGCATGTGAGTGAATGTGAGGGTGAATAAATGTGGACAAACAATTTGTTTTTACCAGAGAAAATTTCTGTTTTGTTTTATTAGGTGGGGTTAGATTATGAGATTATAGTATATTGTTGGGAGAATGCCAAATGCTAAAGGGGAAATATTTTTTGATGTAACTCAGTTACCATTAATTGTAGAAACACATGACTGATAACTGTTCTGTTTTAAGTTTATTTTTATGACATAGATTGGATCATGAGTGGGGAAAACTGAGCAGTTTTAAGTTTTGTATAGTATCTTGACACATGAAATGTATCAAGATAAAGGGGGGTTTAGGGTTTAATAATTTAATTGCTTAATAATTTAGGATCATTTTAGGACCTTTTGGGTTTTTGATCATTTGGATATGGTAAAACTGAAACTGGTATTTTTAAGTTAAGGTTAAAGGATTAAAAGTGAACTTGTCACGGTTTGCGAGGCAAGCCGTGTGGAGTTGTAGAAAAGGACCCAAAAGGCGGCAGCTCTGGTGCAGGTGAATATTTATTTACAACGGTGGGCACAAAACAGCACTGGTGGAAAAACAAGAAACCGGAAAACTGGGTAAGCTAATAACACAAACCAGAAACGAGGATGCAGGGAGGTCCGGGGAAATACACAAGAGACGCAGGGAGACCGAGGGGAAACAATATAGACGAACCAGGAACTACAATATCAGAAGACACAACTTAAATACACCCAGAGCACGGGGAGAACACAGACATAACAGGCTGGGGGAAACATGGAATAAACACAAAGAGAGACGAGAGCTCATAAATAGACAGAGGGGCACAAGGGGGTAAGAGTCACAAAGGGAAAAAACACTTAGGGAACACCACAACAGGACACCTCAGAAAACCTGGCCTAAATAAGGAGCGAAAATACAAGGAACCAAGAATGCTGGGCCAACATGGCCCAGGACCATGAATCCTGTTTAGAAGATACAATGCCAGTTTTTCAAAGCTGTGAATAAATCTTAGAGGGAAAATTAGTGAGGGTTGAAGGGGTAGAACAGGTTTGATTTTTTGATCTTTAGAAGAAGTGGTTATAATGTAGGCTTACACATACAGATATTACATAGGAGGTATTTTTAGGATAAAAGGGGGAGCTTATAAATAGAAATGATTTTTATACATATTGCATTTTGTGCTTTTAAAGGAGTTGTGGCTCAAATTTGTCTCTGGAGGGTCACGAGCCTTTGGCTAGCGCTATGATTAGCCAATCTACTGTGAGGATAATATGAGTTCATGAAGGATTGCACACGCTTACAGACACAGAGTTAAGAAACACACATGACAGTATTGATTCCAGGCAAAAGGCCTTAAATTCATTTAGCTTTTAACTGAACTTAAAGAAGGACCAAAGAGGAAGGAAAGCATATATTTTGGTTAAGTCTGATAAACTAGAATTAGGAGGTATTGTTACATTAAAAGGAGCAAAATGAAATAAAAAGGCTATACCGAAACAGGTGATAACATAGGAAATGTGAGGTTTTAAAATGAAGTTAGTGTTAACACATAGGAGTTGTTTCAAGGCAGCATTTAGCTATGATGAAATGTATACAGGAGTAATTGCTTATATGCTTGAACTTAATTGATTAAAGTGGTTGTTTTCTTTTGGAGTAGATTAACTTGCAGCAGCGACAATTTGTGCACAGGATGTTGATGATCAGATAAGGGAAAATAGAGCGAGCAACTGGACGTGAAAGCAGGGCTCAAAGAGTTTAAAGTGATGAGTAACGTTGAAGAGTATACATAAATACAAGTCAATAAGTTAAGAGCATAATTAGGATCATGCTTTTAATTAAAGAGTCCCAGATAGGATAAGTTAGGGAGATGCAAGAAAAGGTGTTTTGTTTCCTTTGCAGAAGACTGATCTCGGCGACCACAGGAGGGGCGAGGATCCTGGAGATCTCGAGGTTCGAGACCACCAGAGAAGGGTCTGCGTGAGGACACAATGTATTGTGACCTCTGGTTTTCAGAGGTCAAAAGGGGGAGTGTCGAGGAGGGAAATTATTTTACTGCTATTGTTAAATAATTGTTATTGCATTAATAATATAATTTGCAGCATGGATATTGCATTCCAAGGTTTAGACAGTGTCTCTTTCAGAAAGACTGAGTTGCAGGCTGACAGGAAGTTGTATGCAGAAAGAAGCAGGAAGTTATTTTGAGCCGCAGGCTAAGACGAGGCTTTAACAATGTAACAGATAGCTTTATCATTTTATATTAAGGTTTTAGTAGAGGTTCTTGATTAAAACATTTATTTAGTAGAAGACATACACATAGTCTCAGTGAGCTTCTGGTCTGGTAAAAGGTCAGAAGTGCAACAGGTGAATTGAGAAAGAGCATGTGAGGTCAACACACACACACACACACACTTTAAATTAGATTTATTTAGAGGAAGAGGTTAGTTATGTTTGGCTGTAACTACAAAATTGTCTCGGTAAAAGAGGAACCGTTTCTTGTTGTCTCGACAAGAAAGAGGAACAATTCATTTTAAGATAAGAACGGAAAGTACCAAGCCATGAAAATAGGAGATGATTTTCTGGGTGAAAAGTCATGATGATGTTGATCTGATCTATGTATAAAATGTGTCTGTGACGTATGAAGGGGCGTCAGTAAACAAACCCTGATGCTATAAAATATCTGTTCATGCTTTGATTAAGTTGAAGACTACTGGCTGTCTGCGTACAGAGTGTCTTCCCACGCGTGTATTCATTAAAATCATCGTTTGACTTCACCCGGCCGGATCGGTGTGGTTATTCTTCGATCACCTCTTGTACCCTTCCTCAATATTGAATCTTAACACTATGAATAAGAAAGGAAATAAATATGAAAAATTAAAAAGGGTAAATTTAACTAGGAAGGAATAAAATATAAATTAAGGTTAAAAATGAAATAACTGTACAACACAAATTAGAATGAAGGGTAAATTTAACTGGGAAGAATAAGATAAATATATAAATTAAAGTTGAAAATAAAATAACTGTACAACAAAATACACAATACACAATATAGAACTATATAAGAATGTATGAAGAAATCTAAATATAAATAAATATATACACAATAACAGCAGCTGTACAAGTATTAACCGGAAATGAAGAATATAGTGACCAGTGTTGTGCAAAACCAAAGTCCAGAAAGTCCAGTGTGTGTGTAAGAACCATATGTGTGGGTCAGTACTGTGTGGTGGTGTGATTGAGAGACCGTATTGCCTGCGGGAAGAAGCTCCTCCTCAGTCTCTCTGTGTTGGTCTTCAGGGAGCGGAATCGCTTTCCTGACCTCAACAGAGAGAACAGTCTGTTGTTGGGATGGCTGAGGTCCTTCACGATCTTCCTGGCCTTGGTCCAGCACCGCCTGCTGTAGATTGAGTGCAGGTCAGGGAGCTCGGAGCGGATGGTGCGCTCAGCTGACCGCACAACCCTCTGTAGAGCTCGTCTGTCCTGCATGGTGCTGTTCCCGAACCAGGTTAAGATGTTTCCCGCCAGGATGCTCTCTATGGTGCACGAGTAAAAGTTCCTGAGCACCTTGGAGGGCAGTTGGAAGTCTCTCAAGCGTCTGAGGTGGTAGAGACGCTGACGGGCCTTTTTCACCACGGTGTTGATGTGACAGGACCATGACAGGTCCTGCGTGATGTGAACTCCGAGGTATTTGAAGCTGTCCACTCTCTCCACTGGGCACTCGTTGATGACGGGGGTCTGGTAGTTCCTCTCCTGCTTAGTGCTGAAGTCCACTATCAGCTCCTTTGTCTTACTGACGTTTAGAAGGAGGTTGTTCCTCTGGCACCAGTTCTCCAGATTCCTAATCTCCTTCAGGTAGGCCGTCTCGTTGTTATCAGAGATCAGGCCCACCACGACGGTGTCGTCAGCAAACTTGATGATGGTGATGGAGCTGGTAGTGGCCACACAGTCATATGTGTACAAAGAGTACAGCAGGGGGCTCAGAACACACCCCTAGGGGACTCCAGTGCTGAGAGTGGTGGAGGCTGAGACATGTCCACCCATCCTTACTGCCTGTGGTCTGCCAGTTAGGAAGTTGGAGATCCACTGACACATAGATGAGCTGAGTCCCAGATGCTCCAGCTTGGTGGTGAGTGTGGAGGGAATAATCACCAGGATTGATAATGGAGTAGAGTAGGACATGGACTAATCTGAGGGTGGTGGTTTGATCCCTAGCTGCTCCAGTCTGCATGCCAAAGAAGTATCCCTGTAACATCAGAATGTTAGACTGAAATTAGTTAGACAGAGAAAAAAAGTGCATGTATGAATGGGTAAATCTTGTATAAAGTGCTTTGAATTCTCAACTAGAGTAAAAAGTGCTATATAAGAAGCAGTCCAGCATCTCAGCAAGGTTCATTAGGGCACCTATTTCAATGAGCTTTGTGTCTATTTGTTGCTAACAAATTGCCTGCCTAAGGAATTGCCTGCCTAATTTGCATAATGTATAAATAAAAGTGATCATTTTTGATGAAGACCATCCTCGTCGAGATGATGTGGGGTAAATTCAGTCAATCTGATCTGCTTGATTTGCATGGACCGACTTAACCCTGAGAGTCTTTAATGCATACACAATCCTCCAGGTAGGGAAAATCCCAGAAAGTTGACACTGTTCATCAGGACGTTGGATTTGAAATGTTTTTCCTAATGAAAATGCCACATTTTATCCACCCTGAAATAAAATGTGTTTTTACAGAAATCAATTAGAAAAAACTGATCCCACTATGAATATTTACCATTTTAAAATAGGGCTCTGGCAGCTACAGAATGGGGAAACTGAAACATAAAGACGTTTGAACCCTGCCCTGAATGAAATAGCTACACACCTGCCCGCTCTCGATTAATGACCTGAGGTGCTTCCTCTCCTCCCTCTATCTGACTGTCCTTGACTCCATTTGTGTGCTCCGTCCTTCCTGCACTCCTTTTGTCTAATCAGCTTTTATCTCACCTTTATCTGTTGCTTCCTCCTTCCTAAGTGAGGCCTTGGATGAGTCACCCACATTAACAAGCAGTAATGTGTCAACTTGGAGAAGATGGCAGCAGCGAGTGTATTACAGTAAATGTGTACCCTCACATACCAAAGGCCTTTCAATACACCTGGCTCCTGAAAATATAGTGTAGTAAAGAGAAATGCAGAAAAGAGACTGCACTATTCACTACACGTACAACAAACATCTATATAGAATTTATAAGAGAACAATAAAATGGTACAAACTAGAGTTTAAAATTGTTTATTCGTGTCATCAAGTAAACTAGTAAAAGGAAAAGTGAGGGAAAAAAAGTAAAGTGTAGTTTGTGTTGATCTGTTGGACAGAATAATTGGAAAAAGTAAGATCCTAACCAATCATGAACCCTCTGGGACTCGGTACACTCCCATCTTATCATTACCATCTAACTCACTGATCCTATGTCAGACTCTCATGAAATGTTCTCACAAAATTAGTTTTCAGTGCTTATACCTTAGTCTTACCACAAGTCCTGGCTGCAACGTCCACGCTTCACTTTTATTACCGCTCTCATCTCCTCCAGTTCCCTGTGCTTTTCCTCTCATGATTAGTTCTCCATGCTGCTGTCCTTTGTGTGTTTTGCTCTCGGGTGTCGGTCTTGCGCTGAGGTTTTCTGGCTCAGGGAGGGCTGGAGGGTAAATGCTGCATCGTGTTTTGGTTACTGTGGTGAAGCCTGGTGCCATTAAGCACTTGACTGGCTATATTTCAGATTGTTCACTTTGGGGATAGCATTATTATATAAGGTTCATCATGCCATGTTTCTTAATTACTGAGGATCTGTTTTGCTATCTTGTCAACTGACTTAGAACAAACAAACAAAAAGATTAGGTGACTTAATCTAGCAGTCATTTCAATCAGTACACTTTGCCTTTTGCCAGCTGTGAATATCTAATTCTGTTGCTCTCATTCGCCGTCTTCTTCTCTTAGTCTCAGACGAGCTTCCTTCAAACATCGGAGCAGAGGTAGATTGTCTAAAGGGCATGACTCGCAAAACCACAGCGCCATCAGAGGAAAAAACCGCAGATGCAGCTGTTCAGATGGAACAGAGCAAAGGATATGTTTCTCTCACTCTCTTTCTCTCTTTTTTAAAGACAGGCCTCATTAAATGGAAGAAAGGCTGCTCGAGTCCAAAACCAAAGAGAGTCATGCCCCTCGAGAGCGTTCTGCTGCTAACCATAGCACTGGCACGGCGCAGTGTGGAAAACAAGTGAATCAAATGCAACCGCTGAACTGCAGCGAGTGTACAAAGACATAATATTACATGGTATTACGTGGGCTCAATAACAAGGGATTGGCTTTAGCAACAGCGACGCTGCTTCACTAAACAGTGGCGACACACTATATGACAGAGGCCTTTTCACCAGTGGTTAAAGTTACCAATCGGTAGGAGAACAGAGTCAGACAGCAGAGATCATGAAGTTAACATAATCACATCATTTTTAGCCATGCTAGTGGTGCGGTTTTACTAATGGTACTGTTGGTCCATCAGCCCACCACTATGCTGGCATGTAAAATATCTCAAAATTTGCTGGATTGCGATGAAAATTCATGGTTTTCACCAGCTGGGGGTTTGAAATGTCTTGAAATTTGATATAAAGACTCATCAAAGATTTCAAAATTCATGAACTATTGTGGCTTTTCATCGAGTGCCATCATCAGGTCAGTTTCTTTACATGCCTTATATCAGCAAATCTGTGTAAAACTAATGATAACTCCAGAAGCCTGCGCTATGCTTTGATGAGGGATAAATATAAAATGTTAGCATTGCTAACATACAAAACTAAAGTGGTCCACATGGTAAGAATTTCTTGCTAAAACCCAGATTGTTATCAACATGACAATATGCTAACATGCTTATGCTAGCATTTAGCTTAAAAATCCACTGCGCCAAAGTTCAACCTCACAGAGGTGCTAGCATTGCTATAGACCTTTAGCCTTGTTCTTGAGGATTCGCTGAAAATCTAAGTTGTTTCTGTAGAGAATGTAACAAAGTAGCAAATTTGAAGCGATGCCACACATCATTTATCAAACTTTATAAAAAGCAGATTTTAGCTGGTCAGTTTCATCACTTTCAATGATGACCAAAGCAGTAAAAGCAGGGGAATCCAATCCAAAAAACAACCATTAAACTGCTGCGTAGTGGTGGTTTGGGGGACAACCTCTATTTTTTTTTTCTTCAGACTCATCGTTCTTTGACTTCCCCATGAGGTCTTTCTACTTTTCATTTCTATTGTGAAAAACACTGAGATCAGATTTATTTGCTAATTACTTTTTTAAATAAATTTTCATCAACTTCGACTACTTGGCAAACTGATTTTTTGATTGATGATGCAGTTGGTTTATTTTGCTGTGAATCTAGACAGTAGTAAAATTGTAAAACTTTGAATCTGTACTGCCACTGTTGTGTATTTGTGGCTTGCTAAATAAGCTATGCACAGACCACTGATTAGGCTCCGTCCATCAAGTGCTGCAGCTGTTTTTTTAAGTCGAAAAAAACAAGAGTTGGGCAGTAATGCTAGTGATATTTTGCTCTGCATTGTTAAGAAGAAAAACATATCCTGTTTTTCCTTGCTTGTCTGACTTGCTGGAATGCAGTCAAACTCCTTTACACATTCATACAAGTATTTTTTTTCCCAAGCTTTAGTGCTTTCTATCTAATATTTACACACATTCACACTCCGATGAATGCATTGGAAAGCAGCTTGGAATTCAACATCTTACCCAAGAATACTTCAGCGTGCACACTGTAAAGACTAGTTCGTGTAACCAGAAAACATGTTTAAGCCATGCTTTCTTTTGGTGTTTTACTTGTCTGCGAAATCAAAAGTCAAATGCCAGTTGCCCTGGCATTCACAAATTCTCAACCATAAAGACCATACTCGATTTGTTTTGGGGGTTTCTTTTGTCTGAAAATCACTGGTAAAGACTTACATGAATAGATGACAACAGGAATAAACAACCTTGTCTGGGCGCTAACTTCAGTGCACCGCGGCATTGATTCTCTCAACTCTCCCTTAATGATTTTGTGCTTTCATGACAATTGTGGAGATTTATCCATAAATTTGCCACGCGTCTATATTAGAAGTCTGTTAAAAGCATATAATGAGCAGAAGCAGAAGCTGGGTTCACAGAGTCTGTTTTTGATGTGTTTGGGAAAAAACTGCAAAGGAACGTTTTTTTCTTTATTGATTATTATTTGTAAAATCTGGATCCCAAGGCAACCCCAATTGTAGATGTTGCTATGACAAAACATAAACCTTACATCATTTATTTGAGTAAGTTGCATTAACTTGAAGGACAAGCAGACATAAACAGAAAGACTTGGTATTGATTTGTACCACAAGTTAGAGGCCGAAGATTATTTTGTGAAACTTTGTGTTTTGGGTATGGCTTTATGGTTTGCATTGATAGACTTCTCAGTAATTTGTGTTTTTGAAAAGTAAACTCGTGTAATCTTTTGTTTTTCTTTTCTATTTTCAACATTACATCACTTGTTGTTTCAGAGGCTGATTCAAATTTACAGTGCGCACTGAACTGAACATAAAGCTTTGTGGTACAGAGGTGGATGCCGGAAAACCACGATCCACTAATAGTGTGAGTAGGAGGAGAGAGAGAAAGGAATGTAGTTAGCGTCTGTGCACACTCCATAACCAACAAGCAAGCAAACAGGCGTTGTGCTGTAAAAACGTTGCTACCTGAGTCTGCAGAATGCACACCTCATCGCCTCAGCCTGTAAATCACTTCTTAATTCATTTATGTCATATCTTATGGAGTATGCAGCACCTACAAACAGATGATGGCTGACTTTTTATTCTGAATGTGATTTACTATCACCAGGCTTTTGAGTAGTTTCATGTAAATTAATCCAGGTTGTGCAATTTGCTGTTTAGAGTATGTGAACAATCTTTGGGTTCAAATAATGTGACATCTAATCCTGTTTTCTCCAAATGAAACTTGGAAGGAAATCTAACGATTTAAAGAAAGTCTTAGCCAATGAACTTTCTTGTGGTGTTTGAATGTAAACAAAATGGTTTTTGGGAAACTGTAATTTTAGGACACTCAAACCCAACATTAGCTGGTATAATGTTAGCTCATAACCAACTGTTGCTTTTTAGCTGGCTTGTTGTCACCTGCCGACGAGCTGATGATAAAATATAAGTATGAAGCTTCATATCTGGAGTCTGAATATGCAGAGACAAATTAAAGTGTAAAGCATTAGATGTAAAACATGGCGCCATTAGACTCTAGAGCAGTGGCGATTTCTATGGAGTGATGGATTGCACTTCTCTTTGTGGCAATCCAGTAAATGAATCTGAGTTTTGCAGATGTCAGGAGAACGGTACTTGTCTGACTGCATTTCAACAACTGTAAATTTCGTGGAGTGGGTTTATGGTATGGTCTTGTTTTTCAGGAGTTGAGTTTGACCACTTAGTTCCATTAAAAGGAACTCTTAGTGTGTCAGCATACCAAGAAACAACTTCATTTTCAACAATGTGTGGGAACAATTTGGAGATGGCTCCTTTTTGTTCCAACATGATTGCACCAGTCAAAGCAAGGTCCATAAAGACATGAGTGAGTTTGGTGTGGAGGTACTTGATTGGCCTGCACAGAGTCCTAACCTCAACCTGACAGAACCCCTGTGGGATGAATTAGAGCAGAGATTGCAACCCAAGCCTTCTAGTCCAATATCAGTGTCTAACCTCACAAATGTGCTTCTGGAAGAATGGCCAAAAATTCCCATAAACACACTCTGAAACCTTGTGGACAGCCTTCTCAGAAGAGTTGCAGCTGTTATAGCTTCAAAGGGTGGGCCAACATGATATTAAAGCCTATGAATCCATAGGAATGGTAAGGAGGGGATGTCACTCAAGTTCATATGCAGAAATAAGGCAAACAAGTGAATACTTTTGGCAATATAGTGTACTTAAAACACAGCATACTGTTCACCTATTTTGGCCACTATATTCAAGATGGTGGGGCAATGTGGCGGCTTTGACAAACCACCACCCACTCCTATGTATTTTTAATAGAATCATTTGTTGGAAGATGTAGTTACACATTAATCAATGTAAATTTATGAGTGCAACATTTTTTCTTTCTATCAACCAACCTCAAGAAATGGCTGAATGTACTATTTAATATGGGGGGGGGGGGGGGGGGTAAGAAAACAAGTCCACAATGAATTCAACTGGCCTTTCTTCACAAGAAATGACAGGGCTCTGAAAAGTTTGACTGATCTTGCCGAGCCTCTGTTCCTTTATCAGTCCAAATGTTGTTTCCACATAATTTCCACCAGATCTCAAGCAGTGAATGTAACTTCCACCTTGCTTTCCTCCATTTTTTATGTTACTCCTCATTTCACAAATATGACAGAGCAAAGAAAATGATGTACTGCAGCTGGCGATTTCCTTTTCTGACAGATGTCAAGTCCTCTCCGTGCGTGTGGTTGGAATACCTCAGTCATGCTGAACCACCACTCACCCCTCGCCCCCACCCTCCTGCACAGACGGAGATCAGATCCTCTCAGATAACATCAGAATGGATGGTTAGCACAGGCTGTTTGGCTTCCCTTGCAAACAGAGGATCAGGTTTACATGTGGACTTTCAGTTGCACGTCTCCCTCGACGGGTTTGTTTGGTCAGTGTGGCGCCCCATGTGAATACCTGGGAAATGATAGCACGCACCTACTACACAACGGCACAGCCACACTCTAAAGTTAAAGCACCAGAAAGAGAGGAAAAAGCATAATGGTGCCTTTAATAAAAAACATTTTTTGGGTGTCATGGCAACTGCCTTAGTCAGGGAAGGAAATTCAAACCACATATTTTTACCATTCATTACGTAAAGATGGCAGATATTTGTCTTGTCCCACATTCAGCTGCAAAATGATATGGTATCAGTACATTGGAGAGCATGAAAGACTCAGAAACCTCAGTGATGCTGCTGTGAAGCACAACCTCAAACAGATGGATCAATTTTGGATTACTTTTCCATAGAAAATTACAGCACAGGATTAGCCTTATACACAGATAGCAGTGATTACATAAATTCAGCTGAATGACTGAGAGTTTTTGGGTTAGGCCACATTACACCTCCACACTGACTGAAAAAACACATGCCAAAATTTGTCAGTTGCACAGTACTTAATTAAAGCGACTGTGAGAATGTGGTGCAAACGCCTGTGCTAGTCTAGCAAAGTCACATATCAGGCTTCACCTTTGTTCAGCTGTGAATTCACACGTCAGCCAACACAAACACTGATGCACTGTGTCTGGGAATTGGGAAGTCATCATTTTACCGGTGCGTCATCATTCAGCCAGAATTCAAACTGCAGCATTTCTCTCGCACACTGCGCCACTGATCAAGATTCAGGACTTCATCACAGAAGAATGAAATAAAGTCCAAAATGAGAGCTTTTAGTCAAGGAGAGCCTGGGGCTGGGCATGTGATATCACCTACTGTGACAAGTAATTTGGGTTGGAAGGAGACTGAAAATAACAAGGCAAAAGGAGAACTTACTATAAATACAGGGAGACTTAGTAGGAAAAAAAATAATAGAAACTTGGCTGGAATGCTGACTATGTCAGACAATATGGCAAATAATGAAAAGAATATTGGCAACTAAATGAAGAACAACAGGGGTGTGTTTACTGCAAAAGACTGATCAGGTGGTTATTTATAGCGGGTACATGACGTTATCTGGAAAACACAAGAAGAACACAAAAGGAGAAAACAAAACAAACTAAATGCATGCAAGAGTATTTTCAAAATAAAACAAAGATTCTTCATAGAAAAGCATGACAACAGCACAAAGGAACAGCCCCCAGGTGTCCCTGCAAAACATGGAACTACATGGAATCTGTCCACATGGAACTGGGAGAATAAAGGGGGTTTGGAAGAGGGGCCACAGACAACTTCAAGCAAATAAGATGGAGATCTGGCAGAGGGCTAAGGAACTTGGAAACCTTAGATGTGCTCCAGTGTAGTCCTAGAACATCTGAACAGTACATGACTGGAAGCAGATGACATATCCATCATGCTGTTTGGTTGACAAGTTGCTTCAGCTCTTTGTCTGTTATAACCTCACTCTTCTCCGTAGCTATAGCTGATCAACCTGCACCAGCAAGAGTGGGCCACTGACTGATTGTGCCACCAATTATGTATTTCCACCCGTCAGCGAAAACAGCGGTGCTCATGAAAATCCAAGTGCACGCGATATTTTTTTTCCATCTTTATTTATTTTATTTAACCATAGAATAAAACTGCACTAGGCTGACGCTGGCAGCAGTAACTTAGCTATTACCAAAACTTACTGTATTATACTACCTCTAAAAATTCACATGCAAACACACGCAAGACATTTTTTTACATAACACAAGTTTTCACCATAAATCATTCAACATTACAGTTGTAATGCTGATATTGGACACATCTGAAGTGCCATGTGTGAAGCATTTGGGCTTTATACTTTTAATAATCTCAACACTGACCAAAATGTGTTTTCATCCCCACCTCAGATATAAAAGAGGCAGCTTGCATCATTGCACAGAAGTAGTGACACCATGGGGACCATGGAATTATGAAAACAAACGACTGTTTGCACCTTCGTAGACCATGTACAACACACTTGCGTCATCCATTCATTAATGAAATGCAGTAGCAACAGTATTTGGAAAAGAGACACGCTGCAGTGTTCAAGCCCCATGCCATACAGGTGAAAATTTGCCAGTAAAAGATATGAGCTCTCATTAAGTTTAACAGGGCAACAACCCCCTATTGAGGGTCCCACCCCTACAACAGTAAGGGTGGGATTTTACTGGCTTGTTAATGTGACTGACAGCTCAGCAGCATTGGTCTGTTTGTCTGTTATGGTGCAACGGCTTCCATACTTCATAAAGGAATGACGACAGTTGTTCAGTAGTGCCAGTTGGTTACTGGCTGCAGATATTACAGCATACCAGTTTGTGCCAGCCAGTTGGTTATAAGCTCTGTGGTCATTAGGCACACATGGCTCACTCTCTCCCCTCTATCATCCACCATGCTTGTTAACTAGTGATGAAAAGAAACCAACCGGCCGTCATCACATAGACAAAGAGCTAATGAAGTTATATGCAGGGCATGCGGCCAAGCCAAAACTCTAATCATTTTTTCCGCCACAATAATCTTTTCTCAACAACATATTTATTGGGAACTTCACAGTAAAACTGCTTCTGTCCCACGACCATGGCTGTAGTTCTCCTCTGTAGTCCTGACACAGAAAGAATTTGATGAAATGTACATGAAGAATGCTTGTGCTGTCCGACTAATACTTATAGAGTATGATTTTACAGTTTTTGATCAGTACCAACAAATCAAACTGATAGCACACCTTGTTCTATTCAAAGAATTATTAACAATCATTTATGTCATTGGCATGTAAGTGAAAACAAATCCACACAGAATGTATGAGATAGTAAAGGCAACTCATAATTTCTAATAGAAAACAGTAGCAGTGTAGCTTTTTAGTGTTAGCTGGTAGCTGCACCCTCTCTGTTCCTTTCTCTTCAAGCATCAACTTTGACAATAGTCAGTGTGTGGTTTAAGGTTTGCCATAGGCTTCAGTCACACACACCTGGAGGCTGATTGGTGAGCCCCTGACAACCTCCAGGCTTTAGGAAAAACTGTATTCCCAGACTAGTTTGTAAGTGGTTACTAGGTTGTTGACATCAGTCAGGTGAAATCGGTCACAAAACGGGTGCTTCACCAAATTGCTTTGGTTGCTAGCAGATAGCTGCTGTTGCTCATAGTTTGAAGAGAAGACTCTGTCTGCAGATACTCACTATTTTCTCTCTGTGCTGTAGTGAAACTTGGAAAAAAATATGTGACGCAAATTTGAAACTGAGACAGTCACCTTCAAAGTAAAGGTTTTGCCTTACTGCTGGCGACTGCAGCAATCTGCTGCCAAGCAAAGAAGTCAAAAGGAGGTTTTGAGTGCAGCATCATAGACGTCTCTCCAATCAATTTCAACTGACAGAAACCTCTAGCAACCACTCACCAACCAGTTGCAGACACTTTTCCTTAGTAGCTAGGGGGTCACTGACCAGTCTGCATGATTGGGACTTTAGAAATCCATTTTGCAGTGGCTGCCAGCAACCTCCACCAGCTGCTTGCAACCATATTTTGCCCTCGTAATGGTTACCAACTGGTCTCCAGGCCTGTGTTACTGGGGCCATGAAAAAATGTAGACAGTGATGTGGATGCTGTACCAGTCCATTGCAGTGAAGGCAGAGCTGAGAGTAAAAGGAAAGATGTTGATTTACCAGTCGATCTAAGTCTCTACCTTCAGCTGTGGTCTCGTATTGACCTAAAGAATAGATTGTGGATACAAGAAGCAGAAATGTATTTTCTGCAACTGGTGGTTGGACTGGACTCTCCCTTAGAAATAGGATGATGGGTACACTAATTTGGGAGGGGCTCAGAGTAGATTTGCTGCTCCTCCATATCAAAAGGAGTGAGCTAAAGTGGATCAGGAATCTGACACCGTAGCGATTGGATTTCTTGGCTGATGTGGTAACACCTCAGTGTTCTCCAAGATGAGCTGGATGGATGGATGAATGCACGGGTGGATGGCTGGATTTTTAAGGTGTTCCTAAAAAAAATTAATGTGTCAATGTGTTGATAATCATTGCACATCCCAGAACTGGGCTCTCAGTCAACTCAACTTAAACAGTTTCTAGTGATTCTTAAAGGCTGAAAAAAATGAATTATACAACATTTTCACTGAATATAAGTAGGAGGATTGTATGGGAATTATATTTGTTTATTTCTGATCCAGCAAACATCAATAGGCTTTCAATAACTAATTAACTGCTTGAAAGTGGTAGCAGAACAAAAAATGAGTGGTTCACTTCAAAAACACGATTATCCTATATGGCATGGAAATCTATCCATCAGTGGAGATACCCTTCTCCAGATACAGTCAGAGCAGCCAAACACTAACCTATAGAAGAGCTGTAGATACATAAAATGAAAGGTCATTGCATGTGCATCATGCTTGCTTTGGCATAGGTAAAACTCAATCAAACTTTCTCACAAAAGATATTCTAAAACTTCACATGTGATAATGATGAATGATGGCTGAACTCCATTTAGCTACTTTAGTTTCAGGGACTTTGTACTGTGTATACTGGCTCGTCGTCATGGATTTTTAGGGCACTCAGATAGAGAAGAGTGCTCATTAATGCTATTAGCAACGCTTTTCGTCTTTTCATAAGTCAACATGTCTGCCAAGCAAAGGATTACTAGATGGTGTTGAGCAAAGGAACAAAAAAGAAGAAAAATTTTTGCACTGGAAATTAAATTACTAGTGTTGACCCCCAAAGTTAAACGCACAATAATATTCAAATTTCCAGGAAAAAAGTAAGACTAAACATTAAAATGTTTACGAAGAGAGAGAGAGAGAGAGAGAGAGAGAGAGAGAGAGAGAGAGACCCTTTTATTCGATTTCATTCATCACTGCTTTCCATTCTGGTGTCTTTTCTGCCCTTACTGTGGATTTTACGTTGTATGATTGCTGAACGCTGGTGCAAAACATCTCTAAACCCAAACTCTTTGACACAGGTAGACAAATAACACTTGATATTTACAACACAGTAAAAATCTTCCAACTCCAGCCCTTACAGCTGCTAGAAATCTAAAAGTAGTATCGCAAATCAGTTTGGTAAATTAAATGTCAATGTATTGAACCATTTTTCCATTAGCTTTACTGATTAAGAAAATGATATCTTGGTCCTGTATGCCTGTCTCTCTGTAGATATTAGTATTATGTGTACAGACTGCATCCAGCCAAGTATAAAGAAAGAAGCCTGGCTCAGACAGAGCCTGGGGACAGATTTATACAGAGGAGATTTGGATGATTACACACCATGAAAGTTCTCAGTGATTGAGATTGGAAAATCGCATCGGCCAGTAAATCAACTACAGTAGCCAGTGTTTAAAATCTGGAAATTGCAGCGCATTGTAATATAAAGTAATCTTCTCCTAATGGTAAAAGCAAGGAGAGTCGTCCAGATGTTCATTTTCTCTCACTGTAAACTACAATACTGAGTAGTGTTTCTCATTCTCCTAATGGATCCTTCAACATGAATCAAGTCTAAACACATGTTTCATTGAGATGTACTTTTTACCCTTGCACTTTCTGCTGATAGTGTGTTATTATATCCTGTGCTGATATAGTGACCCAGAGATATTTGCAGATATTTGTATAATTAAAAATTATAAGAACTGACAAAGGGCATCTGCAGGTAAAGTTCTTCTATTCTTATGTGAGGGTGGAAAAACAGGAGCTACGGATGCAACTAAGTGACTGCTTTAAACAAACATCAATATTTGCAAACTTAAAAAAATTTATTGCTTACAATTAATGTAATTTAATTACATTAAAGGGTGAATGGTACAATGTGACTGGATGGCCAGTCCATCACAGAATGGATGGAACTAGCTTGATGCAAATCAACTGCAAGGTTCATTTTTAGCCTATTTCACTAATAATTGTCCTAACCTGTCACCATCTGGTTTATGCCTTTAATAGATTTGTCTGCCTCAGAGGAAAGACCGCATAGAGCAGCGGTCCCCAATCCCCAGGCTACGGACCGACACTCATTTGGTACCGGGCCGCGAGAGTTGAGGCTCTGGTGTGAAATGGATCCCTGTACCTTGGTGTCCTTGAATAGTGAGTTTTTCAACATAAGATTTTAAAAGATTGCATTTTAACTCAAACTGGGTTCTTTTGACAATCCTAACAAGGAGTTGTAGCACATTAAATCTTAATAGAACAATGGGGAAATACATAAAGTAAATAGTAAGTTAAAAAAAAGAGATAAGAATGGGCACAGACAGGACTGTCCTGTCATCCACCGACCTGTCAAAGTGGACTCTTTCGCATGAAAATGTTCCCGTATGCCAGATCAGAAAGATTACATGGGTTATTTCAAGTGGTAGGAACAAAAGACCAATGTGATTATTTAGCTGGAGGAGTTTTTGTGCTGAAAGTAGATGATGGAGGATGACATTTAAAAAATGACTCATGTCCAGATGAGAATGGAGCATTGATAATGGGAAAAAAGCACAAGGGGCAGGACTGAAGCTGCATGGAAATTCTCCACGATTCCCTTGATTTTTTTTTTTTTGTTCTCCTTACATTGACGCCAAAGTTTGTGTGACTAATTTAAGAAGATTATCAGTAAGCATAAAACCAGAAATATGGCCATTAATTCAGATCTGAAACCAGGTAAACTCATAACAGCCTGGTGGGATTCCAGTTCTTGAAGGAAATAAAAGGGTCGAGACACACACACGGACAGGCACCATGCTCTCTCAGGTATGCTCCAGGCTGCTGGAGAGATGTAGATCGATGGCCAGGTAAGAGGAGAACTGGATGGATGACTGGATATTAGCTTTTTTGGAAGTCAAGTAATGAAATTATCATACTTTATGCACCTTCACATTCAATCTTCAAGACTCTTTCTTGTCATTATGCAATCACAATAAAATTATGGCAATGCTCCCTTACCTGGTGAGTAAAATTTAAATAACAGATAAGTATACTGTAATAAATATAAATCCAAAATACATGTATTCAAAATTATATAATTTCCTCAGTAAGACTGGACTTAAAAATTAGCGTAAAATGTAATAACATGAGTAATTGAAAGTACTGAAAGAAGGCTACTTTGTCTGAATGTGCAGAAATATGAGTTGTTTTGGATTTAAGGACTCATTAAGTTCCACATTTAAATGCATTTTTCAGCTGCATTTGAGATGCCCATTGATTGGAAATAAGCAAATCAGCATGTTACCTTTTCTGCATGAGCTGTATTTATCATTACATATTCTTCCTCAGTCTATATAAACACTGCTGCATCATGCCAACTTGATAATGGCTCTGTATAATTTCACAGTGTTTGGTATCTTTATCTCAGCTTACACCAGGTTTGCTGGCGGCTGCCAGATAATGTGGGATAGATGCGTTCGTTCTCTGATTAAACCCTTACTTGAGCCATTATCTGAACTCTGTATTTACTAATATTCGATCAGACTCTCCTTTCCACGTTTACAGTCTCAGTGATTCCTTCCTGTGTGTCTGTCTCTGTAAAGAGGAGGATTGTTTTCTCTGTGTGCTGGTTTGACGCCAACTGGCAGACAGCAATGCAGACCAGTGCGGTGCTGATCCTCACGAGCTCTAACTGATCCCAGATGACCTGAGCAATCCACCTGTGCAGTACGTGTATGAATGCTTGTGGAACGGTGCAAGTGTAATCAGTTGTACTACTCATTTTCATTTTATTCTGAGCATCTTTGTACTTTATGAATCTTCCTTACTACATAGCTCCAGGTTTAGTTGCATGGTTGCTTTCATGTCCCCATCAACAAACAAGCCAAAAGACACTTAATGTAAAGAGGGGGGAAAAAGTTGTAGTGCTTTGTGTTCCCGTTTGCTGTAGCTGGCATTAACAAAGTACAAGCCAGAAGCAAATAACATCCCATGTGTTCTCTGCCACAAAAAAAAAACATCGTTCAGGAATCCTTGTAACAAAAAACTTTGTACACAGACAAATAAACTTTTGGATACTTACTAAAACAATATATGAGTAAAGCATATATATGATTCACTACATGAAGTAGGCCACATCTGACGCAAGTCTTTTATAAGTTTTTCTATTTCTTTTCCATATGGGTTCCTTTGACTTCTTTTTCATTTTGTTCCCCCTTCACTCACCTTTTACCTCTTAGTGCCACTGTCGCCACAGGTACCACATGAGGATGTCTGCCAGACAGTTGTTGTCGATCCTGTCTGTGACTCGTGCAGAAAGTTTCAGTGTCATGAAGTGCCACTCAAGTACACAAGGAAAGGAAACAGAATTTTTTAAGCACGCACCATGAAATTATTTTATTATTTTTCCATAGCAGGATGTCTTTGTCACCTTCAATGCCCAGTGAAAACAAAAGTTTTCAAAAATGTACAAAAGTGCACACAAAGGAAGGCAAAAGATTTTTACATCAGAAATCATTCTCGCCACTTTAAATGCACTTCTCTTTGTCAATCAGAACTTTAGACCTCTCACTTTGCAGAACACTGCAGGATTGCATCAGTATTTTCATGTTATCATATTACTTCAAACTTTTTTGTGTATGACAGTGCAAGGCCAGTAACACTGTGAGTGGTAGCAGTGAAATTGCTCTTCAATTCAAAGCAAATATAAGCACATGTTCTCAGAAGAGGTTTAGATGCAATAAATAGAAAGGCACTGCTCAAAAATGGCAGAAAGTGTTGCTGGGTGAAATCAGGTCGATTTCCTTGTGATCGAGTGTGATTTCTACAGTCGCTGAGTTGTCTACAAACTGCCATGTGGTACTAAAAGTTGAAAAACTTTCTTTCTTTATTTCTCAGTGAGTAATTGGCAAACTGCAAACAGGCTGGCTACTTACATACAAACTACAGGCAAACACAGCACTCTGTTAGGGGCAAAACAAAAGGAAGGTTGCCTCTTGCAAACTCTTTTTGACCTCTTTGTGACCACTTTTACTTTGCGGCAATCTGGTACATAGACATTCTTCCCCATCAAGTAATGGTTACCAGTGGATCCAAGGCCTGCGAGACTGGTGCATTTACAAATGATTTTACAGTGAGTGCCAACCTCCAGCAACAACTTACAACAGGATAAGAAATATGTATCTTTCCCTAGTGACTGGTGGTTGGCAGCTGGTTGCAAAATGGTCTCTAGCCCTGTGTGACAGAGGCCTTAAACATGTTAATCTGTACCTTCAAAATCATAACTCTAAGAGGAGACAAATAAACACATCAACAAAGGTTGCAGGTGCCCTATGTCAGGGGTATCCAACTCGAGGCCTCAAGGGCCGCTGTCCTGCAGGTTTTAGATATCACCCTGGGTCAACACACCTAAATCAAATGATTACCAGGCCTCTGGAGAACATCAAGACATGTTAAGGAGCTAATTTAGCCATTTAAATCAGCTGTGTTGGATCAAGGACACATCTAAAACCTTCAGGACACCGGTCCTTGAGGCCTGGAGTTGGACCTATGTACATATGGCCCTATGTAATCTATCTTTGATTAAGGAACTGGTTGGAGAGGAGTCAGGACTAAACTGAGGCAGCTTTCACTAACATTACTCAAATAGTGTGTTCACCTGCATGTAGGCAAACATTCCTCAAGGGGGATTTGATCATTGTGAAGATCTGTAAACATATTTTTATGTAACCATGAGACATAAAATTGAGCTGGTCAGACATGCACTTTCACCTGCAAAGATGGTCAACAATCTTGTGCTACTGAGAAAAACAGGGCAAGCCTTCACAATTATGAATGGAGAATATGGTTGAAGCCAAAACTCCACATTAAACCATAATGATACATGCTTTTTTTTTTCTTTTTGTAGCACTTTGGAAATATATGCCCCATCTGATGTGTATTTTTTAGTTTTGTACACACAAAACTAACTTTCTACACAACAGATCAGGTACAAAGTTGTGACATTTATCTGCTTCCTACATCTCTCCAGGAAAAGAGGAATGACTCATGCATCCCGTGTAGTCTCCTGTATCTCATCCTGATCGCCACAGACTGCAAACACAGCGTGAGGGTTGACTAGGCGGGTTCAATTACATCATCCACCTCACATTATAAAACGAGATGCCTGTGTCTGTTTACCAAGGTTGTGGGCTTTTTATAGTTTCTGTTTCTGATGAACCCTCATATGATATCATAGTCTCAGTCTTTTGAGCTAACAAAGTGATTGTGTGATTGTGTGTTTGTTGTCGTGATAGCATAGGTAACGCTGGGATATTTTGTGTGACATTAATTGCTCAGAATAACTGGGTTGGAAAATGTGGTGACTGTGAACAAGGTGAGCATATTTAAAAAGCATTTGGAAGCCAACATAGCGAAGGATCAAAGATTAATAGACCACACACTCACACTCATAAACGTGTCGATGGAAGTCTCATATTTGTAAGGACAAAGTTGCGGAGGACATTGTCCAACAGCCTTGGAGAGCAGGAGAGATTTTATGATAAAGTTAGTTTGAAATATAACCAAATGTAACAGACAGGAGCTTCTTTCAGCCAAGAACATGTTCTAATCGCACCTATAACTCTCATGAAGTGCACAGTGATTTACCCAGATTTGGCAGCAGAGCATCTTGTGGTAAGCACTGCTTTCCTGTGTTTTACTCCTAACGCTACTTTAAAGTTCCAGTTAGCCCTCATTTCTTTCGAAACAATTCCTTTAGTTTAAAAATAATCACTTCCAATTTGCAGAGCAACGTGACAGCATTTTAATTTAAGCTCCACCAAAATAAAAACATATTTTTACACTTTTTGCAAAAAGCTCAAAGATGCAATAAAAATATGATTTAACCTACAAGAGTAATCATGCCACTATAGAGAGCTTCTTTAAAAGTAAAAGAAACACGGCTTAAGTATAATAGAAGTAACAAAAACATACAAAATGCAGCTAAAACCTTCAGATCTCGCCAGACTGACTGAGGTAAGTATACTGTATATGGTAGCAACCACTGTGAGCCAAACATTTTTTATGATGTACAACAAAAGTATATATATATTGAAGAAGGACAGGAACTATGAGAAAGGACTTTTTAATAGTGGGAAGGAAAAAGCTCCCTTTTAACAGGAAGAAACCTCTGGAAGAACCAGGCCCAGGTAGGGGCGGGGGAGGGAGACAGGACAAAAAAACAACTGTGGAACAGCGTCAGAGATGAATAATAACTAATCAATAAAATACAAAGTGGAGCATAAACAAATAGAGAGTTTAAAGAGGTGAATGAAGAAGAAATGCTCAGTGCATCATGGGATGCCCCCTGCAGCCTAGACCTATTGCAGCACAACCAAGGGAGGATTCAGGGTGATCTGATCCAGCCATTGTGGTTTATGAAAAAGGAAAGTTTTAAGCCTAATTATTGTGGAGAGAGCATCTGATTCCAAACTGGGAGTAGAAGAAAGGCCTAAAGCTGAAGGCTCTGCCTCCCATTCTATTTTTAAGATCTACAAGAAAGCTCTATTGTTAGCCCTCTGTTGAGGTGATATGGTACTACAATATGAGGTCTCTAAGAAAATTTGGATTTGAAATTTGATTCTGGATTTAACAGGGATCAGTTAGGAGAAGCCAGTATACATATTCTCTTTCTTTCTAGTTACTGTAGCATTTTGGGTCAACTGAAGGATTTTCAGGGAGTTTTTAGGACAGCCTGAAGTAATAAATGCATGAACTGTTTTTTCAGCATCACTTTGACACTGAATGTTTCTAATTTTAGAAAAACTGCACAAATGCAGTAAAGCAGATAGATAGATAGATAGATAGATAGATAGATAGATAGATAGATAGATAGATAGATAGATAGATAGATAGATAGATAGATAGATAGATTTGTTTAATATGCACACACACAATCCTAAGATTTTTAGGGCTGAGTACAACTAGTTCAGTTGTATTTGAATTTAGAGATCATTAGACGTCATCCAGGTTTATGTGCCTTCAAGACATCCCTGCAGTTTACCTAATTGATGTGTGTCATCTGGCTTCATCTTGTGTCAGTGCTTACAATAACCACGTCACATGGACCTTGTATTCTACACCATATAACCTGGGCTATGTTTGTTCTAAATATATACATACATATGTAGATAGTTTTCAAAAATGTACAAAAGTGTACACAAAGGAATGCAAAAGACTGATATCTATATTTTTTTTTGTACTGGGCATTGAAGGTGACAAAGATATCCTGCTATGGAAAAATAATAAAATAATTTCATGGTCCGTGCTTAAAACAATTCTGTTTCCTTTCCTTGTGTACTTGAGTGGCACTTCATGACACTGAAACTTTCTGCACGAGTCACAGACAGGCTCGACATCCTCATGTGGTACCTGTGGCGACAGTGGCACTAAGAGGTAAAAGGTGAGTGAAGGGGGAACAAAATGAAAAATAAGTCAAATGAAGTTCACGTCTCATATTTTCTTTCATTTGCTCTGTCGCCACTCGTGACTTGAAGAATGCACTATTGAAGGTTGACAAATGATCCACCAGTGATTCTGTCAGTGATCAGAAATTTCCTGAAATATATGTACTGTATATCTTGTACCTGGAGTGAAGTAATACTGTCTGTCTGTCATACACTGCACAGTGTTAATTACCTCTTCGGTTGCAATACTAAATACATGTTGAGAGTATTTTGGGCACACACCGGCTCACTCCTTGGCGGCCGCTTATTGGGGCTCGCTCGGGCCACTTTGGAGGTGGGGTGCCCCCGGCCTCTCGGCCTGGGGCTCGGTCACTCAGGCACAGCTGGCTGCCGGCGGAGCTCACGGGCGCGTCACTGCAACTCCCCCTGGCTTCTGCTCCGCGGCTGCTGAATGAGCTCTCATCTGGGACTCTCCTTAGCTCTTACTGGGACAGTGGCGCGGCTGCCCCTCTGTGGGTCTTCCTTGGTCTCTTGTGTTCTGGGGGCCTCTGGATGTCTGGAGTTTTGATCTCCTCCATACCTGCTTGATACCATAGAGGACAGGGCTGTGGCTCCCCACACTCTCTAGCAGATCATTACATGGAGAAACCTTTGGAATGCAAGCATGCTGATCCACACAGGTATGCACACAGGTGTACACATGGGTATTCACAGATGCGGACTACAGCTTTCTTGGCTGCTGCCTCAAAGCACACTGTGCGCTGTCTATCTTGCGTGCTGCACAATATCGTTTATTATTTAGTAACTATTGATATCTATGACTAGCTAGTTTATTGTGATGGTGCTTTTTTTTTTTATTATTATGTTGCTCTTTGTTGTTTGCTGTCTCCCCTGTTTTTTTTGTTTTTCTTTCTCTCCATACAGGTGACCCAGGAGTTGTTTTTTTTTTTTTTTTTTTTTTTCTCTCTTCCCCCCCTTCTCACCGTCTCTTCTCCCCTTTGGTTTTCTTTCTTCCTCTCCCCCTCTTTCTTTCATTCTTTCCCCCTGTCCTAGCATCCCCAGGCTTCTACCTTTCTACCTTTAAAACCCGGAGAGCAGCCAAATGGCTGGTAGGCTTTTAGCTAAGCTTTAGCTTCAGGCAAGTGGAAGCTAAATTGGCTAGTCATTCATATGTAAATTGGGTTGTTACCTGGGAATTCTGGAGGGAGGGGAGTGGGGGTGTGTGGATGAGGGGGTGGGGGAGCTGCTAAAAGCGGTGAGCTTCCTTTTGTGTTTCATCTTGATGCATTCTCAATCATCCAGGGAAACAAATCTCCAAAAGTCACCAACTTGGAGTGTTTCAGTTTGCCATCTTAGGGAGAAATCAACACACATGGGTGTATGTCCTTTGTTGCTGAGATTTATTGATAAAAACAGTACAAAAAATCAACCATTTGTACACATTTTTACAAATAATTATAAAAAGTGAGTGAGTACATTTCAACATTTTCAGCAATCACTCACAATCCTGGCACTGCCATGGTATCTGTAGTCTGCATTTACCTTGGCTTGGCTTTGATGACAAGTCCACCCGCAGTGATCGAGCAAAGACTGATAAGTTCGCTGCAATTTCCAGTTTGTGGGGATCATTTGTCACCAACTGCATCACGTGCTACAACCCTGGTCTACATATCACCGTTGATGAACAGCTTTTCCCATCAAAGACTCGGTGCAGTTTCCTGCAGTATATTGCAAGTAAGCCGGACAAGTTTGGGATCAAGTTTTGGGTGGCTTGCGACCTAAAATCCAAGTACATTTGCAATGTCTTCCCATATCTTGGCAAGGACCCCAGTCGTCCCACTGGGGAGAGACTTTCTGAAAATGTAGTAATGAGGCTGATGGAACCATTCCTAGACAAGGGCAGAAATGTTACCACGGACAATTTTTTCACATCGCTTTCACTTGCGCAAAAACTTCTTAGACGGAAAACCACCATCCTCGGCACAGTCAACAAGATTCGCAGGGAAATTCCTCAATCCACTAGACAGACAGATCGCAATGAATTCACCACTCAGGTATGTTGCAGGTCTTTTGTGGTTCTATGTTTATGTGTTTCATTGTGTGTAAAAGTGCTATGGAAATAACAATTTATCTTATTTCTTAGGTGTTTTCAACCTCTGCTGCCACGCTGACGGCGTATGCGGCCAAACGGAAGAAGACAGTCTATATTCTTAGCAGCATGCACGGCGTGGTTCAGACTGATAACACTACCAAAAGGAAGCCAAACACTGTCACCCTTTACAACAAAACAAAGTGTGGCGTGGATGTGATGGACCAGATGGTTCGGGAGTACACTGTCCGCAGAGGAACACGGCGCTGGCCAGTTGCCGTGTTTTATAACATGATTGACATGGCAGCACTGAATGCACATGTGCTGTATCAAGCATGCTCCGGGACGAAGGAAAGACGGGTGGACTTCCTGGTGGAGCTTGCAAGGGAGTTAGCTCACTCTCATGTAGCTGCGAAGAAGGCAAGAAAAGAACAGTTGCCTTTGACACAACCCTCCACACCGAGCCCTGGAAAAAGAGCCATGTGTCAGGTCAAACACAATTGCAAGAACAATCATGCCACTGTGCGATGTGTTCACTGCAACAGATACACATGTGGTAAATGCAGACTACAGATACCATGGCAGTGCCAGGATTGTGAGTGATTGCTGAAAATGTTGAAATGTACTCACTCACTTTTTATAATTATTTGTAAAAATGTGTACAAATGGTTGATTTTTTGTACTGTTTTTATCAATAAATCTCAGCAACAAAGGACATACACCCATGTGTGTTGATTTCTCCCTAAGATGGCAAACTGAAACACTCCAAGTTGGTGACTTTTGGAGATTTGTTTCCCTGGATGATTGAGAATGCATCAAGATGAAACACAAAAGGAAGCTCACCGCTTTTAGCAGCTCCCCCACCCCCTCATCCACACACCCCCACTCCCCTCCCTCCAGAATTCCCAGGTAACAACCTAATATACATATGAATGACTAGCCAATTTAGCTTCCACTTGCCTGAAGCTAAAGCTTAGCTAAAAGCCTACCAGCCATTTGGCTGCTCTCCGGGTTTTAAAGGTAGAAAAGCCAAATGGCTGGGCTCTGGGCCTTCCTAGTGTTAAAAAAAAAAAAAAGGATGACAAAGGATGAACTGAAGCTCCGCCATCACGTGATGTCACATGCTGCTGTTTCTGATGTCACTTCCAAAAGAGAAAAAAAAAAAAAAAAAAAAGGAGAGTATTTTGGGCAAATTCTGTTGCGTGCTATGACAACGCTTTTTAGTGGAGAATTCTGAATTAATTTATATTGTTATTGCTTCTGGCAAAACATTACCACACATCCACAAGGAAAGAATTGTTAGACCTATTAAATGAGGACTTCAGATGTTTTTACGATTTTCTTTTAGATAGGCCCTGGTATTTATACACAAGGACAGAATTATTAGCCCTGCTATTAAAATAGATTTTTTTATGTGTTTCTCTAAGTGTGATTAAACAGGGTGAGTACTTTAAACTGAGCTTTTCCAAACATCTTAGTTTTATTTTGGATGCTTACTTTAGTTTACTCTTAAAAAACAAAAACATACCAGGGTAAAAATTATTAGCCCCTCTCATACTAATAGTCAGGTGTGCATCATTTTGCTGGATAACAACCTGCAGTCCTTCGTTGTAGTTGTCAACAAGTTGCACGCACGTCTCCCAAGAAATTCCAGACGATTCTCTCAAAATCCTCCAGATTTGATGGACTTCTCACATTGACTTTGGTCTTTAGTTCAGCCCACAAATTTTCAGTGGGATTCAAATCAGGGCTTTGCAGAGGCCAGTGAGTAACATTCATTTTAATCTTCTGGAGGCAGTTCTACACCAGCAGTAACGTATGTTTTAGGTTGTTGTTCTGCTGGAAAACAAAGCAAAGAACCGGTTATGCTGTTGATTGCTTTATTTCTTCCTTCTTTCTTCATGATTCCTTCCACCTTGGTGACATTCCCACTTCCAGACACACTGAAGAACTAGGGGTGCAACGATACTCGTATCGATATTGAACCGTTCGATACAGTGCTTTCGGTTCGGTACGCATATGTATCGAACAATACAAAATTTTTAATTTATTTTATCAACTTTTCTTCTGACTATGCTGTCTGTGTTGAGCGCTCAGTGGATCTGCGCTCGACAGTGCAGCCTAGGCGGAGTAGTCGAACGCAGATTCACTGAGCGCAGGGCAAGCTAGCGAGACAGAAGTTAAGCTCTCCTTGCAACATGGCAAATTGAACCTCCCCCACCCTCATTCACATCTGGCGTTTGGAACTATTTTGGTTTTCATGTGACGTATGACCCTGAAGGTAAGCGCGTCATGGACTAAAGTAAAACAGTATGTTGGATGTGCCACGCAATGCTCAATTACATGGGTGGGAGCTAGTGTGTTAGCGCAGTTAGCTCGTTAACGTGTTGGCCGTCCAGCCCCATGCACGGGGCGATCCGCGGTAGCTCTTTAACAGAGATTTGCCGTGTTGTGGTGTTAAAGTCATTTCAACGAGATTTACGCTGACAGCACTAGTGGGAACACCACGAATATGACTGCACATTTACATCATCCTAGTGCAAAGACAAAAACAACAAGCATGCATGCTACAAACTTCACCCGAGTCATTAGACAGCGGTTAGCACATGATTCTCCTTATGGGGACCTGATATGTTTAATATGCTGCTGAGAATATAGCCCAGAAGAAGCGTATAGTATAGCTTTTATTTTGGAAAGAGCCATTTCTCTGTAATAAACTCTCTTTTCCAAAGATGAGTGATTCCTCAATCAGATACAGGGCTCGCAAAATCGCTAGCCCGACGTCCCGGGGCTAGCGATTTTTCCAGTTGGGCTACCAAAATCTATCTCTGCCCTGCCCGTCGGCCTATCGTAGGAAGGAAAAATATATGTCAATGCTTTTGCATTCTTTCAGAAATGTAGCTGGGTAATTATGTCATTGGCATCGGTGAGCCACTGTCAATATGTGACATATTGAAATCGCGTTTGAATTTGCGCTTGTTTTTTGCTTTCACTTTGCAATCGCGCAAACTGTGTATAGAGAGCAACAGTACTGATTGGTGAGTGACGATCATTTGCGCACCAATTCCTCTGACATCGTCTTATCAATCGTTAGCTTACTATGCAAACATGACAAGTGAAATCTCCCGCAGCAAGCTTAAACATGTGAGAGGTTGATCACGCAGAGAATCGCTGAGCTTATGTGAGTGCATGTGTAAAAGCAGCAGGATATATATTTCAGTTCTGCTGAGCCAAATAAGACAGGTCAGGGTGAAGAAGTGACAGCCAAAGAAAAGCTTACCACAAAACGGAAAAGTTATGACAAATCAGACTATAAGGCAAAAAGAAAGTGCAGCTTTATGGTTTCATGGACAAAAGAATTTCTGTGGCTGCAATATGACGAGCTAAATAACCAGGGCTGCACATAAGTGGTTCGCAGGTGCGCATTCGCTGTCAAAATAAAAAACGCGCACAAGATAAGAAGTTGCAACACGTGTTTGCGTACATAAGATTTTCAGGAGGAGGACAGACATTTGTTTAGAACTCTTAAAGATGTCGAAGAAGCAAGCTCCTTTAAGCAATTACTGATGTTCCTCCACCTCCAAAGAAATGTCAGAAGGAGTCCGAACCACAAAAGAAGCGCGTATTCTCGGAAAAGTAGTTGCAGGAGTTGAGCTGGCTTCAAACAAATGATGAATGCACAGAGATGTGCTGTGAAATGTGCTGTGAAAATTTAATAAATGACAAATTAAAAAGGCATGAACATTTGTTTTTTATCGAAAAAATATCGAACCGTGACACCAAAGTATCGAACCGAACCGAACCGTGAATTTTCTGTATCGTTGCACCCCTATAAAGAACCCCCACTGCATAATATTCCCACTACCATGCTTCACTATGGGAACGGTGTTCTTTGGGTTGTATGAAATCTTTTGATTCCTCCTTCTGCCGCGCTTCTTCTTTACGGTGTGGCTCCAGATTCCTTCATTTTTTGGCTTGATGCTTTCTCAAGTGACATTTCAAACTCTTGCTCAAGGTTTTACACTGTGTGCAAATTGGAAGATAACCCTCAGTTTTAACTTGACTTTACAAGTTTCAAGCATTTTGAAACAAATTTTCAAGCAAATTTTCAAACAAATCATTGCACAGCAGTGGTCTGCGTTATGGTTCAATAAAAGGTAATTTTATTCCAGAAGGCTAATAATAATAATCCTGGTAATTAAAAAAATTATAATTTTTTAATAATGTGTGCAAATGGAAACTTTTGCTAAAGAAAATTAGATCTCTTGGTCTGTCAAAAAGCACTTTTTGTGCTTTTTTGTCTTTTTTATTTATTTATTTATTTTTTAACTTTATAAGGAGGCTAATAATGTTGTTCTGTAAACTGCTGTGTCATGGTACTGGCAGTATGCAGTACCATGCAGTACTCTTAGGTGTAGAGAGGCAGGGTTTCCTGCTACTGTCACCTTTACCAGTTTCTCCATGGTCAGACTCTCAGATGAAACCTGTGTATGCCAGATGTCCTGTCTAGAGATGGACCGATCCGATATTACGTATCGGTATCGATCCGATACTGACCTAAATTACTGGATCGGATATCGGAGAAAAATAAAAAATGTAATCCGATCCATTAAATATCACGAAAGCACCTCACAAAACTTGCAACACGCCGTAACTCACCTCAGAACGTTAGCACGTCGGAGCAGTATGCATCACGTGATAGAGAGGCTGTGGCATGCGGGACCTGTCAGTGGTCTGGATAGCATGTGGAGCTTCGCTAGCAACCTGGCATTTCATCTCCGACAAAGTTATTCCCGAGAGAAGTAAAGCAAGTGTGTAAGTCCATCTCTGAATGTTTGTAAAGCATTCCTGCGTTAAGCTTAACAAACGATATATGGAGCGACTGCCTCTTCTTGCTGCTACTTCAATCATGAAACTGCTTAATGATCAGCTGATCGGCTTTTCTGTCGCGAGTCCGTCTCTCTTGTTTGTTTTTGGCCCACTTTGCACCAGAAAGAGGAAACCAGTGGATAAACAACAGCAGCACGTTTAAGCTTGATCAGCTGTTGTTAGAATTTATTTAATATTAATTTCTACACCAGGATCTTTTTCTACGTAGCTGACGGCTGTAACTGTGCAGGGGCGGATCTAGCAAAGTTTAGCCAGGGGGGCCGATAGGGCATTAACAGGGAAAAGGGGGCACAAAGACATACTTTTCTTTCTTATTCTCATTTAAAATGTTTAGCTTTTAATAAATAATTATCTGACACCCAAAGTTTTAATTTGATGTAAAATGAATAGAAGTTCATTACTGTATATAGTAACTATTAAGTCTAATATATATATATAACTAATATATAAGCTATAGTACTAATATGTAAGCTATAGTACTTTTTCCTTTGGGAAGGTACCATCTGTGCAGTCTGCAATTTTGTTGAAGAAAGATGTTGAATCTATTTAATATTTTAATATATTGAAAAATAATTGATTTCTGTGCATTTTTTTTTCACACTGCATCAAATTAAGGTTGATTACGTCAATTAAGCATCATGAGGTGGAGCGTGAGGGGTGGTTCCCTATTTTTTATTTATTTATTTTTGTTGTTGCTGGGAGTTGGAACCCTATTAGTTAGGTTGCTTAATATTTACGGTAAGTACTCTTTAAAATACCAGAATAGGGAGGATGGTGTAGGTCTAAGTTTATTAGATTGATCAGTATTGCTGAACTATGAAATATTTTTTTTGTATACAGGTATAACAGAATAGCTTTAGTGTAGTTGTTGTTTTAAACTTGAGTATGAACTTGTACAAAATGCAGCAAGATATTTAAGAAAACAGTTTTGTTGATTAAAACACACTATTCATATCGGTATCGGCAGATATCCAAATTTATGATATCGGTATCGGACATAAAAAAAGTGGTATCGTGCCATCTCTAGTCCTGTCTGGACAGAAAAGTCTTATTTTGGAAAACTCACCTGCCTGATATCACTCCACTCCCTGCCCCATCACTCTCTCTGTCTTCCTGTTCAGCTCTGGGGAAAAAAACTCTTTAATTGTGCCAGCTTCTGTCTCTGCACTGTACTTGGGCCTGTCACTTCTAGATTGACTATGACAGATTGTTATGCTATCAACATTTGCACGGCCCTCCATGGAAAAATACCATTACCTTCATTTAGGTTTTGAAACAGAAATCTTGAAGTCAACTAGCTTTGGGCCTAGAAGTTGCTTCTTATTATGTTTGTAATGAATGAAAACTTTCATGTTAATGTGAAAAAGAAAAGATTTGTGCCAAATGAATACTTCTGCCTCTGAGGGTAGTTTCTGATTGTTTATTGTAGCAAAAAGAACAAAGATTAATACACATTAAAATAAACAACTAAACTAGAAGGGTAAGTTAATAGCCCATGACAATACTCTTGTGACTCAGCATAAAGTGAGTCACTCAGGGCAGTCAAACTATTACCTCTGCATCAAAAACCTGTTTGTGGGAAGGAGTAGCTGTATTTCCTGTACAGCTACAAACATTAAATGCTGATGTCATCGCAGTATTTTTTTTTCTCATGAAGGGTGGCTGAAATTTATTACCTTCTGTAAATGTGCACACACCCAGCCACACACAATGTGTACCACAGGGACTGTATGGTTTGTACTAACACCGTTCAGTGGTAACTGATGTCACTGTGATGGAGAGTTAGCAGTGCTAATGTAATCTGTTCAGGCTGTTTTTCTTACTAGGAATCATATTTAACACTGAACTCTGACTATTTATACAAATGGATGCAGTCAACATGACATTGCTGATTTGGTTTGTTTATTAGCTAATGCCGGGAAGCTTGGTTAGCGAGGTACATTCATAGACTAAGTGGGTGTGTAGCATTGATGTTGTCATTACCTGCTAATTCTCACTAACGTCCCGCAAAAATATTAGAATTTCATGCACCAAAATTTAGGATAATTTAGTTACTAGCTAAAGTAATGCAAACAAGACAGCTAATGACTCCAGCCACTTCTGTCAAAACTCATAGACAGTACTTAAAAGGTGGACGTGACCATCTTTGGTGGACACTAAATTTCAAAGTTTTATTTGTTTGTCTTTCATAAATAAATAACAGTTTGGAGTTTTGTCAGCTAATGCTAGCAAGCTCAGTTAGCAAGCTACTTAAGTAAAATGTATGGTTGGAGTACACAGATACCCATATTAATAATACTCTAAAAGGCATTAACAGCAATGATATGGTTAAGCTATCGAGTCTGAATTAGCAGAGATGAAGATAAGCAAGCTCTTTGGCGACAGTGGAAAGGAAAAACTCCCTTTTAACATGAAGAAACCTCTGGCAGAACCAGGCTCAGGGAGGGGCGGGGCCATCTGCTGCAACCAGTTGGGGTGAGAGAAGGAAGACAGGACAAAATACATGAAGACATGACAGAATTCACTACAGCAGGCTTCACTGGCACATGCATCACTCAAACAGACTAATTCCCACACCTTAATGGCATTCAAACAGGTCAGGTATGACAAAAGAAAAATGAAGATTCACCTAGCATTGTTTTCAAGAAGATATCTACATAGAACCTTAGAGACCCAAAATGTTTTTTGTACCGGACTGAAAGCACATTATTTTCATGGGTGAAGTTGGACTTTTAACGTGACAAAAAAAGAAGAAAACTAAATAAAAACTAATCCATGAGAGTAAAAACGTATCATATGACACACTTATTAATTACTAATAATTAGATATTTTAAAAGATTATGGAGACACAAGGTAAAAATGGACAGTAAAAGTAGCTCCCATGCTCTGTCTTTCTCATGAAATTAAGACAAAATTTTAATGCTTGGGTGGAAGAGAAGAGCCGACATACTGACATGTTTCTCATTTGATGTCGAGGTAAATAAGAGTCTTTGTAAACCATGTGAAGCTACGCTCACCAGTAAAAACAAAACAAAAACAAAAAAACCTTTACATTTTATATTTCAGGCAACTGAATTAACTTTAGATTTAGTCTACTATAATATTATGATATTTACAGAAACTATGACTTAATCCAAATGGTGTTTCAGTCAAAAAACTCAAACTAAATCATAATTTGCTGTGAAAATTAACACTACATAGGAGTCTACTGGAATTGACTCACTTCTGCCGCCAACCTCAAGTGGTCATTTATTGAACTGCAGTCATTGGCAATTCATATTGGATTCACCATTCAGCACCAGATTGTAGTGTGATTTAAATTAGAAGAGATCTTCCCAATTTCCAAACATTTCCTCATGGAATTAAAGGAAGCATGCAGCAGCATTTCAGCAAGCCTACAGTAAATAACTTTAATAATAAACACAAGCCTGACATTTCAGCTCTGCCAACCAGCTCTCATCACTGTTTCTCACAGCTGGTTGACCTTTAGGTTACCTCTAGGCTCAGGTACCGTTAATGTTTCTCCTAACACACACTTCCTCTTTTGCATCCATGCACAGACACAGTTAGACAAGATACAGTGACACACACACACACAATAAGCAACATTAATCACATATTTACACTTGCTCCAATGTCTCACATCTGAAACATGATCTTCCTTCACAATGCTTGTGTGTTTGTGTAGTCTGTCTTTATTCCAGGTCTTCACGTTGATGAGGAAGTCACGTGTCCTGGATCCATCTGTCGACTCCACCAGCTGTAAGTTACTTGATGCCTTTCTGAATCATATGTTTAGATGTTTAGAGTTTATGTTTCGATCGTCCTGATTGTCCATTTACTATTTAGCTTTTCTTTACACACACAAAATTTATTGCATGTCCTGATATCCTCCTCTTCAGGTTGAAGACTATTGCATTGAAGACTACTGCATGAAAGTACAGCAAGTACAGCAAGTCAACCTCTTCCTTTGGTTTAATTTCTTATCTGGATACATAACAATACTTTCTTATGTAAAATTTGCATATAAAGGTTTGTTTCTGGATATGATAATCTCCATTATCCATTAGTTTGGTACCACCTTGCTTGCTGAATGTTTAGTAATCAAGAGCTGCAAGCCAAATATCGGGGTTTGGCAGAACTTCAAAAATGCTGACATTTGGTAATAAAACAATAGCAAGAGGCATAAAAATCACCACGGAGATGCATGAAATTAGACAAGAAAGACAAACAGTGTGATGGCAGGAGAACCAAAATCAAGATTAAAAACAAACAATGGGCCCCATGTTGCAATATTAGCAGTTGTAGCTGTCTGTTTACCCGACTGAGTTAGCAGAAACGCATGGCTGAATTCAACTGGCCCAGGACATAATGATAGTATGATCAGGCTTTCAAGGACATACTGGAAACAGCCGAAAACCGGTTGGGATAGGTTGTAATATGCTCTTCTTAATAATCCTCCTGATCTTTATCTCCTGTTTTTAATGAGCTACTCCAGATCAGGTTACCACGGCAGAAAGACGGCTCCATCGGCACAGTTTCAGGACTGTGCTTGCGAAGGTGCGTGTTGGTTTTTTTCCAGCTTTCGTTCCAATGGTTAGCCGTTGTAATTTGAAGGTAATTACAGAGAAGACGTTGTTTTTCCTTTATTACAAACAGAGGCACTCCCTTGATATCACACATGTATGAGTGTTCTGCCTGGCATGAGGTGTGTGTGTATATTTTGCTTTGATTTCTCTGCTAAACCTTTGTTACCAGCACAGACCTACAACATGCAGAAGGAGATGCAAAGTACTTTCTCATGCGTCATGCCAGACATAACGCACAGTTACACGGGTAGAGCTTTGGAATAATTATCAGCAGCCACTACAGATTTGGAGATGTATAAAAAATAATGCATTGACCAGTTTCATCATGTAACATTTATCAGCTGAAGGTAAAATGAAAAGGTGGAAAGAGAAAAGTGTGATAAATCTCAATGTAACATTTTAATGCTTAATCTGTTCTCACATTCTACACAATCTGCAATAAACTTTTGAAATTGAGTCTATATTCAAATTAAAATCATCAAATTCACTTCATTAATTTATCATCTGCAAATGTGGGCACCTCTATAAAAGCAGAAATGAAGGCGTCTGTGTTTCAAGGAGTGGACATCTCCTTAAAATGTACTTTGAGATCAGATAACCTAAACACTAGATGTCAGACTCTGTAGGCCTCAGTTAATATTAACAAGTACAGCTTACTTGGCTGCAGTGATAGGAGAAAGCCTCTTCTCTTAAAGAACATGACAACACATCTAATGTTCAATGGAGAGATAAGACCAAAGTGTGGATGTCCACAGCACCACCAAAAACACAGCATATCAAATACCTCATGTCAAATGTGAAGTACAGTGGTGGAGGGGTGATGATTCGGACTTGTTTTGCAGCCAGTGGACCAGGGTACCTAACAGTTATGGAATCAACCATGCACTCCTTAGTATTCCAAATTTTTCTCTCAAATGTGAGACCATTTGTCCCATTGATAAAACTGAGTCATGCAACAAGAAAGTGATCCCAAGCACAACAGCAAATCTGCAAACAAATGGCCCAAAAAGAAAAGAATCAAAGTGAGTCAGTCTAGACCCCAACCCACCTGAAAATGCTGTGACAGGACCTCAAAAGAGCACAAGTGAAATCTCATTGAATTGAGCAACACTGTAAAGAAGAGCCAAAATTCCTCTACAACAATGGGAGAGACTGATGAAGTCATACGGGAAGCTATTACTTTAAGATATTGATGCTAATTGTGGTTCTAAATCTATTGAATCACAGGGTATACTTACTTACTTGCATTAATGCACAAAGAACCAATGTGTAAATCCAAACCACCCTATAAACTGAGATTACAAATTAGCAAATCCATAGATGCCATGCTACAAGTAAGTTGCATGTTGCCAACTTTTTTAACTGATCCCACTACACGATACAGTCGTCCACCCTGATCATTTAACAGGACACGAGTTATTCCCAAGTTTGTTGCGAGGAGAGCTGCAAAGAATCCTTCATCTGTCAGTCCTATGTGTCTTACTGTGTACACACCTCCATAAATAAATCAACAGTTGTTACGAAAGATTTCAAGGTAAAGCCAAACCCTAAGTGCCCGTGTCACACAATGGGTGAAATGGGACTTTAATTTTCATTTCACTAGCTGGGCCCACGTCCTCATTTTAGGTTTGACAGCGTTTTAGTAGGTAAAGGTGAATGCTTGGACATGAATTGAGCTGCGGTTTGGGGAACCCCTCAAAGGGGACTGGCGACAGCTCCCGGGCCTAGCAGATCCTCATGTACTAAACAGAAGTGAAGAAGTTAAAGAATTGAAAAGGAGAGGGAGGGTGGGGGCACGTAAACAAGAATGAGCAGCTTTCAGAACTGGGGGAACCTATATAGATGAGAACCGGAAGGAGCGTGTTTGGAGGCGTGGTCCCGCTCCCGAAATTCCAATACATAATCTCCAATTGTTGCACTGACACATGAATAAATGGTTAAGTTTGAGGTTATGGTGATATGCAATCAAGGTAATGTACTGGGGTCCTTACTAGATGACTTACTGGCAGGAAACCAGTGGGGTTAAGAGTGTAGATGACACTGATGACTACCTAAATGTATTCAGTAGGAACTATTCCAGTTTGTGCAGTTACCAAGTAAATGTTGGTGTAGATTAATCACGTGACAGCGGCCATGGCCACTGTGCATTTATAGGCAGAAAAGGCGTAAACATTAAAACACTTAGTTCTACTAAAATTGCTTTAACCTTGCATTACTGGATCAGTATTGAGAGTGCAGTGCAAGCATGCCAAACAGGACAGGTATTAATGGTTTTAATTGTAGGTGGACACCTCGGAACTGAGTAACCCGAGACCCCTGGCTGACCCTGGGCAGAGGCAGGTCACTGGACAATATGACACAACAACACAAGCATCTGATAATCCTGTGCATGTGCTGTCAGTGGAAGGGTTGAAGGATGTGGGTTGAGGTGCAGGAGGAAAGAAAAACAACATTAAGGATACAGTGAATAAATAAAATCAAAGGAGCTGAAGAAAAACCAAAAGGGATAAAGAAGAGGGAGAAAAAAAGAGAGATTTTGTGTGTAAGTGCTAAGTATGAGTGTGGTTGTATGAACAGAATGTACTCAACTGATTACCATGCAGGAATGAATGTGAAACGAGAAACACACGGACTGGATGATGTGGTTTAATCATCTATTAAACTTTTTAATTAGAGACTTTTTTAAAACATTGGATCGAGTCACTGATTCATGAACACACAAAGACTGAAGTAAATTTTCCTATCTTCACTGAGTGCCTTGAAGACACTGGAGGAAAAGGGGAAGGGGGCTAAATGTACCTTCCATCAATGACCGTGAACCACATCTACTCTCCGGGGGATAAACATTAACTTTTGGCTTGCCAAAGCATTGCAGCTTATCACAGGGTGGACCTGTTTTTAGTATGATTGATTTTATACACTGTATATATACATTTCATCTCTTTGCTGCCAACAAAGATAACACACTTTCAGAATATATTGAAATAAAAGATTAAAAAAATTTGGTAACTAAAACCAAAATGTCTTGGAATATTTCATCCCTCATCCTCTCGCTTTTTTGTGTGGTTTGTCTTAGAGGGTGGCCAAAAGGCTGAAAACACTTAGCGCAAGCATGGTTGGAGCAGAAACGAGCCCATTTCAAACAGGACACTGATTCAATATTGAACCGCAAAGATCTCATCGGTTCACATTGTGCACCCATGACTTAATTCCCAGACATGGAGAGAGCTTGAAGTTTGAGGATGACACCGCAATCATCAGATGATTACACCAAAAAAAAAAAAAAAGCAAGAAAAAAATGATGAGAGTTCATATCGGGAGATGCACAAAATCTTGCTGTTGTGTGCATAGAGAGCGAGGAGGAACTGCTCTAGGTTCCTGTGTTGCTGTCTTGGAGAACCTTTCATGTCTGTACAGGAAAGTGAAATCTTAAGAAAGTTTTTATCTCTTAGTGAAGCTAAAAGTTAAACTTTTTTAAGTATCCTGACTGGCAATATAACAGACTAGTTTCGGATGTTTGTGGTCCAAGACAGGACAATTCTGCAGCTGGTAAACTATTAGCTAAAAGTAATGAAGCCATATAATGCTTTCAAATGGGCAGTTTGCAGCAGTATCCATGCAAATAGCCTTCCTACACAGTTTGCAGTGTTTCATTTACAGCTGTGTTGCTTTACGCTCACTCACTGTAGCCTACTTGTCTGCTCAGGACTACTGAGTCATGTGACGGCACAGCAGTAGTACAGAACAAGGGAGGAGGAGGAGCAAAGTGTCCATGCGAGATTTGAGAGGAGTGGTGTTTGCACAGACATGTCTACACTAGGAATGTATTGAACATTGAGGACTGAAACTAAAGTATGCTGGCATGTGTCTGATACCAATACCAATGCTAGTTTCAGTACTATCGATATTTAGATTGAGCCACCTCCTCCTAGTAGCACGGAAAGGATAGGTCATGGTTCTAAACTGGAAAGAATGGATTGTCAACTGTGTTATCAACTTTGCTGTACGGTGCTATTCCATCTTTGGACAATCCAAGGACATTTTGGACATTACATTTCTTGAGCCTAGCTGCATTTGCGAAGTGTTCGTGAGTTTAGTGTGCTTTGATGGCTAGAATATGAACAATTGAATTAGAAAGAAGATATAAACCCAGCATATGGGTTTATGTATATTCTAGTCTAAATCATAAATCATAAATTCTAGTCTAATCATAAACTGTGGAAATTTTAAATGTATGGTAGTCCATTGTTCCCATGTCGCACTCACAGTCTGTATAAAATATTGTTAAGGGCCAGAATTCCTACCAGATGGCTGCTGACTATAAACTGAAATATTACAATAATAGACTACAGTGAGAACAGATTTTAGTTTCGTGTTCAACTCTTTAATGTGAGGGTTAATTCAGGGAAAAAACGTGACAGAGCGAGACTGAGCCAGCTACTTTCAGCTGCTTTCCTATTCACAAAGGGTCACCACAGCTGGTGATTTTTACAGTGGATGCCCCTCCCCACACAATCCCAAACTGTGATGTGTTTCATGCAACTGAGACTGCACATGAAAAATTCACTTATCAATAAAAACATAAAATGCAAAGGAAGAAATAAAACACAATAGAAGAAGAGAAAAAAATACTATAACTTGAGCTAAACACAACACAAAAAGATAAAAAACACAAAATAAGCTGACTAAACATTATGGTATAGTAAAAAATGGAGCGGAATAGAATAGCCCTTTATTGTGATTATGCAAAATTCAACCTCTAGAGGTTGAATAAAACACAACAACAACAAAAAAAAACATTAGCTGAATAAAGTATCATCTCAGAAAACTCTAGGGAAGTGTTTTTATGGAGAGAATAATGTGACGGAACGACTGTGGAAGAAACCAAAACATGCACAGGATCTCACGGACACACTTAAAAACAGTGTATGATTCCTTGGTGGTGTGAGGGAGGAAAAAGATGCAAAGTAATCTGTGTTTTAGTCACATGATTCATATAATGCTGTTGACTATTTCCGCAGATGTTCATGTTTTTCTTTTGGATTTTTTTCTATTTCAGTTGTTTTTAATTGAACATCGTGAACATTGTGTTTTGCGCAGTTTCGCAGAAATCTTATATTTGCCGGTTTTTCCATAAGTTGCAGTGCATTTTGACCTCTCAGGGCCACCATAGAAAAGATTTCAAAGTTAGTAATGAATCCCAGTGTTTCATAATCGAGAGCATCCTGTACAGATATAAAAGTTTTCTTCTGGCCTCGAGGTCCAAGTTAACAAAGACAGCTTTTGGCCCAAACGCTGTACTTTGAGAAACCTGGCACTGAAGAATTTAATATACGCTACAAGTATATTCCACCTCAGCATGTGCAAGGCTGTTAACGGTGATGGATTAGTCATCATGACTGAACAGACAAGAAAGGACTGCAAGTCAGACACTGGAAAAGAAAGTGTGTTCAGCTGCCACAGGTTGACATGTAATACCTGGGCAGGGAACAGCAAACACTCCACAGAAATTAAGACACAACAAGGTTGTATACTTTAAAGTCGCACATTTAAGGTATCATCAACACCTCTGCAGCCCAACAACATGTGACAGCACCAGGGAAGTGCTCATGCCAAAATATTAGAGGTGTGAAACCCAATAAGTCAAGGACTCTCTGCTGTTTACATGCGGTTGCTGTTTTCATTGGAACTGCGGGGATTTGCAGTCTGCAAATACTCGTGCTTTCCCACTGGATAGGCACTGTTGTCTGCCTCTAATCTGGTGGGAAGTCACAATGGGTCAATATTTGCCAGCGTGGTAGGCAGCGATCAATATGGACTGTTGTTTTCACATAGATGATAAGAAGACTGGTTAAATCTGAGAGCTGTCTCTGATGGCCTGTTTGCTATGCCCCCGGTGTGTAAAGACATTTGAACCTGTGTGTTGCACCGCTGTGGTTAAAGTGTAAAACTAACACAAACATTAACTTCATGTAGATCACAGTTCTTTAAATACCAAATAAGAAAGTGCTATTTCCGACAATGTAGACTAAAAAAAAATCAAACCTACTTTCCTTTGAAGCACCAGGTGACTGGAATAATCTGAACTTATCAGTATGACTATTCACTCATTGTTTCCTGTGTGAGGGCATAAACCAGTAATGGGACTACGTTTTGTGCCTCCTAACTAGTGCTGCGTCAGATCAGGAAACACTTTTGTTTTTTCTGTTCTCATACTCATCAAGTCATCATCATGTATGTGTGGTAGATTTGTCATTAATTTGAAGGACTTGTGGGTTGTACTGTGGGTTTACATTATCCATACCTTACAGGTTTTTTAATGATTACAGTGGTCCCTCGCTATATCGCGGTTCACCTTTCACGGCCTTGCTGTTTCGTGGATTTTTTTGTGCAATTTTGCATGCCTTTTTTTTTTAACAGCACATTGTAATTTGCGTCCTGATTGGCTGTAGACCACTGTCAATCAATCTCGTGCCGTGTCTACTGTACAGTACAGAATGCGTTTGGCTTGTCAAATTTACATAAATCTTCGATCGCTAGCAGTGTGACTCTGAAGTGTACTGTGTGTTTATAAGTTTTCTCCCCAACAAACACAACAATGTCGACGAAACATCGTCACCTGCAGGTGCCTTTGGTTTCTTTCTATAATACTGGTCTTATTTCTACGATGGTTTGAACTTTGGGAGCGTTTAAACAAGAGAGAAAAGTGTGATAATGTTCATGCCTGTCTGAGAAAAGTGTATAAAGTGTGTAGTGAGGGGTTTTACAGCCTTAAAACATCTATAATAATTGTAAAAAATAAAGTTGGCTACTTCGCGGATTTCACTTATCGCGGGTTATTTTTAGAATGTAACTCTCGCGATAAACAAGGGACCACTGCACACGTTAACATGTTAGCATGTTTCTTGACTTCAACCTTAGCAAGGGCAAGGTTTGAACAAGGTTTGCTTTATTGTGAAGAACTTTGTGATTTTTATCTGTGAAAAGTGCTAAATAAATACATTTTACACACTAATTTACAAAGCAATATCAACAGTTGTAGTTAAATGTTAAATGTCATAAAGTGCTGTTTTCATTGTAATGTCATGAATATTTCCTGGTTTGTGCGAGAGTGTGTTACTGGGCCACTTGCTCGGCCACATTTGAGTCTAATCAGATATTTTGGCTCACTCATGCTTTATGTAGCGCTTTCTTGCCCTATTCAGATGCAGATGCCCACATGCACCAGGTGACAGCAACCCGGACTACAGCACAAATGCAAAGACGCACAAATTTCTTGTGAAATTCATCTAATCGTGTGAAGCTTGGGAGGAAACTGAACACCACACAGTGCTACATCCTGAGAGACACCCTGTTTTGAGGCAACAGCACAGCCACTGGGACACCGTTCCACCCTTCACTGATGTCACCTGCCATATGGCCAGCGCATTTAGCCTTCAAGAGAAAACAGAAGGAACTGCATCTCTAGTCACTGTAACCAGGAGACAGAAACACTTACAATCTTCCTTCTGTTCATCCTCGGCATGCACCCATAGGCGTCCGCAGAGGCTACACAAGCAGAGCCTCATATTCCCCATTCATAGTCAGCTCAACTACAGCTTTGTACACACTCATACAGACGCACACCTCATTTAAAAGGTCACACCACAAAACACAGTGCTGTGTTGAGCCTTCATCCAAAAAATGGAAAGTTTTAATCTTTTCAGTCTATTTTTTTTGCTCAACAACGAAGAATAAACTGAGAAATAGGAAGAAAAAACAGCCATAAAAAGCAGGCCATTTGTCATAATTTCCCGCTGCCGGTAGCTGTGGACAGAATGAGAAAGTGGTGGCGGTAGCTGGAAACGTGATGGCGCATCTTAAACAGGGGGAGGGTTCCACCCGTGAGGGTAGGAGAGGTGTGGCACCAACGCAGCACGAAAAAAAGTGCAGGGACCTGGGACTAGAGGGACTGGAGGTGGCCCCTGATATGGAGCACAATGTGGATTTGGAGGTGATAAATGGAGCTGGAGGCAGGATATCTGGGTAGTGTTGACAGTGTGTATGTGTGTGTGTGTGTGTGTGTGTATGTGGGTCTGGTCAGTGTAGAAGGACTTGTAATGCTGTTGGTCTGGCTGGACTCGTGACTGCAGGACATAAGCCATTCGTTACACAGAGACAGTTACACAGCAGGCTAAATGAGGCTTATCCAAGAGTCTGGCTGGAGGTGTGTGTGTGTGTGTGTGAGGGTGTGTGTAGGTGTGCCTTCGACTTTTTACTGTGTTTTTTAGTGCAAATGTAAAATGTTAGTGTATGCATGTATAACGTCTGCGCGTGTGTGTGCTCTGTCTCCACTGTGCCATGTCACCACACTCATAAAAGTCATCACAACGAACACTAACCTCAAAACCCGCACGACCCGAAGAAAGCGGCTCTTGATGTGAGCGGAATCAGAACTGAGCTCATTACTTTTTCCACAATGAGAAAGTTGTTTGTGTGACACTCCTAATTCTAATACTTGTGCATGGCCTGCTTTTATTTGGAAATTTCCCTGGCTGTCCTCGGGCTCCTCTCAACACGCTGTTCCCGCTCACTTTTTCTGAGCCTCATTTTCCAAAAGAGGCAACACGTTTGACATGACTGACAATAAACAGAGGTTAACCAGATAAATGGAATCAGGAATATCCAAACACGGAGAAATGACTTTGTAGATCTCAGCGATTAGGCGAAAGACCTTTAAAATGAAGCTGGGTGCCAGGGGTGAAAAAAAAGTAGAAGAAAGGAATGAAAAAGGAAAAAAGACTCGTGATCATATGATGAAGAAGTTTTGTCCAAGACAATGTTGTGCAAAAGGCCAACAGCAATGCTCGCAGTTCTTCAGTGCAAGTAAATCTATGGCAAGAAGTTCATTTTCATAGTAGACCAGTCAGCTAGCCAGACTTGAACTTTGACCCTATAAATTTAAAATACCATCACTTTATTTAATCCTGTCGTACATTTATGCGAAATTTGTGATCACTAAATAACACTTTCCTGGGTATTGACCTCACATGCGTTGTAAAGTAATGGTAACCATGACCTTTGACCACAATACACATTTGTACTAGACATAATTAAATAAACTCGCAGAAGTACACTTTTTAACTCCTTATTAATGCAAACATCTAATCATCCAATCACATGGCAGCAACTCGCTGCATTTAAGAATGCAGACATGGTCAAATCAATTTGCTGAAATTCAAATCAAGCACTAGAAAGGTGATTTACGTGACTTTGAACGTGGCATGGTTGTTGGTCCAAAAACTGTGGATATACTGGGATTTTTTTCCCACACTGTCATCTATACGGTTTACAGAGAACAGTCTGAAGTATCCAGGGAGCAGCAGTGCTCTGGGTGAAAATGTCTTGTTGATGGAGAAAAGCCAGACTGCTTTGAGCTGATATGAAGATAACAATAACTTAAATAATCATTTGTCAGAACCAAGGGATGGAGTTAAAGCAACTCTGAACACACAACAGGAAACTGCAGCAGAAGAGCACACCAGATGTCCCTCGTAGGTCAGCTAAGAAAGATTTGCACAACCTCACTGTATTAGACAACAAGATGCGTCTCGATGTCTGCTGCAACATTCAGATGGGAGGGTCAGAATTTGGCATAAATAACATGAAAGCATGGATTCATCCTGACTCCCGTCAACAATGTATGTTAATAATGGTGATGAAAATGTGTGGGGAATATTTTCTTGTCACCCTTTAGGTTCCAACTACGTATTTAAGCACCACAGTCTGCTTGAGTATTGTTGCTGTCCATCCCTTTATGACCACAGTGTACCCATATTCTGATGTCTGCTTCCACGAGGCTAATGCAGCATGTCACAAAGTTTAAATCATCTCAAACTGGCTTGTTCAACATGATGTGATCCCAAAAAGCTGATTCAGTTCATCTGGATGTAGCGTTTACAGTGGGAGAAACGTTTTGTGACTTGTCCAAGTGACTTCTTTAGCCTCTAAAGACTGATTGCTGCAAACATCGGGTTTTAGACATCTGCGACTTTTACCATTTCTCTTCACTCAGTAGTCAGTTTTGTAAAATTCGTATTTGTCTGGTGATAATTCAGCATGCAGGATCATTTGCAGAAACGCTCAGCTTCACACTCGGGCAGTTACAGTCACACTTGAGTGATGGTAGTTCAACCACAGTCTAGCAGTAATGGCCAGTGAGCACAGAAATATGGCTCCCTCATTGGCAGAAGGTGATTAAGTTACATTTTTCTTACTCACTTGTGCTATACAAACACTCACAGCAAGACTCCAGAATTAACGCCCGATTCCCCCAATCACAAGGCCTCGTCGGAAGCGTAGACAACGATCATTTCTTGTCATTTCATAGCTTCTTTCAAAATGTCTATATTTTCTATAGTTGAAGGGTAAAAACTCAGGTGAGGGCTTACGGCCAGTTTGAGAGATCAGTAGTTATGTATTGTATACTTACAAGTTACACACAGATTAACTAGGATTTCACTTCCAGTGTCCTAAAATATCTGTCTTGACGATCCTGGCGACTTATATTGACCTTCTCCTCTCTGACCTGTGTTAACTCATTTGTTATCACCTCAGTAACTCATTTTCAATCCCTAAAGAACCTTTATTTATTGCTCTCTGTCTGGCTCTCCACCCACAGTTTCTCCAGCTGTCTTGCTGTTTCTTCTGCCTTACATCCCTCTGTCCCTCCCCCTTCTGCTTCCCCCATAATGATGTTAATAAAGTGAGCAGAATGGATTATCCAGATTCCCATGGCAGCTGGCCTGAGCACTGCTTTGTCTCCCACTCCCGTCTGTTAACTGGTGGGAATCATTCACTTAGCGTTATCGCTACACACCAACACTATCGGGGCTCACACACACCGTGCAAATACAGATTCTGATTAGCGATGTGTTTGCTCAGCTAAGCCACGATCATAAGGTAATGCCAAGAAGTGGGAAACAGATGAGGTTGCAGACAAGTTTGAAACCTACCAAGAACGGTGAAGATCAAACACAAAAGAGAGTGAGTGAAAGACAACAGCTAAATGATTTCCAAATGTTTCCTCTATAAAGGCTAAAGAGACACCAGTTCACAGAAACAGTCTTATATTCCCAGGGCTGGTCGTGCTGTAACTGTTCTAGCAAACCTCTCTCCAATCTAATATAACCTAACGAGGCAGATTGCTCTAGCAAACACTGCCGGACAGTGTACGGAGAGCAGCGAACATGCTGTAGTTTCATTAAGCTGAACTTTTTCAGAGCATTAGGGATGTGGGCAAAGAAACAGTGGGTTGGCTTGATGTTGAATTTGTGTCCAATTTTAATCATTTAAGCCTCTCCACACTGCAGACTTGTGTCTTTCTCGCCTTATCTTGTTTGTTGTTTCCAAAATTGAAGCTGTTCTTGTGAAATGAGGATGAGAAAATTTTGAAAAAAAGAAAAAAAATGAAAAAAGGACTGGGGATTAGAATTAGAGAGGCATCTGTGATTTACAGTTTCTGACCACGATGTGTCGTTCCCTTCTGTCATGCCCTGTATGGAAAAATGAATCTAGATCCACAATTGAAACTACTAACAAAGAACAGGCCAGCTGTGTGCCGTACAGAAAGAGCTTTGGCACATCTGGAGGCTATCAAGAGGAACAGGTAGGGAGAGTTTCCCAGACACAGTAACCAAGGCAGAGATGCCTCTATTGTGCTCAGATGAGTGGAAGTGCATTTAATCAGATAGCTTTTAAGTAGATTTTTCACATATTTACACTTAACATTTGTATTTTCATTTTATGAAAATCATCTATCTATCCAGCTATCTATCTATCTGTCTTCAAATTCAATTTTTATTTATATAGCACCGATTCAGAACAGCAGTCACCTCAAGGCACTTTATATTTAACCTCCTAAGACCCAAACTCTTCCACAGCATGCATTTTTAATTTCTCTTTGATATTTGGGTATATTGGGACCCGATGAATGTAAAAACAAAGAATTACCAGATTTTTTTTTTTTTTTACCTGATTTTTGTTTCTAAGAAGCAGAAGCAGTATAATGTCCTCGTAAGTGGATATCAGGCCCCTGCAGAGCAAAATTGAGTATTTTGGTCTAAATAACCCAAAATGTGATGTCCACATATGTGGACGCCAGATCCTAGGAGGTTAAGGTGAATGCCCCAACAATCAGAAAATCTCTTATGAGCAATCACTTGGCGACAGTTGGAAGGAAAAACTCCCTTTTAACAAGAAGAACTAGGCTCAGAGAGGGGCAGGCATCTGCTGCAACCAGTTGGGGGTGAGGGGAGGAAAACAGGACAAAAGACAAATTGTAGAAGACAGAGAGAGATTAATAATAACTAATCATTAAATGCAGAGTGGTGTATAAATGCACAGGGAGTGGAAAAAGAAGAAACACCCAGTGCATCATGGGAAGCCCCCCAACAGCTTAGGTCTAATCTAACACTAATCTACTTAAGCGATGGTTCAGGGTCACTTGATCCAGCCATAACTATATACTTTATCATACTTGGTTCCACAGAAGAGGGACCTGAAAGCTGAAGGCTCTGCCTCCCGTTCTACTATTAAATACTCTAGGAACCAGAAGTAGACCAGCATTCTGTGAGCGAAGTGCTCTACTGTGCTGACACGATACTATAAGGCCTGAATATTCAAGACCTTGTATATGAGGAAAATGATTTGACATTTGATTCTGGATTTAAGAGGGAGCCTATGAAGAGAAGCCAACATGGGATAAATCTGCTCTCTCTTTCTAGTCCCTGTCAATACTCTGGCTGCAGCATTTTTGATCAACTGAAGGCTCTTCTGGGAGTTTTTAGGACATCCTGATAATAACGAATTACAGTAGTCTAGAAGTAATAAATGCATGAACTAGTTTTTCAGCATCACTCTGAGACAGGATGTTTCTAATTTTAAAGATATTCTACAAATGCTGGAAAGCAGCATACTTGGTTAATATCTGCATTGGAGGACAAATCCTGGTCAAGATTACTCTGGACGTCATTACCTTGGCTTCCAGTAAGTATCTGGTCAGACACCATATTTCTAAGATTTAAAAACTATGTTGTTAATGTTCACACATTTGCATGCACCAAAAGCAGATTACAATTTTAAGTGATGCATGCTTACATAAAAACAGCATTTTTACCCAGCTTTCTTTGTTTTAAGCAGCGATGAGTTCTGACGACTGATTTCTCTTATAGACCAACAGCTAAAGAGAGGAAAATAAGCTTTTTCTGAAACACTCCTCAGGAGGATTAAGTTTAGCAAGCATACCTGAGTTGTGTCATGAGAGGAGCTTGAATAATGAACAAGTGGAAAAACACACACACACACACACAGGGTGAAACAGAGAGCATAAACAAGATGGGAAGGAAATGGATGTTTGTGAAAGTAAAAGCGGCAACTGGGAGGAAAGATCTGCGGGAGAGAACAGTAGGAAACAGAGGTGAGATTGTGGTGAGGGGGCCAGAGGGAGGGAGGCAGGAAAAGAGGCTCAAGCCAAGTGGTGAAATGGGATGGAGACAGTACCTAAGAATGACTAAGCACTTTGCAATTCTTTAATACAGTTATCCATTTTAGCAAGAAGGCGTGACGCGCCAGCTCCAAAGATTCGTTACGGCCTCAATCGAGTCATCCACAGTTCTATATACTGGCGTTTGACGCAGGATCAAAATGGAAAAGCGCTTGATTGAGTTTAGAAAGGAGTCATTCTTAAAGAACTGGGAATACTTCGGTCTTTATGTTAGCAGCGGTACGACACTTGGATCTGAGAGCGCTTTTCACTTTACGCTTGGAGACCAATTTGGATTACACAGCCACAGAGGAGACCAATCAAATTTTAAGCAAAATGGAGAACACATCCCTCACCTCTTCTGCCTCTATTTCCCCTCTTTCTGTTCACTCATTCACTTCTCCTATCATCTTTCAGCCACCATCCATATGTCCATGCATCATTTTCCATTACTCAGCTCCTCTATCCACATATCTAAATCTTTTATCTTTGTCTCCATCGCCCCCTTCTCACTCGGCAAAGCGCTACCGGGCTCTGGCAAACGTAATTCGGGCCCCTTAGTTTCTGTCAGCCTTCTTGGACACAGTGCAAAATGTTCTTTTTTCCACATTATGAGCCCCCCCACCCAACTTTCTCATCATCACTGTTCTTCATCGTACCCCTTCCTTCCTTCTCTGAATATCTTTGCTCCCCCTTTGCTCTAATTAATTCTGCTGTGAATTAATTACCAGGGGGAATCTTCCCAAAACAGAAGCGAGAGAGAGAGAGAGAGGGGTGAGAGTGGGGAGTAATAGGGAGGGGATCTGCATTAATCACCTCTCTATTCCTCAGCATAAAAAAAAGAAAGAGAGAAAAGCTTGAAACAAAAGAGGCCACGAAATGAAAGAACAACATAACAAAGACACGATAAACAAAATTGTTTACTTCGCCCTCACCTCCACAGCTGAAACCTCATGGGGATGTGATTAGGAAAACAGGGCTCCCCCCCACCACCACCACCACTTTTTCCTTTCTTTCTTTCTTTTTTTCTGGTTTCCTGCCCCTCCTCGCTCCGCTCATTTCTCTTTGATGAAGTTGTGGGAGTTCAGAGGGATGCGGCGCGGCTGGGATATCGCCTGAGCACAAAGCACCATGGGAAGAGCAAACTTTGGCTCATCCGATGAGCGGGCCGCTTGGTGTGTTTGCACGTGCTGCGACGGCTTCCCCCCGACCCGTGCGTGCTTATACTCGGGGGTGCTGTCATACCCGGCCCATTAAAAACTTCAAAAGTGAGAAATGGGAAATTAAAACCGTTCACTGATATGTTAGCTCACGCCAGATCGCTCCTCTCCTCTCCGCATGCTAATCAAGATGTTTGTAGCAAAAAAAAAAAGAAAAAACCACAGAGGCTTGTCAAACTTCAGGAGGTCCAACAAACCCATGACTCAATCCAGCTTGTGCGTGTGTTGCTGAGGCAACCCAGACTCCAAGAAAGGGTGACAACAAGGGGATAGGATGTCAAGGAGCAATGTGTTTGGACAAAAACACTTGGAATAAAAAAATCACTGTTTTTCTTTTTGGGGAGGTTGGGGACACAGGGTTTTTCCTTTATGTGTGTGTGTGTGTAAGGTGGGTGGAGGGGATTCTAGTCACACTGACAATGAAGATGCCACCAGGGGCTTAAAGCAAGGATAAGGTCTGTGCATGAAGTATATTTGGGTGGGGGATGGAAAAATAGGGAAAACATCAAGTCGGGGGGGCCGTCACCATGGAAATGTTGAGCTTCACACACTTCATCTTCTGCAATCTGGTTACATTTTGTGCAAGTGTTTGTACAAATAAACAGATTTTTTTTCACTGTAAAGGAAAACACAAATAAACTACACGGATCAGCCATAACATTGAAGCCATACGCCATTGTATAAGATTGACCCTCTGTTCACCACTTGACCGACACTTGATATTTTTTAAACGTGCTATACAAATAAAGCTGACTTGACTTGACTGGACCACTGAGAGATGACGTCACTAGTCGTGTCTGGACCTAAACTCCGCTGCAAGTCCATATATCAAACGATCACTGTGGCATTACTGAGAGTTGAAAAACTGTCTAAAGTCTTTCATCTTTAATAAAATGATCAGCGTTATGCTCTACCAGGTGTAACAATTGAGTTTAACATCCAGGCATCCATGAAAATGGAATTTATGACATTTAACGGATTTAGAAGTTAGCAGGGAGTTAGCTCGCTAGCTTCTATCTAAATACAATATAGCATGTCCTGACTGCGGGGTTTTGGAAACAAATTAAAACGTACAGCTCTGTTATCACTTCCAACATAAATGAAGACAGAAAACTAAACAGCAGTGACGTTTGTAGGGTTACTGAAGTTTGGCTAGCTGGTATATAATGATGTGCTACGTGACCGCTAGCGACACAGCTATGTTAGCATAATATAAACAAGCTAACTTTTTTTTCCACTCGATAAAAGTTAACGTGAGTGTTCTCGGTGGTCAGGAACAAATGTAATCGCTGTAAAAGGACCAAACTTCAGCCAGGAGAACAACTGAGATAATCCATCCACAATACGAGGTTAGTCATTCATATACTGCTGCATGGGCTGGGCTGTAGTTACATCCTAAGGTTTTAAAAACTGAGCTTAAATAAATGATTAGTGGTAATAAAAGCCGAGGGACGTCAGTGATCACTGACTGTTTTAGGAGCTTTTTGAGATCAAATAGAAGAAAATACATAACATTAAACATGTTAACAACACAAAAGCCATATTAAACGCAGACTATTTTAGGCCCGGAAGTAGGATTCGTCGTGTCATCACTGAACAACCAGATTGCGATGGCTAGATGCCTGGGTCAGAGCATCTCCAAACCTGAAGCTTTTGTGGGGTGGTTCTCAGTCTGCAGTGGTCAGTATCTATCAGAAATGGCCCATGTTGACCTCTGTACACCTCTGAAAGCACCAACAATTAGCATGTGAGCATCAGAATACAGAGCAATGGAAGAAGGTGGCCTGGTCTGATGATTCATGTTTATTTTTTAATCACGTGGGTGGCTGGGTACGTGAATGTCACTGTCCTAGCACCATGATGCACTATGGAAAGAAAGCAAATAAGCAGAGGCTGGGTGATGGTTTGGGCAATGTTCTGCTGGGAAGCCTCAGGACTCGCATCTAAGCATTGTTGCAGTTCTGCCTCCTCCAGGATTATCAACCCGCTTTGCTCTGCTATGTCATCAGTATATATTAATGAGGTTAGGAGAGAGGTACAACACGGAGGATCTGCAGATACATAGTGGAGCCTCTGTCACGGTTTAGTGCTGCATTTCAGCCAATGCCGCTGGAAAACTTGTAAACAGTTGATGGAATCATGAATGAACAATTGGACTGTCATATTTTGATCCACCATGCAGTACTTCATTTTTCAGCATGACAATAAACCCAAACGCTCTGCCAGTGCATTGCAAATATACCTGGATAGACACAATGATGCACTATCAGTCATGGATTAGCCTCCTCATTGCCCAGACCTTAACATTATTAAATCAGCATCAACAGCAAATTGAACAAAAGGCAGCAAACAACCAAAGAACAGCCTTAGAAAGTATTTCAGAATTGTGAAAGCTCTGTTTTGGCTTTATATATTGTATTTCAATTTATGTGGGCACATGTTTCATTGAATAGCTGCACCTATTTCCCATTATTATAGTGAAATATTTAAAAAATGAATTGAATTTATCTTTATTTTCATTACAAATACATGACCCATGATGAGAGGTGCCTTCCGTATGGTGACCCTCATTCACACAATACACCATTGCACGTAATACATAACACTATTGCATGAGAACACCACCACATATTTGGCATTATTGCACATAATAACAACTATCACATATGGTGCCAGGTCGAGTTTAATGCACTGATAGCTACAGCCGGTTTGTCCTTGTTTTAATGCCCCTGTATCTGTTGCCAGATAGCAGCAGTTGGAACAAATTGTGACCAGGGTGTGAGTAGTGTTTTAAAATGTTCTTGGCTTTCCAACGGCAGCGGGAGCTGTGGAGTTCTTTGAGAGTGGGTAGAGACCGGCCGATGGTTTCCTGGGCAGTCTTTATGATTCACTGAAGTGTTTTCCTCTGCGCTGCTGTGCAGCTGGAGAACCACACACAGAGTCAGTAGCACAAGATGCTCTCAATAGAGCAGCGGCAGAAGGACACCAGCAGTTTTTGAGAAATGTTACTTTTCCTGAGGATTCTCAGGAAATAAAGTCTCTGCGGGGCCTTCTTTGCCAGCTCTGCCGTGTTCACATCCCAGGCCAAGTTCTCCATGAAGTGGACTCCCAGGAAACGGAAGTCTGGCACCTTCTCCACACGATCCTCACTGATGTATAGTGGTTGAATGTCCAGTTTTCTTCTCCTGAAATCCACGATGAGGTCCTCGGTCTTGTGTGTTCAGGATCAGGTTGTTGTCTGTGCACCACGCTGTCAATTGCTCCACTTCGTTCCTGCAGGCAGACTCATCACCCCGAGAGAGAAGCCCCACCAGAGTTGTGTCATCTGCAAATTTGATGATGGTATTGCTGTGATGGGTGGAGGCATTGTCATGTGTTTACAGTTTGAAGAGCAGGGGGCTCACCACACAGCCCTGAGGGTCCACCCTGACATTTTGTGTACAATCTGTCAGGAATTCCTTAATACAGCACAAGCTGGTAAAAGGAAGTGCTTGGGCTACTAGTTTGCATACCAGTCTGTAAGGAAGGATGGTATTAAGATGGTGTCAATATAAAGGAGACGTGAGTAGTTCTCTCGGTGCACCAAGAGAACTACTCACGTACTCGTACTCACATAGCATCCTCAATCAAAAAAATCACAGTACAGTGTCAGTGAATAAGTCCAGGTCCGGATGTTCAAAAATGTCCCAGTTAGTCCCTTCAAAACAATCCTGCAGAGAGGCATCATCAGGCCAGGTTGTGATGGTTCTTATGGTGGTAAGAGCACATTTCCTGAGAGGGGCATATACGAGAAATCATAACCTGAGCTAGCCCAGTTTGATGTTAGAGTAGACCTCATCCAAGGTATTGAATCCTGGTAGCACACTTTACATGTTGATGTAAATAAGAGATGGTTCAAGACGTTTGTAAAGTCTGTCTGTGGGATCATTCATTATCTCAGAGCTTCCCAAAGTGTGGGGCCCACACCCTAGGGGGGGCACAGAGCCATTGCAGGAGGGGCGCGAAAAGGGAAAAAAAACAAAAACGCTTGGACACTGCTAGCATGAGGCGCCCACACAAACGCAAAGCAGGAGATGAAGCATTGCTGAATATGTTTCCAAACCAACTTCATTCTAAGCCAAAGACTAGAAAATATGGTGAAGCATATCTTCCCTTTGGGAGCCACTGCATTATCTTAACCAATTATCCAGTTCAGGCTGACTCTTAGCTGACATAGGGGAAGAGACACGGTACCCACTGGACAGGTCAACAGTCTATTGTATAGTAAATGTTGAATGATCAGTTAATCTAACACACAGTGGTGTGCTGGTTAGCACTTACATCACAGCAAGAAGGTCTTTTGTTTGAAACCACCATCTGGCCTTTCTGTGTGAAGTTTGCATGTTCTCCCCGTGTCTGTGTGGGTTTTCTGTGGATACTCAGGCTTTCTCTCACAGTCCAAAATGTGAGAGAAAGTGAGATTAGATTAACTAATAATTCTGAATTGCCCTTGTTGTGAATGTGAGTGGTTGTCTGTGCCCTGTGACAGACTGGCGACCTGTCCATGATGCACCCTGCCTCTCACCGTATATCAGCTGAGCTAGGCTCCAGCCCCCGCATGACTGAATTGAATAAGCAAGAAGAAAATGGATGGATGGAACATGCATGTCTTTGGACTGTGAATGTTCTCCCTGGATGTGTGGGTTCTTTCGAGGTTGTCCAGCTTCCTCCCAAACTCCACATAAAAAGGCCATAGCCAGCTTGCAGATCCTATTCAGAGAGGCCTTTTGCTGAATAGCTAAGTGCTAACCAATCCAGATCAATAATCAATCTAAAAACAGCCCATACTGCTGTATGAACACTCATACACATACTCACACACACATAGTAACTTGCCAACCCCACCCACCTAAATGACACACACAAATTCATGTTTCTATGCTGAGCCAAGCCAAAATTATCAACACAATAGCTGTTCCCCTGCACCGAATGTGGGATTTGAAGGAAATCCCAAACTGTGGTAGACCACAAAGGAAGTTTAGTGACCCATTGCTAGAAGGAATAAAATTCTAAGCCTACTGAGAAATCCTGAAACATGTCACCTGAAAAGGGACTACTTTCCACCATTTCAAAGGCACATGTACTCACAGGTTACTGCTTTACTATCAGATGGACTTCCATCCCATTACCTTTCCAAATATTAGGCTGAACATGAGAATCCAGACAGTGGTTTCCCCTCTGTGCCTTTTGCTATGATCAGCTTTCCAAGCTTGAGTAACTGCTGGCTATCACATGTCAGCATCCGTCTTCCAGTACCCATAAAGTTCTGTGATTTGGGGGTTTATTTCCTGTTGTTGGTTCTGATTACAATTGTAATGAACCTCACCGCAGTTTGCTTGGCAGTAAAATGAAACCCACAACTGCAGTCATCACTTGATGCGATTATTTTGCATAGGAGCCAATTCAAACGGCATCAGTCTCACCTGGCCAAATGAAACTCGTTAATACAATAAAAGCTCCAGCTAAGCTGTACAAGACTGCAAACACACAAATGCACCCTTAAAAACACAAGGCTCTGCCACATGGCACCTTCTCACAACCAGACACCTTACTCCCACTAAACTAAACACGATTAACTCACTGAGGCAGAGACAAAATAAGTGGCCAATTATGGTGATGTAACAGAAGCAAAACCTTGTTATGATTCATATTTGTGAAGTGATACTGGGTTCAAAAGGGTTTTGGATGAGAATGAATGTCTTCTGTGGGGGGAAAAAAAGCCAAAATATTGCCAGTATTTTACAGTAAATGACACTGCATGAGAATAAAAAATGCAGACATGTTATATAACTTCTGGTAAAGTTTGTACTTTAACTTCAGCCTGTTTCAAAGAGGTAATCATGTTTTGCCATGCTGGGTTGAATGAGAGGGATAAGTGACATTGGTGCATACCACCAAATTATACATAATGGTTTTTTTTCCCTCTGTAAATGTTGAGATCTTACCATGACCTGTTCTGAGAGTGTTAAAGCTGCAGCAAGCAGAAATCCAGGAAAGCAAAAATTTGGAAAAAGCTTTCTGTTTTTAGTCTGTGCCACCAAATCAATCTCAAAGTCAACCAGTGGGAACATGCGTCTTCACGTGTGGTTTGTACCACACGTGAAGACCAAAACAGAAACTGTGGTATTTTGTAAATATAATAATAAACGCGAATTCACTGTGTAATTGTGTAACTTAATTAGCAGCATCCTCCTGAAATGTGCCAACAACACTGAGAGTAACATCCTCCTCTCTGCCCCTTAATGCTCTCTGGTTGCTATGGTAACACGTAAATATTTCTTTCAAAATAAGACACACAACTGCAACATCGGAGAAGACCCAGGCAAACCGAGTTAATGACAAAAACCCTGAAAATCATAAATTTCACACCCGAGGCGCAACTCTCACGGCCCGGTACCAAATAACTCACGGACCGATAGCCCGGGGGCTGGGGACCACTGCTCTAACCCATTAAATACCAAGTCTGAGTAAGAGACTCCAAGGTTTCTTATTATTATTTTTTGTCTAGTAACAAAACTCATTAGATATTGTTTTATTTATCATGGACATTTATCTATTGTCTTAGCTAATTATAGGCCAATCTCCAACCTTCCTTTCATATCAAACATCCTTGAAAGAGTAGTTGTCAAACAGCTAACAGATCATCTGCAGAGGAATGGTTTATTTGAAGAGTTTAAGTCAGGTTTCAGAGCTCATCACAGCACAGAAACAGCTTTAGTGAAGGTTACAAATGATCTTCTTATGGCCTCTGACAGTGGACTCATCTCTGTGCTTGTCCTGCTAGACCTTAGTGCAGCATTCGATACTGTCGACCATAATATCCTATTAGAGCGATTAGAACATGCTGTAGGTATTACAGGTACTGCACTGCAGTGGTTTGTATCATATCTATCTAATAGACTCCAGTTTGTTCACGTAAATGGAGAGTCCTCTTCACACACTGAGGTTAATTATGGAGTTCCACAGGGTTCAGTGCTAGGACCAATTCTGTTTACATTATACATGCTTCCCTTAGGCAGCATCATTAGAAGACATAGCATACATTTTCACTGCTATGCAGATGACACCCAGCTCTATCTGTCCATGAAGCCAGATAACACACACTAATTAGTTAAACTGCAGGAATGTCTTAAAGACATAAAGACTTGGATGGCCGCTAACTTTCTGCTTCTTCATTCAGATAAAACTGAGGTTATTGTACTCGGCCCTGAAAAGCCTAGAAATATGGTATCTGACCAGATTCTTACTCTGGATGGCATTACCTTGGCCTCCAGTAACGCTGTGAGGAACCTTGGAGTCATTTTTAACCAGGACATGTCCTTCAACGCACATATTAAACAAATATGTAAGACTGCGTTCTTCCATTTGCGCAACATTTCTAAAATTAGAAATATCCTGTCTCAGAGTGACACTGAAAAACTAGTTCATGCATTTATTACTTCTAGGCTGGACGACTGTAATTCATTATTATCAGGATGTCCAAAAAACTCGCTGAAAAGCCTTCAACTAATCCAAAATGCTGCAGCAAGAGTCCTGACAGGGACTAGAAAGAGAGAGCAGATTTCTCCTGTTTTGGCTTCCCTTCATTGGCTTCCTGTTAAATCCAGAATTGAATTCAAAATTCTGCTCCTCACATACAAGGTCTTAAATAATCAGGCCCCATCTTATCTTAATGACCTTGTAGTACCATATCACCCTATTAGAGCACTTCGCTCTCGCTCTGCAGGCCTACTTGTTGTTCCTAGAGTATTTAAAAGTAGAATGGGAGGGAGAGCCTTCAGTTTTCAGGCCCCTCTTCTGTGGAACCAGCTTCCAGTTTGGATTCGGGAGACAGACACTATCTCTACTTTTAAGATTAGGCTTCAAACTTTCCTTTTTGCTAAAGCATATAGTTAGGGCTGGACCAGGTGACCCTGAATCCTCCCTTAGTTATGCTGCAATAGACGTAGGCTGCCGGGGGATTCCCATGATGCATTGAGTTTTTCCTTTCCAGTCACCTTTCTCACTCACTATGTATTAATAGACCTCTGCATTGAATCATATCTGTTATTAACCTCTGTCTCTCTTCCACAGCATGTCTTTTATCCTGTCTTCCTTCTCTCACCCCAACCGGTCGCAGCAGATGGCCGCCCCTCCCTGAGCCTGGTTCTGCCGGAGGTTTCTTCCTGTTAAAAGGGAGTTTTTCCTTCCCACTGTTGCCAAAGTGCTTGCTCATAGGGGGTCATATGATTGTTGGGTTTTTCTCTGTATCTATGAAGCGCCTTGAGGTGACTTATGTTGTGATTTGGTGCTATATAAATAAAATTGAATTGAATTGAATTGAATTTATTGGCCTTACACTCTAAAGTAATCCTGTCAATCATGGCTATGTTGTTCATTAAAAATAGGTACAGTCCCAATCAAAGTTTAACACCATTTGAACAACAAGGTTCCAAGTAGAGCTTCAACATGCAACAAGAAGAAATGGGAGGGACACAAAACATTTTTTGGAGCGTGCAATTTTCACAAAGAAAATAACTCCCCCCGGGGCAATCGCCAGCTTCTCTGGGTTCGTTTGCATTAACGCATTATTAATTTATTATTATGTAAAGTTTCATGGAGCAACGCAAATTAATGTGAAAAAGAGGAGAGACTATAAGGAAATATTATAAGTATGTATAAACACAAACATCCACTCTGTGTATTGGGTTGATGCTTCTCTGACTTTCTAGCTAACTTACAGTTAGTTGCTATGTGGCTGACAAAGTAACTTTGTCTATTAAAAACACTGCTTGTCGTTGTGAACATGTTTTTAGAGTGAGCATATAAATATTTGACAGAAAAAGAATCAATTACGCCCTCCAAAGGGTTAATCTGCAAATATAACCAGTTTGTACAAGACCACTGATTTTTCACACTGCCACATTCTGTCATTTCGGACATACTTCATCACGCTCAGTGACGCTTCTTTCTGGTTTGGTGACGAGCCTGTGTCTCAACTTAGTCTGGGCTTCTGTCCTCCACATACAGGCCTATCGACACCGTTTGGAAGTGGAGATGATCGATGAGCTAGTGCGTCATTCCCTTGAGCGTGCTCCATTAGAACCGTCACCATGTGCCTTGTGCCAAACCCAGCAACATCCAAGACAATGTGATGCATCAGTCATCAAACCATTTTTCCCCCCTTGGACTAGAGGATCTGAGCCTATGGTGGGTGGTACATTTTCCTCTGATATAATCCCATCTTCAGCTTCTATCCCACCCCAGGCCTGATAGAAACCAAAGCTCTGTGCATTTCATCCCAAAACCAGAACTGTCTAATTTAGCCCACTTTATCACCCAAGCAGTCAGAGCACTGTTCCCACACAGAGCATGTCCACATCCAGATTTACGCCAACACATCATCGAAGCCTATCTTAGTGTGGCTCACCTCCTAAGCCAGAAGAGACACAGAAGTTTCTGCTTCATGTCCTGGGAACCTCTACTGTCTCAGTCCAGAGCTGGCACCAGAAGCACATGGGGAGGGGTAACGGAGGAACTGGGGTTTGTTGGGGCAAGAGCTGCAGGATGAGAGGCATCCAATCAAACGCAAACCAGATGGAGGGATGGATGAATGAATGAATGAGTAGGGAGGAGAACCTGAGTCATCCTCTTTCTTAGTCTTCCTCCAGTTGTATTTGTTTCAGTGGACGCTCCAGTGTGTAGGTTTATCTGCCTGCATTTTTTTTATCTGGTATTATCAAATGGATAATTTCAACTAATCTTGATTGGTCAAAGAAACAATTCAGTCTTGCAGATGGCTGTGCAAGAGAAAAATCGCTTGAGTTGTTTTTTTCTCCATCAGTGGTTTATCTCTATACATCTTCAGTACACCTTTGTACGATCCTCCCAGGATCATATGCACTCAACTTTTTGTACAACAAAAGCCAGGGGACCTCCTTAAATCTATCTATGCCTCACACTCATATAATACCTGTAATTTCTAAAACACTGGGAAATGTTTAAAAAAGACTGTCTTTCAGTATCTGAATACATATTAAAACCTAATCTAAAAAGTGTTTATGGCGATCTCAAATGAAGGAAGGTTGAAAAATGCTGTGTGATATAGTGGAAGCAAAATGATACAGTTTCTCCTAGAAGATGTTCACAGCATAAATGGTTTCGGTCTGGCATCTGCATGTAGAAAAGAATAGCAGTTGTATTAACGGATTTAAAATGAAAAGGCAAGAAGGAGACGTGAAAATCTTTAAGATGTTCCTACTTCTGCATTGTTGGTCTTAAAAATTAAGACTAATGTAACATTATTGTAATTTTGTTGGAGTCACATTGTTTCATATAAAGGTTTGGGGGATTAAGGTTATCCTATTTATTATATCAAACTCTTAATTTGGATTGCATGTATCTATTTAATATGTAAATTGTATGTCCTTTGAATCCTCTTTATGGTTAAATGTACTATTATACATTTTCTTTTCTGAAAATACAGTGAATTCATGTGGACACAAAAGGCTCAGGACAACATAAGCAGGTGAAATTTACTTTCAATTTGTAACTCTTACGTCCTTCCAAAGATTGGCTCGACTACCCCTTTTTCGTCAGTGGTTGAAATACATTTACAAGCTCTAGGGATGTATGTTTAACCTGAGTACTGCAATTTTATGTTATGCACCCAGAAAAAACTAATTGAAAATATGTTGAAATGAGTTTCAGCATTTCAGAGTGTTTCTGCAAACTATTCATCAAACATAAATGTAAACATAAACATGTTTCATTACATAATTTCAGTGACAAAGTTTTTCTGGATAATGTCTGCAAGCTAAACACTCCTTCAGCTGTTTACGAAGCTTGAAATTGTTTGCCGCAGCTGCTTGATGTGTTCTTGCTGTTGGATATACAGCTGAGACACAATCTTTGTGCGTAACAGTTTTCATGGCTATCCTGCTAATGAAGGAACAGATGCTGTTTAATGTCAACTTTTATTGCGCGTTTTCCATTATTATTGTAAACATAGAAAAATGAAATGTGTAGCTTAATGTTAGCCTGTAGGCTGGTAGGCTAATCTGAGTTTTATGATGGCGTTCCATCAATAAGATAAGTGCGAGAAAAAAAGTACATATGTAAATCACATATGTATGCCTAGAAATCTTTTTAAAGATAGACAGAGCCACTGTGACATCACACATTGATGCTTTTGTTTTTAAACGCATGGTGTTTAAAACTTCAATCATCAGCTAGTGTTGCATAGTATGGTTAGCTAGGTGCATATACTGGATGGCTGCATTGCACAGATGCAGATATCTATTTTTTAAATACTAATCTATACCTTATAGCCCAACATATATAGGAATTACAAGAATAGTATCGATATGTAGTGATTTAAATATTGGCTATTCCAATATATATTTTTAGACACACAATAGATGACAAGATTTCTTTAGCATTTGCTTTATGTAGCTATTTATTTCTTGGTTTACACTCTGTAAATAAATAAATGCTGCTCCCATCAGCTGTGTGAGTGCCCCCTGGTGGACAAACTATGCAGCGTCAACACTCATAGTGCTTTATGCTTAACCAGGAGTAGCGTGAAGGCAAATAGACCTGCTTAAGTGGGAGCAGTGCGAAGGTAGATAGACCTGCTTTCACGTGTTTATTGTCAATGGAGTCAGTGTACAAACTTTGTGGTACAACCAGTCTGAGCGCTACTCTTGCTTGTGCTGCTTTTGGCCAGTCAGCTAGCCAAAAGAATAGAATAGAATAGAATAGAATAGAATAGAATAGAATAGAATAGAATAGAATTCAACTTTATTGTCATTGCACATGCACAGGTACAGGGCAACGAAATGCAGTTTGCATCCATCCAGAAGTGCTTTAGTGATATAGATATATTACAATATATATTAGCAATAATATAGATATGTGAGTATATTACAGAAATGGGTCTATTATGGTATGTTATAATGTACACGGTATGAAGTATGTTGTGAATATTCTATAACTATAAGTATGTACAGGCTGTAGTGAGTACAAGCTATGTACAGGATATGAACAGGATATAAATATGAAAAACTATACAGAATATGAAATGAAATAAATAACTTTACAGAATCTGGGATATACAGCTATACAGAAATGGGAACTATGCAAGTTGTAAACAGTTGTAGGATTAAAGATTATCGAATGTACAGAATGATTATTTACACAGAGCTATACAGTAGTGCAGTTAAGATAAGTGAGGGTGTAGATAGTTTCTACAGAGGCTATATAAAGTGCTAGTGGTTGTGAGTGGTGGTTCAGTCCATGTTATTATTGTGTTTGAGGGTACAGTTGTCCATTGTGGGTGTGTGTATGTTCAGTCCATGAGTTTAACGTGGGTCAGATGTTTTCAGACACCGCTTCCTGTAGATGTCTTTTATGGCAGGAAGTGGTGCTCCCGCGATGCGCTGGGCAGTTTTCACGGCCCTCTGCAACGCCTTCCGGTCCGAGGCAGAGCAGTTCCCGTACCAGACTGTTATACAGTTGGTCAGGATGCTCTCGATGGTGCAGCGATAGAAGTTCACCAGGGTGTCTGAGGACAGGTGGTTCTTCCTCAGGGTCCTCAAGAAGAAGAGGCGCTGGTGAGCCTTCTTGACCAGCTTGGAGCAGTTGGTCGTCCAGGTGAGATCCTCGGAGATGTGGACTCCCAGGAACTTGAAGCTGCTCACACGCTCCACAGCCGTCCCCTTAATGTGGGTGGGTGGATGTGGGTCAGCATTCCTCCTGTAGTCCACGATGAGCTCCTTGGTCTTCTCGGTGTTAAGCAGCAGGTTGTTTCTGTCGCACCACTCAGCCAGACGATCCACCTCCTCCCTGTAGGCGGCCTCATCGTTGTCACTGATGAGGCCAATCACCGTGGTGTCATCTGCAAACTTAATGATGGTGTTGGAACCATCAGCAGGTCTGCAGTCGTGGGTGAAGAGGGAGTAGAGGAAAGGGCTCATCACACAGCCTTGTGGTACACCGGTGTTCATTGTGATGGTAGATGAGCAGCGGTTATCCAGCCGGACATGTTGGGGGCGGTTGGTCAGGAAGTCCAGTAACCATTTGCAGATGAGGGAACTGATACCCAGGTGAAAGCTGAAAACAATAAAAGCAACTACAGCTGCCATCCTTACTTTTCATTCTATGTATTTTTATCTCTAGTCAGCATTTGCATGCATCATCGGCATCCGTTGGGTTTTAGGGGGACTGCAAAGGAGTACATTGCGGTGAGTAAAAGCCCTCATTTTTCGTCCAAATGAAAACACATATGTGGACGAACACATTTGCGGGACCATAAATTACACTTAACATGGTTGTTTTTCAGGGTGAAAGAAGACGTGGGCAAAATGTGGGGTTTCTCTTCTAACTTTTTCAATTTTCATTAAATAACAGTCAGTATAAATACTGATACTGATATTGGTAAATAGCTAATACTAGCAAGTAATACTGTTACTTTAATAAATGAGTAATGTTTTAATTTACATTGAAATAAGTGAAGAATTTTTCTCATATAAAAAGTGAAAATGACACAGATGGACGTTATAATTACTTCTAACTGGGGATCGGATGAATATTGGTTTTTGGAACTTTCATACTGATTTAATGTTTTAGGCTTAAATCTTAACAACTTGGGTGACATTTGCACTGTTAACATTTGACTGAAACTCGAGTTTTCAAGTCTGTATCCATTTCTTTTGTCCTTTTGTTTACTTTTTAAGCATTTTCATATGTTCTTATGCAATCAGATTCACAGTTACAGCAACTTTTCCATTTTCTAATTCATTCATTAATATGTTATTTTTTATGTGGACTTTGCCATACTTGTTCTGCTCTCTTAAGATTACAGGGACTAGATCAGAACTAAACTATTAGAACTATCAGAAACTAAAACAGCACTCGAGTTAAAGATGGGCATATCTCATAATTTCCAAAACCAGTCAATGAAACATTATTTTTCTGAGACAAATGTCATCATTTTGGCAGGTTTATATGGATGACGAGAAGAAACAACAACTGAAAAAGAGGCAGGTAACTGACAAAACTGAAAATCAATAAGACCTAAATGATATACCATGACTTGAAATGTGTTGGAAACTAAAACAGATGTGATGTCTTTTATTATTCTTAGTTGTTTGTTGAAAATTGTTGCCAGTTCACATTGGTTGATTATCAGCTGTGGTTATGAAAAGTGTTTCAGAGATACGAGGAGCAATTTTGGCATGAAGGCCTGCGATGTGTCTGTCACATTTTCCTTTCTCCTCAGTCTCTTCTTCTTTTTTTCTGACACCCAGTTTTTGTTCACTTTCCAGCCAGAGAAGAGGAAAGCAAACACGGCAGGTACCGCACCATGTCAGTCCACCTCCTCCACCTTCTCCACCCTACTAAATCTATCAGCACTCATGAGAGGAGACGCTAAGGTCTTCGTGAGTGTCCACATATACATACATATAGTGGAATTCTGCCAAGAGTGGCAGAGAGTTAGAGACTGAAATGAAAGCAAACCAAAAGAAAAAAAGATAAGCAAAAAATAACAAGAAACATGACAGCTCTGATGTCATTCACCATTAGAAGCCATTAGTGGTTTTGAATGTTCCATTGAATGTTTTTAAGTCAGTGTAGTGTGGGTGAAAGCTCATTGACATCCTACTATCACCCCATAAGTAACTTCACACACACTTGTGTGGATGTTTAGCAGTAAATTGGGAATGCTAAGGCAGAAGTGGGGGTCACAGTAGCTCTTTGACTAGCACAGATTCTATTAGACCTCCAAAATCACACACACACACACACTTGCACAAGCCATCACTCCATCGCCACCTACCAGCCAATGTTACAACATCACCAGCAATGGCCCATCCTTCTTTTTTCCTTGGCAACTTGTCTGTCGGGCTGAGGTGGCGCAGACCTGAGGAATGATGAAAGAGAGAGAGAGTGAAAAGAGGGATAGGGTGGGCTTCATAAGAAGACAGATGTGCTCATGGACCTGTCACCACCTTAACACTGCACCATTTCCAAACACTTGACCTTTTCTATTTCTGCATTCATCTTCATACAGCTCTCTGCTGCCGCTTGGACACTGATCTTTCACTGTTTTTATTTTTGTATTTTCAATACAAAATAGATAATTGAAAAAAAACATCATACATTTTGGTTTTCTAGTTTTTAGCTTTACTGAACACTCAGAATGTTCATACTGTCATGGTCCTGGGCCATGTTGGCCCAGTGTTCTTAGTTTTCTTGTATGTTTGTATTTTGTTCCTTATTTAGGCCATGTTTTCTGAGTTGCCCTGTTGTGTTGTTCCCTAAGTGTTTTCCCTTCATGGCTTTTACCCCCTGTGTGCCCCTCTGTGTATCTGTGAGCCCTCGTCTCTCCTTATGTTTTATTCCATGTTTCCCCTGCCCATTATGTCTGTGTTTTCCCCGTGCTCTCTCTCCTCCTGTCTGAACCTCTGTGCACTTCCTGTTTACTTTGTGACTCTCACGCCCGTACATGTCATGTTCAGTTCACCCCGCCCTGTCTCGTTATGATTATCAGTGTTACCTGTGTTCCCCGTGTGTTCAAACTTTCCTCGTTTACCCTCTGTGTATTTCTGTCTGCGTCTCCCTCTGTTCGGCGTGACGTCGTCCCTCATGCTGTGTGTGGATCTCCCTGTGTCTCCCTGTGAGTTCTTAGTTTATGGTTTCCCAGTTTAGTCTAGTTTGTATGTTTGTTCTACCAGCAAATAAAGCTGTGTTTTGAGTTCACCTCCCCGAGTCTGTGAGTCCTGCATTTTGGGTCCAACTCCTGCCTGCCGCACAGCGATTCATGACAGTATGACGTCACCACAACATGGACCCAGCAGACTTACCCGGGGAGAGCGATCTGATACGTGTCCAACGCCTAGTCGAGTGGATAACCCACACTTCCAATACAAGGGCAAAGATTGTGGGGATAAATGCTATCGAAGCAATCCTCAAAGGAAATTCTCATCTCCGCCAGGTCAGAGGATGTTTGGACTTATTGGCCAATTTGAATGAAGCCCGGGAGGCGGCGCGAACTCGGGAAATATCAGACTTGGCCCAGCAGCAACAGACAACAGCCACCCTGGAGCAGCCGCGTCAGTTTCACCGGCCGGATGTGGTTTTTCCCGGCCCTTTGGAGCCATCTGCGAGGAAGAAAAGTCGATCACGCCGCGGGCGCGCCACCCCACAGCCGGACGTTCGGACTTTTACATCGCCGGCTGTGGTGAATAAGGACTCTTTTTCTGTGTCGAACCGTGGGACTATTCGTTCAGGGGTTGTGTTTTGTGCTACGGATGGTAATGTGAACAGTTTATTAGCTGCCCAGCCTCCTGAAGCTCTCTTAGCTGCCCAGCCTCCTGAAGCTCTCTTAGCTGCCCAGCTACAAGCTGTGTCTCCTGTGTCCCCGCTAGCACAGTCATTAACTCCACCACAAGCTCCATTTTCACCTCTACCATCGCTTCAGTCATCAGTTCGGTCTGCCACTCAGTCGCCCTTAGCTCCATCATCCACACTACCACCTGTTTCTCTTCCACCACAACCGTCACTACACCCAGCCATTCAGGCTGCTACTCAGTCAGTCATTCAACCCATAGCCCTGCCATTAAGGCACTCTGTAGCCGAGCCATTAGCCGCCCGACCCGCAGCCACTTCAGCCACTCCTCCACCCGTCACACCTCCACTACAACCATCACTGCAGTCTCTAGCGCAGTCTCCTGCAGCTCTGCTTTCCCCAGTGCAGTCTCCAGTGTCCCCAGTGCAGTCTCCAGTGTCCCCAGTGCAGTCTCCAGTGTCCCCAGTGCAGTCCCCAGTGTCCCCAGTGCAGCCTCCTGCAGCCCTGCTTTCCCCAGTGCAGTCTCCAGTGTCCCCAGTGCAGCCTCCTTTAGCACAGTCACCCACTCAACCACCAGCACCACAACCGTCACTACCTCTAGTTCATTCCCCTGTGAAGTCATTAACTCCACCACCTACTCCACTCTCACCACCACCGTTACTACAGACATCAGTTCAGTCCCCTGTGCAGTCGTTTACTTCTCCACCGTTAGCAGCTCAGGTCCCCGTGTGTCCAGCAGCTCAGGTCCCCGTGTGTCCAGCAGCTCAGCTCGCACCTGAACCTTTGGCCCAGTTCCCCGTAGCAGTGCAGTTTTCTAGCCAGCTTAACGTTGAGCCCGGGGTCCCAATTCTCTCTGGCTCTACATCGGCTCCTGCTGGAAGCTCGGATGAGCTCATCCAGCACTCCGCGGCTCCCGTGTCGCCATCTACCTCGTCCGCTGGGGGTTCCAGTGAGCCCAGCCAGCACCTCCTCGTCTCCGCTGGAGGGTCCGAGGGGCCCGTTCAGCCACCCGTCTCCGCTGGAGGGTCCGAGGGGCCCGTTCAGCCTCCTGTCTCCGCTGGAGGGTCCGAGGGGCCCGTTCAGCCTCCTGTCTCCGCTGGAGGGTCCGAGGGGCCCGTCCAGCCTCACGCCTCGTCAGCTGGAGGGTCCGAGGGGCCCGTTCAGCCTCCTGTCTCCGCTGGAGGGTCCGAGGGGCCCGTTCAGCCTCACGCCGCATCAGCTGGAGGGCCCGAGGAGCCTGTCCAGCCGCCACCTGCGACCGCCTCGTCGTCACCTGGTCCGGCTGCATCCGCCTGTGCTTCTGCTACGCCTGGGCCAGCCTCTGCCTGTGCTTCTGCTACGCCTGGTCCGGTCTCAGCCTCTGCTTCTGCTACGCCTGGTCCGGTCTCAGCCTCTGCTTCTGCTACGCCTGGTCCGGTCTCAGCCTCTGCTTCTGGTCCAGCCTCGGCCTCTGCAACCTCGTCTGGTCCGGCCTCCGAGTCTTCGTCCTCGTCTGGTCCGGCCTCCGAGTCTTCGTCCTCGTCTGGTCCGGCCTCAGCCTGTGCTTCGCCTGGTCCGGCCCCCGCATCGCCACCGTCTGGTCCTGCCTCGTCTGGTCCTGCCTCGTCTGGTCCTGCCTCGTCTGGTCCTGTGCCCACCAGGCCATGGCCAGCACGCCTGAGACTGGCGGGCCGCCGCTGCCTTCCGCGCGGTCGGCCCCCTGAACTGCTCCGTCGTCTCCTTCGCCGCCGCCGCTGCCTTCCGCGCGGTCGGCCCCCTGAACTGCTCCGTCGTCGTCCCCCCCTTCGCCATCGCCGCTGCCTTCCGCACGGCCGGCCTCCGGACCAGCTCTGTCACCTGTGCCACCCACCTGGTCGGCCCCCCGACCGTGTGATCCGTGAACTCTTGTGCCTGTGGGCTCTGGGTCGGCCCCCTGAACCTTATTTGGACTATAGTCATGTGCTCCTGTGTTTTCTGTTGTTTGTTTTTGTTTCCCGTTCTGGTCCCTCCGTCCTGGTCCCCCGCCTCCCGCCCTGGGTGGGTTGTTTTCTGTTTTTGTTTTTTCGGGTTTGGGCTGTCGGGAGCCAGCCCTTGAGGGGGGGGGGGGGGGGGGGTACTGTCATGGTCCTGGGCCATGTTGGCCCAGTGTTCTTAGTTTTCTTGTATGTTTGTATTTTGTTCCTTATTTAGGCCATGTTTTCTGAGTTGCCCTGTTGTGTTGTTCCCTAAGTGTTTTCCCTTCATGGCTTTTACCCCTGTGTGCCCCTCTGTGTATCTGTGAGCCCTCGTCTCTCCTTATGTTTTATTCCATGTTTCCCCTGCCCATTATGTCCAAGTTCTCCCCGTGCTCTCCCTCCCCCCCCCCCCCCCCCCCCCCCCCCCGTGTGCCCTGTGTATTTATGAGCCCTCGTCTCCCTTTGTGGTTGTTTCATGTTTCCCCAGCCCATTATGTCTGTGTTTTCCCCGTGCTCTCTCTCCTCCTGTCTGAACCTCTGTGCACTTCCTGTTTACTTTGTGACTCTCACGCCCGTACATGTCATGTTCAGTTCACCCCGCCCTGTCTCGTTATGATTATCAGTGTCACCTGTGTTCCCCGTGTGTTCAAACTTTCCTCGTTTACCCTCTGTGTATTTCTGTCTGCGTCTCCCTCTGTTCGGCGTGACGTCGTCCCTCATGCTGTGTGTGGATCTCCCTGTGTCTCCCTGTGAGTTCTTAGTTTATGGTTTCCCAGTTTAGTCTAGTTTGTATGTTTGTTCTACCAGCAAATAAAGCTGTGTTTTGAGTTCACCTCCCCGAGTCTGTGAGTCCTGCATTTTGGGTCCAACTCCTGCCTGCCGCACAGCGATTCATGACACATACAATACAAGTCACATCACCTGTTAACATATACTTGTTTGTTTTATGTACTTTTTATGCATTTTACACACTCACAAAGTGATGAATGTAAGGAAGCAACAATACAGCCAGTAAACAAGGCCAGTGCTAGAAGTGATTCAAATACACAAGTGACAGCACACAATATTTTATGAATGAAACTACAAATTCCTATCCCGTTCGGCACTGTAGCAATCAGAATTATTGTCTAAATGCCAAGAAAAATGCTCAACAGATTTATTTTCCCAAGTGGAAGATTAGGGCTTTGCCATATTGGTCCACGTGCTGGCAGGCTCCACCAGCAGCCTGCTACATCAGAGCGGACCGAGCCCCGGGCTCAGAGACCTGAGGGTCCTCCACCTGACTGAGCCACGGGCACCAGGCGCCACCAAGCAGCTTCCAGGAGTGAGCCAGTACACACCCGAGCACCCAGCCCCGGACACCGAAACCCACCAACGCACCGACAAGTGAGGGCATCAGCCACTAACAGGGAGTGTGGTGGGGAAACTACAGATTCCATCCATCCATGTTTTCTCCATCTGTAGCTCCCTGTCTCTCCCTCTCCTCTGTGTGCGTGTTTACTGGTGTTCTTGTCCTTGTGCAACGTCGGGCCCGGAGAGGCTCCCACTCTGGAGCCAACCACACCTGCCAACAATCACACTAACCAGCTGCTGATGATCCTCATCACAGGAGCGCTATTTAACAGAGAGGCTGGGCTTCAATCAACGCCTGATTCTTGTGTTAGTCAGTGAAACTCTGGCTCACGTAAAAGGTGAAACTTTCTAGTATCTCATCAAGGTGAAGAAAATTAATTATTGCATCTTATTCATGTCCGGGAAACCATGGGGAGAGTGTGGAGGGAGCCAAGCATGTTTTTAAATATTCCGTGGGTGTTGTGGAGAGCAAAGATTGGGAGAAGGATTCACTGCACTGGGAACTGGGATATCACAGCTGAGCAAATGTCTTTTATTGGAGCTGTTTGCACTTATCTGGGTTTTTTTCACTGTAAATAAATTCATTGTCACTGCTCAGAAAGTCCTGCGATTAGGTCCTGTATTTCACAACTTGACAAGGAAGATGAATAGAGTCAGTTTTAGTGATAGAATTAACTTAACTATAATCAATACAGAACCGAGGAGTGCTATTGAACTTTGGTACTAATATACACGGTGAACTGTATGCGCTAGTGCTCAGAATAGCTTTGTTCAATAAGATAGTTTACTTCCTTTTGCATTACATTCCTTTTCATTGGCTTTGGCTCGGCAAGCATGTGGCTTAATTGGCTTATGTTCCTCCACATCAAATACGTGGGCCAGGACTACAGTTTGGCGAGGGTGGCAAGAGAAAAGTAATAAGTTGCTTCCTATCAGATTGATAATATCGGCTTCAGATTTTGATGGGTGGGCTACAAAAGTTTTTAGATTATTTAAAATCTCAGAATTTTCTAACCAGACATCACTTTTTACCGGCAGTCCGTTATCAGAGGCTCATGGGGAGGAGGGACACCAGCGGTGCTCTCCAGGGCTGGCACAACCAAATGATTTCTTGGGTAATACGATTTCATGTGTGGATTTAATGTGGCAAAACCTATACTTTCTCTGTCTGTCTAGGGTTTGGATCACATAATTAATGTCACTGATTTTCCATTCTACCAGATATAGACAAGCAAACTGGGCTTGCAAGCTGGATCCTACTATAGGATCCAAAACTTTCTTTCTAGGCTGGAAACTTCTGTTAACATCTTTTTTTTTTATCATAACAAGCCTTCATTTTAGCCTAAGCATGTGTCAAGTTTTCCTGACCTACTGACATGCAAGGTGGAGATTCTCCCACAAACTGCAAACAGTGTCAAGCACATTATGTTGGGTTTTGAACGTTTCTGACAACCATTTCTCTTTAAGGAGCCAAAGGAGACCACATACCACATGACCAAACACTAGATCTGCCGGACTGAACTCCTTAAGGATTCCTAAACAGCTTCCCTAACGGCAAACAGCAATAATTTCAGATCGTTGTCCCTTTAGCTACCAGACTCTGGGCAAAACTTGAGAAGCATAGTTTTGAGAGTTTTGTGAATCCTGTGTGGCCACCTCGCTGACTTTGAACCTCACTAAATGTTAATTTGGTAAAGCTACAGTCACATACCTTGGAAAACAGTGAGTCAGGGATAGGTATATCCGGTAACCGCAAAAGTATATGCTATTGTCGATTTTCCTAGCTCACAAACAAATAGAGCTCTGTGCCATTTTCTAGGGGTTTGTGGCTATTAGAGAGGATTCTGTAAGAATTTCTCCAATGTTGTAGCTCCCCTCATGGCTTGGTCAGCTCGTTAAAACAGTTTGTGTGGACAATTTTTTGTCAGACTGCTTTTGAGTCTGTGAAGGCATTACTGTGTACTTCCCCAGTTCCTGCTGTACCCTATTTCACCTCTTTTTAAACAAGAAATTGACAGTAGCACTTGTGATCCGACTGTTGTTCTCCTGCAGGAGAATCGGCAGGCCATAGATCATTCAATTTGTTAATTTTCCCAATAGTTCAACAAACATCAAATGAACTATAGCAAGAGTGAGGAGGGGAGTCAGTGGAGAGGGGTTGAGAGTAGAGTTGCTAGTGCTCCTCATCAGAAGGAGCCATTTAAGATTGTTTGGGCATCTGACTAGCATGGCTCCTATTCCAGGCATGTCCAACAGGGAGGAGGCCCTGGGGCACATGCAGGACACGCTGGAGAAATTAAATCTCTCAGCTGGCCTGGAAACACTTCAGTGTTCCCCATGATAAGCTGGAGGAAGTGGCTAAGGAGAGTGGGCAATGTCCGTCTCCTATCAGGTTGTCAAATAGTCAACTACATGTTTGTGGTAATATTGCAATTAATTTATATAAACTTCAAAATTGCAAAACTGTTGCCATTTGTTTCTGTCTACACACAGAGAAATTCACATTGACTATTTGCTTCCAGAGTTCAGCCAGAAAGTCAGAGGTCTGACATGCTCAATGATGTAGCAGGACAGTGATTTAACTGCAGATGACATAGACACTTGGCAACCTTGCTTTTATATAGCAATATAGCCAGCCCAAACAACCAGTTAGCAACTAACTGAGTTGAGCCCTGTGTTGAAAAGAGATGTATTGCAGACAAGTTGTGTTTATCAATGCAGACCAACTCAGATTGATTGCAGCATGTTGACAATCTGTCTGGATTTAGAAATTAGATGGCAAACCTTCACCAATCTGTTTGAGAATGACTCCAGTCAGTCCAAGTCAGACAGATATAATAATATTTAGACAGGCTGCCTACTACCAGGCAACCAAAGGTGGTTGCACTGAGGGTTTTGTACACTCAATCTCTGGATGACCAGTTGGTTGCTGCAGCTAGTTGGAATTGCAGTCACCAGGCAACACCAATATTTTTTTAGTGGCAAGCAGGTTGCTGTTATAATTCCTACTCTAGTGTGCCTGAGAATGATTAAGAAATGACTCAGGTTACTTCCCACTTGTATTTTCACACTCCTTCAGAGTTTTACAAATGTACTTTTGGAAGTAAACTGAGTTACGATACGGAGTTGCCTTAGTTGGGTCAGCACATTCAATAAGAGAAAGTTTGTCTACTCGGCCACTTGCACCACACGGCAATCACCAGTTTTCTACAAGGACCTCCACAGTATGATTCCAGGGGAGGCAGCTGATTCTGGGCCCAGGTTAACTTTTAGAACCGACACCAAGAACAGAACAAGCAGAGCAGAGAGGAGTTCAGCAGATCTGTCTGCCAGCAACAGAGCCCCGCCAGAGAGCTATATGAAAGCTGGGTCTGGTTATAATTGTTTGGTGGGGTGGAGGAGTTGGACACCAGGGGTTATGTTTCCATGCCACTGTGTGTGAATGTGGATGAAAGCCAAAAAGGCAATGTCTGCATATGTCACTGGTATGAAGCAGAATCCAAGAGTGAAATCGCTATAAGCTTTCCTGTTTGAAACCACTAAGCCAGGCTGGAAATGAACTGAGATCTTTATCAGACTATAGATCAATACATAGTGAAATAGCACAAGGACGTATAGTGGCAGGATAAGGGTCTTTTATTTGTACTGGAGAGATTTATTTTGTTGTGAAAAACCTCTTGTGTCTTTACAATTTAGTTAACAGAGTAACCCCTAAAGCCTCTAACAAGGAAAAAAAAAAAGAGACGTTAATTACAGTGGTCTCGTTTGTCGTTCTTTAACAGTGAGGGAGCCATTTTGCATGCAGCCTGATGTGGGTTTCCAACATTTGACACTGTTTTCATGGTCAATTATCCTTTTGAGAGGAGATAGTGTTATTTAAGACATTGCCATTCAAGCGTTTCTTACAAAATGCAATGCTTGAGGATATGGCGGAAAATGTAAGGAAAACATGAGATTTATTGTATGACTCAACAAATACAATAAGAACAGATGAGTCATTCGCAAATGTTGTTACAGTTGAGTTTGGATAGTGTAGGTCACATCCCGAAACTGCAGTGCTATGTGGCACAGTGGAAAGGTCTCTTCAGAGCTAGCTTCTGCTTCTGATTACTCTGACGAGAGAGTATCTGTTCTGCATGCTCTGCACTGTTATAAGCTTAGCACATTTTGTGAAATGTGATCGCCGAACACTAACTTAAATAGAAAAGTCACCAGATGTGATAAAAAGGGACTTCATTTTCTTTTAAGGTGTGATAATATTTAAAAGATACTAATTAAATAGTTTTAAGAATACTGTAAATTATTTCTATTTGCACACAATAACAGAATTATATCAGAAAAAAAGCTACCAGGGTCAGTATTATTAGCTCCCTGAAAAACGGACCTTTTGAGTGAACTTCAGCACTAACGACGGCCGTCCAGTGATCTGCTCTGACTTTGTGATGCTCAAATTTCAAACTTACACGCAGTATATACACTTCAGCAAGGGTTTTAGCCGTCACTTGAAAAAGCATCATGCATCACGGGTGGATATAAAAAGTTATTACAGCTTTATCAAAATCTCAAGAACTGTAGCGAGAAGTATCATCAAGAAATTCAAAGGCAGTCACTTCAATATATGCAAAGTACAGAACAAGTCTAGCAGAGATAGAAAGCCAATGATTTCAAAGACTCTGAAAAGAAAACTATTGAGAAATGTGACTGAACAACTGCCAAGACACTAGTGCAGGGGTCTCGAACTCCAGGCCTCGAGGGCCGGTGTCCTGCAGGTTTTAGCTCTCACCCTGGGTCAACACACCTGAATCAAATGATTAGTTCATTACCAGGCCTCTGGAGAACTTCAAGACATGTTGAGGAGGTAATTTAGCCTTTAAATCAGCTGTCTTGTATCAAGGTTACATCTAAGACCTGCAGGACACCGGCCCTTGAGGCCTGGAGTTCGACACCTGTGCACTAGTGCCTTAGTGCCTTGTACACTTAGCCAAGACTGGAATTGTAGTCTCAAAGAAGACAATCACTAGAACCCTGCACAGGAATGGACTGGAAGGTTCCACACCAAGAAAATCTGTTATGATCCTGGGTGAGACCCAGTGTTTTGTGTTAAATTTATATTTCTTGATTATTTGTTATTCATGTTTTTAGTTCTCTTGAGGTTATATTTTGTTGTTCTAGCTCAGGTTAGGCAACTCCAGGCCTCGAGGGCCGGTGTCCTGCAGATTTTAGATGTCACCCTGGGTCAACAAACCTGAATCAAATGATTAGTTCATTACCAGGCCTCTGGAGAACTTCAAGACATGTTGAGGAGGCAATTTATCCATTTGAATCAGCTGTGTTGGATCAAGGACACATCTAAAACCTGCAGGACACCGGCACTCGAGGCCTGGAGTTCCCCACCCCTGTTCTAGCTTCTAGTTTCAGTCAGTGTGCCTTCCATGTGTCTGTGTTATGTCTACTCTGTAGTTTTTTCTGGTCCCACAGTTCATGCCTCTCTCTCAGTGTCAAGTCCGTGTCTCTGTGTTATACTTCCTGTTTTACTTTGACAGTCTGTTTTTTGTGCTCATCCTCTGCCCTTTGTCACGTCGTACTCTCACAATGCTGTGTTTTTTTCCTTCCGTGTTTCTAGCTGTTTCCAAGTTTAAAGTTCCTGGATTGTTTTCTAGTTGATTTTTTTGTATCCAGTTTCTAGTTTAGTTTTGTATTTAATGTTAGGTTTTTTTTTCCAGCAATACAAGCTGCTGCTTTCAGTTAAATTCCCCAGTGTGAGTCCTGCATTTGGGTCCTACATCCCGCCTGCCACACAGCAAACCTTGACAGAACGACATGGTGACAAGATGGACCCAGCGGACTCAGCCTTTGAGAGGGGCATTCTCCAAGTACAAAGGCGAGGCGAATTTCCCATACCACAGACTCTCAGAAAATTTCTGTCAGGCTTAATGCTATCGAGACAATCCTCGAATGCAGCCCATACCTTCGCTAGCTCTCTGGCTTTATGGATTTCATTAAGGAGCTGTGTAAAGCCAGGGAGGCAACTCAGGCTTGGGAGCTGGCTAAACCAGTGTTGCCAACTTAGCGACTTTGTGGCTATATTTAGCGAGTTTTCAGGCCCCTTAGCAACTTTTTTTCTGAAAAGCGACTAGCGACAAATCTGGCGACTTTTTCTGGTGTTATTGGAGACTTATTTATGGCGACTTTTTGACGTGAAAGCGGGTATCGCTCCTACTCTAAACAAGCAGCGGTGCTGCTGTGGGCACGTCGCTCGTGCCAAAGCGCTCACAGGCGGAGGATAGTCCTCACGCAGCTGCTATTAGGGCAGAAGATGTTCACACCTATGCCTCCAAACTGCAAATGAATCGCGCATTAGCGAAGCTGCTGCTCCCGCACTGACTGTAACGCAGTCAGTTCTTCTTTAACTGTTATGCTGTTTTGTGGATCACAAGGTTTAAAACTACTTATAAACACACACACACACAAGTAACTCCACCAGAGTGCCTATTTCGGGTCACTTTTGCCGGACCACGCCCAGATAAAGGAGCAGGGTTGGAATTGTGACATTAAAAAAAACAATAATTGCTAAAATAAATTTAATTTGTAGTTCTAAATAAATTCTAAATGCATTTAGGACGTTTTTACTCACTTTATGTCTCTTCCACAATATTATTTCTCTCTCCAACAACATAGGTTACAATTACATCAGCATGACCAATTATGCAAATTAGGCGATGATGTCATTTAGTGACTTTTAGTGACTTTTAGTACAGCGAATAGCGATTTTCCTTACTGAGGAGTTGGCAACACTGGGCTAAACGCATCCGCTTCCGAGTTTTTTTTTTTTTCAGCAATACAAGCTGCTGCTTTCAGTTAAATTCCCGAGTGTGAGTCCTGCATCTGGGTCCTACATCCTGCCTGCCACACAACAAACCTTGACAAAGTCTCTGCTTCAAATCAGAATGAAGTGTGCTAAGGACAACCTTTAGAAAAATTATACATACTGGAAGCATGTCCTCTGGTCAGATGAGATTAAAACAGAGACACTGTTTATGAGTTCCTACATTGAAACACAGTGGTGGGAGTATTATGGTTTGGGGAATGCTGTGTGTCTGGAACTAGGAATCTTATCAAGGTGGAAGTAATGTTAAATGGACCGGCTCTTATGTAGCACTGTTCTACTCTGCTGGAGAACAAAGCGTTTTATACAACATGCCTTATTCCGCCATTCAAATACATTTATACAGACACTTTTTTCTTTGAATACCTTGGTTTGAAGGCTGGATAAAGCATCAACCTTCTAATTAGTAGATGACCTGGTCTACGTCCTGAGCTGCAGCCAGGAAGAAAGAAGGATATGAGAAGATTTGGAAAGAAAACCTCAAGAAGTCAGAAAGAAAACTGGGTCTGAGTTTGTCTTCCTACACAACAACAACCCAAAACATACATCGCTGCTGGTGAAGATCTACATTCTACAAGACCAAAGTCATAATTTTGTGTCTGTGTGTAAAGTAAAATGTAATCTTCCAAAACCAAAATAGATCATTTGGGAATTCTGTAGTAAAACTTCTTTGCTCAGTTGAATAGCACTTGGGAGATGCTTAAAACAACAAAATAATCCTGCAGGATCTAATAATTCTGCACATATATTCATAAAACTAAGTGAAAATTGAATTTCATTCAAATCTAAGTGTATCAAACCATGTTTAATTTAGCAGTTTACTTTGGTGTATTTTTTGGATAAGAGCATGCTACACATTGCTCCCACTTAACTTGCAATGTTCATATTGCAGTACTGGAAATTATTATCATTATTGTGTCAAATTATCTGAAAATATCAAACAGATGCAAGAAGTTGAGTGGTAGGGGTCAGGGACTGCAAGTGGGTTGTTGCTCATTCTTAGGAATCCCCAGCAACGTTTTTCTACCCTGCAGCTTTTTAGGAAAACCATGGAGAACAAACAACATGAGGTAAAACAGGGTCAGACCACGAGTTTACTTCAGTGTCTATTTACTGTACAAGGATTCTGCTGGGGATCAGCTGGATGCAATAAAGTCATCAAAAGACTTGATGGTTTCTAACACAAACCAGACATGAGAGAGTGCTTTGCAAAAAAAGGGGTTTACATAATAAAACTACACAAAAACGTATGAAAATAGAGGAAGCGTTGGAAGAAGGGACTATAGGAGACCCAAGAAACCACAAAGGATGACCAAAGATTGAAAAAGAATCAGAGTACGGCTGTGAAAATGTAGTTTGTCAAAATTAAGTTGGAATTTCAAACCCTACACAATATTCTGTTTGGTAAACCAACACAGAACTTCCTGCCTGAAGTGCTTAGATGAGTGACCAACAAAATAATTTAAACTCAATGTTTCAGGTTATAGATATAAATAAATGTGCAAATTTCCAGTCAAACTTTTACTTTCTAATAAAAAAAACATGGGGGCATTTTTATAATTCCTGTCAGTTTTGTTGTCATGCTGATCTCATTTGTTTACTCTCTTTAGATCAGATCCCGTTTGTACTTCCTCTTTCCCGTTTGTAATTCCCTCTTTGCCAATGGTGCATTAGGGGCATGTGTGGCTCACGGGTTTCATGCTGAAATAAAGGCACAACGACAATATATGAAGAATCTGTTGAGGTCTGCGTTATTAAACTTGACAGCCAAAATGCATTTGAACTTAAAAATAATACTTATAATAATAATACAACAATCACAATCTTTAAAATTCTGTTTGTGTGACACTAATGGCTGGCATAAGCTGAAGAGAACAGTATGACAGCATGCCTTAAATTAATGAATTATTTAAGTTCAAACTGCCATACTGAAGCTTCTTCAATTCTTCCCACTAGTTTTTTCTCCAACAGAAAGGAGTTTTCTTGAGTACGTTTGTATGCAGAGGCTAACCTCGTTAAAATGACGTTGACGCCATAACAGCATTAACGCGGCAAATCTCCGTTAGCGAGTTAACGCGGATTGCCCCGTGCGTGGGGTTGCATGGCGCTAACACGTTAACGAGCTAACCATGCTAATGTGTTGAGACTGTGCATGTAAAAAGAGCTTGTTGTTTTCTATTAGACACCTGTCTTAAAAACTAGGAGGCTATAGTTGGTATTAGCTGTTAATTTAGTGTTTGCTATACTAAGGGTTCTTAGCCCTATTGGGCTGCTAACGTAACAGTAGCTAGGAGTAGTCTGCAGGTATAGATAGGCTTATATAATACTGTTGGATTTTTGCACAGGTCCCCACTTTGCTCTTCTCATCTCCAAAATCTCGTCCAAATATGGTCAACCCAAAAAATGTAAATAAATAAATGTCAGTGAACAGTAGTCCATAAACCAGCAAGAAAAGGTCCAACTTTCCTACATAGTTCATGGCATTGCCTCAAAGGCATTTCTTTTAAAATTGTGTTTTACAAAATCCTACAAATATGACTATGCCCAAACATTGTTTAAAATGATTACAGTTACAACACAGTAGTTTGTTCGATGATTACTGGTTAAAGCCGTAATATAAAGCACAGTGATGTAAAGTAAGAAAAGACCCTGTACAAACACATAAATTAACATTTGCACACACACACATACACGTGCACACAGAAACCCTGTCCAGCTGGACACTTTATGCATGTTTTGGGTAATGGCTGACATGGTTGGTGGTTAAGCGGTCAGGCATCCACCACCCCCAGCAGTGTTTGAGGAAAGACCAAAACCACCACCTCCTCTCCTCAGCCAAACCTCCAGTAGCCTCAGGAGAGGGAGAATATTCCTCCATGTAAGTGTGTGTGTGCGCAGCAACACCTCCAGCACCGCCCTCATGTGAGCCAAGCCCCTATCATAACAAACTAAAAACAAACTCTAAATGGTGTTGCGACACAGTGCATGTTTGGATCTCACTCTTGGTAATGATCTTGATTTTTTTCCTCCCAGGAGAAAAACGGAGTTACACAGGCCATCTGCTGCCATACAAGTTAGATAACATTCCTCATAAAACCGATCCCCAGTCAGCCAGACGTCAGCCTGAAGATGATATGCCAAACTGCAGCAACTTAATATGTGTGTTTGAGAATGCAGTGGGCTTTGCATGTTATCAGTCACTGTCGTAGTAAACAGCCTTGATTAGTCATGTGCTCGGAAGATCTGTGACCCCTAGGATATCTGCCAGGAAAAAAGCAACACGTATAGCGACATATACACAATGATAGCAAAGTTAATATTCCCACACACAAACACGCAAATCCTACCTCAACAAAATTCTGCCAAGGACTTCTTCTGCTCTCATTGAACAATTGTTTGGCTAGCTCTATCAGATCTTCTTAGAGGTTTCCTCTAAACTACCAATCAGGTTAACTCTCCAAGACCCAGAGCTTGTCACCACCTTCACAAAAAGAGGGACTTTTAATCCAGCTTTGGCATCCACCTTCAGAACACAATTTTTCCTCTGTGCCTCTTTCTTTGTAAACTCGGTTATGTGAAACAGTCTGTGGTTAAATTCACAATCAAGTGCTCTGGCTCAGAGTAAGGCAGTTTATCCAATTATCAGCTATGTTTGGAAGCTTGCTATGCACCTCTGTTGCTCTGCAGTTTTACTAATGTATAAGAGGTATTGAGACATTAAGGACTGCAGGTCTGGCATCGTCACGCTAGCATTTAAAAATTGTGATATTTCATCGCACAATTGAATCATTTAGCAGAACCACATGAAGTAACAAAAAAAGGATGTTTTTTTTCCATCATAGGTTCAATTTTAGTGAACTTTATGGATAAATTTGGGTCATTAATACCAAACTGTCTTCATAGTGCCATTTTTACCTTTCAGCAACTCACACCAGGTAAGCCTTGAGATACCCTACCAAATCCAGTTGGTTTGACTAATATCAGTGCCATTAGTCAAATGTACCATGCACTGGTTTAAAGAGGTGGCTTTTCTTTGTTAATTGCTATGAATTAACCCTTTAAGACCTACCATCGAACCAAGTCCGCCAGAGCTTATATTATATTTTTACATGGTGTGGTGCCATTTTTGGGAGCATTTCAAGTTGCTATACATCAATACAACAATTATAGCCCAGATTTTAATAATATGTCTGCATTAAGTGCATAGTAATTACATAAATTGCAAAGAAGTGCAATAAACTACAAAAAAATTGAAAATCGTTTTTGCTTTTTTAACATATATTTCTAGTTAGAGAAATTTAAGAGGCTTATCCCTCAAAACTGTAAATACAAAAAAGTTGCACAAAATAGTTTCCTACCACAGAAAATTTATTTTGAGTGTCTTCATAGTTTTATTTTTGAAATACACCAATTTTTATATACTGCAGGAAAAACGAAAATAAATATTATACTGCAAATTTGCAAAAAAGCAGCATATGCATCAAAATAAACTATTTCCAGCAGTGCAATATGAGTCCTAAGCATCCCAGAAAAGACAAAGAAAGTCATAGAGTCAAAGATAACTTTTAAAAACACCAGTTGAGGCCCTGATGGTAAAAAAAACTACATTTCCGCGAAAATGACGTCACTTCCGGTTTCGGGCAGGTAATGGCGGACATGCAAAAGTTCGCGCTGACGTCTATTCCAACGTAGGAAGTGTTATGAACAGCTGATCGGATCGGCAAAGCGTATTTCTGGAATATTATGTTTTTGTTGCTGCAAGTGCTTTTTAATGCAGTTTTTGCAAAGCTATATGTGGAAGGAAACTGTGACTTAGGACAAGCTGATGGCATAAGATGTAAGTACAACTCCTCCGGTTTCATATGCAAAAAAAATTATTGCGCTAGCTTACGTGGTTGCAGAGCTACCGGGATTTAAAAATAGTTACGCAAAACAGAGCGTGCCCGCTCCGACCGGCTCTAAAGGGTTTTAATTGCAATTTGTTGTGTAACAACAAATAAACCTACACTCCATGTAAGAGGACTTAAAAATCACCCTAAATAAGCCAAATAAGTGTGTTCTCTTTAGAGCTGACGGAAATTTAGAATTAGGAATTTACCGTGTGGCTGCCATTACAATAAACAATAAGTAGCAATCACCATCCATCCATAAAATATACCGCAAACACAGAGAACAGATTTAAAGGATGGCATAGCTGAGGAAGAATGTGATGAATAATGGGTTTTTTTTGTTCAAACCCAAAGTGTAAATACACATTCTAACTGGAGCCCTGGAGTAAGTAATGGTAATAGCAATTGCTAAATATTTGAGAAGAAAAATTAGTCAGTCTGACCTGGGTCCTGGAGAAAATTCCAACCCAGATGAAGGCGCTAGCATTAGTAGTGGTCAGAAGAAAGAAAGAACGAAAGAAAGAAAGGTATACTGGGTATACAAACCGAACCAATTCCACTATGCCTGGTGTGCAGGGAAAAATTATCAATATGTTTTTTGTGACATTTTTGTTTGGTGGTGGGCTGTGTGATTTTTCTAATGTGAAAAATCTCAAAAGGTTGGAAAACATTGCATTGGAGTGAATGGAGATGATGCGACCCCTCCGTGCAAAAGCTCTGATTCTAATCAACTGCAACATTCCCAACCCTTGCAATAAATCGAATATCTTTAGATTCTGGGGGAGGGAGGAAGTCAGAGTATCCAGAGAAAACCCACACAGACACCGGAAGAACATGCAAACTCCACACAGAAACCATGGCCTTCTTGTTGTGAGGCCACCACCAGCCCACCCTAATTCCAAAATGATGCTTTGTGAATCTTTTTGATGGTTTTGTGATCACTAAAAATATCAGGTCACTGCTCAACTTCTGCTTTTTCAGAAAAAGATCAAACATACAAAAAAACGGTGTATAGCTAACTCGTGGAAAAACAAACAACCTACGCAGTTTCACAATGTTTTTCTTCAGAAAGGTTACCTCACAAAAATCAAGTTTGGCCAGTTTTGGGATATTTGGAAGATCTGCTGTAACTTTCCAAAGAATAATTATAAAATTATTTGAAATACACAGGTGGAAAGAAAGCTGAACTGACTCCTGTGTAGGACTGTCATTTTTATTAGAATCAGAATCAGAAAGGGGTTTATTGCCAAATGTTGAGCAGGTTTACAACATTAGGAAATTGCTGCGGTGCTTCAGTGCAAACATAGTGTCATAAATAGCACTTAAATAGACATGGAAAAAAATAAAAGTAGGGATAAGAATTAAAAGTGCTACGTGGAAAGATATGTGCATGAGCTATACATGAGATATATACATGAGAATAAGAATTAAGAGTGCTACGTAGAAAGATATATACATGAGTGCAGGTGGTGATCAGTGCCAAACATAGAATGATGCAGTGACACAGCGTAGGGTCATGTGTTAGTGGCGGGTACAGTCATATGGTTATTGTTCATGTGTCCAACAGCAGAGGGGAAGAAACTGTTCTTATGGCGAGAGGTTCTGGTGCGAATGGACCGGAGCCTCCTGCCTGAGGGGAGCAGGTCAAACAGACTGTGTCCAGGGTGAGAAGGGTCAGCTGAGATCCGAGCTGCACGCCGCAATGTCCTGGAGGTGTACAGGTCCTGCAAAGATGGGAGTCTGCAGCCAATCACCTTCTCAGCAGAGCGCACAACACGCTGCAGTCTCTGTTTGTCCCTGATAGTGGCTCCAGCGTACCACACGGTGATGGAGGAGGTGAGGATGGACTCGATGATTGCAGTGTAGAACTGCATCATCGTCCGTGTTGGCAGGTTGAATTTCTTCAGCTGCCTCAGGAAGTACATCCTCTGCTGGGCTTTCTTGATGACGGAGGTGATGGTGGGCTCCCACTTCAGGTCCTGGGTGATGGTGGTACCCAGGAAGCGGAATGAGTCCACAGAGGTGATGGGGGTGTCAGTCAGGATGATGGGGGGGAGTGGGGCTGTGTGCTTCCTGAAGTCCACAATAATCTCCACTGTCTTCTGGGCATTCAGCACCAGGTTGTTGTGGCTGCACCATTACATTATTGTTATTCCAGTATTTTTTATATGCTTTGGCAAATTTTTACAGCAGCAATTTTCCTCTCTCTCAGTTCTCAAAACAGGTATTTTTCATAACACAAACTCGCATCTGTAAAAAACCAAACAAACAAAATAACTAAAACAATTGAAAACTTTTTTTTTTCCGCACATTTCCAAACATGAAAAGTCAGCCAAACACTTCAGCTCTGTGATTTATTAATAAAAGCCTTTCAATACTGTTTCACGTGTCAAACTGTCTTTTACTTTTATCAAAGCCTCACTGACTTTGGAAGGAATACAGCAAAAATAAAGGCATGACGTAGAGTTCCCATATGGAAAAGAAATAGTAAAAAAGTGGCCACTTTCATGAGTAAATCATATAAGGCTTACATGATTTACTCATGAAAGTGGCCACTTTCTCATTACTTTCATACATTGTTTTAGTAAGTATCCAAAACATACAAGTTTCATTATATAATTTTTCAAGGGATCTTATATCTGTTTTCACTCTTATATGCTTTTCATACAAGTTTCACACAAGACAGATACAAACTTTATAAGATTTATATATATCTTTTCCATATGGGTTAACGTGAACATATTGTGTTCAGATAAAACAATGAAATGTGAAGAATTTATTTCAAACTTTTACAACATTTCTGAAACAGAAAAAAAGCAAACTGAAAATATAAGCATCAGAAAACACTAAGAAAATCACACAATCTGAGAAAATCTAATCACACTACATTCATTCAGATTGCATTCAGATTACTTTGAGCTGGCAGGAAGGCAACAGTAACTCAAATAACCACTGGTTACAAACAGGCTATGCAGAAGAGCATCTCTGCAACCCATCTGACCTTCTGCTACAGTAACAGAAGACTGCACACACCTGTCAGCTAACAATATGAAACTAGGGCTAAATTTTGCACAGACTCACCAAAATTGGATACACAGAAGTTTGGAAAAACACTGTCAGTCACTTGATCTCAGTTCAGTTGAGCATCCTTAGGACATGCTTGTTTTTACTTCGAAAAACGCTGCAGCAGCACAAAAAACACAAGAAAAAACACAATGGGAGCAGAAGTTGAATAAAACACAGTGGAAGAAGAAACCACCATTGTGTTTTTTGAGTTTGTTAGGGGGGGGTTAGCTTTTGTGGGATTCATTTCCGTTTCTGTTGTGTTTTATTCAACTTCCAATGTACGTTGTGTGCTTTTGCAGTACTTGTCTATTTGCTGGTGTTTTCTTCTTCTTTCTTTTCTGCAGTGCACTTGGCCTCTCAGAGCCACTGTGCATATTTTTACTTTTTGTTTTCACAGATGAAACGTTGATGCTCTGGATGACATGAATATCAGATTTTAAATACTTAAATCAAACCTTTTTCCACATTGAGGAATGGAGGTCGCCTCAGCTCAGTTCAGCGGTGTGAAAACGTCCTAGATGTGGTAGAGCTCTGGTATTGGTCCTAATTATGTTAACTGCAATGCAACTTTCTCTGACCGCAGCACCAAAGGTTTACAGGACTCTCATTATGCACTTAGACTCTACTGTAAACCAGGAAACAAGGAGCCAGTAAGCTGCTACACCAAAACCACATCAGTTGCACACTTACACACACAAAATAAAAACAGCACAAAAATCACTTTGCTTGCTTTCTTTGTTGTCTGTTGTGATCACCATTAAAATACAAATGAGTGTTTTAGTTTGTTTTGGTAGGGCACGCACAATAAAAATGATGTCCGGTTGCTTTTTGCTTAAACATGAACCATGTTACCTATTTTCAGTCTAAGTGTAGTGTGCCAATGGTCACAGGTCACACATCCTAAGATCAAGGATGAGTTTTCCTATGAGGTATGAGACTAATGATACAAAATGTGGCGCTTCCTGTGATGTAGCACGTCATTTAGCAGATGCTTTGAAGTGCCATACATTTAATAAATACATTTTGTAAGATTAACTCCACTGGGAATAGAATCATCAGCCATTGACGTTAGATTCTTGCTGTGCTCACTGACTTCTGTAAGACTTTGAAAAAAACAGCTGACTAAGATGTACATGTCTCCATGTCTCACAACATACAGCTGCCTGCTTGGATCACAATTGCTTTAGCGCCACTGATAAGAATAAATAAAAACTTAATAATGACAATAAAAAGGAACCAACTGGCAGAGGGCTTGTCTGTGCAGATGACTGAGCCAAGGCCTTGCATTAGGAGAATTAGAGGGTATTTGAGAGCGGCTCAGCTAAAGCCAAGAGTACTGGGCATACTGCTGAAGATTATAACCCGGCCTGCAGCCCTCGGCAGTCCTGTTTCCAGCCCATTTCTGCAAAAGATCATAGTCTATTGGCTGAATAGCTCTGCACTAAGTGCCATGGAGGGAGAGAGAGTTGTACTCAGCCAAGTCCACTGGTCCACTGGCAGCAGAGGCTGGCAGAAGAAAGTCCCAGTTCCATAGTTTAAACAGCCAACAGTAGATGATTGGCCTGGCAAAACAGACCCACTCTGCCTAGCAAAACACATGGCAGTGCTTATGTTCTTAACCCTTACTCAGGCCCTACACTATAACATAGCTTGTACATCATACCCAACAGCAAAAAAAATGAGTGGATGGCTTAGACTGTCATCCCTCACGGCAGCACAGTTAGTTTGTGACATTTTCTTTAAAAAGGTTTATTTGTGGCATTTGTCACAGACTAAATGGTTACAGCCTGAGTCAGATGGTTAAATTCAGATCTGAGAAACTCTGAATAAGCAGATCAGGGGTGTGCTGCTGTTCACAGCAACCACTGGAGCTGGTACTGTGTATGTTCTCATCTGTCTCAAGGTGTCTAAAGGTCCGCTAGCATAAACAGAGTCATAGGCATAATTCAAATGATGAATAATTTTCAAACAGCATATATGTGGACATGTATGTCAGCACTAGAACGATTGCACAAGATTTTATAAGTAGTTGAGAAAGTAATGTAGGCTTTAAAAATGTCTCAGTCACTGTCGTAGTAAACAGCCTTGATTAGTCATGTGCTCGGAAGATCTGTGACCCCTAGGATATCTGCCAGGAAAAAAGCAACACGTATAGCGACATATACACACTGATAGCGAGGATTTCCTAAACATATGCGGTTCTACACCAACCTTGAATCAGGATTTACTGCCTTTTTTAGTTGTTGGAATTTACAAGTAATAGTAAATTACAGACAATAAAATGTTCTAATGGAACGTGCAAATTTCCAATTTTTATGCTTTTAGTGGCCAATGTAAAATCACCTACGAACTTTAAGCATGGTCTGCAGGGATTGATTAACAAACTGTCTTGTTTGGGATTTATCACTTGCCACAATCATTGTTCTAATGAGATCCAGATAGTTTGAATTTGGACAATGCTAGGATGGATATTAGATTGAACAAGCAAGCGGCAAAAAGGGGGATACACATAGAACATTTTGCTATCTTCTTTAGGAAACAGTGACTCTAGAACTTGCGAAGAAGGCGAATGAGATGAGCCAAAAAGATAGCTGATCAAAAGCAGGGATGCGCAGATCCAATATCTGGATTGGATATTGGTCCAATACTGACCCAAAAAAGCTGGACTAGATATCGGTGCCCATAAGCCAATCCATGGTCCAATCTGTTCCATTCAGTTGTGTTGCTCTGTGTTTATTTTACCATGCAACAGCAGCAGCTAGTAGCTGAGCTAATGTAGCATAGAGGAAGCTAACAGCAAAGGGACAGTTTTGATGTAACTGCAATGTAATCTTGGTGAACTGACACGAGTGAAAAACTCCAAGAGAGGACATCCCGTGAGCAAACACTTGGCTCCAGTGGGAAGGAAAAACTCCCTTTTAACAGGAAAAAACTTCGAGCAGAACCAGGGAGGGGCAGATATCTACCATAACCTGTTGGAGGTGAGGATATTGGTTTGGTGTAACACTTATTAATAATCTATTGATAAACCTATGGTATTGTGTTCTTGTTAACACAATTAAATACTGTTTCAGTTCAGCTGCGTCCTGTCAGTGCCACACCTGTGTGTGGCGAAGTATATGGAGAAACTCAGTTTGATCTGAAAAACATCAGTGAAAATAACTAAGATGGGGGACATTTCTTCTTGCTCCTCTTCTGAGGATATGGATCATGTTACCATGTCCCTGGCATCCTCCTCTGTCACACCAACCCTCTACGTGTCCTCCTCCACTACATCCATGATACTTCTCTGTGATCTTCCCATTTTCCTCTTCCCTGGCAGCTCCACCTTAGGTGTTTTTATTTATGACTGCCAGACTTTTCCTCTCAGTGTGGGAAGCAAATTATTCATTTATCTATGGTATTAGTATTGGCAGATACCCACAGCCAAGGTGTAGGTACTGGATCAGAACCAGAAAAGGCTGGTCCGGGCCATCCCTAATCAAATCAAATTAAATCAGTTCTCGTGGATGAAGTCTACAACCATCCATGCATACAATACTGCAATGATTAGTTTTAATGCTGTAACTTTTGCAAGAATTTTGTCTTATGATGTCAATAGAAACCATGGAAGTCTGCACTGAATTCAAATGTAATCTGTCCAGTTGTTGCTGAGGCATGTCCCCTGACTGCAGTTCAGTCAGAACCACTATAGCCAAAACAAGATTGTCATTTCCATCTGCATTAATTTATATCTAACAATATAGCTCTGTTCTGAGATCTCTCCACCCTACTGTGTGCAAATGTGGAAAATATGAGGAGCATAGGATGGGTAGATCAGCAAAATCGCCACCCTGTACAGAACAGAGCAGGCATGAGTGACAATAGACACAACATCAGAAACAATTTGGAAAGGGAGGAGCTGGTGTGAAAATGGGTTGCAAAGCAGCTTGCAGAATGCAACAACTGTAGTCACGCTAAAGAACATTGAACGGTACACACTGATTTGCCAGTTGGATCCTCATCAGTCTCACATCAGCTGATGTCAGCTGGCATATATATCATCCAGCAACATCTGATCTATTGGGAATGTGGGCTGAGCTTGACTTTGTAGCCTGCTCAACTAACCACCAGTAAACTATAATTGCATTTCTATAAGCTATAAATGGTGATGCATGAGATGTCCCAGAATCATCAACGTCAGCAGCATTCATTCAGTTTCAGCAGAGAACATCTGGCTTCTCTATGGAAGAGGAACATGAGATAAGATGATTTCTGTGAATATAGTCGTCGTTACTTACTCCCAAAGGGTCAATTTTGAGTGACGAAACGATTCTCCCACTGAAAATGCTACATCCAGATGAATAGAATCAACCTTTTAGGATTTACTTACCTGGCCATCATTGCTCCTTAAGATCAGTGGAGTATTTTGCACTGCACAAAACTGCATGTCTTCATGTGCTTGTATTCCTTTTACGAACTAAGACGAATCACTTCTGGTTGTTAAGTGCTGCGATTTACATGAATATTCATGGAACCCTTGACACACTGATGAAATGTATTTATAATGACAACATCTCAGACTAAAACTCTCATTTCTGTTTATGGAAACATAATCAATAGTAGAATAAACTCAACGCATGAATGCAATGCATCTGCAGCACAATCAATCTGTCATCTATAAGGAATGGACTTCCAGCTGAGAGCAACACACTCAACCAATTAAATGTGAGCCAAGGGTGAAAGTAACAGGTTTGGGAAGAGGAAAATGTTCCCATGGTCGGGAGGCTATTTGTTTCCATCCATATCTACTTCAGACACACAGCAACCCAGTGCTGCATACCCCCAGACCTGAAGGCTTGCACGTGGTCTTAAAATTTCTTAACATGCTACCCGTAGATAGGCAGAAGGAGCGAGTGAGGGCCAAACAGTAAGAGACAGACTGACAGGAAGGCAAATTGGACTTAAAAATCCCCTAAAGCCGATTGTTACACAGAAGGAAGAAAAAGTCACAAGGAGATGTATAAGCGCAGATAGAGCAGTGTCCCTCGCAGGCTGTTTCGGCGCATTTTCAATGTCGTATGTTGGATGGAAAGGATTAGATTGCAGCACTGAGGCCGCCAGCAAGATTTCTTGGAGCCTCTGATGCTACGTTCTGCCAGGTTTGTGTCAATAATCTGAGGCAGTGGACTCCTTCCACCTCCCAACCCATTGCCTGTTTATCAGCAATGCCAACCACACACACACACACACACACACACACACACACACACACACACACACACACAAATAACAATGAAGAAAAATATAAGGAGTTCACACTATGTACATACACATGGAGCCACATACTTTTGTTATATCAGACACAGAGATTCAAGCAGTACCATCGATCGTCTTCTATCCCCTAGAGAGAACTCACAAAAACGCACAAAACACATATGGGCCCATAACTCAATAGTACACATTTGTTGAACATTTGCCGTAAATTAGATTGCACAGATGTAGTCATTGCAAATTATTGTCAGTTGCATATGTTTATATAACTCCCATTTACCCTGTTCATATTTATATCCTATTTCTCTTTGATGTATCCTATTACTCCTCGCTGTGGCAATAGCCATATTTCTCAAAGGGGATCATTAAAGTTTCATCTCATCTAATCTCATTAAATCTAAAAGGCTCATTTTTCCCCCCATGCAGCACCTCGGCTCCCTATCCAAGTGCAATTGTTTGGAAAAAACTTGGAGTTTTCCTCTTTTTAGGTGGCCAGAAGACTCTACAAATGGTCTGTTTGGTTGACATACAGCAAGCTTTTATGTAACAATATACTAACCTGCTCAGCTTTAGCATATTGAGAAGAATAACCTCCTGTAACAGCTATTAAAGAGTTGTTAAAGAAATGCATGAATGAAGTCTTGCATAGTTTTATATTTCACTGTAGCTGTAGCAGAGCTATTCATTCAGCCAGTGTAAGCGCGATGTGGAAAGGCCCACACTAGAAACTGCGAATTCCAAGATAATCTTAGATTGAATTACGTAAGCTCTACAGAGAGGCCTAAATGGAGATTCTGCAAATTCTCACAAACCCACTTTCTCCTCTTATCACACATAAGGAGAAAAGTCACAGCAGGACAGAGGCAACTAAGTATATACCACAGGGAGGGGAAACATTGGATAACTAATATGTACACTTAGTTTCACTGTTACAATAAAGCTACATGCACTCGCACAATCTGATATCGTCGTGTTGGTCCCAGATCAACATAGTAAATGTTGTTCCAGGATCAACATTGCAAGTGACCAATCAGAATGTTGTGACGTCAAAGTTTTGCGACTTCGGGAAAAAATTGTCCTTGCAACATTAGAATTTCATAAATGCACGAATGGCTTGGCGCGCCAAAGAATAACGTCACAACAATGTGATTGGTCACTTCCAACACGACGATATCAGATCATCCACGTGCACTCACAGGTCACCTTGTTAGTTACACCTGTTCAACTACTTTTCAACACAAATACTTAATCAGACAGTCACATGACAGCAGCTCAATGCATTTGGGCATGCAGACATAGTCAGGAAAACCTTCTGATGTTCAAGCTGAGCAAGAGAATGAGGAAGAAAGACAATTGACTTTAAACGCGGCATGGTTTTTGGTGCCAGACAGACTGCTAATCGACAGGGATTTTTCTGCACAATCAGAAATAGCGTTTGCAGAGAATGGTCTGAAAAGATAAAATTATCCACTGAGTGGCAGTGGCAGTCAGATCGAAATATCTTCTTGATCTGAAAGGTCAGAGGAGACTGGCCAGAGTGCTTTGACCTCTCAGAAAGGCAACAGTAACCTGAAAAACACCAAGGTATGCATTTCTGAGCGCGCAGCATGTCAAACCTTGAGCCTGGAAGATAAGAACAGGAAACTGGAAAAACATTTTCTGGTCTGATGAGTCTTATGTGTGATAAGAGGAGAAAGTGGGTTTGTGATAATTTGCAGAATCTCCATTTATGCTGCAGCATTTGATGGTAGGGTCAGAATTGAGTAAAAACAATATGAAAAAATTGATCCATAGTTTTAGGAATTAAACAAAAACATCAGTGATTGCCAAAACATTCAATTTGCTGAGTACAAAATTAATGGTTGTGTCAGGCAGGAGCCATATTATGCTAAATTCCTTAAATTTGTTTTTAAACTAAGCAACTTTCTTCTGACTGGTTGGTACTTACAAACAGAAGGTGTGAACAGCAGCTGGCTGTGCTACTGTGCTCACTACCAGATCACTCAGAAAGAGAAAAGAACTGCTAAGATTAGACTCATATTTGCTTCTTCCATATCTCTGATTAGCCACTTAGCATGCGGATATATATCTCAGGTAACACTGACTGGGGTGGAAACACCAGAACTGCTCATTAATCGACTTGAGCATACATCTACATGCAACACAATAAGCTCATAATAAGCTAATAGTACGTAAGTTGGCCTTGCTAGAAAACTGAGTTTTCTATTACAGTCTTGAGTTTAAGTTGCTGTTCCTAGACTATATTTGTGTCAATCACGATGTGAGTGTTTGAGGGTTTGGTGAATGGTCGATTAGCATGAAGGATGGAAGCTTGCTAAAATTAAAAAATTACAAATTTTTCTTGGCCTACCAAACCCAGATTGACCCTGTTTTTCTCCCTTTTCACTCTGTGTTTCTTAGCTGTCTAAACTGTGAAAGGATATAATGTTGTGGAAAACACAAGCACAGAATCAAATGGTAACAAGCTGAAGTAGTTATGATTCATCGTTGCCGAGACATCTGGATCAAGGAGGCAGATGGGATGGCGGATGAGGACACAGACCCCAGGACTGTCAGGTCCTCACGCAGTTAAACAATGTCACATTTGGTTTCAGGTCTTTTGGGTGGCTCCAGTACCCTCGGAGCTCTTTTATCTGTAGTGTACTAATTTAAAGATACAGTAATATCATACGACTGTGGAAAAATGTGGAGAAAGAGCCTGCGTGGGAAGCAACAGTAGTAACACTGAAAGACAGAATTCTGTCTTAATATATAGTTAACTATGTAATTTGCTGTGACAATCTGTGTTAACAAGTCATTTAATCCCCCCAAAAGTTTGGAATTTATTAAGAGTTATTGCCAGAAAAATGACTTAAAAGCACAAGCTTCCAAAGCGCTTTTCCATTTGTTTTTCTTTTTTTAAAACCAATTGTCAACCAAAACATGTCAAAGATGGATTAAGGCATCTACCAGAATCAAGATAGTGGCATTAATTCAAGGACATGTTTCACTGAACTGACTTTAACTGGCAATAAGTGATATTATCTTACCCCATTTAAAATTTTGTTTTACTTGTTAGAAGAAAAATTGGGTTCTTGTTGTTTTAAGAAAAATAAATGTGGCCTTAATGGCTATTTCGAAGTGTGCACGTGCTTGCACTGGAATATCTGAAAGACTCAAGAAAATGGTGAGCAGAGACTCGCATCCAGAAATTCGGTCCTTACACTTGGCTTTAAGCTTCATTTAAAGTAGCAACAGAAAAAAGCTATCAAACATTTTAGTATCCGAATATAAAGAACATGAAAGGAAAATTGCTTGTAACATGTAAGTCGAAAGCTTTAGGCAGGCCCAGGCTGATGTCTAGAAATGCAAATATCTAATGTTAAATATCCACAATACCATTTTCTGTTGGACCCTTGAGCAGAGTAGATTCTGGACAGGTTGGCACTATATTACAGTGCCGCTCTGTATAGACTAACAGCTGCCCATAATGACGTTCAGTTGACCCAAACTGATTGAGTTTGGATGGCAGAGAAAACTCCAAAAAGCCCCAGGTTCTTGCCTCAAATATACTAGACCACAGGAACTTTGAGTTTGAACTGTGGTTTATTGTCTCCCTTTCTCTTGTGCATGTGTGAACACAGTACTCATAGTTTGAGGTGGACCGAGACAAATACACAGAAGACCCACTGAAGTGGTCTCGGTCCAGAGTCACACGAATTCCAAAATGGTTCATCTATGTATCAGGACGTGATCCGAGCCAAGTGCCAGGTGTATGCTGAAAGTTTGAAGGATGCTTTGTAACCTGGGATGCGTCAAGGTTGCTCTCGCTCCAGACAGGTGACCAATACTTGGACTGAATGTTCTCAAGTAGTTTGTAGTACTGCATTTTGGTTCACTTTTTTTTCTGTAAGGAAAAAAAGTCAAACAGTGGGGAAACGTTACAAGTTTACAAGGTCCTCAACTGATCCAGACCAAAGCAAATGTGCTATAGGTGTGAAAATGCCCTTAATCATAGGTCAAAACAGTGAAAACCCAAAACCCCCTTTTTTTTTTTTTTTTGTGGCAAAAAAATAACCAAACTTTTACCCATCTTGATACATTAATACCAGATCAGACACATCTTGTGAAACATTGATCCAAACAGTTCTGCCAAACATGTGTAGGGGATGTGGAAGGGATGGCAACTCCTTGGCTATGAATTTACAACAACCGCCATTCTCGCACTGGTGCTATCAGACATGAGCCTGACGAAGATTAGCTGTGTGATTCAACTGCAACAGAAATACAACACTTTTAAGGACATGTCAACGCCTGCATCAGCTGTTTGATGGAACCATATCAGCACCATATCACTAAAATGTCCTGTCTTCCTTCTAGAGGGGTTCTTTTTCACAAGGTGTGTCTTGTAGAAAGTTAGCTCTTAAGATCAGGCAGGAGGTTAGTAGGCAGGAAGCTGGGAGTCAAAGGTGAAGGCTACTAATGGCTTGTAACCAGCCTGGTAAAATGTTTCTCAGCTAGGGACTAAGAATTTCAAACAAAACAGGAAATTAATAATGAAAGGACCCATTTCATGATATTACCACTGAGATGGGCAAATCTAAAGATAATGCATCTCATCCTGTCCAGAGTTTTTTTTCCTGTTCAGAGGGAGTTTTTCCTTCCCACTGTCATCAAGTGCTTGCTAATAAGAGATTGTCTGATTGTTGAGGTTTTCCTCTGTTTTATTCATTCATTCATTCACAAATACAAGCAATCATAGGTTGTTTTTTTATCTCAACTCGGACAGTAGGAGCCATTCCAATCAACACATGGGGTTGACATCCCAGTTCCAATCTTAGTTTAGGTTTGAATGCAACTGCGAGGCCAATTTCCATACCCAGGTCCAGAGAATAGCTTCCTTTGCTCTCCTTCACAAAGTACCACTTCCACCTCTCACTCAAAACTGGAGCAACATCCACATCTCCACTTGCAGTTCCAGCTTTAATCCAGGTCTCAGTCTAAGCTCCTGCGCAGGGCTCCAGAGTATCCAAACCCCAGGCACAGACCAGGCCTGGGGTGGGCCTGCTGCTTACTAGCATCTGGATCTAATCAAGGGTGTTTGTCGTCGGGAATTGAATCAAATTAAAAAGTTTAATATTTAATGCGACACCAGATGGAAGCCGAGAGGGGAAAGAGGCCCTGCGGTCAGCACTAATATCCCCTTCTGAAGAGCCATGCTACATTCCTGGAGAGAGAGTTGCTGGAAATATGCATACACACACACATACACATGCATGCACAAAAGTGTATATGCACACAGACACAATTAGTGTAACGACACTGGCAACAGATTTTTGCAGCCATAAACTTGCAGAACAAATACACAAAGACTACAAAAAACACACAAGAACACAGCGGTCCTGCTGGACAGCATGTTAATCACAATGACAGAGTGCCGGATACAGAGGCGAGGCGCAGAAAACACACTTACACACACCTTTAGTTTTAACCTCCACAGCTCATAAAAGCAAAACTATGGCACACCGTTTCTGACAGCAACTAATACTCACCCAGTCTATGTTATTCCTATATGCCTCATTTACAGAAAAGTCAGGAGCATTCATCCCCAGTAGCATCCAGGCGTTTCTTTCAGTAAATGTATCTTTAATGCCACTCTTATATACCAGATTTCGGGGCTTTCTGCTTTTTGAAATTGAAATATAAATCTCTCTGACATCAGTTCACAAAGTTTCCATAATCTATTGTACTGTGATAATAAATTCCACTGCTCCATTTATATGCTGGGTGTGTACAGTTTTAATTTTTTTACGTTTCTTTTTTAAAGCTTTGTGGACAGCAAGGCTCCAGTAGTTAGTAGATAGTGGATTTGATTTCCTTCATTGTGATATTCTATTAGTCATTGGGGCATTTGACATAGAGTCATTATGTGGTGAAGTATTTCTGATGTTTTATTTTTTTGACTTTACATCAAACCCATCGAACCGAAGCTGGGGTCTCCCACTCACAGAATTACTTGTGAAGTTAAAGCATCTAGAATATATGTTAATATTTCATTGCAACATCTATTAACAGGTATTTGTAATGTTAGCTGCCCCACATGTTTTGTCACTTTTATTTCCTGTTATTAGTTTTGCTAACAGTAGAACTTGTAAGCTTTGCTACCACTACTGTTGTGTTGTGATGTGTGATTTTATCCCAAGCAGGAGCATCTGATTTCCAACATAATAAGAACACATATTTTCCTGTTAATACCACTGATGGTTTCCCTTTCCTTTGCTTTTCAGGCTTTCATGGTGTTACTTGTTTTCTGGTTTGTTTCCTTTCTTCTGTTCCATCGTTTCCAGTTGATCTCCTTGTATATGATGTTTCAGTCATAGACTCTGTCTCTTGCATATTCTTAATGGATTGTTTGCCCCGCTGTTTGCCATTTACCAATTTTTAGGTCGTGAATTTGTATTTTTTGACTTCACACTGCCACTGCAGGTCTGCAAATGATTTTATGATGCTGAATGACGCATGGCTGAGGGTGTTGAGTCATGATGGCATGCAGTCAAAAGCATGCAACAAACCAGTATTGTAATAAAGGAAAACCGGTGTTATTCCCTCCTCAGATGTTAAGGATACAGCAAGGTGTCGATGCATTTTAAAAAGGCAGCGAGATGAAATATGCACAATATAGAGTATGTGCCAGGGAATGTGAAGTGCTCTACAACCAGCCTTATGATTAAGTTGGCTCATTGTGCATGTGTTCATATGTGAGACTGATTAATGTAATGAGGATTAATTTGAGACCTACTCAGAGGACCACCCTGAGAGAGACACACAAGACTGGGCACCACCTGGTTATTCTCTGTCTAACACACACAGCGACACTTTGCTCACGATGCAGGAATCTGCATGCCAAAATCACTGTTACCATTACGGCTGACAAGCCTCTGCCACCACCTGCTAATGCATGAAAAAAACATACACACCTGAACAATGCTGTGCTGCAGTATTTTACCATTAAAACATATATGTTTTAGCATCTGCTGTGCCCCTTTTACAAATGCACAAAAAATACACACACGTACACATAGGGAAACTCCATAAAGCAGCGACGAATCTATAGGAGTGGAAAGAGAGAAACTGGGCTGGTGGGGAGAAATCCAGCAGAAGTGACTTTCATTCCTAAGCGGTTCAGTGGTGCTCGACTGGTCTCTGATCCCCCTGCAGTAACAATATTCAGCTGACATTTCACTGGAGAAACTTAATCTCACCTTGCCTTGCCAGCGATACCTTATGGCATCCACAAACATGCACGCCTTAATGTAAACCATCCTCACACACGTACACAACTGGAAAAACAGAGTCTCAGCTAACTTTCATCCAAATCACACCCTCTGCACACCAACAGCTTCTCCCTTCATGCTGTGTATGTGTTTTCTAATTGTTAAAGCAGAACCAGGGAACCAGTAAAAAAGGTTTTTGCCATTAGAAAGACTGAAGCAAGGCACACAGACACACCGGGGACAAGGCTAACAAAGCACAGGCAAAGTCAGATAAGAATGAAGCTGGTGGGAAAGGTACTCACAATAAGTCAGGCAGTAACAGAAAGAGTGAAGAATATAAGCTCACAAATAACAACAACAACAAAGCAGAACAAAATAAGAGGAAAGAATGAGCACAGCTGAAACAAAAGAAGGTTGCACAGATTGTAGCAAGGCTGTGTCTAATCCAGGGGTGTGAAACATAAGGCCCGGGGGTCAGAATCGGCCCAGCAGTGACTCCAAATTGGCCCACAGAAGAGTTCTGGTAAATGTTAAGGAGGGCATAAATTCTAGACTTTTAACCGTATTTTCATACATTTTACAGCTTTTCTTACTGATAAAGATCTTCATGGTCATGCATGCTACACTTATGTGACTAAGTAATTTTTATTTATACAAAAAGCATGTACCTGTAAATTAACAAAAACCTTTATGTTATTACAGGAGAATCTGGGCAATGAGCTAAGCAGGACTTTTTCTGTTATTTTACACATTTATTTAGAATTCAAGCCAAAGGAGCTGGGCTGACAGATTTCTTTAACTTACTACACCAACATTTCTTGAAATTGTATTTGTTTTCCTTTATTGCTTTTATATTATGCTGTATATCTTAGGACCTTGGAAATTACTTAGAATAACCAAGGAAATTAGTATGACAATATCTCAGGGTTTTAATGTGTAGTAAAACTTCTTTATAATGACACAAAAGTGGTTCGGCTCACTTAAGATCAAAGTAATGCTGTATGTCACCCATAAAGAGTTTGAAGTCTCTGTTCTAATTAGAGTGTGCGTGTGCAGTAAATCACTTAAATCAAACTGGTCAAGGCAGATAGCTGCCCTTCCTTCAGCCTGGTTATTGCTTCTTCCTGTTAAAAGGGAGCTTTTCTTTCTCACTGTCACCAACTACTTGCTCACATGGGATCTGATTGTTGGGATATTCCCTGTTTTATTGCAGGGTCTTTATCTTGCAATGTAAAGTTCCTTGAGGTGACTGTTGTTGTGACTTGCAGTTACATTAAAAAAAATAATTAATTGAACTGAAATTGGAGTTAAACTTCTTGAAAACTACTGTGGTGAGGCGTGGTCTGTGGCGCGGATGTGAGGGAGGCACATGCACCTGGATGGCATCCACAATCACGCCTCCACGGCATAAATAGACTGAATTAGGTCCTGGACCTCCCTCATTCCCAACAGAGGCCAGTGCGCATTGGGGTCCCGTGTGCCGGCTGCCTGCCAAGCCGCCTGCCTGCCAAGTCGCCTGGGAACCGCAGATCACGCCCCACCACACTACGGTATCACAATATTACTCCTTTAAAAGTGTAACCTTTACCCTGATGCAGTGGCAGCTTGTAAAAGGAGCAGGTTTTGCCACCATAAATGGTGAATCTGTGTGTTTGAGTCTCTGAATTGGGGCAAATCTAACTGCAGGGCTGCATCCAACTTGCACAGTCAATGTTCCCCCAGATAAATAAAGGTTATAGGGAAAAATAAAATAAAAATAAAACAGTCATGCAGGTTTTTAGTGCTGACATTTTGCGTGCGTGATTTGGGCCTGGCATCTTAGCTTTTTCCAGTGTTTTCCACCAGTGGGAAATACTGATGAATAAGTTCAAATGTGAGGAATTGGGAATATTTCAGTACAAAGTTGAATGGTTACAGCAACTGCCACTGTGATATTGACTGTTAGTGTGTGATTCACCACCTGGTCCTCTGATTGCTACATGACTTCCAGGCCTGGATTTGGGTGCCACTTTCGAATCCCACTATTTACATTGGAGTGAGGAGTGGCCATGTGGGCTTCGTTGCCACTGTTATAGAAGAAGCAGTAAAATAATGGAAAAGGTTTAGCGCGAGTGTGTGGAAGGGGAGAAGTGTGTGTGCCTGTGTTCGTCTACATATGTGCAGCTCACGTGTGTAAAAGCATTTGCGAGTGCGTAACGTCGTGTGTGTGTGTGCGTAGGCGTTCAGCATGCCTGCCAGTCTGGGGTTCTCCTGGCAATGAAGGCTTCCCACTGCAGCATCAGAGGTGACGAGGTGCGAGGGCGTATGCGCACACACACGTGCGCGCGCACACACGCACACACACACTGAGGGTTTTCCTCAGTCTCATGCCAAAGCAGAGAGAGGAAAAGACCACTGTGAGGTGCTGGGAAATAAGCAGCATTAAAATAGTGAGGGCTTTTTCCACTGGCACATTCCCACATACAGCGAATACACAGAAGTGACAGGTGACTAGGCCTGGCAAGACTTCTCAACACACACACACACACACACACACACACACACACGAGACTGTTCTACATGGACACTGCACAGAAAAAACAAACAAGTGTGCAATGCAAGTGCACTTGCAGAAGTACACACGTACTCTATGATCAACAGGATTAATAACATGTATTAGTCAACTATTATGTTATATATATTTTTAATTGATTTATGTAGTCATTTATTTATTCATTTTCTCAGTGGGTTTTGGCTTTGCTATAAAGTATTGCACTTAAGAAACTTGATTTATTCATTTGTCCATGCAACTCTTTGCACTGCGCTGTCTTTCTTATGCAGTTTTTTCTCTACTTTTTTGTTTTTCCCGGTAAGGTTCCGGTAAGCAATAACAGCTCTAACATGTTCTTATTGCTCTTCAGTGAATAGCAAGGTTTCATAGCTTGGCAGTTACGAAGGAATTAGTCAGACACACACACGCACACAAACACTAAATTCTGAGTATATACTCTCACACATACGCCCATAAACACAAACTAATGTAGATCCATAAATTACAGACTCACTGACTTGGCAGAATGTAAACCGGTGTTTGTTTTGGCCAGAAAGCAAAGAGCCTTTTTCACTGCAAACATAATATAATGTTAATGAGACTGACACAGTGAACAAAATCAGACGCATGTAGATAAACCAAAACAATGAGCTGAAAGATAGTAGCATGGTCTGTAGTGATTAGGGGGAGTGCAAAGCACCTCTAAAAGATGTTGACATCAGCCACTGGTTAGTGAAGTTCCTTGATCTAAGCAAAGGACAAATCTAAAGGGCTTTACAAACTGAGTGCATTGTAAAAGAAAACAAACAAAAACAAAACAAAACACGTGAAATTTAAAGTTGAAGCTGTATCACGACTGCTCTCGTGCACAAATGTCAGCGCAGCAGTTTGAGCTCTTGTTGGCAGAGTTGGGACCGCATCTGAGGAGGCGACTGACCTGGAGCAGTGTCTATGTGTGTGTCTGAGGTAAAATATTGTAACAGTTATATATTTTTTAACGCCTGAAACATTCACACAAGATTTACACATGCAGTTTGTAAAGGCCTTTACAGTGAATTACAAAATGACAATTGCAGTTTCATGTTTTATTCAAATAAAAGAAATGACAACCCAATGAGAATCAATTAGAGAATCGATAAGAATTGGAATTGGTATATTATGATCTATTCCTATCCCTCCTCATATCGCATTGCTTTGAAGCTAATTGTTGGGCGTCTACGCATCTGGTTTGTGGCTCTGGTTGCCAAGGTAGCCCTTTATTGTATTTATTACTCGGTAATGTCAATCAGCAGTTTTCTTCACCGTCAGTGGAAGATGCTTCAATTCTTTTATCTGGCAGTTGAGGAAAGTTTATCTTGGGTCTCATTCACTTCCTGTCACCAGCAGTTATTTCATCCATTGTCACGCGAAGCCGCAGAATGTCATGTACTTTCTACGTTCTGTGGTTTGCTACATCACTGCCAATCACTTCTAATGTGCACGCTGCTTCATTCTGAATGAACCTCAGTGAAAATCTCAGTGACGTTTATTTAAATGCATGCCTTTTAAGACATTACAGCTATATGAGGAAGCACTAGTGACTGAGTCTTTCTCTCAGTGATGAATGTATTGCAAAGTATACTGTATGTACTTAGAGTATTATGAGTTGTGGCATATGCAGCGTAAAATCATACTGGTTAGACATACACTGCCTTGATCCAGTTGTAACAGGTACTTTTCTTCTATGTTAAAAGATTTTTTTTAATTTAACTTTTATTTTACCAGGTATGTTGAGATTAAAAAATCTCTTGCACAAGAGCACTCTGGCCATGAACCATAGTAGTACAGTCAGCAGTACTTGCATAGACAGCAAGAAATACACAATAAAAATGTAGGCCCTCAGTCACACAGGCCTACAGATTTATTGTCGTCCCCATGGAAACGCTAGGCTCAAACTTCATAAGTGGTTACCACATAGGTTGTTGACTATCCCTGAGTGAAATCAAACAGTAAGCGGTACAAGATGCTGCACCCAAAAAAACTTCCTTGTAATTGCATTGTTCAGTAGCAGACTGCCATCGTTGATCACAGTTTAAATGGAAGACACCAACTTGTCTACAACACTTGCTAACTAATGCTTGTAGAATAGTTTGTGTCTTCAATGCAAATTATAAACAATTGGCCTTCTGGTAGCTACCCCAAAAAATAGTGATTTTTGCAGTGCGGCACTACACGTAACATACTTTATCTAGCAACAACAATCAATCTCTTGCAACTATTTGCCAAGAGCAAGGCTATAAGTAGGTACAGTCCTAATAAGATTTTACAACTTTCAGTCTATTTGTTTTTGCAATATGCGGACAGGGTGGCCTTTTATAACTGAGCCCCTAGCCCTTAAAATGTGTGTGCACATCCCTGGACGGCTGTACATTTTGAGTTCCCTTCCCATTACAGTACCCTGTTGCCTATTAAGTCCCACAGCAAAACACTGTGGCTCTTGTGGCTGGACCCATTGAGAATTGACTCAGGCAATGCTCACTCAAGTGACTTAATTTCTGCTTCTGGAGCAATGCTACTCTATAAATCCAGTGTATTTCAACCATACACATGATGGGAACATTTTGTCCTGATGTGCACAGTAGAGAACATCACAAACACATAAAAAACAGCAGAGTACTGGTTCCACGTGTTAAAATGCAGCAGCAGACGGTCATAGCGGCTTTGCATCATCCAACCAGTACATAAAACAATCAGCGCTGAGACTGCACCAGCAGGTCATCAGTGCAGGAGACATGATTCAGCTGTACCATATAGCCCTACCACTCCCTGCAATGTTTGTGTTAGCGTCCTTGAACATTTGAACTCAATATCAAACCATTCTGACAAAGAGACAACAAGGGGGATGATTACAATGATGTAAGATGTACCAGCTTCAGTTTACGATGAAAGAAAGTACAACCTGCCCTAAGTTTCCATACATGAGGAAAAAACAAAAGGAAAAGACGTAGAAGAGGACAGCGAGAACCGTGAGAGCGAGAGCTGTATTGCACAGACAGACGGTCAGAGATGAGGAAAAATTCTGTAGATGGTAGTGAAAACAGTGACAATACAAAGGTGTATTAATAATGTTCCTATGTAGGCAGACTTGGAAGTATCACCAATGCTCATTCGTGGTGTCTGTTGAATTGAAGTAAAAGAATCTCTGCTTCTTGTCGCATTCATGCAAGTTTCAACAGAACACTAAAAACCCACTTCTTACCCACAAAGTTACTGAAGGCTAAACCCGATTTTCCAAAATCCGTCAGCTGTTTACCTGACTGTAAATGTTTTATATGATGTCCTAGACACATGACAAACAAGCGTCAGCTGTGCTACCTCGCTTTTTTATCTCAGTTGTTACTGATCCAAGTTAGACATTTATTCCATTTGGGGCCGTCCCATGTCAGCAAGGGTGCCAAATTAACTACCACATGACCCAAAGAATGCAAAACTGAGAAAGAGAGCTCATGACTCAGTCAGTGATTCAGACGTGGCAGGGACTTCCCACACATTAACAAGTTTAAAGTTAACCAGTCTGACAGTGGCAGGTAGGAATGAGGAGGCAGTCAGAAATTAATGAGATAAAAAAAAGCACTGATAATATCCCACAAGACCCTCTCCCTAGCAGCATTTAGATTTGTCAAATGGAAATTACAGACTACTTTGAGAAGTGTAAAGGACTACTATTAAGTAACATTATTTCCACATTTTAGTTTTTATTTAGCTTGTTTTTCTATTGTAAAAAAGGAGGGATATCACTTGGTTAGCCAGCCAAGTTTTTTCTATGCATTCTTGGCTTTCGTCTATGCATAAAGGGCATTTTAGATTCTGGAAAACTGAGATTTTGAATAAAAAAGTGTAAATAGAGAAAACGTATTTTTGTCTTGGATCATCAAAGGTGTGTTTTTTTTTAACTTAAGGAATTAAACTAAATGTAACTTAGAATTAGACAACAGGGTTATCCGGAGTGCAAAGTGTGAATCAGAAGTCACAAGTGAGCGTGCAATGCTTTTGGTTTCACAGATCCACCCCTCGGTTGTCAGGTTTCAAAACATCAGGATGACGATAGCAAAAATATTCAGCTGGCAGGCTATAGAATGGGATTAAACTTCCAAGTTCACCAACGTGCATCTGAATTTAATGAATCATATGACATATTTTTGGACTTGTCAGATGAAAGCCCTTTGAAACAGATTTCCGTCCAGTGTGTGCGTTGTAACTATGTCAGTGTCGTCATTGGTGATAACCCCAAATTTAGTCCTTAACCCAAAACTCAAACCCTATATTTTAGAGTCAACCAAAAACTACTTTGCAATTTCCCTTAAGCAGCAGGCACTGACTTTAAAGGTATAATTTTTGTTTACCATTCCATAGCACAGAGTTGTGTGACTGACTTGTAGTCCTTTTAAGCTACCTCCAAAATTACAATAAAATGATTTAATTATAATAAATTACATTCATATAACTTTCATATTCATATAACAAGGTTTACAAGGCCGTTTGTGTGGTTTCTGATTGTGTCTCACTATATGGGTATGCAAATATTTTTGAAATCTGTCAAAAATTTGTTTAAAACTAAAAATGACTGAATTCACATTTTCATGCACAATTTTGAGCTGGCAGACTGCAAAATGAATCATGCATATGATTCAACCACTAAAACTAATTTTTCTGCTCAGGAATGCAAGTAAATAATTGTTATTTGGCATCTTAATCAAAAAATAATAATGCTCTTTACTAATTTTTAACATTAAATTAGAAAAGTAATTAAATATAATAATTATACTCCAGCATTACAAATATAATTCCAATTAAAAAGCTTGTTCATAATGTTTTGTTGATTATTTTGGTAATTACCAATACTGTTAATCTTGGACAGTTTGGGCATAAATTTTACATCAGGTGGTGGTCTAGTAGATTTGTTGAACACTGTATGCAATACAGAAATAATCATGAAATAATCATTTTTGTTATGTTTAAACACACAAAATTAAATGCCCTGTCAGTGAGAGTAGTTGTGTTTATAGATCTAAATTTTGGGTGGGGAAGTAAACGTCTTTAGGTGGACAGTTTTTAAGAAATAAAGATGCTACACTGCACATTTTCAGGAAAAGTCAAAGATTGGCAGACTTTAATATTTATCAGCCAAAGATAAATTTCAGCCGTTGGCAGCGTCTAGTGTTAAAGTTACCTACTTATTTCATTGTCAACACATTTTAATAGCACTTATCAATACCTAATACCCTGACAAGAAGTTAATTGGTGGGATGTGAGGCACACAAGGAGCTTGTGAGATCCCTCAGAAGCAAAGGGAGTAATTGCCGTGTGATGCAGAGCGTTGAGGGTGATAGAGCGGTGACTATGAGTCATGCTGGTTTCCCTCTCAGTCATTATTCTGTCATTGAAATTTCACTTGAAACCAAAGCGTGGTCCCAAAACAATCCAGACACTTATTCACGTACAAGTTAATGCATTACTAATTACGGTAAACACCCACGGCATGGACAACTTGAATCGCAGACTAAATGCAACGGCATGTCCGGCAAAAGCCATTGTGTGGTCCTCTTTTGCACATTTGAAGTAACGTGAATTTGTGAAGGCAGACACTGACAGACTCAGTTTAAAATGGCATTTTCCAGTGTATCATGTTGGTGGTCTCTGTGTTTCAGGACAGCAGTGCCTCTTGCACATATGTGAACACATTTCTGTGTGTGGTTTTACACATTTGTGAGGAGAGCATCAAGTCACAATTAATTTGTGCTTGCTGGTAACTAGACACATCACGCAACCAATAAAGAAGAAAGCAAAAGCCCCCTCCAAATCTTTTGGTTATTGCAGTCTCTCTCGTGACTGTAGTCAAATGCAAACCTGTTGACTTCAGATAGTGTTTGATTCTTTTCCTCTATAGGAAGCACATGTCAAGATCTCTCAACACGATAATGCAAATCCAAACATCCTATATTCCACTGTAGGAATTTTTGGAATTCAAATTTCCCCAGCACGCTTTTGGAGGAAGCTGTGGCCTCACCTCTGAGGGGTTGCGGAGAAGAGTTTGTGGCTTCAACTGTGACCTGTTCCGATAGTGTGACAAGCTGTCAGTCTGAGATGAAATCATGCAGATGAGTGCTGAGTTGCTTTTTTAGTGTAGTGTAGCACTCTACACAGAGACACAGACGCATATTCCAAAATCCCCTGGAAATTCTGAATGAAAGACAATTTCAAAAGCGGACAAAGTAAGAGAAAAAACAAAAGGTAAAATAAACATTTAATAGAGAGAAACCGAAGGGAAGAGACACCAGTGTGCATTTTTCTCTCTAGCTTAACTGAAGAGATTTTCTTGGAGGGTTTTCAGAAAAGCTGTCATTCTTTTTCCTCCAAGAACTCTTCACCAACTCCCGGTTGTTTTCTTAAAGGAGTTATCCGCCAGAATACTTCATCACAGCAAAAACAGAATTACGGCTGACGTCAACAGGAGTTGCACTTAAGTGTAGCTTGTGTGAGTTATTCGAGGTGTTGAAAGATGTGATTCTTCAAATGAAGTTTCCGTTTATTTTTTTTTAGTTGACGTTAATGAAAACATAAAACGAGATGGAAATGCATATGGCGTGGCAATTATTTCCAAGCAAATCCATTAAGTTTTTTTCAGGTTCTAATACTTTTACTGCCTCTACGTCTCACGTAGGAGTAAACTTCAAGTTATCGTGCGAGGTGATTTCAGATTATCTTTATCACAGTTGACCTACTTGACTTTGCCAGACGCACTAATAATTTGGCCGAGACCTCAGAGATACATTCATGTTTCACAACAGAAATTTTAGAATAAAGAATCACATAATGATGCACTACCAATTTTTCCTGATCTTGGATTCAAAGCATTGACTTTTCATTTACTCTTGTGCTTTTTCTTGGCACCGGTTTAAACAGATCTCCATTTCTTCATTTTCTTTCATGTCTTTCTCCTTCTTTATGCACCATTGCTGCCTCAGTTTCACATGCTGATTAGGTCCCACGCTTAGAACCCCGCTGCTCGGTGTACCAGCAACGTATTACTGCACGTCCTCAAAATGCTCGCCTTATCGCACAGTGATAAAAACACCAGACATTCTCCTAACAAACCAGCCCAGCACCATAATCGCAACAGAGCTTCGTGTAACTAATAAGGATTTTTTTAAAATGCAGGAAAGCGGAATGTAGGAACCAAATCTCTGTAATATAATGAAGTGTGAAATTAGCATTATAATAAAAGACATTGATTTAGTCCAGATATTTTAGCCATGCACACAAATTAGATGTGGTTCTAGGGCTTAGAACAATCAGCTTTGACCCTCGGGATGACAGTATTTCAACTGCTCGATAAACAGCACAGATATCTGGGGGTACTTCTTGTCTCTGAAAGAAGAAATCTTAATAACTTTGGCAATTCCCTGAACTTTAGCATCAACATGATGTAAATTCTCACAAAAATGTTTTATATCTTAGCAATGGATTGGCATACAAGTTTAATGGATGCATTATTTTCATTTTCACTTACTCTTCCATTGTTAGGCTATTTGTGGTGAAATACCAAAATAACTATTAATTTAAAAAAAAAACTTTATTTATATAACACCACACCACAATAACAGTCACTATACTATAAAGTAAAGACAGATGACTGCCTATGAGTAAGCACTTGGCGACAGTGGGAAGAAAAAACTCCCTTTTAACAGGAAGAAACCTCCAGTTGAACCAGGGTCAGAGAGGGGCGGCCATCTGTCAGGACGAGACAAGACAGAATCTATGGAAGGATGAGGTGCATTATCTTTAGATTTGGCAGTTCCTGGTATGCTTGGCATCGTTCTTACATCTGTTTCTGAGTTGCCTTCTACCACATCTTCATTAGCTCCTGCCTGGATTTTTCTCTGTGTTGGACTCTGGGCCATCTGGGGGGCTCCGGCCATCGTTCCTGCTCTAAATCATCAGATGTTTTGCTAGAGCTTGCCCAGCTTTACTGCCTTAACCTGTTCTCCCTGCAGCCCTTATTCTCCTGAGACATTCCACCTCATCCACAGGCCTCCTGCTCAGTGGGGTTCCAACGCCTTTTTTCCATATATTCTTAATTGTTTCCTTGTATGACCTCTTGACTATTTCACTTCTTTTTCCTGCTTCTCTTTTGGATTGATTCCCCACCTGTCTTTTGCATTTAATATTTGTATTTTTGGACTTTTCTGTGGAAATCATTACAGGTAACCTCTGGGCCAGAAAACAAAACTATACTAGCTGCATCCATCTATTTAAATTCTCGTCAATGTCAATATTTAAGAGTCAATCAAATGATACTGCAAGGACCAAAAACCAAAATCTTTATGTTGACGAACAAGCGTTGGAACGTGAGTAAGGTGGCGGACAGCGCTCTAGACTTTCACAGGTTTGTTTTTAGTCACTCAAGTGAAAAAAAATGGACAGCAACAGATTTGCAGTTTTCACTGAATCAGATGTCATGCAAACATCTTTTCGAAGCAAACATCTCAAAAGCAACGTGTGATTCATTACTGGCAACTAACCTACAACAATACAACTGACTGCATCATCCTGGGCTGCCACTTGAAAAGAAGCGATCTGATAAAACCTGATGCCTGGATCAGACTTATGAAACACCACATTAAAACTGAGTTTACACTGACAGAACACCGAAATCAACCTTTATTTATTCAAGAACTGACAGACACACAACCGCAGATGATGAGCCCAGAAAATCCAGAAAGCCTTCCAATTTAAAAAAAATGAAACTGAAATCGCAATGCAAAAATCTTGATCTAACAGCAGGTGACGGTGACTGATTTAACATGAATTTGACAGCTTACAAAGGCAACCATGACATCATACCGGGGACCACAGTTATGCAACATCACATCGGTGACAGATTTGTACAAAGAGCCTCAAAGTGAAGTAGTTCACCGTTGGCACCTGTTAGACACCTGGAGGAGGTGGGGAGGGGGGGGGGGTGATACAATGGAAAAGCAGGGGACGAAAGGAAGGGGGTGCAGGAACATAAGAGGGGGTTTGGGGTGAAAACATCACAACCTTGCAGTGAAATGGTGGTGACGGATTGGGCCTCATGCTGACAGCTCAAACACCGGCCTCCTCCTGGCTGCCAGTGTTGTCAGGTGACGAAGAAAACAAAAATGTGCTCTTAAACACTCAAAAACAGAACAATAAGAAGCTGTGAGCTGTCCTGTTTTTTTGGACAAATGCCATAATAACCCTATCAGAATAAAAGAGTTTTGAAAAGTACTGCTGATACTACACGATTATATCAGAATAAGGTCGTTCACTATGGTTATTGGTAGAGCTGGGGCACGTTTTGTTGCATTTCCATAGAGCTGGTTTATTTTTCCTCTAACCTTCTTGCCAAGTGCAGCTTTAACATGTTGCGGTCTCATTTAAAAACCATTTTCAAAATAAAACAAAGTCATCGTCTGTGCCCGATGATTGATATACACAAGCAATGCAACAGAACCGACTTTAGGGGTAAACTAAGTGGAGGATGGTGGCATTTCTTTAGCGAGTGCGGGAACACGCATGTGTGAATGTGTTTGCGGCCGGCTGATTGTGTTTGTATTTGCATCTCCACATGCAGCCAAGTCTAACGTAATAGCACAGATGAATGTGCATGTGAGTGTGTGTGTATTTCTGCTTTTCTGAGATTCATCCAGATGCATCTCAGACAAGCGGAAATGTGGTGTTAAATGGAATCACACTGCAGCAGCCCACAGGTTAAATGGTGTCACACTCAAAGGAAAGGGTTAAATGGAACCACATGGACACATGCACACACACTCAAACGCACACAGATGTAAATGTGGACATGTTGTCAGCAAGCAAGTAAATGGCCCTAACAGGCGCTTTCTCCTATACAGGTTTTGGAACATGCAGTGTTCATGTGTTGAAATGCAGATGTTTCCTTTCTCGCTTCTAACTCTCTCTCTCACGCATGCATGTGCACACACGCCCGCGCACACACGCCCGCGCACACACGCACACACGCACACACGCAGAATTCCATCAATAAATTCTGTACCATTCACTCTTTCTGTGTCTCTATCGCCCACTTGACAGGCTACCTCAGAAGTGTGTGAGTGCTGGTTTTGTGTGTGTGTGTGTGTGTGTGTGTGTGTGTGTGTGTGTGTGTGTGTGTGTGTGTGTGTGTGTGTGTGTGTGGATCTATGTGCACAGACTACATAGCCCAGGAGCCGTAAAGCCTCTTCTGCAATATATTAGCGGTTTTGTCAGGGCTGTGTGTTTGGCTCTGTTACCATGGTCACAAACCCTGTAGGCAAGCTTCAGGGTTACTCTGTTAGCATTAGTGCTGTTTATGATGGCTCTGAACACAGAGAGGGAGGGAACCAGAAGGGAAAAATGAGACCGTAAGATACTAAGAGATAGAAAGAGACTGTCAAACATCGTTTGCATCAATCACCCCTTATTTTGCCATCTTTTTCTTTTTGTTATTTTTTCATCTAACAACAGCTATTCAATTTCTTTCTTGGTTTGCTGGGTTGCTACTATTTTTTTCTCTCTTTTTCACTCAGAGTTCCCAAAGTGGCTTATGTGTTGCTGTAAAAAAACATTTAATTTAGTTCTTTTCAGAAGGGTGCTGTAGTGCACTACTTAATGTTGTACTGGTGCAAGCCGGGTTAGACTCAGAGACAGCCAAAAAGAAGTGGTATAGAAACATAGTATGAAATATCTGCTTCATCAAATATGAGATGCGATCCAAAAAAGGCTGAGAAACTCAGGTGGATGTAGCCACCAATTGTTTCTTGAACCCAGGTTTTGAAGCTTGAACATTAGCACTTTTGCCATGCTGTGTTATTGAAGCCAAAATACAATATCTGCATGTAAGGGTGGAGTGCTGGAGTACTAAGTTATTATTTACGAATCCATAAAATGTTGCACTGCACTGATGTATTGCACAGATATATATACTGCTCAAAAATAATTATTGGTATAGCATCAAGTCAGTGAAACCTCTGGGATATTGAGTGTGTCAGTAGCAGATGGGGGTTGTTAATCAATTTCAGGTGCTTTGGCATTTAAAAAGCAGGTGCACTAGAGACAACCTACAAAACATAAATGGTTTTGCAAGTGCTGACCACTGACATTTTTTCCCCTCCTCATCTTTTACGACTGTTTTTTCATTACTTTTGGCCAGGGTCAGCATCACTACTGGTAGCATGAGGCAATACCTGGACCCTACAGAACTTCTCCAGGATGCCACAGCAATACAGGCCATTGCCAGAAGCTTTTCTGTGTCTCCCAGCACAGTCTCAAGAGCATGGAGGAGATTCCAAACACAGGCAGTTACTAGGGGGCTGGACGGGGCTGTAGAAAGTCCTTAACCCATCAGCAGGACTGGTATCTGCACCTCTGTGTAAAAAAAATGGAATGAGCCCTGCGAGAGCTACGAAATGATCTCCAGCAGACCACTGGTGTGAATATCTCTGACCAAACAATCACAAACAGACTTAATGAGATGGGGTGAAGTCAGGCATCCTCTAGTGGGCCCTCTTGTAACTTGTTTTGCTCAGGCAAATGAAAAATGTTTTTCTCTGCTGTAAAGTTGTGCATTTTGACGCTGATCTGGAGTCAGTTTCAAATTGCCACTAACTACATATATTATTGGCATTTACATACAAAATGAACCTTACCAGTACAGATGACTGTAGGTTTACATTGATTAAAATATGTACAGTACCCATTCAAGGTTTGAAAAAACCTACTTCTGCTATTTACAGGTAATATCACATTATCTGGAAATATTTTAATGTATTTACTTTTGTTGAACATTATAACTTTGAAACTAAACCCGTGGAAACAAACACAAAAACCTATTAATCAAACTTTTTTTTTTTAAAGTTCTATTTATACAGAACGTCAAATAAGGAATGCCCCACCACTACAACCTCAGATTCCACTGAGGAGTGTGTATTTGGTTTGGACAATGAGTTGTGCTTGTTTCATAACATATTTAAAAAAATCAATGCGGAAAGATATAAACACATTTGCTAAGTAATTCATCTTGTTAAAAATCTGGCAGCTTTTTGTTAACGTTCCAACTCACTGCAGCTTCTTGCAGACTAGGCTAAAGGTGAGGTTGCAGGATGCTTGTGTACAACCCTCTTTGCAAAAGATTTTGGGACACTATGTACAAATAAAACAATGCAAGACTTTGCAAATCTCAAAATTATATCAATGTTCAATATGATGTGATTTTCAATTGATTCATTTTTCAGTATGAAAATGATCTTAAGCTCATCTGCAATATTGCAAAAGTATACTTGGATTCAAACAGGACCACGCGCTTACACAGTGGAACACTATCAGTCATGGATTGGTCTCCCCAGAGCCCAAACCTCAACACTATTGAGTGTTGTGATCATCTTGACAGAGAACATCACAAAAAATCAGCCAACATCCAAAGAAGAGCTTTTGAATGTCCTTTAATAAGGCCTTAAAGAAATTACAAGAAAGCTTTCCTAAGAGAGGTTAGGCTGAGTTTAAGAATATAGATCAGGGGTGGGGAACTCCGGGCCTCAAGGGCCGGTGTCCTGCAGGTTTTAGATCTCACCCTGGGTATACACACCTGAGTCAAATGATTAGTTCATTAACAGGCTTGTGGAGAACATCAAGACATGTTTAGGAGGTAATTTAGCCATTTAAATCAGCTGTGATGTATCAAGGAAACATCTAAAACCTGCAGGACACCACCCTTTGAGTTGCCCACCCCTGATATAGATAGTCCTACTTTTCAACTTGTTTATCAGCTCTGTGTGGGCACACATTTCTTTAAAATCCTGTCCTATCTGGGACCTTTTGCAATCAGAATTTTGATCTGAATAGTGTGGTGCCAAACACATTTTGCTTTTCTAAGAACAGCTACAGTCCATATATATTTGGACACTGCCACATGTTTTTTTAACCTGTTAACTGAAACATATTCCAGTTATAGTTATATAATGGACATAGACATAATGTGTAGACTCTCAATTTTCATCTGAGGGTATTCACATTCAACTTGGATGAAGAAGTTTTACCCTCTTTTTAAAGGGCTCAAAAGTAATTGGACAACTGACTCAAATCTTGTTTCATGTGCAGGTGTGGGCAGTTCGTTCATTATGTCATTATTAATTAAGCAAATAAAAGTTTATTTAAGGTTGGTGATTGAAGTTGAATTGGGTGGCATTTCATAATACAGATGAACAATGACCGAAAACACAGAGCCAAAGCAATCCAGGAGCTTATTAAGGCAAAGAAGTGGATGATTCTTGAATAGCCAAGGCAGTCACCTAATCTTAACCCAAGTGAGCATGCATTTCATTTGTTGAAAACTAAACTGTGAACATAATGGCCCACAAACAAGCACCAACTGAAAGCCGCTGCAGTAAAAGCCTAGCAGAGCACTAAAAAGGAGGAGACCGACAATCTGGTGATGTTCATGAGTTCAAGACTTCAGGCTGTCATTGCCAGCACAAAGTTTTCAACCAGGTATTAGAAATTAACATTTTATTTTCAGTTATTTCATTTATCCAATTACTTTTGAGCCCCTGAAATAAAAGGCTTGCGTTCCTCACACAACCAAAATGTAAAAAAAAAGTTGTATCTGTCCAAATATTTGTCGACCTAACTGTATATAAAAACTCTGTAGCCTCCGGTTGTTCATGTGAATATTTTATCTGTTTATTTATTAATTTCTATTTGTGTTATTTAAGTTATTACATTATGTGGTATAGTATGTGGTAACTAGTTATTATGCCAAAATCAGGAACGTGTTAATCGTTACTGGGATTTAGATGGGATTTAGATTGTGCGGTGGCTATCGCGGAGCTTCCACAGATTCAGTAACATTAGCAAGTGGTGGAGGCCAGCAGGTGGATGAGGGAAAGGGCGAGGCGGCACGAAGCAGCCCGAGGCGGCCACCGTCCGAGTGTCAGGTGAGCTGAACTCCAGGTAAGAAGTTATGACCTGCAGTCTATCTGGGTCAGATAGACTGCGGGTCAAAAAGCTTTTTTACAATTTCTGTGACCCTGACCCTGACCTTTGACCTATGACCTTGAATCATTTCATACTAAAATCCTGTATTTTATCATCCCATATGACTGGAGCACAATCGGCTGAAATTCGTGGCTTCTATAAGCTGTAAAAACTTGCAACGTTGTAGGACATCATACAAAAAAAACTAAAAAGTGTGTTGTACAGCTCTCTCCATGCCCTTTCATAGGACATATTACTCAATATGGTTTCTTAAATTTTCTTTTCAAGGTCAACTTTGACCTTAATTTTTAGTGCTCAAGCTCAAAGTCAAATACCCAGCCAACCTAGCTTTGAGGATGATCTATAAATGACTGTGGTTAATTTAAAGTCTTTACTGATTTTCACCTAAAATAAGCTCAAGCAAATTTAAAACTTGAAAGCGATATCTTGAAAACTGAATACTCTGCCAGACCACTAACAAACAGACAGACAGACAAATAAATGGAACCAGTTACATCCTGCCTGCCTTTGGGGGAGGGAATAACAGAAACTATACCTTCAGGCCTGTTGCCCACCATTTCAAGGAAACATACACCATTTTCACACTAAATGTGGTTACAACCAATTGCATAATAAAGACTTCTGCAAATACTCTGCCAGACTGTAGTCTCTGCTTCCTGTCAGTGCAGCCGTGTTCAACCCTGCTACTCTTTTGCTACTAACTGTTCTGATTGCTCCCTGATTCAGCCTGTCTTTTGCAGTCCTGTCTCCTCCGACTGTAGCACCTCTCTCCCGCCCTAGTTGTTCAAGCCTGTTTTTGCTACAAGCCAGTTTGGCTCACACAGTCCTTGGACTCCCAAGTCCACAGAGTCCCCCTCAAACTTTCCACCTGCATGCTAAAAAGCCCTGGCCACATTCCCCTTACACTTCAACTTAACAATAGGCCAGTTTGATTTTTCTGCATCATTCAGCATTTAGGTTGTCTCCCATAGCAATGTGGTTGCCAACAGTTAGACATGACAATAATGGAGTAATCATTTTGTAACAGTTTCTCAATTCTTAAGAAAGAAAAAAAAGTTGGAATATAACACATGAAAGTAGAATACAAGATAGCACTGGGATGCAGAGTCTTGCAATTGTCTGGTTAGCAGAGGGAGGGATGTAAATAGCGACCAAGATGGCATGTGAAGAATCCATGGGCATGTAGTGCGGTTGCAGCCCAGTTTAATGTATGGGGATGTAGAAGCATTCCGTCGTGGCAATGTGACTTCTTCTTTGTCATTCTCTTTTTTTTTTCTTTTTTTTTTTTTCTGAACCATCTGAAAGTCGTCAGTGATAACAATTTGATCTGGAGTAACTCCTGGAGACTTTCTCTGTGAAACATAACAGTACACTTAGAAAAGTTCCATCGATTCCTCAGTAGGGCTGTTACCTCATCCACGGACCAGTGATCTCATACTGTCCATGATGACAGAAGGGAGATACAGCTTTCTCCTCTTTTCCATCAACCTCTTGTCTCAACTCATTTTTTCCCCTCTTGATTCCTCGCAACTCTTCATTGTCCCCTGATTATTGTTTAGTTGCAAGGTCGACGAATGTGCTGCAAAAGAAGTCCGTTCCCATCAGAATCCAGAATTTTCAGCGGCCTTAGAGACTTTAGTGTAAAGTTTTACAAAGTAGTGTGTGGAAATACTTTCTTTTGATTTGTTTACATTATTTTTTCAAATCAAGTAATCAGTCCCAGCTATAACAGAAAAAGAGACATGGTATATCCTAAACAGGTCACAGGGCTAACATATAGAGGCAGGCAACCATTCACAACTAATGGGCAATTTAGACTTACCAGTCAGCCTAACCCCTAACCCAAGTAGCTGGGGTGAACCCATATAGCCACAAGGAGGACATGCAGACTCCACACAGAAAGGCCAGTAACCACTTCAAAAAGAAAAGCTGACATAGCATTTTATGTCTGCTAGTGAGATCAGAGAGAGCATGGTCATTACAGCGTGATAATCAGTATCTGTCAGCTGCACAGGAGCACACACATCCACACCTCCTCAACAGTGGTAGTGAGGCCCACTGAGAAGGACAGTGTTGCTGATGATGCAGGTTTTAAAGCAGTTAGCTTTTAGCTAAAATCGAGGGAAATAAACGAGCTTGTTGATGTGTTGTTACAAGGTGGAAAATATTCACTCACTAGCTAAACTACCCAGTGCAGCATATTACTATGGTCAGCATAACATATTAAGAAGTATGAAACATTGTTTGAAATCAAAGTACACATATATATTTGTAAACTGTGGGTGGCACGGTGGCACGGTGGTTAGCACTGTTGCCGCACAGCAAGAAAGTCCTGAGTTCAATTCCACCATCAGGCCGGGGTCTTTCTATGTGGAGTTTGCATGTTCTCCCTGTGTTTGCGTGGGTTTTCCCCGGGTACTCTGGCTTCCTCCCACAGTCCAAAGACATGCAGTTAGTGGGGATAGGTTAATTGATTAATCTAAATTGCCCATAGGTGTGAATCTGTGAGTGTGAATGGTTGTCTGTGTCAGACTGGCGACGTGTCCACAGTGTACCCCCCCTCTCGTCCTATGACAGCTGGGATGGGCTCCAGTGACCCTGGAAAGGATAAGCGAATGGATGGATGGATATATATTTGTGTATATGTTTTTATATACACTTACACATGTGTATGTGTATACAGTTGGGCCCACTAATATTTGGACAGTGACACAGCTTTTTAAATTTCACCACTGCAGATGATTTTAAATCAGTTGAGATAAAGAACAGATTTTCCATTTTATTTCAAGGGGTTTAACCAAAGTATTGCAGTAACTGTTCAGGAATTACAACTATTTTTAATGCATATTCCCACATTTTCAGAAGCTCAAAAGTAACTGGACAATGTAAATGACCAAACATGTGGTTCCCTAAAAACCTGAATAAATATGTTAACACTTAATTAACACCACAAATAGTGAAAGTTTTTTGCTTTTGTTAAACACTGGCATTTGTAGTGCATAGTCAGATGATGATCCCACCCTTTATTTTGTGAACAACTTGTGGTGCAAGTTTGGTTTAAAGAGAAATGCCACAGTTGCAGCTGCCTTTTTAATGAATTCCCAAAGGAAACAATAACTCTGAATCACTTTTTAAACATGCAATAGAGATGAAAAATGTGCACCACGGAGAGATACGCAGCACACATTTTACATTGCAATGTGCATAATTTTCTTGTTTAATAAGACTTGTAAGTCATGTTGTGACACTATGATTCATGTTAACAGGTTTCAGCAGGATCGCTACTTCCTGTCTGGAGGTTTACATATGCTAGCTGTAGGTACGTTAACAGGTGCAATGTCGTCTGCTGTAGTTCGGTGATGATAAGTGAGACTTCTGGGAAGCTGGGAGTTGAGGGATTAAACAGTTACCTGACAACAAGAGGAAAACCAGAACACTCAAACATTGATGCAGCTTCACATCTAATGCATAAATATACATAGCCAAATTCAAGCTGAGTGCACACTATACACAAAACAAATAACTAGACTTAGACATTTTCTATAGACACACACAGACACTCACACACTGTGGGATCCCGGTTGCACATATTCAAAGCACTAACCACACTGTTTACCCACCTACGCTCAACTGTAGCTTGTTACCACGACGACGCCAGCGGCCATAAATCCCTATATTGAATGAAACCATCATTAATCTTTTCAAGTTTCTCCCAGTGGACCAGTAATGATATGTTAGAAGTCCAAACTCCTAGCACCACTGCATTGGTGGACTATCACCCACCAAATGAAAATATGAGGCAATAGTTACACGGAGACACGGAATTAGAGAAGCTTGTGACCAGAAAGTTGCCAATTTTAATCCCGGAAAAGAAGGGAAAGTCTGACTGAGGGCGGAACATGGGGGGGAAGACAAAAAATGCTCTCTATTCTATCAAAGAGGCCTAGTTGGACAGAGGGGAAAGTCCATGGTTAGTCTGGGGCACTGGTTATTGACCACCAGCGATGACAGAAGGATGCCTTAATTAATCATTATCCAAGCATGCGTCTCTTTTCTCGTTTGGATTTTTATTGTAAGCCATAAAAATGCTGTGCATTTCTTCATCTGTTTGGTGTTTTCAAAATTGTTCAGGCCACAACATTGTGTTGCGTCACTGTGAGCCACACTGAGCAGCTGTGTAGTTATTTTATAGAATATGACCTACCAAATATAAAGCACCTGCTTTATTTCAAAAACAGATAACTGGATCTTTGATCTGAAATTGCAAAGTATTTTTAGGAATTAATGGTCTATTTATTTAACCCCAACAGGTTGTGGCGCATGGCCGCCCTGAGCCTGGTTTTGCTGGAGGTTTCTTCCTGTTAAAAGGGAGTTTTTTCTTTGTCACTGTCACCAAAGCACTTGCTCATAGGGCATAGGTCATATGATTGTTTTCTTTGTATTACTGTAGGGTCTTGTAAGTGATGGTTTTGCTTGTACAAGAGTAGGCCTGTAGTTTTGTTTGTTTGCTTGCTTTATTTTTATTTTTTTAAGGAGTTAATTGGATTCCAACACTGATGTAAACATGAAATGACAATGTAAACTCTCAGGCTTCTAACATACTAACCTCTTTCTGAACCCGTAAGCCTCGTGCTTTACGCTTGGCTTTGCCACTGTAAAAGTGTGACAGCAGTCTATGTCCTGTTCTACTGATAGCTCTTGGATTTTATAATCCACTGAATCAAATGAGCTGTAAATGTGTAATCCCATACTTACACAGATTGTATTTAGTTTGATTGGTAAGAAAGTCATACTGGCCGGAGTTTAACTTCACCATCCTAAACTCACAACAAACCGCTCATGGCATATCGAACATACCCGAGACCGCATTCTCCATTCTCTCGCACTGCACGATTGACCGCAGTGGCGTGTTTGTTTTGCTTGAACGCTGGGCAAAGCCTCAGATAAATATACAGCGTTGGGAAAGCTACGTGTGATGGGTTATTAACGCGGCATTTTATGATGGACAAATATGTCTTGTTGCAGGGTGGGGGTGTTGGGGCTTGGGAAGCGTTGTGTAATGAGCACATTTTCATCTAACCATAATGGCTTTGGGCTGAGCGAGATGAGTTGAGGGAGAAGGCGATGGGCAGGCAATGGGAGCACCCTACATCTCAGTTCTCGGCGAGTTAGTCAAAAGTTATTGCTACATGTTCATCTAAAGCCAAGGGTAACATACATGAGGTGAGACGCATCAGTTTGCTTTGGCCAGTATGGTGAAGACACCAGTGGCTGTTTTTTCTATGCAGCATCTGTGCAGTTCATCTTATTCTTTTTTTTTTTCTTCTTCTTCCTCTTTTGGCTTCATCGAGCTCACAAAAGCATGCAATCATGAAATCGTCAAGTCAAACTGTGTGTGATATTAGCTGTTAGCCTGTGGGGGCCTGTAATCTCAGCATCCACATGACTTCACAGACTAGGAACTTGACTAGAACCAGAACTCTGACGCTCATGCAGTCTTCACAAGGCCCGGGTAAACAATGAAAGGATAGGAATGGTGCCTATGTGTTTACAGGCTTGTGGCCAGTTTATGGCCAGTTATGTTCAGTAAGATCATGTGAGCATATAACATAAATAAATACAACTGCTGAGTCATAAAAAGAAATCTTTTTCTTATATTCATGGTGCTAATGAATAATATTTGTGCCATCTTTATAAAATCACTACATGAACTGAACTCCTGTTGCTCAGGGCTACTGTATCAGCTCAACTGCTGTGCATGCTTACTTACAGATAAATACTTGTCTAGCCTCAACTTGTGTCCTTGGCAACTATTCGTAGGAGGGCAGTCTAATAATGTGTGTCTGTGTCCACTTATAGGGGGTAAGTGCCTTCAAACACAACATGGAGCTAGAAGTTATATATTGAACTATAATTACCAAGCAGAAAATATGGTTTCAGGCAGTGGGGCTAGAATTGGCCTTGTGCTTTCTCTTTGTGCCACTGTGTCGCTAGTTAACTACAGGAGCCAGTAACGCATCTATCATTGTCATATAATGATTATTGTGTCTTCTTTAGGAAGCACTATAAGATGAGATGTTTACACATCTGGGAGGAATCTTGGCATTAATTTGAGGTCAATCCTTAACAATTATTTTTATTTTAACTGTGCTGTGTTCTCAGCCAACTCCCCCGGCCAGTTACACAAAGACAGAATTAGATTTTTTTTTCTTAGATTTAATCTGCAGTGAAATTTCCTGTTTCTGTTGTACAAAGTTGGGGGGGGGGTGTTAGCTCTTGACTAAAAGTCTTATGGTAGGACATAATAGTCACACTACAGTTTGTTTTGCAGCGATATATTAAAGTAATGATAGCATCGAGAAAGAAAACACACCTCATGAGTCTAGTTGTTCACCTGGTGGCTTGACTTGCTTATGTGCATTTCTGCACAAAGGAGGCAGATCGGCAGATACACCTGGAAATGTATTTATTTACATTTTAGCTTGAATGATTTAGCATACTTTGATTAGTGGACATGAGTGAAAAGATATAAGATGGGTTAAATAATACAATTTTAAAAGACTTTTTTGTTTAGCTATGCTTTTTGTTGATACTACAGCATTTAATTTTATTTATTTCACTCTATTTTGTGTCTATTTTGTGACCACTTGTGTGCAAAGGCATTTTATAAATGTTACTTACTTTATGTGACAAATAAAAGAAGGAAAATAAATACACAAACATCAAAGTTACCAAGTGCTCGATATTAAAATGAACTGAAAGGGTGTCACACTGGAACAGAAAGAGACAGACAAATGTATCTGAGTGAAATTCAAGGTTTTTTTCCCCTCTGCTCCGTCCTCCACTCCACGTCTGTTTCTCTCTCCCTCTCTGACGTCAAAGCCGACAGCCGCGAAACGTGCTGCCTGGATATGGCAGCCTCTCAAAACTTAATAACACATGTCAAGAGTCCCCTACCCATAACCAGTTGTGCAACACTGGTGGATCACATTATGTTTCTATTTTTGCACAGCCTTGGCCGCGGTCAGTCTATTACACAATAAAAACCCACCCTTGTTTTCATTTTGCTCAAGTTTTACCTGTCTATATACTCAGCTGCTATTTTCTGAAAGTAGAAGCACATTACTACTTTGTGCTTTGTTGTGACAGCTTTTTGGGTTTAGTTTGGAAAGCACATTTTAGTGAGTTTTCTACTGAATACAAATGACACTGCATTTTTGCATATGTACACATGCACACACATCTATTTTTCCAACAATTAGATGCCAGCCTATGGATATTAAACACTGAAATGTATGATGGGAATAAATAAAAATAATGTGAACAGAAATTGTGATTCTCAGGCTTCAACAGCTAACAGGCTTCAAACAATTCCAGCCCCTTTGCTCAATGGGATCTCTTGAGCAAGTTTTCTTTTTTACACAACCCGTGTTTTTCTTTCTTTATTACACAGATGAAAGAGCTCACTGATCAGCATTTTTATGATAAATATAATTTCAGTGTGTCTTTAACCTAATGTACTCTGTAGGCAGGAAGTGACTACTTCAAAGACTACTTCCAAAAGTTTCCAGGACACTGACTGGGGTGAGAAGCTTTTCCTTTTGTCCTAAGAATAGCTTAGGACAAAAGTCTCTGTGCCAGATGAGGCTTTGAGGGTCTTGCCAAGGTATATGGATATTCAGAGGGAGATGAGTCTCAGGTCAGAGGAAAGAGAGGGACCACTGTGGGATATGACCTGAACCTGCTGACTGACTTACGCTGCCTCTTGCAAAACAGAGATACCACTGCTGCAGATGGTGCTCATTTGCTGCAAACTAAGCTGAAAAATTGTTCTTAGCACTATTGTTTTTAAGTTAAACTTTATTTTGGGAATGCTTATGCTTTATGATGCTAATTGATTTCTTGAGTCAATAAAGTTTGGAAGAATTATTTAAACTCAGCTGCGATTTATTTATGAACTGGGTTTTTAAAACTGTACTTTAGCTGAGTTAGCAAGAATATATGCAGTAAAAATTTTTGGGTTAGGTTACACCATCCAGTTCCACATGAAGACAATAACAAGAACAGAATGACAGCACAAAAACCACCACAATAAAAATATACAAAAGCTAAAAGATCATTTTTTAAATTTAATCTTGAGTTAACCAGGTTATTCCCATGAAGATCAAATATCTCTTTTACAAAAGGAAACCTAAATCTTTTAGTGCTTTTCAGATAGCCAACACCCCCAACCACTGCCCTGAGGTGACCAGTATAATGATTTGGCACTTATATATATATATATATATATATATATATATAGATAGATAGATATAGATAGATATATAGATATATAGATATATATATATAGAGTCAGGAGTCAGCTGAATGGTAAGAACAAGATCCGGGCCATCAACACGTACGCCCTGCCCGTGATCAGGTACCCTGCTGGGGTAATAGGCTGGCCAAAGGAGGAGATAGAAGCCACTGACATAAAGACAAGAAAGCTCCTTACCATGCATGGAGGGTTTCACCCCAAGTCCAGCACCCTGAGGCTGTACGCTAAGCGGAAGGAAGGGGGCCGGGGACTGGTGAGTGTCAGCACCACAGTCCAGGATGAGACAACGAACATCCAAGAATACATTGGGAAGATGGCCCCAACTGACCGAGTGCTCAGTGAATACCTCAGGCAGCAGAAACCCAAGAAAGAGGAGGGAGACGAGGAACCATCATGGAAGCACAGGCCCCTGCACGGTATGTACCACCGGCAGATAGAGGAGGTGGCTGATATCCAGAAATCCCACCAGTGGCTGGACAAAGCTGGACTGAAAGACAGCACAGAGGCACTAATCATGGCAGCACAAGAACAAGCTCTGAGTACAAGATCCATAGAGGCTGGGGTCTATCACACCAGGCAAGACCCCAGGTGCAGTCTGTGTAAAGATGCCCCAGAGACAATCCAGCACATAACAGCAGGGTGCAAGATGCTAGCAGGCAAGGCATACATGGAACGCCATAACCAAGTGGCCGGCATAGTGTACAGGAACATCTGTGCCGAGTACAACCTGGAAGTCCCGAGGTCAAAATGGGAGATGCCCCCAAGGGTGGTGGAGAATGACCGAGCTAAGATCCTGTGGGACTTCCAGATACAGACGGACAAAATGGTGGTGGCTAACCAACCGGACATAGTGGTGGTAGACAAACAGAAGAAGACGGCCGTAGTGATCGATGTAGCGGTTCCGAATGACAGCAATATCAGGAAGAAGGAACACGAGAAGCTGGAGAAATACCAAGGGCTCAGAGAAGAGCTCGAGAGGATGTGGAGGGTGAAGGTAACGGTGGTCCCCGTGGTAATCGGAGCACTAGGTGCGGTGACTCCCAAGCTAGGCGAGTGGCTCCAGCAGATCCCGGGAACAACATCGGAGATCTCTGTCCAGAAGAGCGCAGTCCTGGGAACAGCTAAGATACTGCGCAGGACCCTCAAGCTCCCAGGCCTCTGGTAGAGGACCCGAGCTTGAAGGATAAACCGCCCGCAGGGGCGTGCTGGGTGTGTGTATATATATATATATATATATATATATATAAGCATACTAGCTGTATAAGTAATAAGTAACATAAGTAATTATTATTCAAAAATAATAATTATTCAATGTGTTATACTTACTCATTTAAAGAAATCGAATGCTGTATCTTTCTCTTTTATCCTTCCACAAAGATGACTATCACATGTCCAGTACAGGACATCTGCCTCAACTGGAGGCAGTTTTCTTTTAGTCAAGTTTGAATTTGCGGTCATGCTGTACATTGTATTAAACATACATTTAGAAGCCTGTTTTAACACCTCACTAAACAATACTGTCCGCCTGTCTGTCTCAGATGCATTCTATACACACACCAAACTTATCTCAAAGGTATCAAATGTGTACAGAGCAGGAACTAGCCTGCTATATATATGTTTGGTTTCTCTTTTTTGACGTACCTGTGCGTATGTGTTTACTGTGTGGGATACGGTAGATTTGCTGCAGATGGTAGTTTTGCCAGTTAAGTTTACCTTACACCTTACAGTTATCCCAGTGTTTAGATAGGATCTCGCTGTCCTGCCTGCTTATTACACAGCAAACTGAGCTTACAAAAGGATGTATACACACATTGTGGTCGTTGATCTTTGCATACACTGGCAGGATCAGTGCAAAACTCACATCACAAACAGAAGTTTATGTTTTAAAGTCTAAGGAGCTTGGAAAGCGTCTGGACTTCTTTAAGTTGCTTAAAGCCCTTTCACCTATCATCGAGAACCTTCTTCAGTTCTAGAGTCAAATGGTGGAGAGTCCCAGATAGTTTATGTTTTAAACTAACTACTATTTCTAAGAAATTGTGGAAGAGCACTTAGCTCTAGAGTTTGTAGAGAGAAAAAGGATCTAATAGAAAGGACACATGATCAAATAAGACACGCACCAGAGTGCGGTTTGCCCTTGGCTTATTTTACTACATTGTGCCTGACAAGCATGAAGAGCTGCATCCTACTACCTTAAAAAAGTTGCTTCTGGTTAAAGTTGTTAAAGTTCTAACTTTGCAGTTCATTGCAGGTTAAAATTGATATCACTGATCATTATAAACCTTTCAACACATTGTTCGCATTGCTGTGCTGACCAAACTAGACTCAATCAAGTCTGGTATTTGGAGCCACAGGCGTTTGAACCTGTTTCAGGGCAAATGAACATAACAGAGTACATGTGGCTGCTTCATTATGGGCCAGAGACGCAGAACTCAAGCAGCACTTATGAGCTGGTATTATGCAACAGAGTCTTTGTTATTGGAGTTTTCTTTTTTGTTTGTTTTTTTCTGAGTTAATAAGGTTGTGATGATTTTATAAAACAAAACTACCTTTCTGCAGTATGCAGAAAATGGTTCATTTATAGTGTCAATGAAGAGAGGTCATTTAAAGGGCCAGAGTATGGGATTTAGTGGCATCTAGCGTTTAGGTTCTATTTTACAACCCACTCTTCCTCTTATTTATAAAGCAAATGGAAACATGGCACTTATACTCAGTACCTTTCTACTCAGTCGAGAACACAAAGTGTTTTCTAGTACACACATTGATACAGCACTTTATCTTTATCTAAGCACTTTCTAACATTGACAAACAAACATACACTCTCTGATGGATGGGTTCAATATGTTTACCAAAGGTACTTCAGCAAGCCGAGTGGAGTTTCCAGGCTGGGATTCACTGACCTTCCAACTGGTGGACAATCCGCTGTACCCACCTGACCACGACCCGCCCCAAGTACTTGCTGTACTTCAGCTTTAAGAAGGCAAAAGGCCCTCTGTTGGTTTGTCTGTTCTGGGCTAGTGTAGAAACATGGCAAGCGCTGTGAAAGGAGACTCCCTCCATATCTAAGACTGAACGATTCAGTCTAAGCCACACATGGGTACAATATGACCAAATCAACATCTTAAAAGGAAAATAAACTCACTCTCAAAAAAAGCAGTAAGAGGAAGGATTATAGTCAGGAAACTTGAAGCAAGTGACTACAGCGAGTCTGTGCTGCTGCTGAAACTGACTGAAGTGCTGTTTCTTTCATCAGCAATGTATCAGTCAAGGAGCAAGTTATTAGCTACTTTAACTGTTGATATAGCATTTGGTTAGAGTTCATTGTTGGCCCTGTTTCCCACCCCTATTCTAAGCTAAAGAAACTGTAGCAAATTTTATCTGGAGATGATTATACATTCTCATATCCTGATACTTTACTGAAAAAAAAGCATATTAATTTGCAAATTTGTTTGTGAATTTCATTTTGTGATTTTTTTTCTTCTGTCTGACCTGCCGTTTTCAGTTTTGGCCAATTTTCTTTCTAAGAAATGTAACGGACAGCATTCACAATTGCTTTCCTTAAAAATAAATAAATAAATAAAAACTAATGTAGAAGTGCTGTTGGATTTAGTGCCCAGGTGGCAGGAGAGAGTTAACCCACAGCTGAGGGGATGAAACAGGGGAGGACCGCCCCACTCTGAGCAGTCCAAATACTGACTTATCGCACTCCAACGGCTAACAATGCAGGAAACGAGCCCAAGCCGGATCCAGCTGCCTCGGTTGCATTAGCCACTCATGCCACGGACCCTCCTCTCACAGTGTGTGTGTCTGTGTCCGTGTGTGTGTATATATATGTCATGGGATCTTAAGGGATTTCAGAGTGAGGCTTTAGAGACCTAAATCTCTTATTGCTCTTATGACCAAACTATGCTTTGTGCTATTTATTTCCTCCATGCACTGACACAGGTCTCACATACACATCTACACATTATTGCACTATAAACTTGCACTCTGTGTGTATGAGAGAGCAGTGGAACAGAAGAGTGGAGGAACACATGAAGATGTATTAATCCATTGAGCAGGACAGATGAGCAACATAAACTATTTCTTTTCTGCTAATGATCAACCTCATATTTATAGTGCCATAAAAAGTGAAATATATCATTTTTATTAACAATCAGCTGTAATAAAAACCGTATAAATCACACCATGCACATGAGACGCCAAATCATTTGTCCCCTGTAGATCATTAGCTCTGGTGCTCCATGTTAACACTTTCAATAAACTGTACAGTGATATATTAGACAGATTTAATGTCAATGAACCACAGTGCCAGTACCCACATGCTTTCAACTTGCGTTAACCAATTATTTGGCCATGTGTTGTCAGCAAAAATGAGTTAACATTTTGTCATCTTAAAGGTTGGTATGAAAAGGTTACAGTATAATGTGTGAGCTGTGGAACTGTAACATTAGCATGTGTGGCCACTTATGTGAATCCAAGGTGTCGAATAAGGCAACCGTCCTGCTATAGCCGTCAAATTAACAAGCTTGTCAACCTGTATCAACTTAACGATGTAGATCTAAGTTACTCAAATAATAATAATTCTGATGCTGTTACACTGCAGAGTGAAGCACTGGGGATGGCCTAACTATTGAGGATCTATTCTTAGTTTAACTACCTCCCCCAGCTCTTCTTGTGCTCTCTGCACTCTAAGATAACACCACAGATAACATAAAAGATGTACCATGTAGTCATTATGACATCAGCCGCTGTTTTTGGTTTCCACCGTTGTAATCTTCAACGTTAGCATTTTGCATGCATGAAAGGATGGGCTGGTACTTTATAAGCTAATGCTAGCAAGGTTGGTTAGTGAGCTACATTCCTAAATCATACAGGTGCAACACTAAGACACACATATTAGCTAATCAGTTTAAAGCAACAGACTAATAAAATACTAGAATTTCACCGACTTTCTAGACCGTTCTGCACCAGATAGCAAACCATTGCAGGAGCCAGATAATCTATTAAAAGTTCTCCAAAATATTTAACATACACACAGTGAAGAGGTCCAGTTTACGCCAGTCAGATCCAGCTACCTGTGTCAGGACTGGTCAATGCAGTCAAACCCCTAAATCCAAGGTAATGAGTTATAAAACAAAATCACCACTAGGGATGGGTACCAGTATCCGGTGCCATGATGGCACCGGTTCTGACATAAACGGTAGTAACCAGACCGAAAAGCAGCGCACATTTCGGTGCTTTATTTTGGTGCTTTTTTTCCCTGACATGTCATACACTTTGAATTCTAGCCAATCATTTTACCTTTCCAAGGATAGTAGGCAGGCCCAGGTACGTACGTTCTGTTAGAGCAGAGCTACAGATTAAAAATGCCCAAGGCCAAGCGGTCAAAAGTCTGGCTGTACTCCACAGCAAAAGATGCAAACTCAGCGGCCTGCAACAAGTGCTTTAAGCTGATACTGTGATACTGTCAAAGGAGGTAACACCTCAAATCTGATGAAACACCTGGCGACGCATAGCGGGTTTTTTTTAAAGCGCCGTATTTGATAGCTTGCTGCGAGACCTCACACCGAGCACATCTACTGTGGGTGGGTTGCCTGTTAAAGTTAGCAACATCCCCCAAAAACCCGAAGATTAGAGTCCTGGCCCCTAGCCCTGCCAGTGTAGCAAAAATGATGACGGATGATGATGGCAGCAGCAGCTGTTCTTCTCTGGGTGAGTCGCTTAATGTCGTTCGTGTGTAATTTACGTTGAGTAGGCTAACCACGTCATTACATTAATGCATGTAAGGTGAACTAGCAAACACCGTCGTAGTTACATGCGGCTGTCTTCTTGTTTGATGGCAGATGCTCCCTTCACCCTGGCCAAAAAGGCTAAAATGACCAAAGAAAAAGTGGAAAACAGCTAAACATGAGAGGTTTTTGGACAAAGTTTGTGTCCCCCCCCCCATTGATTAAGCACTGCTTCCAGCCAAGAGTGATACCATATATGCCCTCTAGCTGCAGAAAAGGCTAACATTGTTATCTTTTTACAAAAAAAAACAGCTGAACATGAGAGGTTTTTGGACCAATTTTGTGTTCTCCATTCTTCAAGCACCGGTTCGAGCACCGTTTAAGCACCGGCACTGTTTCAAAAGTACCGGTTTGGTACTGGTATCAGATAAAACCTAAATGATACCCATCCCTAATCACCACTCAAAGTTGTTACGTGGGGAGAAACTGTCCATAGAGGCTAACACCATTCTTTTTTACCGGGCTGTAAACACAGGCTTTAATGTCTAGCTTTAATGCTGTAAATGCAGTAGGCTGGAAAATGCTACATAAAATCAAACACCCTCCTATTTTTTGTTTATTATTGTGACCTATTCTAACACTTATATGGTTACATACTGAGGTTATACCTCATTATGTCGGTAGATGGTGCTTTTGTACTGCTGTGGAACCATATTAGCTTTATTATGATGTGTACATACTGAGTACTGAGTATATCAGTAACACTGGTTCATTTGCTTAGCCAAGTCCCCACCACCACCCACCCCGCCCTTACTTTTGTTTTACTAAATAGTAAATTACAGTCCTTCCTCAATCTAGTGCTTTTGGATGATTTAATGGTTTTTATACACTTTCATAGTGTTATTACATTCTGGTAATGGCACTCCATATAATTTGATATGGAAATAAAAGCCACCATCACCCTGCACCCACCTGCTTCACAATGGTTAGGGAATAAATTAATGAAGTTAAAATAAAATTTAAGAAGCAGAGATTTTTATTAGTTTATGATCAAATAACTCTGTACCCAAGGCTGTGTTCGTTTTTAAGACCTCAATATGTTTTCAATCCTGGCCCTTGCTGCAGTTTGCCTCACTGTGTCATTTAATATGTAAGAAGAATTCGTCACAGGGATAATCCAGGCCTATTTTATTCCAGGCAAAAGAGGAATAAACCCAGAGCACGGGAGATCTCATTTACCCTAAACAAGCACAAAAATGGCATTGTCATGGTGTTTGTCTATAATTTTCCTTTCTGCGCTTGTGGTTTGGCATCGTATATACAGTGTTCCATCGAAACGAATGTCTCGACGCAAAGCCCGTGACAGATATTGTTTTAAAAAGAAAAGAAGCAACGTAAACACTTTAATGGTGACCAAATGGCAACACATCAGCGTGCTCTCCTTGGAGGCCCTTTGATGATTGTTCTCACAGCTCTCTCGGTGTCATTAGCGCACTGAGTCAGCGTAAAAAGACAACATCAGTGACAAGGATTTGCGGCGAGGGGAGGAGGCGCCGTTAGCGAGGTGACAACGGAGGAGTCAAAGGCATGGAAAGGGGGCATAGGAGAAGGAGAGCAAGGACTCGGAGAGGGAGTTGGTTACTGTTCAGCCATCGGATGTCTCCTGGGGGTGTGCAGTGCATTTGATAGTGAGATAAAACATGAGGAAAAGTTCAGCAACTAAAGGCCACCTTGTAAATATATGTACGTCATGCTAGAACTTGTGTAATGCTTATCTGAGTGTGTGTGTGTCAAGTGAGCAGGGAGCTAAAAACTGAATCTCTCTGTGATGTTTGTTATTGTAACACATTGTGCTTTTTTGGCCCTTTCTCCTCCCCCCATCTCTGTTCTCACTCTCTTGATGCTGCATAATGAAATCCATCCATCCCAATTAGGAGGTGTCGCTGTCTGTTGTGGTGTGGTGGGGATCAGAGACTGAGGATGTGTGTGTGTACGTACCCATGCATATGCATGCGTGGGCGGTGTTTGTCTTTAAAACAGGGGGCCTTTACATGTGACACACAACTGTATTAAAGTGTGTCGAAAATTGATTTCAGTCAGGCCAAAAGCCTCGTGCAGCGCGTCTCTGTCCACACGAGTTAGCATTTACACGCATACACAGATCAATCACCCCCACACATGTTGCAGGACAGTGTTTTTGTTTTGAGAGGAAGAGGGGTTAATGACTTACATTCTTCAATCGGAAACATCTTTCCAACCCCCCCACCTAACTCTTAAGCTCCTTTCTCATTCTGCACTCTAATAACGAGGAGTCCATAGGGTTCTACACTTTAAAAAAGGAATGTCAGGGAGAGGTTTCCATAAAATCAAAGAACTGCTTTTGGGGTGTTCCATGCTTAGAAACTGGAAAGAAAAAAAAATACTGAGGCTCTTAATTCACAAGTAATAAATGTTTATCTTGCTGATCCACTGTGGGAGAAGTTTGGAGAATTTTGAAAGGATTTTGCTGCACCGGTGCCAAATTGTTCTCTCGCTCTCTTTTACTTTTTAGAGTGTAAGCTAACGGTGGGGGAGAACAAGGGGGGGATGAGGGGGTTAAAGTCCCGGGGAGGCTCAATGGAGACCAGCTGTAGGGTACTGGGCAAAGGCCAGGGAACGTTCCGGATGGATAGAAAGAGGACGACGTACCCCTAGGAGAGAAAACTGAAGATTAGTTTCCAAAAAAAGAGAGAAGGAGAGAGTGGGGCAATAAATGCATCAAGAGAGGACAGAAATAAAATAAAAGAGGCGAGCAAAAACTGCTAAATTCTAGCTTTGTGGTTTGTAGTCTCACTGGTTTTCTTGCTCTGATGTATTCTATTGGTATCTAACAACTTGGCAGCTATATTGCTCATGTTCAATAGCCTAAGCACTTTCTGATAGACAAGTCTATCCCACACAACAGTACCCTGGCACTACTAGCTGGAGTGGTAGTGGGGTTATTTGTTGCTGGCTTGTTCGCCATAGCCCATGGTTCACCTCCTATTGCCTATTGAAACCTTTGCATCGTGCACTTTGTATCGTTTTCTTTTTCACTTGCTAATGTGTTTTACTTAGACCTAGCTTTAAGCACTGATGATCACTTTACTGGGTTTATGCGACAGTAACAATATGGAAACAGTGGCTAGAGACTATTATTGTAACCATGTGCGCTGAACTTGCGATTTCATTGCCTTTGAAATGATTGCTTCAGAGACAGGAAGCAGGTCTGCAACCACTTGCAGTCAGTTAAAGTCAGTCTGTTAAGTGAAAACCAGACAAAACAGCAATAAGATGGGTGGATATGGCCAAGTTGCCATTTCCATGCATTCTGGTTGGTGTGATACCTGCGATATTAAATAGGCTAATCTGATGCCATCTAAATGCAAAAGTTAACTACTTCTTTTGTCCATTCAAATTCAGTAATAGTGATAGGGTTGCTGCAGGATGGTAAATGTACTGTTTCTTACACTATCCATCCATCCATCCATCCATCCATCCATCCATTTTCATCTGCTTTGTCCGGGGCCGGGTCGCGGGGGCAGCAGCCTAAGCAAAGAGGCCCAGACCTCCCTCTCCCCAGCCACCTCCTCCAGCTTATCCGGGGGAATACCAAGCCGTTCCCAGGCCAGCCGAGAGATATAATCTCTCCAGCGTGTCCTGGGTCTGCCCCGGGGCCTCCTCCCGGTGGGACATGCCTGGAACACCTCACCCAGGAGGCGCCCAGGGGGCATCCTTGTCAGATGCCCGAACCACCTCAGCTGGCTCCTTTCGATGTGGAGCAGCAGCTGCTCTACTCTGAGCCCCTCCCGGATGGCCGGACTTCTCACCCTATCTCTAAGGGAGAGGCCAGCCACCCTTCGGAGGAAGCTCATTTCTGCCGCTTGTATCCGCGATCTCGTTCTTTCGGTCACTACCCACAGCTCGTGGCCATAGGTGAGGGTAGGGACGTAGATCGACCGGTAAATTGAGAGCTTCGCTTTTACACTCAGCTCCCTCTTCACCACGACGGACCGGTGCAGCGTCCGCATTACTGCAGCTGCAGCCCCAATCCGTCTGTCGATCTCCGGCTCCCTTCTCCCATCACTCGCGAACAAGACCCCGAGATACTTGAACTCCTCCACTTGGGGCAGGAACTCATCCCCGACCCGGAGTGGGCACTCCACCCTTTTCCGGCTGAGAACCATGGCCTCAGATTTGGAGGTGCTGATCCTCATTCCCGCTGCTTCACACTCGGCTGCGAACCGCTCCAGTGCGAGCTGGAGGCCCTCACCCGATGAAGCCAACAGAACCACAACATCTGCAAAATCAGAGATGAGATTCTGAGGCCACCAAAGCGAAAGCCCTCCGCCACTTGGCTGCGCCTAGAAATCCTGTCCATAAAAATTATGAACAGAACCGGAGACAAAGGGCAGCCCTGGCGAAGCCCATCACCCACCGGGAACGAGTCCGACTTATTGCCGGCAATGCGAACCAAGCTCTTGCAACGGTTGTATAGGAATCGAATGGCCCGTAGCAATGGGCCAGACACCCCATATTCCCGCAAAACCTCCCACAGGACACCAAGTCCACAAAACACATGTAGACTGGTTGGGCAAACTCCCATGCACCCTCAAGTATCCTGGAGAGGATAAAGAGCTGGTCCAGTGTTCCGCGACCAGGACGAAAACCGCATTGTTCCTCCTGTATCCGAGGTTCGACTAACGGACGAACTCTCCTTTCCAGCACCCTGGCATAGACTTTCCCAGGGAGGCTGAGGAGTGTGATCCCCCTGTAGTTGGAACACACCCTCCGGTCCCCTTTCTTGAAGATGGGGACCACCACCCCGGTCTGCCAGTCCACAGGTACTGCCCCTGATCTCCACGCAACATTGCAGAGGCGTGTCAACCAGGACAGCCCTACAACGTCCAGAGCCTTCAGGAACTCGGGGCGGACCTCATCAACACCAGGGGCTCTGCCACCAAGGAGTTGTTTAACTGCCTCAGTGACAGGCACCAACCACCTTGCGGCCGCAGCTCAATGCAGCAGCTTCGGCAATGGAGACGCTGAACATGGTCCATTCGGACTCAATGTCCCCAGTCTCTCTCGGAATGCTGTTGAAGCTCTGCCAGAGGTGTGCGTTGAAGATCTCGCGGACTGGGGCCTCTGCTAGACGTTCCCAGCACACCCTCACTACGCGTTTAGGTGCACCAGGTCTGTCCAGCATCTTCCCCCGCCACCTGATCCAACTCACCACCAGGTGGTGATCAGTTGACAGCTCAGCCCCTCTCTTTACCCGAGTGTCCAGAACATATGGTCGCAGGTCTGCTGATACGATTACAAAATCGATCATCGACCTACGGCCTAGAGCATCCTGGTGCCACGTGCACTTATGGACACTCTTATGTTCGAACAGGGTGTTCGTTATGGCCAAACTGTGATTAGCACAGAAGTCCAATAACAGAGCACCGCTCGGGTTCAGATCAGGGAGGCCGTTCCTCCCAATCACGCCCCTCCAGGTCTCGCTGTCGTTACCCACGTGAGCATTGAAGTCTCCCAGCAGGACAACAGAGTCTCCAGGTGGAGCACCCTCCAGCACCCCCCCCCCCCCCCCCAGGGACTCTAAGAAGGCTGGGTACTCTGAACTGCCACTCGGCGCATAAGCGCAGATGACAGTCAGGACCCGTTCCCCGACCCTAAGGCGCAGGGAACAAACCCTCTCGTCCACCGGGAAAAACCCCAACGTACCGGCGGCAAGCCGAGGGGATATTAGGATACCCACCCCAGCCCGCCGCCTCTCACCAGGGGCAACTCCAGACCGAAACAGAGTCCAGCCCCTCTCCAGGAGACTGGTTCCAGAGCCCAAGCCATGTGTAGAGGTGAGCCCGACTATATCTAGCCGGTACCTCTCAACCTCACGCACTAACTCAGGCTCCTTCCCCACCAGAGAGGTGACATTCCATGTCCCTATTGCCAGTCTTGGCAGCCGGGGGTCAGTCCGCCAGGGCCTCCGCTCCTGGCCGCCACTTACACTACTTACTAGAAAATCTCAAAATCACTCAAATCACTTTATTCAACGTGGTTCATTCATGCATTCATACGAGCACTTTTTTCTGTCCTTAAGTGCTTTCTATCTAACATTTCCACACATTCATACTCTGATGAACACAATGGTACGGCAACTATGGGGGTTAGGGTCTTGCCCAAGGATACTTTGGCATGCAAACTGCAGTAGCCAGGGATTGAACTGCCAACCTCTCACTTAGTGGATGGCCTGCTCTGCCTCCTGTGCCCAGACACCTTGCTTTTATATAGGAATATAGCCAGAATACAATTATTTGGCAACCAGCTGAGCAGATTCCCCTATTGTAAAGAAATGTGTCCTCATGTTTGCAAACTGACTCAGACTGATTGCAGTCTGTTGGCAATCTGTCTCAATTTATAAATTAGACAGCAATTGTTTGAATGAACTTTGTTTTATACGATAATATCTGAATGTAACAAAATGAGCATAAACTTCACTACAACTTCTGCTGATTGCACTCAAGATTTTTGCATTCAACTACTTCTTCCAAGTAGTTGCAGTCAACAACTGGACGACTGAATCGCCACTTGCTTGCTGGTCATTAACTTCAGCATCACTGTTTACAGAAAACAGAATTTTTATAAAGAGCGTTCATCATATCACTGTTTGATTTTTTTTTAAAATTTATACTAAATAACTTTTATTTTGCACAAAAACTTTCAAGATGGTTTCACCTCTTAAATTTGTGAAGGTGCATTGCAATTTGAGCTAGCAACTTGCATCTCACAAGCCATTACATAAGAGCTGCCAAAAACACAGGAAACGCACAAGTTGAAGGTCAGCCCCTCTACTCTCAGCCAGCTGCTACATGTGGCAACATGTTTCGTTTTTAAAGGATTGTGGCTCTCTAAATAAACACCTATCAGGTTGGTTCACCAAAGACAGATTTATTCTTGAGGGTGCCTAATTTTCTGATTATTTTGGCCATCAATGGTGGCAGATCATGAAAAACTAGCATACCTTTCATTAGCCAGAGCCCCACAGAGAGGAAAATGGATCATTATATCTACAGTCTTTACTAATAATGGTAGTTTTTAAAGTTTTCTGTTTAATAGAAGGCGATAAGTCAAAAGTTTCCACGGGAGGTATGGTGAGGTGGGACAAGAGCTTTTAGAGTCTGGACCTTGCCTCCACAGCAGATTAAGCAGCTATGTTTGTGTTGTGTGGGTTGTTGCCAACTCAGATATAAGCCATATGAGTGTTCAGTAGCCATCAGTGTTGATGAGCACAATATTCTCAGTGGAGCACTGCTGCCACCATGTGTTATGTCCAGAACACTGAAAGTCATGATTCCAGGAGTCAAACGATCTCAGCAAGGTGAAGACATAAAACAGCCACAGTACAGATATTTGGTGCTTCCCATCAATAAAGTTTAACATTTCCCTTTAACTGGTTTGTTAAAGTTATAGTTATAGTTATAGCTATAACTATAGTTATAGTCCCCATTAGACTACTTCTAATGGGGACTATACGTTTGGGTAGAAGAACCAGAGATAAAACTGGAATGGCACAAAGGTACATGCAGGGGTATACTGACTTCAAGATTCAAGATTCAAAGCGTTTATTGTCATGTGTACCAAGAAAAAGCATTTCTCTGTACAATGACTTGTAATAACCCTGCTAGCATTAAAATTACTACATGTGCTAAATAACTGTTGATAGCTTTCTGGTAACATTCAGATGACAACTCTGTGATGCAAATGTACTCCTTTAAACACAACAATCCATTATCATCATTTGGCATGTTAATGATCCACTAATACAAATTCAAGAACTTGTCACAGAGCACTAAAGCACTGGCTGGGAAGTCCTCTGAGAACTAACCAGTGTACGTTGCCCGGATGGTGCTAACACAGTGGCAAAAAGCCACCAAGAACCCCCTAGTCACAGCTAAAAAGGATTTACAGTGGCTGTGAATCTAAACATGGAACTTTCTGTTCAGGTCTTTGGAACAATAACTTCATCCTATTGTATCCATGTTGTGATGAAATATACAGCACTATGCTTTGCTCTTTTTCCAAAAAGTTGACTTTTATACTCAACACTAATAATTTTTCTGCATAATGTAGCAATATCTCATTTATTACAGGGTTTAAAATAAATAAATAATGTTCTAAAAGAGAAAGCAAACTGGAGTGTTCTGCAAAGTAAAAATGGAAAGTGCAGGTTTTTCAGAACTCACCAAAACCTAACTTCAAAACTGAACAGTGGCGACATCTAGTGATTAACCTTTGTATTACATCTACTGTATATTCTGGTATTTACCCTTTACTATATAAACATAGTACTTTTTACTTTAATACTTTTTTTTTTGCTATTAGTAAGTACTTACTAAAAGTGAGTAACAACTAAAGTAAGTTTTCAATTCAGTTTTATTCATAAAGTACCAAATCACAACAATCACCATTTAAGTTCAATGTTACTTTCAAAAGCAACTTAAATACTTGGATGCCCTGTTTCAGTGTCTACCAATAATTCAGCCCCCCCCCCCCCCAAAAAAAAAAGTTCTAAACTTGCTTTTGGTTACAACAAAGAAATAACACGCCAAACACAAATCTCCTTACGTTTTGTGTTAGGTTGGTTTTAAACTTTGGTTTTGTGCTTTGCCCGAGTGTGCATTTGGGTCTTCTCCACACCTAACATCTTATTACTCTGAAAAATGGAGGTTGAGGAGAAGTACTGTTTCCCCACATGAAATCAAAGGGGTGGAAAAAAGCTAAAGTACTTTATTTACTTAATTTAACCTAAATTATGAGCACTCTTTTCATGTGAGCACAGTGTCAGAGTTTGGACTGTATTTTAGAATAATTTATGGTCATGCTCAGGGATATGGTGCCATTTGTTTAAGCAATGGCTCACAGCAGTGAAGTATATGCACAGTTGTGCATGGATGTGTGGCCACTGTTACCACACTGGCTCACTTACACACATTATTCAACTATAAGTGACCACATAATCAGATGTTAGACTAATCCTATGAAAAGTTCATCTATTACATTAGCCTCATTTCTGTTTGTTTAACCATCTCTACCATCTACTTTTCTCTCGTCTTTCATTTAATCTATGGTAAAATAGATTAGGACACCCAATACAACACCCACTTTGGATGTTATCATTCCATTCAGTGACTGTTATCAGTTGTGCTTTGGGAGAAAGAGATCTATTAAAAAAATATTTTAAAGATATATTTTACTTTCCACTCTGCGTCCCTTTTTTTTAATAAATTGTAGAACTTTGTAACCCAACCCTGTAATAATTCTGTTACAATAATCCTGAGTTTTCCTGAGTCACGTGTTCCACAAACACTTCTATGGCTTGAATGAGCTCCCTCTTTCATGGAGTGCCAAATGAGCCCAGTGGGATTTAAATCCGGTGATTCTGGTGGAGTTTTTACCCGGTTGATCCCCTCTGATGCTGCAGCAACATGGTCTTGGAAGAAATGGGGATTCTAACCAAATTGATTCCTGATATAGGGCGCAGCAACTTCTTTTATTATTTCTTTTTTTTAAAAAACTGTCTGTCCATGTTGCGTATAATGCAGACAGTCCAAAACTGCCTGAATTATATGCAGTATGATTTTTCCATTATGTAGTCTAAAATGTTACTTTCCACCAGGGAAAGATGCCACAGGGGTTGACAGAGATTTTAGTTTTGAATGTGTCTCTTCATGCGACATTGAGGTTCCATATAAATGCTAATGAGGCGGTTGCACTGTCCGGCTGTACCTGTATGATGTCTTTATGAAACTCAGAAGCCCCGATTCCAATCAGCAAACTCTAACGAACCCATAACCGCAGTAAAATATGAAAAGTTTGATTACTGTGCATCCATTTTAAAAAAGGAAAAAACCCCGGATCTGTTAATTTGAACAGTGGCACCATTGGGGTTGACACCACCCTTACGTGATCAGGGTGTAGTTCGCTTGTTTTGTTTTATTTACTATGCAAACCAGCAATATGGTGGTAATTTAGTGAATTACAGCACCGTCTAAAATACCTACAATGCCAAAATAAGGTAAAGCAGGATAAACATGGTTTTCGTAAATTTATGCTCACTTGTACAATGTACAAGCATGCATTCACTAGCTTAACTACTGATATCTAATTTATTCATTTTTCTATATTGTTTCTTATGATTTTTTTTTTAACTTGTCATCATCCCTCGCAGCCAGAAAGTAGGGAATAAACCAGACTTAAAATGTGGCTTAAAATGTGTGGACAGGGTGAAGTCCTGCTAATGATAAATAATAAAAGACCAGGTGACTGAACTGTGCCTTAGTTCGGCTCCAGAATAGGCTGCTGGAGAGCTTCTAAAGGGAAACTTTTGATATCAAATAATTTATCAGGAAAGATATGTTCTTTTGTTCTGACATTTTGTACAAAATAAAGATAATCCATTAATGTCTGTTTAGTTTTAATTCTGCTCAGAGCCAAATGAAAAATGTATTTCTACAAGTCTCAGAAATAACCTCCATATTTGGTTTGGGATCTATGAGGAAGCTTCTGTGCGATAACATTATTTTTCTGCATTTAACGTTCTTTTGTCTCTATTTATTAGATTGGATTGAAATGATTCACTGTTTACTGGAAATAGTTTTGGTGATTTGTAGTGTAAAATGTCTGAATGGTCAAACTGACTGTTAATTTAAAGTTTAAAAACTTTTTTACGTTAAAAATGTTTTTATATTTGATCAAGTTGAGGTTTACAATGAAAGCTATCAAACGAATGTGAAATTCAGTTTAGTTTTATTTGCATAGCGTCAAATCAAAACAGTGGCCTCAATGCTCTTTAGATTATAAGGCAAAGACAACTACAATAATAATGAGAAAACCATCTATAGCTAATTATCCAAGTAAAGGGTTTTTTTTTAAGAAAGCGCCATCTCTTGGTGACACTCTGCAATTGAATGAAAGGGATGTATGTGTTTGTAGTGGAAAGTAGATACACCCCAAGGGAAGGAGGGGGACACAGAGCACCTGAAGGCTTAATACGGTAAAATAAATACAATATTGCAAAACCAAACAGCTTAGAAAAGGTAAAACAAACTACAAAATGATCCCAATAACACAGGAAAATGTGAAAACTTCTGATCACTATATAATCAGTGTTGGGAAGGTTACTTTTAAAATGTATTCCACTACAGATTACAGAATACATGCCCCAAAATGTATTTTGCAACGTATTCCGTTACTTTACTCAATGAGAGTAACGTATTCTGAATACTTTGGATTACTTAATATATTATCATGCTATTTACAACTACTGTCAGGGCTCTGTGTGCGGGCAGGCAGAGAGGAGGATCCAAATGCAGGACTCGGAAAACGGAATGCAACTCAAAAACCTCAGCTTTATTGCTGGCCAGAAAACAAAACATGAAGTGAGGACTGAACACCGAAACCAAAAACACACAGGCATAATCTGAGGGTACGACGCGACACTGGGCATGGGAAGACACAGGGCTTAAATACACAGGGTAGTAATGAGGAAATGGGCCACAGAAGGGAGACACAGCTGGGAGAGATCAGGGCTAACGAGACATGGGGAACAAAGCTGCACACACTAACATAAGACAAAGTCTTTCACAATAAAACAGGAAACATGAATCACAACTCAGAGACATGGACTCAACACAGAGACGGAAAATGAAACATGGAACTGAACTATACATGAAACCACCATTCCTAAAACATGGATAATAGAAACATGAAACTCTAATAATGATAATAATAATAATAATAATAAACATCACAACAAGAGAATGAGAAACAATCCAAAACACCAAGATAACTGAAACACAAAGTACCAGAGAAACAAAGAATAATCCATGATGCAAAAGTGAACCAAAACATAATAAACTCAAAATACTGGGTCCAACGGACCCAGAACCGTGACAACTACATGAATGTACTATTGCTTTGTGATTTATTACTATTACTGAAGGTTACTCGCCATACCAATACCAAGAGGCGAGGCTGCCAGACACTGGCGCCACCGGGCCCTCTGACCACCACCAGCAGGCAACGGGTGAAGTGTCTTGCCCAAGGACACAACGACCAAGACTGTCCAAGCCGGGGCTCGAATCGGCAACCTTCTGATTACAAGGCGAACTCCCAACTCTGTTACTCATAATGTAAAATGAGTAACAGTAGGTAGGTTGACATTAGGTAAGGCTTCATTTGTTGCAGCAATCTCGTCTAGAAAACTATTCCGCACCTGTAAAACAGGCCCGCGGCTCCGAACCGTAGTAAAGGGACCTCTGGCTAATACGTCGGTTTCCGTGTCGGGCTCATAGCCGAAAACTAGCTTTACTTTGTTGTCTGGGTCAACTTTGCTAGCAAGAGACAGAGAGAGGCGTTGAAAGGCTGCTCCAACGGAACTTATTGTTTCAGAGGAAAACACGAACACGGTGTACAGTCGAGTCTTAATAGCTTACTTACAACTGGGCTCGTCAGGCACTCTTTTTGTCTGCAGTGGTTATTGTTATATAACTTCCAGCTCCCGTTTTGGGTCGGTGACAACACTTACTTTTCAACTCTCCCTTCTTCGCGCTCACAGACACATAACAGGTATGGCAGTCCATTCTCCCTGCAGCACTGACTACACTGCCCATGATGCTACATTCTGTATGGCTATGCCTGTAACACTCTGCCTATTGCCTTCATATTAAATCATTTTTGTGAATAATTTTTTAAAATGTTTCTTCACGTCATAATGCGGGCCGCAAGTAAAGGTGACATGGGCGGCGAGATTGAGACACACAGGTCGTGTCCAAATTCATGGGCTGCATATTCCCGAGGCTGCAATTGTAGACCGATTATGTCACAGCAACGTGCCGAAGGCTGTCCAAATTCGTAGACTCCTCCGAATGCAGCTGACAAATGCGTCCTCCTTTTCCCTGAATTTAAAAGGATGGGTCGGGTGTGTCCTTCGTGGCCTACCATATCCCAGAATTCATAGCGTGGCCCAGCCAAACTCCAGTTTCCAACAATGGCGGCCGCTACTAAGTTTTAAAATTACTCATACTAATCTTTCTGGGTCACAAAATAAACTTTTAACATATTTTCAGGGGAGAAAGTAGCTGTGTAAACATCAAATATCTGCTCGGTTTATCAAGATATCGCATATTTGCAAAAGTGCTTCGATGTTTTCGGAGACGTCTGCTACCCACCAGCTCGATAGCTCGCCGGGAGCTCGAGGGTCACTGAAGCCGCCGAGAACGGCACAACTCCCGGCGCATCATTTTCAGATCACCGCAGACTTTCGCTGCTCGGGTTAAACGTATTATATAAGTCACTTAGACAACCTAAAAATGTTATTGTTGGGCTTTTATTTGTTCATGAGTAAATCGGTTTGGCTGAGATTAAAGTTATTAGATTAGATTAGAAAAAATAAAATAAAATAAATTCCCCGGGTGGGTTCCTCGTTGGTTTTTACACAGCTGAATAAACGTCAAACAGAAAACTAATTAAACAGAAGTGTGAGACGGTCGAGAATTTACGCCAGCGTCCTGTTATATTTTAGATAGCAAGGAGCAGACGGCCAAGTTTATTCAACTCCACCGAGACAGCAGTGACGCAAATCAGAAGGCTAGACCGTCCAATTTACTTCCGGCCTACCCGACCTTCTGAGGACCCGGCCCACGTAGACCGCAAAGGCCAGGTCCTCAGGAGGATGCAGCCCATGAATTTGGACACGACCACAGACATTAGAGCCTCTTAATGCATGTTTTGTTTGGGTTTCCACCGGCATGGAAACTAAAAATACAGAGAGCATAGCCTAACATATGAAACAGGAAAATACCGCCGTGTAATCCATTCATTTCAACAAAGTAACTGTATTCTGAATACCACCTTTTTAAACGGTAACTGTAACAGAATACAGTTACTCATATTTTGTATTTTAAATACGTAACGGCGGTACATGTATTCTGTTACTCCCCAACACTGAATATAATACATATTGGTTCTTAAAGCAGCAGGGCTGAAACCAACACAACTGTTCACAAAAAGTGGAATCTCTCCACAGTTCTTTTTCCTGCTTAAAGTCCTGGTCAGGGCTGGCACTTGGCATAAATAGTCTATGTGATAGTTTAGGGCCACATAAATTTCTGTGTTGCTAGCTCCACACTCTACGGTTGTAGTACATATAAATGAAGATCTGCTACATTTAAGCTCTTGTCAGACAAGTTCATATATTGAATTAGCCTATCAGCACCAGATAAATCTCTGTGTAGTTCACACAAGGAGATTTAAAAATCTTTTGAATGTGCCGACTTTGTAGTACTTCAGGTTGGAAAGCTAGCCTCCGGTTAGCCCCAGTGTCTATGCTTCTCCCTTGCTGCCTTCAAACACGCTTTGTCCCTTTACGGTTCCTTTAAGATCACTTATCATCCTAACATCCCAGAATATATTATATATATATTTTTGACTCAAGTTGATTTATTTTTTATTCGGTTAATGATAGCTTTTGCACTGAAACCCGGATGCTTAGTAGCCCAGTAGAAAGTTGGAAAGTAAGCGATCAGAATCCTCCTCCCCACGCAATGTCATATCTACTGTCACAGAGGTTTATGTAAGTAAGTGAGTTTCTCATTTTTTTGTGCTTTAGACTTTTTAAAGCTAGAGTACATAAATCAATCAATCAATCAATCAATCAATCAATCAATCCATCCATCCCAGGGCCAAGAAAAAAGTGAAAAAGTACTTAATCATTATTTGTCAAACCAGAGGGTTTGTAAAATGATCCTTTTGCAGCATAGTTCTGCAGTTACAAATGCAAGTCAGTCAGACATTACTCATATTATGAGAACTACAATAATGATGTCTCTTTGCCCCTTGTTGATAACAACTTATTAGTTTGCTTGAAGTGCAATAAAAGCTTCCAAAGAAGTGGTAAATAATCTAAAACTAAAGATTTAACATTTATTTGTTACCACTGAACCATTCAACAAGCACAGGACAACAAGCTTCAATTAAACTGCCTACATGCAGTCATTATAATATACACTAAATATGTGATGTGGTTTTATTCTGAAAATGTGAAATGGTGTAAAACTATTATATTTGCTGGAACCTTAATTTGTATCTGAGGCAACCCAGTCTATCCTTAGACACGCTACTGCTTTCCTTTACTATCTCAGCAAGAAGCCACTTACATCACCAACTGAGGCGATATCAGTGTGCCCACCAGAAACCTACTCAGACTCTGGCTACTGACGAAAGCAAGATCCCTTCCCTGCTGCTACACTATTTTTGATAAACAGAGAGAGCTTTCAAGGAACAGTGGGTGAGAACATGAAGGAAGGTACAAACTGATAAACACAGTTTACACACTGAATTGTACTTTTGCTTCTTCCTCTGGAAGTAAACATCAGATTGAACTTTTTCAGGTATCTTACTGATTTTTTTTTCTTGACATTTTGCCAAACTCTCAGACAGCAGCAATAAATAAATGATGCCCAATAAGCAGCCTGAAATGCTTACACAGTAGCCATACCTATAGAAACCTGTTGACATAAAGCACCAGAAGCAGAAAAGCTCAGACAAAAACAGAAGGATCTATACGTAGCTTACAGTGACACCTTCATTGTTAGCAAAGGCATGATTTCACTTCATTCAAAGACACCATTGTATGTCACACACTAGTGAAGAGGGTTAATAATGTATGAAGTACATATACTTCACTACAGCTAACACAACATCCTACAGGTCTGGAGAAAAGCAACTGCTAGCTAGAACTGTAGCATAATTAGCCAGACTAGATATGAGAAAAGTAGTGCCGGTAACTGTGCAACTTTTCCATATTTTTTAATTTATTATGCTTCTTTATATTTAAAATTGAGGCAAACTAAAGACAGCTAACTTGTTACAAATTAAAACTCATATGTAAATAGTATATATACTATTTATATGTATATACACATTGCAAAACAGAGATAAGAAATACTTTGTTATATATTTGGAAAAATTGTTGATAAAAAGAAACTGTCATAGCTAGATAAAAACTAATAACTCCTTGTTCTGTAACAAGTGAACACACCTGTCACAGACATAAAAAGACATTTTAGAGATTTCTAAAAGATGTTGAAATTAGCTCCTTAGTGAAGGTAATTATGGTGGCTTTTATTGATGGTTTCATAGCAAAGAGTCTTGATCATACAGAGACAGTTAGAGGCTCTGTTGTTCAAAACAAAAAATAATGGCCTGAAAATTCAAATGTTTTTTAGACTGGGGTGTTTACGTTCTGATAATTAAAACGATATAGTTAATCCATCATTTTTGCTACATGTGACATTTTTAATCTATGTACATGTATTAGGACAGTATCCTTTTTTCATGTTACTTAACCTTCAAAAATTACTAACTGCACCTTTAACCTCATCTGGAGACTTATTGCTTTTTCAAATCACCTGATGTGTTTGTTCAGTTTGTTCACAGTTTGCAGAAATTCCTGATTAAGTTTGTTGATGTTTTTCAGGTGTAATAAAAATATAATTCAGATGTGAATAACTTTCTTTTTCCCGTTTTTCTGCTTTTTTTACTCTCGGCTTCTGTTGGCTCGGTGCTAGTCTACACCCCTACAAACTTTTATCAGAATTCATTCAAAATGTTTCATGTTTACAAACAGAATGACATGTACAGAAACAGGGTTTTTGCTAATAATAATAATAATATCTACCGCGCTGACAGAAAGAGATATTGCATTATAGAGGGTGACAGCATGTGATATGAAAGATTTGCTGTCCTTGTGGCAGCAGATGCAAATCAGTCTGTTATAGACGCTGCTCTGCTGCCTGTCTAGAGATTGTTTAGGATCATGCGTGAGATAGATATAGATAGATAACAATTTGTTTGGTCGTCTCCTCTCGGCCACAGCCAAGTATGCTGCACTCATCACAAATGAAAGATAGAAAATCTCCATTATTTTGCAGCACACATGAAAGACCTCAGCTTCCTTAGGAAACAGCCTGCTCATCCCCATTTGTATACAGTATCTGATTGCTTGGTTCATCCTGTTGTTGATGTAGATGTCCAGGTACTTATCCTTCTCCACCAAATCAACAGATGTGTGGTGTAGCTGTCCTCCTTCTGAAGTCAATTGCTGCCTCTCTGATCTTACTCTATTGAGAACTAGACAATTCCTCCCAAACAGCTGCTGTAACTTCATGACACATGATGTGAGGGCAACTGGGTCAGTAGTCACAAAGCTCTGATGGTGTCAGTTTCTTCTGTTCAGGATTATTCCAAAACATCGAGAGAGTGATTGGTAGGTGAGGTCCTGACTGGTGTTGGGAAACCTGTGAAAATAACGAAAGATCATTTTCAATCTCTGCATGATACAGACAGATATTCTTTTTAATAAAATAAAAGTATTTAGGTCAGAGGGAGAACAATCTGAGGGTTGGCACTGCAAATGTCTGTGTAACAATTTTGCTCATGAGTGGTGTAAAACAAAACGCTTTTCCTGCATTCGATGGATCAGTTTGGTATCTTTTACTTCATTTTTATGGTTTTCAACTTGCAATACAGATGTTATAAGAGTTTGAAGAAAGAAGGCAAATGTACTTTGTGTCGATGTTTCACCTGTCATCCGAGAGGGTTTTTTAGTTCTAAAACAAAAGAGTTCCAGATATTTAAACCCTAGTGGGGGTTCATTTCGGAGTTGTACACTGGTGCACTCTTGATTATGGGAGTCATCACATGATCAGGATGTGAAAAAAGATGTAGGCCACTACAGTCACAGAGGGTTAAGGATGAAACCACTGTGAGAACTTAACCCTCCCTATCACGTGACCTATTGAGATCACCTGAAGGAAAGTGTGAGTTGGGGTTGAAGTGCATGGGAAGGGATCTCAAGACTGCATTGTAGGTGGCTGTAGCTGGTTTCGTAAGCCACTGGCATCCAAGTGCACATGTATAGTTGTGTCATGTGTTTGTCTGATCTGGATGACTGAGAACCTACACAGACATACTGCACAACAGATAGTTTTCCTTTATAGAAACACAGTAGATGTATAGTGGGAGAGACTTGAGCCTTTTTACCATTAATATCTACTCACCGCAGTTCGCCAGAACTCGACTTGGATTGACTGGTTTTCCATAACAATCTAGTATCAGATCAGTGTGCAGGTTCAGGGAAATGGCTGCCTACATCGAGAACAGCATCCAGTGTGTGGGTTCTATCGATGGCTCCCACATACCCATCATAGTGCCACAACACTATCAAACTGACTATTTTAACAGTAAAGATTGGCACTCCCTAATCCTTCAAGCTGTGGTCCCTAATAGTTCAGCTGTTGTGTCTTCTGTTCAGCACTTGACACTTGACGTCCTTTAAATGTGCTATATAAAAAAAGGTAGTGATTTTTGAGTTTTTTAAGTTTCATTTCCGCATCCTCATGGTACATGTTTTCATTTTGGATTTGTTGGTCCAACTGCCTCTTAATCTTTTCTTCGGCTACTATGCACAAAACGTTCTGCACCTCTTCGTTTGACCACAGTGTTGCTTTCTGTCCAGCCATTTCTTTTGTTGCCATTTTAAATATGGGGGAGTTTGATTTTTGTGAAATTGTTGCTCTCATAACACATCGAGTGATGCTCCTGACTAGCCAATTGGTGGTATGCAGTGTGACTAGGGATGGGTATCGTTTAGGTTTTATCCGATACCGGTGCCAAACCGGTACTTTTGAAACGGTGCCGGTGTTTAAACGGTGCTCAAACCGGTGCTTGAAGAATGGAGAACACAAAATTGGTCCAAAAACCTCTCATGTTCAGCTGTTTTTTTTTGTAAAAAGATAACAATGTTAGCCTTTTCTGCAGCTAGAGGGCATATATGGTATCACTCTTGGCTGGAAGCAGTGCTTAAACAATGGAAAAAACATAAACTTTGTCCAAAAACCTCTCATGTTTAACTGTTTTCCACTTCTTCTTTGGTCATTTTAGCCTTTTTGTCCAGGGTGAAGGGAGTATCTGCCATCAAACAAGAAGACAGCCGCATGTAGCTATGATGATGTTTGCTAGTTCACCTTACATGCATTAATGTAATAATGTGGTTAGCCTACTCAACGTAAATTACACACGGACAACATTAAGCTACTCACGCAGAGAAGAACGGCTGCTGCTGCCGTCATCATCCGTCATCATTTCTGCTACACTGGCAGGGCTAGGGGCCAGGACTCTACTCTTCGGGTTTTTGGGGGATGTTGCTCCGGGTCCGATAACAGGCAACCCACCCGCAGTAGATGTGCACGGTGTGAGGTCTCACAGCAAGCTATCAAATACGGCGCATTTCTCGGCTTTTAAAAAAAACGCTATACGTTGCCAGGTGTTTCATCGGATTTGAGGTGTTACCTCCTTTGACAGTATCACAGTATCACCTTAAATCAGAATCAGAATCAGAATACTTTATTGATCCCTGGGGGAAATTATTTTTTGTTACAGTGCTCCATTTTAAACCAACATTAAGACAAGACAGACAATACGCTAACTAAGAATAGTACAATATATACATATATATACATACATACATACATACATAAGTCACTTATAAATAAATAGCATAAAGCACTTGTTGCGGGCTGCTGAGTTTGCATCTTTTGCTGTGAAGTGCAGCCAGACATTTGACCGCTTCGCCTTGGGCATTTTTAATCTGTAGCTCTGCTCTAAAAGAACGTACGTACCTGGCCCCGCCTACTATCCTCGGAAAGGTAAAATGATTGGCTAGAATCTAAAGTGTATCACAGCTCAGGAAAAAAAAAGCACTGAAATAAAGCACCAAAATGTGCGCTGCTTTTCGGTCTGGTTACTACCGTTTACCGTTTGGCAGATATCCAAATTTATGATATCGGTATCGGACATAAAAAAGTGGTATCGTGCCATCTCTACCTAGTACCAGATACTATGACCTAATAGGAAACCCTGAAAACCATAGCGAGTCGATACGAGTAGGTACTAATGTAAAAGGAGCACTCAACAAGCCATCAGGAAGATTTATCTAAAGAGATAGCGATGTGGCTCTATGCCTGCTGGATATTTCAATGCATGCCAGCCGCATCAAGAATTAATCTTTGACCCACTCAGAATCTGAATAAAAACTTTCGATTACTTTTCCTCTTGTGATTTCAAGCAAATTCTTAAAGTTAATTTCCAAAGACAGCCACAACAAAAGGACTTGACTATAAAGTTAGAAGTGTGTAACTGGCGTAGGTGTAGGCATTGAAGTGTGTCTCAGACAGCTTAGCAACACTCAACATGATTAAATTACCATAAATAACCTCTGACCAAAGCTGATTAAGCATTTATTTTTACTGAGTTTATGTCTCTCTTAAGGTTTTTTCCATGCTACAGAGAAATGAACAGTGTGAACAAAAGAAAATCATGCCCTCAGTTTTTCAACTGCTATTAAAGCAGAAATAAAAAAGAAGTGCAACAATTATACAGTACAAAGGTAAATTATCCCTTACACCCACTTACATTTGCTCTAAAGCGCCATTTACATGAAGCAGCAATGTTCATGCCACATATACAGAAATTAGTGCTGACAGCCTGATTTCACAGTCTTCACACCTTGTAATTGAAGATGACCTAACTGTTAATCACTCTTCATCAGTGCACAGCATGCTAATTAGCTGAAAGCGACTATGAGCAATGACGAGAGCTATAAAAAGTTGAATCCGAGGGAAGGTTGTGTCAGAGTGACTGCTGCTATGTGTTATTTAGCCAAATAAACACCACGTGATACACTCCTAAGATGAAATTAAAAAAAACTCAGACAGCCGGGAACATCTGTTACTTTATTGTTTAAGGTCATTCTCTCTTTGTGCATGTTCTGGTACCGAAACTTTAAACGCAAGCAATCTCATGGCTAAATAGGACTGCCTAAATTAGCTAAATTATATACTTTTTACTTGCTAGCATATTTTAGCACCAGCAATTTAAAAAAAAAAAATCAGAATTAGTCTTAGTAACGAGGAAGGAAATACTTCTCTTTTAGCACATGAACATATTGTGGTGCTCAGTATAAGGATGTTGACAAGATGGGGCACAAAGGTGCATCTGGTCAGAAGAAAAAAACCACAAAAACTTGGAAGAGTGGATTTGTACAAAATGAAATTGTAACCATCGATAACCTTGCATCTGTCACTCCCAGCAGTCTCATGTACTAATGCTAATGTCACTGTCTTTATTACGACAGAAGTTTTTGTAGATGTGTTGTTATATAAAAAGCACAGAGTAGACATAACATCACTTACTGGTTATAAATTGACAGAGCAGTGATGATCAGGTTGGACATCTGTTTTTGTCGTGCATTAGTCCTTCAGAAATGACAGAAACACCCACATGGCTGCCCAACCCAGGGAAGACTGATCAGCAGAGTTGAAATTTCCAGTTAGCTTCTTTTTCCGTTTAACTGGTAAGTTTATTTAAGCTACTTTACAGAGCAAGTTAGCTTGGATCACTGTATTTTTAATTAGTTTCACTTTTAGTCTTCTTAATTATTACAATAGAGGATACTTGTAAGAGCCAATATGAAGGAGACCAACCTTTTATAGAATTCTCCTTGGATTTATGAGACTTATTTACTTATTGAGTTGGTAACTGGCAAATTTGACATAGACCAAAACTAAACACTCATTTTTCGTTTCTTTTTAATACTGCATTGTTACTCCCAGCCTTTAATGGCAGTACTTTCTCTTTCTGATCAAGATGTAATCTAGAATTATAGCCAAGGATTTCAGTATCTGGGAACGAGGTAAATAATTAATGATAATCTTAAACTGAGTATAGTTTCAGCTTTACCTGTACTCATTTTTATACGTTGTTTACAAAGAACTTTTCTAGACCCACATTACTTTCCTGTCAAAGTAACAAAAGGCGTTTATTTTACATTAAAAATATACCAGTGCAAATCAGTGTACTCGCTCAGGGTCATTAGAGACCCAGAGTTACAGAAAAATTGTACCTTCACTCACCACAGGTGTGCAACACTGAGCACATACACTAAGTAGATTTTCTTTAACCTCTAGGGGCAATGGTGAGTACAACATTTGTCATTTTCTCATAGTCTGTTAAAGACATTTTCTAACCAAGGATAGTGTAGACAGAGAATTCAAATCCACAATAAAATAGAACAATTGATTAGTTAGGTGAGATATGAAAGAGTAACTTGCACAATGATCCACATATATTGGGGGTCATATTGATCTCTTTTTCATCTACTTTTCTTCCAGTGCTAAAGAAGGTAATAAAGGTAGTTTGATCCTGACTAAATAATCAGCAGATGAAAGCTTTTCTTTCTTTTTTGTTGTTAACATACACACAGTGCACCACTTGTGTGATGGTGCCATCTACTTGTCTTGATAAACAATTGCTCCAGTGTATCCTTTGCTAAAGAAGGTAATAAGGGAAGCCTGCTCCTGAGTAAATAATCAGCAGAGGAATGGATAGGGAGATATTTTAGAGCTTTTCCATTTCTTGACAAAACATTATCAGTGCCTCAGAGGGACCTGAGGTTGCACAAGAACTAAAGAGGTCAAACCAAAGGTACGAATAATATTCCTTTAAGGAAAGCAGTTCTGTACTGACTTCTTCCCATAATAATAGTTATGACTTTAATTGTGCAATAAAAGTCCCGTAAGGCACAAATGGTGAGACATGATTAGATTTGGTACCACTTAAGTGAATGTTAAAGTGTTACAATGTGTCTCATGGCTCTGTTTGCTTCAGTCCTTTCATCAGTGTGCATTTATCACACATCCAAATACAAAATGAAAAAGCCATTATGTTTTCCCATGTGACTTTTCAGAACTCTAAAGAGAAGTGGTTGCTTATTTGGAGACCATTTACTCATGCCCTATTATTTTCCTTTTTACTTCCATATTGTGTATGGTGTGCATTTTAGTAACAGCATGGCTAAAGAAAACTACAAATGGAGCTGCCTGTAATCGTTTTCCTAGCAAGTGTGACTCACTCGACCTGCAGTCCCCCCGCTTCATCAGATTGTTATCGGTAATGACAACCTGCTGCCACTCCATTTCCCGGCCGCTGTGTTTTGAAAAGGGTTTAATTGGGGCTGACGAGCCTGCGGGATCACCTTCCTGTAGTTCAAATGAAAAGAGCTTGAGTCCACGCTTTTCCGGATATGCAGAAACATAAGCCATTTGATTAAGGGAAATTTCGTGTTAAAATTATATAAATTGGCAAAAGGCAGTCCAAAGCTGTTGATTTTGTTTCTCCCTTTTGGGTGGAAAACAGCTCTGTGACAGAGAACAAATGTATTCTTTGTCCACTGGCTCTCTTTTAAACTTTTCCTTAGCTGGCAAGATACTCTTAGTTCATCTTGTCCTTAAAATATATGTGACAGAGCACCATTAAATATACAAAAGAGAAAAAAAACCTGCCCAACTACAAAGACTCACTCTTTGGTTCTTACAGGGATCCTGTTGCATATTGCACCTCATCACTAGACGTAACATATACATTTGTCTATCTCATATACATATGTACAACATATACATATGTGTTGTACATATGTGGATAATATGTACATCATGTTAAAATCCAAACCTGGAATTAGGTATGGTTATATAATTCAATTCAATTCAATTTTATTTATATAGCGCCAAATCACAACAAAAGTCGCCTCAAGGCGCTTCATAGATACAGAGAAAAACCCAACAATCATATGACCCCCTATGAGCAAGCACTTTGGCGACAGTGGGAAGGAAAAACTCCCTTTTAACAGGAAGAAACCTCCGGCAGAACCAGGCTCAGGGAGGGGCGGCCATCTGCTGCGACCGGTTGGGGTGAGAGAAGGAAGACAGGATAAAAGACATGCTGTGGAAGAGAGACAGAGGTTAATAACAGATATGATTCAATGCAGAGAGGTCTATTAACACATAGTGAGTGAGAAAGGTGACTGGAAAGGAAAAACTCAATGCATCATGGGAATCCCCCGACAGCCTACATCTATTGCAGCATAACTAAGGGAGGATTCAGGGTCACCTGGTCCAGCCCTAACTATATGCTTTAGCAAAAAGGAAAGTTTGAAGCCTAATCTTAAAAGTAGAGATAGTGTCTGTCTCCCGAATCCAAACTGGAAGCTGGTTCCACAGAAGAGGGGCCTGAAAACTGAAGGCTCTCCCTCCCATTCTACTTTTAAATACTCTAGGAACAACAAGTAGGCCTGCAGAGCGAGAGCGAAGTGCTCTAATAGGGTGATATGGTACTACAAGGTCATTAAGATAAGATGGGGCCTGATTATTTAAGACCTTGTATGTGAGGAGCAGGATTTTGAATTCAATTCTGGATTTAACAGGAAGCCAATGAAGGGAAGCCAAAACAGGAGAAATCCTGATAATAATGAATTACAGTAGTCCAGCCTGGAAGTAATAAATGCATGAACTAGTTTTTTAGCGTCACTCTGAGACAGGATATTTCTAATTTTAGAGATGTTGCGCAAATGGAAGAAAGCAGTCTTACATATTTGTTTAATATGTGCGTTGAAGGACATGTCCTGGTCAAAAATGACTCCAAGGTTCCTCACCGCGTTACTGGAGGCCAAGGTAATGCCATCCAGAGTAAGAATCTGGTTAGATACCATATTTCTAAGATTTTCAGGGCCGAGTACAATAACCTCAGTTTTATCTGAATTAAGAAGCAGAAAGTTAGCGGCCATCCAGGTCTTTATGTCTTTAAGACATTCCTGCAGTTTAACTAATTGGTGTGTGTCATCTGGCTTCATGGACAGATAGAGCTGGGTGTCATCAGCATAGCAGTGAAAATGTATGCTATGTCTTCTAATGATGCTGCCTAAGGGAAGCATGTATAATGTAAACAGAATTGGTCCTAGCACTGAACCCTGTGGAACTCCATAATTAACCTCAGTGTGTGAAGAGGACTCTCCATTTACATGCACAAACTGGAGTCTATTAGATAGATATGATACAAACCACTGCAGTGCAATACCTGTAATACCTACAGCATGTTCTAATCGCTCTAATAGGATATTATGGTCGACAGTATCGAATGCTGCACTAAGGTCTAGCAGGACAAGCACAGAGATGAGTCCACTGTCAGAGGCCATAAGAAGATCATTTGTAACCTTCACTAAAGCTGTTTCTGTGCTGTGATGAGCTCTGAAACCTGACTGAAACTCTTCAAATAAACCATTCCTCTGCAGATGATCTGTTAGCTGTTTGACAACTACTCTTTCAAGGATGAAAGGAATGTTGGAGATTGGCCTATAATTAGCTAAGACTGCTGGGTCTAGAGATGGCTTTTTGAGTAAAGGTTTAACTACAGCCAGCTTGAAGGCCTGTGGTACATAGCCAATCATTAGAGATAGGTTGATCATATTTAAGATCGAAGAATTAATTAATGGCAGGACTTCTTTGAGCAGTTTTGTAGGAATGGGGTCTAAAAGACAGGTTGATGGTTTGGAGGAAGTAATTATTGAAGTTAACTCAGAAAGATCAATTGGAGAAAAAGAGTCTAACTTAACATCAATGGTACTAAGAGTAGCTGTAGATAATATTACATCTGTGGGATGATTATTGGTAATTTTTTCTCTAATGATAAAAATTTTATTTGTGAAGAAGTTCATGAAGTCATTACTAGTTAACGTTAAAGGGATGGTTGGCTCAAAAGAGCTCTGACTTTTTGTCAGCCTGGCTACAGTGCTGAAGAGAAACCTGGGGTTGTTCTTATTTACTTCAATCAGTGACGAATAGTAAGATGTTCTGGCTTTGCGGAGGGCTTTCTTATAAAGCAGCAAACTATTTCTCCAGGCTAAATGATAATATATAGCAAAGTATTAATCCTATGACTCTAGTATCGAGCTAATGCCAGTACAACACTTGGTATCTATTGATACTATCAGTATTTGGATTGATCCACCCACATATACTGTATGGTACAGATAAATTACATTATCAAAGTTTTCTATTCATGTCGAGTTATTGCCAAAGGACTCAAACACAGAACTGTTAAAATATTTAACACCTTTAATGAACAGAACCATCAGGATGAGCAACAGCAGTGAGAGTCTCAGTTACAGCTGGAATTGTCTAGGTAGGCTACAAACAAGTAATCAGAGCTTTGCTTCTATCTCCAGAATCAAAAGAAGCGAAGGCAGGTAGTCATGTAGGTATTCCCAACACGCATGCCCACATTCACATTGATAGAGGAGAGAGATCATGACAGTACAGCAATTGAATTTCACATCAAGGCCTTTAAAACAGGTGAGGCCAGATTTCTGGGTATATGTTAAAATTAAAGCACCATTACTTTGTTTAAGCATCACTTGGTTTAATTTAAGGGCTTATAGTAAACACAGGCCTGGTAAATAAGTTAAGAGTTGGCTGTGTGGTTGTCTACTTTAGAGAAGTCTGATAAACTTTCTTTGTGGACTGGTTGAGGGTTTTACGTAAACGTAAAAGCAAAGTATGTTCTTCTATCCACCACTGAGTGGCAATGTTCTCTTTCCACTTTTCCTGTGTGCATACTTGTTCAGATATATTATATTTAAATACACATCCATGCTATAGTAGATTACAGGGTTCACACCAGATTAAATTAAGCTCCGAGTGCAATTCAGTATCTGTTGAATGTGCCTCCTTGACAAATTCAAAAGCGGGTTACTGCTGCCTGTACAGCTCAGAAAGGAGCGATTGCATCATGTGTAATATCATCAGTAGGCACCACAGACAGTTGGCAGTCATGCAGTATTATGGAGAAAAATAAACTAGAGCTGCAACTATAGAACAGCATTATAAAGGGCATTTTTACAGCTCATTTGGTATAGTGGCAGTCCAAAACTGCACTCAGGCTATTAATGCAGTTTGCTTTACATGGAGCTGTACTAAATGGGTGTATTATACTGGTTTTTGTCTTGCTTTATTTTATAATAGACTTCTTTAATATGTTAGCACTGGTGTGATTTTGTTCATCTGTAAATAAAATAAAAAATAAAAATGAAATGCATTGTGCATCAAGCACAGTCCATGTTTGCATGAAAACCCATATGCATGTTAGTCTGTTTCCACCTACGCACTCTAACCCTAAAGTCCACAAACTCTTTCTTCCAAGTTTTTAAATCTAAGCTGACAATATTGGAAACGAGAGGTGTGTATATTTATATATATACATACCTCTATGTGTTTATAGCTTTTAGAGACATCTGATTCAAATATCCATCATGTTATCCATTTTCCCATCCAACCAAAGGGCACAGGGGTTCTCGCCGCTGCACTGGCAAACATCAGTTAAAATGTTGCACACCAGTGCTCTGTCACACTGACGTACACGTGACAGCCGGATATGAAAATAAACCACACTACACGTTAGCTTGGAAAATAGACTCTAGAGATTAAATCTCCTTAGATGGTGGAAGAAACTGAAGCTAGTGCTGTGCAAGACTGCACAAGTAAATACAGGGACAGTACTGCCAATACTGATTGTTTTAACTTTTATAAAGGCAGCTTATGTAGAGGAGAGCAGTGTGTCGTGATTCGTGAGAAGAATAATCATCAGTCGGCCAAATGTGAACACATTTTATGACCACTAAATGACTGTGATTTTCCGTTTCCAAAATAATGAATTTACACAACAAACAACACAGCATACCTTCCAGCGTTATGTACATTTTAAAATTGGGTGTTTTTGGAGACGTGAAATGTCTCGATATTCAACACAAAAAGGTTATTGTATTGAGACGTTTTGAGGTATATTTTTTTCATCTCCAAAACAATAATTTATCCAACACAATTCAGTGGGCTGGATGTATTATTTGATTAGCTGTATATAATTTCTAGATAATAGGTCTGGTAAAATTACAACTATGATGACCAATAGAAAATGAGTCATAACAGAAACTTATTCTGGTTATGTCTCTCTGAAAGGACTGTGCCAGTGGGCTCTGTCTCTCTGAGGGTCTGTCAGCCATTTTCTTCTTCTTCTCCTCTTTGTTTCCTTTGATGGACGTTTCACCAAAAGGCTGTTTTTCGTGGTCTTTTATGTCGTTATATTGCAATGTTGCCACAGTCAATTCAGTAGGTTCCTTTACAGCTGTAGAGTACTTCTACTAGAGGTGGGCGGATCGAAATCAATATAAGATTGATAATAGCGCAATAGGATCAATAATTTGTTTCTGTCCTCTAACTTCATGTAGCCCACTGAATTGTGTCAAGTATTTTTGGGGAAATGAAAAAAATAGACCTCAAACGTGCTCTTTAAACAACAGAAGGTGACCCACAGTGCTTCCAGTTAATTCAAGGTCTTAAAAGAAATCCAGTTTCAAAAATACATAAAAAGCTCAGAGATGTGTTTTGATGTGTTGACTCACAGTTATTTCATTAGTGATGACACATTGCACTCCCCAACATACCTTTATAGGTTAAAAGTATCAATATTGGTATCTGTAGTACTGGACGTGCAATGCACAGCACTGACTTCTATACATGCTCACTTTCTCGTTCACTGCAACCCCATATTTAAAAGATATATATAAATCTTATAAAGTTTGTATCTGTCTTGTGTAGGGATGGGTATTGATAAGATTTTCACGATTCCGATTCCATTTTCGAATCTGTTTAACGAATCGATTCTCTTATCGATTCTTTTTAAAAAAGGAGAACAATAAGGTCGATTAGCTTAGAACTTTGTTTTATATCTTCTCTTTGAACAAGATAGAAATTTAGGAGTAACATGGCCTTACAAACCCAACAGTGAGATCTTAAGAGATCCTCAGCCTACGGCTACGGTCCCCAGGAAAAAAAACTGTAAATGTAAAATAATAAAATAAATATTCTTCTGTAGCAATAACAAAGTATAATATAAATTATTCTGTAGCAATTACACAAGAATATCCAGTAATGTCCCTGCCTACAATTAAACACATTCACATACCGAAAATCGGGGGCATCTGCTGCAGCAGCCTTTTACCACAAACTTAGTCACAGCTCGGTGACATTCGTCTATCCTGGCCTGAAAGGAGATGCTACCGGTAGACTGTCTGTCTCTCTCATCATGGTCACCTAAACGCACAGTAATGGCAGGTTTTGTAATAAGGCAGATCGCGCTAACATAATATGCACTGTTAGTTGATTATTTACCTGCCGCATTAACGGGAGAGGACGTGCAAACGTTACCGCTGCTGCTGGGTTGAGATTCACGAGTCCGGAAGGGAATTAAAAACACGACATTCATTTAAGGTTATCGTGTGTTTTGTGAGGAAATGCTTTTGCATATTCGTAGTGTTTCCTCCCTTAAATGAAATATCTACTTTGCAAGTATTGCAAGTTGCCCTGTTGTCATCCGTTCTCGTAAAGTATAACCAAACTTTTGAGCATTTGAGCCGCTTAGGCGCCGTGTTTCCTGCCAGGTAAATGACGCTCCGCAACGTGGTGACGTCATTCGGGGCGACTGGAATCGATAAGGGAATCGTTTGCAAAAATGGCAAACAGTTCCAAGGAATTGAAACAGTGGGAACCGGTTCTCAACAAGAACCGGTTTTTGATACCCATCCCTAGTCTTGTGTGAAACTTGTATGAAAAGCATACAAAAGTGAAAACAGATATAAGATCCCTAGAAAAATGATATAAATGAAACTTGTATGTTTTGGATACTTACTAAAACAATATATGAAAGTAATGAGACAGTGGCCACTTTCATGAGTAAATCATATAAGCCTTATGTGATTCACTATATGAAGTAGGCCACATCTTATGCAAGTCTTTTATAAGTTTTTACTATTTCTTTTCCATATGGGACATGTCACCGCCCAGTCACACAGCAGGGGGCGGAGCCAAGTGTGGCTGCATGAGAAGAGCAGCGTTTGACATGACACATGCATAACATGCCGAACTTTCACACTAGTATTGATCCCAAACCAATACCAGCTTTGGTATCAATACTACGTATATCTAGAATGGTCTGTCCACCCTGAACTGAATTCTTTATTGATATATACAGTGGGGCAAAAAAGTATTTAGTCAGCCACCGATTGTGCAAGTTCCCCCACCTAAAATGATGACAGAGGTCAGTAATTTGCACCAGAGGTACACTTCAACTGTGAGAGACAGAATGTGAAAAAAAAATCCATGAATTCACATGGTAGGATTTGTAAAGAATTTATTCGTAAATCAGGGTGGAAAATAAGTATTTGGTCACCTCAAACAAGGAAAATCTCTGGCTCTCACAGACCTGTAACGTCTTCTGTAAGAAGCTTTTCTGTCCCCCACTCGTTACCTGTATGAATGGCACCTGTTTGAACTCATCATCTGTATAAAAGACACCTGTCCACAGCCTCAAACAGTCAGACTCCAAACTCCGCCATGGCCAAGACCAAACAGCTTTCGAAGGACACCAGGAAAAGTATTGTAGACCTGCACCAGACTGGGAAGAGTGAATCTACAATAGGCAAGCAGCTTGGTGTGAAAAAATCAACTGTGGGAGCAATCATCAGAAAATGGAAGACATACAAGACCACTGATAATCTCCCTCGATCTGGGGCTCCATGCAAGATCTCATCCCGTGGGGTCAAAATGATCATGAGAACGGTGAGCAAAGATCCCAGAACCACACGGGGGGACCTGGTGAATGACCTGCAGAGAGCTGGGACCAAAGTAACAAAGGTCACCATCAGTAACACACTACAACGGCAGGGAATCAAATCCCGCAGTGCCAGACGTGTTCCGCTGCTGAAGCCAGTGCATGTCCAGGCCCGTCTGAAGTTTGCCAGAGAGCACATGGATGATACAGCAGAGGATTGGGAGAATGTCATGTGGTCAGATGAAACCAAAGTAGAACTTTTTGGTATAAACTCAACTCGTCGTGTTTGGAGGAAGAAGAATACTGAGTTGCATCCCAAGAACACCATACCTACTGTGAAGCATGGGGGTGGAAACATCATGCTATGGGGCTGTTTTTCTGCCAAGGGGACAGGACGACTGATCCGTGTTAAGGACAGAATGAATGGGGCCATGTATCGTGAGATTTTGAGCCAAAACCTCCTTCCATCAGTGAGAACTTTGAAGATGAAACGAGGCTGGGTCTTCCAACATGACAATGATCCAAAACACACCGCCCGGGCAACAAAGGAGTGGCTCCGTAAGAAGCATTGGAAGTCCTGGAGTGGCCTAGCCAGTCTCCAGACCTCAACCCCATAGAAAATCTGTGGCGGGAGTTGAAAGTCCGTGTTGCTCGGCGACAGCCCCAAAACATCACTGCTCTCGAGAAGATCTGCATGGAGGAATGGGCCAAAATACCAGCTACTGTGTGTGCAAACCTGGTAAAGACCTATAGTAAACGTTAGACCTCTGTTATTGCCAACAAAGGTTATGTTACAAAGTATTGAGTTGTATTTTTGTTATTGACCAAATACTTATTTTCCACCCTGATTTACGAATAAATTCTTTACAAATCCTACCATGTGGATTCATGGATTTTTTTTTCACATTCTGTCTCTCACAGTTGAAGTGTACCTCTGGTGCAAATTACTGACCTCTGTCATCATTTTAGGTGGGGGAACTTGCACAATCGGTGGCTGACTAAATACTTTTTTGCCCCACTGTATATAATATTTACTCATTGACTCGACTCATCCCCAGTCTTAGCTCCTGGTTGCTTGTGCCTGGGCTTTGTTTTTCAAAAAGAGCAATGAGTGCAGTTCAAGTAGGGTTACCTCTATGATAACAGGGGGCAGTGACTATCCTTGTATGAGGTGCTTGTGATGTCTGTGATATGCAAAGCAGCCACTTTAGCGACAAACCTAAAACAGCATTAAGCCTGCAAACCCCAGCTAATTAGTGCACACCGCTAGCAGCATCCAGCTTCAATGGCATCTCGGCATCAGTATCATTAACTCACTGTCTGAGTGACCTCGGTGTGACCAAGGTGTCTGCGTGCTGCATTCTTATGAGCCTCTGTGCGTGCACGCCACAGCAGACTGCACTTACACACCCACAGCTTCTTCTTCTCTGTCGTGATTATTTGTCTGCTTAAAATTTAGAGTAGTGCGTGAGTCATCGGGAGTAGCTGGTGACGGGAGGGAAGCAGAGACTGCTTTCATGGGTGTAATATTTGTGCGCTTTGTTTGCTTTGTTCAAACCTGATCTGATTCGACTGATTCTCATTTTCCAAGTCTGCAAGATAACACATGATGGAACGTATGCCTGTAATCAAATGAAGGCAGGAGAACCCATCCATAATCGCCTTGTGACTTGGAAACAATATTTATGATAATCAAGTTGGATGCTTTCCTTCATTATGAGTCCACTGACCTTTTGAGACAGAGCGCCAACAACTGTAGATTCAAACATTTAACTATTTCACTGTAGCTTAGCAGCTGACAGAGCTTGCTTTTTTGGTACTTTTTTTCCTCTGAAAGGAAATATCAGTGTATGTGTTGTTTCTCCGATTATGTTAAACTGCTATAAATGATCTCAAACTCTATGGGTTCAGTACAGCATAGAGATGTGGCAGAAAGGAATCATTACTTCTGATATACAATTACCTGGTAATCAAAATAATTGTTATCACAGCTATGTTATTATGGCTGCGTTCGCATAGCATATAATGTGGTAGTGCTTGGGACTACATATTCATCCTGCCTGGGAGGCAGATAAGTGATGCAGTTCCTTGTCTGTGTGGGTTGGTTATGTCTTCTCCATCGCTGCAAGACTCAGACAGCCTAAAACTTTTAACAAAACAGATCCCTCTTTGGGAAGTTTTACTTTTAAGGGAATAGTGTTGTTTTTTGTAAATATTCATGGTGTTTTCTTTATTCTTTTAAAATGTACTTTATCAGTCAGAGGTCAAATATAACATGATATTTTATCGATATGATGGCAATACATACCAAACTTGTAAGAATCATGGTTTCTATGTTATAAGGGTTTTTGTTGGTTTTCAACCAAAACATAATTAAGTTGACCTTGAAGACCTTGGTGGATGTAAGCCAAATGTTATTGGGTTGTTAACATAGCGTCAGTCTACGCCCCTGCAAAGTTTTATCAGTATTTATTCAAAACTTTTAAAAATTATCACATTTACAAATAAAATGACATGAACCAAAAGCATAACCTCACAGGTTGTGGTAATACAACGTATATTATGCATCATATAAATTCTAAGATCTAAGACTTCATCTTGTGCAAGCAAAAACTTTATTTTACATTTCTACAATTAAAGAAAAATAGTATTTTTAAAAAATACCTGGAAAAAACCTCTGGAGGTATGCTAACATGTTTGCTAAATTAAAACATGCTTTGCTTTATAAAACATGAAACAGTTTTTTATTCAGTGTTTTCATAAAAGCGTATTTTAATGCATTTACTACTGCTATGGAGAACAGACACGAGGTTTAAGGCCGGGGCAAGTTTGAACCATTTATCCTCCACAGTGGAAAACAGCTGAAAATAAATACGGGTATCACTTTAGTTGGTCGCATGGTGTGTCCAACAAAAAAAAGTCTGGCTTCTGCCTGCATGGAATCGCAGCAGGCCTGAAGATTCGACTCCAACATAACGACGGGCCAAATTATACGGTGTCAAACATACGCCGTATGTTTGACACCCTACTCTAGTGGGACTGTCCCCTTGGATGTGGCCCTAAGAGTTGCTGAGCCACCCCGTAATCACGTGAGTCACATTTACCAAGGTGTGATTCAAAATGTCAGTCAAAACTGTCAAAGGGGCTTTGGTGTGAATCCTTTATGAGGAATTGTCCAAATATAATATGAGTTATTAAACTCATTTGTGAGTGGCAGTGGTGAGAGGTGAGAAGCTTTTACAAACTCAAAAGACGTATGCTTGCCTTCATTTCAAGTACTTTAGACTATCATAAAATGCCTGACTTTACAGAACAAAAAAACATGTTTACCCCCCGGCACAAAAAACAGTTTTAGACACTGCAGCTCTTTGATTGCCTTCAAGTCATGTTCTAGGTTAGCCTGACCCGTAGCTCTCTGTCTCTGCGTGCTTGTTTGCAGGACTGCAAAGAGGTGCCTCAAGCTAGAGCTTAACCTCACCAGATGCTTCCTATCACAGTAGTCAAATCTCTACAAGTGCCCTGCCATTACCATGGTGCCAGATCTTATTGTAGACTCCAGTACAAAGGGTCAGTGCCAGAAAACATCAACTACTTTTTTCCATTTAAACTGTTGCACTTGTACTCATGTCCACAAAACAGAGCCTTTCAGCTAAGACACGTGGCACAGGAGCAACACCTTTACATTTACAGTTAAATCAACGATGCAAGAGGCAGTCTGATATAAGTCGAGCTACTCACTGAGACCCCTTTAGGCCATATCACAATATGGCTTCATGTATTTTATTGCTTAGCCTGTGTTACGAGCTTAGGAAAAATCTAGGCACATTTACAGAATTACAAAACATTACTGTGCAAAGCTCACGGTTCTCAAGTAGATTAATGAAATCACCAGACTGTGAAAGTTGGGTTGCCTGACTATAAGCGCAGGATCTTAAGCCATTTCTATTCGTTTTGCAGTTTTCAAATGAGTTTAAAGCTGTTGTTTAAAGCTTAACATCTTTTAAGCACCAAAGAGTCAGAAGAAGCACTTCCCAAAGTCTGACTTGCACAGATTCATTTGCTGTTATCAGCCTCCATTGCCAGTTGGCACAGCTGAGTGTTTTCCTTAGTCTTAGTTTCACTGCAGGTCCCAAAAGCTGCTGCTACCAAATCATAACCACGAACTTAGTTTTTACCTTATTTCAGATGTCGATGTTGAATGTCTTCATTACCAAACTGTATGACCTAAATTCTTCCCTTTTAAAGTCACCTCTTATTGCTGTAAAAATATGTCAGTAGATTTCAGCACATTGACCTTTTTTAATGGGACTTCACCCCCAAGGTCCCACCTAAAATTCCTACACAACCACGATACCGACTTATTTCTTTTCTTTTTTAATCTAATTTGCTATTTATTATTAATCTGCTGGGTTTTGCTCTTTGTAATTTACTTTTTCTTCCCTGGTGTGTAACCAACACCAGTTTTAGCTGCTATTTTCCATTTCTTGTTCATCTGCGTCTGGAAGCCAGCAGCACGCAGCGCAGTATTCCCAGCTCCTTCACTCAGCCTCTCACCACCCTGCTGGAAGTGTCTAAAAGTTGAACTGATTACGTCTAGCAATGCATGCTTTTAGAGCTATTTTAATCTGAACACAAACATTATTTCAGTTCCAACTATTCTTGAATCATGTGATATCGGTCTATTTATAGGGGGAGGAAACTATCTGCTGTGGATGTGGATGGAGTTGACAAGGGCCTGGCTGTTCACACACAAAACGGATGTGGTATCATTAAGTATCTCAGCCCAGCAGTAATTGATCCTGATGATAAGTATTGTCTGAGTTGTCAAAATCTGATAGAATGTATCCCTCTATGAATAAAAACTGTTAAACACATGCATGAGTCACTAACTTGTCCATTTATGATTCTGTTCAAATTCCTTGAGACAATCAGTTTTTCCATGCTGTTATTTTGAGATTTTCTATCTAAAAACTTCTGAAGGCATCCTGAAGTGTAATCGCAGCACTTTCAGGATGTCTTCCAATAAGATGTCTTCCAGCTCCGCTGAGGTACAGCAAGATTTCTCCATTTCTAACCACAGTAAACCTTCTTTCCAACTTAGATGAGAATGAAATGTGCACCTCTTGTCTCAGTAGCATTTACTTACAGGGGCTCTGTTTTTTTCTCTCTTTGACCCTTCAATTTAAATTTCAAAATACCGGGCCTTGGTGCGGCCCTTCAGTTCATGAAACGAGCCGTTTTAGCTAATTAAATGTCTGTCAGATCAGATGAGCAGATATTCTGCTTCATCGTCTTTTGGCTGCTCTCTTTCCTGTGAGGTCTTCCTCTTTCTGTCTTAACCGGTAGGTCCATCTTCAACATCCTTTGTCGGTATATCCACTATCCCTCTCCTGCACATGTCCAAACCATCTTAGCATCTCTAATCTTATCCATCCTGGTCACTCCCAATGAAATGTCTTCAGCTTGGATTCCTGTGTTTTTGTCAGTGCCACCGTCTCCAAACCATACATCACAGCTGGTCATGCTCTCATCTTGTAAACGTTCCCTTTCACTCTTGCTGTTGTCTTTATGTCACAAATCACCTGACACTCATCTCAGCCAACTCCAAACTGCCTACGCTCTCTTCTACTCATCTACCTTCACTATTTCTAGCTTCACTTTTCCACCTGCCCATCTCTAATTCACATACATAAATTCTGTCTCGCTTCTACTGATATTTCCTCCCTCTTCTCTCCAGTGCATACATCCACCTTTCCAGACTCATCCACCTGCTCCCTACTCTCACTACAGATCACAATGTTGCCTATGAACATCATAATCCACAGAGACCACTTCCTGACTCATCTTTTATTCAGGAAGAGTATAAGTCTATAAAAATCTAAAACAGAAAATGACCTGCTGAATCCAAGGAAGCATAGCTAACAGCAAGAACTTTGCTGGCTGTTACCACAGACAATCTGATGCAGGTATCATATCGAAACTGGAAAAAAGCTGGATTTGTGCATCTCTACTTTTCGTTACCTTTGAGACAATTGTTTTCTGATTGGCTGCCCTACACAAACAAAAGATTTAAACAGCAGATGGGAGGAGCTATGTATGTTTACAGCCACAGTTTACAGGGCCACAACTGGGCAGGGTGGAAACTGTTAAAAACACTCTTTATGACACTCTGTAAGCTTTGGACTTAAAGGAATTCTGTTTCAGTCACGCCATGTTTTATATAAATATTTTCCGTTGTGATAGTAAATGACAAAAAAATTAGCAAAGGCAATAGTTTTCATTAAGAAAAACCTAAAAACCCCTGTTTTGGTAAATGTTTCTACTTATTTCTTTAATTTATAGCTTACAAACAACAAGGACAATGACAGAACTGGCATAATAGTCGGAAAACATTAAGACTATATTAAGATTTGAAGAAAAAATTAGCGTACACAGATGTTTGCAGCCCAAAGCTGTAAGCTGTTGTGTGCAGAACATTTTCTATCTTCTGTCCAATGTAAAGGCTTAGTATTGCAATTGCAAATCAACTTTTGTAACCCCTGATGTCTTGCATGTTTAGAATTGCACATACAGCAATTATACCATGTTTTCGGTCTGGTTACTACCGTTTATGTCAGAACCGGTGCCATCATGGCACCGGACACCGGTACCCATCCCTACCTATGGGTATAAAGGAATCTGAGACTGCTTCTGTAAATTAGAATTTATAAAATTATGTAATTGGTGAAAATCTATATTTAAAATAAGATGACTTTTTTGTGGTTTTTAAGCAGCTGGTGATTTCAATATACTCTCATGTGTCAAGAGTACCTGATTCTGAGAAAACATGCTCACTGACACTAATGACAAACTCTGAAAAGCTTCATATAGACACATTTTTCTCTTGATCCTGTTGGAATATGAATAAGCTCCTCTGCATCAGGGTCATTCAGAGTAAAGTCTGCCTTCGTTTATTCATCTTTATTTCTGTCTCCATTTTATTTTTATGCAGTCTTCATCCTCTAAATGTTGCAATTTTCTCTTTTTTCCGACTTAATTTATGTCTAATTACTTCTCATTGTTGGGAGCTTTTTTTTAAAAGCTTCCCAGGGTTTCTTTGAATTCTTAATTCCCTCTTTTTCCTTTTTAGTAATTTTACTTTCTAAAAGTCAAACACCAAAGTTAGCCTCACTGATGTGAATTGTGGAGGTGGTGGGACTTCAAAGAACTGTTGTTCCCATGGGTGGTGTTTGGGTGGGTAACCAGAGGATGCAAGTTCAGACAAGGTTTAAAGAGTGGCTGCTTTATATTTTATTTTTCCATCTTTGGGACCACTGTTTTCATGCACTTCACTTTTGTGTGGGCATTACTGTGATGCTCTTTTCATCTGATTTATAGCTGAAGTTTCTGTAGGTGGTGCTTGCTACATTACAGAGCCTGTTGTGCAAGAATATTTAGTACGAGTATGCAAATGTGTCTCTCTCTGCTAACAAGGCATCATAGAGCATGAAGAATTAGTAATGGTTTTTAGTCTACTAGAGTAGTACATTAAATTCTTTTTATTTTTATTTTCAAAGAATTGCCCCACTTACCTTTAGTGGTTTCTAGTGATGCAGATTTTTTTTTGCCAAGGTTAACAGTTATATATGTGCCAAGAATCTGTTTTGCCTTGACCCCAATACACTGAAGCTGAACAGGATTCTTGCTGAAAAATAAGCAGTGAAAAATTTGTCTTGTCTGTGCTGCGATTTCTCAATTATGTTGAAATGCAATCACTAGCTGGATTGCAATCAGAGGCAGTGTTTGTTTTTGAAGGAATGGAGCGCTTCACAGTGCAGTGTAGCAGACAGGAGGTGCTTGTGGTGGATGTAGGGAACTGAAATTGGAATTTAACAACCAAACACACCTTTGTCTTCAGTGTGTCTTTAGCAGCTTTGCAAATGTAACCGGTGTGATTCTGCGTTGTGTCTGATAAAAAAGGTATAAGAAAGAAAGACCTCCAAGTAAATAATTTGCCCACTCCAGCTCCTCTCCCACAAGGGAATTGTAGAAAAAGGGGTGGCATTTATTTTTACATTAAACATAAAATATGCATTTACACGTAACATATTTGACATAAGATAAAACAAAAACAACAACATGAAATCTGACATACCTGATAAAAAAGGTAAAAGAAAGACCTCCAAGTAAATAATTTGCCCACTCCAGCTCCTAGACCAAATACAAACAGTGGGTAAGAGGGTTAGCTCAACCCACCACAGCTCCCAAGCTAGCAAGGAGTATATATTCATGCTAGCATTTATGGCGCCTAAAACACATTTATGATACACACATACTACACACTTATAACATCTTACAAAAACAGGCTTAATAATGACAAAAACTGAACTAACATCGCAATAATAAACATCAGGGTGGCTAAATATGAATTATGTGTGTTTTAAGATATTGGAAAGAAATGACACCCACCTCTCCCACAGGGGAATTGTAGAAAAAGGGGAGAGGCAAAAGGGGTACACTGTATTTATAGTATTGCACCAAAGAAGAAGAAGAAAAGAATGAGGAGGGGCTCTAACTGATAATGAACACAACTACAGGCTTGGAGGTCCTAAAAGTCAAGTATAAAAGGAGCAGTTTGGGGGTTTAGAACACATTTTGTGTAATTATAACAATGTGATTTATGACCCTGTTACACAAAGTCACAGGTGTGTATTGCCAAAGCAATGGCAGTGGTGATAAGTCAGCATGGAAGTGTATGCTTCTTTTTCGTAGCTAAAGCCAAAAAGGTTTGCATAATATAGCTAAATAAACATGGATGGTAACGTTACCCAACAGAATATTTCAAATCAGATCAATACGAACTGTTTGCTGTGATAGCAGGTTTCTGTAATACCCTTCTGAAATATTGTACAGCCAGAGATTAATGTATGATTCCATGCAGAGAGGTCTATTAACACATCGTGAGTAAGAAAGGTGACTGAAGAAATAATCAATGCATTATGGGAATCCCCCCGCAGCGTACACCTATTGCAGCATATCTAAGGGAGGATTCAGGGTCACCTGATCCAGCCCTAACTATAAAAAACTTAGTGACCACTAAATAAATGTGGTTTTCTTTCCACAATAATTAGTTAACGCAACAAAACACACCTTGCAGCTTTACATGTATTTTAAAACTGGGTTTATGGAAACCTGGAATGTAATTGTGACTGTCTCTAAAGCACTTTGGGTCAACTTGTGTTTTTTAAATGAGATGTAGGCTAGACATTCAGCCATAGTGCTTAATGTTTAGGGCAGGGGTCGGTAACCTGCGGCTCCGGAGCGCATGCAGCTCTTTAGTCCTTATAGTGCAGCTCCGTGTGGTTTGGGAAAATAAATTAGAAGTATTTAGCTGAGTTCCTTTTTAACTTGTAGTTCTAAATTGGAAGATTATTGTGATATTGAAATATAAAATAAAATTATATTATATTATTTTTTCATCGCTCAAAATAAGCGTCACACTCGCGGAAGCCGGTATACCCGCCGAAGCGCCATGCATTTATCGAGACTTTCAACCCCAGGTAGGCCAATTATGGATCTTCAGATCCACATTATGTCAGCAGCTGTTCTCCACCGTGAACTATGTTAAAAACGAACACCGCTCACGCCTCACAGATGACAGCTTACAATCCTGTGTAAAGATGAAAGTGACTTCGTACAGCCCTGATTTGCAGACGCTGTGCACAGAGGATCAGGAGCGGAAGTTGCATTGTAAACATACCATGGCAGACCCACTGCTTTTCAGCATCTCTTTATTGACCACTTTTCATACACGGTTGCTGTACGCATACAGCCGGCTGTAGCTTTTCAGCTCACAGCCCGACACACACCAACACAACAGCAGAGAGAGCACTGACGTTAAGGCGGCGAGGCGAGATTGCGGGTGCCGCTCAGGTGCATCCACCTCCCCTGCAGCGGCATTGCAGACGATGCCCCGCCACACACAATAACCAGGTAAAATACATATTTAGGCAGAATTTTGCAAATATCTATTTTTCATCTTTTAGCAGCATAGTGCTTTTTTTCCAATTATTTTTTTAAAAGTCTGGTCAAGGCTCCAAAAGCCCAAAGGCGATATAACAGTTTTTGTTTGCTACATGGATCATTTTAGTTCAGCTGGGTGTCTTTCCTTTTGTTATATTTCTTTAAGAGTTCAAAATGTGTTAATTACATAAATAAAATGTAATTTGTCTGTAGCACTTTATGGATTTCATAAGCAACACACCTTAGTTGTTCACACAAAGCATAAAAGTAAAAAACTATATATACAGTGTTATCTTCATTTTAGATGTCAAAAAGTATTTGCAGCTCCCAGTGTTTTCTTTTGCGTGGAAACCGGGTCCAAGTGGCTCTTTGGGTCTTAAAGGTTGCTGACCCCTGCCTTAGCGTATATTTTTTCATTTCCAAGAAAATAACTACCCAATTAACTGGGCTACATAGAAAAACGTATTGATCCTAACGCACTACTATCAATTCAATACTAATACCAGCATTGGTATCGATACGTGGATTGATCCACCCACCTCTAATGTCCAGACACAGAGCCAGTCATTGCACTGATCATATATTAACTTCTGGTTCTAGAAAACCGCAAAAGCAATAGTTTGTTGTGTTCCAAAGCACCATACTGTCGCCTTTAAATCGTAATTACATTTTAACACCAAGCACGCACTGGAAACAATATTAACCACAGACTTTATTTGTTCTCTGCAGTCACTGTTTTAAGAACATATATCTTTAAAAGACAAAGTACAATTTACAACATATTAAAAAGTTCATTTGTATTTACAGTTATCTTGGTATTTAAGCATTACACATTTAGCTTTACGTTTAGCCATGCTCTCTAACCACACTGGCATTTTACTTTGGAAAAGGTACAGCAGAACAAGTGGAGAAGTGAACATCCTGAAAGCGTTCATAAGGATGTGGGTGGATGGCAGCATAAGCAAGGCTGACAGGACATGGTTTGGCACCGGTTGCTGCCAGATGGGCTTGACAGCATGAACGTCAAGCTAACATTCAACCTGCCAAGGCCTATCTCAGCACCTCACCAAATATCCTGTCCTTCTGGAAGGCCCTGGGCCATGTACAAGCCCACCGCAGGTATATAGGCTTTTCTATGCTGTTACTAAACAAGTGGGAGAAAAAGACACGAAAAAATATGCTGACCTGAGTGAGACCACATAGAAAGGCACATAGGCATGTGCATATACACATACATTAATCAGGCCCAACATTAAAAAAAACCTGCCTAGCACTTGTAAGACTTTATGCTGGCAAAACAACTCTGACTCATGCTCTGTCATGAGCCCTTGGGAGATGTGTGTGTGTGGCATTGGCAGCTGATGAATTTGTCTTTTGGAGTGGGGCATCCATGTGCTGGGCTCGTTCAGGGCCATCCTATGGATACTCAATTGGATTGGAATATGTGGAGTATGTAGGCGGTTTCAGCTCCTCTTACTCTCAAGCCGTTCCTGTGTTTATTGGTGGTGGGTCATATTGTACGACAGGGAGACACAGTTGCCAGTCGACCATTAGCAAGGAAAGGTGTGTAGTCTATGTCATAATATACAGATAAAGGATCTTCAGGTAGAATGTTGCAGTTTTGTGGAGATGACCAGTGTTATCACCAGTTAATTTAATCACTGGTGGTTCATTGGTGTCCAATCCACATTAAAAGTCTCATGACTGCCATTCATTCAGCAGACAATGCTAACGTTTACCTAATAATTTGTGGATGGTAATTATCAATTAAAAAGCTTGGCCTACAGTCAAAAGGGTGATATGTTACCATATCAATTATACCTTTTTTCAATCTATTTTGAGCTAGTTCTAAACTGCTATTAGGATGCTGTGTTGTTTTAGGGATCATGGATGTAACCCTAACCCTAAAGCCACTATAATCCTATAAGCCACTATGATGTGTGTCAGTGAGAATGAGTATTATCTTTCTTACCTGATTGCCTACAGTTGGTCTACAGTTGGACGGTTGGAGTTAGGGTTTAGGGTTGGCACTGTCAACTGTATTGATTTAGACCACTGAGGGTTAGTAGCTCCATTGGTTTTATACATAAAATATATATTTAAAAAGAGTTCTTTGTTAGACTATAGAGAAATGTGAAATCATTAAAAAATGACTTACATGCCTCCTTTAAACATCTTGCTAAACATCTTATCTGATACATTACATGAAATTGGGAATTGCTTAACTTTTGGTTCCCAACCCTAAACTGAAGAAAAAACAGTCTGCAAAGGTCTGTAAAAACACTGCCATGCGCTGGATCAGCTGTGCAGCAACACATGGAAGCAACATTTCCCACTTTTTTTTAACCACTTATCTCTTTGTTCATCTCACCTCCTGATATACAATCATCGGCTCCACTGACCCATAAGGGATCTCGGTCTGTGTGTGTGCATAGTGGGTGGTTTTATGTGTGTGTGCCTGTGTGGGTATGTGTGTCTCTTCGTGCCTATCTTCGGCACAAAGCTCCTCATTGTTGCAGAGCGTGAACGGGTGACGACAGCGCAGCGGACAGTAGCATGTAAGATCTTTCTATAGCTCTCATCCATTCGTCCCCCGCCTCCAGCTCCCACCCTTTTTTCTTTTTCTCCCCATGTCTGTTGAAACACTCATACTGTTCCTTTATTGAAGGATTCTGTTATTAGACTGAGCGTCTTCCTCAAATAGAAACAACAATGTGCACCACACAAATAAGGTAACGGCACCTTGGCTGCCTGTGCCTTTCTCAAGTGACTTATCTCCAGATTATGTGATTACCTTTCTACATAAAGGCTTCTCTCTGACTGTGATACAAAAACAGACTTGGCAGTGTCTGAGGGGATCTGGTGTAACAAGTATCAGACAAGGCCCATTAACCTCCTAGGACCCTGTGTCCACATATGTGGACATCACATTTTGGGTTATTTAGACTAAAATACTCAATTTTGCTCTACATGGGCCTGATATCCACTTACGAGGACATTATACTGCTTCTGTTCTATCAAACTTTTAAACAAATATCCTCATATGTGGCTTATATTTTTCTTAAAAACAAAAATAAGTTTTAAAAAAAATCTGGTAATTCTTTGTTTTTTCATTCATCCGGCCCCAATATGCCCAAATATCAAAGAGAAATTAAAAATGCATGTCATGAAAGAGTTCAGGTCTTAGGAGGTTAACATGGTGATTTTTCTTTTTTTCATTTTTTGGTTGTAGAATGGGTTTTCTTGTCTTTTTCAACACCTGGGGGTTGTTTATTAGCTTGGTTGCCTTACCTTCTGGCTAGATAAATGTCTGCTTATCTAGATATTATCTCTCTAACAAAAACAGAATCAAAAAACAGAAAGCAAACAAATAGGCAAATAGGATACCTGTTTCCTGCCTTAGTAAAAAGCCTTACTGAATAAAAAATGAACTGTTTTATAAATCTAAGCTAAGAAGTTTTTTTTATACATGGTGAGCTCATTGGCTAATGAATTCTCAATTGCAAGTTGTTAGCCAATGAGCATCCAGTTTTGAAATCAGACCATTTCTTTTTAAAATAATTCCACAAAAAAAACAAATGCACTAATTATGCGTTAATTCATGAAAGCTATCTATGATCGTTACATGTGGCAAAACTATTCACAAACTTTGAATAATATTTAAACAACTAACAGTTGCTCATTGCTAGCAACGGTTACAATTGAAAGCCATTAAACACCGAAAGCATTGGTCTTTGAAATAATTAAGTTGACATCAAGCGAAGGCAGCAGCAGGCAGATCCAGGAGTTAAAGCTGTATCATGACTTTATTATCATTTTACTATTTTCATTGCATTATATAATCAGGTGATGTACATGTTTGAAGCTGCAAGTGCACTTGTTGCCAAGCGCAGTGGTCTGATTGGCCAGATCTATTTATTTGCTTACTATTTATTAACTTAGTGCTAAGAGCTGCATGGACACAAAGCAACATATCATAGCAAAGAACACACAGGAGCCAATAATCATTCATTAATAATGACTTGTGTTTTGTCATGCTACTTTCAGAGTCTTCTTGCTGGTGTGCAAGAAGATAAAGAAGATAAAACACCCTTTGATAGAAACTTAGCCACCATTAATGCTATTCACCTCAACGGTTGTTCCTGCAACTAAAAATGTTTGGATGTGAAGGTGAAAAGGCCTCCTTCTTATTAAACACAAGGATCTTCAGGCTTTTTTGTCGCAAACGGCACACAAGGAGCACATGCTCTCAAGGCCAGATTTTTAAACATACACACACATCTTTGCCTGTTTTGTGAATGAAAGTGTGGGATTTCATCCATTTGCTGTTCTCATTTTTGTTATTTTAGTGTCATTTCAGGGTGAGTGATGGTGACAAACAGCTATGGCCTGCAGCCCGCGGTGCAGCTCAATGCTTTTGACGTCACTCCTATTAATGAGTTAGTGAGGGAGCACGGATTCAGTATTCAGCCAGCCAGTTTCAGTTTGAATATTAAATGCTGTGACTCTACTATTTTTATAGGCCCTTATTAATAGGAAATTTGCAGTTAAATTCACCCAATGAGAGTTAATCTGCCTCCAAAGGAACTGTGCCCATGAGATACCGACCAAAATTGGGCTAGGGCTAATTACAGCAGATTGGAACATTTCAGCGCCTTGAGAAAGCAGATAACTATGGAATATACAAATCAGTGCACACACACACACACACACACACGGACATTGATAAAGTAGCAATCTATTATGTAACAAAGGCTATTCGTAGGGAAACTTGCTAACAATTGGCTCCTGTGCAATGTTCCCTCTAAGCTGCGCGCGTGCGCAATTGTGCACTGCTGGCACGGTAATAATTCTGTTTTGCAGTGTTAGTCAGTAAGTGACTGGCTGCTCCGTATGGGATTACAACGATGCCACCTTATCCCATAGTCCAGCCAATGATGCGATCCACATTCGTATATACACAGCTAGTCAGTGTCGTTGACAGGCTATGACAGCATCCTTATGTGCGGACACCGGTGTTTTAGCTAGCTAGTTTAGCTAGGTGTTTTAGTTAGCTAGCGTGGCTGATGTGGAGTGAAGCCACGTTAATGACAACATGTACAACCATTGGAGATGTGAGCAGGACAGACGAAACAATTGACGGAAAACGTGTGGACTTTATACCAGTTTTTAAATTGTGTTGATGGGCCACGTAAAACCAGAGTTATGATAAAAATATATGCAATGTTTGGTTTTTTTCCTGAATACTATCGTTACTGTGGGAAGAAATGGTAAAAACGCCATTTTATAAGGAAAGTGCTCAAAAGCACTCTCCACCTGTGAGCAAAAACAAAACCAAAAACCCCCACCCTTTCCTATTGGTCAAAAAATGTACCATGTCGACCAATCAAAAAATGATATGCAACGTGGCATTTAGTTGTTTAGGAATGGGGAAGTTTTAGGAGTGACGGCGGTGTTTTGAGATGTGAGAGATTTTCAACGTTTAGCGCAAATCTTGTGTAGTCAGTGTGTAGTGTAGTCAATAGTTTTGTTGTGTGTGTCAGAACAATGAGGCGACTACTGAGTGCTACAGACAGGGCTGGACTGGGACAAAAAATCTGCCCGGGCATTTTGACTAGTGACCGGCCCACCATGGTATTATAGGAAAAGCCATAAGGTCTTTATAATAAACTTAAACCTACACCATCCTCCCTATTCTGGTATTCTAAACAGAACTTAGTAAAAATATAAAACAACCTAATTTATAATTACATATACCTAACAAATAGGGTTGCCAACTCCCAGCAAAAAAGAAAAGAAAAAAAAATAGGGAACCATTCCCGTACCCTCTGCCTCAAGATGCTTAATTGACAAAACCGATTTTAATTTAATACACGTATAAAACAAATGCACGGAAATTATTTTTCTCCAGTAATTAAATAGATTCAACATCTTTCTTCTACAGAATTGCAGACTGCACAGATGGTACCTTCCCAAAGGAAAGAATACTATAACTTACTAGGGTATATACTAACTAGACTTAATATTTACTGAATACAGTAATGGATTTCTATACATTTTACAACAGATGAAAACTTTCGTTGTAAGATTCAGATAATTATGTATTAAAAGCTAGACATTTTAAATGAGAATAAGAAAGAAGAGTATTTCTTTGTGCCCCCCTCTCCCTGTTAATGCCCTACCTGGCCCCCTGGCAACACTTTGCTAGACCCGCCCCTGCACAGTTAGCAGCTGTCAGCTACTTAGAAAAGGATCCTGGTGTTATTTGTCTTTCAGAAACAGTTCATAACTTCCCTTCAATTCATTCATGTCACCTAAAATGTAAACCTGTTTCTCCATCACCTGTTCAGCTCTGATGATTCAGTAAGGACGTCTCCTGGTTTCATCTTCATGTTTCCCTCTCATCAGATATACAAACCAATATCATGACCTGGAGCTGTGGCTCCAGCAAACATTAGCTGATACTAGAAAGTAATATTAAATAAAGTCAATCAAGCTTAAACGTGCTTAAGTGTTGTTTAGCGCAACCTCCGCTGCACAGCAAATTCAAAAGTGTTAAATGTTTTGGTGTTAATAGTCTTCTTGCAAAAGTAGAGTTAATTTTATTCTAAGCAGAGTCACATTCTTTTAATGTAACTCTGAGGTGTAAAATGATAGTAGTTAAAATCGAGTGTTAAAAATGAGTGTTTCTCTGTCAAATCTGGAGGTGTTACAATGGAAACATTAACTCTTGACCTCTTAACTCTGAACTCCTAGACGGGCTATGACACCAATAGAGTAAATTCACAGACTCCGCCCCCAGCACGGCTCCAATCGAAGCTGAAGTGAAGCCGTTTCAGAACATTTTGCTCTACATATTTGAGTTGTTTGCCATGCTTGGTAAGTCATGTTTTCAAAGATTGTTTCAATTATTATTATGAGCTTTTACTTCTGTGGCTCTTTAGAGTTGAGACAAAGCTGTGTGAAAGGCATTAGCCATGTTGCTCGGTGATAGCATAATATTCTGTTTTAGCTAGCTGAAAGGTATTGTTTGCGGGCAAATACCACAGCCTTGAAAAAAAGCTTGCATGTGAATTTTCAGTCAAACTTTTGGTCAAATACACCTAAAACAATGTCTAGAATGTGAAATGTTGGTATAATGGTGCTACTTGAAGCCTGAAAACGATCGCCCATAAAAAAAGCGAGCAAACAGCAGTAGCAGGGGTCCTGACTGGATTCTACGTTAGCATAGATCCCTCCAGAGTTTTGTGCACACGGTTTAGGTAAAAATTAAAAAGGTTGAGGTTTTACATTTAGTTCAGTATTACCTGTTGCCTGTGTCTTTGTCTTTTGGGAAAATACTTTACACAAGTAATGGCTCAAAGAGGATTCCTTTTTTTTTTTTTTTTTTACTGTGCTGCAATTGTTTACTGGATTATTTGTGCCATTAATTAGTATCAACTAATTTTTATTCAATCTCCACACAGGATATGCTTGTGAAGATGGAATATGAGGGAGAGCAGAAGTGCGTTGAAGTTCCACAAAGGGATGAATGAAGGACATGCATATTGTATTGAAGAAATAAGTGATGAGAACGCTGTTATTTGCATTTACCATGTCAGACCTTTTGATAAACAAAATTCTAATGAAAGTGAGAACATGTACACTGTTACATCTTTAAGAAAATGTTTTGAAATTGTGGTGCACAGTTCAGAATAAATGTTTTTCAAAAACCATTGCATCTTTTTAGTAAATGTTTATTTCCAAAAGAAATTTATAGAAGTTCAGAACAGTAAAATTCCCGCTTTTTAGAATGAATTAGAAGATAACTCTTACGTAGTTAAACTAAAATACTCTTTGAGAGTTAATATATAAACTCTTAACACCAAGTGTTAAATTATCAACTCCAGACAGATTTGGTGTTTAACACTAAATCAGAGTTAACGTACCAACTCTCCAAAAAGAGTTAAATTAACACTCTCTGGTGTGGACCCATATAGACACTTTAACAGTGTTGAAATCAAATCCGACAGTGTTAATTTGGACATGCTGGATTTGCTGTGTGGTTTCTTCTTTCTGGCGCAGAGAGAAAAGCCGATCAGCTGATCATTGATCAGTTTCGTGATTGAATTAGCAACTTTCTAGCTGAAGAGGAACGGGACAAATCGTGTTCCTTTTCACCTCAACTTTAAAGTTCGACCTCCTCGGCTGTAATTGGTCCAGCCCAGAGTCGATCATGACCAACTGGCCAAGCCACCACCATTCATTTGTACCGTTAAAAAAAGAAAAGAAATAAAACCCCATCGGCCCTTAAAAATGAAAAATCACGAGCGGCCCAGCAGGCAAATGCCGGGTATGCCCAATGGCCAATCCAGCCCTGGCTACAGGTGTTACAGGAGTGATACATCTCCTGCTGTCAGGCCTGCAGGTATCAGGCTGTTGTTCTCCTTTATCTCATAGTGGACAGAAATTATTTTTTGGAGTCGCACAAATAATTTGTGTGGCATCAAATTTGATGCAGAACAGCTGATTCTGTAAATAGTTTTAAATTTTTATTTAAAAAAACGCCTTGGCTGCATTTTTAGGTAAACAGCAGCAAAAAACTTTGTTGTTTGCATAACTCAGTTACTTTTTTGAAGAAGTAACTATATAATTAATTGCCCAAAATTGGTCATTATATACTGTATTTTGCGGACAGAGAGTTACAGGACTCGCTCCCAGACCACAGACTCATACTCATAATACAAGTCAGAGCTTTATTAAAAAAGAAATTTAAAAAAAAGAAAGAAAGTCGTGTTTTCAAAATTGGAGTTCAAGTTATGAACAAGATTTTTAAAAATTTTCATTGTAAGTGGGCTAAAGCACTTAATTAAAAGTAGTCTAACATAAATGTAAATGCTGTAATTTGATTATTTTAATAAACCATGTAACTTGGATGGATTTGATGCTGGCGTGACGACAGTGCACACGTCTGCTGTTGCTCACAGTGGTCCAAGGAATCGCTCAGTGAGTTTGTGCGTTCGCTCAGACACATGAAAAATTAGAGGGAACATTGCTCCTGTGTCCTACTGTCATTTTCTGAACAGCATAAGAGATACATGCTGGAGAAATGTGACACAAACATGACCATAACCATCATGCTTTTGTGCAAAAAATGTCTTCACTTCAATTCTGAATTATGATTAGCTGTTTAAAAAAAAATACAAATTTGGGTGCTGTTCAATCTTTACTAATTACATGTCTTGCTTCTCTGTGACCTTCATGGGTTTGATTAAAACTATTAAAAACTGAATTATCTCAGTTTTAGCAGTCCCGCTTTTCTTGCTGAAAAGATGACATTTTGCAGATACAAGGTTTCTATCTCACTGTAATTATATTCCACTGTCACCCTTGGGGTGGGGATCTTGCACTGTCTTGTAACACAACTGGAGACACTGGAGATTTTCACATGACCCTGATAACATGTGTGACAGCAGCAGTGAAAATGAAGTCAGGGACAGAGCTGCGGGATGTGGTGTCATAGTATTCATGCCGATTACATTTGTTGGTCCGATTTCATTGTCAAGAAGCATCTTTTTCTCATTTCGGTATCAGTGTCATTTATATTCTGCCCATAATGAAAAAATGCAGTGCCTTTAAGGGGTATCTCAAATTCCATGTCACACTAAATAATGAATTAAGATCAGTGAATGAGACCGCTGAACGGTTAACCTCATCTCAGCCCCTCCTCCCTGAATCACTCTGCGAGTGGAGCCAATCAGATGCTTGCATCCCATTGACCGCGTCCCACAGGCTCCACCTCCTCTCCTCTGTCATTATATAATCCTATGAACATCGGCATCACAACACTGTGGTGCTGCTGCTGCTGCGAGCCGCTCAGGAGACAAGGCTGCACTGAAAACATTCACTCATTGATGGATACTGAAAATACCGGGTAAGTGCCTCCTCTCTGTGGCAGATCTGTCTCATCTGTTGGCTTTATTTTTCCCTTCTTCCATCCTTTTCCTGTGAATGTCTCCAGCCCTCTTGGAATGTTTGCTCAGTAGTTGTGTTTTCTTCTCTGTCTTGCCCTATTTTTTTCTTCTTTCCCCCCATCTCCTGCTTTCTATTTTCAGGTCTTCTCTCTGTGTCTCCAGTTGCAGGCACATGCTGGCGTTAAGTACTGAGAGCAACAACAACAAGACCAGTAGCAGCAACCTCTCTGTCATTGACAGCACTCGAAGCAGCTTCAGAGAAACCCCCTGTAGCATCATAAACGGCAGCAATCATCAAACGTACTCAAAGAGGACCCCCGCTGCCGACGGGCAGCTTTTCGCGCTTCGTCACTCAAGGACGGCAGCTCTGAGATGGGCTGCTCCTCAGGGCGCCAGCCCCCAGCCTCGGTCCTTCATCCAGACCTGGACTGCGGCAACAGCAGCGAGGCCAACAACTTGCCCCAGGACTCTGAGAACCAGGGTTTGAACGGCTGTGGCGAAGGAGGGGAGATGGAGGGAAGTGTCGGAAGGTGTTCGGCCAAACCTCCAGAGTCTCTCCCAACGCTGGAAAGGCTCGCCCAAGCTACAGGCGGGACAGAGAAGTCCTGGTACCGCTGCGTGTTCCCGTTCGGTGTGATATCTCTGGTGATCGGCATGGCAGGAACTGGGGTGACGTTTACCTTTAACACGTTGCTCCAGACCAAAGTAGTGTCCGTGGCGCTGCTGTGTGTCGGCGTCGTGATGTTGCTTGTGGCAGCAGTCTGCTGGAGGGCCCACAGACTGAGGAGGAGGAAAAAGAAAGAAGGTGGATTCTTCATTGCTGATCAGGGTACTTTGTGATGGAGGGCGTTGTTCAGGCTGATGTATTCCAGAGGGGACAGAGCAGTCGGAGTTGGACTTTTTGAATGAGAAGGGCAACTAAAAAAGAAAAAGACAAGAAGTTGTAGGGCCTGAACTTGAAAAGACTGAAAAAAGTTGGATGTCATTGTTAGTATTTCTGCCAGGTAAACTTTGTAACACCTTAAACTTTAGAAAACCTTCTAGCAAAGGAACCATCATCATGACCAGATACACAGGGTAGAATACACATTGCACACTCCATACAAGCCCTCCCTCTCCACTCTTCTGTTCAGTCCAGTAATGGATCCACCTGGATGAAAGCGGAGCCTAAAGCACATCACAGATCATTGCTCCAAGGCTGGCCTCGCTGTGCTGTGGAAATGCATGAGAGATAGGCACCTCAGGGATAGCTACAGTACTTAATACCTCTGAATCCCTCTGCTGCAGGTTACTGGATAAAAAGAAGTGTGATTGTGTGGGACAGGGGAGTTAACAGTGACCAGACAAGCCTTTCTGGATACGGTAGAGCAAGAGTATCAAACAAGCGATCTGATCTGACATATGTGGCCATGCGCATCAGTTCAACCCCCACCCATTCAATTAGTTTACAAAGAGACAACAATTTTTATTATTGGATTACTGAACGAGAACTGCACTTGTAAATGAAGCATGATTTCCCCTTGCCACAACAGAGCTGCCCTTTTGGCACGTACGCTCTGTCTCCAGCGGCTCCGGTTCGGCGACTCATTAGGTGAAAGGGCCAGGGAGTCAGTGAGGGGTCGCATCTGAGGAAGAGGCGAGAATTCATCCCAAAGCACGCTCATTATATGAAATTAAACAAGCAAAATAGCATAGTCAGCGTGTTCCTCATATCTCTCTCTCTGCATTCCATTCTGCTGTCACCAGTCCTAAATGCTTACTGCAATAAAGATTTGTTTCGGAGGGGCAAAAATTCCAGTTATGTCAGATCAATAGAAATCACTACGCCATAAAGTGCTAATCTTTTTGGAGGTGATCGTGTGGTCAAACCTGCATTCCGTCAGCACTTTCGGACTTATCATAGATCATAAGAAAGAAGGACGTAGCCAACCTGTGAACTTACATTTTTTTATCATGACCAGCAGGGGGTACCTGATCCTGTGACATAAAGAAGCCCAACTGTAGGGATAACTTCAAAGTTTAGTGTAAAACGCATGGACAACCGTGTGATTGATCCATGCAGAGGCCTTTGTTTTTCAGTCACATGTACACCTTGCTTGTGACGTGAGACTACGCCCACTGCTTATATATAGTCCATATTTTTACACTATGTCAAGGAATCGCATTACATGCATATCATACAAACTGGTGTATAACAGCTTCAGGCTCGCTGGCCCGATTCCTCTATTCCACGACTCCCGCTGAACCGAGCAAATTCGGCGCTGCTGGGCATTTAGGTGGTTGCGGTGAGGGGCAAATCAATTCTTTCCTTTATATACCTTCCATTCTTACACTCTCAAAGAAAGGGGGTTATACTGCTCTTCATATTAGCTACTAGATCCCCGAGGACAGGCTTAAACAAATTTACCTTGTTCCTCAGTGATAAGACGAGCCGCGCGGTGGTGTATGTCGCAAAGAACCTGTCCTGAACATTGTTCTTTTTTGGGGGGGGAAACATTTTCTGCTTTGACTAGATCACTCATTTCGCCAAAACAATAGCAAAAATCCTTCTCCGTCTTAGGGCCAAGCTGTAGCAGTAAGCTGAACACAATAGGTGTAGTAGTTCATGGTTCTGAGCAGCAGGAAGTGTGCAGAAAACCCAGCAGCTCTGTGTCGGCTGTAGCTGTTAATGTACTTAACTGAAAATTATCATCTCCAACTTTTGCATGGAGTTACTCGGAGCAGTACAAGTGTACAAGTGCATATGTGTACCATGTTGGTTGTGTGCACACTAAAGCTACAACTAATGATTTGTTGCCCCGCCCCCCCTCCCTCGTCTGCCTCCATCCCGCTCCGTGTCAACTGTCCAGTTTCGTGAGCTTATTTCACACCTGGCTTATAGAAGCGAAGATAATCCTGTAGAAGCATTCAGCTGTGTGCACGCATATCTGTTCCTATATCGAGTATTCTTCTGAGTTACATATCATAAATGCTGTAGGTACTAACTGAGAGTGTAGCCTCATTTCTGAATGTACCTCCAACAGTGAGTGTCTTACGAACATCCTTGTACAGAGTGTAAAGATTATTTATATTGTTTATGTACACTCTATTTTGAGTAAGACAGATTTAGAGACACAGTACAGTGCACATCTATTTGAGGCACTAGCCAACAGTTGGGGTTTTTTTTGGTTTCAGCTGGCGGTGTGGTTGTAGTGTTTTCAGCTATGTTGCAGTGATTGCAAACTGTGATTGTTTCATCCCAAGTAACCAACCCAGACAAGGATACATTTGTAATTAAAATCAAGCACATAATCAGTTACAACTTTTAAGATGGAGGGTTTTTTACGTTATGTAAAAAGATCTGATTTTAAATAAAAACGTTGTGTTTTTGGAATGAAACTATCCAGTTGCTTTACGTGGTTGTGGTCAATTTGCTTTGAGTTTACTGGCATGTCCAAGCTTTTCTCTGAGTGCCTTTTACTTGCTACATTAATATTTCTATGTATGGTACATTTAATGTAAGCTGTGCAGGCCTACCGGCACCAGTAATATAGTAGCCTAAAACAGACACGGAAATACGTGAAGTTTTTTTTATCAGTCGAGTTCAGTGTGTGTGAGTGCCGTGGTGTGCATGAAGTCAGACTTTGATATGGTTCCTTTATTTAAAGCAACAGAAATACCAAATATATTTATCAAGAATTCATATTTTTTGTCCTTCTGAAATATGTGTACCAGTGTACATTTTTCTTGTTTACTGTTAAGCTTCTAAAGCGCTGAATTAAATGCAAAGATTGATTTTGGAAACAAGCTCTGTGGCTGTTGTTTGTTTTTCACCAGATTGGGGAAATTGCTGCTGAATTGCTATTTGGTGTCATTAGTGGAGTCATTCACACAGCATTATGAGGGCGGCTGCAGCAGCTCGGGTTTTCCTCCTTACTGACCTTTGTACTCATTCTGGGGGACATACTATAAACCACAGATGCTACTAAGTTCAATGTCCAACTAAGTCTGCATTTTGTGTAAATTGACACTGACAAAAAGAACAAAAAAAAACAAGCCTTACAATGCACAGTCCAAAGACGGTTTGGGGTTTTCTTTTGCAATTCAGTTTTATTCATAAAGCACCAAATCACAACAACAATCGCCTCAAAACAATTTATACTGTGGGGTAAAAAAACTCTAAGGTAATAAGAGAAAACCCCAACAATCAGAACACTGAACACAGAGCCCTGTAAACAAGCACTTGGTGACAATGGGAAGGAAAAACTCCTTTTTAATAGGAAGAAACCTTCATCAGAACCAGGCTCAGAGAGGAACAGCCATTATTGCGACTGATTGGAGGTGAGTGGAGGGAGACTGGACAAACGACGCATTGTGAAAGTAAACCAAAGATCAATAACAACTAATGGTTAATTACAGAGTCGTAGAAAGACAGTGGGAAAGGGTGTGTAATGTAAAAACACACAATAAATGCTGTTCAATACTAAAAATGTCGGTATCAATCTGATACCAAGTAAATACTAGGCAATACAGACACTGATACATCAAATCTATAAAGGCAGCTTATATAGGGGAGAGTAGTGTGTCGTGACTTATGGGATGAATCACAATCAGTTTGCAAATTCTGAACATATTTTAATGACCACTAAATCAGTGATTTGTGCCTGCCTCTAAAGGACTTTGGGTCGACTTTGTCTTCAGTCTAAACGACCCAGCGAAAGAGAGTATATTTATCCCACACTGGCTTCTCTTCATTGGCCCCGTTTAAAATCCTCCTCCTTACAGACAAGGCCTTGAATAATCAGGCTCCATCTTATCTTTAAGACCTCATAGTACCGTGCCACCTCAATAGAGCACTTCGCTGTCAGACCGCGGGCTTACTTGTGATTCTCAATTTCCAATATTTAAAAGTAGAATCGGAGGCTTCCAGGTCCCTCTTATGTGGAACCAGCTGCCAGCTTGGATTCAGGGCTTAAGAATGAATTGTGTCTTCTGTGCCATAAGCTATAAATACAATATATGTCACAGTCAACACAAAAAGGTTCAGACATTTTTAATGTTTAAAGTTTTTCTGGGTTTTTTTTTTTTTTTTTGGTTTGTTTTTTTGGTCAGAGGGCCCGGTGGCGCCAGTGTCCGGCAGCCTCGCCTCTGTCAGTGCGCCCCAGGGTGGCTGTGGCTACAATGTAGCTTGCCATCACCAGTGTGTGAATGTGTGTGTGAATGGGTGGATGACTGGATATGTAAAGCGCTTTGGGGTCCTTAGGGACTAGTAAAGCGCTATATAAAATACAGGCCATTTACCATTTTTCATTTTCCTAAAATGGACTACATACCGAGCTTAGAGGATTGAAGCACATCTATTAATATCAGCAGTGGGATCATTACTATCAATATTTGGATTGATTCACCCACCTCCAACACTGTGCATTATGGAACATTGGCAGGCCTACTGGAGTGTAACTAAGGGAGGATTTCAGGGTCACCTCATCCAACCCATATGCTTTTTCAAAAACCAAAGTTTTAAGCTCAACATTAAAATTGTGTCTGTCTCCTGAATCCAAACTGAGAGCTGGTTCCACAGAAGAGGGGCCTGAAAGCTGAAGGCTGTGCCTCCCATTCTACTTTTAAGTATCCTAGAATAAGCCAGCAGTCTAACCCCATCAGTGCTCTGTTGGGGTGATGTGGTACTATGATGTCTTTCAGATATAATTGTGTTTGAATATTCAAGACCTTGTAGGTGAGGAAAATTCATTTTTGCTAGCTATTTTGAAGTTTCAGCTACAAGATTCAATTGAAGAAAACAATAATTAAAAATTTTCACCTGATGAAAACAAAGGGCATGACTGACGTGTCCCCAGAAGTAGGATACCAAAGGCTCCAGCTGATGTACCTTACAGATTGTTGAAACGTGGTGATTCCCTAAAACATAGAGAAACGCTACCAACTGGACTTAAACTCTCATTCGAAGTAAAACTCTAATTTTGCTGCAGTGTAATTAACCTGCCATTAATAATTAAAACTAGTTGACGTTTGTTCAGCTGCCATCAAGTCGTTTAGGGGTTAAGCATAACAGCTACCATGATTAAGTATGTATTTTGTTGCGCTAACTACCAATCAGTGCACATTTAGCTCTAAGCTGGCTATGTGCATGCTCATACAAAATGATCCCTATGAGCGCAACCTACTCTAGACGTTTCATCACAGGATGATGATAAAAGTCCAACATAAAAATGCAAGACTGTTGATGTCAAGACTGAAAATGAATGCTATAGGAAATCATTAATCTTGAGTTTTAGCACTTAGAGTGGTCAGATAACCAACAGATTATTATTTTAATTCCAAAAATAAATCCTGTTTATTTCTCTGCTGCACATTGGAGCTTTCAAACTTTAAACTGGATGCTTTAAAATAATAAAGGTTTCTGTCCCATAACCTGATAACGGAGACATGGAAATCCCTTTGCCAACAAATCAAAGTAAAATTAATTTCTTTGACTGAACAGTTACAGATGTAGCACCAGATTAGGACCAACTATGAAAACATTTCTATATTTTCTGCATCATCAACTGAATACATGCAAATTCCAGTGAAAATGTAATGCATAATTTGCACTGCTTGCATGATGTTATTAAGGTACAGATTAATAAAAGTTGCACATATAAAGTGTATCCTAACAGCAGAGAATCTATATTTAAATAATTTATTTAATATTTAAAACATGGAATCAGTAAAAAACTGGGACTTTTAGAATACTTCACCAGGTTACTGTTCAGCATAAGTTACCATGGTGACTTACCAGGTAAAAAAAGAACTACATAGCATGAGAAAAGCTGAATTTGAGCTCAAAATAGCTCACAAATCCATTATTCCCATTTCTTAGTACCCCTCCTTAGGTTTATCTTTTAGCTAAACTGAGCACTATCAAAAGCTTTATGTCATACTTTGCTCATTTTCTAATCATCCTTTTGAAAACAAATCAACAAAGCAGTGATAGAAAAGACAAAATTAACTGTTTAGAAAGAAACTGTGACTGGAAAGCAAAGCAGGCAAAAAAAAAGTGTAAGCAAGACGTTCTTGAAAAGAGATTACCAGAGACATAGAGGAGAGCCTTTAATGTATTCTTGAATACTACAAACAAAAAAATGCTGTCACTCAGGCAAGACCAATTATCCCTCACTTTTATTTTCAATGCTCCATCATGCCATCCTGTCCCATGTAACTCATTATAATGCGCCGCTTATTCATCACGCTAATCATCCAAAACTGTCAGAGGCTGAGCCCTCTATTGATTTTCGCCACTGAATCCGCGTTCATCGCCCATCCTTCCACCTTTGTGCGCGCAGCTGCTTTCTATGAGTATTCAAATGAGCACCCATCCTCAGTGCGCCCACGCTTTCTTCTCTCCTTCCTCCACCTCCTCCTCTCATCCGCCAGTCTACAAGGGATTGTGTCATTCCCTCTCCCTCTCCCGCTCGACTTGGATGGGGCTAAAAATAGACCGGGCTGATGTCGAAAGCAAAGGGAGACTGGGAGCGAGAGGGGTGGGCTGCTGCATGAGAGGGAAAGTGGCGAAGCAGTTCGATTCCATCGCCCAATTTACGCTGGAGTTAACAGCCAGTAGATGGACGCAGAACATTTTTAGACGGAGCGAAGATAACATAGTTACACTGCTTGTTTAAGAGCAAACTATAATAACAGCTTCTATTAAACATCATTTTTAGAAATGAGGTCAAATGTCCAGACTATGTAATTACGTTTTCATTTTAAATTACACATTCACTGCCCCACTTCATAACAATGATAAATGTGTAATGTGTAAACCTCTACACATTAAATTAAACAATTTAAAGGCAGAAACAGAAGAAGGAAAAGAAAAACATTTATATTGTGAGCATGCCCAGAAGGCACCCCAAAAATTTGGCTCATCTGGGCTAAAATTTGGGATGGCTCTTGGCAAGGTCTCACATTAATTCAGATGCTGTGCCCATAGCTTCATAAACTAAAATGTATACTAGGACTTTCCAAAACTGAGGGATTCTCTTAAAATTCATAATCAGAATTATATCAGCTGATTAAAAATCTAGATAAATGCTGAAAAATCTTATTTGGGCTCACTGGAAAAGATTAGAGACTTCTGACCTGATTCATTTGGGTTTGGCAGACTAGAATTTACAGCAGGCTTTCTGCAGGTAAGTCACTGTAAACATTAAAATGTCTCTATTTGTGTATTCATTGTGATGAATACATGAATGAACACCCACCCACCTAAACACACACACACACACACACACACACACACACACACACACACACACACACACACACACACAAAAATGACTTCCTGTGCAGCTGCCCAAAGCATTTTGTTGTTGTCTACTCTAACTGCTTCATCATCATTCTTAGCCTCAGCGGAGATGTATTTAAAAAAATCCTAATAACACACTAAAACTGAGTTGCTGATGTTATGTGAGTTTTAATAGTCTCATTGTGTTGAAAAAATTTATTAGAGCTGGTATTCACGGGCTAGAATTTGTATAAACTCTTCTCACACTGCATGATTCAGTGTCTGTGTCTGTAAGGTGACATAATACTTAGTTTCCCTTATTGATCCTAATTTTGTATAGATTCACTTTTTCTTTGTTCTTTGTAAATGTATTTTAAGAAGATTTTAGTGCAGTCAAACAAAATGCCCTGTTGAAACACATTTTTAATATACTTGATATAATTTTGAATTCTTTTATTCATGTGAATATAGTACTCATGTAGAATTCATTTCACTGTTTAGTAAAAATTTGTTTAAATGTTTAGTAATTGATATCAAATGAAAAAAGTTTTCGACCACAGCTTTATTTATGCGTTTTCAAAAAATTCAATTTCATTTTTCAGTTCAGTCTTATTTATTTAAAGCCGAGTCACAACAGTTGTCTCAAGGTGCTTTATATTGTAGAGCCGACAATAACACAGAGAAAACCCCAATAATCAGACTACCCCCTGTGAGCAAGCACTTGGCGATAGTGGGAAGGAAAAACGCCGTTTTAACAGGAAGAAACCACTGGGAGGACCAGACTAAAGGAGGGGCAACCATCTTACGCAACCAACAGCTGCCCAAAATAATACAATGTTCTCCTACGATGTGAGAACATCGTATTATTCACATGTATTCACACTAAATACATCCACACATGTATTCAATATGACATGATATTTTAAATGAAGCTTATGCACAAGTTCAATAAAGAAGATCTATAGCCTCACATTTGTCCACTCCCAGGGGCTGCTGGTCAAATCTAAGCTTTATTACTTCCACTTTCCCAAGCTGTCAAGTGGATTGTTAATATGGCTCCATTCTATTCCGCTGCAGTTGTTTGAAAGAATTCCTTTTTAAACTTTTAAACTTTTTTAAACGTCCATTTATTGTGCTTACAACGACCAACAATAACACACATGCACTAAAAACACTACCAAGAGCATAACATAATTTGGGCAAAGACAAATTAATCATACGTGTGCCATATATGAATAAAGCAAAGAAGTGCTCGGGACCTGGTAAAAACAGTCTGTAAACTTCATATTTTTATTTTTCACTCCAAATGAGTGCCCGACCCCCCAAAACTCACCAGAGATCAAGTCAGAAGTCGTTGTCCTGTAGACATCTATAGAACCAGCCACAACTATCGCCATCTGGTGCTGTTTAGATAGAATGCTGGTTTAAAGCAATTTTGGATTGGCTTCGTTTTTCGGCCCAGAAGCTATGTCTGTGTTTTGTACTGTCTATGGTTAGCGTTGACTGAAAACTTATCATTCAGCCCTCCAAATACAGTCACTTCTGGCTGTAAAAAACAAACATGGCGGTACTGAAAATGCTAATGCTGAAAGTAAAACATTTTAAAAAGCCAGTGGCAAACATCAAGCCCGTGTTTATATAAAGTTTAAACACTTTTTTTTAAGATAAAAAGTAAAATGTCCCTTTTGTTTACCAATTAAATCCAAGGTATAGAAATTATGTGACAAAATTGTGAAAAAGCAATAAAGAGACAGCTTTCTCATGTTTGCTCAGCAGCGGTTACTTAAATAAGTTCACCACTTCGGCACAACTTCCAGCTGCATTGGAGGAGACCACAAGAGTGAAGCTTCAGTAAATTAGCTCTAATCACCTTAAACATCTCTCCATACTTGCATGCTGATTGCTTCTTTCCGCTCACTCTCCCTGAACTGTTCCCCAGCTTCCCTCTTATCATTTTCTCTTCTGTGGTTACAGCTAACATCATCGACAAATCATCTCATTACCACGTTCCGTTAATTAGCCAACCTTAGATTCCTTCTGCGTGGTTGCTACTTGTTTATGGCAGGTCGAGCGTCAAAGGTTGCTAATTATCGCGGCATGAAGTTGCTTCCATGTTCTGGTCTGTTAGCGGCATCTCTCTTCCCTTCTGCCTACTAGCCTTCTGCTTCATCTTCAGTGTTCACTTTAGCTGCATGTTCACTACATTTAGAGAAGAACATGAAAATAGCATCCTGAAAATGATATGATTACACACAGAAGCCTAATGAACTTGGGCACAAGGTCAACTCTGAAAGATGGAGCTGAGGTTCATATGAGGGGTTGTGCATTTCTGAAGCTGAGAACACCTGGATCACATGACTTTGAGCAATGCAGAAAAAACAAAAAATAAAAATATTCTAAAGACTTCTGTAGCTTTGAATGCAAGTTTACATCACCGTCTGTGCAGATTTGGCATCTAAACCATTGTACATAAAATGTCATCATTATTTATTAAATATTCAACATCGTTTCTCAGTGGTTGACTATGCAGACGTCATTTACATGCATGGTGCTGGCCCAGGCTGATCTCTGCTTTGAATTTCAAAACATTATGCAGTTGCTACTGGTAGTTATGCACAAGGTATCCTTTTGGCAATGAGAGCCTCAACTTGTCATTTTTTGTGTGAAAGTAAATTAAAAATCAAATGAAAATAAAAAGCAAGTGAGGGAAACAAATGAAACCAAGTGCATAAAAAGGTCTGTAGTCTCCTAATACCATCGCCAGCCAATTTGGTCTTCTTATGTGGACGTATAGGTCTCTAAAAAGGGGGCTGTTTTCTCAGGGCTGACATTACTGTGGTCATCACCACATTGAGGTAACACATTTATGCATAAAGGTGAGGGGCAGCATCTGAGAAAATGGCATTTCATGACAGGTGAGAATGTTGACCATGCTTTTAAAACCCTTCATGCAATGCATCGCTCTTCTTAAGCCGCGTGCATGCTGGGAATAAGTCGCGCACCGCACATTGGTTTTAAAACTGACAGTTGGTCGCTTGCGTCGATTCCAGTGGTTGCCTGGGTAACCCTCTTTTGTTTTTACCACCAGGTTATGTGTCTGTCAATAGCGTCAAAGTAAATTGTTTTTCGGTGTGGATAAACTTGGTTATATTCTTATATTAAAGTTTAATAAATGCATTGTTGTGTATATCAGTGGTGTCAAGCTCATTTTAGTAAATGGGCTACATACAGATAACTTTGACCTCAATGCTTATCAAGGGAAACCTTTGTGTGACATTTTATAAAAATGTCGACGTTTCGTGACCTTGATTTCTAAAATGGAATAAGAATAAATAATAATAATTTTTAAAAAATCCTCACTGTTTCCACATTTGGCTAGTCTAAATTCATTATAGTAAATCAGCATAGCTGGGTTTACAGCAAATTTACTTTACGTAAGGGTCCCAGTTGGTTGGTGTCTAGTACTGTTTTTGGTGTGGTATCACAGGACAAGGGTGATTTCTTTGTTAGTAACAAGGCTGTTAAAATGATGACGACTCAAACCTCTGGACATCCTTTGGACTCGCATGACGTGATCTGTTCTTAATGACAAAATGCAAAGTACACTTGCAATATTCACATTTCATATAAGTCATCCAGTGGGCCAGATAAGATGCTCTGATGTTCTGGTTCTGGCCAGCACATGAAAGCCAGCTGTGTATGTTTGACACAGCTGGCGTTTTGTGTGTAAATTTTTCGAAAGCTAAAAATTATTTAAACTAATTAGATTAGTAGTCAAGTGTCTAACCCTAACCCTTAAGACAAGGTTTAAAAGGATAACACTGTTCGTTAGCTGAGATGCAAGTAGAGTCCAAGCTCTAACACCCTTTGGCTTGTTGACTCAACACGGTTACCAGAGCAGATTTAAGAGGCCTGTTTTGCAAAATAGAAGTTTACTGATGCAATCAACCATCTGTGGATATAAAGTCAATAATAGAATTTAAATTGGACTCTAATATAAACTGTTAACTAGTGTAAGGAGGTTAAAACTAGAAGAGTGTTTGTCTGGCTACGAAGCAATGCACAACTGAGTGTAATCTTAAGAACTGAGGCAGGCCTGCAAATCTGTAGAAGATAAAATTTTTCTGATCATGATATTATTCCTCGTGTATTAGACATGTGTATAACATATAGAAAGATTCTTGAATACGTCGCAACGTTCTATGGCAAAATATTTCAAACAGCCTCCCATTCAGGAAGTCATCTCATGAATGTCCTCCTCATTAGTGATGGATCAGACCTATTGTGCAGCACCACAGCAGATGGCGAAAATTACTCTCTGTTGTCATGACTTCCACAGAGTGTTCAGGGGTTCATTTACACTTTAAGTAAGTGCAGTGCTAAAAAAAAGGAAACTAATTAAAAGGTGTGTGATTTTGAACCCATCTCTCAACGGGTTGGTGATTTTGGTTTCTCCTAAATGTTACATCATTTTGTTCTCAACAAATGTCAAAGTGTATGCCAGTGAAGATATTCAGCTTGAATATTTCATTTATCAAGAGCCAATGTGTAATTTAATATCCAACAATGGAGTATTAGGGTCACATTTAGAAAAAAATTATTGTTGATTGTTTTGAGAAAAAATGTCAAAATGTGAAGATTACATTTGTTTTTGTCACAGTGCGTGGAAGCAGACTGTGTGGAGGTGGACCCATGTGCAGACACGTGAGAACAAAACTTCATCTTAACAGAAAGTGAGCCATTCATTAAAGGCTGGTCTTTAGAGTACAAAACAAGGGCCAAAGGCAAAACTAAACACTAACCTAAACTGGGTGAACTAAGGCTAAACATAAAAAACCCTGAACATGAACATGGAAACCTGACATGAAAAACCTGAGATGTGAAGACTTGGCATGAGTACATGAAAATCCTAGAAAACATGGCATGAGCAGAATAGCAGACAACTGGACGGAGATTGAAAACACACAGACTACATGCACACAGGAGGTGATCGGGGGCAGTGGGAACACATGGGGTAAACAGCTGATTAGAATGAACATAATGACGCCACAGGGGAAGCGCATTGGACACCAGACCTCTTCAAAATAAAACAGGAAACATAATGGGACACAGACATGACACGAGCTTGACAACGGAAACATGACAGGTTAAGACACACAGACTCAACATGATGGACCGACAAGGGAGATGTAAACGCAGGGGGTGATGACACAAAGGAATCTAAGAAGCTCTGAACTTAAATGGCAACCTAGGCAAAATAAAATGAGCTTAGATAACCTAATGAACTTCAGTAGGACTCCCTGTAGAAAATTAAAGGTAAGACTAAGATGGTTTCGACATGTAGAGAAAAGTGACAGTCGATATATTAGACAAGGCAGAAGGAAAAGGGAGACTAGAGAGAATATTCACAGATGAACTCGCAGACATTGACGTGACAGAAATGGACGCTAAGGAGAGTGTGAGATGGAGTCAGATGATCCGCTGTGGAGACTCCCTAAAGGGAGCAGCCGAAAGAAGAAGAAGAAAGTAATTTCTTGGCTCCAGAACATGGCTGGAGTCAATGCCACAGTTTTTGTCCCTTTCTGCCAAGTTTTCTTAAACCCATTTATCCCAGTCTGTTACACGTTGTACTCACCAGTCCCCTTACTGCAAACGGACCCCATATTACAGCTTTGGTACTAACAGTCACATTTGTACAGTCAGCTATCCCCCACGACTTCATTTAATGGAAGGGCTGATCTCTATGAAAAAGCTGAAACAGAATGTATTGGACGTTCTCACATCCTGGGACAAAAGTTGGTTGTTTCAAACATCCTAAATAAAACACACTAAGTGTGATCTTAAAATTTTGGAGAAGAGAATCCAGATCCACCACACACCGGCAACATCCAATTCTAAAACGAACAACTGACAATGGTGGAAAAGCTGATCTCAAGGCTCCAGAATGTGACTTCAAAAACCAATGGGTGGTGCATAGGTTTGCACCCATAAACTGAATCAAGAATCGATGCTTCAATCAGTGATAATCAAACATAAAAACCAATGCTTATTATGAAGCAATTGCCCATTGAGTTTCTAAATATCGTACAGTTTGGCATTTTAGAATTTGAGTCTGGGGGGATTGACTCAAGTCCAACCTCATGGTTATCATCTCATTTCCCTCTCGTTTCTGTTCTTCCTGTGTTTCTCCAGTTGGTTTCCTGTGTTCAGTTTATTTGGTTCATTTATTCTATGTTTCATTAAGACAAGGTTGTTAAGGTTTCTTTGAATCTTTTTATTTTCCTACCTAACTCGAGTCTCCTGTTGTCAGCCTTTGGGTCCACATAAAAGCTTTGTAACTAAGGGACACATTCTCATTGAAATGACAGTAAGTGAGACCTAATGATCACAGATGGTCCAAGTGTCCTCTTTTTGGAGAATCAGAAGCAGAAAACTAAAGCCAGTCTCTTTATGGAAAGAACAAAACAGCCGTGAGTGATCAGCAAAATCCAATATTTTTTAGAAAGTGTAAATATGTTGCTGTTAACCCTTTTTTTCCTGAATGATCAAAGACGCACTTGGCGAGTTTTCATGAGTCATTCATCATGGAGTATCTGCCACCGGGGGGCCATGAATGCATAATTACCTGAATAACAAAGCATGTTCAGGGTTTGTGTACTGGGCAAAGCTGATAAAGGTCACCAGGAAACCGCTGCACTTCAGACAGATAAGTGTAAAATATGAGTGATGTGCAGCCAAGTGATAATGTCAGTTTCAGCATCATAATACTGCTAATAGGATTTGAGTAGCTCAAGCTGTAAAAAAAACAAAAACGGATTCAGCCAGTAATCCTGTAGAGGGATCACAGAAAAACATTTATGGTTTCCTGATAATATAATAATAATACATTTTGTTTGTTTAAAAGGGAAAAGTTTCAGGAAATCTGTTCTTGTCAGTGGAGGCTGGTGATGGAGTAAAATCCACAAATTACATAATGTCATTTGCCACAAGGACACACGTCCCCTCCTTTTTACATTCATTGTAAAATTAGGTCATAAATCAGTGACTGGCCAGATTTACTAGAAACCTTTACTGAGCGCTCTGGAAAGAAATGACATGAATAATATGTGCATAATGATTGACTAGATGCCTATCAGTCAAACAGACTGACAGCCTCCAGTACTTACTGGCATTTCACTTGCTACTCATGTTGCGAGATTATTTTGATAGCTGCTCTAAGGAGCAAGATAGAAGTAAAGGCTGGCTGGCCATGGAAGAGAAACTGTGAAACCTTCTGTGCAGCCCCTGCAGAAGTTACTGCCCACAGCACTCTCTGGTCCTTGGTAGACTAATGTTGTATATTTTTCCTACTCAGTAAATAAGAGGAGCTTCTCTGTAGTGAAGTGAAACCATGTGCTAAAGACATCTCAACCATGTGATTCCTGCTTCTGCTGCTTTTTTTTGTTATCTTTAACCTTTTTCTGCTTCTTTCTCGTCACAGCAGTCTCATTTTCCTGTTTAGGCTCACTCTTCAGCCAATCACATTTCAACCAAATCACAACAACGTTTGCATCAAAGCACTTTATATTGTAAGGTTAAGACTCGACAACAACACAAAGAAAACAGAGAAAACCCCAACAGTCATTTGACCCTTATGATCAAGCGATTTACAACAGTGGGAAGGAAAAACGTTGTTTGTCATCTCCAAAAGATCAATTGGAGAACAAGTCTAAATAATTATCAATAGTACTGAAAGAAGCTGTACATAATGTTACATCTGTGAGATGGTTATGAGTAATTGTTTCTAATGGTTAAAATTTTAATTGTGAAGAAATTAATGAAGTCATTACTAGCTAAGGTTAAAGGAAAGGTTGGCTCAACAGCCTGGCTACAGTGCTGAAGAGAAACACAGAGTGGTGCTTATTTTCTAAGATGTTCTAGCTTCACGGAGGGCTTTTTTATGGAGCAGCAAACTGGCTTTCCAGGATAAATGACGATCTTCTAGATTAGTGAGACCCAATTTCCTCTCCAGCTGCTTATCTGCTTTAAAGCACATGAAGATTACATTTGACATAAGATGTTATCTATGACTTTTTAATAAATTGGCTACACAAAAACATCACTGTGTAACAGGAACAGGAAGTGATACTCTACAGCAGAGTGAGCCAACACCAAGTGAGAGCTCCACCTATTTGACTGTCATCAATCTGTCTTTGTTTGATTTTGCTTATTCCGGGTAAGCCATTCCCAGGCCACCTGAGAGAGATATAATCTTTCTTGGACATTCCTGGAACACCTCGCCCAGGAGGCATGAACGACCTCAGCTGACTCCTCTCTATTCAGAGGAGTGTTGGCTCTATTATAGAGCTGCTCTCAAACGACTGAATTCCACACCCTATCTCTAAGAGAGAGGTCAGCCACCCTACAAAGAAAACTAATTTCCGCCGCTTCTTTCAGTCACTAACCAAAGCTCATGACCATAGGTGAGTGTAGGGACGTAGTCCAGTGAATCAACAGTCTTTTTTTAAGACAGGTGCAGAGTCCACATCACTGCAGATCCGTCTGTCAATCTCCCGCTCCCCTCTCTCCTTGCTCATGATTAAGACTCCAAGATATTAAAGTCTTGCACTGGAGAATTGGAGTTGAAGTGCTGTTATCCATAACCATGCGCAAACATTTTGGGGAGCTCAAGCTAAAAGGACCTAATGCCCTGGCACACAACATTTCAGATTTAACTTTTATATAACTAAAATGTAAATGCACATTTCAGGTGAGAGGCCAAAAGGGAAGATTCCTGACAACCATCTGGGGTGTATCTTACATCATCACCATTAGGTTAAGCACTGTTTGGAAGACAATTATGCATAGGTTGTGTACCCAGTATCCTTAGCTCTGCATACACAAATAGACACAAACATATTACAGTGAATTGAGAGAAGCCCCAAGATTAAGCTCTTAAGCTCTAAGTTCTTTGGGAGTGATACAAAAAGGAAACAAAAGCACCGGCCAATGCGAGTTTCTACGAAACTAACACTTGAATATAAAAAGTCCTAAAACTAGACGTGTAGTCAAGACCGCCCAATCCAAGACCAAGACAATACCAAGAACAGAGGGTATCGAGACCAAGACAAGACCGAGTCAAGACCAAGAAAGTCTTCAAACTGCAGCCAGATGCTGCTTCGTTTACGGGTGTCCTCACCACTGTCTACTTTCTCACTCACTTACTGAGAGGACAGACGCACGCTCCACTTGACTGCCGCGTCTCTCACCAGCTCTGTTTGTCACATAATGATATTATCCTATATCCTTGCATGTGATTGGCCACAATATGGAGAGATTGGAGCATAGTGGAGGCACTGTGTGAGAGCCGAGCAGCGAAAGGAAATTAAGTGAGGAGCCGACTCTCGCTCAATGGGAGTCGACTCTTCTGATTCACTACAAAGCGCTCTCTAAGCACGGCTCTTAGAGCTGATGCTTTTGTGCATGACACATTATCGAACGTTACGTTGTGTGTCATGGATACTGTTGACTCCAAATCTCCCGACCACTATGTCGATCTGAGACAGCAAGACCGAGACAGCGAGACCAAGACAAGACCGAGGAATCCGAGCCAAGACAAGACCAAGACCACGTCTCAAGACATCCAACTCTACCTAAAAGGCCTAAAAAATTTAACACAGGTTGTTAGTTCTGTGTTTTACAGTTTGTACATGCACTTAATATATTTTCTAAATGTTATTCAATCACTTCACAGCTAATTCATCATGTACAAAAAAGCAGTAGAGAGCTGAAATTTGGAAACACTTTAGAATTCTTCACCTTGATTATTTATAAAAATCCTCCATTGGAGCATCTCCTTATGTGCCTTTGGTAATAAAAGACTGTGGAGGAGCACAGCCTCCTCTATGCCTCACCGCCACTTCACATAGACTGAGACTTCTCAAGATGTAGTGAACCTTTTATTTATTTGTCTGACACAATTTTAAACAAGTGCAGCACGACATATAAAAAATGGCAGCGTTTAGGGTGACTTTTTTGTACCGCGTAGTGGTATTGAGGACACTTAAATCTGCCTCTCGGCAGCAGCCAATTGTGCCTTTCATGTTTTCAGAGTGGGCCTCTTCAGTTTGAGAAAATTGAGGGCCCCAGAATTAGTCCTTCAAGAATTTCAGTTGAGGCAACTCTTATATGATTGTTAGTCTTTAGAAAAAGTGACTTGGACCATTGTAGAGTCAAAGGCAACGTAGATATACTTTGATTTGTTTTAATTTATTAATTATAATTAAATGCATCCTAAAGATCAATACATTTGGTGATACATTTTGCACTCATACAATTACAATATGGCATCTTCTTTTTTTTCCTTTACTCTGTTCTGGAGAGCAGTTTTATCGCTGGCTGTGCTCGATCAGTAAGCAGCTCTGTAAAGATTTGAAGCAGATGCTGAAACAGACGACAAATAACATCTGCTTCAAATCAGCACTCACTGATGAAGCCAATCACCCCACTCCAAACATTCGTCGAAATGTGGATGATGGTTTAAATGCAGTTTATTTTCCTATCATGTTGTGTGACCAGAAAGGAAAAGACAGCAGCACACTCACAGAGCCACAAAAGCCCAGAAAATATGAGACTCAAAGTGACTTCAGTTTTCCTGCTGTGAGATTTCACTTCTTTTTTTTTATTGGAAAAAAAACTATCTTTCTGAGATGTAGTCTTTCTTTATATCTCTACATTTCCTTCCTAGGCAGCAGAATAACATTTTAAATTGGTAAGCACTTGCTTATTTTCGACTTAATTTAACCTAATAATGGAAGCTCCCCTCTCATCGGCTCAGTGTTTTTGCATAATGAGGAGCAGAGACTGCAGCCTGCACTATTCATTATAAATAATCATGACCACCACAAAGGTATCTGGCAAAAAGCGCCACGTAGCATTTGTCTCTGTTCCTGCCTCAGTATGTTGCCTTTGTAACATTCAGGTGTTTCTGTGAGGCCTCTGCTGTTTGTTTGGGGGGTTTCTCCACCCACAGGCAGTTTCTCCCTAATCTCCCTCTGAAATCGTGTATCACGAACAAGCAAAGTGCATTTCTCCCCAACTCGGGCGAATCAGCAGTGATAGACATGAGAGCAAACGAGATGTCGTATCCTTGGACTCGGTCTCCCTTACCTGTCTTGGCGGATTTTACATCCGTGACATTAGTGTAGGAAAATCTAATGAAACTCTGCTACGTGTGAGAGCTCGATTCACAAATCACTGAACGTCTCTGTAAACACTGGACTCACACGCGCACGTGCACAAATACACACACCAGCACACGGGACCACTCAATTACACATGCGGACGCTCGCTCGCTCGCACACTGGACGGTTCAATTACAGGGAGGCTTTGCCAAGTCACTGCCTGCAAATGATGCTGCTATATATTCTTCTGGCTGGTCCACGCCTACGCAGTGCAGATGGCCACACAGATGTTAAGAAGTATAAATGGGGAGTGGAAACAATAACATTTTTTAATGTAACCGAGTCCTTTATAATACCATCTTCTATTTTAAAAAAATCATAAAGGCTCTGTGATCCTTTCTGAGGCTGCTGCAGTGGATTGTAAAATACTCAAAGGCACTCCTAATAATTTTCTTCTTCTTCCATGGGGACCACAAGTATATTGCTAGAAGCATCACAAAGAATCAAAAATAATGCACTGCCTGGTCTAAGGTATCCACCAAGTAAAAGGTACATTACATTACATTGTGTCCAATGAAAAAAAGCATCTTTTATTTCATTTTTCAAAACTCCTACATTAAAGTTGCCCATCTCATCCCAGTACACTCTCAAAAAGAAGACGTTCAAAAGAGAGTGTCACTTTATGGTTCAATGAGGTTAGTAAAAGGGCAATATATGCCAGTGTAAATGTTAAGTTTCTATGTGAACAGCCATTTTTAACTATATTCTTTACAACTCTTACTGAAAACACATTTCCCAGAACGGCTCATACGTGCAGCAAAACACCATATTTAACCTTTTTTTCATTGCTATCAAAATGACAAGCTCTCTGATGATGTGTAAACAAGGGTTGGCAAAATATTTTAATATTTTCTTGTCAAAATGGCTCAAGGAGTTTGTTCCTCCTCTTTTAATTTCCCAGCAGTCTTGTTCTACATGTTTTCATTCAGAATGAATGACTTTTTTTTTTATCAGTATGTTGTTATTCAGAGAACTGACTACTATTATGCACAGTCATATTAAAAACAAAAGGTTTTCACAGAACTCCTGTGCAATCCTGTGAAAAATTCAGCTCAGCCTTAGTGCTTCCAAAGAAATTAGGATGGTATGTATCAACCTGATAATCAAATGTACTTGAGTAATTCACGATAAGTAACTACCTCTATTGTCAGAGTTTGCAGTGCTCAGAAAAACCTCAAAAAACCCAAGAGCTACATCTCAGACTGTACAGGCTTCAATTGGAGGAGGAGGAGCTTCTTCCCGCAGGCGATACGGTCTCTCAATCACACCACCACACAGTCCTGACCCACACATACAGTTCTTACACACACACTGGACATTCTGGACATTGTTTCACTTCATTACTTAAATCACGCTGCTGTTATTGTGTATATGCTGTTGTTATTGTGTATATATTTATTTATATTTCTTCATACATTCTTATATAGTTCTATATTGAGTATTTTGTTGTACAGTTATTTTATTTTCAACTTTAATTTATATATTTTATCTTATTCTCCCAGTTAAATTTACCCTTCATTCTAATTTGTGTTGTACAGTTATTTCATTTTTAACCTTAATTTATATTTTATTCCTTCCTAGTTAAATTTACCCTTTTTAATTTTTCATATTTATTTCTTATTCATAGCCTTTTCCTTTTTTGTTTTCTTTAGGTCACGAGCAGTTGTCCAAGCATTTCACTACATATCGTACTGTGTATGACTGTGTACGTGACAAATAAAGTTTGAATTTGAATTTGAATTTGAATTAGCACATTAAATGTTAAAGTTCAATGACTGAACAAGCAGGGTTTGTTTGGAAGGGTTGCCATGATCTTTTTAGAGAGAAGAGGCTTAGGGTTGCAAAGTTATGTCTGAACTAACTAAAAGTGTCCTTTGGACACACAAGACTGGTGGCATGGTCTAAAACTTTTCAGGGGCTGATATACAGTCATTACTTTATTGCACAAAATGGCAAGAGCATGATGGTGAAATGCAAACTGCATCCAGGACAGAAACAACCGCCTTATACACATATCTTTCCAGGGATCTGTACAGACAGTATGATAACGCTAAGCTAGCTAAGCTAGCTAAAACTTTAAAGCTGAATGTATGCTGACCCTAGCTTACCAGCCAGAGCCTGAACTTCAACAGGTAACAAAGCAGTCAGCCTACATTCCTGCCAGTTCATGTTTCTAAAGTCGAATCACTGTGGCAGATGCTATAAAGTCTCTTAGCGCTGGTTTTCCTCTTTGCTTTGTGTTATTAGTTCATATGCACAGTAAACACCAAAACAAAGAAGAAAGATCATATGTGTGTCCTCTTTAGCATAGTATTTGTGTTGTTGTGTGCAACTGTATCCTCGGGTAACGCAAAGGCAAAGTCACGAGTAGTGTAACCAAGTAATTAAGTAATGTACTGCATCACTTTTTTAAAAAGTAATGAGTAATGTGTAATATGTAAATTTTTTTGAGTAGCCACTCAACACTGCTCTTCTTTCTCTTATATGTGAAGGCCATTTATCTGAGCAGGCTTGTCCATGTTAATCAAACTTTTTGCACAAAGTCATTTCCATTCTACATATATATATACATATATGTAATATATATATAATAATTTTTTTTTTTTTTTTTTAAAGAGAGTTCAACCAATAAACCAATAAACTTAACATATTATTGGGTCCTAGCAAAGACTGAGAAATGCACTTTTGTTTGTGCACAAGGGTTGTGATGTCAGGACACATTGTTTTGACAACTTGGATTGTCATTTGAGAATGACAATCTTTAGCCAAAGCAGCTGAGAAACTGAGAGGAAAAGCCCATGGGAAGCAGGATACGATGCAAACACAACACAGACTTTTTGTCAAGTTATTAATGGCTCCCATGCTAGCAAAAAGTTGCCAATTTAAACACTGGCATTTCAATATGGAGCTTTACTCCTGGCCATCTGGTGGTTTCAAATCCAAATATGCACTTTCCCTTTAGCTCTGGTTTGTTATCCAGCAACTCTTGAGGGAAAACGTGTCTCTTTAGAAGGTGAATCCCTCTCTGCATTCAGCAGGTAGTAAGTGACTTTGTCTCTCTGCCCTTTGTGATGACTTTACAGTGGGATTTTCTCTGACTCCTACTACAATATGACACATCCAGTTACAGTTTTTCCATTAATTACCTCCACCAAGGAGGTTATGTTTTTAGTAGTGTGTGTGTGTGTGTGTGTGTGTGTGTGTGTGTGTGTGTGTGTGTCATTTTCTCTGTCTGTAAATGAAGTGGTTCAAAATTTTTGAGTAAATTCCGATAAAACTTTGTCAGGTTGTAGAGTGACATCGTGATAACAATCCATATAACTTATGACTATGAAACTATGTAACGTTTTGCCAACATATCGAATGTACCACATAGGTCTTTAAAATATGTTACATTTGTCATCTGACCTCTCCTTGGAGCCGGAGATGGAATAATAAGTGGAAAAGCATTTGGGAGAAGGACGCAACCCATAACAGCAATGCTCAGTGGCTAGTGAATCTGAGAGCAGACCACAGCAACCTCCCTGAACATGGACCAGTAATGATCACAGTGTCAGATATCCAAGAAAGAGTCTCCAGTATAAAGAGTTGGACAGCACCAGGCCCTGACATGGTTCACGCCTACTGGCTGAAGAAGCTGACTGCACTCCACGAGCATCTGGCAGCACAAACGAATCAGCTGCTAGTCAATGAGAGACACCTGGAATGGCTAACCCAAGGCAGGACAGTCCTGATCCCCAAGGACCCCCAGAAGGGACTGGTCCCATCCAACTACAGACCAACAACCTGCCTCAGTACTACATGGAAGCTCCTGTCAGGCATCATAGTGGCAAAAATGAACAGGCACATGGCTCAATATATGACTGTGGCACGGAAAGGAATTGGCAAGAATACCAGAGGCGCAAAACACCAGCTACTGCCAAGCAGTCAGTCGAGACTGCAAGACTAGGTTGACCAACCTGTGCACTGCCTGGATTGATTATAAGAAGGCCTATGACTCGATGCCCCACACTTGGATACTGGAATGCCTAGACCTATACAAGATCAACCGGACTCTAAGGCTGTGTCCCAATCCAGCGACCGCACGCTTTGGAGTACGCATTTTGAGACCTATTACGTCACAGCAACGCGATGACAGTTGTCCCAATCCGAAGTGTACTCCAAATTCGGTCTCCAAATGCGGCGTCGATTTCCCCAAATTTGAAGTGTGGTTCAGTGTAGACTTCGTGGTCCCATATATCCAGTGATAGGAATAACGGCGTTACAAGTAACGGCGCTACTAACGGCGTTACTTTTTTCAGTAACGAGTAATCTAACTAATTACTATTCCTATCGTTACAATGCCGTTACCGTTACTAACAAGAAAATGCGGTCTGTTACTATTTTTCAACAAACAGACGGTTGAAGCTGTGTTCAGCTTACCGCATCTTATATCAGTTGCACGGAAGTAGCTGTCTACGTAAGTAATCTGGACGCTACAGCTTTAAGCAGCTGCGCGCGCTCCCGCGGACGGCAATCTGCCTGCCGATCACTTTTTGGCACAACACCTGGAGCTAAGGGGCAAAACAATCGCATGAGTGCTGCTGTTTGACTGAGGAAGAGTCGTGGTAAGCCAATCACATGACCACTTAAATACAAAGCAACAAGGTGATATATACCAGTTTATAAATTGTGTTGATAGGCCACGTAAAACCAGAATCATGATAAACAATATATACGCGGCGTTTTTTCCTCAATAGTTTCGTCGCATTTACTGTCTAAGGACAGCGCTAGCAAGCACTCTCTGCTTATGAGCAAAAAACCCCCCAAAAAACAGAGATGTTCTGTCCCCACTGCTGTTCTGCATAGGCCTGAACTCCCTCAGTGAGATCATTGACAAGACTGGCTATGGATATCAACTATGGAGCCACCTCCACTACATGGATGACATCAAGCTGTATGCCAAGAGTGAACGAGACATCAATTCACTGATCCACACCACCAGGACATACAGCAATGACACTGAAATGTCGTTTGGACTGGAGAAGTGTAGTCGGATGATAACAAAGAGAGGGAAGGTAGTCAGAACTGAGGGGATCGAACCACCAGAAGGCAACATTGCAGACACAGAGGACAGCTACAAGTACCTGGGGATCCCACAGGCAAATGGGAACCATGAAGAGGCCGCTAGGAAAGCTGCAACCACCTGCAGGTACCTGCAGAGGGGCAGGCAAGTCCTGAGGAGTCAGCTAAACGGTAAGAACAAGATCTGGGCTATCAACACCTGTGCCCTGCCCGTGATCAGATACCCAGCTGGGATAATAAGCTGACCAAAGGAGGAGATAGAAGCCATTGACATCAAGACCAGAAAGCTCCTGACCATGCATGGACCAGCACCCTGAGGCTGTATGCTAAGCGGAAGGAAGAAGGCAAGGGACTAGTGAGCATCAGCACCACAGTCCAGGATGAGACAACGAACATCCACAAATACATCAGGAAGATGCCACCAACTGACCACGTCCTAAGTGAATACCTCAGGGAGCAGAAATCCAAGAAAGAGGAGCAAGAGAGGCAACCATCATCAAAGGATAGACACCTGCAAAGTATGTACCACCAGCAGATAGAGGAAGTGGCTGACATCGAGAAGTCCTACCAGTGGCTGGACAAAGCTGGACTGAAAGACAGCACAGAGGCACTGATCATGGCAGCACAAGAACAAGCTCTGAGTACAAGATCCATAGAGGCTGGGGTCTATCACACCAGGCAAGACCCCAGGTGCAGTCTGTGTAAAGATGCCCCTGAGACAGTCCACCACATAACAACAGGGTGCAAGATGCTAGCGGGCATGGCATACATGGAACGCCATAACCAAGTGTCCGGCATAGTGTACAGGAACATCTGTGCCGAGTATGGCCTGGAAGTCCCAAGGTCAAAATGGGAGACGCCCCCTAGGGTGGTGGAGAATGGCCGAGCTAAGATCCAGTGGGACTTCAGGATACAGATGGACAAAGTGGTGGTGGCTAACCAACCAGACATAGTGGTGGTAGACAGGCAGAGGAAGATAGCCGTAGTGATAGATGTAGCAATACCAAATTACAGCAACATCAGGAAGAAGGAACGCAAGAAGCTTGAGAAGTACCAAGGGCTCAGAGAAGAGCTTGAGAAGATGTGGAGGGTGAAGGTAACGGTGGTCCCAGTGGTAATCGGAGCACTAAGTGCAGTGGCTTCCAAGCTAGGCGAGTGGCTTCAGCAGATCCCAGGAACAACATCGGAGATCTATGTCCAGAAAAGGACAGTCCTAGGACCAGCTAAGATACTGCGCAGGACCCTCAAGCTCCCAGGCCTCTGGTAGAGGACCCGAGCTTGAAGGATAGACAGGGGTGAGGGGGGATTTTTTTTTCATATATGTGTGTGTGTGAGTGAAAATCAACTTCATAGTAATGCTACATAGAGCTAATTCAAACTACGTTTCTTACTGCCATAGTTTGTAATTGCACCATTGAGGCATACATGGAATAATATATGATATTCTAAATATCATGTTACTTTGAAGGTCTGACCTCTTCTTCAAGGTCAAATAAGGTCAAACTTTCATAAAATCTATTTTATCCTTAAAACTATGTATAAAAATGTTCTGCTTTTGTTTGTATTGGCAGCAAAAGATACTGATATATTGGGATTCTACATATTATGCTATTGCTTGCATCCAAATATCATGTTACATTTGAGTTTCACTTTTACATTTCACACTTTTTTTCATGTTGACCCCAAAATGTTCTGTCTTAAAAGGAAGTAGAGAGAAAGAGAAGCTGCCTACTTAGTTAGATATATAGCGTAAAATAATATTATATGATAAGTTATTCATGTTATACATAACAGTTGTCAACATCAAAGTTGTCTGTCATGCCACCCTTATCTAATTTTTACTGCACTACAAACTTAAATGACATTTGAGTTTAAATGACACCGCTTAGAGCATGAGCTGCCTTGGTGGAAGTTTTAAATCTCGTGTGCTTTTTAGTGTTTTGGCACCACCTATAAGCTGGATCTATAAGCTGCTTTTTGCAAAAATCTACATAGAGACTTGCGTTACGAGATTTGATTGGGCAATACACTGTCGATAATGAAAATGAATGAGCTCTTGTCAGTACCTGTAGGCTCGCATTGGCTCATCAAATGGCCCATCGGCCCAAAATTGGGGTATGCTAGATTACCGGTCCAACCCTGTTCACCAGAAGAAAAAATGTCCACCCTTATTCAATTTTAGGGTTCAATAAAATTGAAGAACAAATCAGTTTGCAGTTACGCTTTGTCATCTGTAAAACATCCATAGCATGTGTATATATACATAGGTATTCAAATGCATGTCATAAACACCAAGAATCATTCCCAACCCTTGTGATGATGTCTTTAACTGTGCCTGAGTGTAAAGTAGTGAGTTGTGCCTGCAGGTTTATGAGGTTGTTATAAAATTAAAGAATTCAGATGTTCAGAAAAAAAAACTGTGACAAGATTACACAATTCAAATTGGCAACAATCATTCTCATTTTCATTGCTCATTTGTTTTATGTACCAAAATGGAACACGTTCTGATGTAAGTGTTTGGAAGCCCTTTTTTTCTCAATACCAAAGGTTTCTCTAAAAAGGAAAATCTGAAGGAAACTTTATTTATTTATTTATATTTTTTTTTCGCCTGTCCCATTTGGTTCTTTAGCCGTCAGAATTGTTGTCTGAAGACCAACAAGGATACCCAATGGATTTACTTTGCCAAATGGATCATCGTGGCATTGCCGTATTGGTCCGTTTGATCGACCTTTGTCTTTATTATTTATTATATTTTATTTTCAGATGTTACAGACGGGACAGACATGAGTGAGGGATAGGAAAGGGGGGGAGAAAGAGGAAGGAAAAGAAAAACAGAAGGGGAGAGGGACAGTGAGAAAGGGGGGGAGAAAAAAAAATCTCCTGGATCACCTGTTGAGAGAAGAAGAATAGAAAACAAGCAAAAAAACAAAAACAAAGCAACATACTAAACACAACACCATCACATTAATCTAGCTAAGTGTAAACAGCAGTAAATACTAAATATTCAATGTGGTTGTGCAGCACGCAGGACAGACAGCGCACAATGTGCTTTGAAGTAGCAGCCAAGAAAGGTGTAATTTAAGTCTACGAGCAGTGAACATCCGTGTGCACACCTGTGTGGATCAGCGCGCTTGTATTCAAATGGTTTCCACATGTAATGGTCTGCAAGAGGATGTAGCGAGCCATAGCCCCGTCCCCCAGGGCATGAAGCAGGCATGGAGGCATGTTGTTGTTTTTTTAATGAAGTGCAGCTCGTAAGCTTATAACATAAACTGAGATGCTGTTGTTTTTAGAGGAGCTGGCTTTTATAACATATTTTTATTAACCAATGTAAAAATATGCTTTCAGCCCTAATTGGAAACAAAAAAAGACTAACAGCACAAAAGTGGTAAAGTTTTGATCCTGCTTTTGTTTATAGGTTTGCTCAAAAAAATTATACCAAGGTTGAAGACTTTCTGTTCCTCAGGATTGGGCATAATAAACACATCCACGTTGTGTCAAAAAGGGGAAGCACTTCTCCAAAAGTAAATGTCACCCGTCCCCTAAACCACCATAATCACGCTTAATAATTGATGCTTTTCCAGATAGCTGTCATAGATTTGAATGATCTTTTCACCACTCTGCTCATGTGCAGCAAAACAAAATCCACTTTTCTCATCACAGACATACATTTTTTTGTGCTACAGTGTGGAGAAAATATGCAGTCATGTTATATTGCAAGGAAATGAGAAAGAAAAATCAGAAAGATGATGGGTAGAATGAAAAGCCTGCACCATCTGCTGTTATTGCAGATTATTTTTCAGAAAATCACATACATCAAATCTGTCACTGTTAGGCAGAGTTAACAGGCTTTGTAATAAGCTATTTTTCATCTTTTTTCTTTTTTTTTTTTGTTAGGAGTAAGATGTTTTAAAGTCCCCTGAGCATGATCACACCCACACACTTTGCACTCATTTTCTCTCACGCATTTGCAATAAAATGAATGAGATCTAGAGCTAAAAGCTTATTAAATGCCCTGCTGGTAATTTCTATTAGTAAAGTTTGGCAAGTAACAACATTAATGTTCTGTTGTTTATGTCTTCCCCTTCAGTGGTGAAATTCAGAATCATTGATGTTTAATCTCCGTCTCTGACCAATAGCAGAAAGAGGGAGGATGGAGTTCTAAAACTGGGGAATTACGGTACTTGGCATTTTATACTTCCTTATCACTTATCTCATCATAAAATAGAACTACGAGCAGGGCTGAACTAGGAGAAAAAATTCAACCCAGGCATTTTTGGACCAGGAGCCCCCCCCCCCCACAAAACATACACTTCTTTCACAATAAACTCACACTAAATTGGACTGGAGTGGATGATGCCTTCATTCACCTCCTACATCGTCCCCTCTCTCACTTCTGGGAGACTGCTGGGAATGCTGTGAGAATCATGTTCTTTGATTTCTCTAGTCTTGTAGGACAAGGTGGAAAACTCAGGAGTGGACGATCCCCTCACAACATGGATACTGGACTACTTCACCAACCGACCACAGTATGTGAGAACTCAGGGCTGTATATCAGACAGGGTCGTCTGCAGTATGGGGGCCCCACAGGGAACGGTTTTGGCTCCGTTCCTCTTCACCAGCTACACTGCAGACTTCTCCCACAACTCCACCCAGTGACAGGAAGAGACTGAACAGGCTGATCCGGAGGGCCAGCTCTATTCTAGTATGCCCTCTGGACCCACTGGAGGTGGTGAGTGACAGGAGAATGGTGGCTATACTGTCATCCCTGTTGGACAACATCTCCCACCCCATGCATGAGACTCTGACAGCACTGAGCAGCTCCTTCAGTGGCAGCTGCAGCACCCACGATGTGGGATGGAGAGATTTTGCAGGTCTTTCCTTTTATCTGCTGTCAGACTCCACAACAAAGACTTTACAGATGACCACACACATGTAGACAAACACACAAACGTCCACACATGTGCAATACCACTAAGGGCGATTTTTCTGACAAAACAGAGTATTTTATATAGTATGTTATTCTTCTTATTTTATTCTGTTCCATTGTTTTTCTTAATCTTTGCTGCTTGTAACCTTGCACAGTTAACTTTCTGCTGTGACCTAACAAATTTCCCACATGTGGCACTAATAAAGGTTTATATTTTTATTTTTTGTGCAAGCGGTGTACGCACACAGCAAAAGTAGGGGAGAGCCCAGTTGCAATATGAGATTTGATTGGGCAATACACTGTCGATAAAAAAAAAATGAATGAGCTGTTGTCAGTACCTGTACGCCCGGTGCGCAGCGGCTCATCAAATGACCCATCGGCTCAAACTTGGGGTATGCTAGATCACCAGTCCAGCCCTGTTCACCAGAAGAAAAAAATTCCACCCTCATTCAATTCTAGGGTTTAATAAAAGTCAACTAGACCTTAGCAGGTTGTAAAATTATTTAAATACAGGTTCAGCTGGACAACAGTACCGGAGCTATTACACCAGGAGTGACCAATTAAAATTCTCAATTCTTAATATTCTCAATTTCACACATGTGAGAAACTGGGTCCATAGACTGATTATTAATTTTATGATGAACTCGTGAACTGCTAAGAGTACACTCTTAGAACACAAATCATAAACACGTAACAATAATTTAGGATTTAATCAACAATCCCCAAATATTCGTGAACAAAATGCGCATTTTTTTCATTCAAAGCTGCCTTTATACAGCGCTACTGCTATTTTGGTTGAAGTTTCATTGCTTTCTCTTTTCGGTTCTTTTTTTGTTACTCAGGAGGTAAAATCTAGTCTGTTTGAGGCTTGAATGAGTGTATTAGAGTTCGGTATAATGACTGACCTCTAAAACAGCTGTTATATAAAACCATGTAAATACCTATTTCAGTTCTGGGTTCGTTTCAGTCATTTGCATTCTCTTCTACAATCCAACACTTTTCCTGTTAGATTAAACACCTGCCAGTCATAGTCCCTTTCACTGAGTGCGATGCTGCCAGTTTCTCCTTAATGTCAAACTACTTTGGCATCCTGCATGCAATTTCGGATTATTGCAACTCGGCTGTGTTGTGAACATCACAGCTCTCATCTAGAACCATTAGTTCCAAATGAGACTTTATTAAAGTTTTGTCTTTATTAAAACTGGATGCTTAGCTAGAGGGGTTTTTGTGTTGTTCTATTTACAGTTAGAGTAAAACATGCACTTATTTCACATACTGTCATGGTCCTGGGCCATGTGGGCCCAGTATTCTTAGTTTTCATGTATTTTTGTATTTTGTTCTTTATTTAGGCCATGCTTCCTGGGTTGATCTGTTACGTTGTTCCTTATGTGTTTTCCCTTTGTGACTCTTACCCCCTGTGTGCCCCTCTGTGTATTTATGAGCCCTCGTCTCTCTTTGTGCTTTATTCTATGTTTTCCCCAGCCCGTTATGTCTGCGTTCTCCCCGTGCTCTCTCTCCTCCTGTCTGAACCTCTGTGCCTGTACCCGTCAGCGTTATGTTCACCCCGCCCTGTCTCGTTATGGTTATCTGTGTCACCTGTGTTCCCCGTGTGTTCCCACTTTCCTCGTTAACCCTCTGTGTATTTCTGTCTGCGTCTTCCTCTGTTCGGCGTCGCGTTCTCCCTCATGCCGTGTGTGGTTCTCCCCGTGTCTTCCGGTATATGTTACTTTAGCTTTTCCCAGTTTAGTGTAGTTTTGCATTGCTTTGGTATCATCGTTATTGTTTATCACTTGTCAGCAATAAAGCTGCATTTTGAGTTTATCCCCCGTGTCTGTGAGTTTGCAATTTGGGTCCTCATCCTGCCTGCCACACGGCCGAAACATGACAGAAGAACGCGACCACGATATGGACCCAGCGACTCCTGGCAGAGACGTAATACAAGCGGTGGAGTCGTTATGCTACCAGTGGAGCCGAAGCTCTAGTGAGGAGGAGAGGGAGGAGTTACTTTCCTCGTTGGGGACAAGCGTCACGGTTTTTCCCTGGTTATGGGAGGCGCTACCCCCTCTGATCTCGGACTTCCTCCGCACCATCCTCCCAGCCTGCCCTCGGCAGCATCAGCGGTCCGGTGTGCGGACTGCGTCACCACAGCCCCGTGGCCGCGCAGCCTCCCCTCCGCCTGCTGTGAGCATACAAGTCGGCACGCTGAGGTTCGCCACGGCACCACACTCCTCTACGCTGGCGCCCTCCCTCTACTCGCCGGTTTCCACTTCGCTGTCGCAGCTCAGTCGTTCACCCTCACCGCCTCGACCGACCTACCCGTCTTCCGCTTCCTATCTGGCACGGATGTGGTCAGAAGACAAGGAGCCGGTCGCCACAGAAATCGAAGTTTCATCCACGACCACCTCAAAGAGGAAGCGGCGTTCGCGTCGCCGTCGCCCAGCGCTACGGCATGTTTCGCCCTCCAACGAGCCACACGAGGATGCGGGGGAGGTCATGAATTTCGACCTGGAGGAGCGGCAGCGTGCAGCATGCGATCAACTGGATGAAGAGCTCCGGTGGAAGCCGTGGCTAGCTCCTGACTATGAGGAGATCTTCCGGGGAACCCGCCTGGCTCTCGGGGGTCCCCTGAGCTTCCAGGAACTCTCATCTACCGCTCCATCAGCACCCAGTTCACCAGCCTCTGCGACGCCGCCCGGCGCGCATGAAGCGCCGTTGTCTGGTTCATCGGGAGCTGCAGTCAAGCAGAAACGGCGTTCGCGTCCCCGTCGCGCTGCGCGACAACCGGAGGTGAGTGAACGCACTCTCCCATCACCAGCCTTCGTTGAAGCCGTAGAAGAGGAACTAGATTCAAGTTTACAGATCCAAGGGTCACCATTAAAGGAGACACATAGTGTGGAGGCGGCGGACTTCAGTACTGTGACTGATGTGGTCAGTTCGTCTGGCTTCCATGAACAGGGAGTAAGACCCACACAGACCGTAAATCCCAGCACTGGAGAACCTCAGCCTGTGTTCTCGTCACCGCCACCGGAACAGGAGTTTGACGGTCCAGCCTCTGAGCCGACCGGGGAATCCCCTGTTCCGTGTTTTTCTTGCAGCGAAAACAATGACATTATTTCAGAGACAGCCAGTGCTAACTGTGAACTGAGTAATACAGCGCTAACCGGGCCGCCGCCCAGAGATTTTGCCCCGAAGACACCCGTAGACAGACCTAGTGATTTGGCAGGGACCTCTGGTATAATGCTTAGGGGGAGGGAGACCTCCACAGACCCAAAAGCTAATTGTGTGACAAGAGGGGGGGAGGAATTTCCTCCGTTGTCCGTTGCTTCGCCTGGGGTTCCATCTAAAGCTGAGTTGCCTGTGGCTAACGCCTCCCTTCCTGAGTCTGCTCTGCTCACCTACGAGGTGCTTAAAGTAGACACTTGTGCTTTCACAGCGAGTGAGGACTTTTTAGAGGAGGGTCATGTCGCAGAGCATATAAGAACGGAGGGTGAGACGAGGTGTGATCATGTTTTGCCTGCTGCTCCTGTGTCCAATGAACTTAAAAATAAGAATGCTGGTCATGACCTCATGTTGGGACTTAAAGGTGACAACAGGGATTCTAATCAGGGTAACACGAACTGCAAAATGTCCCCACCTAAATTCTGTTTTCCCCACAGTCGTGAGCAGGGTGTTTTTGGACTGTTTACCTCCATCCCTGCCGCCTCTACTCAGAGGATTGAGTCTGAGACCAGGGGATACAATTCCACTATTAATGACCACGTAGCGTCCCCTCACGGAGTTACTTTGACACAGTTCTCCGAGGTTTCTGTGAGCACATTATCGGGCAGGGTTTTGAGTCCCAAGGTTAATGTTAACACCAGCACACAGCCGGAAATGTCACCCGTCTCGGCTATGGTTGCTAGCACAGCATTATCCGTACCCATTTCACCATACACTCTACATAACACCCTTGAGTTACAGTCCACCTCTAGCGTGGTCCCAAGTCAATGTACCACTTACCGCTATCAGACTGGTCAATTCTCATCACCCAGATCCATATCTGAATATCTCATGTTCACCCAGGGACTTCCCCCTGGAGGTTTAAGTCATGTTTTTGTGGGTAATATAGTAATCCTTGTTTTCCCTGTGGCTGACCCTGCTTACCTGTGCCATAACGTTATGTCATTGATTGAGTCTGAAGGGCGGAATGTAGACACAGGGCTTTCTGTTTTTGAACCTATTATGTCAACTAACATGAGTCTTGCAGTGACTGGGCTGGTCTCTGCCTCGAGACATCTCACACCTGTTTGTTTCTGGACCGATACCTATAAGATGTCATGTGAACGCAGCCGGCCTATTGCCACGTCAGCTGGAGGGTCCGAGGGGCCCGTCCAGCCTCATGCCTCGTCAGCTGGAGGGTCCGAGGGGCCCGTTCAGCCTCCTGCCTCGTCAGCTGGAGGGTCCGAGGGGCCTGTCCAGCCTCATGCCTCGTCAGCTGGAGGGTCCGAGGGGCCTGTCCAGCCTCATGCCTCGTCAGCTGGAGGGTCCGAGGGGCCCGTTCAGCCTCCTGTCTCCGCTGGAGGGTCCGAGGGGCCCGTTCAGCCTCCTGTCTCCGCTGGAGGGTCCGAGGGGCCCGTTCAGCCTCCTGTCTCAGCTGGAGGGCCCGAGGAGCCCGTCCAGCACCATGCCACATCAGCTGGAGGGCCCGAGGAGCCCATCCAGCCACCTTCTGCTACGCCTGGTCCAGCCTGTGCTTCGTCAGCTGCAGCCTCAGAGCCTTCGTCAGCTGCAGCCTCAGAGCCTTCGTCAGCTGCAGCCTCAGAGCCTTCGTCAGCTGCAGCCTCCGAGTCTTCAGCCTCGCCTGCCGCAGCCTCCGAGTCTTCAGCCTCGCCTGCCGCAGCCTCCGAGTCTTCAGCCTCGCCTGCCGCAGCCTCGGCCTGTGCCTCGTCTGCCGCAGCTTCGGCCTGTGCTTCGTCTGGTCCTGTGCCCACCGGGCCATGGCCAGCACGCCTGACACTGGAGAGCCGCCGCTGCCTTCCGCGCGGCCGGCCCCCTGAACTGCTCCGTCGTCTCCTCCGCCGCCGCCGCTGCCTTCCGCGCGGCCGGCCCCCTGAACTGCTCCGTCGTCTCCTCCGCCGCCGCCGCTGCCTTCCGCGCGGCCGGCCCCCTGAACTGCTCCGTCGTCTCCTTCGCCGCCGCCGCTGCCTTCCGCACGGCCGGCCTCCGGACCAGCTCTGCCACCTGTGCCACCCGCCTGGTCGGCCCCCCGACCGTGTGACCCGTGAACTCTTGTGCCTGTGGGCTCTGGGTCGGCCCCCTGAACTTTATTTTGACTACGGTCATGTGCTCCTGTGTTTTCTGTTGTTTGTTTTGTTTCCCGTTCTGGTCCCTCCGTCCTGGTCCCCCGCCTCCCGCCCTGGGTGGGTTGTTTTCTGTTTTTGTTTTTGTTTCTCGGGTTTGGGCTGTCGGGAGCCAGCCCTTTAGGGGGGGGGTGGTGTCATGGTCCTGGGCCATGTGGGCCCAGTATTCTTAGTTTTCATGTATTTTTGTATTTTGTTCTTTATTTAGGCCATGCTTCCTGGGTTGATCTGTTACGTTGTTCCTTATGTGTTTTCCCTTTGTGACTCTTACCCCCTGTGTGCCCCTCTGTGTATTTATGAGCCCTCGTCTCTCTTTGTGCTTTATTCTATGTTTTCCCCAGCCCGTTATGTCTGCGTTCTCCCCGTGCTCTCTCTCCTCCTGTCTGAACCTCTGTGCCTGTACCCGTCAGCGTTATGTTCACCCCGCCCTGTCTCGTTATGGTTATCTGTGTCACCTGTGTTCCCCGTGTGTTCCCACTTTCCTCGTTAACCCTCTGTGTATTTCTGTCTGCGTCTTCCTCTGTTCGACGTCGCGTTCTCCCTCATGCCGTGTGTGGTTCTCCCCGTGTCTTCCGGTATATGTTACTTTAGCTTTTCCCAGTTTAGTGTAGTTTTGCATTGCTTTGGTATCATCGTTATTGTTTATCACTTGTCAGCAATAAAGCTGCATTTTGAGTTTATCCCCCGTGTCTGTGAGTTTGCAATTTGGGTCCTCATCCTGCCTGCCACACGGCCGAAACATGACACATACATTCACCAAGTGTTTTAGCATGTTGTTATCGTTCTTAGAAAAAACAGTTTTCAAATGAAATGTATTATCCTGGAAGCAAAATGGGGACACTGGGATTGACCTTTATGCTATTTATAAAAATCTCTATGAATATTTAATTTATTTCTTATCGTCTTATCTTCCATCTTCATTGTTCAGTCATGACAGCAGATTGGTTATTGGTTCACTGTATTAGTACCTATGCACAAACAGATCTGCACTAAATTCCCACAAAGGCAGTACCAATTGCTTATAAGCTTGGTGGGTTTTATTCAGAATAAACTAATAGCTTAAACAAGCAAGCACATCCTGGAACTTTCATGGAACTTTCAATCAATATCAATTTAATTTAATGTCAGCTCCCAGTGGCCTTTGTGATATGACCAAATGAGAAATGGATGAGCTATTACACCAACCAATTCAATTTGATTTGATTTATATAGCGCCAAATCACAGTCGCTTATATTGTAAAGTAAAGACCCTACAATAATAGAGAGTCAACCCCAGCGATCACATAACCCCCTATGAGCAAGAACTTTGTGACAGTGGGAAGGAAAAACTCTCTTTTAATAAGAAGAAAACTCCAACAGAACCAGGCTCATGGCAGGCAGTCATCAAGTATATCATTTCCCTTTAGTGTCTAAAAACATGTTCTTAAGATTTAAACAGGCATTTTAGCTCCAAGCTCTACAGTTCTGAGTCGTTCTTCCACATTCTCATTTTAGAACCGAGCAACAACTGGAAAAATGGCAAAGACCAAACACAATTTGGTCTGGTAGTTAGTGAGAATATCACTTGTGTTTCTTTCCACAGCTTCCAGTACAAACAAGGTTTGTGCTAAAACCTTTATGGGCTTCTCACATGGGAAACAGTCCTCCGCTCTCTTTCCTACACCTCGCTCCCTGCCTCTTGTTAAACAACACGGATTGTCTGGAGTAGTGGAAGTGGTATGTCCTGTAATAAGGAAAACCATGGAGACAATAGAGTAATCAAACTGGGCCTGAACAATATGAGGGCATGTTTTCAATTAATAACAATTTTCCACTTGTTTTTACTCCAGCAGTCTGAAATAAAGTGAATGTGGTTTTAATTCAAGCACGCACACTACATCAACAGCATTTCAGAGATGCTTGTCATCACCCAACTCACTGATGTGATGCTTGGCTAACCTCTATTTTAGCTGTTACACTGATAATGAAAATTAAGGACTTCCACTGTGGAAGTCCTCCATCAGCCACCGCAGTAGATGGCCCTGCCCCTCCCTGAGCCTGGTTCTGCAGGAGTTTTCTTCCTGTTAAAAGGGAGCTTTTCCTTCCCACTTTCGCCAAAGTGCTTGCTCATAGGGGGTCATGTAATGTTAAGTTTTTCTCTGTACCTTACAATATCACGCAGCTTGATGTGACAGTTGCTGTGATTGTAATTGCTGTCTCTTACCTGAAATACCCGCCATTATAATGGGAAGATTTAACTCAGCAGAGAGTAAGAAAGCAGAGATCACCTCATCTGTTGCATGTGCGTCATAAAAAAAAAAAAAACTTGAGGCTCATTAGGTTATTTAATACACAAAATATAAACTATGTGCTTACAGTGCAATGATATGTTGGTTAACACAGTCACCGCACAAAAAGAAAGTCCTCAAATCCACCAGTTGACCGGGGACCTTTCTGTGTGGACTGTGTTAAGCTACCTCCCACCATCCAGACTCGTGCATGTTAGTTAAAGTGGTGCTTCTGAACTGGCAGTGGGTGTGGGTGTGAATGGTTGTCTGTCTTTCTGTGTTGAATGCAGGGACTTTGCATTGGATAAGAGGTAGAACATGGATGGGTATAAATATGTAATGGCATGTTAACCTACCTACATTGTGTGCTACTGTGGCAAAATCAAAAAAAGAAGTAGTAACAGTGTCAAAAAGTGTCTTCTTTATTTATATGCCTTGCATAGAGTTTGTTATATGGTGGATGGAGGTGCTGTTTGTGCTATTATATCCAGTACTTTGACTTCTAGACACGAATCCTTATGACAGCAGCACCGGTGACGGAGGCAAGAATGTAATTTTTTGCCACTGAAAGTAATTCAGACATAAAACAGCATGCATGTGTCAGATATCAGTAGTATTATGGAGAACATTATTAGGTTGCCATGGATCCTTTGGTAACTTAACATAGTATTTGTTTATCCAGTCTTCTCGTCTTCTTCTCACTTTTAATATTCCACTAATGCAAAAAAAGATCTTTTTCCTGTCTAATCTATGTTTTTGGTGACTTCCCCCCTGCTTTCCTCTCCTCTTTTCTGTGTCCTTCCACTTCCACCTTCCGCCCCGGAGATGACAGCTTGCACAGGAGGAGGCCACTGGGGTCAATGCCCGGTGTCTGGCATCTGTGCTGAGTGGCACACATGCACGCACATCTTGGCATATGGACAAAGTGTGGTTCTGACAGGCTATAGCCCTATTAGGCAGACATCCACAGTGCACAAACAACACAACAGATGCATTCTTAAGTTTTAATTAGAGCCATTCGTACTTGTCTGAGCATTTAGGGGGTTTTGTAGTCAAATGGAAATTAAATCAGTGCTGCTAAGAAATTACAGTATTTTTTAATATTCAGTATAAGGGAAGAAAGAAATGTAGTTATATTTGTTTTGATCTTGGACTAGATTAAAGCCTCAATGTTAAACGGTGAATTGTTCAGTTATGATAAAAAGAAGGTATCGCCTATTTTAAATGTAAGGTCATAAAAAAAATTGTATGATCCTTAGCAGGTCTTAAAATGATTTAAAAACAACCTCAGATGAACTACAGAATACTATATTACACCATGTCATTATTTATTCAACAAACATTAAGCCAAAATGCAAATGCATTGTAAACCCAAGAGCTAGATCTCGAACTCTACAGGCCTCTGTTAAAATGTTAAAAGTGAAAGTTTGTGATTGAAAAATTAGGAAAAATTGCTAAAAAGAAAATAGCAGCATGGTTAGGGTTGCAGAGTTGAACAAACACAACTTCTGGAACAAGGTCCTTTGTATAGACAAGACAAAACACAGTGGCACATTTGGTGAAATTCAAACACAGCATATTAGCGCAAACACCGCACACCAACGGTCAAGCATGGTGGCAGAGGGATGAGGATTTGTGATTGTAATGCAGTGCAGCCAGCTCTGCTGAAATTGGGTCATGTAAAAGGACAAATACCCTGAGCACAGCAGCAAATCTACAACAGAGTGGCTTAAAAAGAAAAGAATTAAAGTCAAAGTTCTGACCTCAGCCTGACTGAAATGCTGTGACAAGTCCTTAAAACTGAGTGTAAACAAATACACACAAATCCCAGAAAACTGAGGCTACTTACACGGGTATTTTTGAAAACGTAGCGTTTCAGTTTTGGGGTTTTTTTTAAATCCCGTTCACACATGCAGTTTTTAAAAAATACCTCTGTCCATATGTAAACGCTAAAAATGAAGTCAAACACTGTCAAGAACATGACAAATCCTAACAGTGTAGAAATCTTGGCCAATCAGAAGTCTACAAGCCCGGGAGGGAAAGAGTAAACAGGGTTTTGTGCCCTCACAAAACCTTAAGTACTTCTGAAATTTTTTTTTGTGTTTTTCCAAAAAGGCAGCAAATTTTGTGTTACTTTCAACGGCCTTAATCATTTCAAATGTTAATAACTAAATACAGCATTTTGGCTGGTGTGCATTCACAACTTAGGAATGAACAAAATGCACACAGCATATGTAATTTAATTTTACATTTTTTTTAAAGTATTCAAAATCAACATCAGGATTTGAAACCGTCTGTGCTGAATGTAGAAGCCACATCCGAAGTTCACTCTGACGCCTCTGTCTTTATAAATGGAAGGACAGTAACTGCGTGTGTATATGTAAGCGTGTAAAAACTGCAGATAAACAGTTAGAAGTAAGATTAACCGCAACCGTTTTTTTATTTAGAAATAACGTTCGTGACTAAATCTCGGTTTTCCTCGTTCACACGTAAACGCAAAAACGGAGTTTTCAAAAATACTTCATTTTTCACACATTGCTTTTGCATTTTGACTCAGTGTTTGTTAAATAAATAATGACACTGTGAACTAAGTCACGCTGTTGTTCATGTGTGATTGCATTTACATAACACCTGATAAGGACTACATATATTTTTTATTATGTCTTGTTATGTAAGACGCAGATGTGGGGATGGTTCATTTTCAAATATCTCGGGGTACACCTTACACCCCTTGATCTGCGTGACAACCTGAGGATCATGAAGAAGGTTCATTAATTTAAATTGCTGCACTGCACTTTTGATTGACTTATTGATTAAGCCATTATTATTTTAATAGGTAATTTATTTTATTTAAAAGTTCATTACTTACTTACATTAGCACCCAGACCTGAGTGACTGCATCTCAGTCTGTCAGGTTTTCTTCTCGCCAACTCAGAAAGCTGTAATTCCACTAAAAATCTCAAACTTGATTAATTACTTGAATTGCATTTTTGCAGCTTTGCTGTCTGGCTCCCCTTCTGATGTTTTGGTGCATGCGTAGGTGCATGTTCTTGAATTGTCTTATGTACCAGGACATGGAGCTGACACCAATTATCCTTTTATACATCAATCATATGAAAGGATGCAACGATGCGCATATTTCCGTGTGATGTGACACATATGTGCTCTACCATGTACCTTTGTGAAGACAATGTGTGTGAACACTGAATCTGATTTGTTATGAATTGTGTAATAAAAATCATTTTTGTAATCATCTCAAGTGATCCCGTGAGCTTTTACTGCATATGTGCATAAACTGTCCTCACTGTTGGCTATTTCCACCGTTCTTATATAATGTCATAATAAATGGATGTGTCAGAGTGGCTACAGGAAATTAAAACGAGCCAACAGCCTGCCTACATCGATGTACAATTTATAAAAAAAATATTGATCTTTCCACTTCTGGACAAAATTAAATCAAACAGAAAACGGTAACAGCGTTGCTTATTAACATCACACTTTGTGTAGGCTTCATGTCATGTGTGCATGTGCGGGGGCAGGTGCTGTGAGTTGTGTAATGAGAGATGTTAAAAAAAAAGCAACAACAACTCAAGCAGCACCTTCTTCGTCTGTCTTGAGGTACCCTTGTCTTCTTTGCACCTTCATTCTCTCTCTGCATCATCCCATGCGGGGTGCAGGGAATGGTCCTTACAGGGCTCCGCTTTTCCAGCAGTCCGCCCACAGCCGCTGAGAGAAAGGTGTGAATTAACATGAGGCGTCATTACCAGTCTGGTGCTGTTCTGCCTAGCCAGCATATGTGTGACACGGTGCCTCCATATGTAGAGCGTGAGCAGAATTTGGTAAAAGCAAAGAAAAATAATGGCTGCGGATTTAAAAATATATCGTATTTTATCTGGAGTTGACTAGAAGTTTATTTAACATGTTATTGTCGTTTGACGGCACCGCAGTAAACAAACCCTTTGGCTATAGCATGCTCTCAGCTCTGAAATAAAACAGGAAATGCTTGAGTAATTGAGCTTTTAACTCTAAACAACGTACTGTATCTACAACTTTATGGAGCGATATGGTGGTGGTTTAATACATTGAACAGACAAACATTTTGACCAAAAAGCTATTTATTTACATTTTAATTCAAATGAGTCAATGCAAACACCACCAGAACAATAAGCAAGCACTTAAATGTCATTACCTGTGTTGCAGCATCTTTTATTTTTCATCCTCTAAAAAAAGAGTTGAGACTGTATGAAGTAGGAGGGGTGTGTCTTTTGAATGTGGGAATACTCCCCATTGGGTATAAATGAATGTAGCCACTGTGATGTCATTGTGATGGCAAGCCACACATGTAAGATCCACAGTTCACCACACTTTGCTTCAGTTTAGTTTACTTTAAATATATTTTGTCAAATATTATGTTTCTTTATTTAAAAAAAATTCCATCACACCTTACAATGTTTTTATGGAGTGCACACATATCAACACTTCAAGGTCAAAATTCTGTGATATATTATATTAATATATCTTTCTTTGTTTGAGTTACCTGGGGGTTTGGCTTCTCCTTCCTGGTTGGCTAAAGGTGTGGCTAAGGGCTGGGGGATCTGAAGCACTGCTGACAGCCTCATTGGACTGAACCACATGCTTCATTGCCTGGGGGGTGTTTGAAGTTTGTTTAATTTTAATTTTGTGTTAGTTGGTTAAATGACAACCATTTTGTTTTCCACTTGTGTACCATATGGTTTAGCTAAGCCAGTATTTAAGTTCCGTCATGTGTCATTTTAGCAGGTCAGTTTGAGGTTTTGTTAGATGTTATTTTGGGTTTAGTTTGTTGAGTTGACCTCTTTTATTGGCCTACTTGTTTAAGTTTTTGGCTTTGTTAATTATTTTTCATATTTTTTGGTCAATAAAACCCCATTTTTTAATTAAACACCTGTGTCCTCTATGCCTTAATGCTTGGTCCCTGACACTCATCCATTGGTTTGTGAAGCCGAACCTGAGCATTCTGACCACCATGGATCTGACTAAGAAACCATGGGACACTAATATAGTAATAACCAAAGAATTTTCGCCTTTCTGGTAAATATTTCCCTCCAATGGGAACTGTATTGTTATAAATACAACTTAAAACTAAAGATTGTTCATGGTTATGAATGAAAACGGGTGTGGAAAAGGTGGAATCATTTTACTAGAAAGTGAGCTGTATGCTCACTTTTCAGTTCTAGAAATCACAATGTTAGCAAACAAGCTTGTTTGTCTCCTGTGGTCCTTCTGTCTTTGTTTTATTTTTTCTTTGGAGTGTGGTCTTATTTGGGGGCGGGGGATTAACTTTACTTCCTTTTCTAAAACTTTGAAACACGTGTGTGTGTGTGTGTTTAATTGTGTAATTCATATAACACTGTATACACATGTTTGCTATTAGCCGTTTACTGTTAGCTTGTCACTTCCCCAACTGTTTGTCATGCTATCACATCCTGCAAACCTCTTCCATTGTTTTTTGAGGGGTTGTTCTGTTGTGTTTCATTCAACTTTTGTTGTGTTTTGTGTGCTTTTCCGTGGTGCTTCCGTGTCACCATTGCACCATCTTGATTTCTGACTCACTTTTCTAATTTTTTCCTGCGGTGCTAATGCCTTTTTTTCTATCTTTCACTTTTTATTAATGTGCTTTTTCATTTCGCTACCAGCCAGTCCCCTGTTTTTTTTATCTTTGTGTGTGTGTTCTTTTTATTTGTGAAGAGTATTATTACTGTCACATGAGTGCTGTTAAGTTAACAGACCCGATTCAGTATGTGACGGTGGCATGTGTGGCAGACTAAACTTCTTTTCGTTCTTCAGTAAAGATGTGGATGCTCTTATTCTGGTGTTTTGTGTTTACATGCTTATTTTCAGGCATCAAGGCTGTTAGCTTTTACCGGTGTGCTCCTCACAAGTGGCTTCCTCCTCCACACCTACTCCCTCTCTATTCCCTGTGTTATACCTTAAGTAGCTCTCTCTCAGGATCACTTTTCTAAATGGTAAAGAGTGATGTGGGAGGTGACCCAATGGAGGGCACTGAAACAGTGAAACCGTCTTTATGTGGTATCATGCCACTTGTTGGTGACTCATCTCTTACTCATTTTTACTGTTGCTTTTCATTCAGCCAGCTAGGGCTCAAAGGTACCTGTGTACCATTTAATGGGTACTTTATCTAGGATGCCACATTGGATGATGTTTGCAAGATGTAAACAGGAGTGGGGATTGACCTTTACCAGCGATATTTTCCACACTGTTATACTCTTCAATCTATTCTCAGTGTTCATGAACTGATGCATAATTAGTTTTTGCATGTGAGCTTATTTTCTAAATAACACCAAAACACAATAAAGGAGCTGCAGCCAAATGGCATTGAAGGTGATGGTGAAAGAAAGAAGCAGAAAGGGTAAGAAAAAGCAAGGGATGAGGGAACACAAGTAGCTCTGTTAGTCACAGCTCCTAGTGTACTTTATTGTTTTGAATACCAGGTGTATGAAACCTTGGGTTTCAACAAAGACTTTCTTGCCTATGAAACTGCAATTCCCAACCTTGCCCAAGCAACTGAACTGACTGATGTTGAAAACCTACTTGATTTTACGTCATATTACCCAGTCAATTACAGAAACAGTGTCTATGTTATGACAAAATATAACCTTGAAGATGTCCTTGCTTTAAAAATCTGAAATAAATATACCTTCCAATGATTGACTTTCTTATTTCAAGGAAAAAGGTGAATGTTTCTTATTTTGAGAAAAAAAAATTGTTTTAAACTCTATCTGAAAGCTATTTTTGCTTGAAATAAGTGTAAAATGGTTCATTTTTAGATATACAGACTAAATAAGAACAAAAAGTAATATTTACTTGAAACAAGTCTAATCATCTAAGACGTGAGATTGGAAACTAGCTTGTAATGTTCAAAACAAGATGGACAAGATAATCTGGATCAATTTAGGACAATAAATCTTGTTAAGCTACAAGAAATTTGCAGTATGTCTGTAAGATGGATGTATATGCAGCCACGATCACTGACTCCTTGGGCTGCTTCCCCGTTCTCCATCATGCCTGCCCCTTTACAGTCTGGAGTGTTTTCATACTCCACCTGCCTGCATATTTCATCTGTAAGGCCCACGTTCACATAGTACATAAGGTAGTCATCAATCCATGCATGCACGCACATCATATGCCATAGTTGTCTGAAAGAAAGGTTTGTGCACGGAAGTGAATTGGGGACAAACTCAGTATTTCTGCCAAACTACAATAGCGATATATCACTTTCTGAAAAATATATCTTAAAATTTCTTAAAATAATTTATATAATCCATCCATCCACTCAGTTTTACTTCTTCATATCAGGGCCACAGGGGGTATCTCTGCATCAGGTTGGCAACGTGCAGCCAACCTGATGCAGAGATACCAGAGAGACAGACAGCCATTTGTATTCACATTTACACCTAAATGCATGTCTTTGAACTGTGAGAGGAAGCCAGAGCACCCAGAAAAAACAACCGAAACATGGGGAGACCATGAAAATTCCACACAGGAAGGCCCTGGACAGATGCACCACGCCGCCATGTTGCCCTAAATTTTACATAATACAGTAAAGTGACTACAAATCAAAACAACAGTTGTCTCAAGGTGCTTTATATTGTAAGGTAGAGACCCTATAATATTAGTGAGAAAACCCCCAACAATCAGACAACTCCATATTAGCAAGCACTTGGCGACAGTGGGAAGGAAAAACTTCCTTTTAACAGGAAGAAACCTCCAGGAGAACCAGGCTCAGGGCAGGTGGAGCCATCTGCTATTGTGGGTGAGGAGAGGGAGGTGATTTGACAGTTACTATAGAATAATTATAAGCATGGGCCCAAGTTGCTCTCTGATGTGTTTGCATTAGATACAAAGCGTTTAAGCATAGAGGAATTTCTTGTATGAATGGCTGAATGAGGCAGACTGTCTTACAACCATACTGCTCTGAGCAGATCCAATCTCATCTGATCCAAGAAGCTAAGCAGGGTTAGTGCTGCTTAGCTTCGGGTATCAGATGCTAAGCAGGGATCAACCAGGACTCGGATAGGAAACTGTCTGAGAATACTCTGTAGTACAGAGTGCTGAAGGAGAAATGTGCTGTGTAAGAACCAGTCCATTCATTTTCTCTCGTTGTAGACAGTTACAATGGTGGATAACTGTTCAAACATGGTTCAAGTTTAAAATAATGAGGTCAGTATATGAGCCAAAATACTCACACCTGGCTACAAGTCTCTCTGTGATATCAGCGAATAGCCCTTATCTGGTCATCTCTGCACAAAAGCCCCCACCTACTTGTCTCTCAAACTTAGGGGGAAACATAAGAACATTGGCCAAATGATAAATTGATTTGGTTTGATTTTTCATCTTTATTTAACCAAACACACAGTAGGACTCTAGCTTCAACATCCAGAAAAATTCCAGTTGGGTAAATGATGAAGGAGTGGAAATTTTAAAATTGTTTTTTGAGTGTTTACCAGTCCCATTCTTCTTTTTTATAAGAGAAGTGCCATTGTTCACACTGAAGCGATATGTGTAGCTCTTCTGGATTAAAATGGAGGCTTAAAAAAAACAAAAAAACACCTGTTGCCATGGTGAATCGTGCTACCTGAGCTGCACCGATGATGGCTTTTTATTTTCATTATGTACATATGCATTTAGCTCAGAGTGAACATACTCAGTGTTCATTGTCATGGTCAAATTAGCTTCCCGTATTCCACATTTATAAGAGGCGATTCATTTCGCTGTTTGTCTATTAAACTAATTAACATGTTCTCTGATGGTTACACAACACAAGCTACCCAGACACGTGGGAGTGGTCAGAAAAACTGGCAAATACAAGGTTTCAAGGGGAAGGCTTGTTTGTTTGTTTGTTTGTTAAGCTGATGAACACTGCCCTATGAATCAGTTAAGGATAAAAAAAGGTCACCTCAAGGAATGAATGTTGCTTCTATATATTTACAATAAAATGAGAAGGCACTAACAGTCCCAGTTCATACCGAAGCTGTTAGAAAATTCTCTTATGAAGTTTACTTGCAAGAATGTATAAGCTTACACAGTGAACATTCATGCAAGTGCTCACCGGGCAGTCCCACGGGTTTCATTTATACACTTCTTCCAACGTTATACTGGGATGTGTGTAAAGCTCTTACACAAAAGCAGTGCAGTTACATGTTGTACTTGTACATCATGCTTTGTGGAAGTCAAGATGGAGATGACCGTTCTGCCTAATTGTGTGTTATGTATGTGAGTAGAGACTGGCCACATATGTGGTGTGTCAGAGGTGGAGGAGAAGAGAATTTGTAGGTACTGGAGTGCTGTGGAGGCAGATTTTAATTTGTATCTCCACCTTCAGACTCATGATACGATACTTCATACTTTTGTTTTATTATCTTTAAAGGGATCCGCTTCACTAAAGGAGGCAACATGACCAAATGGTCATGAACAAAGACCTGACACGTTACTTGAAACTGATCCATCTTATTAGATGAAGCCCGATCCCAAATGGTCTCGGTGCAGGGGTGCCTGTAAGAAGCCAGCATTAAGAAAGGGAAACAGGAAGAAAAGCCTGAGGTGTGCCAAATTAAACAAGAGCTAGACTGAGAATCAGTGGCAACAGTGGAGTGATGGAAAAATTATGGAATCACTCAGTGTTGCTTTTTGCGCCTCCTCTAGCTGAAGGCAGTGCTCTGAAAATGATCAAAAGTACCAAAGAACAGAAAAGGTGTGGGAGTCATTATCAAGCATCATGTGATGGTTGATTTTCTGACACATGGTCACAGGACCACATGTTGTAAGAAGGCATGATTTCTTTCCTTAGAAAGCAACTAAAGTGATCTGTAAATGGGGATATTTATTTGGATGCATGTGTGTGTCTGTGAAGGTGAACAGAAGCCTTCTGATGTGATATTTTTAAAGTTGTTTTTTCTATTATTTTTGCACCTTCAGCCGTTCTTTTGCTCTCTTTATGTTCGAATGTCACCCCATATATTATCACAAAGATATTCACACTACTGGCTCGAAATATAATAATTATTGTTTTTATTTTACTGCTTTTCGCACATTTTTATTTGAAAAAAGTGAACATAATGTTCATTTTTGGACAAAATAGTAGGATTGCCTTGTTAGATCCTTCTCCCAGTGGGGACAGCGAGACAGAAAACAGTCCACATGAGAAAAAGTTGGGACTCAGAGTTTAAAATATTAACGCTCTGTTACTGAAGTCAGTTATACACAACTGAATCAAACGTGCAATAGATGCTTTGACAGGACGTCTGGATGTTATTCAAATGACAGCTTTGCACAGCAGATGGTACACAAAATATCAAGCTATAGTAATAAAACATAAAAGAGGTGTTTTATTGATGTTGTTTATTGACAGTTTTGCGTAGTTTATTATTTCGGTAACAGAAGTTCAGCCAAGCAGCTGACTGCTGATATCAGAGGCTGAACGTACCCGCTGCTCTCGTCAGTCCCACTGTCAGATTTTAGCAATCAAAAGAGTTCAATATAATTTTAATATTATGATAACAATTTAAAAAGAAAACAAAGAAAATGAACGTTGTTTATCAAATTGATGTTTAATTAAAAACAGTACCTGTATAATTAAAAGTAAAAACTAACTCTGTACCATACAAAATTCAAACTATGCCATGGCTGCGGGTGTATCAGTTATATTTGCTAGGAATAGACCAATCACATGAAAGGCAAGGCAAGGCAAGTTTATTTGTATAGCACAATTCAACAACAAGGTGATTCAAAGTGCTTTACAGAGACATTAGAAACAAAAACAAATAAAAAGCATGATTTAAAATTGATTAAAACAAGCAAACAAACAAACAAAACAGTATATAAAATCAAAAATCAAAACAGATAAAATCAGAACAGTAGATAAAATCAGTAGTTAAAATGTAAGTTTTGAAATTTAAGCTTAAGTGTGGTGCTTTATTTAAATGCAGCTGAGAATAAGTGAGTCTTCAACCTGAATTTAAATAAACTGACTGTTTCAGCTGATCTGAGGCTTTCTGGGAGTTTGTTCCAGATATATGGAGCATAAAAGCTGAATGCAGCTTCTCCGTGTCTGGTTCTAACTCTGGGAACTGATAAAAGACCGGATCCAGATGACCTGAGGGATCTGGAAGGTTCATACTGGGTCAGGAGGTCACTGATGTACAAAGAAGGTACAAAGAAAAGCAAAAATAATGAACCTGTGTTATTTAAACAGAGTTTTTTAGTCTTTTAACATTGAAGCATCAAGAATAAAAAAAACACACATTCACTGGAGGAATTGATGATGAGCTGTAAACAGTGTAAAACTGATTTTAGTGTTTCGGACTAACCTTTCAGCATTTAGCTGTATCTTTTTTATATCTTTTTATCTGATCCAAGCGTCTGACGTTACTCAGTTCACGTTGCCTCCCTTACTGTGATAGAGGGCCTTCATGCACACGTTAAAGTACATCATTGTTGTACAGACCTACATGCCATGGAGACCTCAAAGAGAAAGCACAGTGTGTGTCAGGGAGAGAGCTGCGCCTGGGCCTTGAGTGTTCACGGCAGGCTAAAGTGACCCTCACACCAGGAAATATCCCGGTCCTCTCAATAGCCAGTCCACTCCTTGGTCTGGATGTCATTAAACTGTTGAAGGACAGGAGATGGCATACAGAATAAGGATACTGATATTAAGCTGTAGTCACTGGCAGCGTTGAAAAAAAAAACAAAAAACGAGTCACTCAAGATGCATGTATGCCTGCAAAATACATTAATCTCAGGACGTGGTGCAGGGTGATGAAATGTAGATATGTGACTCACCCTGGAGGTTTGCCAAGAAGGGCTGAGTAAATAAAACATAATGTAGTTCTGTTGCCAGTGTCAAAGACTCACATATATCACAATGATGTGTTCTAAAGCCATTAACAGTTATGAACCTTAGGGAGGAAAGATATTCTGCACTGATGGGCTCGTGCGAGTAACAAGCTTGTCCCTCTCTTCTTGAGCAGCTTTTCCCTTTCCCTCAGTGGATGGGCGCCCTCTCCTATCTGCCAGTTTCAGTTCTTTCCATCCACTTTCAGTCAGACTGAGATCAGGATTCAAACGAGGCTATTTCCAAATGCTTAACTGTTTTTGTCCAATCTATTTTAGGTGCCTTTAGATTTTTGTTCAAGCATCTGTGACCTGCGACTGAGACAGGCTGTCTGACATTGGAGGTATCTTTCCCTCGCCTTGATGATCTATTGATTTCATTGTACCCTGCACAGACAAAGCAGAGCAGACCCATAATACAACTAAATCTCCTCTGCGTGTCGCAGCGGGAAGCTGGTTTCTTCTTCAGAAAGCTGTTTGTTTCTTTTGTGAACATAGAATTGATGTGACTAACCAAAACGTTGTGAATTTGTTTTGTCGAGTCAAAGGACATTCTTTCAGAAACGCTGCAAGCTGCCAACATAAATTATGACACACTGCAGAGCAGGGATGGAAAGCAAGCAGTGGACAGCCAGTACCAAATTCCATCTGAGCCGCGTGCCTCCGAGGGATCAATTCATTCTGATTAACGCTGGCATGTTTATCTGACAGTTGCTCGTTGTAACACAGTGTTGTCAGATTAATGACAGTGGAGCTTTTGCACACCTGAGTCTGCTTCACACATTTCACACAGAAAACCCAGGAGAAAACAATAAGGACATTGATAAATAATGAATCATGGTGACATATCCACTATCATCCCATCCATGCCCATGGACATCATGCTGGGACATCATCAATTACACCCTGTTCACTGTTCTGCTCCATTTCTTGTTTTGACCACATGCAGAAGGCTTGGCCAGGCTGCCCTCAAACCTTCAGCTATATGAAAATGTGAGCAGCTGTACCGAGGGGAAGAAGGGGTGGCTGTGCGGCACGTATTTTAACTATAGTGGGAGATGCGGATGATTCCTCTTTAAAAGTCTGTGAAAATGTGGAGAAAATTTGGCCCTGAGTTTGCTGATACTGATAGCTGTGACGCCACGTGAAGACAATATTCTGCTTGACAAAGCAGTTGTGTTCTTTTTTAACTGTTTTAGCATCCAGGAAGATCGGTGGACGTGATCTTGTAGATTTAATAAGAATTTGTTTCTTCGGTGTCTGTTCTTGCTGTCAGTCTGTCAGTTATTTGCTCATTTCAGTGAGGTGATTCTGTTCATCTGGATGTAGCGTTTTGTGGGAGAAACGTTTCGTCACTCATCCAAGTGACTTCTTCAGTCTCAGCTGACTGCAGGTTTCCCCAATCTTATAAACAGTACATTTGCATAATGACTGAAACCAGCCCATTGAAGGAACAATGGGCTGGGAGGTCAGTTCCTTAATCTTAATTATGCAAATTCTCATGACCATTGATCAACAACCACTGACCAAAACCCACTGATCAATGGCCATGAGTACCATATGCACATATGTGTCAGGAGTATCAGAGCAGTTGAGACGCATTTTTTCTAAACACTGTCTCTGTGTCTTTTAAACCCCAAAACATGCTGCGCCAAAAACTGGTGCACCCCAACAATCAGGTCCCCTGACACAAATAGAGTGACATAGTGTACGCTGTTAAGTTCCAGGAGGATTGCCAAGATTTATACATCAGGGAAACCAAACAACCTCTGGCGAAGCAGATGGCACAACACAGCAGAGCTACCTCGTCAGGCCAGGACTCTGCAGTCTATTTACACCTACAGGCCAGTGGACACTCTTTCAATGATGAGGATGTACACATCCTGGACAGGGAGGAACGCTGGTTTGAGCGTGGAGTCAAGGAGGCCATTTACTTGAAAAGGGAAAGACCATCTCTGAATCAAGGAGGGGGCCTAAGGGTACATCTGCCACCATCTTACAATGCTGTGATTGCAGCCATTCCCCAACTCTCTGTGAATGGTACTCATGGCCATTGATCAGTGGGCTTTGATCAGTGAGTTTTGGTCAGTGGTTGTTGATCAATGGTCATGAGAATTTGCTTAATTAAGATTAAGGAACTGACCTCCCAGCCCATTGTTCCTTCAGTGGGCTGGTTTCAGTCATTATGCAAATGTACTGTTTATAAGATCGGGGAAACCTGCAGTCAGCTGAGACTGAAGACGTCACTTGGATGAGTTACGAAACATTTCTCCCACAAAACGCTACGTCCAGATGAACAGAATCAACATTTTGGAGAATAATAACTAATGATTAGTGTATAAACACAGGTGAGAGAAGACGAAACACTCAGTCGAGACGTTAAACTCTGGGGACTTATCTTAACAAGTGTGTTAAAGCTGAGACCTTACATACAGTGGGGCAAAAAAGTATTTAGTCAGCCACCGATTGTGCAAGTTTCCCCACCTAAAATGATGACAGAGGTCAGTAATTTGCACCAGAGGTACACTTCAACTGTGAGAGACAGAATGTGAAAAAAAAATCCATGAATCCACATGGTAGGATTTGTAAAGAATTTATTCGTAAATTAGGGTGGAAAATAAGTATTTGGTCACCTCAAACAAGGAAAATCTCTGGCTCTCACAGACCTGTAACGTCTTCTGTAAGAAGCTTTTCTGTCCCCCACTCGTTACCTGTATGAATGGCACCTGTTTGAATTCATCATCTGTATAAAAGACACCTGTCCACAGCCTCAAACAGTCAGACTCCAAACTCCGCCATGGCCAAGACCAAAGAGCTTTCGAAGGACACCAGGAAAAGTATTGTAGACCTGCACCAGACTGGGAAGAGTGAATCTACAATAGGCAAGCAGCTTGGTGTGAAAAAATCAACTGTGGGAGCAATCATCAGAAAATGGAAGACATACAAGACCACTGATAATCTCCCTCGATCTGGGGCTCCACGCAAGATCTCATCCCGTGGGGTCAAAATGATCATGAGAACGGTGAGCAAAGATCCCAGAACCACACGGGGGGACCTGGTAAATGACCTGCAGAGAGCTGGGACCAAAGTAACAAAGGTCACCATCAGTAACACACTACAACGGCAGGGAATCAAATCCCGCAGTGCCAGACGTGTTCCGCTGCTGAAGCCAGTGCATGTCCAGGCCCGTCTGAAGTTTGCCAGAGAGCACATGGATGATACAGCAGAGGATTGGGAGAATGTCATGTGGTCAGATGAAACCAAAGTAGAACTTTTTGGTATAAACTCAACTCGTCGTGTTTGGAGGAAGAAGAATACTGAGTTGCATCCCAAGAACACCATACCTACTGTGAAGCATGGGGGTGGAAACATCATGCTATGGGGCTGTTTTTCTGCCAAGGGGACAGGACGACTGATCCGTGTTAAGGACAGAATGAATGGGGCCATGTATCGTGAGATTTTGAGCCAAAACCTCCTTCCATCAGTGAGAACTTTGAAGATGAAACGAGGCTGGGTCTTCCAACATGACAATGATCCAAAACACAGCGCCCGGGCAACAAAGGAGTGGCTCCGTAAGAAGCATTTGAAAGTCCTGGAGTGGCCTAGCCAGTCTCCAGACCTCAACCCCATAGAAAATCTGTGGCGGGAGTTGAAAGTCCGTGTTGCTCGGCGACAGCCCCAAAACATCACTGCTCTCGAGAAGATCTGCATGGAGGAATGGGCCAAAATACCAGCTACTGTGTGTGCAAACCTGGTAAAGACCTATAGTAAACGTTTGACCTCTGTTATTGCCAACAAAGGTTATGTTACAAAGTATTGAGTTGTATTTTTGTTATTGACCAAATACTTATTTTCCACCCTGATTTACGAATAAATTCTTTACAAATCCTACCATGTGGATTCATGGATTGTTTTTTCACATTCTGTCTCTCACAGTTAAAGTGTACCTCTGGTGCAAATTACTGACCTCTGTCATCATTTTAAGTGGGGGAACTTGCACAATCGGTGGCTGACTAAATACTTTTTTGCCCCACTGTACATCCCCAGAGTGATATATGGTGTCGATGCACAAGAGCACAAACACACACACCTGCAAAGCAAACACTTCTTTTTTGTTTCATTATTCTTATTTTGTTTGTTTTGTGTTTGCTTTTTATCTCTAAAATTGATTCATTTGGTTATGGCAAGAATTGAGTCGAGAGACAAAGTAAATAAAAGTACAAACTGCATATACTGTCACTGTGTTGTGTTTATGTGTGCTGGAGTGAGGCGTTGAGAGACAGAGAGAGAGGAAGATGCAGATGGAAAATGCTCCACTGTTCGCTGCAACTGATGACTCATATATGGGTGGTGCTCTTATACACAGGACTGCATTTCTCCCCACCCTCCATTCACTTCTCTCAGACTTTTACCGGCCTCAAGACCGTAGCTGATATTGTGATTGTGTGTGTCTGTGTGCCTATAATGGAAAAAATGTTTTCCTGGAGACACCTGCTGTAGCTGAAATATTTGAAAAGATGCCGTTGTGTCAGTTGGCAGATTTCTTGTCTCTTAGCAGTCTTTGTTGACATAATCACCTCACTAAGTACCCACAGGTTGAGCTCATACTGAGTACTCAGAAGTGGAATATTAACATACCATGGCTGGTGTGTTCCCGTTGCAAGATCGAGCCTCAAGATCGGGAGTGTTAAACTCAGCCACATACATCACTTTGTTTGTTAATACAAATATCTAATGAGCCAATCACACGGCAGGAAATCAATCCATTTAAGCATGTGGACACAGTTGGGATGACCCACTGAAGTTCAAATCTAGCATCAAAGTGGGGAAAAAGGTGATTTAAGTGACATTGAAGGGGCCATGGTTGAAACTGCTGATCTACTGGAGTGCTCCTACACAACTGTCTCCAAGGTTTACAGAGAATGGCCAGGCTGCTTTGAGTGAATACGGAAGCAACAGTAACTCAAATAACCACTTGTTACAACCAATGTTCCCTCTAATTTTTCACATGTCTGAGCGAACACACAAACTCCCTGAGCGGTCCCTTGGACCACTGTGAGCGACAGCAGACGTGTGCACTGTGGTCACGCCAGCATCGAATCCATCTAAGTTACATGTTTATTAAAATAATCAATTTACAGCATTTACATTTATGTTAGACTACTTTTAATTAACTGCTTTAGCCCACTTACAATGAAAATTGAAAAAAAATCTTGTTCATGACCTGTGTAGTATGTTAACACTATTGGAAGTAAAAATAACTTGAACTCCAATTTTGAAAACAAAACTTTCTATATATTTTTTTTTAATAAAGCTCTGACTTCTATTATGAGTCTGAGTCTGTGGTCTGGGAGAGAGTCTTGTAACTCTGTCTGCAAAATACAGTATATAAAGACCAATGTTGGGCAATAAATTATATAGTTACTTCTTCAAAAAAGTAACTGAGTTTTGCAAACAACAAAGTTTTTTGCAGCTGTTTACCTAAAAATGCAGCCAAGGCGTTTTTTTAAAATAAACATTTCAAAAATATTTACAGAACAATCAGCTGTTCTGCATCAAATTTGATGCTGCACAAATTATTTGTGCCACTCCAAAAAATAATTTCTGTCCACTATGAGATAAAGGAGAACAACAGCCTGATACCTGCAGGCCTGACTACAGGAGATGTATCACTCCTGTAACACCTGTAACACTCAGCAGTCGCCTCATTGTTCTGACACACACAACAAAACTATTGACTACACTACACACTAACTACACAAGATTTGCGCTACACGTTGCAAATCTCTCACATCTCAAAACACCGCCATCACTCCTAAAACCTCCCCTTTCCTTAACAGCTAAATGCCATGTTGACATATCATTTTTTGATTGGTCGACATGGTACATTTTTCCACCAATAGGAAAGGGTGGGGGTTTTGGGTTTTGTTTTTGCTCACAGGCGGAGAGTGCTTTAGAGCGTTTTCCTTATAAAAGGCCGTTTTTACAGTTTCTTCCCGCAGTAAATATAAACAACGACAGTATTCAGGAAGAAAACCAAACATTGCAAATATTTTTATCATAACTCTGGTTTTACGTGGCCTATCAACACAATTTAAAAACTGGTATAAAGTCCACACTTTTTCCGTCAATTGTTCCGTCTGTCCTGCTCACATCTTCAATGGTTGTACAAATTATCATTAACGTGGCTCCACTCCACATCAGCCACTTTGCTAGCTAAAACACCGGTGTCGGCACATAAGGACGCTGTCATAGCCTGTCAACGCTTAGCTACCTATATACGAATGTGAATCGCATTATTGGACTACGGGATAAAGTGGCATCGTTGTAATCCCATATAGACCAGCCAGTCACTTACTGACTAACACTGCAAAACAGAATTGTTAAAGTATACATTTTAATTTCAATTCAGGTTAGATGTTTTTTTGTGCGCAATGCAGATTTTCCGTGCACAGAGACCGTGCCAGCAGTGCGCAATTGCGCACGCGTGCAGTTTAGAGGGAACATTGGTTACAATCAACGTCTGCAGAAGAGCATTCGGTTCAGTTTTGTTGCTCACATGCTCATTGTTGGCGCTTTCGGTGGTGGGCAGAGGTCATCATGAGCACCCTGACTGGTCTGTGGCAATGTTGCCCCAAACACAACAAACTGAGGCTCATTACATTTTTTGACAATTTCAGCTACATTTTGTAATCATCTGTTGGATCGGACCACAAAGGCCAGCCCTCGATCTCCACATGCATGAATCTTAGCCTCCCATGACCACAATGAAGAGATCAGCAGTGTTATGCTACTCACCTGTAAGTGTTCACATTGTTATGCCTGATCAGTAACTATATAAAGTGTTATCAGCCTGAAGTCCAACATGAGCTCGTTTGTTTCTCATGTGATTGTAAACCAATGCAGACAGATTGGCACACAAGTATAAATGTAAACAATGATGTTGTCCAATGACATGGTGGGTTCTCAGATCTATTATAATTGATAATTCTGAGAACCACATAATGACATAAGTAATTCTTCACAACAGCACAGTGCTTGTTAATGCAAAATAAAGGGAAAAGTCCAAAGAATCGTGCCCTTCTCTTCCACCTTCAGTTTTCAGGGTGATCCAGTCTGCAGAATGGGACCTGTTTTTCTCTGGCGTTCTCATGTTTGACACTCTTACCCTGCTCTAGCCTTATCTGAATATTAGAAATTTCAAGGGTGCAGTGTGCATGCACAATGACCGTGCACTCACCATGTCCCCACATACAAAGCTGGCATTCATAAAGCAAGAATCTGTGGTAAAAATTGTGAAGGCCCAAGACACACCTCTGACACACACACACACACGTTTTTCAAAGAAGGAATGCAAGCTGCACATTTTAATGCACCATAAAACAAAACTACTATTTCCCATCCTTTATTGGAAATCATTTAGTGTGCACCAGTGCTGTGTGATACTGCACATTTTAGTATCAGTCTGATGCTGATTAAACACAAAAGACAATGCTGTCAATACGAGTACAGATACTTGTAATTTATAAATGCAGCTTATGTGTGTTAGAACAATGTGAACAATGTGTCATGACATCAATTTGCAAACTCTGATTACATTTTAGTGACTAATAAATCATTGTGATTTTTACTTTCCACAACAATTACTCAACACAACAAAATCTAAGGAGCTTGGAAAGAAAAGCAACTGGACTTCTTTAAGTTGAGTTAAAGACACTTCTTCCTTGCTGTTGATTCACTGACATTTTAATGTACCATAAAACAAAACATGTCTGATGAGCTGTGGTGCAAACAGGGATTTTATGTGCAGATAATGACATGTGAGTGTTCAGCCCACTCATTGCTTAAAATGGAAGCGGAAACCAGGTTTGCATTTTCATATTTTTCGAGACTTATAAAAGATCATCATGCAGTCCACGAAAAAGAATGCTTATGCATAGTTTCAGTTCTGAATCTACACAAGTTTTCATGTGTATGGCCCCACGTGTCATGAATATTGCATTATTGTGGGTGGGTGTGTGAAGTGGTCGAAAAGGGAAGCATTTGTGTATATGTGAAAGTGTCTGCCATGCCCTTCTCTGTGTAACATACAAAGAAAAAGTTCAATCAGGCATTGGATTGAAGTCAGTGTGTGCGTGTGCATGCACAGGGTGAGATAAGAAACTACCCTTTAAATGTCTCAAGTCACAGCTGTAGTGAGCACTGACTGATTTCACAGCCTTGCACGGTCCTGTTCATCTGTCTGCAGAACATTCTGCTTGTCTGCGTGTCTTTGGGCATGCAGACACGCAGACCCTGTTTACAGAGTGTGTCTCTTATTCAAGACATTCCGTCTGAGCCACACGCTGTCTTTCGGTCCATTTTATGTCAACTAGTCTGGTAGAGATGACCTTTAAGAGCAACACATGACAAACTGTAGATGCTAACAAAATGAATTTCTTGATAAAGAAACAAGATCAGTAGTAAAGCGTTTTCTGCAAAACAAAGAAACCTTTGTGGTCTGATGCTGTCCACCTCCTAAGATATCCCAGAAGAGCCATTTGCACTTTGGCTCAGATAAAAGCAGTTATAGCAATTAGTGACCACAATTTTTTTTTATCAAGGTGCATGAAGTCTGTGCAAAGTATGAGATTTGCTGCATAGCACTGCCACCGTAGTAGAAATTATAGAACCATTAGTAGTTAATCTATGTGCCATGATGCATATAATATACAGTTTTTCCAACCATTTTCTTAACCAATTACCCCAAATAGCGATTTGGGGAGACTGGTTGGTAATGGTGCCAGGCACGGACACTCCAGACGGGTCGCTATTCTGTCACAGGGCTTAGTTTTGGCATGGTAGATAAGAAAATACAAATGAAACTTCAGTTCGATTCATTTCATTTCTACAAAGCCAAATACAGAATTCTTGATGAACATTACTGTAACCAAGGATCCACTGAGTCCACTGCTGTCTACACTAGCAACTGAACCTTTTGTAATATTTATAATGGTAGAGCTAGCACTTTTCTTGTTATCAGCAATATGTCATAGGCAGAGATGGGCAGTAACTTTTTTCAAGTAACGAGTAAAGTAAGGGATTACTATTGCAAAAACGGTAATTAGATTACCGTTACTTTTCCGTAGGAACGCTGCGTTACTGCGTTACTAAAACCGTGATTTTTTTGCGAGAATGTCTCACGACAGTGACGTAAGCCAGGTAGTGACAACAGCTGTGTGCAGATCAACAATGGATCACATATCGATTGTGGGAGAGAGTATGAGCGTGCAGCGTTTAAAGCGTGGAAGCACTGACCTTACTTTGAGTTTGATTCCATAAAAAGTTACAAAAACATTAGTGTCTGTTGTGCGTGGGAAGAAAACTTCTTTTTACAGCGAAAAAAAACCCTAAACAAGCACCGAGTGCGCAACGACGTAATGGGAAATTCACAGAGAAACTCGCGGATTCTTCAACTGACCGCGGCACACCTGCACCAGGGCAAACCTCCGCCTACCGCAGTCCTGCTTTACAGGTGAAAATAGAGCAAAAGGACCGCTGAGTCTTTGACTTTATTTATTTTCTGCTGTGTTTTACTTGCATCTGTTTGAAAGAGTGAGTGAAAACACAAAAAATATTTTATTTTATGTGCTGGAATGTGTAGAAAATAGGTTTAAATGTTAAACTAATTTCTTCAAGTCAGAGAATGTTGCATATAATTAAATTTTTGCTTGATGCATAAAATTAAAAGATTAAAACTGATAAAACAAATTTTAAAAAGAGACTTTTCCATTTGATTGCATTTTGTATGATGGATTATGTAGAAAAAGTAGAATTGGGCTGAAAGATCTATCGCTTTATCACCTCTTCAGGATGTAAATCGTGTTTTTAAAAAGTAACTAAGTAACTAAGTAATTAATTACTTTTGAAAATAAGTAATCAGTAAAGTAACGGGATTACTTTTTGGGGAAGTAATCAGTAATTAGTTACTGATTACTTTTTTTAAGTAACTTGACCAACACTGGTCATAGGTGGACTCTTGGCACTACTGACATCATCTTCGCCTTTCAGATGTTCCTTTTAGGGGGGATCGTCTGCCTCCATCTCAGTAAGTTCCCCAAATATTCCTCTGCCAAGCAAAAAGTGTCCTTTCTCTAACTTTGTCTCCAAATCACTCAACCTGAGCTACACCTCTGATTTACTCATTTCTAATCCCTTTCCTCTTGCTCACTCCCAACAGAAATTGTATTGTATTGTATCTTTATTTATTTCAGACATAATAAAACAAACAACCAAAAAAACAAAAAAAACAATATATACTCGTCTACATGTACTTTCGTTTACGGATACGAATATATGTGTAGATATACACACACACACGTATTTGTACAGACAAGCAAAAAAGAAATATAATAAAATAAAACACATTCGTCTAACATGAAATAACAATTGTTTGGTCTGAAAAGGAGTAGGAAGAAGTATACACATACTTATTAACTCCTACCCCTGCTCAACATCTTATTAATCCCACATATTTACCTAATTCTCCTCATCACATATTCCACACAATACACAAGAAACTTATATCAACAAGGCTGGCACGATATTTATAATTTCAAATCTAAGCATCTAGTATATTGTTCAGTTGCACCTCATAACTCTTTCCCATTTCTTCATGGAGTTCATTGGGTTTATCCCTGTGTACTTTCTCCAGCTCTGCACATCTAATATATTTAACACATCTTTCACTTGCTTCCTCTTCTTAATTTCCTTAAAGTTCATCCTACAGACATCCGATACTGCCTAGCTACATTCTCCCCTGACACCACCTTGCAGTCTCCTATCTTTATCAGACTGCACCTTCTGCATTACGTGTAGTGTATTTTACTACTGCTACCACCACTCCTTCCACATTTCTTTCCTTAATACCATACTAACCCTACAACTCCTTTTCACCATTGTTCCCTTCATCTACATGTCAATGGAAATCTGCTCCAATCACCACTCCTTCCCCCTGAGGATATTCTTGCCAACTTCATCCAACTTACTACAGAATTCCTCTTTCTCTTCAAACTGATTCAGCTTCCAGCTTCCGACTTGGGACCCTACCCGACAATCTCTTCATCTCCAAGATTACCTGTACTCCGTTCCTCCTCTTACCTACATTATGGTAGAACAGCTTGAATCAATCTCCAATCTCCACTGTTCTTCCTTCCTTCCTTTCTACTTGGTCTCTCCATCTTATCATTAAACTCTCTCTCCCTTTAACAGTCATACTTTCTACATTTAATCCCTATTCCCACGATCATACACCTGTCTTACCTTCATTCTCGCTTACTCCAACCATGCCCTCGCCCTTTCCTCTGCCTTCATCTTCAGCCAGCAGCACTATAGTTTTCACCTTGTTAGCAAATAGCATCAGAAGTGGTCATTGCTAACCTGGACCCGGTGTGAAACGCTCTTTTTTAATGATCTGGATGCTTGACAAAGAATTTACACCAGATGTGTTTCCTGATGCAACCCTCTGCATTTATTGGGCTTGGGACTGCCTCAGTGTCAGCTGACTAACCAGATAAACTTAATAGTAATGATACTGTAGTAAATCAAAGCTAACTGGATTGTCTGTCTCCATTTGTCTGTTGATGGCTGGGCAACTTGTCCATGGTGTACCCAGTCTCTTACCCACTCTTATCAGGCATAGCAGCACTCCCATGACCCTGAATTGGATAAGTGGTTTTTAAAAAAATGAATGGATGGATGGTTAGGTAAAATGTCAGGCCTGAAGTGACAGGGTGGGCCAGGGTAAAAACTCAGGAGAGCCAGGGTAAAAGGGCCTTCATGACATTTATCCACTTGCGGTGGGCTTAAATGGCACTGGGTGAATCACCGGCCTCTTTGTAGGCCACGTTAAAACCCGTCCCTGGTAGTATCAAAGTGCTATCAGAGTGGTAAAAGGAAAGTCCCTTGACTTCCAACTGCAGAGTGACCATTTCTTCAAATGTCACTCCAGTGGTGCCTGTAACTTTGACACATATGTGAGTCACTAAATTTTCTTTTTCCACTGTATATTTAACAAAATTAATGTACGGATCACTCTTATCAATAGTTATAATGTTTGAACCAAAACTCCCACAAAAATAAGGGAATAGGTATGGCAGAAACTGATTAATAAAAAGTACATTAAAAGCAATTTATTTATTTAAAAATAAAAATTAATTAATTAATTAAAAGTTAATTCATTTTGAGACTGTGCAGGTCATCACATTATGTCTGTGGAATACAGAGATGGGCAGTAACGCGTTACTGTAATCCAATTACTTTTTTCAAGTAACGAGTAAAGTAAGGGATTACTATTGCAAAAACGGTAATTAGATTACTGTTACTTTCCCGTAGGAACGCTGCGTTACTGCGTTACTAAAACCGTGATTTTTTGAGAGAATGTCTCATGACAGTGACGTAAGCGAGCGCGCCGTTCGTGACAACAGCTGTGTGCAGATCAAAAATGGATAATATATGAGCATGCAGCGTTTAAAGCGTGGAAGTACTGACCTTACTTTAAGTTTGATTCCATAAAAAGTGACAAAAACATTAGTGTCCGTTGTGCGTGGGAAGAAAACTTCTTTTTACAGCGAAAAAAAACCCCTAAACTTCCAAGCAAGCACCGAGTGTGCTACAACGTAATGGGAAACTCACAGAGAAACTCGCGGATTCTTCCACTGACCGCTGCGGCACACCTGCACCAGGGTAAACCTCCGCCTGCCATATTCCTGCTTTACAGGTGAAAATAGAGCAACAGGACCGCTAGTCTTTGATTTTATTTATTTTCTGCTGTGTTTTACTTGCATCTATTTGAAAGAGTGAGTGTTAACACAAAAAAAAATTATGTGCTGGAATGTGCAGAAAATAGGTTTAAATATTACACAAATTTCTTCCAGTCAGAGAATCCATCCATCCATCCATCCATCTTCATCCGCTTTGTCCGGGGCTGGGTCGCGGGGGCAGCAGCCTAAGCAAAGAGGCCCAGACCTCCCTCTCCCCAGCCACCTCCTCCAGCTTGTCCGGGGGAATACCAAGGCGTTCCCAGGCCAGCCGAGAGATATAATCTCTCCAGCGTGTCCTGGGTCTGCCCCGGGGCCTCCTCCCGGTGGGACATGCCTGGAACACCTCACCCAGGAGGCGCCCAGGGGGCATCCTTGTCAGATGCCCGAACCACCTCAGCTGGCTCCTTTCGATGTGGAGCAGCAGCTGCTCTACTCTGAGCCCCTCCCGGATGGCCGAACTTCTCACCCTATCTCTAAGGGAGAGGCCAGCCTCCTTTCGGAGGAAGCTCATTTCTGCCGCTTGTATCCGCGATCTTGTTCTTTCGGTCACTACCCACAGCTCGTGGCCATAGGTGAGGGTAGGGACGTAGATCGACCGGTAAATTGAGAGCTTCGCTTTTACACTCAGCTCCCTCTTCACCACGACGGACCGGTGCAGCGTCCGCATTACTGCAGCTGCAGCCCCAATCCGTCTGTCGATCTCCGGCTCCCTTCTCCCATCACTCGCGAACAAGACCCCGAGATACTTGAACTCCTCCACTTGGGGCAGGAACTCATCCCCGACCCGGAGTGGGCACTCCACCCTTTTCCGGCTGAGAACCATGGCCTCAGATTTGGAGGTGCTGATCCTCATTCCCGCTGCTTCACACTCGGCTGCGAACCGTTCCAGTGCGAGCTGGAGGCCCTCACCCGATGAAGCCAACAGAACCACATCATCTGCAAAAATCAGAGAATGTTGCATATAATTAAATTTTTGCTTGATGCATAAAGTTAAAAGATTAAAACTAATAAAACAAGTTTTAAAAAGGGACCTTTCCATTTGATTACATTTTGTATGATGGATTATGTAGAAAAAGTAGAATTGGGCTGAAAGATCTATCGCTTTATCACCTCTTCAGGATGTAAATCGTGTTTTTAAAAAGTAACTAAGTAACTAAGTAATTAATTACTTTTGAAAATAAGTAATCAGTAAAGTAACGGGATTACTTTTGGGGGGAAGTAATCAGTAATTAGTTACTGATTACTTTTTTCAAGTAACTTGACCAACACTGGTGGAATATTATACTAATTTTAAACTTGTAACTCCAAGTATATCATATCTCATACATGAGTTTTCTGCTTTGAGACATCTGTTGTTAAATTAAAATGCATTCAACTGAAACGTCCAAAACATTAAAATTACAATTAGAGCTCTGATATTGATTCAGCGGTAGAACTTATACTGTAGTAAAACTGTAATAAAATAACTTTTTCCTATGTCAGACGTAATGGCCATTTGAAAACAAAAAACACATAACCTGGTAATTCTATCCATTTTTGAAGGATTGTTATCTCTTGCAGTTGTACTACAAGTGAAGAAAATATTCATATTTACAGATAACACACAACACATGGTCATATTCATGACTTAAATAACACTAATTTCAGTTATTTCAGCTTTTAGGACACTGCAGGCCAAATTAAGTCTGGGGTTTAGTAGCGCCCCTTTGCTCTTGTGTGCTACATTTTTAGCTGTATCATCTAAATTGCGGCATCATCATGTCGTTTAATTTAGTTAATTTATTTATTTATTTATTTTATCTGAATTTAATTTATACAGCATGGAAGGAACACAAGTTCAAAGTATAATAATTTTTTTTTTAACTTTCTAGTTCCTCCACAAAACCTGCTGAAATGATCATAACATCAAAAAACATTACTATATGTGTTAAACAAAGTTTTGTAAACTGAAAACTGCTGTGTAGCCTCTGTGCATTAAATCCACAGATGATTAAGGAACACTGTTTCATTGTCTTTGGCAATGTGGAAAAATGAGAACATTATGGGAAGAAGTGGAAGAAGGGAATTGTATAAAATTGTATTCAAATAAAAATGGACAAACATTGTGACTCAATACATTATGAAACATTATGGATTATGGATCTCCAATCTTACACGACAGAGTCAAATGCATACTGAGTGACAAAATAGTGAAAAGGTTCAAATTTTGTTGCTCTGTTTAATCCAAATCTTTTACAATCAGAAGGGGGAAAACAGGACAGGACTATGTATACAAAACAGGACTATGTATACACACGCGTCTGGGTCTGGACACACTGAGTGTAGAACAGACTACACAGGAAATAAGGCAAAGACAGCAAACAAAACACCAGATACACACAAGATTTTTTTTAAAACAGGAATTAAAAACCAAAAGTTAGTCTTATAAAATAAAACAAAAAGATAGTTACCAGAACATGTGTAGGATTAAAATTGTGTATCTGAAAATTGCCCTTGTAATGTGGTAAAGGACCAGAGCGCCTGACTGCAGCTTGATGGATAATAAGCTAATCAGAAGTGCTTCGACTATGGAGCCTGAGTGTGTGAATAAAACACAGGAAACAGAAAAAGAGCTCAAAAATAAATGTATTATGTATGTTAAGGTGATGTGAGGTGATTTTATAGACAGATATACAATAAGAATAACAATAATAGTACAAAACAACTAATTTGGTCCCAAAGGGGAAGTGGAACAAGACTGAGTCCAGTTCAGTTCAGTCTAGTCTAGTTCTGTTGACCTGTGATAGGTCATGTTTCAACAGTTCAATAGCTCAAATTAGTCCATTTGTCAGTTCACGTATTCACAGGTCCTACCGCAATGCAGCGGTGGTCAGGTGGATCGCCATCCCACGCTGATCAGGGCTTTGATTGGGGAAGAAAAAAAAAACCTGACCAAAACATGGTCAAAAAACATAAATGATCATTCAATATTAAATTAGAACAGTGTTCTACTGCCTTGACAGAATAAATAAATCCATAAATAACAAAGTCAAATAATTATTTCATATAACAATCAATAAACCAATAACCAAACAAATCCTAATATCTCATTCTTATAATGAATTTCATTCAAAATAAGTTATAGAAAAACATTTAAATGGGTCCCATCAAAGTAAAGTGATTTAGCAATAAAGTTATTAAACATTATTCAAGGTCAATTAAATATCTACAAAACAGATTTAACTCTAGGTGTTGCACAACAAGTTCAATAACCTAAAAGGATAAGTCCCATAGGCCGTTTTGGCATTATATCAGAAAAGTAACAAAAAACATCCAAAACGAACAAAATCGAGAGAGGGTATTAAGTTGAATAAATCGGCCGGGTTATTGCACGCTGTCAATCGATATGGAGTCCGTAAATAGTCAATATCTGACAAGCACACCAACCACAGAGATAGCAGCAGCAATGAGAGCAGGGGATGTGCAGCTGATTGACCCGGAACTTATAAAGAGTTCATTCCCGCCACAATAAAGGGATTTCCGGAAGTGGGGTCAGATGTTACCTCGGTTACACTACAGTTTCAATATATTGCACCTGTAACACTCCACTTACTCTACTTTGAACAAAATTGGTAGGACAAGCCCATGAAACAATACTCCTAATGTTGTTTGCTGGATGGTAGGTGACTGTTTGCTAACACATCCAATTTAAGACTTATAAAGATGCTAATATTGTGTTTTTACCGTCTGGCCCTCTATGAAATTCAGTTAATATTACTAAATAAGCTTTTTAAACACTGGGTCGAGTCTCTACAATCTTTACTTTAAAAATGCTTTTAGGATTTGCTACTGTGACCTAACTGGACTAACAGGGATAATTGTACGTAACTCCTGACAGAGAACCAACAAATCCGCCCTGAAATGCTAAAGGACCTGCTCTTTCAAGATATACTGTGTTTGAATCAGTCTTCCAACAAAAGCCTGCTGAGTGTTATTGATTTGGTAATGCATCAGCAGCTTTCCTTTTTCCTCTTCTCCTCTCACTCAGCTTTCTTGTGCCACATTTTTTATTTATTTGTAGAACTCAGTTATTTATACCACCAAGAGGATTAATTGATGACTGGATAATAAATCCATGGGGCTTTGATGTCTAATTTTGAAGAAGTTTTCAATAATGTTTTCAGTACATTTTAATATATTTACCTCTTTGTTGGAGCAAACACAGACCACGATAAGACACTCAATGTTCTGTTTTTGAGAAGTGTTATTTATTGGTTTTTCAGATCGCAGCAGGGCTAGTTAGACCAAATGACAAAGGCGTCTACTTGCACCCATAAAAAAACAGCATGTTACCCAATAACTAGCTGAAAAATAATTATGTTTCTCTTTTTTCTGCACTTTGAACACTGACAAAAGGGTCTCTAACTCTGATAAGTGTCTTTAGGCAGAATAGGGGCAATCCAGCTTATTATTGATGAAGCACTGGTAGAGTCTGAGTACTGAAACCCAGAAAATGAGTTAAAGATCATGAAAAAGGTTAAAAAAAAATAGTCAAAGGAGCTTGCAAAGAAAAGCGTCTGGACTTCTTTAAGTTGCTTGAAGACGTTTCACCTCTCATCCGAGAAGCTTCTTCAGTTCTAAGGTCAAATGGTGGAGAGTCCCAGATTTAAACCTAGTGGGAGTAACCCCCCACAGAGGGACAAAAGGACCCCCTGATGATCCTCTAATCGCTTGAGCCAAGGTGTGAAACTGGGTGTGGGTCCCAATCAGCCAGAGTTTCAAGTGAGCTCATTGTGAAACCTGGCCCCACCTTGTCATGCGAATTTTGAACTCTGTTCAAAGATGGTCGCTCACAGTGGACGTAGATGGCTTCTTTCACTCCTCTTTCAAACCATCTGTCGTCTCTGTCCAAAATGTGAACATTGGCATCCTCGAAAGAGTGTCCTTTGTCCTTGAAAGAGGAGTGAAAGAAGTCATCTACGTCCACTGTGAGCGACCATCTTTGAACAGAGGCGGTGGTTTACGACACCAACTGTCTGCCATCTATAATCCAGTTTTGAGTTCCCTCCCCAGACGCCTTAACGCCCACTCACATCCTGGGCCATCTGACCTCAGGAATTCGCATGATAAGGTGGGGCCAGGTTTCACAATGAGCTCACCCGAAACCCTGGCTGATTGGGACCCACACCCAGTTTCACACCTTGGCTCAGGCGATTAGAGGATCATCAGGGGGTCCTTTTGTCCCTCTGTGGGGGGTTACTCCCACTAGGTTTATATCTGGGACTCTCCACCATTTGACATTAGAACTGAAGAAGCTTCTCGGATGAGAGGTGAAATGTCTTCAAGCAACTTAAAGAAGTCCAGACGCTTTTCTTTGCAAGCTCTTTGACTACGATGACCTGGATGACTGAGAACCTTCACAGACATGTTAAAAAAAAAAAATGTTTTTAAAAACAGCAGCTATATAACAGGATCCCTCATTTCCAGTCAAAGCCATTTGTTAGGCACAGACTCAATATATATGTAAATTCTAAGGTAATGGGACTGCTGATCAGAATATTTAATACTTCACTATCAGTAGTCACCATTTTATAAAACTTGATGGCTATAAACACCTAATCACATTCATACCTACTTTCCAGATGTGCAAAAAACACGACCTTGATTTGCATCATGGCAAAATTTACATCAGGCTTTGATTTTTCCACATGAAGTCATGAAATGTAATGATCACAGAGAAGTAATGTGCGATACCACTGATTTGAAACCAAGTAAAATTGGTTTCAAATCAATTTTAAACCAATTTAAACGTAGCTTCATAGTGAAGCTACGTTAGCTTCACTATGAAGCTAACATAGTAATCACTATGTTAGCTTCATAGTGATTACAGAACATCAGACTACTTGTTCTTAATGTTTAATTATAAAGAGTTATCATATTGAAAACAAAAAAAAAACTGGAGTTGTGTGTTAATTGACGCTATTTGAATACTTGCCTGGACATTTCAACAAAAACATTCAACGTTCATACTTTCAGTCATTCACAGTAGTGCTGTGCCGACACTACAAATTTTAATATCAATTCAATACCAAGTAAATACAGGGCCAGTATTGCCGATGTCAGTACCAGTAATTTTAAGTTATTCAGGCAGCTGACTGGTGGAGCGTAGTGTGCCATGACTTATGAGACGAATTCTCAATTTGCAAATTCTGAACACATTTTAATTACCACTATATCACTGTGATTGTTACTTTCCACAATAAGCTATCACAACAAATCACACCTTTCAGCTTTTCGTGTGTTTTGAAACTGGGTTTTTGGAGACCTGGAATATAAATATTTCTGTCTTTAAAGCACACAAAAAGATTTTCATAGTGCATGTTTGAGGTTTATTTTTCAAAAAAGAAATAATTAACACAGTTCAGCGGGCTACATACTGAACTTGATGGATAAAAGCAAAGTACCGATCCAATTGTGCTAGTATTGATCTGATACAAGTACTAGTGTTGGTATTGATACTATTGATATCTGGATCGATCTGCCCACCTTTATCACAGAGGTTTTGTAGAAGACACGCTGCCATCCAAATCATGTGTAGCTCAGGCAAGACTTTGCTTATTTCAGCAAAATCACACCAGACCACGTTTACCACATATTACATCAGCTCGGTGCCATAGAAAGACTCAAGCAGAAAGGCTGCATGAGCGGCCTACCCTACATCGAGGTCATCTACTGAAATCAGCCAGGTGCTGCTAATTAAATACACTTGATTTATTGAATATTACCAAGTGTGAGCGCTTCTATCAAAGCAGAGGTTTGGGCAGTTTGTTTAGAGAACTCACATGAGCTAGATATCACACTCTACAAGGCTCAGTTAGCATGGTAATTGTTAAACTTCATGACAGTACAATTGCAAAAATGACTGAACAAGTATGACTTGTTTGGGTGGATGATCCCTGTTAACAAAAAAAAAAGTATATGGCAGCGCGGTTTAAGTTTGCAAAACTGCAAAAACCTTTGTCTGAACATGGAGAGCAATTTAATAAAAACAAACAAATCGTATTCGTGAGTTAAAGTAAGGAGTAGGATTAGGGTTAGGGTTGTGACCTCAGAGGATTAACATTCATCTATGTCTTGACATTAAGAAGTGATTAACTCTCGACAGATTTTTTAATACCACTTGAAGTTTTTTGTGAGCCCCTGTAGAAAGCCAAGCCTTTTTCTGCCCAATTTGCTTGCTATAATTGGTCAATTCCTTCACATAAGTGTCTCTGACTCAGCTGACACAGGCTGCTAATTGGTAATTCGCCCTCATTAGCCACACCTTTGTTATTCTGTTTACAACAGTAATGAAGTTATTCAGAATTGAGGCTCCTTGCTAAACTGATTAGAGTTTTTTTTGTCTTCCAGCTCCCTTCTGGTTATTTTTTTCTCTGCTGCAGCACATTACTGAAACATAACTGTTTTATTTTTGCGTCTTTAGATATATTGTATATGACAGATATTTTTTCCCTATCATTTCTATTGAGTTTCTTACAGTATTTACAGTACTTCCAAATGATGCCAACAGCAAAAGATAGCAAAAGGGCTTTTTGGTGACTCATCCCAGAACTCCAGGAGTGATTTTCTCCCTTAGCTGTCTCATCCTCTCTCTGGTTTCTACATAGATGGCCAACAGAACAGGCCTCATTTCTCCTCCACAGCCTTTCCTAGTCATTACTTTTACTTTCACATCGCTCTCTCTTTCTCTGTGCTCCTCTTGTCCCCCACCCAATCCCCTCACTCAAGCCTTTCTTGCTGGTTTCACCATACCCAGGATAAATGCTTTCAGAGGGTGAAGAATGAGTCATCCTGCTTCCCTAGGAGGTCACTGTTAATGCATACCGATGATGTTGTGGCCAGATGGCTAGTGTTCTATGAAGGATTACATAAGGGGAGCAGTATTACACAAAGTCAACGGGATAGAGAGGAAAAGGAGAGCCACATGGACTTTGAAACCAAACTAGCTGTATATAAAGGCTACCTGAGAAACTCATCATAAATAAAAAGAATTTCTGCAGATTCACCTAAAGTTAACATTTAGGAGACGCAGACATGACAACAGCGATCACTTTTTTGCACACACACTACAGGTTTTTACAACTATATGCGAGCAGTGGAGTAAAAACTTGGACACACTTATAATCTGTTAGTCCTGGGCTTTCAGTTAACCCAGCCTTCTCTCCCATACAGATAGGCCACACTAGGGAAATTGTGATGGGTGTAGAAAACAGCTCTGGTACTAGTGTTAGTAGTTAATTTACTTTGTCATTTTTTTTTCTTCTGTGTTTAAAAGGATTGGTGTAAAGTGTCCAAGGTGCTATTTGAACTTCACCATGTCATTGTGACCACGGCTACATGCCTAAATGTACCTAAAGTATCTAAATGTGCCAAAGAACGTGTCCAGTGAGTGCGTAATATATAACACTTTAATCCTGCCACCCCACAGCTATTTATATATACAATGATGAACCTTCTGAGTTATATCAGTTAGTCATTTTCTATTTTTCCCTTTGCATTATACAGTATGTAGTAGGTTAGGTTTCTCACATATTGTGTTTTCAAGTGCTCAAAAAGATACAAATTGACGATGGTCGGTGCCTTTTATGCATAAGTAGCAATGCAGCAGGTGATTGGTTTTTGTTGTGTCATTACCAAGTTATACACATTTTAATTTGCTTTTTTCAGAGCTGCTGGTCAGCAGCATGTTTGCAGTAGTTATGTTTGTAGCTGCCATACTTTTTGAAATCTGATGAAGGTGTAAGCTAGGCGACCAGACTTTGATTCATGGTAGTAACATCACACCACAAACTTGGAGTTACATTTGAAGGGGTGCACATGAGCTGTGACCTACAGCTAGATAGAATATCATATCTACAATTGCAATTTAATCTAATCTTAAGATGCAGCTTTAAATCACCATTTAGTCTCACACTCTCTTCGGAAACACTGGCAATGTACGGAGACCCAACTGCCTTCTCACCATTGCCCTTCAGAAAGAACCCAGTTTACTTTTGTGCACTTTTAATCAGAATTCTATTGAGAAGAAGATTCGTGATATGATTTGATTTATTTATTTATTTATTTATTTTTTTAAGGAGGGCCAAAATAACATCCACAGAAAAATAGTATCCAGTCCCAGTGCTCTCTGAATCCATTGTGCATGCTTGAATGGTTTGCTTCTCCAAATCACAGACAGCCAGACAGGAAAGTGAAAGCAGGGGTGAAACACCATGCTGGAGCCAAAATTTTACGAGTGGAAGAAAGCTTCTATTCCACTGGTAGCACAGTCACAGTCTGTAACAAACAATAACAGTCGGTTAACTTCTAGCAAGCTCCCAACTCTCTTCTCTCCTGTGCATATTCTCCAATTAATATAAATGAAGAGGGGCTGTGCAGTGAGCTAACGCAGACAGATCTCCCCACTTTATATCATCATTATTAAGTGTCTCTGACCTGTGGGGGAGCTGAGAAGCCTCCTCCTCACCAAGGTGAAAAAATAAGAAAAAAACAAATGCATGGTGGCTTTGCAAAGGAGGACGTGTAACACTAGAGAATATAGGAATTTATTTTTGTTTTTACTTTCACACCACTAATTATTTTCCCTTTGAGGTCTACTTTCTGAGGCACGTTTCCATGGAGTGCACCCAAAGGACTCCAGCAGCTGTCAGTTTTTCGGCCACTTTGAGGAGCCTTGTTAAGCTTTCCAAATTATTCAGGGAAAAAGAGGAGAGAAGAGAGTGGCTTCTGTTTAGTAGAACCATAGCATTTTGTAAAATTCCATTTTCATATACAAAAGTGAATGTTAGCTAAAGTCATTGTGTCAATAATGCCAAGTAATTTTTCACCATACAGTCTTTGCCCTTCAATACAATGAAACTTATATTTACCGTTAATATTTGAGTGACATTTAACACTGAAAAATGACACGTGGAAAGGGTTCAATTGTGTACATGACGTAAGATAAGTGACTGTAGTGACGTGCTATTGTACTAGGGCTGATAGTCGACTAGTCACTAATTATTTTTGCGATTAGTCGACTAATCGTGCATGCATTGGACGTAAAACGTACAGGTTATTGCACCAGCATGCATCTGCTCTTATGTAACTATCATTAGCTTACAGCTTGAAGTGTTTAAGGTATGTGCTTAGATGGTAGTTTATTAAACTTTCAATGAAGATTGTCTCTGTGGAGTTTAATAAACTCACCAATCTGCTCTTTGCTCCCTAAAATATAACAGGACACTGGAGTAAAATCTCGACCATCTCACACTTCTGTTTAATCAGTTTTCTGTTTGACGTTTATTCAGCTGTGTGAAAACTATAACTTTAATCTCAGCCAAACAAATAAAACACTGAAAAAAGTCAAACAAAAATATTTTTAAGTTATATATCATGTTTAAGCTGAGTAGCGAAAGACCGCGGGGATCTGAAAAGATGTGCCGGGAGTTCGCTGTTCTTGCCGGATCTAGTGAGCCTTGACCTCCCTGTTAGTTATCGAGCTGAAAATGTCGGAGCACTTTTGCAAATATGTGATGTCTTGATAAACCAAGCAGATATTAGAAGTTTACACAGCTACATTCTCGCCTGAAAATATCTTATAAGTTTATTTTGTCACCCAAAAAGAGTAATAAGAGTAATATTAAAACTAAGTAGCTGCCGCCATTGATGGAAACTGGAATTGGCTAAGCTGCGCTATAAATTCTGGGATACGCTGGGCCACAAATGATACACCCGACCCATCCTTCAAATCTGGGGAAAAGGAGTACGCATTTGGAGGAGTCTTGGAGAAGGCTTTGGACAGCGTTCATCTCGTTGCTGTCACGTAATCAGCCTATAAATGCGGCCTCCGAAGGATGCGGCCCCTGAATTTGGAAACAGCTACAATACCTGAGACTGCTTCTTCTTCTTCTTTGGCATTTAAAGCAGCTAGCATCCTTGTAGATGCAGTGCTGCTATCTTCTGTTTCAGTTTGTTATTACACTCTTAAATCCTACTACTTATTCCTGCGTCTTTCAGGATCTTACAAAGCTTCAAACGACATTGCAACTATTAAATTAGTCGTCGACGTAGTCGTGACTAGTCGACTAATCGTGACAGCCCTATATTGTACACAATCCCCTTTTTTTGTTTTTTGTTTTTTTAAATCAACCAATCCCTGATAGCTTTGTGAGAGTTTGCAAAGAATTTCCCATTTAAAACTTTATTTCAGCACTGCTGCCTATAACCACCAAAGAGAACTTTGATACACAAATGATATTCCATATCATTTTTTCTTTGATTAGTAGGTATCCCGATTAGGTGTGTATGCTCATTTCAAAAGTATTTATAGCCCTTATGAAGTTGAAGCTGGCATTTCCCAACCATATCTGTACTTCATAAGTCACAATGACAAAGCTAAAATGTGCTCAGCTGTTTTTGCAAAAATCAGAAAAAACTCAAATTATAAATTTAAGACACTCAGACACTTTTGTAAACCTTTACACTATTACATCTAGAAAATCCTTTTTATTGACAAATGTCAGCCATTATTAGCAAATATTCTTTCAACATATTGATTTCACTATATTAGTACTAAATCTAATTCTCCACTTGTATGTTCTGCTGCTACCTCAATCATTCGCAACTAAATTTCTACACCCAGGCTTGTCACTCTGCTTACTGTGCCCTCCAAGTCTTATTAGCTAGTTTCTCCGTTGCTTATTGCCCATTTTAAAACCTCTGTCACTAAGACCTGGCTTAAACAAGGGGACTGCTGGCCTTTTATAACACAATAATTACAGCTTCTTTAATTCATCGAGGCCATAATCCATCCATCCTCTTACAACTTTTCCATTTCATTATTTTGAATCACTATCCTTCAAAAATCCAGTTTGCTACATTATTATCTACCAAACGCTGAAATCCTGCACTGATTTCTTGAAATTTCTCCTGCTTGCTCTAATCTCTTTTCAAATTTGACGATTTTTTTTAGTAGCAGACTTTAACTTACATAGCAACGATCCTTCAGGTTGTAATGACACAGAATTTGCATTTCATTTCAGCTGGTTGAAAATGTTAAAGGCCCTCATGTTACAAGCAATCTGTATGGTCATCTTTGATGAACCATCAACAGCTAGCCTTTCCGTTCGCTTCTCTGATATATTCATATCAAAACATGGGTTTTCCAGTTTTCATTTGACTCGAGTAAGTGGTTTAGTTAGTCTTAGCTCATTAGCGCTAGATAAAATGTTCCCATTAAAATATGGATTATTCTAAACTGCCAATCCTTCCTCTTGGTTTACTAAGTACATTTGTCGCCACAGGAGCGAGTGTAAGAATGCTGAATAGAGATGCAAGTAAACAAACTTGCTCACTGTCTTCACATGATAAAATTATTAATTACACTCAATCAACTTTAACTCCATTGACCAACTAATTAATCCCACTCAGTCTGGGTTTCCTCACACGTCTTCTTATGACTGTGAAAAGTTTCTAAATGTCTTTGTTAGCAAAATATATGGTGTCAGATTAAACTTCAGCCCTGGAGCTTATCAACCTGACCTCTTTACTCACCCTGCTCTGCTTTCTGAGTTTTACTGATTCCGATAACAGATTTCCTGGACAGAGATTATTATATATGAGTTTCTTCTTGCAAGAGGGTCTGCCTGTAATCTCCCCTTGTTCTCTGTTTTATTATCAGTCAGTCTCTTTCATCTTGTTGCATGCATGATATCCCCAAGAGAGTCAACGTGTTCCTTTTAGCCGGTTGAGGCGACTTTTGTTGTGATTTGGTGCTATATAAATAAAATTGAATTGAATTGAATTGAGGGCAGCACGGTGGCACGGTGGTTAGCACTGTTGCCGCACAGCAAGAAGGTCCTGAGTTCAATTCCTCCATCAGGCCGGGGTCTTTCTGTGTGGAGTTTGCATGTTCTCCCCGTGTTTGCGTGGGTTCTCTCCGGGTACTCCGGCTTCCTCCCACCGTCCAAAGACATGCAGCGAATGGATGGATGGATGAATTGAATTGAATCTTTCACAAATCCTTATCTGGTTTCTCTCAGGATCATAACACTGAAACTGCATTACTCAAAATTAGTAATGATGCTCTGGGATAAAGGTGAGCCTTCCAGTTTAGTATATATGTCAAAATGTATGCTTAAATGTATATTTGCATATAGTGTATGTTGAGGTGTAAACACTTATTTAGTTGTGGGTTTTCTGTAATGATTGACTTTATGTAGAACTCTGCAATAGAACCCATAGACCCTCAAGCTTTCCTTGTATAAAAGATGTCCAGGCGGGACAAGAAGTACACTGAACTAATAGTGAACTTCCACCTTTCACATTGACAAAACTCACATTTTGAAACAATTTTTCCAAGCAAAACTAGACCACCAGCTGCAGGCCATTCAATATCAAAATGTTTGCTGGAATCTCCAGAAAAGAAAAGCAGCACAGGTTAGGTTAAAAGGCACAAGAAAGACTACGGAGTCTGCAAAACTGCATTTAAAGCAGTCAGCAACTGAACTATGTGGACAGAAATGCAGGTACTTGCACTCTAAAAAGTAATTCAGAGGCTTAGTTATCACTATAAATATAAGTTAGATGAGCCTGATAAAATCTATAAATATCCTTTTAGTAATTATTTGAGTTTGATAAGTTGGAATAAATGTCTAAAATGTTAACGTTTGTGTTAAATTAAGGTATTTATTTACATTTATCTCAGACAAAAAAATCAGTATGTGGTTCACAGAATACCTTCTTTGCATGTACTTAATATTTTTGTTTAAAATTGAATCAAAATGTTTGAGAAATATGTATCTATACTCATCAGTATCTTGTACTAAAATCATTAATTATTCAAATCAATATTATTTATTGTCAGCAACTACAACTGAAAAGTGTAAGTAAAACACGTTAACGTAGAGTAATTGAGTACCATGAGCCTTTTCCATTGTTTTGCTCATTTTGTTTTTTAAGTACTCTGAGCTCTTGTGTTTGCTGTCCTGGTTTGCCAGCTAAAAGGGAAAAATCTCTTTTATTTTTAATGCTTGTTTATTTCAAGTTATTGCCATGTTTATGAAAATTAAGTTTTCAATTGGAAAAATGTTTAACATGTGGTCATTTTTCATACATGTATTATGAAAAGCACAACTACATATTAGTTTGTTTAGGTTTTTAGACTTAGACTACCAGTGAAATACAATAACATTCATGTTTGAATGTTAGGGGGTGATCGTGGCTCAAGAGTTGGCAGTTCGTCTTGTAATCGGAAGGTTGCCGGTCGAGCCCCAGCACCGACAGTCTCGGTCGCCTACTGGTTGCCTACAGCCTACTGGTGGTCACAGGGCCCGGTGGTGCCCCAGGGCAGCTGTGGCTGCTATATAGCATGCCATCACCAGTGTGTGAATGACTGAATGATTCACACACACATTCAGGATGACTGAATGCAGTGCAAAGTGCTTTGGGGTCCATAGGGACTAGGTAAAGCGCTATACAAATACAAGCCATTTACCATATTTAATATTAAGTACAATTTTGATTACGTTCAGTTTACAATAATGAGTAAATGGAACAAAATTTTGGATTAACTGACCATCTATATTTCAGTTACATTGACCAAGCATGTCAGTGTTATTTACTCAATTCTTTCATGTTTGTGTAACAACTACAATTATTCATTTCAACTTAATATGTTTAAGCGTAAGTTATTCAATTGATCAAGTATACTGAACAGATTTGACTAGTTTCCAAAGTGTTGCCTCAAAAATTTTAAGTAAATGTCAGTTTTAGTTTTTAGAGTGTGCGTGATACCCCCCAACCCAGCAGATTCCGAGTGATGTGGTGCTTCCTGGATCTCCCCAAAGGCAGAGTATCCCTGCTTCCATCATCCTTCTCCCGCCTATTCCACAAAATATTATCAGCTTCATGGTATTTAAAATTGAATGGCTCCAATTCTTCAGCATATCGTTTTGGTGCTATAATAAAAAACAGGCGCTCTTCGTTACCTTCAAGTGTTTGTGCTTTCTACCTGCTAACCTTGATTCTCTGTCTACTTCCTCATTACCTGCTCAAGCTCAGTTCCAAAAAGCTGTTTGTCCCTCAGCCTCTTCTTTGGAGATGTTTGGTGCACACCACCAGCCACTACTGAACAAAGTGAAAGAAACCACAGAAATCCACTCACCAATCTCTGCTACTTGGAACCCTGAGTTTGAAATCAGAGTTCTACCATTGCTTAAATATAACAGAGCCACACTTGATTTGGAACTACAGTTCAAACACATTTAGGGAAGGACAGATTTCATAACAAGAACAAAGAAAGTCAAGACATCATTAATCTTGAGATAAGTCTCAGATCTAAAATAAAACAATATGCGGTTGTGTTACACTCCTTTCTTATTTCAGTGCTGGGAGTGCCAAGATAGCGAATGGAAGTTTTACTGCAGCTGTTTGAAAAAAGATGAGCTGCTGAAAGACTTCCATTGGTTTTTAATACTGGTGGTACCGAGGCTGTAGACATAATGATAAATGTGCTCCATATGTCCTGTTTATTACTAAGCATGGATCATTTTCTGTTATGGAAACAACAACAGTGGGAAATGATTGTGTTTTCAGTGATAATGGCACAATATCTGGTAGAATTGCTTCTTCTTGCCACCATAGAGCAGATTGCACAAAGCAAATAGTATTTATTGCTGGCCTAAAGCAATTAATTTACAGTTGCTATGTCAACTACATCTCAATACACTTCTTTCATATTGTCCAATAAAAATATCGCATGCATTATAAAATTTCATAGGTGAAGAAAACAAAATGCAAACATGTTTTTTTCATTGGTTAATAAGTCTTATCATAATATAAAAAGGTATTACAAGAGCAAAACTAACCTTATTTTGCAAAAACCTAGTTTATATCTTTGTTAACATATCTACTGTGTTTTTAGATATAGGTTAAAAGAAGCAGTAAGGAAATCCTTCCTCAACTGACTATTGCTCTTCAATGTATTATTAGCCCTGACTCTCCAATCAGAGAATGACTGTAAGGGGCACCTGTAGCCCATTTTCCAGTGTATATTGGTGTTTTGGTCTCATTCATGTGAAAAATGGATTTAATGTGTTTAGGCCAACTGTTTCCCCTCGGGCGCCAGTGACATAAATTTTGTCATCAGACAGTTATCGCGTGATACCGTGACGATGTGTTTTCTTGTGGCCACGCAGATGCTTCTGTCTTGTTATTAGCTGTCAGCTATTGTATTTTAGATTGATTGTATTAACTGAGGTGCCTTTTTTTTTCTTTAATTTCTTTAGAGTTGATAATCTGTTTTTATTTTTATTATATAAGTAAGCAGAAGTCCTGTGACATCAGTATGACCCAGTCACTACCCTCCACCATGGTAATGTTGGCATTACAGAGGAATGTAACGTCAGTAATTTGCACTCCATCCAGCACAGTGAGGTGACATATTGCCAATGTAGCCTATACGTGCTGCGTGGGTGGTTGTAGCCCCTACACAGCAGACACCTGTTTGCTCAGTGGGAAAAGGTTGTTTCTCCATAGTACTACTTTGCAATGTCATAACTCTCTTTGCTCTACCCACATAGAGAGGGACTCTGTAGTGCTATAATAACAGTGACAGTACTGCTAATACTGTTTCCATTCAGTGGCGCCATCTTGGATTGCTAGCTCGAGATATGTTGGTCTGCTCCAATTTTCCATGTGAAAAATCCAAGTTGAGGGGATGTTACACAAAACATTTCCAACTGGAACCTCAAAATTTCTGACTTCCGACTTATTCCGGAACAACGCCTTGTCTTTCTCTGTGTGACCCCACCTGGGAGGCAGTGGGTAACCTGGAAATCATTTGGGGTGTGTGAGTAGGGCAGCTGAATAGTGTATTGGTAACACCAACGTCTTTGGAACAGGAGATAGCTAAAGTTAGATGTTGTTTAGATTAACAAGCTGTGTGTCAGATGTTGAGGATTGAGGCAAGGCAAGGCAAATTTATTTGTATAGCACAATTCAACAACAAGGTGATTCAAAGTGCTTTACAGAGACATTAGAAACAAAAACAAATAAAAAGCATGATTTAAAATTGATTAAAACAAGCAAACAAACAAACTAACTAAACACACACATTTCACACCTGTTCGCGCGATCTGAACCCTTATCGAAAGGGGAGCTACCAGTCCTTCTGTGGACGAGCTACTTTCTATTTTAAATTCCCTGAATTTAAAATACTCTCTAGACCCAGTCTAGACCCAGCTGGGGAGCTACCCAGAGCTCTAAACCCATATATTGATGAGAAGTGCTGCTGGAACAAGGCATACATGAAGAGAGGTCATATGTAACGCATGTGGGAACTACAGACTCAAAGAAAACCATTTTGTTTTGCAGTGAGAAATATTTAGTGAGCAGTGGGTAGCACTCCTGGGCACTCCTCAGTGTAGATCGTGTCCCCAAGTTACTCCAAGCTAGCTGTATTAATTTGTTAGCTTGGTTGTCCTGCTATTTCAACAATTTTACTGTTGATATTGTTGTTGTTTTTTGATAGTTTTTTAGAAATATATATTATATATTAAAATAAAGTAATATATCCACAATCCTGCTGAGTTTGTTTTTTATTGATTGATTTGTGAAACTATTGAAATGAATCTGTCACATCTCTGCCTTGTCATGAATGAGTTTTTACTAACAACTGGCAATATAATTAAGGATCATTAGATTAATATTTCCTGTGGTGCAGTTCCCCAGGTTGCATTGTGGGTCTTCCCTCCAGCTTTCTTCCTAAGGAAAATAATCAGCCAGTACCGCGCAGCTGCAGTGCAAAAATCACTCGAGCTCAGATATTCAGACATCCAGGGTTTTGTACATAACTAATGAGTAAAACCCCAAAATAGTGGCCTTATTTATCAAAGCTGTAAGTCTGTAGCAAGGTTGTTCTAACACTAGTGACTCACTAGAGATTAATTGTCAGGTGTTCAATTATGCCAGAAGAGAAGAACAAAGAATTTACTTAAAAAAAGACAAACCTTCCTCTGTCAAAAGACTGTCAAGTTTTCCAACCTTCCATCCACCCCATCGCTCAAAATCAGCAAAACACTGGGTCTTGGATTTCAGTGTGATGGCGCAAAAGCAGGCTTCTATTTCTAGCTGTCACCCACTGATTTTCCAGCTCAATTAACAGTACTCTAGATAATTATGTTAATGTTAACGCCACGAGCTGGTTGAAAAGTGTCTCTCGCTGATGTTTTAATGTTTACAGCGGATTCATTGTAGAGTGTCCTGTAAACGAGGTATTTATTATGCACTTCATTATGTTTCAGGAGAAAAAGCTTTTTAGGAAAGGGGTAGCTAATGTGTTTGGGGAAGGCTATCTCAGGTAGCACATCTGCAGTAACTGGGGTGTAAACAGAACCTGTAGCCTGACAAAATGATGTAGTGTAAAATTATTGCTGGCCTTGGTAGAGAAGCTGTAAGTAGTTCTGCTTACACAAGAGCAGATAAGAGTAGATGATGCATTTACCAGAGTCTCATCAGTGCTGCTTTATGATTAGATTCATGATACTTCAGTCAGAAATATTGTGAGTCAAGGTAAATTTGAGGATACACACATCGATGCTTTGAGGACACGGTCTCAACGGCTTGTGAGTAAGAACAGTGTCTGTCTCATAAAAATATTAGCAGTGGCGTGATTGGCTCGTTAGTGTTTTGGAATGTTTCAATTGTTTTTATTTAAGAACAGAGGCCTTAATTGGTGTAACAATGTGACAATCATCATACATGTGGAAGCCATGAGACCAGCGCCCGTGGATAAACATCATGTTAACAGCACAAGCAGCAAAGTTGGAATATTATGTCAGTACAGTAGTACTAAAAACTGTTTCCTCAAATGACCACTTGAGGCTGTCTCCAACAGTGAGTTAGTCCCCACATATTGCCATGATAAAAATATCCATCATACACTTTGTACGTCTTTGTTACAGCTGTACATGGGGTGAATTGTTTCATAACTAAAACATCTAAGCCACTGAAAAGGACCTTTAAATTGTATTTGTCCTGTTGCTGTTTTTGGAACCCTTTTAATGCAGTTAACGCTGCGCCCTGTGCTTTTTACAGATGAGATTTTCACCCTGAGCATGACATGAAAGGGTCTGGAGAAGCCTGTAGCATCGTTCAGCATGACCAGTTTGGTGGTGGGTCAGTGATGGTCTAGGGGGTCGTGGAGGGACAGGCTTAGGCAACGGCATCCTGAGCTCCATTAGGTATTGAAATAAAATCCTTGGATCTACTGTTGGAAAATATGTCTGGTGAGATGGGTCCTGGGTTCCTCCTGGCACACAACAACGCCCAGCTTCATGTGGTGAGAGTATGCAGGCAGCTATTGGAGGGCCTAACTAAATCCAATAGAACATCTCTGGGATACCTCAGTTCATCTGACATGCACCTCAGACTGTCCAGGAGCTCAGTGATGCACTGATCCAGATTTAGGAAGAGATCGCCCAGAACACCGTTGGTCATCTCGTTAGGAACACATATATATACAAACACACAATGTGTTTTTTTAATGTACCAGTACATATTATACTCTAATTGAGCACTAAAAGCGCTTTTAATAATCAAAAGCAACAACTGACAGCTTTTCTCCACTGAAACATTAATCATATGATAAGCATGTATAAATGCAAAATATGACCTGTATGCATTTACAAATATCAAAGCACTGACGCAAACATATAAGCAGCATTATCAAACACCTCTTGCACTCTAAGCATATGGGCCGACTCTCCATTATATTCAGCTAATGACAGCTGTGCCCAAATTGGATGAAAATCTGCTGTTAGAGTGCTCGCCAGGTGCCTCATTATGTTTGCAATGGCTCTCATTCGCTGCTAAATGCATTCCCTCCTAGTGGTGGATGATGAAGGAGAGAGATGATGTGATTTCTCTCCATCACCCTGTCATGATATCCAGAGGGACCTGCGAGAGGCGGTGGGGATAATGTAGGAGCTAGACACCTGTTATAACTGCCTTCTCTCAGGCTGAAGAGCATCATTTATATCATTTAATAATCGCTGGGCCTCCCCTGGGTATATCAGTCATGCATATGCATTGGTTAGCCTTTTATTCACTGTGGCATTTAGCTACAGGTGTCGTTTAAGCTTCTTTTTATAATTTTGTTGTCATTCACCATCATTATTTTCTTTTATCTTCTGTGTTCCTCTACTTTCATCTTGTCAGAGATCAATACATCTATTGGTGAATGAGTGATCTGGTTAAATAAAGATTTTTCCCTAAAATGCACACTACATTTTGCACAAAAATACTACAATAGCAGTACAGTGATAACAAATCAAAACGCTTTCTTTGGCAATAAAATGAACAGAGGACACTGACATGATTTTTGCATGACTCGCTGTTCATTTCATTTCATGCAGCACCAAAGTTTCCCCGCTGGCTTGACACTGAAGCAGTCTGGTTCAGACAAACAGTGATTCGGCTTAATTAATTAATTATTGGTCAGTTTGACCTGCTGCCACTCTGACAGTGGCTAAATTTGCTATTTGCAGGAGCTGAGACAGGTGTGTTGAATTCAAAGTAGAGCTTAAGCAGCTGCAGCCAATCTGTAAGCAGCTCAGCCTGCTGTGTTGGCTGGATCATAGTCTATGTTATGACCAGGGGTTTTCTTTCTCAGTTTTTGCCTGCTTGCCTGGATTAGCTTCTCTTTTTTCCAGTTTCATCTACTCTGACTGTGGTGTCTGTCTCCAGCTCCTGCATGCTCAGCCTTTAGGCTCTTAGCCATCAGCACAGCCACCGTTTGTGGCTTTTCCATGCCTGCTGGCTGCCTCTGGGTCTTTTCCCTTCTGCCAGTGATTTTTATACCATTGGTGTGGTCTGTCTGCTATTTTACAATCTGCCCGCACATGGGTTTGCCTGTTGTTGTCCTACATAAAATTTCACTTTCTTCCCCTTCCTTTATTGCCACAGGCCAAGAGGCGGGGTGGACGGGTCGCTAGTCTATCACAGAAAGATAGACAACCTTTCACACTCAAATTCAAACCTATGGGCAATTTAGAATCACCAGTTAACCTAGCCCCACTAACTGCATGTCTTTGGACTGCGGGAGGAAACCGGAGCACCCGGAGAGAACTCCCATCCAGATGATTAGAACTCACAACATTTTCTCTGTGAGGCAAGACAGCTAACCACTGGACCACTTTGCTGCCCTTGCAATGGCCATTTTAGACATACATGTTCGCACTGCCTGTCTGAAATAGGTACTGTGCATCTGTGTATGCTTAAGGCAAGGGTGTCCAACTCCAGGCCTCAAGGGCCGGTGTCCTGCCGGTTTTAGATGTGGCCTCGATCCAACACAGCTGATTTAAATGGCTAAATTACCTCCTCAACATGTCTTGAAGTTCTCCAGAGGCATGGTAATGAATGAATCATTTGATTCAGGTGTGTTGATCCAGGGTGCTATCTAAAACCTGCAGGACACTGGCCCTTGAGACCTGGAGTTGGACAACCCTGGCTTAAGGGGATTGAGACACTGTGACTGTCATATCACCACCTTAGAGAAACAGTCAGAGCCACAGCAGTGGCTAATGCTAATGCTACAGTCACACTAGGGAAACCAATGGCTGACAAGTGTGTGCCTCTGAAAATGTTGCTCAGATGATGGGGACCAGGTCTGTGACCACTTGCAGTAGTCATCTTCAAAGTGACTTTGATGCATCAAAACAGGAATAAGTAATATAACCAGAATACAACCAGTAAGGTGGAGTTTTCTATTGCAAAGAGATGCATCACAGACGAGCTGCGCTCATCAGCGCAGACTTACTCAGACTGATTTCTACATGTTGGCAAAATTTGTGCATTTATAAATTAGATGGCAGTTGTTTTTAAACAGTCTGTGTGAGAGTGATTGCAGTCAGCTTGAGTCAGACCGCAACTGTTTGGAGACAGGTTGCCTCGCACCAGGCACCCTCTGTAAACGCCTTGAGATCAAAAGTGGTCACCCAGGGATTGAAAGTGTTGCATGTTCTGCCTCTGGGTAATCAGTTTACTACTTGCAGTCAGTCAACCACTTGTTTTTCACTAGTCAGAAGGAGGTTGCCATCCTATTTTTACTCTAGTAAAACTGAGACATTTTTTTCTATAAGTGAATTTAGTTCTGAAAGTCTTTTTCAAACTAGCATAGAAGTAACAGCTTCATAGGAAGCTGGTACAGTCACAAGTCCAAACCTCTTTGCATCTGCTTCTTCTTTATTATTTAGCAGTCACAACATGTAATACTCTTTATATGCTGCAACTTGTCACTGCTGACATACCTGCTAAAGAAAACTGCCAAAAACTGGTGTGCTTCATCAGTGGGGCATCTGAGTAAAGGAACCCCTTCCTATATAAATGCAGTGACTCAAGAGTCAACCTCCCCTTAGTGCAACAACAAACACCCAGGAATAAATGGCTCTTACAGCAGTTAATATTATTGTGAATAAATGTTGCACATTTTATTAGGCAGCAGCCAAAATCCCAAACTTGAGGCTTTGAGTGTAATGACCCCATGGTAGCTATGCCCATGCTTTCCATAAGATTTAAGTCTATCCATGATTACCCCGACAGGCAATCAGACCAACAGAAGCACAAAGCCATGGCTGCTAATCTTTTCACAAACATAATTAGCCCAACATGTTATCTTGATGGGTAAAGTATTTAATATGAGTTAAAACTATGCTCACTTGCTTTCTTTAGACTGTGAGGAAAGAACTTGATCAACCTGTTCCTTGAAAACAGGCCTGGTATACATACTCAAAACAACACTGGCATGCATTTGGAGTTGTAATTATTAACTTAAATGTCAACATTGCATAGTCCGTAGCCAAAGTGTTGTTGATTTTTTTTGTTGATGATCTGTAAGTGAAGGTAAATAATGCATTGAGAGGGAACTAAAAGGGCCATAAAACATATCATAAAACCAAAATAATGGGCAACTGCAGAGCCTGCTGAGAACTCAGTGGATTGATTGCTACAAATGACTAAATCTCACCCTTTTGATCTTGGTCTATCCAGTATCAAACTAGTAACACGCCCTTAGAAACAATCGAAATGTAATAAACTAAAGCATATCCATTACATATAAGGTGGAAAAAGGCTTTATGATAAAAGGCTGACAGTCTAACACCACTTTATTGGGTGTTTAATAACACTGCTTCCTCTGTGTTCGCCTTTCCCAAACGAAAGGTCAAACTGTAATAATGACACAATCTCTTGGTGCTATCTGCTCACACTGGAAGTAGAAGCCAGCTGGCATGAAAGACAACAGGGATAATGACGTGGTTCCCATCGTTAGCCGCTGTCTGCTTCCTAATAATATCACGAGCCTGTGTTGTTGCGACGTACGCACACAGAGGCTACAACTCTTACACAGCTGTTTTCCTTTGAATTATTCTTGTCCATCGTACACGTGTGTAGGTGGATACACTCTGTAGGTGGGGGGTAGCATTGCTTTTTGGTTTCAGAAATCTTATCACTGCCCAATTTCCTACTGTCTCAGGTGCCTGGCAACATCTTCTAATGTCTTCATAGTAACAAACAGGAAGTCCATTTAAAGGTAAGGCTCTTAACTCCCCCACTGTTTAAGCACTCTACTTCTGGTTGCCAAAGGAAACGTGCACTCTCCAGTTGAGGAGGAAGATGCAAACAAATGGAGCGAGCTGAAAGACACTCTAGCCCTCATTGTTGTTCACATTTGTGAAGCGCTTCACTAAACCCGCTCAAACCAAAGACGCCACTGGGTAGAGATCAAAGCAAAGACAGGTGTACTCTGAATACATGAAAGTCATGTTCATTCTGTTCCTGGTCCATTTATAAACTTCAGATCAAGCTGCCTGTCGTGTGTGACATGTCGAGATTATGGAAAAACCATTCATCCACTTAAAAAATGGACTTGGCTAATGTCTTACTGCTTACAAGCTGTTTTCTAAAGTTGAGAGGTTTTCCAAGTCAGTAAAGCTTTTCAGTAAAGAATGTATTAAATGTAGAAAATGTTGAGATGTGTAGGCTCATTTTAAATTTGTTGCCAAGAACAGAGTCATGTTTACCTCTGTCTTTCATCAACACTTTGTGAGCTGATGTGACAAACTGCTTGGATTACTTTGTAAATGAGTTTATGTGTTTTAGCAGTTCAGGACATCCTTTGTCATGTTTTCACTGCGTGATAGGTCTAGACTGCAGGCAAGGCAGTTTAGCACCTGCAGTCTTTTACAGGTGAACTATGTATAATGATATTTGTCTTCAATTATTGTCCCAGTCCTGAAGAAGCCTGCTGCTGAAACTTTCAGATTTCAGAGATGTTGCTCTCACTCCCATTGTTACCAAGTGCCTTGAGAAAATAATATTCAGCCTTGTTAAAAGGTAGCCTCCCTCTTACCTTTGACCCTGACAAATTTGTAAAAAAGGTCCACAGAGGCGTTTCAATGATTACAGCTCTGCTTTCAGTACGATCATCCCAGATATACTAAACAGTAATTTCCTTACGAATTGTCCTCAGGATGTCAGGGTTGGCCTTAACCTCTCCTCCACCTTCTCACTCAGCAGTGGCGTCCCACAGGGCTATGTGCTGAGCCCATTGCTTGCTCACATTACACACATGACGTGCATACGTATGTCCTCCCACACTTCCAGTTCCATAATAAAGATGGTAGATGACACAGTGTTTGGCCTCATCTTAGGCAGTACATACCTCGACAAGGTCCCAAAAGTGGCCCACTGATGCCCTGCAAACAACCTCGCATTAAAGACAAAGAAAACAAAAGAAGCAATCCTGGACTGCAGGAAGTGCAGACCTGACCACTCTCCCATTTTCAATAATAGAGACTGTGTGGAAATAGTCCACAGCTTTAAATTCCTGGGTTGCCACGTATCTGATAATCCGTCCCGGTCCATTCACACCACTGCTACGATACAAAAGTCACAGAAACATCTGTGACTCCTAAAAAAAGAAAAACCCATGTGTGAAGTTGGCGATTATTTTCCACCACTGTGTGACAGTGCATTTTTTTCACTGTCTCTCAGTGTGGTATTCAGGCTGTTCAGTAGCCTGAAAAAAGCCCTACAGAGGGTCATAAAGTCAGCGCAAAGGATCATCGGCTGCCCTCTTCCTTCACTCGAGGACATTGCTGACATCTGCTTCCTCTCCAGAGAACATCATAATATCTATTTCTTACCCCAGTCATCATCTTTTCGACCTTTTGCCCTCAAGGAAGCGGTATAGGTCAATTAAAACGTACAGAAACAGATCCAGACCCTTGATAAACACTCAGTGTTCTTTACAGCTTAACACCATTATGTGTGCAATATTGTGTCAGTCAGTGCAGCACTTGACTTTGGACTTGCACTCACAGCATCTTATCACACCCTGCCTTGGTCTGTTTTCTTTATGTTGTGTTGTTTAGGACTGGTGTATGTACTGAAATTTCAATCTATCACCGTATGTAGTGACAATAACAACGTCTTATTTTATACAGTCAGCTGCCACTGTAGTACGGGGTTAGCAACTTTTACTTTCAGGACTGACTAAATTCTTCATTACACCAACACAGCCAGCCTGAACTGCTGATGCAAGACAGGATGGGTCTATGCTTTCATGTTGTTTATGCCAAATTCTGACCCTACCTGTACCTATGTTAGAGCACAAATCAGGACTCATCAGTGCACACTTCCAACAGACACATTTCCAGTCCTCTTTTGTCAAGTTTTTATTTATTTATTTATTAACCTTTATTTATTTCATTGTGATTTAACTCTCATTTCCAAGAGAAACCTGGCCAGGACCTCACACAGGGTCTGTCTTGGTGAGCCAGTGTGAATGTAGCCTCACCTTTTATTCTGTTAGCTCACAGATGGGCTACAGCACCCGATGTGGTCTTCTGCTGCTGTAGCCCATCTGCTTAAAAGCTTGACATGCTGTGTGAGATGCTCGTATGCATATCTTATTTGAAATAAGTGGTTTGAGTTACTGTTGCCTTCTTATCAGCTCAAACCGATCCAGCCATTCTGTTTAAATCTATTATTTTAAAAACAAAAACTCATTTCCAGTATGTAAATGTAAGCAAACCATTTCCTGCCTTTATCTTCAACATAATGCTACTCATTTTTGCACCTAACTGCAACAAAATGTAACATCTTTTGGATCGACCCTTCACCAGAAACTCAGCGAAATCATAACTGGAAAAATGGCAGATGCAGTAAATGTCAGTCATTCTGTCTCCTGGTAAGTATTATGAGTGCCTTAGCAATGAACTCTATAGTATGTGAAGCCGCTGAGGTTCTTCTAGCCTGAGGCCTGAAATCATTAGCCATCTCCCAAAGCACAGCAGCGTGTTCACAGATGAACTGCTTCTGATGAGTGCGGTGGAGAGCGCTTCTGTATTTGTCCAGTCCTTCTTTAAGGACTAATCTCTCAGTGCTGGCTGGGTTTGCTGGCAGAAAAACTCTTATGTTTTGCTTTTATATCTGAACTCTCTACCTCTTTAACACAAAGTCACTTTTAGCTGTGTAGTTTGCTTCACTGGAAAAGGCAAACTGATCCTGTAGGCTGAACTGAGCGCCACAGAGAGAAGAAATACCCATTAGCTGTCGGGGTTATAAAAACATTCTTCCTTGCACTCACAAATCCTACTTGACACTGGATGCACTTAAATAGAAATTGACTTTTCTCTCAGCTGGATGGTGTAATAAAGACAAATGAAAATGCACACCTTACCCCACTGGAGAGTGAGATGTTCTCACCCAGCTCTTGTTTCCATAAATAAACAGTGTTATGCCATCCACTTTAATAAGAGTGGGCAGAAGTACTTGAATTAAAGTGCGCAGGAGTGAAGGGAGCCAAAGTTGGGTGATTAAACATAATTTAAAAAGCAAGCAGAATAAATCTCACTAACCAAATCACAAACATGACGAGAATGCGGGTAACCACTTTTTTTCCTTTATTTTGTTGTACACACAGTTGTATTTTGATTTAAATAAATAGTAATAATATTTTTAGGCAGAGAAAAGTGCGACAGTGTCATTCAGTAAGTGCGCAGCACATGCTACACGTTACAACAGTGCAAGAACAGACCTGACGTCTGCATTTAGGATTCATTCCAGCACACGATCAAGCAACGCAGGGTGATTACAGAACATACAGACGCTGCGACAGATGGCTCGCAGAAGGCTCGGAAGGGCTGCATTGAGTTTAAAAGCTGGTGAATTTAAAAGTGTTAACCTTGACTGTGTGATTCATTTTCATGACGCGCTGCCTTGTTTATCACTGCACAAACTGTGGCAGACACAATGGCTACATCTACTGGCCATTCTGCAGAGCTACACTCATGTAGTTGAAGCCCTGGTGCACACAGAAGTCTGGAGGGGACTAACTAATATAGTTAAATTCCAGATGCAGTCCAGTTGCTGCATAAACATAAATGAGAGAAAAAAAAAAAAAAAAAGAATTACACACAGTCTGCGTTCCCAGAAAGGTCATCAAATAGGAAAACACACATGCATGGTTCACTGAGCTGGATAGATAAAAAACAAAACAGCATCAGATTGCACAATAAACATGAACTGTTATCTAGCAGCTCACAAGTGTTGAACTAGAGAAGGTAATCCCTACAGCACATGCTGTTCAAATGATTGCCCAAACTACTGCAAACACATGCCAGTTTTTGGCAGGAGCTTGAGAGATTTCTGCATAAATATGAGTGAGGACAATTTCTTTGGCATAGGGGACCCTACAAAAGGGTTCAGCACCATCACTCTCAATGGCGATCTAAAAGACATTTTAGAAGCTTTATATAGGTTTGCAATAAATAAATACAAAATGTGTGTTGGGTAGGATTAAAGGCCTAGACCAAATTGTAAATTAAGAACAGATTTGAACAGTCACTATTAAGGGGATCACATCTCATAAATAACACACAGGATTTAATCTGCACAGAAGTCAATTAAAACCTGAAGATAAGCTCAAAAGGCACGGCTTTTTATAATCCCACAGGTCAAATTTCATTCAGCAGCTTTATAGTCAAGGTCAGGATCATGCGTTGAGGAAGTAAATGAGCAGATTTTACCCAACTGGTAGAGATCATTCAGGGGCTCGTGCTCTGTCATTAGGTCTGGAACTTCATTCATTTTCCCTTGGTTCTTCTTATCAAACACTGCTGTAATCTGAGCCAGCGTCTTGCCCTTTGTCTCTGGCAAGGTGAGCCCCAGAAACACAGCAGATACCAAACAAACACAGAGGAAAGGCAGAAAGCAGAGGTTTCCCAGGCCATTGACGATGAAAGGTAACAGCATTCCCATTAGGAGCAGGCTAATCCACATTAGAGAGCCGGCGATCATGTAGGCCGCTGGACGAGCCGTCTGATCAAAGATCTCAGCTGGTAAGATCCCTGTCACTCCGGCTGGGCCCAGGCCAAAGCTGAGGATGTAAGCGAAAACGCACACCATGCTGAGGTATGCCATCCCTGTCACTTTGCGGCTCTGGAGTGAAAGAGCTACGGTAAAAACTATAGACCAACAAGACATGAGACTGTAACCCCCGATGAGAAGGTACCGGCGACCCACGCGTTCAATCAGGAGGTTACTCAGAATGGAAGCTGTTAGCTCAGATGCCCCCGTCCCAATGGTGACGTACTGAATTTTCTCTGGTGGGATCCCTGCTTCCTGAAAGATGTAGGAAGCATAGAAGTAGATGGAGTCGTTTCCACAGAGCATCATGGCGCTGCTGGCGGCCATGACTGTTTTGAGTTGTGATCGTAAATTACGATCCTTAAACAGGGCCCAGGGCGTCTTAGCAGAAGATGTAGCTCCAGAATTTATGGCTGCGGACATTTGCTGCTCCTGAAGCAACTCCTCCATCTCCAAAACGGGAGCCTCCCCGCCGCGGAGTCTTCCAAGAGCCTGGAGACATGCTTCCCTGTCTCCCCTGTCAATGAGTAGGTACCTGGGGCTTTCGGGGAACCAGGGAAGGGTAAGGAGCTGGACCAGTGCTGGCAAAACATTACTAGCCAGTAAGTAGGGCCAAAGAGGCTCACTACCCAAAAGCTCAGTAAGTCCCACAACCTGACCCAAAAAGATCCCAAATGCAGTAAAGACGGCAGAAGAAAACGCCACAGCACCTCTGAGGTGTTTGGGGGCACTCTCTCCAAAATACATAGGCTGGACATTCATGCTGACACCTGAGTTCATCCCCACCAGAAAGCGAGCAATGATGATCATCTCAAATGATTTTGCCACCCGGCATGTTAGCACCAGCACAGCAGCAGCAAACATGAAGGAATTGTTCAAAAGCAGCGACTTTTTCCTCCCAAAGCGAACTGACATAGGGCCTGCCAGCAGGGCCCCAAGGAGGCCACCAAGAGAAAAGGCTGATACTATCAGGGTCCACACCAGGGTCACCTCTGGGATATCCAAGCCTGTACCCCAGCGCTCTATGTAGGTGTCATTAATAAACTTTTGGATGTAGCTGGTAGGAGCGTTGATGATGGAGATGTTGTAGCCGTACTGAAAGGTTCCTCCAATGGCAGCACAGAGCACAGTCAGTCCAAGAGTCAATCCATTGCCTGAAGGTTTCCTGGTTTTTTCTGGTACATTATCTGCAGACTTCATCTCAAAGCAGGCTCTTTAAGTGGAAGAGCAAACTTGTCCCCTTCCGTTAGTTGTTCAATCAGTCCAAACCTTTTATGTAGCTTAGAGAGGCGTTTTTAACTCATATGAGACTACGGCTGATCTCTAATGCGGTTCAAATGAAAGGCAGCGTGATTCTTCAGTTAGAGCCGGGGTTATATAAATCTGCGCCTTTTCCCTGAGTCTAACCTTTCAGGCAACGTCCTACCCGCAAGAGTTCTGCTGCAGTGATCCTTCCCCAGTCAAATTTAGAGTTAAAGTTTAAACGTTAACTCAAATTACAGAAATTATTTAAAAGAGTAATAAAAAGAAGTGAAACCAGCTATGGGAAACAAGTATTATTCAGAAAAATAAATCCTGCTAGTCTAAATTTAGATAATTATTTTCACCATCTTAACGGATGTTTTTGCATGTGTGAGGCGCGTACAGAGTGCTGATTGGTTCAAACTGCTTACGTCATTTTTGTGCGATTACTACTGTCGCGAGGAAAAAATGTAAGTGAACGCAGTCGTTTTAATTTGTTTCTCTTTTGTATTTGGCTTATAAATTGCAAATCACTACACGAAAGTGTTAACGCGAAAGGTACTGTTTTTAGCTTTACACGAAATTGTTAATAAGCAAACACAATATACAGCCATATTATTATTATTTATATATTTAACCAACGGTAAGCTAGCTAACTTTTGAGCTAGCTTGATTTTGTTTTGCATTTTCTATGAGTAGATATACTGTGGCCACTCAGCATTTGTCCTCATTCTTAAAAATGCATATGTGGCGATTACAGAAATGTGTTGCAGAACTGCTCAAAGAGCAAATGAACGAGGGTTCGCGAGTTTCCTACAGAATAATAACAACAAAAGGAAGTTCGTTTTCTCCCCCTAACACAGAACTATTGGTAGCATCTATTTGACAAATCGACTAAATTAATTTGTAGCTCATGTCAAAAGCGCAAAGAATTATGCTTCCATAAACAAGCGGTCATTCTTACCTCAGTGTTGGAAAAAGTGACGATGCAGATGCTTTTGCACAGAGACGGAAAGACGTTACTTTAGCATCCCTGTAGTTACATCAGTGGAATATTATTTAACTGAGAATAAAGATCCTTTTCCCTCATATACCTCAGAGTGTTAGTTACCTTTAACAACTGGGATGTGATCAATAGCAGGCAAGGAGTTAAAAATGGAGAAATGACGAACATAGTCTGACTAAGCCAAAAGTTTTGGAATTTTGATTTAATAATTAAAACTATGATAAAGGGGAAAATCCAAAAAAGTATCAGTAATATAGGTAATCAAGATTTAGGTTCAAAAAGCTAGAAAGGGACAATATAATTCAGTAAAAATGTAAGATTATTTACAGCCACTTATAACCGTACTGCCAAAATACTGTAAATTTCAACGGTGGCTATGAAGATAATGTATGTGTGTAAAAACATAGAAAGATGAAGAAAATTTGCAGGTCCAAAATATAATATAATATATTTCAGTGCAGCATATTTTGAAGCCACCTAACAGTTTTACCAGTGTTTGTTTAAAGTTAAAAACTGCCTGTCCAATAAAACAAAGAAAAAAGTATAGTCAAACAGTATTTGTTGGAAAAAGTTTATTATAAATTTTCACTATGACATAATCTTATCATTTCAAGTAAAATGAGGTTTGCCTTCAAAAAATATTAAAAAGCTGTAGTTTGAGTTTCCCTTCTCTTCTTTTCTTGAGTTACATCTCACATATAGACCAGCTCAGCTTCAAGCCTCTTTTACTCCATTTTTGTTTTCCTTACTTTTATACTTTGCAAGTCTGCTTGGGTCCCGCTGATGTAAATTTTTGGAAAGGTAGTGCAGATGTTAACCTCATGTTATCATATGACGTGAAGGACAATAAAGCTCCTTGAATCCTTGAGATTTTAAATAACCTTACCAAAATTATAAAAAAAAGTTGTGCAGGCTAAAATAGAAATGTTCCTTCAAAATCTAGTCCGTAAAGGCCTGTAATGTAGTGGGGATGGAGCCGGACTCCCTTAAGGTGGTGTCAGAGAGGCGGATGTTGTCCAAGATGAGGACAATGCTGGACAATACAGCCCATCCACTCTATGACAGGAGCACGTTCACTTAGAGACTGAGTTACCCAAATGCACCGCTTAATAACACAGGAAATCATTCCTGCCTGTCAGTTTGCATGGTTTGATGTTACTGTATGCAAATGATAATCTATTTTGGCACAGTGCAAAGGTGTTGGGGATGTCTGGCACCCTAAATCTTAGATCTTTTTGGGTTTTTTCTCCTTTAACAGGGCGCCTTCTCCAACAAAAAGGAAGGACGATGACAAGAGCAAACAGCGCAGCAAGGACAAGTCAGGAGCCACTAAAGAGGGAGCTGACAAAGGCCGGGGCCGAGACAAGAACCGCACCCGACGCAGCGCTTCTAGCAGGAGCAGCAGGTCAGATCACTAACCACCTGTTCCCCTCTGGTTTGAATGAGAGTTAGCTCATTTTAATTAAAGCTTTGGGACCAAACCCTTCTATTGCTCCCCTCAGCAGATCATCCATTTAAAAATAAATAAAAAATTATCATAATGTTCTCTTTAGGTCGAGCTCCAGCTCCAGCAGCAGCAGCTCAGGTTCCAGCTCTGGCTCCTCCAGCGGCTCAAGCTCCTCTGCCTCCAGTCACTCTGGCTCCTCCAGCTCCCGCTCTTCTTCCTCCTCATCTTCATCATCCTCACCCAGCCCCAGCCGCCAACGCCACAACAACAGACGACGCTCGCGCTCAAAGTATGGAAGCGTTTACTAGGAAGCACCCAAAAAACTAAATGTAGTAAGAGATTAGCAAGAGGTTGTACATTGCCTGTTCAGTGAGTAATCCTCAGTGAGTCTTGGTTCTGGTGATGTTTTCATAAAAAGAACTTAAATGTACTTGAAGAGTTTTCATATTAGACGCTGTCATTAACAGCTCACATGTTAAATTAAAGTCAGATGTGATTGTAGGTCTAAATCGCCAAAGAAGGAAGGCAGGGATCGACGACGCAGGAGTCCCACACCCAAACCGACCAAGGTCTTCCTGGGTCGGCTGACCAGAAACGTCATCAAGGTACATTCTTAACTAGAAGTGCTTAAAAAGATGGGTTTTTTTGTTTGTTTGTTTTTATTGTTATCACACTGGCTCTTTTGCTATGTCACAGAATGTTTTTTGTTTTGCTTTTTTTTTGTCATCCATAACATAAAATTTCAAGTTGATAAGCCGTTAGCTCCACCAATCAGGACCTCTCTGAATATATTTCACTGTTACCCGGAAACAGAAGGTGGAGGCATCAGCTACCAATGCTACAGATGGAGGTCACGAATGAGCAAACTGCTTTCAAAATGGTTTTAAAATGATGACATCCTTGTGTTACTAGTGGAAACATGCTGTTATTATTAGCATTAACAGGAATTTTTCCATGTTTACTATACATATTCCTGATTTTGAGTGCACCTGTGACTGCATCATTTGTGGGTAACTAGGGAATGACGTCATTCACGGAGCTTTCTGATTGGCAGAGCTAACTTGAAATTTCAAATAAACTAAAAATGTAGTTATGGATGTATTTTTTTTTCTTTTATCCCCCCCAGTGGTGGAAACTATCTTCCATACTTTTGTATTTAAGTCATAAAAGCAGGGAATCTTTGTGTGATGTATACAAGCAGTGTGCAAATGGATAACCATGAAGCCAGATTTTCTTTCACACCCGATTTCTGTTGATACATGCGTTACGATAGATCCTGAGGGACTTTAGGACACTGCAGCCAACAGAATAACAAGTAATAAACATACTGCTTAGTCACAGCTTTAAACTGTGAGCAGAGTTTATTTTCACAGTTCTTAAAAAGTTTTTGTGTTTACAGTTTGTATTGAAACTTTTTGTTGATTCAAATGAAGAAGAGGATCGTAGGGATGGTGGAGAGTGCTCACAGGGGACTGATTAAGCCTTTGTTTTGGAGTTTGAGTCAGCAGCATTAAAATCTCTGGTAAACACTGTTAGCTACAAGCACAGTGGCCACATTTCATTTTTGTGAAAACTTAAGATATTTGATCATTTGTAGTTGATTGTAAAGCAAATCTTTGTAGTTGCTTAAAAAAAACAAATGTAGGCTGTAATGAAATGCTTTGCATTTCTATTATTACCTTAATACTTTTACCAGTACGCTCACGAAACAAGCATGGAGTTACTGATTACACTGAATGCGGCTACAAAGAACTGATAAGGTGTTAGCTGCAAGAAGGTATTTCTTACTCTAATAAGTATTAGCAGCCGTTCATTCCCTCAAATCCTGTTTGTTTTCTGTCTCAGTACAGAAACTTGTTCAGTCTTTTCTGGATAATTCTGTGTGTTCCAGAATTTTTAGTACACTCTGGGAGACTGAGAGAGGATTAATGCTGCAGATGATTCAGAGTGTGTAGCTGTCCGCTACACTGTTAATTGCAGAACAGTGGAGCTGCATCTGTGGACCTCTGGAGAAGAGAGGAGGGGTGGCGTGGGGGGTTCTTGATGATTTAATTCATTGGTTTCCCGCTTGATAAATAATAATCATTAAAATATATATTCAGGCTTTCATTCTAATATATATACAAATTTCCTAAATGGCATTCTATAATATGTCATATGTAATGTGTGTCTGTGTGTAACCACATGTATAACTTTTTGTTGGTGATGCTTAGACTGGCCAGTTACACAGAAATGACCCCCAGAATGAACCCAGCCGTCATCCAAATTCAGGTTCAGATTTCTTTACTGTCATTCAGTCAATACATCACAGATGCACTGCTGAACAAAATTAGGATCACAGAAAAACAAACAAAAATCGGAGGTCAGGTCATAGCTGTCACAGAGCCGTACTGTGCTGCACGCCAGTCTGTGATAGCTTTTGCTTAAAGGTAGAAGAGAGACCAGTCTGTGGCAGGGGTGCCTGCTGTCCCTGGTGATCCTTTTTGCCCTTGACAGGTGGCGTTGTTGGGCCAGGCTCCCAACAGGTGGCAGTGAGACCCCATTAATCTCAGCTGCCATCGCCACGCTCCCCAGTGGCTTTCTGTTTGAGGCACTGCTGCTCTCATGCCACAGAGTGTTGGTACTTCGTGTTGGTGCACTCTGTGTGGTGGCTCTGTAGGAAGTGGTGAGGACAGATGGGTTAAGATGAGCCTTTTTTTAACCTCGGTAGGAAGTGCAGGAGATTTTTTTTGAAAACATAGGAGATGTGCAGGGGTCACATGAACCCCCATGAATATTATATGAAGCACAGTTTCCACACCAGTGTTGATGATATAGATCGGGCTGCGTATAGTCAAATAACAGCTCTTTGGGGAGGGGGGTTCACTTTCAGAATAAGATTGTCATTGCTGCAAAAAGTTTCACCTCCTTGTAGTCCTTGTTATTATTTTCCTTGTTAAGACTTTGATGAGATGTTGAATTTACAAAGTAGTTTTCTGAGATCATGCAGTGTTGTGGCTGTGAGGTGATCCTGGGGCCTGTTCTTCGTACCTCGCTAAGTAAGTTAGCTGGATTAGATTGTTGACGATTTCGCGTGATCTTGGATCGTTCGGTTCCCCGAAGCTCATCCGGGACTTGCTGTCATAGCAACAGAGCCGTAAGCGTAAACCTGCTCGGGAGCAGGTTTACTTTATGTAAACAGGATTAGATCGCGGCCACGCAGGTATGTCCGCTTCATTTATACGAAAGCAACAGCGATATTCCACCACTGTTTCAACATAAATAAATAACATCAATGTAACTAAAGATAATGCAGCATTTGATCCTTTCATTGATTTCACACAGATACATACAGGTCATTTCCTTAAAAAGGGAAATCTACTATTAACATTCTATTACATGTATTTGATTATTACAGATGTAATTCATATTTCACAGTAGTAATTGCAAATTACTTCGTGTAATCAAGATGGGAGACCACGGCTATAAAAGCGAAGGTGGATTTGGGAAGTCTGTCGCAGCCATGTCCTGTCCGTTTACGCGAGCCACCCATTGAGGAAGGTGCAAGATTGATAAGGAGAGTTCTCAGAATTCAGCGTATATTGCGGGACAGACAGGATCCTTTAGCTCAGCGCGACAGTGTGCTCATTGAGAGATATCGATATTCCCGTGAGGGTATTATTCACTTAACCAACTTGTTGACGAGGGGGTGCAGGACCACCACCTGTCTTTTTTTTGCTCTGCCCTTTTCTTGGTTGCTGTTATGAACAAACAAACAGATTATTTCAGGGTCTCTTTCCAAGAGACGAAAAGCAATCTTCGCCGACCAATCAGCGGGTTGCCGATCAATGTTTCTACTATCGATGCGTAGCCCCTTTTACGACACCCAGTGATGTCACATTACTGCGTCCAGCTGTACTAATCGTCAACAGCAGGTGTGTTCGGGGAACCGGATTAGCGAGCTCACGGTTAGCGCGATGGTTTGGTCTTGGATGTGTCATTTGATCTTGGATGTAGTGAGCGACGTACGAAGAACGGGCCCCTGGAGTCTGTAATACATGTAATATCCTGTCCCAGTCTAGTTGTATCTCTATGGTCCTGAAATTGATTCTATAATTTGGGTTTTTGTGACTAAGGGCCTTTTTTGCCACTGATTTTCTTATAGAGGTTGGCTCTTGTAATTCTGAGGGCTGCTTAATCTCCAGAATTAAAAGCAGAGTTTCTGTCATAAGGTTCTCACTCACTCTGATATTGATACTTTTTTTTTCTTCATGCAACCTCAGCCACAACTGGTCATGACAGGTGGCTGTCTCTCCTTGATCCTGGATCTGAGCTCTGAGGTTTCCTCCTGTTAAATTTTTTTTTCTTCCTATTGTCACCAACTGCTTGCTTATAGGGTTTGATTGTTGATGATTTTCTCTGTATTACTGTAGGGTCTTTACCTTACAGTATAAACTACATCCAGGTGACGGTTGTTGTGATTTTGTGGCATATGAATAAAATTGAATTGAAATTTTAGATCTAGCCACATAGAGCCTTAGCATACTCCTCAGTGTCTGTGTCCTGAGCCCCTCGAAGCACCGATCAGTCTGTGCAAATCCTGCAGTGCTGCTCCGTAGTTCTGATGACCAGAGGTCTGTATGCTGGAATTTACAAGACAGAGACGTGGTCTGATGAGTTGATGGTCGGGGCGGAGGACTGAATGCTTTGAATGCTGCTGTTATGTTTCAATAAACACAAGTAGTCAAGTATGATGGACCCTCTAGCTACAAAATCCACGTTGGAAAAAGTGGCGGAGAACTTTTTTCATAACCATTTGTTGGTTGTTTTGTATCAGGTTACTGTCACAGCTTTGTGTCTGTGTAACCGTGGATGTAAAGAACAGTGATGGAAATTACTGAGTTTGCTGAACGGCCAGCATTTAATGGCCAAGTCCTCAGTGTGTGGAGAACAATGTGATAGGCCCTGTTTGTGTCCATGCACCATCTGTTGTTAATGTGGATACCTACTCCACCACCACAAGGAATGCTGCTTCTGTGTGACGTTTTCCCCGCTAAGCCTCATCTGTGCAGTCGTCGGGCTACTGAGACTTTAAATGAGCAAAGATTTCAAGTTCAAGCAGAATGATGAATGAAGTCTGTAATCAGCAACTGACAACCGGGAAACCACAAATGGATCAAAAATCAAAAGAGGGCTCACCAAAGACTTAATCCAGAGATGGGCAAGCAGTGGTCACGTGATCAGGCTAAAAGAATCAGTTCTACCAGGAAGAACAAATTATTTTTGGTTTAGAAGCTGAAAGTTACTCACAATAAAAACAGCAGGTATCTCAAAGGTTTTCTGTGTCTTTTAAAGGAGCACATCCAGGAGATTTTCTCCACATATGGCAAGATCAAGATGATTGAAATGCCCATGAACCGCATGCACCCTCACCTGTCCAAGGGGTACGCCTATGTGGAGTACGAGACCTCCGAAGAGGCAGAGAAGGCTCTGAAGCACATGGACGGAGGTAGGAAGGACTGAAGAGATTGTTTCAGAGCCACGTTCTGAGTCATGTGCTTAAAGTGGATCAACTCTCACGCTGATGTCTTTCAGGTCAGATCGATGGTCAGGAAATCACTGTCACAGCTGTGCTGACTCCCACGGTGCGCCCCCCTCCTCGCAGGCTTTCCCCTCCCCGGAGGATGCCTCCTCCGCCCCCGATGTGGCGCCGGACTCCCCCTCGTATGAGGAGAAGGTAATGAGCAAATGATGGGCACCCACAGTGGAGAAGGGGGAGGAGGAGAGAGGAAACCTTTACCTCTTCTGTTATTTATGTTCTTTTCTCTTAATTTCTCTTTTTCTAGATCTCGGTCTCCACGCCGACGGTCTCCAGTGCGGCGCAGGTCTCGATCGCCTGGCCGCCGCCGCCATCGGTCGCGATCAAGTTCCAACTCCTCGCGCTAGCGATCGTGAAGCCTTTCCTCTCCCTCGCCTCCTCTGAATTTATTCTTTTGTTTTGTCCTTTTGATCAGAGCAACAAAAAATGTGAAAGAAAAATGTTTTTGTGTTGTTACCTTGTTAAGTGGCGAACACAGGAGCACCAAAGTCTTTACCATTTTCCCCAGTAAAGACATTCAGGCGGTGTTTTATGATAATAAGACGTAAGAATTGTGTTGAACTTTAAATGCGTCATTTTTAATACATTGAAACCTTTTCATTATTTTCTAGTATTTTTGTTGTGTTCATGTATTTGAAAACAATAGAAACACAAAACTGTAAAAGAGCCTAAAAGGCAAATCTTCATGTGTCCCCAGTAAGAAAAAAGGCTGTGAGATCAGAATAAAAGAACCTCTTGTATGTTTATGAACCACAGTGGGATTAATATGAAAATTGCAATGCAACCATTTCCTAGTTTTCAAATCATTATTGGACCTCCGTCCTTCAGATTAACAGTTTCCTTCTACTGCCTGTCCCTAATTTCTGTTGTCAGTTATGGTGTTGGGTAGTTACTCAGTCATATGGCAATGAATAGCCATTATTGCCATTGCATTTACAAGTGCTATTAAAGCTTAGATAATCACACTAATCTTTATGTCTATCATATGACCTATCCACAATATTACTGTCTTGTAATCCTGCCACGACCTTAGAATGAATGACTCCGTGATCGTTACTAGATGGGTTGCTGTTGCTCTACCCTGAATGCAATAAGCTCTATTAGATAGATCAGTGAAGACACGACAGGAAAGACATTCTGCAAAGGGCCGCAGGTTGGACTCAAACCTGGGCTTGCCACTCTCAGCCATATGACATGAGGTCACCCGTTCAACATGCTGAGCTAAACCAGCACAAATAAAATCAGTACTTAATTATAGTTCCAAATGAGTTGAAGACATAATTCAGACATGACAAAGACCTGTGGGCTTCCTGTTTTTGTCTGAATTCTGATAAAACTTTTTAGTGGTGTAGTGAGGGGTCAGACTGTTAACTAAATTATATAATAACTAAATGTTAATTTGACCGAGTCTTCAAGGTGAACTCAATGATTTATTGGTTGAAAAATGAGAAAGAGGCTTACAACTGATAAACTATAAGTCTTACGAGTGAGGTAAGTATTAGCATATAGAGAGTATCATATAAAGATTATATATAAAAATTTACAATGTCACATTTGACCTCTGACCTCTCCTTCAATAGATGGATCTGAAGGTCAAAGCAATAATAATGCTGTAGAGTTATTCAAAGCTGTTTCTTTCTGCCATTGTTTCCATCGACAAGATAAAACTATCTAGGGAGTAATATAAGGGGATTCTAAATATCACATCATAATTTAGTTTAAAACCACTTCCTTCTATCATCATCATCACTCCCTGAATCCAGAGACTCTTTAGCATCGATATCAGTCATCCAGGTGCTTGGAAGATGACGTAGCAGCTGCGTCAGAAGGATGGACAAATGTCTCACTAACAGTCACAGTAGTGGATGTTTTACTGTCACAACCAGAGCCAAAGACCACAGCTGAATTCCTAAAATATTCACATGAAATCATGCTGGATGCAAACACAACAAACACATCCACACTGCAAAACCTTTCTAACCCTCAGGTTAAAAAAAATCCAGATATAATGAATGACTCTGACATTATGTAAGTTGGCGAGTACTGACAGCTTACGTCATTATTATAGGTACAATCTGTAGGTTAGTGAATTCCCTTCCCTCTCTACTGACTTCTGGTTATATTTTGGGTAAGAATCAGAAGGCTGTTTTCTCCTTTGACATCTCCTTTGCTAAGAACTCATACATTTATTCTGCCACTCTGGCATAAAGGGCTATAATGGACACTGGACTGAATATTAAAAATGCCATATCATGCAATAGGCCTGTAGCGAGTAGGTCACCGGTTATGATCATACTGTAAATCTTTAATTGAGGCTGTCAGAAGCTGGGATGGGACTGACTCACTGTAACAGCAGGTGGTTTTTTTCACCTCGCTTTGTAATGTTGCATCATATTTTATGACATTGTTAATGTAAATTGCCAGTAAATATTCAGCTCAGAATGCTTTTTGCAACCAGAGGAGCCACCTGCTGCTGGCCTTTAGAAAGTTACATCTCCTATACTTAAACAAATGACTGAGACTATGGCTCCAACATCATCAGATCAGATGAATAATAACCATCAATCAAATCTAGCTTTTTTAACATGCTACTGACAAGACTGCATCATTGTTTTTCAAGGAAACCAAGCAACTTATAGTGACATGGGGACCTCTTTTATAAAGGAGATATACTGGACAATCTATTGCACAACCACACTGAAGTACAGGTGTGTTCCTCTTTCTTCAAAAAGGTCTAATTTATACCACATTGTGTTCCATTATATTCAGCATGTTGTTTTTTTCCTTACTAAAATAAAGATGTTTTCCTGTTAACCGATATACAGAAAAGGTGCCAGCTCTTCCAATACTCAGTAAGATGTTCGCCCATGCTTTCACCGGTAAATAAAATCATGCCCTGTGATAAATGGTCTGCTCCACACAGTTTTACATGTTGAGATTATACGCGTATGATCTGGAGTCAAATATTTGTATTATTTAAAATTTGGGAGTGGGACTTGCATTTTTTAAGCACAGGTGTGCAGCTCATATGAAACTGTACTGCTCAGTACAAACCTCCCTCTGCACTCAGCTGCAGAAATCTGCTGTTGTAACATGATTCAGCAGAAGGCATCAGTATATTCAGGGAGCTTTCTCAGAGGGAAAAAGACAAAGTGATATCTGGGCCTGGGATGTATGTCATTTATTTTATTATGCTGCTGATCCTTCCTGGACAAAGTAAGTCTGTTTCACAACCCTTTGTAGATAACTGTGAATAGGACAGTAACTTGTGGTAAGTCACCCGTGAAATTGTTTAGACGTTTGTAGACGGGATGAAATGAAATCAAATAAAAACACACACAAAAAGCACTTTTGTTCACATGGCGGTTTCATTCTATGATCATATCTACACTTTAATAGACTGCTGTAAAATTGACATGATTTTACATTCTGTAAACAGCAATGCATTCTGGGAGCTTGAGGCAGTTTTTAGCAGTAAATCAAATACACACCTTATTCTGTAAACTTCAAATTCAAACATACACTGTGGGATTATTTTAATTTAATTTAACTTTAATATGTTTTGTTTGTTTGTTTAGGTGCTTAAAATTTGGCATTTCTGAAAGTAATGTGAAACATATGTTGCCACTAGTCGTCTACTACCATGGTAAGGTTAGCTTAATTGATGCTAGTTAAAAACTAACTTGATTATTTCCAATGCCCTCATTAGTGAATGTTGAGGAGCTTTTGGCATTGGCATACATAAGGTAAGCTTTAGGTATGAATTTAGCATTTTATTCATGAAAATTGTCCGCGCAATCCTGTAATTACTGATCTTTATTCCAGTGTTATGGACATATGTCAGCACTAAGTTTAGGTCCATATCTTCTGCCTAATTTACCGCCTCCTGCTCTTGATTCCCTATCTACATGCTCACCTGCAGCCTTCTTTATTGCTTCTCAGGATCTGCTTTCATGTCACCCGTCTAATCCTCAAACTCCCCTGTTTCCTGTTAACAAGGTACTAGTTAGGTACTAGTGCTGCTACCTGCCTCTTCATAGACACTTATCCTAAATACCAAGATGTCTTTTTGTGAAAAGAACTCAAAAATAAAAATAAAACGTATTATGATGAGGTAAACAAAAGTATATAGTTCATTATATGTACACTTGTTTACTGCCTTATCATATGGTAGAGTTTACAGGCTGAAATGTTAGACTTTTAAAGCAAGTAGTCACATGTATTCAAGCATATTGGTTTCAGAATCTGTGCAATTCTTTTGAACCTATTTTAATGGAAACATGTCAAATAACAGCAAAAACCTGACTTGTGTAATATGTTAAAAGTGTGTGTAAAAATAATAATATGTTGGCTTTAGATCATATATTTGTAATCTCCCTGTGAGTTTAAGACAAGCATGGCCAATCATTATGAACTGCTTTGGCTTTAAAGCATCAGTGTACACAATTCAGTAATTCCTTAAAATCTCCAGAAAACAAATCTAAACAAAAAAATCTGAAAGAGACTTTTGTTTATTTATTCATTTATTTATTTTGCTTTCTTTTTTTCTTTTTTTTATAACTTTTTATTTGTCAGTTTACAGTATGTGAATACAAAACTTGCGGTCAGCATAGGAGACATACACAATTCCAGTAATAGCATCTTCTTACATCATGGTAATATTCAATTATTCAATACAAAGGGAGTACACAACCCATTTTTCCCAGAGCTTCTTGAATTTCTCAAGCTCGAGTCTAAGGACAAAGGTAAGTCTTTCCATTCCAAAAATTTCTTCCACTATCCCACGCCATTGGGCCCTAGTTGGAGGGTCTGCCTTTTGCCATCTTCGGGTTATGGCCTTCCTGCTGCCAGCCAAAAGTATTTTCAATAAATAATTATCTTTATGTGGGAGTGCCGTAGGCAATTTGCCAAGATACAACGTATCAAATGAGTAGACTATTTTAATCCCAATTATTTTGTATATCTCAAGGGCCACCTCCCCCCAATATGGCTGGATCTTTGGGCAGGCCCAGAAGACATGAAAATGGTTTGCCATGGGGGTTCCACAACCTCTCCAACATAGGCCCTGGCTCTGTGAGCCTGTTTGCCGAGCTGTGAGTTTAGGAGTGATAAAGAATCTCACTACATTCTTGCAACCAAACTCTCTTAAAGACCTTGAATTTGCAGTGGTAGCCTGAGACTCACATATTCCCCACCAGCTGTCCTCTGAAATTAGTGAGCCTGATTCCCTCTCCCATTTCTGCTTAATGTACAACGTAGAGTGATTTTTAGAGGCTTGTATACTACCGTATATTTTTGAGACCATCTTTTTAGAGTCCTTTCTCTTGTATGCCTCTTGAAAGATTTGAATTAGGTCGTATTCGTTTTCATCTCTGATTAGTAACGTCTTGTTGTAATAGTCTCTAACCTGCAAGTATCTAAAGAAGTCCTGCTTTGCCAGTCCGTATGTGTCTGAGATGGTTTCATAGCTTTGGAATCCCCCATTTGTTGCTAGTGAACAAAAAGAAGTAATTCCTCTCAGAGACCACTGTTTAAAGGTCCCATCCAGCCTGGCAGGCACAAACTCCGGGTCATAAGCTATCCAATTCAAGGTCCTAACCTGTTTTTCTATTTGTAGTTTCCCCACTACCCTGAACCATAGTTTCAGGGTGAACCGGGTCAAATGGTTCAAATCTTCGTAAAATCTTTCAGCTTGGTTCTTATTTCCTAAAAGTGACTGTAGTGGGAAGTCTAATTGTGTAATTTCCATATTTTTCCACTTAGCTTCATAGTTTGGGGAGCACCAGTTTACCAGGGGCTTCAGTTGTGCGGCGTAGTAGTAATCTTGTAAGCACGGCAAAGCTCTCCCTCCCTTCTCTTTTTTCAGTTGCAGCGTTTTGTACTGGACCCTCGGTCGTCTGCCGTTTCAGATGAACCGTGAGATCCATCTGTCCCACACATACAAGTCTTGTGTTCTTCACCCCTGATCATTATTCCTTGGATTTCAGAGTTTTCTCTAATAGCCTGAGCCAGAGGCTCAATGTACAAGGCAAACAGGGATGGGCTCAAGGGGCAGCCCTGGCGTGTCCCTCGCTTCAAAGCAATATTTTGAGACAGGTGCCCATTAATCCTGATCCTGGCTGTTGGGGAGTGATACAGTGCTTCGATACATTTAATGAAGCCATCTTTGAATCCGAATCTTGCTAGTACCCTAAATAGATATTCCCAACCCACCAAGTCAAATGCCTTTTCGGTGTCTAGGCTGACCAACATTGCACTAATATTTCCTGATGTTATATGATCCATCACTTGTAGCGTTCTCCTCAGGTTCAATTCAATTCAATTCAATTTTATTTATATAGTGCCAAATCACAACATAAGTCGCCTCAAGGCGCTTCATAGATACAGAGAAAAAAAAACCCAACAATCATATATGACCCCCTATGAGCAAGCACTTTGGCAACAGTGGGAAGGAAAAACTCCCTTTTAACAGGAAGAAACCTCCGGCAGAACCAGGCTCAGGGAGGGGCGGCCATCTGCTGCGACCGGTTGGGGTGAGAGAAGGAAGAGAGACAGAGGTTAACAACAGATATGATTCAATGCAGAGAGGTCTGTCTATTTGAGACAAAGCCTGTCTGATCTAGGTCTATCAGCTCCGGGATAATTGATTCCAGTCTCTTAGCTAATATTGAAGCAAATAATTTATAGTCCACGTTAAGGATAGAGATTGGCCTATACGAGCTGCATTCTTTTTTATCTTTGCCGTCTTTTGGGATAACTGCTTTTCTCTGAGATTGTGGGGCTACTCCTGTTCTTAGTGTATGATTAAAGCAATTAAGCAGCACTGGTGTTAGTTGCGTCCTAAATGCTTTATACCATTCGGACGGATAACCGTCTGTGCCCGGTGCCTTATTCGCCTTCAGCCTGGAAATGGCTGATGTAGATGTCTTCATTTTTATTTCAAAAAATGATTCTCTAGCGGTGGTCCTCGGCCCAGCTGTGGTTAAAGGTGTGGCGCTTGCCGTTTTCGCAGTTGGTTCTGGCCCTCTTATTTGATGTCGCAAAGATGCTTTCATCTGGCTTCCTCTTAATTGGCAAGATGGAATTTTGTGTCCTGTAGCTAGTGGTTGCGCAGGATGGAGCCATAGAATCGTGGCGTTTCTGCTGGTCATGATCTGACCTTTCATGTTGGTACAGTGTTTCTCTGCGCACATCTTTCCAATTAGTCTTTTTTCTTTTAAGATCTGGGTCACTCGTATCCTTTTCATTTTCCTGCAGGTGCTTTCTTTTACACTGTGCTTTCTTTGGAATTGTCTCAGAATTTTCACTCTGACTGGACCTGACTAAATTGTGGCTGCTCCTCTGAGTTGAATGGGGAGAACCGTTTTGGCTGTGGGGGACCACTTGTGTTTTTCTCTCTGCTGCAGAGGGAGGGAAGTTCCTCTGAGCAGATTGTCTGGTGTCAGAGGTGGGCTTGTGTGCAGACTCTGTCCTGCTGGTATGGAGACTCTGTCCTGGCGTCTCTTTCTTCTTTGTCCTTAAGTAGTTTATGTGCTCATAGCAGGACTCAACATAGGAGCTTCTCTGGCGTATCCATGCAAGGTGGCTCAGTTTTGAAAAGGCATGCTCAAGGACCTGATTGGGTGTTATTCGTTTTCGGGGATCGAGGTGAAGCAAGTGCTTTACCATTTCTACAAACATCAGGATATCACACCTTTTTGCAGTTGCATCTGCATAATCCTCATCTTCAATGATCTCGGTATATAAGAGTTCATCCAGAGACTTCAATTTTTTAACTCTTCTGTCAACAAACTCAATCCCAAACTCCTGGAAATATTGTTCAGTTGTCTTGAGTTTCCAGTGGTAGATGTTGTCGGAATTGAACTCCCTGCAGAAATACTTTGCAGTCTTTTGCCCACAGTTTAACATTTGCTCTGGGAGTTCTCCTTGAGTCTCCGTTATGTACTTTAGTATGGCATGTTCACTGTATCCCGGGTACAGCAAGTAACCAGTGTATAGAGACACTGCCATGCAGCCCAGAGACCATATGTCTATGGCTTCTGTAAATGGAAGCCCCAGAATAATCTCCGGAGACCGGTACGGACGTGTCTGGATGTATGAGCCCACCTTGGCAGCTGAGGTCTCACAGGCCAGACCGAAGTCAATTAGTTTAACTCGGTATGGCTCTTGGGGATTATTCACCAGCATTACGTTCTCTAATTTCAAGTCTGCATGGATTGTTCCAATGGACTTGAGGTGGCTAAGAGCTAAAGCTATCTGTATGACGATGGGGCGAATAGCCTTTAAACTGAGCGGATTGCAATATCTTTCTTGCAATAAGTCAAGAAGACTTTTTTCGAGGAATTCAAATTCAAGGCACAGATGTCCACGGACTGTAAAAGCCTGGTACCATTCGACTATATTGTACTTGCTGGAGTTACAGGCTTTAAGTTTTTGCAGGGCAGCCAGCTCTTGGTTTTTAAACGGGTCTTTTTGGTCCTGATCCTTTATCATTTTAATGGCTACAATCTTTTTGTTAGCCATTTGGACACATTTGGCAACTCTGCCATATGTCCCTTCTCCGACAACACTTATAATTCGGTAGTTGGAGGAGAGCCAGCCACCGGGGACTAACTTGTCCTGGACATTTCCGAAAGACATCTCTGATGCTATCAAAGTGATTAACACTAAAAGTTAGAAGAGTAAAGCAGATTTCACCTCAAAATATTATGAAATAAAATAGATGGTTCTTCTTTCTTCTTCAAAGTGTGAAAAGGTGAAAGGTCTGCTCAAACGGTTTACTGTTAAACTTGGTTCTTGCAGGCGTGACCAAATGTATCTCTGCTTGAACGTTGGAACGTTTGCGAACTGCTGCTGGCTTCAACTGCTGTCAACAAACTGACTGATAACTGCTGATTCTCACTTCTATTTATAGAAAAAGAAGGATCAAAGATTCTAAGACGTTTGTGACATCATCACTCTGTAAGCCATTGAGATTGTGACATCATCTATGAATGGGGATGTTTTTTTTTAAACTGTTTTCAAATTTACTATGTCAGTTAGCTTAGTTTTAGAGCAGTTGGTTAGTTATCACTTTTATATAGCACTTGTGTTCCCAGTTTATATACTTTCCGGTTGTTTGGTAGATTTTAGGTCTTTTTCCACTCAGCAAAAATAATAAAACATACTTGTATGTATTTTTTTTTTAAGTTTCAAATGATCAATGCATTTGGTTTATTATCATCATGTGAGAGAAGGCACAAAGGATTTCAGACACAGATGCAAACACATCGGGCACTCTGGGACACTTCTGACACCACAGTGCATGGCGTGCACAGCATGTACTATTTAATGTCAGCACTGCAATCAGCGCTTCAATGAGTCACCTGTTTGCACATGCAATCTGTGCAATTCTTTTGAACCTATTTTAATGGAAACATGTCAAATAACAGCAAAAACCTGACTTGTGTAATATGTTAAAAGTGTGTGTAAAAATAATAATATGTTGGCTTTAGATCATATATTTGTAATCTCCCTGTGAGTTTAAGACAAGCATGGCCAATCATTATGAACTGCTTTGGCTTTAAAGCATCAGTGTACACAATTCAGTAATTCCTTAAAATCTCCAGAAAACAAATCTAAACAAAAAAATCTGAAAGAGACTTTTGTTTATTTATTCATTTATTTATTTTGCTTTCTTTTTTTCTTTTTTTTATAACTTTTTATTTGTCAGTTTACAGTATGTGAATACAAAACTTGCGGTCAGCATAGGAGACATACACAATTCCAGTAATAGCATCTTCTTACATCATGGTAATATTCAATTATTCAATACAAAGGGAGTACACAACCCATTTTTCCCAGAGCTTCTTGAATTTCTCAAGCTCGAGTCTAAGGACAAAGGTAAGTCTTTCCATTCCAAAAATTTCTTCCACTATCCCACGCCATTGGGCCCTAGTTGGAGGGTCTGCCTTTTGCCATCTTCGGGTTATGGCCTTCCTGCTGCCAGCCAAAAGTATTTTCAATAAATAATTATCTTTATGTGGGAGTGCCGTAGGCAATTTGCCAAGATACAACGTATCAAATGAGTAGACTATTTTAATCCCAATTATTTTGTATATCTCAAGGGCCACCTCCCCCCAATATGGCTGGATCTTTGGGCAGGCCCAGAAGACATGAAAATGGTTTGCCATGGGGGTTCCACAACCTCTCCAACATAGGCCCTGGCTCTGTGAGCCTGTTTGCCGAGCTGTGAGTTTAGGAGTGATAAAGAATCTCACTACATTCTTGCAACCAAACTCTCTTAAAGACCTTGAATTTGCAGTGGTAGCCTGAGACTCACATATTCCCCACCAGCTGTCCTCTGAAATTAGTGAGCCTGATTCCCTCTCCCATTTCTGCTTAATGTACAACGTAGAGTGATTTTTAGAGGCTTGTATACTACCGTATATTTTTGAGACCATCTTTTTAGAGTCCTTTCTCTTGTATGCCTCTTGAAAGATTTGAATTAGGTCGTATTCGTTTTCATCTCTGATTAGTAACGTCTTGTTGTAATAGTCTCTAACCTGCAAGTATCTAAAGAAGTCCTGCTTTGCCAGTCCGTATGTGTCTGAGATGGTTTCATAGCTTTGGAATCCCCCATTTGTTGCTAGTGAACAAAAAGAAGTAATTCCTCTCAGAGACCACTGTTTAAAGGTCCCATCCAGCCTGGCAGGCACAAACTCCGGGTCATAAGCTATCCAATTCAAGGTCCTAACCTGTTTTTCTATTTGTAGTTTCCCCACTACCCTGAACCATAGTTTCAGGGTGAACCGGGTCAAATGGTTCAAATCTTCGTAAAATCTTTCAGCTTGGTTCTTATTTCCTAAAAGTGACTGTAGTGGGAAGTCTAATTGTGTAATTTCCATATTTTTCCACTTAGCTTCATAGTTTGGGGAGCACCAGTTTACCAGGGGCTTCAGTTGTGCGGCGTAGTAGTAATCTTGTAAGCACGGCAAAGCTCTCCCTCCCTTCTCTTTTTTCAGTTGCAGCGTTTTGTACTGGACCCTCGGTCGTCTGCCGTTTCAGATGAACCGTGAGATCCATCTGTCCCACACATACAAGTCTTGTGTTCTTCACCCCTGATCATTATTCCTTGGATTTCAGAGTTTTCTCTAATAGCCTGAGCCAGAGGCTCAATGTACAAGGCAAACAGGGATGGGCTCAAGGGGCAGCCCTGGCGTGTCCCTCGCTTCAAAGCAATATTTTGAGACAGGTGCCCATTAATCCTGATCCTGGCTGTTGGGGAGTGATACAGTGCTTCGATACATTTAATGAAGCCATCTTTGAATCCGAATCTTGCTAGTACCCTAAATAGATATTCCCAACCCACCAAGTCAAATGCCTTTTCGGTGTCTAGGCTGACCAACATTGCACTAATATTTCCTGATGTTATATGATCCATCACTTGTAGCGTTCTCCTCAGGTTCAATTCAATTCAATTCAATTTTATTTATATAGTGCCAAATCACAACATAAGTCGCCTCAAGGCGCTTCATAGATACAGAGAAAAAAAAAACCAACAATCATATATGACCCCCTATGAGCAAGCACTTTGGCAACAGTGGGAAGGAAAAACTCCCTTTTAACAGGAAGAAACCTCCGGCAGAACCAGGCTCAGGGAGGGGCGGCCATCTGCTGCGACCGGTTGGGGTGAGAAAAGGAAGAGAGACAGAGGTTAACAACAGATATGATTCAATGCAGAGAGGTCTGTCTATTTGAGACAAAGCCTGTCTGATCTAGGTCTATCAGCTCCGGGATAATTGATTCCAGTCTCTTAGCTAATATTGAAGCAAATAATTTATAGTCCACGTTAAGGATAGAGATTGGCCTATACGAGCTGCATTCTTTTTTATCTTTGCCGTCTTTTGGGATAACTGCTTTTCTCTGAGATTGTGGGGCTACTCCTGTTCTTAGTGTATGATTAAAGCAATTAAGCAGCACTGGTGTTAGTTGCGTCCTAAATGCTTTATACCATTCGGACGGATAACCGTCTGTGCCCGGTGCCTTATTCGCCTTCAGCCTGGAAATGGCTGATGTAGATGTCTTCATTTTTATTTCAAAAAATGATTCTCTAGCGGTGGTCCTCGGCCCAGCTGTGGTTAAAGGTGTGGCGCTTGCCGTTTTCGCAGTTGGTTCTGGCCCTCTTATTTGATGTCGCAAAGATGCTTTCATCTGGCTTCCTCTTAATTGGCAAGATGGAATTTTGTGTCCTGTAGCTAGTGGTTGCGCAGGATGGAGCCATAGAATCGTGGCGTTTCTGCTGGTCATGATCTGACCTTTCATGTTGGTACAGTGTTTCTCTGCGCACATCTTTCCAATTAGTCTTTTTTCTTTTAAGATCTGGGTCACTCGTATCCTTTTCATTTTCCTGCAGGTGCTTTCTTTTACACTGTGCTTTCTTTGGAATTGTCTCAGAATTTTCACTCTGACTGGACCTGACTAAATTGTGGCTGCTCCTCTGAGTTGAATGGGGAGAACCGTTTTGGCTGTGGGGGACCACTTGTGTTTTTCTCTCTGCTGCAGAGGGAGGGAAGTTCCTCTGAGCAGATTGTCTGGTGTCAGAGGTGGGCTTGTGTGCAGACTCTGTCCTGCTGGTATGGAGACTCTGTCCTGGCGTCTCTTTCTTCTTTGTCCTTAAGTAGTTTATGTGCTCATAGCAGGACTCAACATAGGAGCTTCTCTGGCGTATCCATGCAAGGTGGCTCAGTTTTGAAAAGGCATGCTCAAGGACCTGATTGGGTGTTATTCGTTTTCGGGGATCGAGGTGAAGCAAGTGCTTTACCATTTCTACAAACATCAGGATATCACACCTTTTTGCAGTTGCATCTGCATAATCCTCATCTTCAATGATCTCGGTATATAAGAGTTCATCCAGAGACTTCAATTTTTTAACTCTTCTGTCAACAAACTCAATCCCAAACTCCTGGAAATATTGTTCAGTTGTCTTGAGTTTCCAGTGGTAGATGTTGTCGGAATTGAACTCCCTGCAGAAATACTTTGCAGTCTTTTGCCCACAGTTTAACATTTGCTCTGGGAGTTCTCCTTGAGTCTCCGTTATGTATTTTAGTATGGCATGTTCACTGTATCCCGGGTACAGCAAGTAACCAGTGTATAGAGACACTGCCATGCAGCCCAGAGACCATATGTCTATGGCTTCTGTAAATGGAAGCCCCAGAATAATCTCCGGAGACCGGTACGGACGTGTCTGGATGTATGAGCCCACCTTGGCAGCTGAGGTCTCACAGGCCAGACCGAAGTCAATTAGTTTAACTCGGTATGGCTCTTGGGGATTATTCACCAGCATTACGTTCTCTAATTTCAAGTCTGCATGGATTGTTCCAATGGACTTGAGGTGGCTAAGAGCTAAAGCTATCTGTATGACGATGGGGCGAATAGCCTTTAAACTGAGCGGATTGCAATATCTTTCTTGCAATAAGTCAAGAAGACTTTTTTCGAGGAATTCAAATTCAAGGCACAGATGTCCACGGACTGTAAAAGCCTGGTACCATTCGACTATATTGTACTTGCTGGAGTTACAGGCTTTAAGTTTTTGCAGGGCAGCCAGCTCTTGGTTTTTAAACGGGTCTTTTTGGTCCTGATCCTTTATCATTTTAATGGCTACAATCTTTTTGTTAGCCATTTGGACACATTTGGCAACTCTGCCATATGTCCCTTCTCCGACAACACTTATAATTCGGTAGTTGGAGGAGAGCCAGCCACCGGGGACTAACTTGTCCTGGACATTTCCGAAAGACATCTCTGATGCTATCAAAGTGATTAACACTAAAAGTTAGAAGAGTAAAGCAGATTTCACCTCAAAATATTATGAAATAAAATAGATGGTTCTTCTTTCTTCTTCAAAGTGTGAAAAGGTGAAAGGTCTGCTCAAACGGTTTACTGTTAAACTTGGTTCTTGCAGGCGTGACCAAATGTATCTCTGCTTGAACGTTGGAACGTTTGCGAACTGCTGCTGGCTTCAACTGCTGTCAACAAACTGACTGATAACTGCTGATTCTCACTTCTATTTATAGAAAAAGAAGGATCAAAGATTCTAAGACGTTTGTGACATCATCACTCTGTAAGCCATTGAGATTGTGACATCATCTATGAATGGGGATGTTTTTTTTTAAACTGTTTTCAAATTTACTATGTCAGTTAGCTTAGTTTTAGAGCAGTTGGTTAGTTACCACTTTTATATAGCACTTGTGTTCCCAGTTTATATACTTTCCGGTTGTTTGGTAGATTTTAGGTCTTTTTCCACTCAGCAAAAATAATAAAACATACTTGTATGTATTTTTTTTTAAGTTTCAAATGATCAATGCATTTGGTTTATTATCATCATGTGAGAGAAGGCACAAAGGATTTCAGACACAGATGCAAACACATCGGGCACTCTGGGACACTTCTGACACCACAGTGCATGGCGTGCACAGCATGTACTATTTAATGTCAGCACTGCAATCAGCGCTTCAATGAGTCACCTGTTTGCACATGCAATCTGTGCAATTCTTTTGAACCTATTTTAATGGAAACATGTCAAATAACAGCAAAAACCTGACTTGTGTAATATGTTAAAAGTGTGTGTAAAAATAATAATATGTTGGCTTTAGATCATATATTTGTAATCTCCCTGTGAGTTTAAGACAAGCATGGCCAATCATTATGAACTGCTTTGGCTTTAAAGCATCAGTGTACACAATTCAGTAATTCCTTAAAATCTCCAGAAAACAAATCTAAACAAAAAAATCTGAAAGAGACTTTTGTTTATTTATTCATTTATTTATTTTGCTTTCTTTTTTTCTTTTTTTTATAACTTTTTATTTGTCAGTTTACAGTATGTGAATACAAAACTTGCGGTCAGCATAGGAGACATACACAATTCCAGTAATAGCATCTTCTTACATCATGGTAATATTCAATTATTCAATACAAAGGGAGTACACAACCCATTTTTCCCAGAGCTTCTTGAATTTCTCAAGCTCGAGTCTAAGGACAAAGGTAAGTCTTTCCATTCCAAAAATTTCTTCCACTATCCCACGCCATTGGGCCCTAGTTGGAGGGTCTGCCTTTTGCCATCTTCGGGTTATGGCCTTCCTGCTGCCAGCCAAAAGTATTTTCAATAAATAATTATCTTTATGTGGGAGTGCCGTAGGCAATTTGCCAAGATACAACGTATCAAATGAGTAGACTATTTTAATCCCAATTATTTTGTATATCTCAAGGGCCACCTCCCCCCAATATGGCTGGATCTTTGGGCAGGCCCAGAAGACATGAAAATGGTTTGCCATGGGGGTTCCACAACCTCTCCAACATAGGCCCTGGCTCTGTGAGCCTGTTTGCCGAGCTGTGAGTTTAGGAGTGATAAAGAATCTCACTACATTCTTCCAACCAAACTCTCTTAAAGACCTTGAATTTGCAGTGGTAGCCTGAGACTCACATATTCCCCACCAGCTGTCCTCTGAAATTAGTGAGCCTGATTCCCTCTCCCATTTCTGCTTAATGTACAACGTAGAGTGATTTTTAGAGGCTTGTATACTACCGTATATTTTTGAGACCATCTTTTTAGAGTCCTTTCTCTTGTATGCCTCTTGAAAGATTTGAATTAGGTCGTATTCGTTTTCATCTCTGATTAGTAACGTCTTGTTGTAATAGTCTCTAACCTGCAAGTATCTAAAGAAGTCGTGCTTTGCCAGTCCGTATGTGTCTGAGATGGTTTCATAGCTTTGGAATCCCCCATTTGTTGCTAGTGAACAAAAAGAAGTAATTCCTCTCAGAGACCACTGTTTAAAGGTCCCATCCAGCCTGGCAGGCACAAACTCCGGGTCATAAGCTATCCAATTCAAGGTCCTAACCTGTTTTTCTATTTGTAGTTTCCCCACTACCCTGAACCATAGTTTCAGGGTGAACCGGGTCAAATGGTTCAAATCTTCGTAAAATCTTTCAGCTTGGTTCTTATTTCCTAAAAGTGACTGTAGTGGGAAGTCTAATTGTGTAATTTCCATATTTTTCCACTTAGCTTCATAGTTTGGGGAGCACCAGTTTACCAGGGGCTTCAGTTGTGCGGCGTAGTAGTAATCTTGTAAGCACGGCAAAGCTCTCCCTCCCTTCTCTTTTTTCAGTTGCAGCGTTTTGTACTGGACCCTCGGTCGTCTGCCGTTTCAGATGAACCGTGAGATCCATCTGTCCCACACATACAAGTCTTGTGTTCTTCACCCCTGATCATTATTCCTTGGATTTCAGAGTTTTCTCTAATAGCCTGAGCCAGAGGCTCAATGTACAAGGCAAACAGGGATGGGCTCAAGGGGCAGCCCTGGCGTGTCCCTCGCTTCAAAGCAATATTTTGAGACAGGTGCCCATTAATCCTGATCCTGGCTGTTGGGGAGTGATACAGTGCTTCGATACATTTAATGAAGCCATCTTTGAATCCGAATCTTGCTAGTACCCTAAATAGATATTCCCAACCCACCAAGTCAAATGCCTTTTCGGTGTCTAGGCTGACCAACATTGCACTAATATTTCCTGATGTTATATGATCCATCACTTGTAGCGTTCTCCTCAGGTTCAATTCAATTCAATTCAATTTTATTTATATAGTGCCAAATCACAACATAAGTCGCCTCAAGGCGCTTCATAGATACAGAGAAAAAAAAAACCAACAATCATATATGACCCCCTATGAGCAAGCACTTTGGCAACAGTGGGAAGGAAAAACTCCCTTTTAACAGGAAGAAACCTCCGGCAGAACCAGGCTCAGGGAGGGGCGGCCATCTGCTGCGACCGGTTGGGGTGAGAAAAGGAAGAGAGACAGAGGTTAACAACAGATATGATTCAATGCAGAGAGGTCTGTCTATTTGAGACAAAGCCTGTCTGATCTAGGTCTATCAGCTCCGGGATAATTGATTCCAGTCTCTTAGCTAATATTGAAGCAAATAATTTATAGTCCACGTTAAGGATAGAGATTGGCCTATACGAGCTGCATTCTTTTTTATCTTTGCCGTCTTTTGGGATAACTGCTTTTCTCTGAGATTGTGGGGCTACTCCTGTTCTTAGTGTATGATTAAAGCAATTAAGCAGCACTGGTGTTAGTTGCGTCCTAAATGCTTTATACCATTCGGACGGATAACCGTCTGTGCCCGGTGCCTTATTCGCCTTCAGCCTGGAAATGGCTGATGTAGATGTCTTCATTTTTATTTCAAAAAATGATTCTCTAGCGGTGGTCCTCGGCCCAGCTGTGGTTAAAGGTGTGGCGCTTGCCGTTTTCGCAGTTGGTTCTGGCCCTCTTATTTGATGTCGCAAAGATGCTTTCAACTGGCTTCCTCTTAATTGGCAAGATGGAATTTTGTCTGTTTGACCTGCTCCCCTCAGGCAGGAGGCTCCGGTCCATTCGCACCAGAACCTCTCGCCACAAGAACAGTTTCTTCCCCTCTGCTGTTGGACACATGAACAATAACCGTATGACTGTTCCCACCACTAACACATGACCCTACGCTGTGTTCACTGCATCATTCCATGTTTGGCACTGATCACCACCTGCACTCATGTATATATCATGTATATATCTATCTACTTAGCACTTTTAATTCGTATTTTTATTTTCATGTCTATTTAAGCGTAATTTATGACAGGCGATTTAAGTAACTCATCACAGCAGCTGCACTTTACAGTCTCTAAGCTATATTTTCCTTGTTTTGTTCTGTCACTCAAGACCAAATAAAAGACAAAACTGGGGGAAAAGCCCTGATTGTAATTATGCACTGCGCTCAAAGCATGCGACTTGTTTGACAGTAAAACGCTTGCGTGTCGTGGAAAATGGGGATTGTGAAATGTGCCCAAAGTTGACAAAAGCAGAAGTGTCATATATAATGCCATACAACACGCGCAGCAGTAAAGTTTGTTCCTCAACCATCATCCCACGTATGTCATCACAGCTGCCAAAAACAACACTGCTGTCAGCTTGAGAGGGAAGAAAGCTGCTGAGCAACAACAAACTCACAAACTCACCGTGGAGTGTGTAGATATTTAGCTCTGATTTGTGATGCTCATGGCTGTTCTTTCTCAGTGCATTTACTATCAAAAGCTAAATTCAAGCCAACTATGCACTGATGTATTCTTCTACTGATGAATAACACTAGGCTGCCCACACTTACATTTGATACAATATGGACACTTTTTACACTTTTTGTGAACGGTACAGCTTTGACCCCCCAAAACTAAAACTTTTTTCAGAGCACTTTTATGATCTTTTGATGCGATGCAGTGACTTTGAGCGTCTCATTTTAAAAGTTGTTCACAATAGATTCACGTTATTAGTCAGTTCTGGGTCCAAATTAATAACATTCACAGCCACCGTTGAACCACCGTTCATCTGCTTCAGATCATTGCTAAGCTTGACACTTCTTCTTTTCTCCTCCAGTTTCCCTAAATTTTTTTGAGAACACTCTTCCATGCCAATATATGGCAGGTTTTTAAATATCACACTCGTGTTGCTCTTTGGGAATCACCTTATTGGTGCAAAAAATATTTACGTTTTTGCCTGTCAAACTGTGTTTTCTTGCATTTTTCAAAGGTTTAGCTAAAGAAATGGGAACAAATTATGTTGCTATGGGTACCAAGGTGCCTAAACTTACTTAGGTGTTACACATAAAAACAACAGTGGCTCAGGTGCCTCCTTTATGCTCGAATGATTCATGGGTCAGTGCTGAGTGGCTTAACAGAGAAAAAAACAGCAAAAAAAAGTTTTAAAATGTTGTAAATTGCACGTAATTCCATGAAGTGATGTTTTATATTACAGCACATTAAAGAAATACTGCTACTAAAAGATTACAGATGCATTGGTGCAAGTTGAAATGTTTACTTTAAAGATGGCTTTTTGAACGTGTTCATAAGTAAGCAAGTATTAGAACAACTAATCTCTGCAAAGACTTGAATTCTGCACCATGTTCGTTAACTTAATCTTAATCACTTTAAATTCTGAATTATTTTACAGAAGCCACAATTGTTTTTGTTAAACAACCTGCAGCCAATGGCATCCAACAGTCCAAATAATATATGCTGTAATTCTTACTTGTTTCTACAGATCTGTGTTTGGCCATCAACGCCACCATCACCCCTTCTCCCTTCACACTTACTTGTGTTGTTTCCCAGCGATGTCACAACACAGCGTTACCTGTGGTTAAATGGACCTTTCTACCAGCGGGCACGGATCAACCAGAAGACGAACTCCTCATCGCCCGTGTCAATATGAGGAAGGAGCGTTTCTATGGCCAAAGATGAAGCTGACAGTGGTGAAACAGGGGAAGATCTTTGAGCTGGTTATCTTGAACGTGTCCGAGGGGGACCGGGGGCTCTACATGTGCCGGGTGCAGGAGTTTAAAAAGCATCAGGCTCGCTGGAAAGCTTCATCCAACTACACTGCTGCTACTGAGCTCAGAGGTGAGGGCTTGGTTTGCTATCTTGGAGCTTCCCTGTAGTTATAGTTACTGTTTGAGATTTGATAATTTATAAGTGATTTACAAACCACCATATTAGAATCGGATCCATTGACTGAGTCAATACATATGGAAGGTGAGTATCAGAAGGTGAGTAACAGCCAGGTGCTGCTAATCAAATCAAACTGATTATCAGTAAGAGTGAGAAGCAAAGTCTTTGCTTGTCTGGAGCATTCAGGTGTGCGTCAGAGATATCAGCAGTGATCTTACAGAAACAACTATCGCTGCTTCTCTACCTCGAAAGAGTTATAAAGTAATTTCCAAACAATTTGACATCCAGATCTACAGCGACAGCATTTAAGACCGCTGCCTGTCTTCCCAGAGGTGGATGTCCTGAGAAATTCCCGAGATCAGGCGATACGATGCTCAGAGAAACGATGAAAAACCATATACACTACAGGCCTCGGTTAGTGTTTTAAAAGTTAAACTTCATGACAGTGCAGTTCAGTTAAAAAGACTGAACAAGAATGTTTTGTTTGGAAGGATTTCCAGGAGAACGACTTTTCTCTGACATGGACGAATCATTCGTTTTGGTCATTTCATGGGACAGTATCAAAAATACTTAACAATAAACACTCTTAAATGCCAAACAGGCACATTTGGTTTGAATTCCACCATACAGGATTTGAGAAGATCCAGGGAGCCTTTAAATTTCATAAAGGTTGTGTTCGAGAAACATAAGAGTAGTCGATTTTTGATAAGCGGGTTTGTTTTTGAACTGTTCAGAGAATGTCACTGCTGCAACTGTGTCAAAGGCTCCAAAATAAAAGTTTAGATAAAAAAGATTTATTGACAAGCAAAACAGCATCTCTATATATTACATAAAGTCATCTTATGTACAAAATTAATTTGTATTGACTGAAAACACACAGTCCTCGTGCTGGAGCTGCATGTTCAGAGTCTTTGCAGTCATCCTTGTCAGCTCACGGTCACAGCACTTTATTCTATGCTTCTGCACTTTGGAAACAGCAGATGTGGAGTCAAATCAGGATTTGTTGTCTTTGCCTGCTTGGCTGGGGGGAGGATCCATCAGGTCCTTAAATCCCAGTTTCTCCAGAGGCTCCTTGGTCATCAGCTGACTGAAAACAAAAAATAAAACCAAGACGATTATACACATTACCTTTGTCGATTCACTAGGTAACATTTTCATTGGCTTTCTTACTGGTCCATTCGGCACTCCAGGTAGTCTTTGGACTGCAGTCGGCACATGGAGTTGTCATAGTTGTTCTCTCTGAGACATTTCATGAACTTTTCTTTGAAGGCTTTGCACTCTCCTGGAAAAACAAAAGGACAAAATCAGGACTTGTGCATTTGTATGGTCATCTGTAACCCCCAGTAATAAAACTGTTTCTTCCGAGCCACACAACGCTAGTGCTTAAGGGGAACATTAAAGAATCAGGAGCCCACAGGTTGTCATCAACTTTCAGCCCCGATAAGGCGGCCCATCACGATCATCAGTCAGGATTTACAGAAGAAGCTGACATCCAGCACAAGTTATCGAGAACAATGGCCAACAACATAATGCACATATTTGATTTTTAATTGCCATTAAAAGTCTTTGAAAGTTATGACACGCTAATGAGGGTTCTTCTGTAGATCATACACGCAGAAAAAAAAATCATGTTAATAAAAACAGAATCAGTGAAGTTTGTATGAAACACAACATTTGTGCTACTGCCAAAACTTTCTGTCCATGACTGTGTATCATGATACTTTTCTAGCTTTTTAAGTGAAGGGCTGCTGCCAACATATTGCTTGAAGGTTCTGTGCAGTTTATATAGAGCAGGACAGACATTTGTGTTTTCAAATGAAAGGGAAAAAAATCAAACAGCAGGTGAGGCGTTGTCCTACAAAGTTTCCTGTTGTTTGTGAGCGAGTTGTTTTACATACACTCATCATGCGCATGAATGGTCATTTTGAGCTTTCATAATTTCTTTAAAGTGCAACCAAGGTGCAACTTGCTAACGAACATTTAACCAAATAGTGCGGGTGTACATATATGAGCCTGTGTTGATTAAAGAAAATAATTTCAAACTTGTGCACCCAATTATAGTTTTGAAAACCATGAAAGATGTGTGGTGGTCAATCTTCATTTTCATTAAATGTCTCTTATTTTAATAAAGCAAACTGATCAGAAGTTTAATGTAGTTAATAACATTTATAACTGGTATAAATATAACGCAGAGCAGCACATCATACATGTTTGTGTAAACGCTATTTTCATTACAGTCTGTCCTTCAGACCTTCTGTCCTAATAGCAATAGCATCAAGCATCGCTGTAAACGTCCATGTACCAATCCTGCTAAAAGGCAGCTGGCTTAGACAAAGGTCTATGAGTGCATTGCACTTATTTAAAACATTTCTAAATATTTATAGCATACACTGTCACAGTTATTATTAATTCTGTCGCTGTTGTGTCTGCGGTGAGGGGAACGAGAGTTATTTAACGGGGCAGACAGGCTCAGCTGGAGCTTACCGAAATGGTCCAGAGGGAACGAGCCTTTGTCCGGAGGCCGAGGTTTAAAAGTCTTCGACCCGAAATTCATAGCGGTAGACATTTTCTCTCAGTTCACAGAGGGCCGTCTCAAAATGTTTTGACATAAACAACAGCCTCTCCGTTTGACCCTGCTGTCGCGCAAGTATGACGTTTTATTTTGAGGGCTCGGCAGACAGACATTAGTAATCGATTGATGCTATCGTAAACTGTCCGCACTTTCGTGAAAGAATAAGAGCTGATATTAATTAAACCCATATATGGGTTTAATTTTGGTCTTAATAAATGTGTAACTTATTTTTTTCCGTGGCATTAACAACCAGTCTGCTAAAAATGACCATGTAATGCACAATAGCAAACGGATACTATAGGACTACAGGGGGAAAGCACAGTGATCAGAATTTCCCCTCATTACAAACAAATGACTTTGGATACTTTGCAAAATAAAGTTCTCATGAAAACTAAAAAACAGTTTCATAATTCAAAATAATATAACGGACTAAAAAAGAAACTCTAACTGTACACTGAATCTGATAGAACCGATTCATACTGTTCTCTTAGATACTGTAAGAAATTGAAAATCATAACTGCTGGTTGAAAATATTATTTAAAAATGATTTGATGCAACATCAAAAACGATTGCCTCAGGCAGCTGCCGACAGACGGTGATGAGGAACAGGAAGAGAAACTGTCACGGACGACCAAGCCCCTACATGGGATGACAGACAGAGGAACTGACTGACATTAGGAAATCCTACTGGTTAGAAGCCGACAGCGCAGAGGCTCCGATGATGGCAACACAAACACAGGCCCCAAGTGCCAGATCCATAGAAGTAAGCGTTTACCACAACCAACAGGACCCAAGCTGCAGACTGTGCAAGGCTGCCCCAGAGACTATCCAACACATGGCAGGCAACAGGATGTAAGATGCAAGCTGGGTCTGTGTGCAAGAACATCTGTGCTGCATATACCCTAAAAGTCCCCAAGTCCTGCTGGGAGACACCAACAAAGGTGGTTAAGAGAAACAGGCCAAATGCGCTGTGGTGTGAGTTGTGTTAAATGTGGTAATCGCAGCAGACAGCAACATCAGGAAGAAGGAGCAGGAGAAAATAGTAAATTACCAGCGGCTGAAGGAACATCTGGAACAGATGTGGAAGTCCAAAGCGATCCCAGTGGTAATCAGGGGTCTCCATCCAGGAGAGTGCAACCTCGGAAACAACCTGCAACCTTCCCTCAGATGGGAGATATATGTTAATATGTATTTATTAATAGTAGGCACACTTATTCACCTCTCCGTTTCTGCGTGTGCATTCAGAGCACGTTCATGTTATCAGTTTCATTTAAATGACATTTTTGCACGAGCGCAGGATCCGACTCCACTGGATTCTTTAAACGTGCAGCTTCACCTAGCTCACCGCTGGATGTCTCACTTTTCTAAGATATAAGGCTGAAGGGAAAGCAGGCAGACAGAGGAGGGGAGGAGGCGGCGATGGTAACGTGTGGGCTTGATTATTATGCAGCCAAAGAGCCTGGGTAATAGAGCTATCAGTGAGAGGCAGAAAGAGCTCTCGGCGCGGATCGCTCAGTTTCCTTTTCTCTCTCTGCTCTCTTATCCTCGGGCACAGCTCGGATCGGAGGTGGCAGGTGACCAGTCTGTCTGTCTGCTGGACCCCAGCGGCGGATGTTCTTGGGCACCTTCTTCCCACCGCGGTGAGGCTGGACGGATAAACTCACCATGGCGCTGGAAGCGGAGGGGAACAAGCTGCAGCTGCAGGACGTGCTGGCGAGACCGGGCAACGACAAGTGCGCGGACTGCGGCAATCCAGGTAAGGCAAACCTTCCCCCCTCCACCCCGTCCACCAGCCCCGTTACTGAAAACCCGGCGCCCGGTGGAGTCAGCGCATCCAGCTGCCGGTGCGCGTGTGCCTTTCGAGCCGCTGTACACCAGCAGGGGGTACATGAGCCAACTGGCACTTCAGAACCGCACAAGTCTGAGCGAGTCTGATGACAAAGGCCCGCAGATACCCGAGGACAAAGTAGACCAAAGTAGGCCTGACAGTGGACTCTGGACTTATAAGTCTGAGCCATAAACCAATTAAACTGTGTGAAGACATGCCAATTCTGCTCCTCACTCCGTGTGTGTGTGTGTGGTTTTGTGTTATTACAGTCTACACTGTCAGCAACCTCCATAAAGCTCAGTTATTACTTGTGTGTGAGTGGTTTTGCTTTACATGTTCCTGACTGTGTGTCCACCCTATTCCTGTGCAGCTATTTATGTTCATTTTTCACTGTCTTCATCCCCCCCCCACCCAGATCCTCTCTTCATCATCCTTTCAGTACACCCCTCCTTCCTCGTTGCTCAAATGGCAGTAAACCAGTGAGTGGCCAGTCGAGGCTCCAGTACGGGCCGAACGCCCAGTGCTTGGAGCCGAGCCTGCCCGGGACGCCTGTTCCTTGGCCCCGGTTACGGCTCCTCTGAGGACTGGCTGTAGCAGAGCAGCATTGTTTGTTTTTTTTACATTTTATTTATTTATTTATTTATTTGAGCCAAAGGCACTTTTGCAAGACAAGATAGCTTTGTCTGAGGGGTAGACACTTAAAGAGGGATTTCATTGTGATTGTAGCAAGGTGGAAAGGTTGTTATTTTTTGTGGTTGATGCAGCTTTTAATTAGCAGAAGCATTTTTCTTTTATTTTCCTTTTTTTTATTATCAGCAACCTACATAACAACAGTTCAGCCTTTTGTCAGTTTATAACAGCTTTTACACAATGGTTAAAGTGAGATTTGGCAGGGCGGGGGGAACACTGAAATCCGGTGTAGTGGTGCAGCAGGGAACAACGACTCACCTCAAAATAACTCAGAGATTGATTTGTACCGTTAGCTCCAGTGGGCTTGTGTCTTAGCAGACAGCTTGACTCCAAAACCATGACTACTTAATATTATCTCTATGTGTGTATGGATACCTCAGACTGCCCTCCACCTGGCCAATATCTATCTATCTATCTATCTATCTATCTATCTATCTATCTATCTATCTATCTATCTATCTATCCATCTATCCATCTATCCATCCATCCATCCATCCATCCAATTCACGGTTGCAAAGGGGCTGGAGTCTATCCTAGCGACCACAGGAGGAGAGGCAGGGTACACCCAGGTTGCCAGCCTGACACAGGCCTAACACAGAGAGACAGACAATACATTCACACTCACATTCACACATCTCTGTAATTTAGAATCACCAATTAACCCAACCTTGAGTCCAAACCCATGACTTGATATAATATAAGTTTGCACATGGATACCTCAACCAACCCTCCACCAGCCCAAATAAAGTCAATTAAAATTAGCCACAGTGTTGCAGAGCCACATCCACAAGAAGAGGTTTTGGTACATATCCGCTGAAAGCTAACAAAGTGTGAAATTATCACTTGAAATTAAGTTTATGGTAGTTAGCAAGGCATCACTGTTATTTTCGTTATACTTTTCGTCAATGACCCTAGTTTTTTAACCTTAATTAGAGTTATAAAAATTGATTAGTATGAACAATAGGCTCAGTAGATATCTTACTAAGGAGTTTACAAATGAGTCCCATTGGTGTGCTGGGTTTAGTGGAAAATTGTGGATATTTGTGGCATTCAGAAGATGCATCCTAGCTGACCCCTGTGAGACCCCAGCCATACGTGAATGCTATTAAAACATATGGGATGGTTGTTCAGTAGAATAGAGTAGAAAAGAGAGTAGAATACTGATGGGCAGTAGTCATTAGCTTCATTGTTAATTAGTAAATGTTAGCATACTTGAGGAAAGAAAGTACTTTATAAGTGTTACTTATGCTGGAAGCCAATTCTCCAAGCTGAAATTAAAATGAAACCTGATCTGTTATGTGTCTAAAAGACATCCTTGTCAAGTATGCTGTCTTCTTTAAGATGATGAACATGGTAAAGGTTATAGACGGTTAGCATTAGCATTGTTTCTGTGAGCGTGTGGCTGTGCTAGCATAAGCATTTATTTGCAAACCTGTACAGACTCACAGGCCAGCTAGCATGACTACAAGCTGTTTGGGGAAAGCTGGCACAATGATTTACACTGATCAAGCGTTATTTGTCTCTTGGGATGTCGTTTTTGATGATTTGTTCACTGTTCTGCAACAGTTCACTATGCCTCAGGGAAAGATTGGCATTGAATGTTCCCGAGCTAAAACTGTTAAGCAGTTTTCCCTGGCAAGTACACCACTTTCACCTTTGCAATGATTGCACAATAGAATCTCGCCTCTGAAGAGCAGTTGATGTTCTGTTCTGTGTGGCAGTGCCAATTGTATCCAGGATGTAATACAACAGCTTAGGGGAAGGAGCTGGAAAATCTGATCCGCCAAGTCGTATACACTCGCTTTCCTCGAGGTGATGAAATTTCCTTCAGCATGCGTGCTATAGTTTAGTTGAATCCAACTGCTTTGTTTCCTAATTACTGTGCTTCTTTCATAAAATTTCACAAGAGTACAAGCAGCACAGATGAAACCCCCACCAGTACCACTTCCCCTGTTGGCAGGAACCAGGAATCCCCAGGCTAATAATTCACATCTCATCAAGATATGAATTTTTGATGCTGGTTTTGGTGGTTCAATTATGAGATGGTTTCAATATAGAGAAAAACAGACAAATCCGCTCAATAGACAAAAGAGAAAGGAAAAAAACATCATTGTGGCTGTTAAGTAGAATATAACAGATACCGTACAAAGAGGTAAGTACAAAATGGGAAATAGTTTTTTCATATTTAGTGAAGCAAACATTTGATTTTCCTTAAACGAGTGCCATCTATCCTTGTTCTGCTTATCCAGTTCTGGCTTGTGGGAGAACTGGATCCCAGGTATCGAAGGGCGAGAGGTGGGGTACACCCTGCACTCGTATATCCAATCTAAAACCTGGAAAGAATCCACACAAGCATGGTGAGAACAAGCTTGTTCGTTCAGGCCACAGGCTGATTTCGAACCCAGTAACCTTCTCCCTGTACTCAGAATTTTCTTACTCATTTTACACATCAGTCACTGACTAAGAAACAGAGCAACATTGCACACTTCCCAGGTAGAAACTTGTCATCGACAAGGTGGATCTGCCCTAAAGCAGCGGTGCCCAAACCCGGGCCACAGACCAGTACCAGTCTGTGAGTCATTTGGTACCAGGCCGCGAGAGTTGATGCTCGGGTGTGAAATCTATGGTTTTCTGGGTTTTCTATTTTTTTTAATCATTTTTATTGTTAACTCGGTTTCCCTGGGTCTTTTCCCATGTGTTATGAATCTTTTTTTTTTTTTTTTTAAATTTTTGTTGTATTTATCTGCAACACCTTAAAGGCCGGGCCGTGAAAATATTGTCGGACATAAACCGGTCCATGGTGCAAAAAAGGTTGGGGGCCGCTGCCCTAAAGGATGCTCTACTTTATCCCCCTCTTTTGCTTTAATAGGGCCACAGTTTACAAAATGAACAACATGCTGTGTTCAGTGAGAAATGAAACTAGCGATTGAGGCCATAAACTCATCAGAAGACTGTTTGGTCATTTCATAGATTGAGGGAACATAAGGGTCATTTTTCACAGGCCTATATAAAAAATGCACTTATTTTATCTCCCAGGAGATGCCGGCAGCATGTCCCTCAATTAATCTTGTATAATGGCCATTCCCAGATGTTGCAGTTCACACAGTTCTTCTCCTAGTTGACTTAGTGGGAGTACAGACATTTAAATTTGTTTGAAATCTGATTGCATTAATCACAGTGGTGCATTTGTTAAAGAGTCTGTATGCATAAATTTAAGACCAGACCAGAAACCAAGACAAGCGACTGTTAAGTGGGTGTGAGGGCTTTCAGCTAGTTTACAAGTAAACATTTACACTCTGAAAAGGTCTTCTCCAGAAATATATCGCTTTCTGCAATGACTCACACGATAATTCAAATGGGATTAGGAAATAAGAAAAGCATGCATTGTGCTAGACAAAATTATTTTGGAGTCTAGTCCACTCGCCGTCGTGTGGTTGTCTGGCTCTCGCCTTTTCTCGATTTCACACCTACAGCTAATTTAGAATCACAAATTAACCTTAAGCAGATCTTCGGTGTGTGGGAGGAAACCCGTGCAGAAGCACTCCAAACAGAAAGATCTTTCTTGGTGAAGAATGAAATATGTCAGAAAAAAGACAGTTTCTAGCTTTACTTTGCTATAAAGGTGACAGGTTAGCCTGCTTTTCCTGAAAGATGAGGTCCTCTATTTTCCCTGCTACGCGACATCGCATGAAATCCTTCTATTGTTCGTGAATTTGCAGACTTACAAAGTAAAACACATCGCAGCATCAGCAGTGACCTGCCTGTCCTTCCTCACCCGTGTCTTATCGTCCCATCTCAGATACAGCATTCATTAAGCAGGCAGAAAGCTTGCTGGAATTGGGCTGAAAACACGCATGGCTTGTGGATGTTTTTGTAATGCTTAGTCATTCTTACTTTGCCCTTCCTTACCTTTGCGTTTCTTCCCCTATCTTCACTCTGCTGGTGCGCTTTGATGAGACCGCTGAGAGGCTGAGCTGGGCGCTTGTACTGCGGGGTTTCTCTGTAGCTCAGCAGCACTGTGGTTCTGCCCTCTGCTGAGGACACACAAATGATTTTTTTGCCTCCAGAGAGAAGCCTCAGCAATCCTTTTAGGTGTGCAGAAGGTGTTTATAGAACAGCAAATCAGCAGGTCCAAGATGAGATATAACGAGGTTTAGGTTCCTTTTGCAGTACCACTCATTGCTTTCTGGGGGTTTTTTAGGTTTGAAACGTCTGAAAGCGGCCGGCCTGGGTTCAAGTCCGAGTCAGAAATAAATAATAAATAATCAGAATACAAGTTGACACTCATCTAAGTCGAGTTTGCTATTGCAAACAGACTCACTGTAGACGGTTTGCTTTCAGCATAGACAAACAAACATAGATTGATCGTAACGTGTTGACCATCAGCACCACCACTCACAGTTGGTTGACGAATGCAAAAAAATGTGATGAAATGGGCAACCATCAATTTTTTTAAGTCACAAGGAGGTTACGGTCCCTATTTTACGCCAGTCAGTAATACAGTTTAGGATCACATGGACTTTAATTTTAAGGTGTTTTGAGCATTTTTTTATGATCTGACATCGGACGAAATCCTGAACAAATGTTTTTACGTCATCCTTTGCAGTCTGCTTTCTCAAGAGCAGCAGGAGGTTCTCCACTTCTAATGTACTCTCGCTACATGAAATTGTTTGATTTCAGCAAAGGTTGTCATTCGGTTAGAGTGTGCAGTAGGCTGGATGCATGAAGAGCACTTGCTTCAGGGTAATTCTCAGTTACCTGCTCTATTCACAGTTTGCTCAATAATACATTCTAACTTAGCTCTAAGCAGCAGGCAGGTTAAAGACTGTTACATCTCCATTCCAGCTCAAGTTCTGTGTTCTTGCTTACAGTTCTGCTGGGTAATACTGACAAAAAGCCTGAGAGAATATTTACAAAGTTCTCTTAACCATCTGTGCCAAGTATGGCCTGGAAGCCCCGAGGTCAAAATGGGAGACGTCCCCTAGGGTGGTCAAGAATAACCGAGCTAAGATCTTGTGGGACTTCCAGATAAAGTGGTGGTGGCTAACCAACCGGACATAGTTGTCGTAGACAAACAGAAGAAGACGACCGTAGTGATAGATGTAGTGATACCGAATGATGGCAACTTCAGGAAGAAGGAACATGAGAAGCTGGAGGAGTACTAAGGGCTGGGAGAAAAGCTTGAGAAGATGTGGAGGGTGAAGGTAACAGTGGTCCCAGTGGTAATCGGAGCACTCGGTGCAGTGACCTCCAAGCTAGGCGAGTGGCTCCGGCAGATCCCAGGAACAACATCGGAGATTTCTGTCTAGAAGAGCACAGTCCTAGGAACAGCTAAGATACTGCGCAGGACCCTCAAGCTCCTGGCCTCTGGTAGAGGACCCGAGCTTAATGGATAAAGACCGCCCACAGGGGCGAGAGGGGAATTTTTTAGATATATAAAATTGTATAATGCTTGACTTGTGTATATATAAGTCAAGCATCTGTTTAGCAACATGAAGCTCACTGTAAATATAGAATATAAACTTCTTTAATGTGGAATCAGGCACTAATGATAAAATGTATCAGTATCTTTAGACCTTTCTGTTTCTTAGACTATGGTCTGTTTGCCTTGCTGTAGGCTCGATTTAGTAAAGTTACAGTCTTTTTCTGTCATCCAGCAGGCAACCGACTGAAATAATACAGCATTCTAATAAATATGGCAGCACAAAGCCTTGATACATAATAAGAAGCAGTTTAAAATCAGTACAAAAATAGATGAGTAGATTGTTCTGGATTCTTCTGGAAATGAAATACACCTTTTTGAAATTGTCTGAACTGGTCTTTCTGGTGTTTAACATTAAGGTGTTATTGATTAGATCACCAAAGGAGAGCATGTTGAAAATGAACAAAACAGTGGGTGGTATATGAAATCAAACAGAGCATTTGATTCAAGGAAGTTGAGGTCAACCCACACTCTTAATTTTCCAAGACTCTAGTGACCTCATAACAACAAGCCCACGTAACACACACACACACACACACACAAAAACATATACACATACAACTGCTTAGTGTACTTTTTTCAGACGTTTCATTGTCAAGGATTTCACCAAGTCTCCTTTTTAGGGAGTTTCAGGGAGACAGAACGCTAATTCCTCTTTATTGGAACTACACACCAGCCTTTAGGGATACAGGACAAAAAAATTCCTTGAAGTATTTTATGTTCTAGAAAGCTGTTTGACCCAATGATTATGAGGTAACTGTAGAAATATTGTATTAACATGACAAAGTAACCTTTCAGGAAGGTGTGCTTGCATGAATTAGCCAACAAAGCTCAGCAGGATTGTTCTGAAACAAATATTTTGCTATTTATTTATTAGCTATACATTTAGCTATTCTACTAAATATAGGGGTTGACATAGTGACATCATCATTATCAAAATACTGAGCCACTTGCGTAAAGTGGCTCAGTATTAATGCTCCTTTTAAGCTATGATTTTGTATACTTGGGCCAATGAGCCCAAAATCAGCTTTAATTCTAAGATAAAGCGGTGTGGCCTAGTACTTCTATCTTTATACCTTATGTTATAGTAAGGTTATAACTAAAAGCTACATAGTTTGTTTGGTCCTTCCATAAAAATGTCTACTGTATGGGCATCAACCATCACCCATTGGTTTTGGATTGCTGTGGGCAATGTTTGAAGGCGTCCAGTATATCTGTGAGATACCCCAAGAGTTCATTTTCTGTGCACCAATCATTACTGTTGATAGCTGGTAAAAGAGAAATTGCCCTCAGTTTTAGAACCAGTGGCATTTCAGCAAATGCATTTCCTCCTTTGTTTGTACTCGTGTACTCAGAATAGAAGTTGGGGGGGAGTGGAATTTACCAAGCATGTCCAAGTGACCTTAAAATGAAAGGAACACAGTGCAGTGATACTTGCTTCTAGAACAGACTTTAGCATTGGATAAGATCTATTAGTAAAAAAAAATGTCCTCAAGTTAAGAACATGAAAAGCAAAGAAAAGTAATGAGGTAGTAATCCATCAATAACAAAGATGGAGTATTTTTTGTGAAACAATTACTTTAAACAAACCCGTGTTTTGGACTTGAGAGTTAGCCCTCTATTTAAGTGAACCACGCTACACACAGTGACCACACTAGCCCACAGTGGCTCAAGGAAAATTATGATACTTACCCAACAGTCATAGCCTTAAAATCTATCCCCATGGCAGCAGGTAAGAAACACGAATCAATGATTTGGGAACAGCAAATTCAATGGATTCAATGGGCAATATTTGTATTTGCAGAGACATTTCCTCTGGAACGTCTGTCTTTTTAAAATGAAAAACCCCTGAGAGAAATGAAAGCATGTTGTGGTGTCTGTTCTTGGGTTTTTTTTTAACCAACACACTGGGTCATAACCTCAGATGGCCCTACTTTCTAGCTATTAATCTCCAACACAATGCCACTTCTGACAGGCATGTGTATGAGACATACTGTACAAATGACTCTGCTGCAGATGCATGAAAGTGCTTGCAGATGCTCACAGTCACAGGCCGCCACTGTAAGAATATAAATGCCCCTCACCCATTCATTCATCCTCTGTCCAAAGCTCCGGTGTCTCCCTAAGAGGTGAGCCCAATAAGATCTCCTGCAAAGCTTTTTGTCTCCTCTCTCTGAACAGTTGCTCAGAGATGCAACACAGTACTGCTGCATTTAAAGAAAAAACCATGTCTCAAACAGCATATGCACTGTAAGGAAAAAAAAGTCACACTACATCAGGAATTTTCCACCTCCTGCTCACTACGACTGTGCATCTGTTGTTCACAGCTATCCTGTTGAGAAACATCACTCATGTACATGTAGAGGAAAAAGCCCTCTGCGTATGTGCATGTGTAGTTGTGTGTGTGTGTGGTTTTGTGTGTGTTTGTGTGTTGTTAGTCAGTCATGCGGCCACAGTAATCTCCCTGAGTGCCGCCTGTTTCTCTGTAAGGCCTGACTCAGACAGAGATGACCTCACCACCGAATGGCAGGTTGTATGTTTTCATGTCAGCAGGGGTTGGTTTGGTGTGAGTGTGTGTGTGTGCGTGTGTGTGTGTTTGTGTGGGTGCCTGTGAGTTTTTATATTGTTGTTGCGAAGACCTAAAAAGGAAGAGGTTTGATTCCCTTACATTAAAGCGCTGCTGCTTGAAGCTTCATTGCACTCCAGAATGATTAAAGGATGACTTGACGTTTATAAAAGCATCACCTGCTTGTCATGGGTTAAAAGAGATGAAATGGAGGAAGATTATCGCAGATGCCAGCTAGCGCTCTCGGGGGAACTCACATCATCCCTCTGTTTGCTTTTTCCAGTCCTCCAAACCCTCATCTCTGTTCTCCGCTTCCATCCAGATCTCTAAACCTTTCCGCTTCAGCCTTGAAACGACAGAGATGCAGAAATGGTGTTGGGTTTTGGGTTGGTTTTTTTTGCCTCCTTCAACCTTTCGTTCCCCTGCCTCTCATATGATTCCCTTGAGTATTACACACTGCTGTCACTGTGTGTGCATGTGTGTGTGTCTGTGGTGCGCCACGCTGAGGGCCTCTTTATTTAAGAAATAGCAGCTGCACAGAGAGTGAGATACAGAGAGAAAGACTTTTGAATGTTGCTCAGTAAGGGCACCCTCAGTACTTTCAGTCGCTTGTAGCTGTGCACATGCAGGTTAGGATGTGCATATGTTCTGTAGCACAGTATACACACACATGCATATGCATCCATTAGCAACATCTTAATCCATAAATGCCACACCTGCACACTAACATTAGCCAATATAATCACCTTTGAACTTATAAAATATATTTTGTTTTCGTTAATACTGCATACTGATAGCACAGACTGTATATAAAAGATGGAAATAACTGGCTCTGACTAAAAAAATGTTCATGGACTTGTTATTCACATGTTTGTCTCAATAAGCTCGCCCTGCTTGACTGTTTACTTACAATATAGTACAATGTACAGTAACTGGCTCGATGGAAGAAGACTACGGTGGTCCAGAGAGGTCAAATAGATTGCAACTTAAGTAGCAAATAGAAAAATGCTGCAAGAGCACACAAATAACAACAGAAAAAGAAAAAATAATGGCACAGACCAAGTGACAGAAACCAAAACGTTAAGGATTTCCCTCAGACACACTTAAAGTGGTCTTAGTGCTGTGTCAGGCCCATCCATCCATCCATTCACTTATCCTTTTCTTCAGGGTTTTGGGGGGGCGCTGGAGCCTATCCCAGCTCTCATAGGGCGAGAGGCAGGGTACGCCCTGGACAGGCTGACAGTCTGTCACTGGGCTCACACACAGAGACCGAAAACCATTCGCACCTATGGGCAATTTAGATTGATTGTTCATCTGAACAATAGACTGGACTGGACTCATAACTCAGACGCCCTCTACAGGAAAGGGCAGAGCAGGCTGTACCTGCTGCGGAGACTCAGGTCGTTTGGAGTGGAGGGCCCACTCCTGAAGACCTTCTATGACTCTGTTGTGGCTTCTGCTATCTTTTATGGTGTGGTCTGCTGTATTTGTATTCTATTTTTATCTTATTGTATATTTATTTTATTTTATTCTACTGTATATAGTATTTTATTTTATTCTATTCTGTACAGTTGTGTACTGTATTTATTCTTATTGTATTCTAATTTTTGCCTCATAACTTTTGCACTGTCCACTCCTGCTGTGACAAAACAAATTTCCCACGTGTGGGACTAATAAAGGTTATCTTATCTTATCTTATCAATTAACCTATCCCCACTAATTGCATGTTTTCGGACTGTGGGAGGAAGCCAGAGTAGCCGGAGAGAACATGCAAACTCCACACAAAAAGACCCCGGCCTGATGCTGGAATTGAACTTTCTTTTCGTAAATGATGCTTCCTTTACTTCCCATCCCTTCGCTATTCTCCCTTAGTTTTTGTCAGTAATCAGCCTAAAAGTTGAGATAGTTGAGTATTCAGTGGAAAAAAAAAACACCAAATGCACACTGCCATGTCTACAGCTAAAAATACCAAACTTTCAGCTGAGAAACTGGAACCAGAAAGACGATCACTTCCAAGTAACTAACTGTGGCTGCCAGGATTGCTTGTCATTTAGTCTTACCAGTCAGCTAACTTGAATTGTGATTCTTTGCATTTGCTACCCACCAATCAGCCCATCTGTGGTATTCACATGTGTGATCCTCTTTGTTTCTCTTTCTCATATTCTAACATTCAGTTTCTCACTTTGCTCTGTCTTCCTCTTTCCGTTGCACATCACGCCTCTTGACTTTGAACACTTCATCAGCATGGGCAGACTCAGCCTGTGTGTGATACAGTGACTCACATGCACCCTGGCTGACCACCCACAGATGCTGCTGCTGCTGCTGTTGTGCTGCGTTGCAGAGAGAGTGGTTTTTCTTCAGTTTTGCACATTCTCCCAGAGTCTTTATGTGTGTGCATTTGTGTGTCTGATGCAACTAGCTCGGTAACTAAGGTCTGATCAGATCTCAGGTGGTCTGCTTCCTGCCAGTAGGCTAAATAGGATTTCCCCAAAATCATATTTTGCAGCCCTGCTCTCCTTTATGAGCAGGAGCTCACTCAGCCACAGTCTGGTGTAATATTCGCTTCATTTACTTTGCCTCTGTAACCTCTTAACAGCGCTGGCATCAGCACCTTCAGTATTTATAGTCTGAACCTTGAGCTGCTGTTCTTTTTGTTAAAGCATCTTCATAACAAGACTTTTGCACCCCTCCTTTTTTGTTTGTCCTGTATCTTTCTCTCTGTATCGCGGTCTTGTCCTGCTTTCACAAATTTCAATTCCTCCTTTTCCCTCTCTCTCTTTTACCTTCATCATTTCTCTAATCCCCCCCCCCCCCGGCTCTCCCTTCTTCCCTTTCTCTGTCTCTCCTGCAGAACCAGACTGGGCGTCGCTGACTTTGGGTGTGTTTGTTTGCCAGGCCTGCTCGCTCCTTCACCGGAGCATCCCACACATCAGCCGAGTCAAGTCTGTCCAGGACACATGGGATGCCAGCGAGGTGGAGGTAGGGTGGGAATGTCAAAAATCTCCACATACCTTTAACCTCAGTCCACTTGCTGACATTTGATGACATTTGACATTTGAACAATAAAATGAATGTGAGACAAGGCTTCCACAGCATTGAATTCCTACACTCCTACATTTTGTGTCGAGAGAAAGAGATGGAGGACTAACGCCGCTGTTTTGCTAGCATACTGCTCGCACTACGCCTCCACAGCGTCAGATGGTTTGGGGTCACAGGCAAGCGACAACTACGATTTTCTCAAGAGAATACAGGAGGAGGTGTAGTCTGATCAGGTGTAACACACGGTGTTTATCAGGACAGCATCAAATATATTTTTTTAAATATGGCAATAAAACCAACTTTGCGATGCTATTAAATTACTGTGATGATAATGTCGTGAACAGAGCTTTAATTTAACATCAAATACAATCACCTCCTCTGTTGTGTGGAGTTCAATTCACTTTTATTTATATAGCACCAAATCACAACAACAGTTGCCACAAGGGGCTTTACACTGTAGGAGCCTCTAATAGTACAGAGAAAAAAGAAAAGAAAATCCCAACAATCAGACGACAACCTATGACGAAGCACTTGGCGAGAGTGAGAAGGAAAAACTCCCTTTTAACAGGAATAAACCAGGTTCAGGTAGCGGTGTAGAGCTAGAGATTAACAGTAACTATTGATTAATTGCAAAGTGGTGTATAAACACAGAGTGGAAAGAGGTGAGTGAAGAAGAAACACTCAGTGCATCCTGGGAAGCCCCTTAGCAGTATAGACCTATTGTAGTATAACTAAGGGACGGTCAGTGTCTCTAAAAGTAGAGAAGGTGTGTCTCCCAAATACAAACTGGGGGTTGGGGGGCATTTGAAAGCTGAAGGCTCTGCCTCCCATCCTGCTTTTAAATACCCGAGGAACCACAAGTAAACCCGCAGTCTGAGTCTGATTTGTCAGTTGGACATGGAGAAAGGTATCAGCTAAGCCATCAGCTGATGTGGGCAGACAGTGAGATCACCTGATATTCAGGGATTGCTAAACAACTAGCCTGTCCTCTGTCTGAAGGTAGCTAAATCTGCCAGCAACTTTGGAACTAGAGACTAGAGATTTAAACATTAATTGATTTTTATTTATTTTACAAACCTGGTGGAAAAAGCCATCCAGTGTCAATTCAAAAGGGAATGCAAAGGAAATGATTGTATTATTAATCATATAGTTTGTGAACTAATTATTTTAAAAATCCATTTTACAATCTCTTTGGTTAGACATAAATGGACAAACTTTTAGATGTGGATTGTTATGAAATTAGCTAAAGCTGATGTAAAATATTTTTGAGTCTTCTGCAACTGTAGAATAATATACACATGAAACACTATAATGTATCATACATACGAGTATTAGTTGTGAGAAAGTTGCTTTTAAAACCTATGAAAGCAACAACTGTAAACAATGGTCAAGTTGTAAAGTGAGCCACTCAGTTTAGTCGACTAGCTAACGAGGTAGCAGTATGTTTTTTTTCATCACCATTATTCATGGCAGCTACAGCTGAAATATTGCATAAACATAAGCTTTCATGCAATCTAAATGGATGCCTTATATTATTATTCATCTTTGTACAGTTGTCAAGAAAGTGGAAAATAGCCATAGAGACCAAAATTATTTTTGTAGCAGGCTGTGCTTTTAATATCTGTGGGGTCATTTTAGAACTAATGACCGTTTGGGGAACTTTAGACTTTCACACATGTGGCTTGGCTTCATGTTTTAGCACCGGAGATGGTTGTTTTTAGCAACTTGTAGCATCATAACTAAAGTGGTGGTGTTAACAGTTGTAGCAAACAGTCCCTTTTGTTAGGATTGTCTTTTGAGTCGCTCTTGCACTTGTTTTAGTAAAATGGCTCCTAGTTTTACATTTTGTGTGTTTTGAAATGTGTCATTCCTAAAATCGCACATACCTTTGAAGTCCACTAGTTAACACCATGACGATTGCAAAAGCAATGGAAACAAGACTATTTGCCAAATGGTTGTGAGTGTTTGCTGGAGGCTAATGGCAGTTGCTGGGAGAATGATTGCTAAAGCCCCTGTCACGTGGCCTAGAGACCAATCAGTGACCCCCCAAGCCACATGTCACTTGGCAACAATGTGTACTCCTCAACCAGTAAGCAAAACCCCCTTGTGTTTGCTTTGGTTGCTAGCTTATTGCTAAATCGACCATTTGCTTTCAAAGTTGTGCCTTTTGAAACATATTGGCCACTGCTGAGGTACAACTTTTACTTTGACAACAAACTTTCATTTCCAGTTTTTATCACACTTTTTCAAGTCGTATTATTGCTCGGCTAATAGGAACTATTAGTGCTGGGATTCTGCTAGCAACCAAAGAATTCACTAGGATATTGCTGGCAACTGATTTCAGCTGGCAGGAGCCAGCAACCTCCAGAAACCACTGCCAACCAGTGGGGGAATACATGATGTATCACTGGAGGTGATACAACCAGTGACTGTGTCACTTCCGCATGACATCACATGAGGAACCTGAATAGAAATCTATGGGAAAGCAGCTTTCTGTCTCGACTTCTGTAAAAACTTTCTTTATGAATTTATGGGCTCAGTCACTTTTGGGTCATACTGTGTTCCAAAAAGGGATATTATCCATGGTATGTTAGTTAGCAACGTGGAAAGGCAAGTCATTACCCAGTGAGCAAGCAGTTTCACAATCAGAATTGCTCTTCTTTGTTACATCCAGTTTTTTAAAACCAAGATGGCGGCGGTTCAAACGTTAATCTTTGCTGCCTATGGGTAACTTCAAGCCAAACAGTTTATTAACTCAGAGAAGTGAATAAACTATCAATGTTTTATATCAGCTGAGTTTAAATGTTTATATTTTGTTATGAGTCGATTGAAATAACTGCTAGAATTCTTAATTCTTCACGAATATGTGCAAATCCCAATATAAGCGTGCATATTTGATATGTGACTGTACCAAATACATTCAGACAAAAACAAAAACCATGGTAACTGAAGCTTAAGCATCACTATTGTTTCTATGGAAACAACCCAGTCAATGGACATGTGATATGGACTATGGATAATGTGACAGAATTAAAAAAATGAGGAGGAGCGATGTCATTTAAAGGAAAAGTGGTGGATTTTTGAAACCCAGGGCATCTCTGTCTGTTGACACATTCATTATATTTCTAGATTAGCCATAGTGTTTTTCTTCAGCATAGAACAAAATGCTGCATGATAAGAGTCAGAGTCTCATGTGGCTTGATACAGCCAGTATTGATCTTCCAATAATACTTAGATTTGCTGTGATGCCTGTGCCCTGATATGTGAATTCTAACCAGCTCCATAATTCTGACCTTCAGCCTAACTCTGACTTCCCAGTGGAAGGAGAATATCTCACCATATGGATCAATAAGCATTATTAGTAAAATAATAGTTTACTCTTTTCCCTTGTGTGCCTTGCGATCATGTCCCGGTCAGAATACATCTTCAAGGCATCCTAGTACCGCCCCTGCAAATGTGTAAACACAGAATGCATATTTGGACTTCTGTACTCTGCTGGGGATAAATAAAGTTGTCCGTGAATGAAACAGTGTTGTCGCTCAAAGACTGTCAGTCTGTGACAAAAAGGGACTCAGGGGGCGGTGATGTGAGTCACCAGGAAGGTTGAAGATGTGGGAGGACAGTAATTGGGATGTTATGGGGATTTGACTTAAGGGGTGAGCAGTGAGGGTGTTAGCAAGGAAAATGGAAGAAGAATACACAGGAAGGACAGAGCATTTGGATAAAACCAGAACAAAAGCACATTTATTGGCGGATGGGGGATACATTTGATTGAGGTACGGGAATACACGAGGGCTTTGTGACGTGCGTTTGGGTTAATATAATTGGGAGTGTTTTAGGATGATTTTGAGATCACTGTTGAGACCTCTGGAGCTCTGTTTTGGTCCCATACCAATAAAATGTCAGTAATCGGAGGAACCACAGCAGTATTCACTTTATTAACTGAACATGGCTTCTATTGGGATCAGTGGAAATGTGTCTGTGGTTGTGTTCAGCTAGGTGCTACAAATCACAAGGATATTACTTCATTTTGTTTTGGAATTATAATACCACATTAGGCTTTATTTACACCATGTACTAATGTTTAATCTGTATCTGGACACATTATCTTACCCTTGCTTTTAATGGCGTAACGGAGCAGGCTCAAAAATATAACATAAGACACCACATAATACACCAGAATCTCATTTTTAATTAAAGGCTGGTCATACACCGACAGAGCTAGCAATCCAGGCGAAGACCAAGAAAAAGTGCAGAAAAAAGTCCCGAAGGGTAACAATGAGGATATGAACAAGAAGCACAAGGAATACAACTCCAGGAAGAGAATATGAGGAATATAACTAGGAAACTGTCTAGAAAGCTTAACTTCCAAGACAATCTGGCATGTTACAGAGAGACAAAGAAGTATATATAGTAAAAGAGTATGTAACTGGTGAAAACTGATGTGAAAAAAGAACAAAGTAACTAGATACATACATCACTAAAAATGAGAAAATAAAATGGGAAGTGGCACAACAGAAACCCAAAACCATGACTCAAATATTGCATCTAAATGCAAATAAGTGAGGGGGCAGGCAAGCAGGATCAAGGGAAGCAGTCCTCCTTTGTGGGCTTTTGTCATTACTTGTACTAACTGGGGTCTCATAAGTTACCAGGATGAAGTCGAGCTGGAGCTTTCACCTTGCTTTGTGTGGCTGATTCAATCTCAGTTACACTTTATGCATTATGCACGTTCTTTTTTTTTTTATCCTTGCCCAGACTACACTGCACACTGCTGCATATTTATCAGTATATAAATTGAATCAGCTTTGCTATTTTTATGGATATGTATGTGCTTAAGCAGTTGGATCTATAATAAATTAGACTGTAGATAACGAGAAGTCATCCAGTCTCATGTGCTATTGCAGCGTTAACCATGTTATCATGAAGATTGGGTTTAGCCGTAACTGAAGGTCATGCTCCGCAGAAGCTTGAGACAGTTGCGAGCGGTTTTTTTTCAGCCGTCTGGTGGAGTTAAAAATTCACATGAAGGAGAGGAATACAGTGAATGGATGTGGTACAGAGGTGATTATACCAAATGACAGGAACAGCTGATTCAACATTGATTGATTTCATGTTCATTCAAGGTGCCAAATTCATCATTCGTCACATGAGCTGAATTTCAGTGGCTTTCTTTAGAAATCTGCTTCTATTTGACGTTCACAATAAAATGCCACAGTGCTGCATCATTCCCCAAAGTCCCTTAAAGGATAAGAAGAAGCGTACTGAGGGATTGTGCCAGCTGGATTGAGCTAAGGGATTATCCTAGGATGAAATGTACGACGGAGGGAACAAGGGCAGGAGGAAAATGTGTCCCAATGCAGTGTGGCCATTTCCATCCTTAATCCCATAAGAAAGCCAGAGCCTTATTGTCAAGTGAACAAGTTCTAACATACTTAAGGTTTTCTGTGCTATAGCCCACTGTTTTTAATCTAATTTAAAGTTAAATGTGAATTTTTTCTTCCTGTTATTATTGTTAATGATAGTAATAGGATTAAAACCAATATTACTGGTGCTGCTATTACTATAAATATAATAAACTTAATGCAGTTATCTCCCCAAGTAAAGTATAGCAAAATTATGGTTCATTAAAAACTGGGTAGATAAAATGTATCTGGTTTTCCATTTAACCTTGATATCTGAAATGCAGTATTAAATATTGAGCTGCGGACAGTGTTTTGATGACTAGGTTTTTCTTTCTGTTTTCCTTTCAGTTAATGGCTGCAATGGGAAACAGTGCAGCCAAGGCCAAATATGAGCAGAAGGTTCCGGCTTTCTACTATAGACCAACACACACTGACTGCAAGTAAGTACACCTTTCAAATTAATCTCAAAACACGAACACTAGAAAACACAGCCTTGTGTGTATAAAGTTTTTATAGTTGCATAACCAGTTTATGTCTAATGTTAAATTAGCTTATTCTTTTTTGTTAGCTAGCGGGTGACTGTGTGCTAGGACTGAGTGAACTGATGTTAGGCCCTTTCCTGTCAAAGGAACTTGTTTTTTCTGTGTGTCAGGACAGCAGGAACCACTATTTAGGACATTTCTTAGGGCTGTTTTGGTTTGTAGAAAAAAGTATATGTTCTGGGCTAAGTGGAGGCACAGGACACAGCCCTAAAACTACTAGACAAGGATGATTAGCTAAACCCAGAGAAGACAACACAAACAACTGCCATTTCTGTCCTCTTGATAACTACCAGTCTTATCTCCGTTGTCATTTAGTTGCCTACGTGGCAAAACCAAACCCATCTTGTTTCCCTCTATGCTTCCTGTAGTGTAAAGTCCACTTTTGTACATTTTCAAAGTTGAATACAGAATAATGTGTAATGAAAAGGTTGGGAAATCTACTTAATTATTATATTAGCTTTGCAAGTATTACATTCTTTCTTAAAGGCCTAATGAAGGTAGAGTGAACTAGTGCTTTCTGTACTTAAAGAAATCACAATGGCTGCTCTGAAAAGAGCAGAAGCAACAGCAACAAGTTATAAGAACATTCATAACAGCGACTTGGGTTTAGGCCAATTAATTCATTATGACTATACTTATGTGATTGTGTTCATTTGTGGTGCAAAGTTTTCTGATAGTAGCTGGTATGTGCATGTAATACACACAGAGCTAAACGTGCTGCTATACCTATTAGCTAGGCGCTAACGTCGGCCACCCTTTGGTGCTGGTCAGCTAATTGCAGTGTACTTTTATAGCATTTGAGCTAAAAAGAAGCTGCATGTTTGTTCAGGAAACAGCTGTAGATTGTGTATCATGTGTTATATCACGTGTTAATCACAGTGATCAGGAAGCATCACATTCTCTTATTTTTTGTGTGTATGAAAGGCCATGAAAAGCAGTGTGGTTTTGTTTGTGTTATTATTTTTACTGTAAATCTGCAGGGGTTTTATTCAGCATTTCTGAATATCCTGGAGGCTGTTATGTAGTACACATTGCACCAGCATGCGCTTTGAATCAGCCTCAAATAGTACTTGAGGTAGCAAGGCTTTCATTTCTTGGCATTTTAGGAGTGTTGTTCCATTTTTCTCCCTGTCTTCCAGTAAATTTAATGAAAAGAAACAACCAAGAGAATCCAAAAGACTGACAGAAAGCCTAGAACTAGAAGTGAGAGAAATACCCTTCTCAGTATCAGCTGTCTGTTTGTGCTCTCACCCAGTGTCATCATTGGGTGTCATTTGAAGAAAAATTTGCCAAGAATGTTTACCTCTAAATGTTGATAGAATAGTTAATGTATTTCCTCTGTGCAGAAAAAGAGATGGTGTGAGCCATTTAGAGCATGCTGGGGAGAGGGAGAGAAGGAAACGGGATGAGAGAGATTGTTGGCATGGCGATGAGCTGCCTTTTTGTTTGTTTTTTATCAGTGAGAAGGAAGAAGGTTTAAAAATGAGATTGCCACCTTTACATTAGGCTTTGGTATAAGGCTGTGATCAGGTTGCTTTGAGTTGCATTGCAATAGATATCTATGAGTGTTATATGAGTATAAGCTTAATGGATATTCCATTATTCTGTTTTATTGAGGATTAAGTAACAAATTTAAAGATGCAGCAGGGATGAATTAAGAAGTTTAAAAGTGCTGCCATGGCCATTGTAAAACTAAGGAAGAGGTTTATGAAAAAATAACATGTAAAGCACATTCTTGTAAAGGTACATGTCATACCCTCCTCCTATTCCGGGATATACTTCTATTGCTGTAAGCATTTTATTAATGATGATGATATTTGTGACATTTTTTTGATATGGCTTAGATTATTTAACAATTCAATTTTATTTTGACGGGAGACTGAAGCTGTCCGGAAGTTTCTTCTTCCTCCTTAGGCTGTCAGCAGAATTACAGTGACCATAAAAAGCCACTTAACTATATCTTATAATCAATTTGATGAGATATGATCAGTTTTTGTTTGGTCAGTAAAGCATAGAAACTGGTAAGCAACCATTTGTCAACCTCTGGTTAGTAGGGGAAAATGTGTATTCCCAATCTGGTTGGCAAGTGGTTTTGGGAAGTTGCTTGCTTTTGCTTGGGTGAAGTAGGTCCCAAAGAGGGTGCAGAGACAAAAACCTTTGTGTTGCTTTGGTTGTGCCCTACCACTAACATGCACACATTTCTAAAAGCTCAATTTTTGCTCTGAAGGCAAATGCTCTTATCGCTTGGTAGGCAATTTGCAAGTGGTTGCAGACCAGTCGTCATCATCTATTCAACTGTGGTCAGCTGTGGTAATCACTAATGACCAAAGAAGTGGCAAGAAGGTTTTTGGTGCTGCACATGGGTCTTACATATTTCATCACAGTATTCCACTATTTTAATCTCCTCTATGTGTTGGGAAAGCATACAGGTGACTGCATGGTTAAGTCAGAAAATTCAAGTTGGAAGCCAGGAGTTATGCATTTGGCATTTGTGAACTGCCAGGAGAACAAGTAAGAGAAGACCTTTGCCAGCTTGCTTGTTAGACAATAAGAAGATTCAAGTTTAAACACAAATGTCCTCAGAGTAGCAGTTTATCTTGGAGGTGAAAGCCAGTGACTGAAAAGTGAAGAATAAAACCATGTAGTGTGTCCAAGGTCTTTAGAACTGGGGACAATAGGGTGTTGCTGTTCCTTTGTAATTTCCCTCTATATATTCTGGCTTTGTCCTACAGACCGAAGACGTGTTGATTAGGTTAAGTAGTGATTCTAAATTGGCCATAGCTGTGAATGTGAGAGTGAGCCTGTATGCCTCTCTGTGTAAATTTGAGTCCACAATGAAAGCGATTCACAGTGACATGGTGATCAGAAATAGAAGAAAGTCAATCACATTCACTTCACATGACTATACAGGGAGTGCAGAATTATTAGGCAAGTTGTATTTTTGAGGAATAATTTTATTATTGAACAACAACCATGTTCTCAATGAACCCAAAAAACTCATTAATATCAAAGCTGAATGTTTTTGGAAGTAGTTTTTAGTTTGTTTTTAGTTTTATCTATTTTAGGGGGATATCTGTGTGTGCAGGTGACTATTACTGTGCAGAATTATTAGGCAACTTAACAAAAAACAAATATATACCCATTTCAATTATTTATTTTTACCAGTGAAACCAATATAACATCTCCACATTCACAAATATACATTTCTGACATTCAAAAACAAAACAAAAACAAATCAGCGACCAATATAGCCACCTTTCTTTGCAAGGACACTCAAAAGCCTGCCATCCATGGATTCTGTCAGTGTTTTGATCTGTTCACTAGGGCTGCCACAAACGATTATTTTGATAGTCGACTAGTCACCGATTATTTTTGCGATTAGTCGACTAATCAGATCATCATCCATTAGACGTAAAACTACAGCTTATTGCACCAGCAGCATCTGCTCTTATATAACTATCATTAGCTTACAGCTTTAAGCTTTTAAGGTGCTAACTAAAAATAAAGACAAGATGATAGTTTATTAAATTTTAATGAAATTTGCAGATTGTTTCGGTGAAGTTTAATAAACTCCTTGCTATCTAAAATATAACAGGACACTGGAGTATATTCTGGAGCATCTCACACTTCTGATAATCAGCTGTCTGCTTGACGTTTATTCAGCTGTGTAAAAACTATAACTTTAATCTCAGACAAACTGATTTACTCAGGAACAAATAAAATACTAAAAAAAAAAAGCCAAACAATAAAATTTTAAGTTATCTAAGTGACTCATATATATTTAACCTGAGTAGCGAAAGACGGCGGTGGGTTTGAAAACGATTTGCGGGGAGTCCGGTGTTCTCACGGCGCTAGTGAGCCTAGCCCCCGGCTAGCTAACGAGCTAGTGGGTAACAGACGTCTCCGAAAACGTCGGAGCGCTTTTGAAAATATGTGGTGTCCTGATAAACTGAGCAGATATTTGAGGTTTACACAGCTACATTCTCGCCTGAAAATATGTTAAACGTTTATTTTGTGACCCAGAAAGAATAATAAGAGTAACATTAAAACTAACTAGCTGCCGCCATTGTTGGAAACTGCGCTGGGCCGCGCTATGAATTCTGGGACACAGCTGCTTCTTCTTCTTCTTCTTCTTCGGGGTTTAACGGCAGCTGGCATCCTTGTACATGCAATGCTGCCATCTTCTGTTTCAGTCCGTTATTACACTCTTAAATCCTGCCACTTATTCCTGCGTCTTTTGTGATCGTACAAAGTTTCAAACGACGCGTCGACTATTAAATCAGTCGTCGACGATTTTGATAGTCGACGTAATCGTGACTAGTCGACAAATCGTGGCAGCCCTAGTGTGAAATAATTTGATTTTGGCAGTCAAGGGTCAAGGTCACTGTGTTTAAATATGTCTGTCTTCATTTCTATGAGGTCATGCTGTAAGCAAAGTAAGACTCCTGAGCAGTAAAAAGTAACAGTGTGTACGTCTAACTGACAAAGAAAGAAATCATTTTAAGTTTGTGTACATCAGAGCAATTGATGATGAGTGTGCAATTCACATAAAAGCTAACTGTGTGTTTTCATCGTGTCTCCAGACTGCTGAGAGAGCAGTGGATCAGAGCCAAGTACGAAAGGAACGAGTTTGAATTTATCGAGAAGCAAGAGCCATACTCTGCAGGTACGTGCATACTGATAAGGAAGGCTTTGTATAAAAGTCCTCATCAATCTATATGTTCCTACACATCACTGTAACTGCTGGCTTTTTTCCTTTTTTTTTGCCTGTAAAAGATGAAAACACTTGCAGTATTCCAAAGTCAGAAACAGAAACTGAGGAATTGGTTTCAGTTCAGATCTTTTGACCCGGTGATGACCGAAAACAAGAGCAAAATAAGACAGCATCAGGCAGGACTGAATAATTAATAATCGCCTACGCACTGCAATGGCTTTATCCCAGCAATGTAAGAAACAGTGTTAGAGGAGCAGTTTGACATTTTAGGAAATTGCACACTTGCTTAGAGTTAGATAAAAGGATTGACGCGGCTCATGTGTTTACGGTAAATATGAAGCCACTGCTGAGAGACCCCTAAAGCCCACTAATCAGCACATCCTGTTTGTTTAATCTGCATGTCCACTGGTTGCCTGGAAACCTCACGGAGATGGCGAGACTCAAAAATGAAAAAGCCTATTTCCAAAATCAAAATATTCCTTCAACGCGTCTTTCAAAAAAATATTAAAATGTCACGTCATGTTTATGAGTTGAAAACAGCTCATCCCTGTTGGGGAGGAGGTCTTCAGATAACGTCCGACTGCTCAACTGTCTCTTCATATCCATCCACCACAACAGTAGAAGCACTGGGCAATAGTACTCGAGAACAGACAAAGACTGTATGTAAAAGATGCATGTACCATAATCATTATGATACTGCTTGTGGTTTCTGGAGCTAAAGCGGCATTCATAAACTGGATGGGTTCAATTCACAGGCATTCAACTCATTTCAATTAAATTTTATTTATACAGCACCAAATCAGAACAACAGTCACATCAAGGCGCTTTATATTGTAATGTAGGCCCTATAAGAATTGCATGCCTGATAATTAGTGCTTAGTATCAGACCAATAAAATTCCAGCTTTACTCACCAAAGCTGTAACACAAACTCCTCGGACAGCCTGGCACTCACAGTAAGCCATATTATTTATCAGTTCATCCATCCAAAGAAACTGGGGATGATAGCTATAAAGCTAGACTTACTGGCAGGCTGATATTATTTGCTAATATCGATCAGCAATAATTTGCTGATATAGCTACATTTATAAAAGTCGGTAAGTGAACATTTAAATGTAAAGAGGAGAGAGAGAAACACCCTTCAGCCATGTTATGACGGATGACGTTGCATAGTTTGTCCATTAGAGGGCGCAACGTAACTTTCCTGCTGGTGAACATGTGTTTGAAACAACACAAACACAACAATCAGCTGATCCAAGCAGAGTCAGGCAGAGCGTAAAGGATAAAATAAATAGCTACACATAACAAATGTTAAGAAAATATGTTTATATTTCATTTGTCTAAAAGAAAAAAAATATCAGCTGACATGTTGGAATGTCAGATGGTTAAATCATCAAATATCAGTATTTATCTTAAAATTCGTATATTATCCTATATATTATGCATCATCTTTTATTGCTTTTATTATACTTTAACTATAGAGAAAAAAACCTTTTTGTAAGAGGCTGTAAATATTTGAATTTTATTATTTCGTAATCAGCCTCAAGTGGCCATTTAGAGGAACTGCAGTTTTTGGTAATTCTGTACAAGAAGCATTTTGGCGCATGGATACAAAACACATGAACTCTGACTTGGTTGGGGACGTGGGTTAAAGTACTTTGTGTGTTACCTCTAATGTCTTCACATTTAAATGTATATAGCCACTTTTAGGCTTTTTGTAGCAGTAAATGTGCTCGCTCAAGCTAGAACTACATAAGATGAACACATCTATGCTCAAGCAAGCATACCTCAAAAAGAGACTGCAAAGTGGCCGGTCTGCTGTGGTGCCAGGCTTGCACTGTTTACTCTTCGATAAGCAAAACCTTGAAAAACTCTTTGGGTAAACATTTCCCCGTGGATGCCAGTAGCACAAATTCAATTACCCTGAAACATCCATTGACGACTCTCAGACAATTATTTTCATCCTTCTCCTCCTAAATGGTTGTGGTATATGTTTGCGGTTAAAAGCATATTCGTGCAATGACATTGTAATTGTCACTGCTGGTGAATGGAACTGCCATTAAAAGGAGTATGCTTGCTTGTGTGTGTGTGTGTGTGTGTGTGTGTGTGTGTGTGTGTGTGTGTGTGTGTGTGTGTGTGTGTGTGTGTGTGTGTATGGAGGCTGAGGGTAGAGTACTAGTATACATTTCACATCTTGATGAAGATGGTGCTTTCTGATTGGCTTGCAGTGACCTCACCCTCACACACTCAAACGCAAATACACACACACACAACAGAGTGTAATGATATGAGTCATTCTGTCATCTCTATTTGTGCCTTTGTGGTAACGTCATCACTCATTTTGAGGTGCATGTACATAAATATATGTGTGTGTTTGTGTGTTTGTGTGTGTTTGAGATTGACTTTATGCAGTAACCTGGAATGCACAGTGACCAACATTGATCTAATATGCAAAGAAGAGGAGGAGAAAAAAAAGGTCAGAGAAGGAGGCGAGGGTGGGGACAAGGAGGGCTATTGATTGGTGAGGTAACGCCAGTGTAGGTGGATGTTTCATGCCGGAAAGTCACAGACGGAAAGACATACACACACACACACACACACACACACACACACACACACACACACACACACACACACACACGCATATATGGAGCAGAATGAGTGCAGAAGATGAATAGATAGAAGACAGGTAATCAATGGCTGCTAATAAAAAGAATAGAAAAGACAGCAGTAAAGTAAAGAAATGTGAGTGAATATGAAAATGACTCCTCAAGCTTTTTAACTGTAAAGCTGCAGTTCATAATTTTATGTAAGCTTATTTTTTTATATTAGCAGTGGTATTTGCCTTTTGTTTATGTCATAAAACTATGTTGTAATAGTTATCGCTGACCTCTGCTTTTCAGTTTATTTTACCAGCAGCCGTCATCTTTTTGTTTATTTTTTTTCGGTTGTGACGGACCATGTTTGGTTTTATTTATAGGTGGCATTTATGCTTCCACCCAAAAAAATGCTGGCGAATAAAATCAACCGCTAAAACTAAACTGTGTATGTGAAAATTGTTTCATTTTAAAAAACATTGATTTATCCAGAAACGCTACCACTGCGGCGATATTGAGGTTTTTCAGTTACCCACTGAAACCTTTCCTGGAAATGGAGAAGCTTTTGACACACTGCGGTGTTTTCATTGGCCTCTTCATAGCTTAACAAATGAAACTACCTGTGTGATTAAATAGTCGTGTAAGTGCAGGTGAAACAATCCTCATACAGATGAGGACAGAATTCGACTGCAGTTGTTACTTGTAGTTCTCAACGAGCCCATTTCTCTTTGGTGAATCTCTCGACTTCCTCCAAATTTGGTGGTGTTCCAAGATGGACCTTGGTCTTTAGTTCATCCCACAGATTTTCAATAGCATTCAAGTCCGGCCTTTGTGCAGACCAGTCAGTAACGCTTACTTTGGTTCTTCACCAGGAGTGTTTGTTCACGTATATTTTGGGTCATTGCCATGTTGGAAGATCCAGACCCAGTTTTTCTGCTTACTGCTTTAGGTTGTACACCTCTTCCTTTTTCTCTCCAAACATAAGCAGCATCTTTGTGGCCAGAGAGTTTCAGTTTAGTTTCATCCGATCAGACGAACTTGCAGTATGCATCCAGGTTGTGGAATGAAGTTCTTGGTTCAGCCTCTGAGTCTATACAGGTTCTGTACAGGGTTGTGGTGATTGTCCTGTCCTCTACAATTCCTATTTGGCTGAGTCCTTCACTCGTGTCCTGGCAGTTGCTCTGGGGTCTTTAGTCACATCTCTCGCTACTTTTCTTTCTAGTCTTTGAAGTCTTGTTTCCTACCTCTGCGAGGGTTGTTCTGTACTCTGTGACTGTCTTTGAATTTCTTGATATTACTTCTCTTTCCAGTTCTTGACACTTTAAAACACTTTGAAACACTCTAATCATTTTGTATGTTCATCTTCTGCTTTGTGACCATCAACAAAGTCTAAACTGATTGCTTTTGTTTTCGGCATGATGCTGTCTCAGCTTTAAAGAAAATGCTATGCTGAAAATCCCTTGCTCTTTTATAAAAGCACTTGGGAAATTTTTGACAAATTCGAATTTCATTGAAATTTCTAAACTTTATTTAGCGTAACCCCCTCTCTTTATTTGTCCTCCCCAGTGTAGGGATTTCAGTTTCATCTTGAATGTAAATTAGTCGCTTCTTTGGAGGACTACCCGGTTATGCTTCCTATAATTTTAACTCGCAAAAATAGATCCAGACAAAAAAACACATCAGAGCTCGACAGAAATAGAAGATAAAAGCAAGAAGAAGAGGCAGTGTGAGTCAGAGGGGTTTACTGAAATAGACCAAAGGAGAAGAAGAAAACATAACAGGGCTACAAATAGTGCGGCATGTCATTAACATGGGAAAGCATGTTCTATGTACAGAAACAATAAAAACCGTCTGCGCTGACTCACGCTGTTTTTTTACCCCCTCCCCTGTTTGTTTCTTCCCGCTCTGCTGTGTTTTCTCGCTCTTGCACGCCGTCTCCTTTTCCTCGCTGTCTGCATAAATGAGATTTCAAACGATCTTTGATTTCAGCTTAACTGAAGTATCATCTGACACCAACCAGTTACAATATCTCCCCATCACTGTTGTAAACGTCTCCTCTGTTTGATCTCCTGTCTCCTATAAAGGCTTTATGGTACCAGCTCCCCTACTACACACACACACATTTATTTCTTTTTTTCTTTCTACCCAGGGTACCGAGAGGGGTTTCTATGGAAACGAGGAAGAGACAACGGTCAGTTTCTCAGCAGAAAGTTTGTCCTGTCAGAGAGGGAGGGAGCGCTGAAATACTTCAACAAGCAGGATGTAAGAAACACGATACAGCCAATAGCAGAATTTCTCTTTGGTGCACAGCAGCCATACTGAGGAATGTGAGACTTTTACAATTCATTGTTTACCCCTGCTCCTGTCAAGGCCAGAGATCCCAAGGCAATAATGAAAATAGAAACCCTCAATGCCACCTTCCAGCCTGCCAAGATTGGCAACCCCTGCGGACTGCAGATCACCTACCTGAAAGACAACAGCACAAGGAACATCTTTGTTTACCACAGCGACGCCAAGGTACGCATGTGCATGTATTACACACATTTCTGCACAAGTAACTCCAAATTACTATGTACACTAAAATGACGGGCTTCTGCTTCTCACGCGCAGAGCTTTAAAAATAGCACAGAGGAGATCTGTGGCCTCAAAAGATGACTCTGATGGCAGAGTGCAGACTTTAATTTGAGGACACTATGCCTTAGATTATGAACAAAGCACAATACTGTGCAAAAGTCTTTGCCCTCCATCATTTCTTTATATTTTGCTAAGAATCTGGAAAATAGGGAGTTTGTACAATTCTAACAAGCTTGAAAGTCTCCACCACAGCCTGGAGTGTCTTAGGCAGCTTTCTTTCAGTCTTCAGGAACAGTTCTCCACGCTTCTCCAAGGACATTTAAAGCTTCTTTGTTTTTTAGCTTTTATTGGAGAGAAGACAGAAAACCTGGGAGAAAGACCAGAAGGAGAAGGCCTTGGGGCAAATTTAAACCAGGCTTCTGCATCAACATTAATTCAGTTTAAATAAAGTGAATTGTACAACATGTTCTCATCCAAATCGTTGGTGTGGTTCGCGTTTGGAGGCATGACAGCCTTTGAAATAATAATAATAATAATAATTAATAAATAAATAAATAAATAATAATAATAATACATTTTATTTGAAAGTGCCAAGACATCCAAGAACACTTAACAATAGAATAAAACACATAATAGAACAATGACAGAAGAAAAATAAGAAAACAAGAGCACAAGATAACGTACACAAACAACAGGTTCACAGTGAATATGCAGAGTTGAAAAGATGGGTTTTGAGTAGGGATTTAAAATGGAGGAGAGAATCAAGGTTTCTTATACAGTGGAACCCCAACTTACCAAATTAATTCGTTCCCGAGGGTCTTTCATAAGTCGAAGCACCCATCGCGCCTTTTGAGTGAACGATAGGCTAATTGCTAACGGCAACAACAATACGTCGTTTAAGTGGAACAGCGAAGCGCAAGTACAAAAGCCACGGGGTTGTCACATGATTCGGACGGCATTGTAGGCATTCTAGGCTCAGCCAATCAGAGCCAGCAGATTTCATAACACGGGCATTTTGCCGTAACACGGGCAGAAATATTGCCGTTCAGTGCCTTCGTAACTTGAATTTTTCGGGGGTATTCGTAAGTCGGCGTTCCACTGTACCTGGGGTAGAGAGTTCCACAGCCTGGGAGCAGAGCAGCTGAAGGCCCTGCTTACCATGACGGTGAGGCGGAAAGAAGGCACAGCAAGCTGAACAGAAGACGAGGGTCAAAGTGAGCGGGCAGAAGAGAGGTAGGGAGAAGCGAGGTTATGAAGGACCTTGAAGGTGACCAGAAGAAGTTTGTACACTATCTGGAATTTCACACGGAGGCAGTGAAGTTCCTGGAGAACAGGGGTGATGAATGAATTTGTACATGTACCTTTGTTTTGCGTTCTGATCATGAATCACTTTGGAAAACACTATCTGATAGGGTTAAGGTTAGGGTTAGGGCTCGGACTGGAATGGACGGCTGGAGCCTCTGCTCCAAGCATGTGTTACCGCCTCAAACGCCATTCTATTGGATTCAATTGACAATCCGGAGCGTCTCATAGTAACGCGAAATGTACCCTTCCGCGTCCTTATGAGACGCCTCGGGCTGTGATAAATCGTCAGTATGTTACGCGTTGGGAATGAGAATTCTCTGGACCTTTATTTATATAGATCCAAATCACAACAGCAGGCACCTTAAGGTGTTTTATATGGTAAGGTAAAGGCAGTATGTGGGTCACCTGCACAGCCCAATGAGCAAAACCAGGACACAACGTTCATAGACTGGTCATCTTCTGAACATAGTGTTTTAGGTTTGCCACTTCTTCTTTTGTCCATTTTTCTTAAAGCCACACCATGATGAGATATTCCAAGTTTTCAGCGAATTGCTTTTTGAGAATCATCATCTTGGTTTAATTATACTATTTTATATTTGTCCCATTGTGTTATCTTTGCCATTTTTCAGATTTTTTAACAAATTCTGCACTGTAGTGACGGGCTGCTGGAAACAAAGTGTCTAAAAATACAATTAGTTCTTTGCTAAGCTGTCTGTTCTGTGTCGAAAGAACACTCGTGCGTTTCCTTGAGCTTTGCTTTTTATGCTTGCATGATTCATAAGTCAGTGTTAAGTGGCTTAACAACAACAACAACAAAATATTGCGCTGAAAACATTCACACCACTTTTTAAAAATTGCAATAATGTTTACCTCCTTGGAAGCAAAATGTAAAGAAATTAGGGGCAAATCTAGACTTGTGCACAGTCCTGGAAGCAGCCAGTTGTTCAAAAACCAGGATGCTATATTAAGATGAAAATAGCTGTGATCGCTACAGTTTTGCCTGTTATCACGAAATGAATTAAATCAGTCAGAATGCACTGAGTGCGCTCCACCTGCTAGGCTTATTAACCTTAATTAAAACACAAGCATTTACATCAAATTAAATCTTAACTTTTAACTGTTATTTTAATATGATTTGATACTGAAATGATGACAACAGTAAGCTCCTGCACATATTTATGGGATTTCAGACCTAGTGAGAGAAAAACGTGAAGAGGCCTCAAGTCCTGGGGAGTAATGAATCATTCTAGTTGTGAAATCATGTTTTGTCTGGTTGGTCTGGCTATAGCTGCTTACAGACACCAGCGCTGAAGCTAGTGCTGGATTAGCCAGTTGTTATACCAAAGGTGATGAAATATGCCAGTTGTAATACAAAATCAAAGCCATGTTCTTAGACAAAAGCGTCGAGTGTCAACTTCCTAAAATGCAGCCACACCTGTTGCTTGATTGAGGGTCAGAACATTTGAATCTGACTCTGAGTAAATGTTAAGGACATGCAAATAGTGAGTAATGTTTGCAGGCTCTCTTAGGTTAGGCCAGTTCATTGTTATTAAGGTGCAGGGTGTGTTCACAGGTGTTGTAGCCCTTCCGCTCCCAGAGGTAACGGATCAGTCCAATAAAGCTCCTGACAGGCATTTTTCTTCTCATAAAAGTAAATGGATGGATGATAATGTCTGCACACACTAACCCGCCCCTCCGCCCAACACCCACACCCTGATCTGCCACTGCTGCTGGTCATATAGATATCATTTGGAAAAACTGTAAAATATCGGCACTGAGCATATTCTGTGACTCCTGCTTCCTCTATATACAGTTATCCAGTGGTTAGAGCATTTTAAATGTTTTTGTTTGTATGACCAACAGTAGGCCTTCACCGGCCACTTTATTACGCACACATTAGAAGGACTTTTGCCTTAATTCCTAATGGGGTAGATTCATCTAGTCCTGCAAACATTCCTCAGTGATTTTGTTTCATGCTAACATGACAGCATCACACAGCGTTTGCACGCAGTGATGTAACTCTCCTGCTCCACCACATCCCAAAGGTGCTGGCTTGAGATCTGGTGACTGTTGAGACCATTAGAGTCCAGTGAACTCAGTGTCACGTTCAAAGAACCAGTTTGAGATGATTTGAGCTTTTTAACATGAAAGCAGCCATCAGAAGATGGCAACACTGAGGTCAAGGGATGGACGTGGTTAGCAGAAATTCTCAAATGGACTGTGGCATTTAAATGATGCTCAGCTGGTACTAAAGGGCCTAAAGTGTGCTATTACAGGACCATCACCAGCCTGAACCGTTGATACAATAATGAGCAGCTGAACAAGTATACCTAATAAAGTGGCTGTGAATGTGTAAGATAGTGATAGAGCTCTTAGACACTGCAGTAAATATGGTATCGTAAGCTATGGTTGCCCAGTGATCAAGCTACACGCTGAAAGATACAAACAAACACCGTTAGCTTACTGAACAACACAAACAACCATATCTGACATCTTATAGCCCTGCTATGTGTAAGATAAGCTGTCCATCATTACACTTCCTCCCTGAATACAATTCTGCACTTCAACCTTTAAACTGACGGTGTGTGTTCCTGAGAGTTTTACACTGCTGAGCCTCACGTTGCTGCTACGTTACTGGGATTTGGGGCTGAAGCAGAATTAGAGGGAGACATAATCAAAGCTGAACAGATGAAAGAGAAGAAACGGAGAGGTTTTAAAGCCATTTGGTGGAGTAAGAATGACAAAGGGTGCACTGCTCCCTCTGCTGGTGCATTAGAGTTCCTGCCTGCTGTCACAGGAAGGGTTCACTGGGTTCATTCAGCATCCCTGTCACTCTCACGTTTTGTAGCGGATTTATCGACAGCGCTGCAGCTTCCACGCAGCAACGCACGCCTTGGAATTCATTCTGCTGTGTGTGACAGATACCTTCATCCAAAATCTGTTTTATTTACTCAGAACAGAAATGACGGATTAGAATGAATAAGATATGAAGTGTGGCAGGGCATGGTTCCACTGAGAGAGCTTTTTGTCCTTTGCAGGAGATGGTCGACTGGTTCAATGCTATCAGAGCTGCCAGGTTCCACTACCTGCAGGTTGCCTTCCCGGGAGCGAGTGACGAAGAGGTGAGGATGGTGTGATTTAAGCATGCGCATCACTGTTACTGAGCTTATAGTTTCAAAAAATAAACAGCATTCTCAGAGGTGTCTGTTCATGATGCTTTTCTACTGCATGGCAGTCTTGACGCCTCTGATCCCACTGCACATGTCCATGCTGAAATAAGGGCAGTTTTTAATATTTCATGCATGCTTTTTCTTTTGTCTTTACATGATTCTCTTTTGTCTATTTGCTGCTCCAGCTGGTGCCCAAACTGACCCGAAGCTTTATGAAGGAAGGCTTTATGGAGAAAACGGGTCCGAAGGTTGGTGCTGTAGTCATCCCTCTATAGTGAACTAAGGATGATAGTATCAGTTACACCTGAGTTTCAGTGTTCAGGTGACCTAAATATGGCCAAAGTGTCTCCAGGTTCAGAGTAGTGCATTGGTTCCTAATCCTTTAGCCTCCTGGTTTCTTCTGCTGGAATTATTTTTAAGGTTATGGAGGCTCAAGGGAGTAAATCTGTTCAGAATTCTGCAATAAAAAAAGTAAACATTAGCGATTACAATTATTGTTCTTCTTTCTCATTCTGTGAACCATTACAACCATAAACCAGACTGACCTAATTAAGTCTGAGTAATGCCTAAAGCTAAGGCTAGCTGTGTTGTAAATTGTAATTAATTATTTAAGAAAATATGTAAGTTTGAAAATGCAGTAGTGAAAGTGATGGAACAAATGCAGATTTCATTAACTGTATATAAAAGATGGGCGTAATTTGTCAGTCTGAAAATGAAAGGGAGTTAAAATGCATTCTTTCTAATGACCAGCAGGGGGCGACTCCTCTGATCATAGCATATATTATAAATATTAAAAAAATACTTATTAATGTTGTCAGGTGAAGCTGGAATTTTGACTTTCATTAAAACCTGACCCGATAAGTGAAGGGTGCTTGAGGCTAAGAAACTTAGGGACAGTGTACACTCATAGGCTAGCTACTTGTCAATTATAAAATCGAGTCACCCAAAAATCAAACCGGGAACATTGTTTACAAAATAAGCTTCATGTTGTATCCAAAAAGATTTGGAGCTTTATTGCTTGGTTCTCCCATTTGGATTTAGGTTGCTCCAAAAACACGCTAGTGCACTCTCTCATGCCACTCACCCTACTGACTACACCTGCTATTGTTGGATTAAGTTTCTCTCCAGTATTTCTTTTATTGAAACAAACACGGTATTAATTGCCTTTGGTGTTCTTATCCCTTGTTGCCAAAGCTGTGTAGACCCAGTTTTTTGTAGTCACTTCCTGTTGACCATTAGAAAGAATGGCTTTCACTTTTTCAGACCAGGAAGCTCCATCCATCCTTTGTATACAGTCTATAGGTTGCAAGAAGAAGTATGGCTGTGTAGGAGTCATCTGCTCGCTCAATTTATTTTCTCAAATAGTCTCAGATACTAGTTTGGTTTAATACAGCATGATGGTGACTTTGTTAAAGTGAAACAAACGACGAATCAGAATATGATTTAGGGCGTGGCTACTTTGTGATTGATGCTGCAGCATTTTTCAGTTTCTCAGTAAGACCCAACAATTGTTAATGACATCTTGACGTCTGATTCCACAAAACGGTACTTGACAGCCTAATAGTTCGAGTCACAGTGGCTATGTAATCTTTTATATACAGTATGTATTATAAAAGCTAAAAACGAAAGAAGAAATTCTGGAATTTTGGAGCTTTTTTCTCCCTAGTGGTAAAATTATGATTGTTTTTCTTTACCTGTATTGGAAGCAGTTTCTTTGAGTTTAGGGAGGAGTGAGTATTGCAAGTTACAACAAAACTTCATCTTCATGTCTTATGATAAGTGACAAAAATGTGCATTTGTCTCCCTCCTTTCAACAAATGTACTGTCTGTCTTACTCTGCGTTAGCACACTGAGGGCTTCAAGAAGAGGTGGTTTACGATGGATGACAGGCGGCTCATGTATTTCAAAGACCCTCTGGTAAGAAGAGCCCTGCATCGACCCAACCTTTTGATTTGCTTCATTTGTGGCTTGCTTAGTTTGTCTTTCTGTCCCTCAGGATGCCTACGCCCGCGGGGAGGTGTTCATCGGCAGCAAGGAGAACAGCTACACTGTCCTGGCTGGCTTGCCTCCGTCCACACAGGGCTACCACTGGAACCACGGCATCACCATCGTCACGCCAGACAGGAAGTTCCTCTTTGCCTGTGAGACCGAGGCCGAGCAACAGGACTGGATAGCCGCTTTCCAGAGGGTCATAAATCGACCAATGAGGCCACAGGAGTATGCAGGTCATTAAGTAAAACATTAGAGTCCTAAAATTTTTTTTTTTTTTTTTTTTGCATGTTTTGTTGTGGGGGAAAGGGAATGTGTAAAGCTTTAAAATCCTACCATAATATACGGACTATAAGCAAAACACGAAAAAAAAATGAATTTCCTGTTACTGAAAGTCGTTTTCTCTGTGTCCCTGCAGTGGAGGCCCATTTCAAACACAAGCCTTGAAATCTGCTGGAAACCAAGCGCTCAACTGGACCAGCCCGGTCTGATTCAGATCAGAGACGGCCCCAGCGTGCGACCACTGACCATGGCTAGAAGAGGCGGGGTGGGTCTTATGGGTCACGAGGGGTTTTAGGGATGGGCCGAGATGGGAAAACACGAAGAAAGGAAAGGAAACACCGGCAGGACTCCAGTCTGTCTCGTGTAGGAAGCCTAAAACTCTAACGGGACTCGAGGCCCCTCATGGGGTGATCCAAGGCCAAAGGGTAGATGATGTCATCACTCTTGCGCTTACCAACCTTGTGTTGTACATTATCACATCAGAAACCCTTTCCTCTCCTCTCCTCAGCCATGTGGACCCTTCCCCTTGCAACAAGCTCCTCCTCCCCCTTCCCACCCAGAATTTTTTGTCTTGTGAATGGTTCATTCTGTCTGTAATCTAATGTAATTATGTAATCTAGAGTCATTTCACTGGTTGCTTAACAAAGACAATGCATTGTTAATTTATTGAATGTACAGTTTTGATGACAGTGGCTTATTCTGTGTGCGTGCGACGTTTTTCATTGAGGACACTGTGAGGTTGAACCTCCCGCACTAAAACCCTGGTAAACCTGAAATCTGCAAAGTGCTGTTAACAACAAATATGCATACGAAACACACAAACATACACACAACAATCTCTCAGTGAGCACCTCTGCTGTTTCGGCAGCACGAGGTGGCATATCTGCATCCAGGCAGGGTTACCTTTCAAACCTCAATCTGACAGATGTTCTCTTATTTATTTGTACTGTTGAACATACTGAGTCATCGTAGACGGTTATCGCTGCTTTCCAGGATTGTAATGTGACAGGATTGTAATTTATATGACACTTCTACAGACGTTTCGTTTAATCTTTGCATCTTGTTTTAAAGACACATGGTTGTGTTGATCCTTAAATCACAGTGATAGTTTGTTTCATTATAAAATCAATACAAAGGATCCTGAAATGAGCTGCCGGTGTTTTGGATTGTCCTCCGTGTTCCCTCTTCTCTGTTGTCTTTCAACAGTTTTCCACACACTGATCCATCTGCTGTTGCTTTCAAGTAACCTTGAATCCTGATTGGTGCACAAAAGTCTAAACTAAACCATGACTGACAGCAATACACAAATACACCTGTTGAAAGTACTGTCTTTTTGAGCATGGCTGCCAGTGCGCCCCAATTCTTCCACTAGGTGGAGCTCTTTTATCACCCCGCCACTGCTCACAGGGCGATGTGAATCATGTGCGAGCATGTGGGGGACATTAATGTAAACTGAAGCAGTTTGTACAAACAGATGGCAAAAAAAATAGACTGACACTTTAGTCCAGAAGGATACTACACTGCTGGGAAATTACTGAAAGAGAGTTAGAGATCCATTCTCTTAACTTACAGACAAAACATACAAAGTCCACATCGTGAACAGCTACTGGACCTTCTTGCTCTGAGGCAGCAGTGTTAACCACTGTCAGAGTGAGAGGTAGTTTTATATTGAAATCGACACATCCTTATGTGTCTCTGGTGTCACAGGTAAAATATAATAATATAATCATATATTCTCTGACCGCTTGGAAAATGGTTGCAGAAGGTTGCTGGCTGTCATTCAGTGAAAACTTTCTGCTTTGGTTATTAGTCACAGTTGCCCATAGTTTGCATGGAAGACCCTTACTTATCTGCAAACACAAACACAATGCTAGCCAATCCTTTTTAGAATTAAAAAATGTGTCGTGCAAACCAGAGAGCATTCAAAGTAACGTTTACTTTAAAGCCAGACGGTCTTTGTTTCTGGCTTATGACACACTTTTTAGAGTTTCACTAGCTCCTGTGTATTTCCGTGCTAACTGTGGCAATCTGTTAGCAGCCAAAATAATCAGCAACCAGGCGGGAAATGCACATTTTTTTCCTTGCAACCAGTGGTTGCACTGATATGTGTGAATATATAGGAATCGATTTCAGAGCAACTACCACCAACCTCCAGCAACCACTTGCCAACCGGTCAGGGAGCACAACAATTTTCTTATAGTTGCGAGATGGTTGTCGACTGTTCTCTAGGCTGGTGTGTGACTTGGACTTCATTTACTTGACCCCAGACTGTTACACATCTGAAACAGTGGAACACTTAATATCATATGGTTACTGATCACATGACTACAAAATCAAAACTGATTATTCGATTGGTAAAAGCTTGAGTGACATTTTTAATTGATGACATATTTAATTAAAATCATTAGAAGCTCAAACGCTATTTGAGAGTTAGCCTAGTTTTTGAGTTCCCAATTTGAAAAAATGATACAAAGAGGTAGAAGCCTTAAAAAAATAACCTTGAAAGTTATTGAGTAGGAAAGTCAATTTCTGGTGTTGTTTTTTTCCACTATTTTTTTTTCTGGAGAACTTCAGAAATCCCAGCTTCACAGTTGCCATCGAATGCAACACTATACCCAGAGCCAAGGGTGGTGTGAATATGCTCATGTCTCTCTTAGTGAGAAAGCAAAATGTCATAATTCCCCTCATGTGGACCTACTTAAGACATATACTCATCACAGGGATCACTGAATGAAATGATAGATGTTCAGTTCCCTCCTTTAAACTCAAATAAACAGCCTGAATTTTCAAGTGACATGTTAGAAGCTCAGTTTGTTTTACAGTGGATGGGGCTCACTGGTCAGCAGCAAATGGAGCTTGGCATGTGTGAAGTTGCACACTCACCACAGAATAAAGACTTAACTGAAGGTCTGTTGGTGCAAATGTCACCTGATGATCTCGCCACTCTTCCACAAACGTCCGCACGTTGGCTCCAGGGCCGTACGCACATGTGAATAAATCAATGTCTCTTCTGTCTGGCGCCCTTGTTGTCGTTGGCACCTGGGTTGTCACGGTAAACTGCTGAGACAGGGAGCCACTGAGCTGCAGCAGCCGGCTCAGACCCACACAGGAAGTGTTTAAAAACGGGTGTGTTTGTCCTAAAGATACCACGGTCACTGAGTGGCTGGAACATGTGGCAAACATTCATTCTCAGTGAACCTGCGGCTTCACAGCACTGCAGTCCTTACATGGACGTAATAAGCACAACCTCAGCTTCATTTTTGGTTATTTTTTATTGTCAGTATAGCAGGTCTACACAGCCATTGAGTGTAGGACTTGTTTTTACCCACATTTCTTTCTTCTTTAATAATTTGTGTGTTTCTTGTGCGGTGCCTCTGTGAAAACCTCACACAGCTGTCCCGCCTATCAAACCTTGTGGCTGACGGACAGGACAGCCGCAGCTTGGACTGTGAAATTAACTAATCTCCTCACAGGAAACTCAGCAGGAGCAGCTGTCACAGTGGAAATGAAGCAGCAGGAGGGACCGGGTCTGCAGAGAACAACTGATAGGACCAAGAGGGGCTTCAAAACTCCTGCTCACAGGTACAACTTCCTTTTACGTAAACTACAAATTCAGCAAAACATCTTTTATTTTGTCCAACTATTATACATAACCACGAAATGCAACACATGCTATACCAAACAGTTAAGCAGGCGTGGGCCTTTAAGGCTTGCAGGTCTCCTGTTTTTAATCTAATTAAGAAAAGTTACAATCTCCTGGTCATGTCGATGTAAATCACATTCTTACTGGTGAAGGAATAAGAAGCCCTTTGGAAACGCGTCACTTTCCAAGTGACTTTAATAAAAGTGTATAAAAATTAGGAAACTATTTAAGTTTTAGTGTGGAAAAGTGTTATAAAACGCCCTGTCTGAAATAGGTGCTACTTTCATGCTGAAATTTCATTAGTGTGGCATTTCAGTGGAACATTTTGGTGTCCAGGGCGGGTTTAAATGTCACTCTGCAGGTGTTTGTACTCAAAGTGGCAAAAACGCTAACGTTTTTTTGCCTGAAAATCAACAAATGCAGCAATATATGACACACTATGTGAGTTACAGCTGGCAATGATCATCAATGTTCAAAAATTTTGGTCTGTTAGAAGTCAGTCTATATGGCTATATATTTTTGTCTTCTTCAAGGCCTGGTGAGGGTCGTATAGATGGGCTGCTCCCAGCCAGAGGGAGGACTATGAGTAGGTGGTGCCAAGGCCAGGCTGTTGATCAGTGGGGTGGTGTAAGACCTGCGGGAGGAATGAAAGTATGGGTACTGATACAGGCTGGCAGGGTAACCAGAGAAAGCGCTGTAGAAGCTGGAGTTTTGAAGGTCGGTGTAGTCTGACTGGTTGGCAGACGAGGAGGTGGTAGGGGTGGAGGAAGGACAGATGCCCGAACCCAGGGATGTATACTCAGGTTGGTGTGACCGTGGTGGAGGACTTGAGGAGTTGTAGTGACCCGGGCTCATCCGCTCAGTTTTAATCTGAGGTTTTTGGCCGCCATCCTTGTGCAGCCCGTCGGTCTCACAATTGGAAGAGGTTAGCGGCATTCCAGCGGAAGTCCCACCAGACATTTTGGACGTCCAATTTTGGATGTTGGGAGTGTGACAGTCGGTGCTGGGTGGGATGAAAGTACCGGAGGGGTTGCTGGTTTCTGGCGGGGTTAGAACAGTGGCACCGTGGCTGTTTGGAGGCAGGTACTGGTCGAGCTCGTGAACGTCGAAGGCGTCGATAGTGCCGATGACGTCAGTGCTGAGCTCAGAGATGTCTACGTTACTGAAGTCGATGTTCTGACGGTTGGGAGGAGGAGCAGCGCTGGAGCTCATTGTGTCCACAGACTGACGGTTCTCGTGTTTGGGTCCCATGTGCAGGTCTGTTTTAGGGGTGGTGGGAGGTGTTGGAGGCCCGTGAGACTGACCTGGAACGCAAAATCAAGTGAACCTTAATCAGCTTTTTCACATTTAACTAAAAAAAGGGAAAAGAAACGAAACGAGTATCACAGTGTCATCACCTGTTCTGTCTGAATGGTAATGCTGCTCCACTTCCCCTGTGCCAGCCAGCCTGGCCACACCCGGGTCCATTTTATATAAGCCCTGCTTCTGCTGCTGCTGTTGGACCAGCGCAGGTCTGCAGTCGCCCTGGTCCGGTTTATTGCTCTTGCGTCTCCGAGGCTGGTACTTATAGTCTGGGTAGTCTTTTTTGTGCTGCAGCCTCAGCCTCTCGGCCTCCTCAACAAATGGACGTTTCTCTGTTTCAGAGAGAAGTCTGAGGAGGACAGGGACAAGTCAGAGAACAACCGCTGGCATTTCAAACACAGCAGGAAGCAAAAAAACCAAAAAAAAAAAAAACCTGACAGACTCCTTGCTTCTTTCATCAGTGATGTCAATAACTACAGTTATTCACATAAGTAATCACATAAGAACTCTATACATGTTACAGTTTTGTGTATTTTCCATTTCATTCTACTTTATATGAATACTCCATCACAGAAATACCCACTTACATACTTACTTACATAAGTGCATTAACGCAGGACTTCTTTATTTTACTTAAATAAAGAATATGAATATTTCCTTTTCTTAAAAAATCTACAGTTACTGAGACATGACAAATGAACTAGCAGTTGTTTTTTTGTACTGTACAGATAAAGCCACAATGAAGTGGTTCCTCAGTGTGTATTACCACAACCACAAAATGATATTCCCGCCATAATAGCTTTGTTTATGCACAATCTGCAGGTTTTCTCTCATTTTACTGGAATTCTTTGTTCTTTTTGTTTGTTTCAGTGAATAAAACAGGCCTGTCATGATATTAGATTTACATTACATAATCGTGGTAATGAAAAAAAAGGGGGGGAAACACACAGTAACATAGTAATTTAAAAAAATCTATTGAATTCTACAAAAATGCAGATGCATGGAGGAGTCCAGAGTCTGTAACTCCAGAGATCAGTCATGTTCAGTCAGCGCAGTGTTTCAGTACTGTGCAGGTGCTCATCAGATGAAACTCAGGTGTACTCACCGCCACAGCTTTCCCAGCGTCTTGCTGAGCTCAGCGTTGTGCAGATGTGGATACTGGTCCGCCAGCTTCCTCCGCGCTGCCTGCGCCCAAACCATGAACGCGTTCATAGGCCGTTTCACGTGAGGCTTACTCTTCAGCCCCCTCTCCCCCAGACTGGGCACAGGCACCAGCGACCAGTCGTAACCTTTTAGCACCTGCGACACAGCGTCGCGAATGCAGGTGGGGAACCGCTCGTCTTCCGAGCAGCTCTCCAGTTTTGGCGTAATCCCGGGCGGGCGCGCTGCCTCCTTCGCTTCGGGCCTTACCGGAGAGGCCGGAGACTCTGAATCCGATCCATGCTGGGACGCAGACCCGTCGGTTCCCGCTGGACTGCATGCCTGCTGTGACAATGGCTTGTTCTCCTCAGTCATGTTTGGTGCTGCAAAGATCTACTGACCCCCACCCTCCAAAATCCCAAAGAGCTCTCTAGTTGCGTAAAGGCGCGCGACTTTGTAGAAAGAGTGTAACCCCGCGTAAATAACCAAAATCCCGGATTTGGTCTGTTGAATTTTTCCATTCCGTCTCACATCCTCCTCCAGGACCAGGCAAATTTTGACGAGGGACGGTTACATTCTACTCTTTGTAGCACTTTAGAGCTCATTTCACTCCACCCCTCTTGTCCTATTGGCTTGTGCAAAGCTTGAGTTTCTTCAGAGCCCCTGAGTAGTTAGTCGAGTGCTGTGATACTGCACACTTTGGTATCCAAGTAAATCCAAGGCCAGTACTGATACTAATACTGACTCTGATTCTTTTATCTTTTAAAGCCAGCTTAACTAGGGGAGAGCATGTCATGATTTATGAGATGAATCATTCTGAACACATATTAATGACCAAATCACTGTGATTGCTACTTTCCACAATAACTAGTTATCACATCAAATCACTTTCATGTATTTCATGTATTTTGAAACTGGGTTTTTTGAAGTAATTGAATATAAAAGTGCCAAGCTTCTCTTGTTTAAATGTGATATAGGCAATAAATTAAAAACATCATAGGCAACACACAAAGAATCAGATATTTTCTACAGTTCATGTCTGAGATATTTTTTTTTCACACAAATAAAGCAAAAAACATTAACATTGTTCAGTGGGCTACATATTGATGTGATACCAATACCACAGTTGTTGTTGATAAAAAAACAAAAACAAACAAAAAACATCAGCACCACCTTCAGTAAGTAAATGTAAATGTATTCCATTATTAAAAATAACTGCATGCACATTTATTCTCTTTTTTGGATTCTATGAGGTGTGAAAACCTGTTCCACTGCTTGCCTTTCAATTTCTTTTTCTTTTTTAGAGCTATTATTGCTGAGCTAATTCCCAGATGAATAACTGATTTATTTCATTGTTCAGTAGCTACTCTTTATTCTTCAGCTGTTATTTTCTTTTTAAATGTATCGGTAAGCACCTCATTACTCTTTATACTTTACAAAACAACATCGTTTACTGCAAGCAGGTGACAAGTTAATGGAAAAGTCAGTCTAAGGAGCTGAGCTACCACACGTCCACAGAGAAGCCTCAGTGCACCTCGGTGTGGATTCTCCAAGTCTCTGGAAAACTACTGGAGGGATGGAACATTATTCTTCCAAAAGATATTCCCTCATTTGGTGTTTTTAAAGTGGCGTTGGAGAGCAGTGCCGCTCCAAAATCTTCCATAGTTCTTTCGGTTGGTTCTTGAGACACCTCATGCCCTTTGGTCAGTTTGGAGGAAACCACTCCTGTTAGGACGGAAATGTTTCATCATAGTGTAAAGGTGTTCTTTCAGAACAACTCTCTGTTCGTTTTCAGTGAACCTTCACTGTAAGACCCAGAGTGACTGCAGGCGGAGTAAAGAAAGTGTAGAGAAAGCTAGGAAAAACATAGAAACAAGAGTCTTTATTCTGCTAAAATTCCACTTGTATTCCTTACCTATTGATAAAAACAACAAATTAGTTAGTTTGCTTAAAAATATTATCCCAACTTGCCCGATGAGGCTGTGATGGATGAAACTGTGGATGTCAACAAGACTGTGATTCAACAGATTTCAAAAAGGTCACTGTTTTTTATTGTAATTGGTTTTGATAAATCTTGCCTCTGATATATGCCCTCTATTTAATAATAATTAAAAAGACCAATATTAACAATGAAACTAATAAAAAACTAAACTACAATAAAAACTTCTCATACAATAAAAACGAACTAAACAACAAAACAAAAGCTCAAAATGAAAAAGTCATATTATAAAATACAAAAGTATAACAATAAAAATAATATTAGTAATAGTAATAAAACCTATAATAGTGCTAACCTGTGATCTTCATTTCAGCGTCTGAAGAGGGGAATGCCAGAAAAACTCTGACTGGAGAGGAGAGAAGCAAAATGCCTCTCAAACAGCTTCAGGTACAAGAACCCCTCAATCCTGCTTTATAGATTTCTCTTTAAATTTGTCATCTTAGGCATCAGGTAGATTCAGAACATTTGTACTACGGAAGATCCGTTTACTTCCAATAAATTACATTTAAATTGGTTTTGAAAAAAATGTATACGTTATACATACAAACCGTATAATATCATTAAATTTAAAATGTAATGATAATAATAATAATAATAATAATAATAATAATAATAACATACTTCCGCGTCTGTTCTGTCACGTGACCGTGACATCCTTAAACATGGCGGCAAGCGGTGAACGTGCAGATATCTCTGTGAGGAAGAGACGTGTTGGCAGTAAGAGAACAGAGACAGACTCCGCTGTTAGCGGTGGAGAAGATGGAAAACACTCCAGCAGCGACGCAGAGAAAGAGAAGCCGCTTCTGTCCTTACAGCCCGGGACTTACTGGCTCACTCGCATTGTGCTGCTGCGCTCCGTCGCCTTTATTTACTGTATGTTGACACTTACGGTCTGCAGTCAGTTAGTGTGTGTGTGTGTGTGTGGTAGTTTAGCTGTAGGGGTTTACTTTTTTATCATTAGCATGACAGTCACAGTTTAGTGCCACGGTATCTTAACGCATGCGCACTTTACTGTAAATAAAACTTGCAATTAGTGAACGTACCTACACGTGTGTTTGGCAGTTTTTTAACTACTGTTATTAATGCTCTGTTAGTTTCTGATAACCATTCATTTGAAACACAGGGATGGCGCAGTCAAGGAAATATACTGATCCCATGAATGTGAACGTCAGATGAGTGAATGAGGCAAGTTGTGTAAAGTGCTTTGAGTCTAGAAAAGCGCTATAAGAACCAGTCCATTTATCACGTGTTCTGATTTTACTGGTGCTTCTTGCAAAGAGCTGAGCTCACAACCACCACCAGCGTTTTACTCACATCATAAATGAGCCCCCACCTGAATAGCTCCTGTCAGGACAGCTGTGCCTCATGGAGAAGTTTGCTCTTTAATTTGAGAAAAATAAACTCATTGCTTCTGTCTCACAAACTCATTTGTTTTTTAGTTGTGGCCTTCAGTGTTGCTTACAACCAGAACAAGCAGCTGATTGGTGAACATGGCTTGATGCCCTGTAAGAGCTACCTCAGAAGTGTCAAGCGCTATGTTGGGGGGAAGATCGGAATGGCCGCCATGGCGTACACCCCCTCCGTTCTCTGGTTCTTTGACTGGAGCGACATGGACGCCAACCTGGATGGCATCGCCCTGTTGGGAATGGCGCTGTCAGGGTTTGTCCTGGTGATGGGAATGGCCAACATGGTGATCATGCTCACACTGTGGGTGCTATACCACTCCCTGGTCAACGTAGGACAGCTGTGGTAAGTGTTGGTTAAATCATGCTTTCACTCTCAATAAAACTGGATTAAAAATGTTTTAATGTAGAGCACCTAATCTTAAAGATTGATCAGATAACTTTTTACAGCCAGATTTGTAGAAATCTTCAAAAAACTTTATAGAAGATCTTAAGTTGTAGCCAAATTTAGTGAGTAGAGAAGCCCTGATTGGAACGTTCTGGGTTGATATTAATGTTTGAAACTATTAGATTTTGAAAAACCATTAATTTACTGCTCAGAATGTAAAATAAGTTTCGCATTCCTGCTACAGGGCTTTTAATGTGAAATTAACAGGAAGTGTTGTTAGAAAAATAAAATATAATATATCACTGGGAGCAGAATTTGAGTAGTCAAACGTGGCTACGTAGAGGGCTGTGCAAAAGTATCAAGCCGACACATTTCTTTACATTTTGATTCAGAATTCTCATTTTTCAGTGATTTCAAACTATATTTCTTCAGGCTTTTCAAAGGTCTCTAAGTATTTCTTTAAGTCCTATCAATCATTTAAGTATAATAAAACACCTAACTTGCATTTTTAAACTAATAACTGTGTGTGTGTGTGTGTGTGTGTGTGTTCGTGTGAGTGACTCAGAAAGAATATGTAGGTTCAGGCGACTTTTACGATGGAATATCTTTTTGCATATTAGTCACTACAAGATTTCAAGTGAATTCATTATTAAGTGTATGCTATTGCTATTGCATAGCATACACTTCAGTTATGATTGGATGTTTCCGTGTTTAAAAAGATAAAATTATGTGAACTATTAATGTTGTAGGTCCTAATTTGAAGTGCTCATGCCCGCGCTTATATTAGCATAAAGCATACATGCATTTAAAAACATTCCCTATAAGATGATCCCACAGTGATGGTTACCATAGTCAGCTGTCAACTTCTCTACTAGACAGCAACTGCATATTTCATTTCTTGTATTCATGTTGTGACTTATTTTTCCGCAAAGCATTTTGGCTGCCCAGCGTGTTTGATCTCTCCTGACACCAAACAGTCAGTTTCACAGCATTAACCTGCTTCCTTTTTCTCTTTCCAGGTACTCCTTTGGTAAGTGAACTTCCACAGAAGCTTCCTTTGTTTCGCCTCCAAAAAGAAGTGGATTTGAAGGAAAGCATTAATGTGAGACAGGTGTCTGTGTCATTTATATTTTCATAAAAGGTGAAACTGATTCTGTGAGATGTTTTAAACCTGTGTTGAGCAACACTTTTTAGAAAAATCGAGTTACGGGTCACAATTTGAAGAGGTGGATTTAAATAGTGCTAAAGATCATCAGTGTTTGATCCTTGTTCTTAAAAAAAGAAACAGAATTTTAGTGTGTATTATTGTTATTATTATTATTTAGAGTAAAAGTGTAGTTCATGCTGCTTTTTATTAATGTGTTTTTGGTTGAGTGGTTGTTCTTTGGTAATGCGAGGGCCTGATTGAGTCCTTATGTTTGTATTTAGCACATGTTCCTTAAACCAAAAGCGCATCTATACTGACACATTGCGTTTATTTAGAAGCCTATGACTGTAAGGTGACTTGACATATTTGTAAAGATGAGCCAGTCTTATTACAAAATTCAGTAGATATCAAGATATGCTGCGAAAAAATCAACTACTTTGTTTGCAGCTTAGAGTGAAAACTTAGTATATTGTTTTTTAACGGGGTGAACCCAATAAACTGTCATGGCTATGATGGTAAAGATGGCGGCGGGGGAAGTATAAACATGAGGTTGCATGTAGAGCTTCGGCCCAGATAAGTGGTGAGGTCAGCGGCAGCGCCGTGATTGCCTAATGACACTTTGTAGTCGGAGACGCCAGGCCTGTGTCTGTGTCTGTGGTTGGGCTGTGGCTTCTATTACCCGAAAAAGAAAATTCCTTTTCTCTCATTCTGCTGCAACTTGGACTCATCATCACACTCTGGCTGACAGTGGAGCTGAAAGTCTGCAGATGAAGGTCCACTGTTCCCATATTAGTGCACTTAGCACTAATATTGGGTTGTTTATAGACATTTATAGACTATAACACTAGAATTTTAATAGGTGATTCCATTTTAAATATTTGTTTTTCTTCAGTGCTTGAAACAATTCCAATCCTAATGAGCATATGCAAACCTAAAAATGTAACGTTATATTTGCTAAACATAAGCACTATCATTGTGAGCATATTATACTGACACTGCCATTTAGCTTCCAGTAAAATGTCAAAGTATCTCTGGGAAAAAAGCTATTAGGTAGCCCGTAATAAGTGTCTTTGACCAGTCTGCTGGCGACCCATGTCGAAATACGGTTAGAGGTGGTTTCATTTTAGCAACATGACTTTTGCAAACTGAAATATTTTACACTTCAAATGATGCCTCATGTAGTCCTGAAATAAGGATTTAACCCCCGGTTGAATTCACAGTTTTAAACACAAAGAAATGAGCAGCTTAGGTCAGTGGTTGGTTTATTTCTGTAGTGAAAGACAAATTATCTACAAAACAATCAAGAATGAATCATTCTGCCACAGTTAGAAATTAATGGGAATTTCAGAGAGAGAAATAACTGGAACTCAAATTGACTACTTGGTAGAGTAGCCGTTGTCAAGCAGAGATCTTTGCTGACCTCGTCGAAATCCTCAAGGCTTTTAGGTTGTGGTTTGGAGATACAAAACTTCAGCTTTCTGTCTCATCTTTAGCGGGTGTCTTCTTGAGCTTTTGACTTTGAAGTATGTTTTGGATCATTGTTTTGTGGGAAGGCCCACCCACGATGCATTTTCAGTGTCCTGGCTGAGTGAAGGACATTCTTATCCATTTTTTTTCCTCAGTGTGATGCAGGGATTTTATAATATTGGCAGAAAAAGACCCCCAAAACATAATGTTTCCACTGCCATGTTTGAATGTTTTTAGGGTGGGAGTCAAAAATTATTTTCCCACAAAGTACAGGAAGTGGATTGATGCCATCACAAAATAAAAAATTATAGACTGAGTGCTCAAAATTATGAATTCAGCAGCAAATCAAACACTTATTTCTCTTACTGTACATGCATGACAGTCCTGTTATAAGCTTTTTCACATATGTATGGCAGATAGGCAAAAGATCCACACACTTAGCCATTAAATAGGTTTGCAGTGACCGCTTGGAGGTTCAGCAGCAAAAACCAATCACATAAAGCTGTGTTTTTGTTTCCCATCACTACTGATATTCACCCTGTTATGGCAATAAGTTGGGGTCACAATACATTAATCGGCTGGAAAATGTTACTCCCTATTTTGGCAAAATTTAGAGTTCCTCTCCAACTTTGACAAAGATGTGCTTCTTCAGTTACATCCTGACTTTGACTCCCAGAAACACAGTTAATGTGGCTTTATCAAGGACATTACCAGACAAACGTGTGCCATTCCTCTCATATTTATTGATATTGTTCCAAATCAGAAATTTGACGTCATGTTGTTTTCTTGGGGCGTGCATGTGTTACTTTGTTGACCTGAAGTGTAATGTTCCTGCACCATTAAAGCAGTATTAGCTCTTCTGTGCTATAACACACTGAGCCTGCGTTAAGTAAAGCAGGTCATTGATGATCTTCTGATTGTTTGTGCAGGTTGGGAGAGTCAGCTGTTGGAGACGGGCTTCCTGGCTATTTTCTTGTGTCCGGTGTGGACTCTGTCCCAGGTTCCCCACCGGTGCCCCCCGTCTCTCATCTGTATCTGGACCTTCAGATGGCTCATTGTTCGCATCATGCTGGGGGCTGTGAGTATAGCAGTTTATAAATACACAGAAGAGATGTCTGCAAATGTATAGATCATTTATTGCATGCCGTTAAAACAAGAATACAACTGCTTTGACAGTAAATTCTAGGAAGTAATTTCAAACAAATTCACAATAACTGAAAGATAAATGAGAAAGCTTACCTTTGTCTTCCATTTGTGTGCATATATCTTCTTCCAGTGGCTGTTAAAGTTTCTAAATTAAAAGCCTGACATAAACGCATCTCAGTCATGTGAAGAAATGAAACCGTTTCTGAGCAGCGTGAATGTTTGTCATCGGATTTTAGACTGTTACTTTTGGGTTTTTGCTATTGAGCTCTGCCAGCAGCTGGTGATGCCAAAACAAATATACGGTCGACTAAACAATATGTCTCTTTGTTTGACAGTTTCCATGGTGAATTTTAGACCTCTGTCTGTGTTTTATCTGTCAATCACTGTGTTTTCCACAGATTCAGTGGCATTTTTTCAGTTACGACCACAAAGCGAGCTGAAACGCAGGGAGCCCCCTACTCAGCGCTTCACTGTAAAAGGCTCTCATGGCGTATTTCATTCTCTGATGTACAACGTCAGAATGAATGTTGAGTTTTGTTGCTAAGGGCTACCGTTATTTGAAAGCACCTCAGTTATGCTACAAAACGGTCACTGCATAAGCAAAATGAAAGTGCTGTTATTTTTCAGAAGGCATAAGCAAACTTTAATCTTTTAAGAAAAGATTGAGAAAGTTTTTTTTGTTCTGCTCTTTGTGCCACCAAGATACACGTATCTTAACAACTGACTACTGACCAAGGAAACTACTAGAGATCATGGTTTCAAAGGGGAAAATTCAATGACTTTGGTTATTTCCAAATATTTCATTTATAGGCTGACATTTAGGCATTCAGGTAAAGTTTCCTGACAAGTATTAGATATGCAGATATTCAAAACACTTAGAGGAAATGTGATGATGATGATGATGATGTCTGGGGCTTAAATTTGTTCACTTTGTTGTTTATTGACTAAATACCTCCAAAATTGTGACTAAAAACTGAGAGTATATTATTTTTGTGTGCAAAAAAGAGAACTGCTATTACTAGTGGAATTATTTAGATTTTAATAATTATAAAATTTTATAATTTTAATCTCAAGTACTTATGACGAGTTGTTCTGTTGCAGTGTGCTGCACAGATATACTGCAGTTTTGATAAAATGCATCAGCTCTGCTTGCTTTCCTCAGTTAAATGAAACCAGCTGCTGCACGTTATTGTTCAGAGTACACAGTGTTAAGTGTATGGATTTATAGCAATGGATGATGTTCTGGGCTTTAGCTTTACAAAATATTAGATGAAATTATTATTGGACCTGATTAGTATCTAGTCAACTGATCACCCTCTGTCTAATTGGATTAGCTGATTAGATTTTGTTGATAATTTATTTTGTAATGTTGTTAAGAATGTCAGAACTTTAAGGTTAAGGTCCAAATAGCATTCACATGCTCCTTTTGTCAGGAAATCAAATCCAGATGATAAACAGTAAACAAAGGAACCACACTGACTGTATATTGTCTTACTTTGAAGCTCTGCTGCACATTTTCTACTATGATTATGAGATGAACTTTCCTATATTTTAATTTTTCATGTGAGACGTCCATCACGGGTTTGATGACCTTATAGTGGGAGAGCTTATGATGGTCCAAACTGAGGTCTGCTTAAACGTTACAAAGACTCAGCAACTTTTCAGCAGTGTTAATTGCAGTGCTGTTCCTCCCACAGTGTTTGATCCACCCTGGCTGTATCTATTTATCCATCTGAAAGCACTGTGGTTCAATGCTGTTCTTTGACTTATATATTTGTGAGGATGACAAAGGTTAGCATGTACTTTTAAGGTCCCTGAAAATATAGGAGATGGGTTGGGTATGAGCCCATCATTTTTTATTTATTAATTTCTTTAAGCAATGAAATGTCCTACAAAGTCGCACAAGTCATTTTTCCCAATAATAATTTCATACCACATGCTATTGCTGTAGCATCTAATATTTTTAATATATTAAAAAGGAAAGAATTGGACTATAAATGCATTAACCATATATTATTAATTGGGATGGGCTAATAAGATAACAGTTTAACTAAATGTAATTTTCCGCTTGTCAGCCTTTACCATTGAAATAAGTACATAAATCATTTTAACATCCTTGATAAAAATTTATACCCTGCTCTATTTAAACAAGCCTTACCTTAAGCATAAAAATCCAATTTAAAAGTATACATATGTGCCTTTGTTTTCTTGCTTAACGTTGTTATATAAACCAGATTTTCCCTGCTAATCTTGATTAGAACCATCTCCACTGTACCTTCTGTAGTAAGTAATTACCTCATTAAAACAAGGGGAACTTCCAGCACACTTGCACACACAGAAATGCCCCAGCATTTTATAAAAATATCACATGACCATATTTTATGCTAAACAACAGTGTTGACATTAAAATGTTTAAAAAATGTTGTTGTAATTATTACACGTTTCCCCCTATTTGTTTCCTAATTAGCGTAGCTTAACATATTTAATACATCATGCACATTGAGGTGGCATGTTAAGCTGCTCGGATGCATTTCAATTTGTGCCCTAGCAGCTTGTGTGCAGCAGCAGTAGACTGTGAGGTTAATCAGGCAGAAAGCTACAAAATGTGAAGCTAATTAGATTTCAGAAGATCAAGTCGGCTCATTAACTATGAAGCTCTGTAAATACTTTAAATATAAAGTGTTTTCACAAAAGGGGATAAAAGCCTCATTTTAAATTCTGATTGATGTTCAGCCTTATAGACATTTAGTCCCTTCTATATCTTAAAGGTAAATTAGATAAGTGACCCTCAAATGAAGTCTCAGTGTTGTAAGATGTGATGCTTTTTCAGTACAGTGTTGGGTAGATACATTTTTGAGTATAAGCATAGTATGCTTACTTGATTAAACTTTTGTATGAGGACTAAATTTCTCATGTTACCAAGAATATTGACAACAAAGTCAAGTAATTGATAATAGATCCTTCATCTTAGCTTGCTAGCTGTTTCCTGATGGTTTAGTTGTAACTTTAAATTAAAATTGGTCTTGAAATGGCCTTCTAAGTTTGTTCATAGTAGAGTTTGATCATACTAATCACTGAGGGTATAACAACAGCCCCCCCCCCCCCCCCCAGTAAATTCCTGAGAGTTTAAAAGCGCCTCTTAATAGATGAAGGCAGTAAAAATACTGGTGTTGATATTTTTTTTTTTGTCAGAGAATCAATAAATTATTAAGTTCTACTGTTGCGTATAGTGATTGTAAATGCGTTGTATTATAATTTTTTTGCTTGATCAAACATTTCCATTAAACACAGCAGCTGTAGGAAATATTTTGCTAGGTGTGGTTTGTGGCTTAAATTGGCTTTATAGAGTTAACGGTGTGTAACGTGAGCTGAAATCACATTTAGACTTTGGTTCTTGTGTTGCTGACACGTTGATTCGCCCAGACTGTTGGTGCACATCTGGTCGACTGGGATGGATAGACCTTTATTGCCTGTTATAATAAATAGATGTGGGTAACAATGAGTTCAAGGTGTACAAGAGAAGCTGCTCATGATTCCTGGCTGAATGACATTTTGGCTGTAACTGAAGATATGTTTAAGTAGAAGTCCAAATTATTAATACTGAAAGACTGACGTGGATTAAGGCTTTCATACAGTCCAGCTATGAGTCAAATGTAACTCAGACCTAACTTAAGTGTGAATGAGAGCAGCAAGAATGAGCCAAAAGCAATATTGAGATTGTAAAAAAAAAAAAACCCCAAAAAAGATGAAAGACGCTAAAGAGCTGCTTGGTGCTAATAGGAATTGCACTGTAAGATAGTAATTCTCTGTTTATTCAATAACTGCTAGCGTCAGGTTTCTGACAGCAGTCATTGTATTCATTGCCAGCAAAACAATATTGATTATAGCAGCTTTAACTCTGAGTTCTGAATCATCATAGGTGATAACCCTAACTTTGTATCACAGAGGAAGGCAAACGTGTTTTCTGGGGACAAATGCCAACAGTTTTTGATTTTTCTTTGTTCCCTGAATTATAAGACTTGGGAGAACAATTCAATTTAAAAAAAAAAAAAAAAAAAAAAAAAAGAACAACTTTGCAAAAAAATTAAGGAAATTTGTATCTGGTTGACAATGTTTTTGCAGCACTGTTTCTTGGCTATAAGTCTTATACCCCTGTGTCTACATATTTTCCCTTTAAATGGAGCCACATTCATAGGGAAAATACATTTGTGGGCTGCAACCATGATACGTTTCTCTGTCAGTGCCAAACAGCTTATTCGGTTATTGAATCTTGTTTTGAGCTTCTGGTACTCCAGGTGCAGCTAATCGGGTGCCTGACTAATTGGCATCTGCTCCAAGGATGCCTTGTTTACCAGGATGCCACGTTTGATTGATCTGGAGAGGCCATAGGGCAACTTCAGGCTGGTGTTCCACAAAACAGAGTTGGAAAATTATTTGGAGTGAGTTCTAGTACCATCTCCAAATTGAAGTCGAGTTCTATATAACTGGGAATGTCAGAGACGGGCTTTATTCTTCTGGTGGTGTTGTCTCCCAAAGAGACCTGTCATCACTTAGGAACTGTAGGCAGTGTTCCTCAAATTTATAGTCAAACTTTGAAGGAAGATACGGCCGACGACTCTGCCCAAACAATCCACAAGAGATCACACACAATCCATCTCTGCTCTCACAGTCCTGCCAGGAGGCCTTCCATGACTGCCCTGCACCATCAGGCCCATTTGTGCTTGTGTCGACAACACGTGCACTGGAACATGTCTGCAGTCCTGACCTCAACCCCACTGAACACTTGTGGGATCACCTTGGGTGTGCTGTTCGTGCCAGAGTGACCAACACAACAGCACTGATATCAAATGCTGGCTGAACAGTTGGATGGCATCCCACAGCAGTGTGTGACCAAGTAGAGGTGTCAGGCTGTTGTGGCTGTGTATGGCTCTTCCACATTCTACTTGTTAAACTGCCAGTATGTCTTCTTTCTTCAGACTTTAATCATCCTAAAAATGACACCAAACAAGAGTCAATAGGAGAATAAGCTGTTTGCCATTGGCAGGGAAGATCTGAACAACCCACATACTCGGCTCTCCTGCTCAATGCACAGATGCATTTTTCTTACAGGGGCACCGTTTCCAATGGTATACAATTTATTGCTAAAAAGCATAGTTACAACAAAATAATAGTTGATAAAACACAAATGTCCTTAGTTTTTGTGCTAAGTTTAGATATTATGATTGCCTAGGGTCTGGGTTAGAGTTTGGATTACAATCATGCTTGGGCTTTTAGTCAAGGATGCCTTAAACCTCCTAGAGTTAAGCCTTTAAGCTCATGACAATCAATGGACTGAAAATGTTTGATGATTCATTACCATTGTGTCATTGGCATATGTTGATGATATTACTATTTACTTTTGATAAGTGGCTTCCTGTTTGACTTCCAAGAAAGGCCTTCTTTCAGTATGTTTTCATTCATGTTGGAAAAATGCCATGTCAAACAAAGCAATGTAACACCAGTACTGCTGTGGCATTAACACCACAGTTCCTCTTTTCTGTTTTTATAGTCAGATTTTCATTGTTTGAATCCAATGGATACATTTGTATCCAATTTTCTTTCTTAATAAAATTTTGAGCGGATCATAGTTGTGAAAGGTTGAATCTCTCTGGTGTTCTTTGCTGAGTTTACAGGTTCATATCCTTTCCCTAAGGCCTCTTGATACTGAAGAGATATCTGTTTATGTCAGAGGTTTGTATGTTGGGTAGTAATTGATGACATTTCAGAATCTCATGACTGAATTGAATTATCAACAACATCTTTGGCTTCATCACCTCAACAGCCAGCAGCCAAGTTTGTAATCAGAAAGAAATGTCCTGGTTTTTGTAAATCTGGTTAGAGGTTAGCAGGCGACTTATTCCAAATTCCACGTCGACCACATGACAGGCTGATGTGTCAATATTGACACTTGGGTCCTGGATAGTGTCCTGTTTGCTTAATTCAGTTGGTGGAAAACAAGCCCTGACATTGCATTTCTCTGCATTTTGGGCTTAGTTTGAATCATTTTTTTTGTTTTTTCTTATTTTATTAAGGGAAAATCCTCAGTGAGGGACTATGGTTAACTTTTTATTACAGTCATAATCTGCATCATCAATTTAGAAATACCATGGACTTCTAACAACAGACTTGTGATTCAGTAGCATGACAATTTCTTTTGGCCAAAAACACTCGTAGAGCTCCATAGGCTTTTTCCCCCCCTGTATTCGTCAGCATACTTATTTTTTTTAGCACTGACTCTGTTTATAACTGAATCTTCTGAGGGCTTCTTCTCAATTTGAGGCATTAGCACAACAGGGCTGCACAACTGTGAGCTGCTATTGAGTAGAGAAGGTCAGAAAAGCTAATGATGTTTTCAGACGACAAGCAAATTAGATTTGTTGTGTCAGATTTGATCTTTGGTGGTGGATCCCCACTTTGTATTGTGTCTCTTGTTGTGCTTAAAGTGTGTCAGCCACTGAGGGGCTTAAGTATCTTGTCACTTCTTAGATATGGCTACATGCTATCCTGTTTGTTAGAGTGTAGCATGTTAATGAATTTCTTCTCCATAAAGCATTTGGTTTATTTAGGCTCTGAACATACACTGGATGAGTATGATTTTAGTGATGCCTTAAATTTTCCACTGTAAGATTCATATTTTTGTTCTTTTGGTTGAGATTTTAAAGCATTGGTATTATCATGGTGCCCTGATAATAGACTGAAAGATTGATAAAACTGCAGTGAATGTCTTCGTTTTGAAGCCTCAGCTTTATTTATTGCTGTCGCCATTGTGGATTTTTGGAACCAAAAAAATTACTATATTAACAACCCCAATTGTAACATGTGAATAGAAAACCGTCTCAGAAACCCAAATTTAATTCCCAGTGGAACATTAAGGAAATAGTCATTTTGAATTTAATGGCAGCAGCAAGTTAAACTTGGCGTTTAGGTCAAAGGCTGAGCCAATGCCCAGTTTTACAGAGCCACTAGCATGTTTTATACACATTACATATATATGAATATGTAAATTTGATGTTATTATTTATTATAACTCTCCAATGGCGTTATTATTAACTGGTTCATGTTGAACCATTTCCTTTTGAGACAGATTTTTAGTTGTCATGTGCTGACATCCATTAAGTCCAGCTAAACACAGAAGTGCTTGCTGCTGTGAAGTTTGAAGTATACTGAGGTTGATGTAGCACAAGTTTTATGGTTTTTCTTTTCAGGGTCTTATAAAAATCAGAGGCGACAAATGCTGGAGAGACCTCACCTGCATGGACTATCACTATGAGGTGCGTATGTTGCATTTAATGTACTCCCTGCATGTCCAGCTTCCTGGTTCTCAGTGTTCTGTTGTTGTAAATGCACAGTGCAGCCTCAAGGCCCTTTGACATTTGACACGGCGTGCGCTGCACTCACCCTAACTAGAGTGAAGGACCCAAAAATTGCAGCTGCTCTACGTGTACTACATGCGCCTGCTTCTTGTCACTTCCAAACATGTATCTCTCTGACTTTATATCCTCTAGAGAGTTTGTGACGTATTATGTTCAAATGTTTAATAAAAAGATGTATCGCTTATTCATAAAGACTTAATCTTTGTAACTATCCCGATTAGTGAAGAGTGTGTCGTTTACACAAGACGTCTTTGCCCCCGAGGTCCTCAGAGCCATTGGAAAGGCTTTGGAAGTCCCTGTATATGCATATGAATGTTTTCCTTCATCGTGTGGCTGAACTTAGCGCAGCATGCTTCGTTTCTATTGGCTGTGTGAAGGTACGTCACAGCAGAATGCGCGCAAACAAAAGACACGAATGGGTTTCAAAGGGCCTTCAATCCTCACAGGTTGGGCCGGGAGCTGTTCACACTTGTTTCCTTCACACTAGAACCCCTTGGTGGTTCTAGGAAGTTTGTTAAACATGTTCTGTACAGAACACAGATTAAAATCCCACGTTTGCTTGCGTTCTGAGTACAGTGCAGGAGCCGCTGCAGTAACGACCTCCTACAACCAAAGATTTCACCTAAGCTATCATATTACAAGTGTCCAGCAAAACCAGAGTCGCTTTTAAATTTCCCAAAAGCCCGTTTTCTTCAGCAGTCTGAACGTCTCAGTCTGATTGATATATAAAAACAGTGAACCTTGGCTTCGTCTCCTGGATGATGACAAAGCTGCAACAAACTCACATCAGGCTAACCACAGCAGGGCAGCACATTACAGAAACCGCTGTTGTGGGATTCAATAAATCAAACTCTTACACTGAGTGTGAGGTTGTGCAAATCCAGTGTTTGTTTTTCCCTCGGTGGGACACTCGACCGCTCTAACCAGCACTGCTCGATGTTAGCGGGCCACAGAGGGAGGAGGACCTTCTTCTGTCTTCTGTAATTAACATAGACAGGAATATTCTGGCTCCTATGAGACGGGATACATCAAGAATACTTCATAGATATTCACCCAGCCGAAAATACAATAGGAAGGGAGGTTAGGTTGTAACACACAGGCTTCCATGGAGTTGATAGCTAGTGATGTGTAGGATTATAATGTGGAAGTATAAAGCGCTTACATTTTTATCCTTTCTAATTATGGCTTTTCCTTCTTTCTTTCTTTGACTCTTCCTTATAAAATTTTCCTAGATTTTCCCACAGTTTTAGCATTCATTGCCATACAGGGCAGCAGAGTTTGTGAGGCCAAATATTTTCCACTGTACAAATTTCACAATTTCATGTGTATCGAAAATGTTGAACTGTCTTAACCTCAACTAAATTGATCAAATGTCCTGTACATTGAAAAAACAACATCAGTTAATTCTCCCCATGTTCAGTGTATGAAATAATTATACTCTCTGTTCATATGTCATGTGATTACCATTACATCATAAAGAAAACTCCCCTAAATGACCTTGTTGTTACCAGAAAGATGGGTTGTTGTTTTTTTCCCTCTTCCTTTTGATACCTTCATTTAAACTTGTACAATGTAAAAATAGTTAAAGTTAAACTGATCTGTTGGTTAAACTGTTGATTTTCAGTGTGCTCAGTAGTATTAGGGGCACACAGCTGTTACAGCTGGAACAATGAGAGCCAGATGTTGACCAATTTGAGCAATCGAAGGTAGATGATGTTTAAAATCTCTGAACTGTTAAATTCAAAGTGAAATTCTGCTTTGCTAAGTTCAGTACACACAAACAATAGACACAAGCTTTAAACAGCTCCAGGTTTAATTAGTCTGGTGTGACCAGTAGCTTATTTTAAACTGAGGCTAGCATTAGCTCCACTGACAGTAGCCACTGTGATGTCAGCTGTTGGTTTTGGAGCGCTTATTCTGAAGCTTCAGTCTGACTGCTTTGGTTGTCGCCGATATCGGGCTGAAAGGGTCCCCCTAACTCCAGCTGCATGGATTATAAAAAGCTTCTTTTTTTTTTTTTAAATTGCGATGAAGGGTGAAAACAACTTTTATAATGACTGTGAGTGTATAGGGGTCAATCTGCCTCTAGTAACGCTCAGGAGAGACTGGTACTGGCGAGTGGGTGCCAGTACCAGTCTCAGGAGAGACTGGTACTGGCACTTGCTGATTTGTTAGTTCAGGTAAGTGATGAAGTCAAACATCTCACATCCAATTGGCGTGTCTCGTATGCAGCACACTGCTGAAACTGCTTCAGCCTTCTCACACTTTCATTTCAGCTGGAAGCTCCTTTGCAGCCCACTTGACATGACTTGCTGTCATTGAAGTCTGGTCTCTTCTGCGATGGCGGTTGTGCTGCTGCTCTCTCATCAGGTTTTGAAACATATCTATATAAACTATACCAATTAGAAATGACCACAAGTGGAAATGGCCGTCTTATTTTAACTGTAATGATGCATGACAGCGCTGGTTCAGTTCTCAGAGCTTGTGACTGTTGTGTAGCTGTATGTAGCTTTGTTTGTAGCCTCAGCTACTGTGCTCACTGTATCTTGCTTGAATTATTAAATAAACTATAGATGCCTGCGGAGGCAATTCTTTAGCTACATGACAGTTATTTAAGGTTAGTGTACCAGAAAATGAGTTTGTAGGATGATTTGTCAGGTATAATGTGGAGCTTATTCCACGCTGGGTCACTTTCCCTTTCCTGGTCCAATTTCAACAGTTAGCAGCCTACGCCGTAATGTAGACACACACGCACGCACACAGGACCGGAAGCCAGTGGTGCCAGGTGAACCTTATTAACCCCTCGGACACAGTGCTCCCTTTCAGATGAGCAGAGGAGCTGCAGATCTCCTCCTGTCCTGACTCTCTGGGGGCTGTGTAGCTGTGTTTCAGCATAGTTGCTGTTTTGTTTGCCTCTGTATGTTTGTTGTAATAATGCTGGTTTCCAAGTCCTGTGGGGTTGTTTGGCTGTCTGAGGTCGCAGGCCCCTTGCCCTTGGTCTTCCAGGGGTGTTTCAGTAAGCTGCAAGTTTAATAACCCCAATTTTCTGCAACATAAAAACAATAAAGGTTTGGGTTAGGATGCCAACTGTCTTGTTTTCATTTTTCCTACGCCTATTCCTGTGCTATATTTATTTTTCACTCCCTGTAGCAGTTTGCATATTCAGCTTTTACATAGCAACCAGCTCATGCACGCATAATTTACCAGTCTGTATGAATCCTCTGGGGTTTTTTTTTTTTTGGGGGGGGGGGTGCATAGGTGTGGTTGCTGTTATTTAAATAGGTTTCCATCTTTATTTAGACATGGAAATGTTTCCCTCAAGGTGTGACACTATAAATTAATTTTCATCCCATCTCAGACAGTTATTGCCAACGTAAATCTGAAAAACTTCCATCTTAAGCTGTGAGCAGACGGTGTTTGGAAAATGTTTGCAGATCAGAAAAACTTTGCAGAACTTCAGGGAGGAATCCATTCATTAAAGATGAGATGTTACCGTGGCACTTGTCACCTTGACCTTGAGTTTTTTCTCTGTGCAGACCCAACCAGTTCCCAATCCCATGTCCTACTACATTCACCGCTCTCCGTGGTGGTTCCATCGCTTTGAGACCTTGTCGAACCACTTTGTCGAACTCATCGTCCCGTTCTTCACTTTCCTCGGCAGGCGGCTGTGTATGGTTAATGGAGCAATCCAGATCCTTTTCCAGGTAATTTACACTGTTCACAAGCCACAGAGAGCAATGAGAGCAAAGGCTGAATGATGATTGATGTTTATGGCAACTGAGATAACGATCTTAACGGTGGTGCCAAGGTAGTAATGATTAAGAGGGGAGAAGTCAAACAATAATGAAATATAAATGCACCTACTGATGTGATGTTGTTGGCTCTGTTTTGGAAACACTGTTCCTGTTCAGTGTTTGCACACACACAGGTTTAACCAAGGCGGGCTGCTCAGATAGATTTTATGTCATTTTATTTTTCATTCCTTGAAAGTTCCCTTACTCTTTGAACTATGAGTTAATGGCTTTAATGTTGGGATGTTTAATTGCATTTAGCTATTTTATCCATTACTGTACACTTAAACTGAATCTGTGCCTCATGTATAGCCTGTGGTAGGCTCCCTGGTAGCCTACACGAGGTGAACACGAAAAACAAAGTAGGATTTTGAGGTACTGGTGCTGCCCTTCATTTTGTTAGAGCTCATTGGGTCGTTCATTTCTTTAAAAAAAAAAACATGTTTTCCAGCTTTTTAATTGGTGCTGAAACACTGCTGCATCATCTCTCCTCACTGTGCCTTCTCTCTGTCCCATTATTTTGGGCTGCAGGTGGTTTTGATAGTGAGCGGGAACCTTAGCTTTCTGAACTGGCTCACCATCGTTCCCAGTTTGGCCTGCTTTGACGATGCATCGCTGGGCTTCTTGTTTCGCTCTGGGGCTGGAGCCAAGAAAGCAGTGCTGGAGATACAGAGTGAGGATGTAGCTGGACGCACCCCAGCACCTACCAAAGGTATGCACATCCCAAACTGTGCAAACGCAGGATATTGTTGTCTACTTATGAATTTGAAATGTTGGTATTCAGCAGTACAGACTGACAAGGCTGCATAGCATCTGGTTGTGCTAGAGAAGGAATTATGGGAATAAAAAGGATTAGCACTTGGAGAGCTGAGTAGCTGGGAAAAGAATGACATCAAGTTTGTTGGAATTTAAAGTAACGCCACTTACATTTTTACAATACAGACTGCTGAAACTGGTAAAAGTGTGAGAGTGGCCCCACTCTAATTGGTCCCACTGGACCTATTAGTGTCTTTGCTTCACTGTAGCATAGTAAATATGAAATAACCTGGTACCTGGAGTGTGGGCCTATTTGAATCATTTGAGCAGAGCCAGAAAGTTGGTCCTGGTGAGAAATGATTGTGGGTAGCCTGATGTGTTTAACATGTGTTGGGCCAGGCAGAAAGGTAGGAAGGAACTGATGCAGACTTAGCAAATGTTTGCCAGTACCAGCTACCCCGGCACACATCGTCCACACCTTTTTTACTAAGAAATAGTTTCACTGATCACAAACACATGCAAACACGCCGGCTCACTCGTTAATGCCAACCTCCACTGCTCCAGGCCAGACACTAATAAATGTGTCACCTTGATTTAAGGTGCAGTTTTCCTCGGCTTCAGGTACAGGTTTGGGGTGAATACACGTTTTTTTTGGCTAAACAGGAGCGACAACATGCATGTGCAGTTTCATATTTAGCTGAAATGGAGCAGATGACAGAGAAAGCAGTGGGCTCTATCCAGTGACAGAACATTAAGATGCATTTAGAAGTTGTTTTTGTGTGCGTGTGTGTGTGTGTGTCTGTGTCAGGTATGTTGATTCGTCAGGTGGTTAACATATCTTTGGGCATTCTGATTGGCTGCCTGAGCATCCCTGTGGTGACGAACCTGCTGAGTTCCAGGCAGGTGATGAACACATCCTTTGACCCGCTGCGCATTGTCAACACGTACGGAGCGTTTGGCAGGTACAGCGAGAGGAAACGCATATATTAGCAGACATATTGCAAATTAAGATTTTTGCATACTAAAGAAATTAGTGAAATTTAAAAAATGTGATCCTTTATTCGTTTTATTTAATGTTTCCTCTCCTTCTGTTCAGCATCACTAAGGAACGTACTGAGGTGATTTTCCAGGGCACTCTGAGCCCAGATCCCAAGGACCCTGAAGCATTGTGGGAGGAGTACCAGTTCATGTGCAAGCCGGGGGACGTGTACCGGCGGCCGTGCCTCCTCTCGCCGTACCACTATCGACTGGACTGGCTCATGTGGTTCGCTGCCTTCCAGGTGAAACCTCACTACAGCATTTTTTTTATTTATCATCCTAATGTTGATAAAGAGTTTCAATGTATTAATATTATTGTTGCTGTTATGGCTGTTTATATCTAAATGTAATCAATGTGGAAAAGCTTTAGTACCCCATTTCCAACACTGGGGGGCAGTGTTTCCACGATAGTGCTGCACGCTTGTTTTAAATCAAGCCAGAACTGTCGTGTTTGCCCTTCAGGCTTCATTTGTGTGTCTCTGTCTCCCTGTATCTGCTCATTATTTCCCTTTTTCTCTCTCACAAACACACATTAAATTCCCTTGCCTCCTCTTTCTCACTTATTTGATTCCCAGTGTGACTCGTTAAAATTCTCCTCTCTCCTGATTTCTGTCTCTTCCTCGTCCTCTCTTCTTTCCGTCTCCTTCTCCTGTGTTTATTTCAGTTTCTAACACATTGTCTCCATCTGTTCGATCAGACCTACGAGCAGAGCGAGTGGGTGATCCACATAGCAGGACGCCTGCTGTCCAACGACAGCACAGTCCTCTCACTTCTCGACCACAACCCGTTCCAAGGCAGAGACTCACCCAGGTAAACGCACACAGTCTACACCAGCCTCACCAAAACACTCCCGTTAAGTTTGGGAAAGTCCTCAGAAAGCTACAGCTAAACTTAGACGCTGGTAAAAGAAAAGGGATAAGTCCAAAACCACACTCATTCACACAGCAGTGAGCCACCACAATGGCTCTGTGGAGCTGATTGCTGAGTGGAGTCGCTTCAGTAGCGCTTCACAGGAAGAAGAGAGCAACTCACACGCACACAACCTTTAGAGACGTAACACAACCATCAAGGAAAAGTGTGTATTATGTGTACAATGTTCACCTGCACTGGTCTCTATCATCACCAAACCATTTTTAGCCAGCAGTGGAAGGATAGGCACATAACTAGCTAGTTGAGGCATGCTAAGTAACTAGCTAACCGGGCAGATCTTTTTCAGGCAGTGGAATCGTCTAATAACAAACACTACATTGTTCCTCAGTGTTTTAACGTGCATGAACACCAGCGGCACAACATGCTGGTATGACCATCATGGTCCAACCCATACTGTATATAAAAGATGGACAACACACACTTTGTCGTTACACAGTGATTAGTTAAGTTCTGTTGTTGCAGCTGAAACTTTTTTCTGTCGTTCTTAAATCATTTGTAATGTTTTTTGGTGATTTGTGTTGTGTGTTGTACAACAAGTTCTTTGGTCAGTGTCTGTTGTTTTTAAATGTGCTATATAAATAAACTGGACTATTTTCAATGTCACCATCTCGGTGTTTTAAAAGCAGATGTGAGGATTGACAGGAGGACTGCTCATTGACTTGTGATTGATAACACAGGTCTGCAAAAAAGCTTTTTCAGCTGCATGGAATATTTTTGGTAAATTTTATGTTTTTTTAGGGTGCTGAATCCAAAAATGATCTCAATTTCCCTCCATCACATACATTTTTTTTTTTTTTGCAAAACATGAGTTTATCTTAAAAAAAAAAGCGATGAAAAAAATCAATATTTCAGTATTGTTTTCTAAGATTCCTTACCTTTTGCTCTGAGCAAAACAAACCTAACAAACTCACTGTTGTTGGTAGACACAGTATTATAAGCCCTGAAGAATGTATGCTGACGATAAAAATCATTACTTCATGTGAACGCAGTTTTGGGCTCTTCTTCCTTGCAGGTGGGTTCGGGGAGAACATTTCAGGTACAAGTTCAGCCAGCCAGGCAGTGCCAGCGCAGCACAGGGCAAGTGGTGGCTGAGGAAACGCATCGGAGCTTACTTCCCTCCTGTGAACCTGGAAGGACTCAGGGGCTACTTCCAATCCAGGAACTGGCCCCATCCGCATTTACAGCAGAACAGAAAGTAAAGTCACGGTGAAGAAGGGTGGGATTCGATTTCATGAAGAACTTTTTCATTGATATCGAGCATCCACACATTTATTCCCACATGATGTGAGGGTTTTTGTAAAGCTTTCAATTAAAGGTGGGAAGTTGCCCGCCTTTGTATATCTGAATGAGTGCAGTTTCTATATTAAAAGGGATCTACACATATGTAATGATCAGCTTCCCTGCTTTTTCTTGTGTGTGTGGTTCATGCAGAGAGATGTCCCACCATATTTGTGTCTGTTCCGACAGTCTTTTAGATAGTTTGGTCATTTGTGTCACTACAGATGTACTCATACGAGACACATGTTATGCAGATGATTCACAGATCTACCTCCCACTGAAACGCAAATCTGTGAACCCTCTGAAGAGTGTTCGATTGTCTGGAAGATGTTAAGATATGGATGACTTTAAATTTTCTCAATCTAAATGAACAGAAACCTGAGATCATTGTCTTCAGCCCTAGTGACCATTACGACCTCGGCCCCTTAGAAAATTATAAAAAACCGTTTGCGAGGAATTTAGGTGTGATTTTTGATTGTAATTAAACATTCAATAAACAGATAAATAATGTGATCAAGACCAGCTTCTTTCACCTTCGCTTACTTGCAAAGGCGAAGCCATTTCTCTGCTTCAGAGACTTTGTGAAAGCAATCCATGCCTTTATTTCATCTCGCCTCGACTTCTGCAACAGCCTTTACTCTGGTGTTACTTCGTCATCTATTGTCCGGCTAAAGCTGGTTCAAAATGCTGCGGCAAGGCTTTTGACTGGCAAGTGGAAGAGAGAGCACATATCCCCTACACTCGTCTCGCTGCACTGGCTGCCAGTAAGGTTTCGAATTGATTTTAAGATCTTGACACTTGTTTTTAAAACATTGCATGGACTAGCTCCTATATATATCTTTCTGATCTTTTAAATTGGTATACTCCGGCAAGATCTTTGAGGTCTGTGGCCCAAATGCTTCTGGTTGTCCCAGGTCTAGATTAAAACAGGAGATTGGATATTTTGCTGTGACTGCTGCGAAACTGTGGAATAAACTGCCTTTACATATCAGGACCTGCAACACTGGATACTTTTAAAACTCGTTTAACCTCTTAGGACCTGGCGTCCACATCACATACAAAGTTTTTCTCTACAAGGGCCTGATATCCACTTACGAGGACATTATACTGCAACTGTTCTATTGAAATTTAAAGCGAATGTCCTCATGTGTGGATCTAATTTTTCTCAGAAACAAAAATCAGGTAAAAAAAAAAATCAATAAAAAAAAATCTGGTAATTCTTTATTTTTAAATTCATCAGGTCCCAATCAGCTCAAATATCAAAGAGAAATTTCAAATGCATGCCATGAAAGAGTTCGGGTCTCAGGAGGTTAAAGACCCATTTTTTTACTCTTTGGCTTTTAATTCTGTACGAGTCTGTCATTATTTTATTATTATTTTCTTATCTTTTATTTTACTTTCCTTTTTAATTTGATCTGATTATTTTATTGTACAGGTCAACAGTTGTTGTTTTTAAAAGTGCTATATAAATAAATTGATTTGATGGTTGCCTTGTACCAACCATGACTGCAACCCCTCCACTGTGTATTCAAACTGTGCTGAAGGGTCCCGGAGCAAGTAAGCATCACTTTCACAGTTAGCGATCACACTACTTATATTGCTCGAGCCAGCTGATCTGTACACAGCAGTTACTATGAAATAAGCTAGAATACTTCCACTGGGTACAGTTCACCAGATCATGTGAGTCTGCTTTTGGTAGCTTGTTTACAGTTAAAACAGTGTCAGCTAAAACTGAACTTGGGCAGGTGTAAAACAGCTTGTGTGCTCATCCAAGAAATCAGCCGTGTCATTTCATTCTGTGATGTAAAAGCTACCAGTAACTTTTACACGCTTTTACTGACCTGGTAGCCTGCCTGCCCCTGGGTGGGTCCGGGATGGGCGTGAGGTTCTGGGGGCGCTCCGTCTCTGGGCTGGGGCCCTGGCCCGGCCTCGGGGCCTTGGGTCCTGGTTTGTGTGTTGCCGGGGTTGTGGGCAGGTGGGTGCATGGGGGCCCATCCCTGACGCAGGGTGCCGCAGGTGCGGCGAGCCGCCTGGGGGGCTCTTCAACTGGTGGGGGAGATTGTCACATCTTGCAGGAGCTTTCCTCTTCTCAGGAACTCTCTGCAGGAGGGGGAGATACAGGAGAGGTGGAGGAAGATCTCAGCCTGGGCGTCTATTGTCTCATGTAGTCTGGAAGATGAATGGATGGTGGGGTGGGTGCAGTTTTCTCTGTGGTGGGGTTGGGTGGACTGTCCCGGGCTCTGTGGGGCCGGGGGGCGCTGCTGCGCTGGGCCGGTCTGGATGGGCCTGGGCCCCCTTTCCCTGGCGGGTCGCGGAGTATGGGAGTGCCTACTGGGGTCAGCGGGGGAGCTGGCCCCAGGGAGGGGTCACCTGCCCCTCCCTTCCTTCCCTCCCCATCTCCAGCTGCCTCCCTCTTCCCGCTCCACCACAACCACCCACACATGCAGGGCCTTGGAGTGGGGGTATGTCACCAGGGTGCAGAGGAGGCTACCCCCCCCTCTGTCCCCTTCTGGCTGCCTCTGCCTCAATTTTATCCCACAACTTAGACATTCACATTACTCACACTCTCATTACACATACATATAGGATCTTGGGGGTGGGCACGATACACGGAGTCCAAATTACCATCAGGGTGTACACTTCACCCCTGGCGTCGTTGCCCACCTCTCAATTTTGAATACACGTAGACATTGAGGGCTAGCAGGAGGGACTATGCGCTTACCTGCTGCTCTCTGGCAGGTAGCTCCATGCCCTCCTGGGTTTTAAATGCACCTTAGAACACACATGCATCAACACTACAATGAGCGGGTGGAGGGAGGTTTGGAGTCTTCTCTCACCCCCGTTCTCTGCGGCCTGCTGGAGCGGGAGGGCTAGGAGGATGAGTTGGCCGTCCGACTGCGGTCTGGAGTGTGGGGCCTCCCTGCTGCTGCGGAGTCGGGGCGGTCTGCCTCTCCCCACTGCAGTTCCCCCCTCCAGGGGCAAGGGCACCTAGACCCGGTTTGTAGAGTACGCTTGGGGAGTGTGATCGTGTGTACAGCGTCTCTTTATGTCTGTCTCCACGTTGGTTGAGTGTGGAGTAAGTGCATATGAGAGCATGAGGGTGGGAATGGATGTTTGTGTCTGTGTGTGCCTGTATGTCTGTGTCTATATGTCAGGTTGGGTATCAGACGCCACCTCTCTGGGGACATCTCAGGCCCTCCAAGGTTTGGAGGCCTATCTCCCCCTACCACCACTTCCCCTGCCGGTGGCGTTGGTGGTTCTTTGTGTCTGGGGGTGGGCGTCCAGGTACACACCGGCTCACTCCTTGGCGGCCGCTTATCGGGGCCTGGAGCCTGGGGCTCGCTCGGGCCACTTCGGAGGTGGGGTGCCCCCGGCCTCTCGGCCTGGGGCTCGGTCACTCGGGCACAGCTGGCTGCTGGCGGAGCTCACGGGCGCGTCACTGCAACTCCCCCTGGCATTACCTAATGAATTATTGTGTCACTAAACTTGTATTTACAAGGATGTTTGTGCTTAAAATTAAGTCATTTTATGGCCTAAAACCAGAAATAAACGACAATAAAACAAAAATAAATGACAGACATGACATTAAGTCAGACGATATTGTTAAAAAAAGTTTGTGGTTTGCAAAGTAGCTTGCAGAAAATGTGGGCAGGTTAAAGCGGCTTAAACGGGGTAGCCATAGCAAAGCGTCGGCGCAGGGCATCTACAGATCAGAAGGTTGGTGGTTTGATCCCTAGCTGTGCCATCTCCAGGTGTCATTGGGCGAGATAATACCCCTTAGTTGTTCTCCAGTTCATCCATTGGTGCATTTACCAATAAAGCAATTCAGTCTCACCGTGAGGCCTGACTGTCGGTCAGAAGGTTGAGGTTTCAAGTCCCTTAATGGTTGTCTTTTCACACTTTTACTGGGAATATCAGATAATCTGCCAGTAATGGAGGAGTCTGATTTTCTGGACTGCCGCTACGCTCAGTTAAATATCACAAATTTTTTTTTTTTGCAAAAGTAGATATAAAACTACTGCTGACAACCAGGCAACAACTAAGAATGATAAAGTTTCATTGATCATTTTGTCAATGATTTGTTCGTTGCTATGTAGAAGCCCTGTACCTTATCACCGCAGGATTTTCTTGAATACCATACTTGGACTTTTAGATTGTGATGCCTAATATCTTGTTGAGTGATGATTTTTCCTTTTTTTTTTTTTTTTCCTGTTTTGGCTCTGAAATGAAGACCGCTCCTGGTTGGATCTACAACTGTTGGTTATTGATTATTCTTCAGCTCTGAAACACATTTATTATCCGGAGGCCTCACAGAGTTTTGTGAAACGATGTGACCGATGTGATTAATTCTCCATCGAAAATACGCTTTACAAACTTCAGAGGAGCGTGTTTATGGTTGCAGTGAAATATGGAGAGTTCTGAAAGTCTTGACGGTAAAATATTGGACAAAACAAGCTGGATTTGAACCAATAAATCTTTCCTCCATTCCGCAATGAAACCGCTTTGGCCTCTGTTAGTGGGTCATTAATTTGTCAGCCTGAGCGTTCAGCATCCGCTAAGGTCTGAGTTACGTCTTTATGTTACAGTCACGATTTCTTAGGGCTGCTTGACTTATAATTATATACAAGGTAATTGCATTTACTTAATAACACGAGTAGATATCAGAGATGTGAGATGAAGGTGGGGAAAACATGTTTCTATGCAAATGAAAATAACCTGTAGTAACATAAATGGCCTCTAGATGGTGATGTTCACCATGTTATCAGCGTAATTAGGTCTTTGTGCTTCATTCTTCCAGATTCACTGCTTCACAAATATCTTTTCTCAAAGGGAATCAATCTACCGTGTGTGTGTGTGTGTGCGTGTGTGTGTGTGTGTGTGTGTGTGACGTGTGTGTGTGTGTGAGCGCTACGCTGCTATTCAGGACCTTTTGTTGGTACGGCAATCCTTTTATCTGTTAATGACAAGTTTCCAGATTCATCAAAGACTGCCGGGTGTCTGCGATTTTACACACATTCTTTGGCGTTGTATTCTCCTCACATGACAGATATTATTCAGAGTTGCTTTTATGCTACCTTTTCAGTATCTGTACTGATGTTTAAATATAAACATCAATGTTTCCCTCCAACAGCTGTGTAAAGTACCACAAATCATCTGTTTAAAATTTTTAGAAAGAGAGCAGGAATAATGATTTGTTTTGGTGTACATGACAAAGTGGATGTGTATTTTTTTGAAAAATGAACACATACACTGTGGCTGACAAAGTAATTTCCACCTTGCTTGCTTCATGGATAAATAATAGCTTCCCTTCCTGATGATGGAGGGTGCACCATTCCCTGGAGAACTGACTATGACTACTGTGTATCCTGTGTAGACCCATATTTTTCATTATTTTCATCATTAAATAATAAAAGCTGGATATAAAAAAAGGTGCGCGACTAAACAGTGTTTCCTTTTATTTAATGTAATGAAGTCGTTCATAACAGAGGAGCAGCCATCTGGTTAATGCAGAATGAATGTGGCTGCATGTTGTGTTCTTATAATAAGACTGCGAATCAATTTCCCATCAGGGACAATAAAGTTACCATTGACCATTGACATATTGTTTTGGTTTGAAATTTTTTGTAAAAGCCTCTTTTATACTATAGGGGGGGGGGGGGGGAACAAACAAAAAAACAACTAAACAGTAGGGCAGGGGTGGGGGTTGGTAGCTAGCTACAAGTCTCAGCACATATTGACATAGCCTAGCTGACTGTGTTCAGCCATGTTCCCTTTTAACCATTTTAAACATTTCTTCATTTAGTTCACAGTGTTTAGTTAAGTTATGTTTATAAATATCATAATTACATGCTTAATACATCTATGGCGTTTCTTTCTCAAATAGCAAACTCTTCAGGTCCAAAAGGCTCCAAAATGCACTGACATGACAGTCAGTCAGTCATTTTTTAAGTTTATCTAATAGAAAAAAAGAACATTGAACTAATTGATGTACATCAATTAGTGTGTAATTATGCTTTCCTTGAAATTAATGCATTCTCATTAAAGCAGGTGCCAGTTTGTGGATACCGCCATGTTGCTCACCCATCTTGAATACAAGGACCGAAATTGACCTTCCCATTCTGCCTTTTATGTATGTGGCTGGAGACCAGCAATATACAGAGCACACATGAGAAGTTGCCTTCAATCTAAAGATCAGAAATAGCTTTTTAAAACTATATATGACATTTGAATATTTATATTTTCATCATCTCTCCTCCCTCTTTTCCACCTCATCAACTTCCTCCTCACCTCTTATCTCGTGACCTGAAGTCAGAGATCAAGTACTTGCATAAAACATGCATAAACATGCTTATTTATTCCCATATTATCATAATGACTTACTGTCCATAGATTTGACATGTGATTCCCCCTCACCCCTCACCCCGCGCCTCAGGGCAGCTGACAATGAGCCAGCTTAACAACAACAACTAGCATTATAGCAGCTAATGGCTTGAATGTGATAAACAGTTTGATTACATTCTCACATTGTAGAAAAGTTTATTTGATAAGTGCCCAAGTCGAGAAAGTTAGCCAACTGTTAGCAGTTAGCTGACTGACAGGAAAGCTATTATCAACAATACACCTCAGTAACGCTGTCATCAAGCTTCACTAAATAACCAACTCGCACTGGACTCCTTTCACAGTGTTTTACAGCCTCCTCCGGAGTAAATAGACATGATTAACTGCCATATTCAAAGCTGAGGTAAACAGCAGACTGACACTCACTACAGATGGCCAGAATGTTAGGATGACCTGGGTGTAGAAACATAAAATAATGCAAAACATTTAATTAACATATATCAGGGGTTTTTTTTCTAATCCACCGAACGGCTGCCCCGAGGTACCCCTGAGCAAGGTACCGTCCCTACAAACTGCTGCCCGGGTGCTAGATTGGTGGATGCTCACTGCCTCACTGAATGAATGGGTTAAATGCAGAGAGAAATTTTCCCACGGGGATCAATAAAGTATACATTATTACATTATTGTTATTATTCAAATATGATGAAATATAGCGTATTCAAAAATGTTGTTCTTACACAAAGTAGAAACACACTGACCAGCCATGGACATTGTCAGGTATATAAAATCAATGTTTCTGAGGCCGTGTAAGAAAACAGAATTGAACTGACTGTAATCTACTGACATCTAGTAGTGAGATTTTCCCACACAATACTTTTAAGCACCTTTAAGCAACTCAACAAGCTCTTTAAATCAGTGTGTGTGGTGGATGGGTGTGTCTGTGTTGGTTCACTCACCGGATCTGACAATGCCACGCTCACACAGCGTGGATACTTTTAATAGCCTGCTCATCAAACGCATCCGCATTCCGTTTGTTTCCAACCTCCCTCTACAATCACTTCCGCTGCCTTTCCTACAGTTTTATGTGCCTTTGATTGTTAACTTACAGATCGGTCACTGGATCACACAGACATCCACTGTGCATCCTGATTGTGTAAAACACGGCAGGGTGGTGCGTCTGATAACTCTCCACAGCTCCAGTTTGGCACATTCCCAGTTGTCCTCTGATATAATATTAAAGCGGAGGTGGCAGCAGCACTCAAAGAGTAGATATGACCAAAATGGGTGTGGGCTGCAAGTTCAATTCCCTGCTGGTAAAATCAGGCTAGAGGAAGTGAATGAATCCCACAGCAGATGCATCAGTGATTGCTTAGAGTTGTTGGAAAGCTGTCAGTGTGAAGGCTTGTAGCTGAATTAGGCTGCACTGGAAAAGTATGCTCAGCAAGTCTTCCATGAACAAAACCGATCAAATACAGTATGCAACCCAGCAAATGAGTCACCAGTGCAGCTCATCATCCTTTGTTAACCCTTACATAAAATGCTTTTTAGGGTGTGTGTCGTCACAGTAGACGTAGGAAAATGACTGTTTACTTGCAATGAGGGAGGGAGCTCCTGAATATAAAGGAGTGACTCATGTGGTCTTTTTCTGTAACACGGTAGCTACTGTATTGTCTTCAGCTCTTCCTGGGAGCAGGGCAGGGATTTTGTCCTACACACACACACACACACACACACACACACACACACACACACACACACACACACACACACACACACACACACACACACACACACAACATATAAGCAGACAGCAATAATTGGTTGGGTCAAATCTGAGTGCACAGCTGCAAAATCATATGTTGAACTAGACGGCACATCCTCCAGCAAGGCCAGCACCCTGTATTGCAATTTTAATGAATGTCAGTGAATCTACAGTGAAACGTTACGGGGTTGTGCCATTGCTTATGCTCCATGGCTCCACCAAGTTCTTGAAATTCAGCTTATTTCTTCTTTCTTATTGATAACATTAATGATCCACTGCTCAAGGAAAAAGGACCAAAATCAATGAAAAAAGAAAAGATAAGATTCCTTTTTTGTCTTAAATAAGACAACCCAGAATGCTAAGTGTGAACTGGCATTGCATTGAGAGTTCCTCCTCAAAAATATAGAGTGTAAAAATTGATAACCAAATACTAAGTTTAACGTAATAGTTATTTAGTTCCAGTTCACAACCGTTTTCTTAAGGCATTTAAGGTAATATTGCAGAAGAAAAAAACAAAACTATGATCTGTTAGCAAGAACATGGCAACGGTGGGCAGGAAGAACTCACTTTTAACAGGAAGAAATCTTCAGCACAACCTATGAGGGCTCTGAAATCAACGTCAAACATGGCAAACATGCACCATCTTGCATTGATTTATTTGTTCAAAAACAACAGGTCCTCAACATCCATTGATAAAAAATTACCAATTTTTCTGCTTCTGCCAATATTATGGTGCCAACTGAGATTATGGCTACTTTTACTTGAAACCAGGTTAACATGCTGATATTTTCACACGAGAACGGATGGAGAATGGTATCAGTGCATTTTTCACATTTTTACTTCAAGAATCAAGCAATTAATAATTTATATATAACACAAGAAGTGCTGCCAATTAGCTTTTGAATCATTGCAGTTGAAGAGCACTTTGTATCTTGGAAAACACAGTAAGTGACATGTAGGGGTGTCAAAAATAAGGCCCGGGGGCCAGAATCAGTCTGGCAAAGACTGAAATCTGGCCCACTGGTTTTGAAATATAAAAATAATTAAATAAAAGATAAACAATAACAACTAAAGAAGAAAAAAAGTCTAGATATTTCAGGTTTTTTTTTTTTTTTTGTTTTTTGTTTTTTTACAATAAGTACACAGCGGGGCGAAAGAATGGGATGTTTTTTTGTGAATTAGCCTGGGCGGTGAGCTGCCGGAACCTTTTCTGTAATTTTATACATTTATTTATTTGTGTTGACAGATTTTTCGAATTTGCTAGAGCAGTATTTCTTTGTCATGAGTAAAAACTGAGACGCACCGTTGAAGTTGCACGTCTTTTTCTTATATCAAATAGGATTGAATGTGTAACGTCTAAAGTGGGCGGCATGTGGCCCATGATGTAAGTTCGACATTCCTGCCTTGCAGTTTGTAGAGGATGACATGACTGCACTCTTAAATCCTGTACTGAGACACTATAAGAGATGTAAGAACCATAGATCTACTTGTTATTGACTTCGCCCTTGGTTTTAATTGTATTCAGCCACATCTTCTTGCACACAGCCTTTAATTTAATTTGAATATAGATTTTAGCACAGTGTTGGCTCACTGGCCTCTTAACAACCAGATCCTGTGGGTCTAGGCTATTGGAACCCTGTCCAGTCATCCTCAATTGGATCCCCTCAGGGCTGTGTGTTTTTTTTACCACTTCTATCTGGGTCTAATACTAATAAGTATTAGAACAACCCTAGATCGAGATGCATGTCGACAGCACTCTAATTGTAAGTCTTCTGCAAGATGTGGAGCAAGATTATGTCCCAGTCCTTGATGAGTCTGTTAGCCTGTGTGTTTTCCTAAGAAACGTGGCTTCAACCAGAAGTGTTTGATTTCAAAGAAATTTGGGACATTTAACTGTATTTTCTTAAGTTTTAAAGCTTTTCCCTACTGACAAAGACCTCCCCTATGACCATTCATATACACGAAAATAATTAGGTTATAGATTTCTGTAATTTTACACATTTACTCCTTACAATTTAATCCGAAAGATTCATGCTCACAGATTCCTTTAATTTACTACAGCAGCATTTCTTTATCATGTAGAAAAACTGAAACATATGGTTGAAATTGTGCTTCTTTATCTTATATTAAAATGATTCAGAGATTAAATGTGCAGTTTAGTGCTGTGCAATACTGTAAATTTTGTTATGCTCCAATGCCAAGTAAATAAAGGGCCAGTGTTTCAGACACCAGTACAAATTCTGATACTTTTAAGGCAGAATATTTCGGGGAAATCACAATTCAGTTGGCTACATACTGAACTTAGGGGATAGAAACAAAGTATCAGTCTAATACCAATACCAACATCAATGTTTGGATCAATCCGCCTCCCTCTAGTGCAGACATAAGATAAAAATGGGGTGTATGTGACCTGCGATGCAAAGGAGTTTAAGATTTCTGCGTTAGGATGAAGGTTTGGACTCCCCAGATGTAGCACATTTACATTCATGGTGACAGTTTGGGACACTGGACTTTTCTATAGTGTTTTGTGTATTGTATTGTATGCATGTATAAGACTACTTATGGGCCCATGAAAAACCATTGCCCAAGGACCCACAGGGCTATTTGTGTTTGGAAACTGTTGCTTAATTTTAATATGTCTAACACACCTTTTTTTCTCTCTCCTAGACTGCATGGTTTTGTCAACAATTCACCTTTTTGCTGCTTGGCACCTGAGATAAAAAATGTGTGTGGCCGTGCCAAGCTCTAGTTAAATATTGACCATCCCAAAAAACTGATGACTCATTTGGCTAATGGGGTTTAGCATAACCATTTCATTTTTTCCTGCTGTAATGCCACTCTAAATCCCAAACGTCCATCAGTGAAAGAACAAGCTAATTGTTTTACAACCAGAGATAATGTGTTACTGTAATCCGATTACTTTTTTCAAGTAACGAGTAAAGTAACTATTGCAAAAACGGTAATTAGATTACCGTTACTTTCCCGTAGGAACGCTGCGTTACTGCGTTACTAAAACCGTGATTTTTTTGAGAGAATGTCTCACGACAGTGACGTAAGCGAGTGCGCCGTTAGTGACAACAGCTGTGTGCAGATCAACAATAGATCATATATCAGTGCGGGAGAGAGTATGAGCGTGCAGCGTTTAAAGCATGGAAGTACTGACCTTACTTTGAGTTTGATTCCATAAAAAGTGACAAAAACATTAGCGTCCGTTGTGCGTGGGAAGAAAACTTCTTTTTACAGCGAAAAAAAAACCCCCTAAACTTCCAAGCAAGCACCGAGTGCCCAATGACATAATGGGAAACTCACAGAGAAACTCGCGGATTCTTCAACTGACCGCTGCGGCACACCTGCACCAGGATAAACCTCCGCCTGCCCTACTCCTGCTTTACAGGTGAAAATAGAGCAAAAGGACCGCTGAGTCTTTGACTTTATTTATTTTCTGCTGTGTTTTACTTGCATCTATTTGAAAGAGTGAGTGAAAACACAAAAAATATTTTATTTTATGTGCTGGAATGTGTAGAAAATAGGTTTAAATGTTAAACTAATTTATTCAAGTCAGAGAATGTTGCATATAATTAAATGTTTTGCTTGATGCATAAAGTTAAAAGATTAAAACTGATAAAACAAGTTAAAAAAAGAGACTTTTCCATTTGATTACATTTTGTATGATGGATTATGTAGAAAAAGTAGAATTGGGCTGAAAGATCTATCACTTTATCACCTACTCAGGTTGTAAATCGTGTTTTTAAAAAGTAACTAAGTAACTAAGTAATTAATTACTTTTGAAAATAAGTAATCAGTAAAGTAACGGGATTACTTTTTTGGGGAAGTAATCAGTAATTAGTTACTGATTACTTTTTTCAAGTAACTTGACCAACACTGTTTACAACACAGGCAACCTGAAGTCCCACATATATGCCTGCTTAACAGCTGTTGGACTTGTGCACTATACCCAAGAGGAGCTGCCTCAGTAGTATTGGACACAGGAGATACGAAGCCATGAATCTGAAAGTGTCTGCACAGAACAGCAAGTAGAGGAGGTTTGATCCAAATATTGATAGCATCGATACCAACGGTGGTGTTGGTATCGGATTGATAAAACCAGAATAGGATCGATACTTATCCTCTAAGTTGAGCAAGTAGCCCACTGAATTGCGTTGATTTTTTTTTTTCATTCTTGGCAAATTAATATATATACCTCAAACTATGGAAAATGTCAGAACCGTTTTGTGTTGACTGTCTATTTTCTTTATAGCCTGTAGCACACTTAAAAAACAGAAGTTAACCCAGACAGACTAATTTACATTCCAGGTCTCCAATAAACCCAGGCTCAAAATACATGAAAAGCTGAAAGATGTGTTTTGATGTGTAAACTAATTATTGGAAAAGTGAAAATCACAGTGAGTTAGTAGTCATTGGAATTTGCAAATTGATGATTCAGCTCATAAGTCATGACACATTGCTCTCATCTGCCTTTAAAAGTTAAACGTATCAATATCGGTAATTGGTATCGGTATACTCGCCCCGCATCATACCAAAATTTGCAGTATGGCACAGCACTAACAGCTAACTGAAAGTCTGAATCGGTGCCAGAAGCAAGCTGGACCTTTAAGGCAGGAAATACACCCAAAACATTAGTGCAGTCTGATTTTGCATTAAAAACTTGGAGCCACAGCCTAAATAAGATGTGGAAGCCAAGTGATGTGCATAATACTGTAAAGCTTCCAGAATTACCCCGTAAAAAGACTGATTCCAGTCTCTCGTCCTTCCTTAAAATAATGACCAATCATTCATCAAGTATCTTTCATGTGCCGCATTATCAGCTATAAGAAATCTGTTTTCTAGCTTAACGAGACTGCTTTTGTGCTGCATAATTTGAAAGTGTGTGGATTTATTTTCTCTTTATTTTTTGTTTTAGTGTGGATTTTCCACAGAACCATGCCTTCTCCCGCTCCCAACATCACGTTACGAGAGAACGGGAGAGAGAGGCGGGAGGGAGAGCGAGAGAGGGTGCTGTTTACATTGTGAGCAGACCTCAGATTTACAGTCATCCAGCTGCACCGCGGAGACAACAGCTGCCTCTATTTAAAGGACAGTTTTTCCGTTTTGTTGTCATTTGCCAATTTAGGCTTTACGCACAGTCATGATTTTGACGCACAGGTGAACTTACCTCACCTCAACGCACCCCGATCAGAACTCAAAAAAGGAGAAAAGAAAAGTGTCCAGTTCACACTCTCCTCCTCCTCGTTTTTCCTTTTTTAATTTCTCGAAGTGGAGCAGGTCGTCAGAGTCATGTCCAGGAAGAAGACAGCGAAAGGCAAAGGCAGCTCCAAGAGCCCCAAGGCATCTCCGAGCAGCGGGAGGACGGGGAAAGGTTTGACCGCAGCTGCTGCTCCGTCCTCCGGGCTGGTCTATCCCAGCAGACCATCCATCAGCAACAGCGGAGAGTTTTATGACATCGCCTTCAAGGTGAGCACAAGCTTAGCGTAGGGTATTCGTCTTATAGAGACTTTACCTGAGAAGTGAAGCGAATTAGCATCAGCCAATTTTAAAAAGTCCCTCTTTAAAGGAAAAAAGTGTCTTATGTTCTTAGTTAAAAGTGTGCTTGTGTCCAGTAGAATGCATGACTCTACAGACAAATCACAGTGAATGTCTGCAGACATGAATCTAAAGATGATTAAAGATGATTCATTTGCCCTGAAAAGCAGGCTTTTTCTTAAAATAGTGGGCTTTCTACTTTGTTTCTACTTTTGTAGTTTTCAGGCATGGCTGTGTATGGAAGTTAGTTTCGGCCAAGAAATATAATTTCCTATTGTGTTCATTTTTATTTCAGAATTTTCTTTTAGTTTAGTTTCTCTGAGTTATCATCTCATCTCGTTTGACTGCTGGATAGTAGCTCTATATACATCATACACCTTGTCATCTATGTTTCAACAGGCTTCTTAAGCCACTCAAGGTGCTTTAAAGCAGAAAAACATACGTAACATATGCAAAAACTGTGTGCTGTGTGTTTATGCAAGAAAACAAATGTTGTTTTCAGTGTCGTGTTTTTGACAGTTTTTCCTCCTGTGCTTGAGATTTCCTCATGTTTACCTTCCAAACTGCTCGCACATGCATGAAATGCTGCTTAGTGCATCCGGTGTCTCCTTTCAAGCGCTGAACTTTAGAAACATTAAGTGTTGCTGCACACATGTTGTCCGGTGCAATAACATGGAAGAGCTGATGATGATGGAGAGAGGTTTCTATTATTAATGAGATAAATTAACTGCAGTGAAGGAGAGCAGCGGCGCTTTTTGTTTAACAGGAGTGGAGCTGACAGAATAAGTGCTACTGCCATCTCATGGTAAAGCTCAGGTTTGATATGTCCTGATAGCTGTGTCAGGAGGCAGATGCCATCAGGGATGAAGGACTGTTTTAGTTTCCCTTACAAAAAATGTAAACCCCCCCCCCCAAAAAAAAAACCACCATCTTGGTGTTTTGAAACCAGATGTGAGGAGTGAAAAGGTGGATGTGATTGACTGGTGCTCATAGGAGGTGATTGTCAGTCACATGATACGGCATACTTTGCTTTAATGTCGTTCATGAACACTTATGGGCACACAAATTGACAAAACTAACATTAAGTTTCACTTGTTATAAGTAGAAACAAGCAGATGAGCTTATAAGCTTATCAGGAAACTCTTTACTGACGTCAGGAAACTCTTTTGCCATACACACTTCCGTGCACCCAGATGTTTTTTTGCAGGGTGTCGCCCACTGCTGGCTGTTAAAAGAATGCAGCTTTTGCATCCCTTCCTTCTTCCCTTTTCGCAAGCTACATCTACGCTGTGTGTGTGTGTGTAGCCCACTTTATGTGTCTAAAAGAATATTTTTGAGTTATAGCTTATAAATGAAAGACATTTTTTCATCATTTAAAAATCTAAATATCTTTTCTGTTTTACTATACTATATGCAATTCTAAATACACGGTTGTGCAAAAGTCTTGAGCCACTCGTCATTTGTTTATATTTTGGTAGGAAAATGGGAAATAGGTGCAGTAGTTTATTGAAATGTGCAAACTTAACACTTAAATAAATAAATGTAAATAAATGTAAGCCTGAAAGTCAATATTTCCATGACTGTTAGTGTTCCATTGTGTTTTTCTACTTTTAGTGTATTGACAGTGTACTTGGCATTACTGCTATGCTGAAAAGAGAAGCATTTTCCAATTAGTAGGTCTTGCATGGTGGATCAGTATCAGACAGTACTTTTATCTGCATTTGTAATTCCATCAGTTTTGACAAGATTTCCAACACCACTGGCTGAGCCTCCATCATGTTTTAGTGGCTGTACTCACTTTTTTACCTCTCCTCTGACCTCCTCCATGCACTTTGATGACTTATTTTGTCAAACTGTCCCCAGAATGCATGGGGATGGTCAGAGGAGATCCTTCCATCTCTCTATAAGACTTACTGTAACCGATTTTCAGTCCAATTTTGTGTGTAATTTCACATAACCCAGCCTTTTCTTCCTGTTTCCCAGATACTGTTCAGCTACTGTAGGGTTTTAGGTGTTTTGGTTCTTCTTTTGTCCTCCACCCATTCAGCCAAGATATACTAAGATACACTTTCAGTTCTTTGGCAATCCTCTTGTTGGTGCTAAAATACTATTTGATATCTGTCAATCTGTGTTATCTTTAACATTTTCTATGGATTCAGCTAAAGACATTGAAATCAATTATGTGTTTTTTTGACAATTGGTTCTTTGCTTAATTATGTCTGTTATGTGTACACATAACACTGGTTCATCCCTTGAGTTAGGTACCTTTTTATGCATGAATGATTCATAGGTATATGTCAAGTGGCTTAACTTAAAAAAATATTAATCATATGGTATAAGACTGGAGTGAAGGTGAGTGAAAAAACAGCAAATGTTTAAAGAAAAGCTTGAAAAGCCATCAGAAAACTAGAGAACTATTACTAAAAACCTATTTTGCAAATCACAAGAACGTCTGGAGTCTTGGAAGCAAGTACTACGTGTGACAATCTGGAAGAGCCAGATCTGGATACTCACAAACATTTAATGTTTTTTACTTTTGTCAAAGCTCTAGATCTCCATCGCAAAATTTGACTTGGTGGTTTTTACTTTAGCTAACAGAAAGACAAAAAAAGACAAACTGCAATGATTCATAAATATGTATCTTGATGCTATACTTGTCGTTAAACCCCTTGAATTAGTCTGTAGTACAATCATATCTTGACTGTTTGAAGTAAATCTCTCTGTACCTCTGTCTTGGCTCTTGACTTGGCTGAGGAATAATCAATAATGACACAGCATTGACACAGAACATACATAATTGAAAGTATGAAATGGAGATGAAAAAGACTAATGATATTCTACATTGGGCATATGCAAATCTAAATTCTCATTATGTGGGTGGCAGCTGGTATTAATAATGCACCCTGATTAGCAACTGTTCCCATGGTAGACTGACCAAAATCACAGCTCCACTTTGACTTTATGTGGTACTCCCACTTGTAACAGTTCAGTGTACCAAATGTCACCTCTGAACACGACAAATCAAACTTAAATGAACACCAATATCAGAGTAGACCACTGAATTAGAGAAAAAATGTATATATATTTATATATAATGTGATATGTAAAACATAATAAAATAAGCAGTTTTATGTCCATTGGTCTGTACATGCTGCTTTTTCCCAGTGTAGTGTATTTGTTTATGTATTTTTTTTATATACCTTAAACATCTTCACACACACGCACACACACGCGCGCAAGATTTAAAATTTTATGAACCAATACATTGTCACCTTCTGTCTCAGGTGATGCTCGTGGGGGACTCAGGCGTGGGAAAGACTTGTCTGCTGGTTCGCTTCAAAGATGGAGCCTTTTTGGCTGGGAGCTTCATCTCCACCGTGGGCATTGATTTCAGGGTAAGCATTAGCATATAGGCTACATTGTGTCTGCCCGTTGACGTCATTGCTTCTTCAGCCAAATGTACGCTTTGTCAAGTTACTGAGAAATTTTAAATTCTATCCAGCTGTGGCTGATGCTTCCATCCGAAGGAAATCTCTTCCCACCAATTTTCAAACTTAGTCTGTCTCTGAGAATTGTAGCTGTTTGCAGTGTGAGTTGTGCCAGAGATTTTTTTTATGGAGGACATATGGTTCCGAATCTTTGGGACATTTTTGAAATGCTAGAGATGTTCGCTGCCTCCAAAAAGTCGATCAGCAGTCGAAACAGGAAACATATTAGTGAAATTGTTTTGCACTAACACATGTACGGTAAAGGTTTACAGCTGTATCAGAAGTATAAAATATGATATGATGATTCATGTTAAATATCTTTAACATGAATCATCTTAAGTGCCAAAATTTGGGAAATAGCTAGTGTAGCCAAAGGCAAATAGCCTAGCAGCTAGCAATCTATTTGCAGCCAAGTGACAACAGTGTATTATAATGCGAGGAGAAACAGCAGGTCTACGTTGTAATTTTAGTTTGTTTGAACAGATAAATATTTAAAATCAAGTCAATGTGAAAATGTTGAAAATTCAGGGTACTGTAAACGGTGTAGGTGTCGGGGATACTACAGAAATGTCTTAAAAATCCTGAAATGAATGTTCTGCCCACAACCACCACAAAAGCCAGGCTAGCATAGCAATTGCTCATAACAGGACCTCCTAAAGTTGTGTGTAGCTGTGTAGCATATTGGGTTTTTTGAGGGTTTTTTTGTGTGGTATTGTGACATTCCTAAATAATATATTTATAAATAAAATATCATAACACAGATGTGGTGAGCTAGAGTTTATCATGATCCATAGAATGGAGATTCTTAGACCTATGTTTACTAGATTTTTCCTTTATACAAGCACTACTGAGATTTTACATTGAATATTAATAAAGAGGGAGGCTTACACAAAGCATGATAACAATGAGAAAGGCTACATTTCCTCATAATGTTAATTAATAACACCTTTATTAAAGTTTTCAATATCTGGCAAATAATATTTTGACAGCTTTAACACCAAGTTTACACTTGGTGTTAAAGTCTTTATTAAATCTTTATCAAATATAAATATTTAAATATTTAATAAAGATTTTCTGTCAAAAATTGTAGGTTTAAATCAGGACTGGGACTATTTTGCAGTGCCAGAGAGGAAACTTTATAGCTGCTTTCACACTTTCAGTAGTGCTCTCCTTGACGATTGAACCGGCCTTCATGTGCAAAATCAGTACCTCTTAAATTCTTCGCTTGGGAAGTGCACTGATTTTCAAGGACAGCAGCAGCAAGCGGGAGAGATTGAGAGCATATTATTGTCTGACTGCGAGTGAGTAGCAGCCGCTAGAAAAAAGGGTTCAGCTATAATGACTAGCCTTTAAAAGTTTAAACCCTCTCTGTCCCCTAGGCGACACAATCCATTTAAACTGAATGGAACAAGATGAAAAAGTTTTAGTTAAACTAAGTTAATTTATTGATGGGTTATTTGCCCAATTTTTGCCCGTCGTGCCCTGGGGGAAATTACATAGGAGGCTTACATATAAAAAAGGAAAGAAAGAAAAAAATGGTCACACTTGAAGTGCCACAACTTGGGACTAGAAACAGTTATAGTAGAGGGTGTTTAATGGTAGAAAGTAGGAAAGCAGTGTTAATGCAGCATACCAGGGCATCTTTTGTTGTATATTCTTGGATACCACACAGGGGAAGCATTCTGTGTTGTCATTTTAGAGAACCATGCTGCTTATTGAGCATTCAACATATCAGTTGCTGTTTTACCAGGGCAGCCAGGGTCTCATGATACATATAAAAGAAGTAAAGGTATGATGTCGCAAGCAAAGGCTGCAAACTGTGAATTGGAACTGTGCTGAACACAACATTAGACAGCACAACGCTGTTTCAGACTCAAGAAAAACAGAACAGCAAAAGAGGTAAAAATAGATAAAAGTGCTTTGTCTCCAGTCATTGGCCACAAAGACTGTGTAACAGAAAAAAGTGGTCATTATTACTTTGCAAGCAGACTATAGAGCTAAAAAAAAACCCCTAAACTTTTACAGATTCTGGATCAAAAAACTCCTGTTATCCCAACCGAGCTTTGGCTGTTAGCGTGCTCTGTGTGTTTGTCCCCTCATTATCACTTCTATGACACGAAACCATCTTTCCTGGCAATTACAGTACAGGGGACAGTGTGAGCTGATTATTATGAAAAATACTATTTGTTATTTCAAAGATACATATTTAAGAGTTTATATATATACTTTACCTAAGTCTTTTTAGCATTTATAGAGATCCAGATGGATCTCATTAGCATTTATTTACTCATATACTGTAGGCAAAACAAGAACCATGAACCTGGAACATAGACAACATAACAGTAGCCAGTGTGATGTCACTTGTTTTGGACTATATTTTGAAGCTTCAACATTTTTCTTGGGCTTTTTTGGAGCCAGAAGTGAAAACATTTATGCTAAGTTGACGTGTTAAGGGATCAGTTAATGCTAACTAGCTTGGCTAGCAAGCTAATAAAACACTAGTATCTCGTTCATAAACCAAACATCTTGTGCGGTCTGTACCATGTAGCAAGCTTTAGCATCAGTCAGATTATCAATCTAAATGGTTTTAGAGCAGGTAAAAGGCGCACGCATACAGAATAGGTCCAATTTAATGAGTTCAGTTAGCAGAGGTGAGGCATAGCAGGCCTAGCCTCCACTGTCTGTATCGTAAATCTGTTAATCAAAGTGAAGTCCAGTATCCAGGTGGATGAGTTCACCCAACTCAGAGTTGTTCTGAAGGGGGAAGTATCCTGTGAAGCTAAATGCAATTCATACCATGGGCTTTGAAAGTCTACGGGTATTTAATCACTTTTAGAGCCAGCTTCAAGTGGTACTTAGACGTGATGTAGTTTTTGGTACTTGTGCTTAAGACCTTTACACACTGAGCGTGATGCAGTTTTGTCAGGTAACATAGATGGCCTGTATTTGTATAGCGCTTTACTAGTCCCTAAGGACCCCAAAGCGCTTTACACAACCAGTCATCCACCCGTTCACACATACATTCACACACTATAGACACACCAATAACATTGAAAAATTCATCCTAAAAAACACATGGAAAAGTCAACTTCAAGCAAAGACGAGCTGGACCTGATGAAAGAAATGGAGATTTCGAGTTCATCCAGTTCTTACAAGAAGGCAGTAGGACAGCAAATTTCATGATATGATCTGAGCATTCAAGCTGTATCACAATAACTCATACACGTTGGTGGCCAGCCATTAAGGGGCAAACTGATTATCGGTTTCTAGCCCAACAGCACTTTGGCATACGGAGGGGATCAAACACCCACACCTGCTTTTAGTGTACAATTTTTCCTATCACCTGATATGAGTCAGATTTCTCCCCTGACACAACAGAAAGAACCACACTTTCAAAAAAAAAAAAAAAAATTAGAGCGATTTCTTTAACCTTTTTTAAATGCCTGTTTTACTTTTTGACAAAGGTGATAACTAAAAACCTTGCTCTAATGTTCAAGGTCTATAACTCACAAGCACTCCCACACATGCTGACATTACCGTTTACTCCTCATTAGTGCGTCTGCTCAGACGCTCATCTCTTCAGTCTCTGCCTCTGTATATATGTTTTTGAAGTCTTGAGCACTTTGTGACAGATTTCAGTTATTATTAGGAGCCTGAATATCTGGGCTAGACACTGAAAGAAGCACTCCTTTGACGGTCTTTTGAAATGCGCTCGTTTCGTCAGGCTACTTATATGGGATCATACGCTCATTAGACCTTAAAATAATCCATGTGTGATTAACACTTTAGTGTGACTGCTTTTGTAAATGTACAGTTTTATCATCAGGATGAACGTTTTAAACAGCAGAACCTACATTAAGTCTGTCTTTAGTAAGAAAATTTACTTTAAATTGATCAGAAACGTGGTCTGATTCCCTGTATGTTAGCTAGCCCTAGCTAAAAATGACCTTCGGAAGGTGTGTGTTGCTTCTCATTGAGTGTGTTGCTTCTTCTAAGAATATATCTACCTACATTAGTAGAGTTCATTTCCCTTTCAAAAGAAAATTGCAGGCACTTGCCATTAACATTTTGTCTTTACTTAACCCCTCTGCTGTAGATAATGTTATCAGCTTGTGCTGAACAGTAAATGATGGGCGCCGGAGCTTATCTGCAAGGACGCCTGGGTAATTTGGGTGTCTTTGTTCTCATAACTTCCCTGGTACCAGAGGGTAGTATCCTTAGAGCTCAGTGAAAATCTTTAATTGGCACTGTCAGTGATATTTGAGGATAAGTAATTAATATTTAGCTGCTTGCAGCCGACACAGTGCCGCACAGGTCACCTCGACTCTCACCCCACGCTTAATTAAAATGAATATTTTAAGTTAAATTGCTCATACTGGTAAGTTACTTGGGTGAGTTTTTAAAGATCTGTTAGATGTGAGGCAATAACAGATTTTATGAGCAGGTTAACAAAAACTTATCTCCTTTTTTTTTTTTTTTTTTAATTTGTTGAAGTGTAAATATGATGTCAGAGTTGCCAGTTGTGCAGCCTGTGTGTCCATGCACCCATTAGGGCAGAAGCACTGAAACTGAAGTGCTGTAAATGTGCTGTCGTAAAGTTTAAAATGTGATATATTCCAGCACTGAGTGCGGCTGTGAGTGTTAGAAACCGGCACTATCGGCTCTGTCAGGAATGTGCAGCAATGTGACCTTTTTACATTTAAGATAATGAGGAATATGTCTCAGCACTGAGCAGGGGAAAAAAGTTTTTGGTACTTCTGCCTGCTTTTTTCTCTCCATCTATTTATATTTCACTTGACAGGAAGAAGTGATGAGTCAGAAATCAAACTTCAAATGCTGCTCGACCTCTCTCCTGTTCTATTTTTATTTGTTGTCTTTTCCTGGGAGAGGTTTGTTAGAATTTCTGACGAGATTTACCTATTCCATGGTGGAGGAATGGCAGATCGTATTCCCGTTTCTCTTCCCTGCTGTCGATGATACATGTGTGTGTGTGTGTGTCTGCATTTAATTATTTGTGTTTTCTCTTATTACCATAATGTGGTTTTCTGTCCCTTTCTCCACCCATTCACACAGCTTTAAATGCTGCACAGCACCAGGCTGGCTAATCATTAAACACAATGCTGCACAGTTCACATCGACACATGTGGTTTGTGTGTGTTTGTTGCTCCTTCCAGGCCACACACACACACACTAACAGTCAGAGCATGACACGCTGTTGACCACCTCACTGTATTTTCTTTTTGAACTAACTGCCATGTGACATGTTTTGCTTATGTCATTGTATGTGGGAATACAAATGTCTAGACAGGAGGGACAGCTGATCCAGAATCAGTTGCAAGGCTCTTATCTTAAAGACTCGTAGTCCTGTGTCACTCAAATGGAGCACTGCTCCCAGACTTTTAAGATTATGCTTCAAACTTTCCTTTTCTTTTTTTTAAAGGCATATCTTTAACCCTATCTTAGTTATTTTGCAATAGGCCTAGACTACTGGGGGCTTCCCATGATGCACTGGTTCTTCTTAACTCACCTTTTTGCACTCTCTTTGTGCTTATACACCACTCTACATATAATCATCTTGCTCTCTACCTGTTTGTTTTTTGTCCCGTCTCCTTTCCCTCAACCCCAATCAGTCGAGGCAGACGGCCGCCCCTCCCTGAGCCTGCGTCTGCTGGCGGCTTCTTCCTGTTAAAAGGGTTTTTTTCCTGCCCACTGTCGCCAACTGCTTACTCGTAGGATGCCGTGTGATTGTTGGGGTTTTCTCTGTGTTATTGTTCGATCTTTACCTTTCAATATTAAGTGCCTTGAGGTGACTGGTGGTGTAAAGCAGCGGTCCCCAACCTTTTTGGCACCACGGACCGTTTTATGTCCAACAATATTTTCACGGACCGGCCTGTAAGGTGCCACGGATAGATACAACAAAAAAACAAAAAAAACAGTACTGGTACCTAAAAAAAGAAGATTTATTCAAAACATACGGGAAAATGAGTTAATGATAAAAACGATTAAAAAAAACTATAAATTTCACACCCGAGCCTCAACTCTCATGGCCCGGTACCAAACGACTCACATAGCGGTACCGGTCCGTGGCCCGGGGGTTGGGGACTGCTGGTATAAAGTGCTGATGTAACTAAATCGAGTGTTAATCTAACTCACAGTTGGTGCCATATTGCAACCCACCACTACCCTTGTCCCTCCTTTCATCCTCTATCTGACTAAATAAGTGCTATATCTGTAGTCGCTGATGCGTGTTCCATGGTGTGCTGGTGTCTTGCATGGTAGAGCAGCGAGGTGTACTCGCCCCAATTTATGCACTCCACGTATTCGCATGGAAGAGCAGGGAGGTCCCAGAACAAAGCTATGCTGCAAAATATAAATGAATGCAGATGGAAATAACAATCATCCTTTGACTATTATGGTCTTGACTGAGCTTCAGAGTTTGACTTTTGCATAATCATCACGTCTTAAATATCTGAACTTTACATTTTAAAATATTTCTCTGTAAGCTGATGGGCTGGATTTGATGATAATTGCTTTGTCACTTTTTGGCACAAAATCAGAAGAGATCACAGATCCTTTCAGTGCACACGGAGCTCAGGATTTTAACATGTATGTCGATGCCCAAAGGTGGAAGAACTGAAAACACACAGGAGAAATAATAGCCACAGTGTTTATCCCCCTTGGTAATGACTAACTAGAAAATAAATTACTGTGTAAGATGGAAGCAATAAGGGTGCAGCAAATACTGAAAGTGGCTTTTGAGAAGTCTCAGACCTGCAAGTCAGACTCTATTCTGCACATTCTAAACATGATTGCATGCTCCAGAAATGTACCTCTTACTCACTGAAAGAGAAGTCACTTCCTATTGTGTTTTACTTTGTGAGCTCCAAGGTTAGATTTGGAGAAAAAAAGCTGCAGGACTGATTTATGGTGCAGAACTGGAACACACTGTTTCTCTTCTAGGGCAAATTAAACTAGCTCCTTAGAAATGTGTCGTGATCGATACAAAATCACATCAAAATCCGTTATCCTCTTGACCAAAGACAGAGAGGTTGTACTTTGCATCAGAGAAAACACCTCAGTTAATTGTTTTTCACATTTCGGCTAAATTCGTCACCTAAAATGTTTTTAGGGGAGGAAAAGTGAGGCATTAAAATCCATCTACTTTGGAGACTTATAGCTTTCTGGGCCACATGTTTTGATCTGGACCCATGTTGAAGTTCACTTGGTAGAACATCTTTGGGATTGGGATTGGACACCAGTTAATGTGGATCATCAAAGTAAAAATATCATGTCACTTATACTTAAAATAACAGTGTCCCCAAACTGCTCTTTGGAAAGGTTTTCTTAAAGAAATTTGACAGAGTTCAGGTTGTATGCTTTTATTTGTTGACTGTATTAAAATTAGCTTGTTCGTTCTGATCAAACTCCCAGGGCTAAAATTTGATGAGGTTGCTGGTGGTGGAAGATGAAGAGGGGAAGAAAACACTTCAGCAGCAGTATATGTCTGACTGAATGACTGGATTTGACTGGATTTGTGAATGGATGCTACTGTATGGGCTCGTCAAACTGCAGGCGGAGCAAAAATATGTGGCACTGAAGTCAGCCTGTACTCTGCATTTTACTACGTGGCTAAAAAAGCAATCTTGGTTTGTTTAAATCACAAATGTGAATGAAAGCGCTCAAACAAACAAAAGCTTACATCCTATGAATCTGTGGCGAAGGCAGATGGTGGATTTTTGAGAAGAACTAACACAAAATTGTTTACTCTTTAGTAAAGACGAAGCTCTTGATAGGCAGCTCTGGTAATAATCAGAAAATGTCACATTTCTTCATAACATTCCCCCTAAACTTTTTCGGAAAAGGCTGAAGATCAAAAAGGTCACAGTTTCAGCAGCGTTCAAGAGTTCTTGTGACGTTTGAGAGGCGCTGTTTTTATCTTCATCATAGCTTTCAGGATGGGTTGTCTGCTAGTTTCAGGAGATTCTCAGCAAATGTTGTTAAGCCTAAATTGTTGCCGTGAATATTAAGCTTGTGAGATTAAGCCTGCTTTACAAGGCTGGGGAGCAACAGTGTTCATGGAAAATGTGTTAATTTTAGACACTGGCAGTATACTGCAGTGAGATAGAAGCTCCTGGCTGTGATCTCAGTAATTCAATATTTCAGTGATCTCAGTTCTTACTAATCAGTATTAGTATTTTTGTCCCCTTCCACAAGTAACTCTGTGTATGTGTATACTTTCTGTACACACATATCTATAGGGTGTTACTACACATAGCACTCCCTGAGCCAGACGTCCATTGAGTCTGGGAGGCTTTTTTGGGGGCGGCTAATCTTAACGGTACCAGTGAACACTGGCAAACTCAACAGATTTCACAGTCTTACGTTTTAATAAACATGTGATATTTCTGCTTCATTTTCTGCTTCGTAATTTCCCGCTGACCGCGCTGGACAATGTTGGTTGTCATGGTAACAATGCACAGGTACACCAAAGGCAATTTTCATTGCAAAAAGCTAGAAGGCAGTCTTCAATATGCATGAAGCAGCAAAGACATCCACAAATTAGGACACACGCTTCTGTCATTTGCTTGGTGTCGTTTTATTGTTTTCTTTCAAGTTGTAGAATGAATCACAGACTTGATCCTTGCAGCCTACCAGTGCATCTATATTACATGTGGTGGGATTTGCCAGTGACCTGATGCACCCAGGATATGCATTATTTATGCTGACGTAAAGGCACTTATAATTTTCAGTTGCGTAACACTGTGTAAGCTGTGGGCTCAGCTGTGGACAGTGAGATGGCTCTGTGAGACAGCGTGGCTGCTATAAAGTGGAGCCTGTATGTATGTGTCCTTTGCAGACTGTAGCTCCTCGTTTTTGCTTTTCAAGCATATAATAAGTAATTATTATTAATAAAGATGATTAATTTTAAGAAACCAACACAACCAACTACAAACAAACACAAAACCAACAGAGGTAAAAAAGCCCCCCCCTTCCCCCCCTCCTTAATTGGAGAAAGGGAAAATGAAATATTATCTAACTATAGTATCTTAAAACATGTTAATAAATATCTATTCATTTTTATAAATTGTGTTTTTCTGGATAAAACCAAGCAGAACTTTCTTTTGAATGAGTTTTCGCATCACCTTTTCACTGAATCATCTTTCTGCACTGTCGAAGGCAGTGTTCCTTTAGCCCTCATAACCACCATTTGTAATTATTAACAATAATTTAACACAAACTAACAGATAAAACTGTGCACTGCAAACTAGTCTGCATTCAAAGGCATAACAGGAAGCCATGCGTATGAGGTGTAGGGTATGGTAGATTTAAAATCCACAGGTAAAATTAGACTTTAGTAGCACATTAGAATATTTTCACTTTGGTGTGTTTTGGCTAACTTTAAAATCAAACCAAAAATCAAATCAAATTACTTTTATTGTCACATCACATGCAGGTACACTGGTACAGTACATGTGAGTGAAATTCTTGTGTGCGAGCTTCACAAGCAACAGAGGTGTGCAAAAATACAATAACATAAGAACAAGCAAATATAAGAATGGGTAAATCTGGGAGTTATATGAATCAATATATGTACAATATAAAAGTGTATGCGCATTACTGAATGTGTATAGTAAATATGTATATCTGCGTGTGTGTGTGTGTATATATATATATATATATATTTTAAAAATTAAATAGAATAGACAATAAAATAAAATATAGAAAGTTTGGCAGTTGGAAATGCGCAAAACAAGTGGCATTTATATACAGTATAGAGTGCATAATGTTGAAGTTCTGGTAAGTGAAGGTGAGGTGTCTATGAAGTGTTCAGCAGTCTGATGGCCTTGTGGAAAAAGCTGTCTCTCAGTCTGCTGGTTCGGGACCGGATGCTGCAGAACCTCCTTCCTGTTGGAAGTAGTCTGAACAGTTTATGACTGGGGTGACTGGAGTCCTTGATGATCCGCTTTCCTCAGGCACCGCTTCCTGTAGATGTCCTGGAGGGAGGGAAGCTCACCTCCAATTATCCGTTCAGAGCACCGCACTACTCTCTGGAGAGCTTTGCAGTTGTAAGCGGTGCTGTTGCCATACCAGGTGGTGATGCATCCAGTGAGGATGCTCTCAATAGCACAGCGATAGAAGGTCCTGAGGATGCGGGGGCTCATGCCGAATCTTTTCAGTCTCCTGAGAAAGAAGAGGCGCTGCTGCGCCTTCTTCACTGTTTTGTTTATGTGTCCTGACCACGTAAGATCCTCAACCAGATGTACACCAAGGAACCGGAAGCTGCTCCCCCTCTCCACAGCAGAGAGAGGGAGCAGCTTCTCCTAAAGTTTATTTCATGACTTTAGGAGAAATCATGAAATAAAAAGCACTACACTAAGGTGATTTGTACTGCTTTCAAATGTAAAAATGGATCAAAATTGACCTAAGCTGTGTGTAAGGGTTAAAAAATGGAAAGGTACAAATTTGGAGGTTCAGATAGTTGCTGATGGAGCGAATCATTTCACCGTCATCGGGTAAAACCATTAAAACGAGCAGATATGGATGATGGTGTTGGTTAAATTGTAATGGTTACAATTTCTTTTCCAGCTTCTTTCTTGGTTAGCATAGTGGCTTGATTTCACTTTGTCTGAACAACACATGTGCTACAGACACATGATAAACATTGAAAATTGCTGTCACCAAAAAGGTTGTCATTCGTAGCCATGAACACAGAAAAAGAAGCTTTTTTGTGACTATTTCATGTTTTAGTAGGCTTTACAGCTGCATATGGCATTAATCAGCTGTACCCATTTTATTTTTAGCACTTAAAGCTTTTGAATATTATTTATTTAAGTTTTGTGTTTGAATTATGTACTTAGTACATGTGATGCATTATAGCTCTTAAGGCTATGGCACCAGACTGTGGGGTGGAAAGTGAAAAGCACAATCATAACATAATCAGAATCATAGCACACCTATGATATCAAAACGTGTCATCATGTGACTCGAAGCATTGATCCACAGTTATCAAAAATTCTGTTCAAAAGCCATCAAACCTTGGAATCGCCCACATTGCAATGATCATTGTCAGAAATCTCCTTTCAGTCTGCAGCACATGGTCTCCTCCTCTCCTGCAGTATCTGCTGAAAATAAGCCATATGTAGATGCACTTCAGTATTCATGAATAAGCAAAATGATGAAACACACTCAGGATAACAACATCAGGAACAGTACAAAGCCACATTTTCTCCACTCTTACATAACCTCAATCATTCCTGCTGTTTTTTTCTTTATTTAAATTCTTTCTGTAGGTTTTCATTTACATTTATGTGGCAGTGTTTTTTTTTTTAAACCTTGGTAAATAATAAGCTGCAGTGTGAGAATATTTATGTTATTATTACTAGTAAATTGACAAAGGGGACCTGGACACCTTGGGGACAGATATACAATAAAATGAGATGCTTACAGAATCAAATGTATTGGTCTGCTTGTACCTCTTTATTTATTTATTTGCTTTTGCATCAGACAACTCTTCATGTGCTTGTTGAGTTCCCAGGAGACCGTTGTTATGGACCAGTAACCGTGACAACGATGCAATGCGATGAATATGTTGGCACTGCTTCCACCAGATTCAGCTCGTTCGGCTGGCAGATGGCTTTCAGGCTTTTTTTGAGCTTCAGGTTTATCCGAGGTCCTTCTCTGGTGACGGGGGCATGTTGATGTTGTCGCTGTTGATGTTGCAGCCGCTACAACCATAATCTCCATGTGGTGACAAATATACAGATGGGGGTAGTAGCATAGTATTCCATCAGGACAGGTTTGCTCAAAAGAAAAACCTCACTTCCCATTCTGACAGTTGACTAATCTCAGACTGGAAGCATTCCAATTCAATCACAGTGCTGCAGTGAAGGCTGCCGAACACTGGAGCAAGTCTGGGTTCAAGTGTCAATCTGTGTGGCACAGGACTGCCCATAGAGAACTGATTTCTTACACTGGGAAGCAAATTATTATCTGCACACATCATGATGGAATTGTTAGCAATTTCAGAGCCACAAGGGACCTATCTTTAGTATTACTGGGAGGTTATATTTTACAACTAAACACAAGTTAAACAAGGTGACTTTGAATCACATGACAAATTTTTAAACAATGTGGGTTTTTTCTTTTTAATAAAACAAAAGTTAGCGAGTAGATTACATTTCCAAAATACTGCCAATGGCCCTGTAATATCAAAAAATGTAAATGACCAAAAACCCTTTGAGGCAGCATGGAAATGAATCACATCCTGATATTCAGCGAGGACATGTTTTATTAGGGATGTAATGATTCTCTACATCTACCATTTGGCTCTTTACTCAGGGGAATGACGGATCACGTGGTCGTAATTGGATCACAAACAATAAATGAACTATAGTATTCAAATTTACTCTTTATGGGATCTTCTTTTTCTTTTTTTTATAGAAATGAAAGCTTTCATCAGTCCAGCTTCTACCAGGAATTAACAATAATCATTACCAAAGACATTTCTCTGGCTATATTTACACACAGACACACATGCTGTTTCCACCAACACAAAATCTGCTCTTAATTTAAAACGGTTAAACAGACCGCTCAGCTAAGCTGTGCGTTTTACCACAAAGCTTGCGGTCAAGGTTTGAGCCGTGGCTAGAGACTGTGGAAATCCCTTCTGTGTTTCAGACGCATTACAGCCTTTTATTGCCGTGTAACAGTGGCAGCTTTATCATAGTAAATAGGTTTTCCTATCACTTAGCATACCACTCTTTTTTTTAAAGAAAGGACTTTTAAAAACAACAACAGAGCTGACCACACAATAACACCAAACCAAACACAAAAGAGTTGCAGAAGAATTAAAAATGCCACATGGGAATAATCACAGATGACCAATCATGGACCTTTACAATGATTGTATGACTAGCTAAAGTTGCCTCTTGATGCTTTCATGCAAACATGGAGTGTAATGGAGCAGATTTGTAATCAGTTGTAATTTCAGTTGTAAATGATTATTATTGATTATGATTATTTTGCTCTGTTTTTGTCCAAATGATCTCATATCTCCTGCTCCACCTGACTGAAATAAAGGTTTCTCTTTGTGAAAACCTAAAGCCGCTCATCGATCGTCCCAGGCACAGTGCAGCGGGAGAGAACTCATTATTTACAAAGGAATACGGCTAACCTGCAGTTTGATTTAAGGGACTTTCTCAAGCCTGTCGGTCTTCTTGCTGGAGGCCCGGGAAAACCAGAATACTGCTCCAACAATTGTGGCATATATGATGAGGTATGGTACTCCCATCTGTCCCTCAGTGCAGTCTGACAGGGCCAGATTGAGGCAATGTGCACAGTGCACGGTTGTAAGGCCAGGAAATGAGTTCTAGTGTCTCTGCTTTTTGTCTCACTTAAGCTTCTCGGCATGATCACTCTGACACTCTCATACATCACACCAGCTCATACCGAAGGATAAGGAAAAGAGACTCACCAGCTGCCATTCGGGATCTGTCACTCACGAAGGAGCTCTTTGCTTTTTTTAATCAAATGCTTTCCACTTTGTCAGGTCTCCAGAAAACTATGTCATCTTCATCTATATTCAGTGAGTAGCCTCATCAACGCTAATCCCCACTCTGGGAATTTTAACCGCTCTGCCACCAGCTGGTCATCCAGAATCTTGAATAACTGGCGATGAAACAGACTTCGGGCAGAAAAGCTATTTTGTTGTCCTGTTTGACAGTAAATATGTAAAGATGTCCCATGTACAGTGATTTAATTGAATGGCTGCAGGATTTACTTTGAAACTGTGACAATAAGCACAGTTCAGTCAGTTGCAGTAAGAAAATAAAGAGTTCACAGCTGCTCTGGTGAGGCCACTTTGACTTGAGACATTGATTCATTATTCTCAAGCCTTTGAGAGTCCACTGCAGCTTTCCTCCTACAGACATAAAAGATTACTTCTAAAGCAGCTGCTTTATATTTATTTTTCTCAACTTTTATAAAGTTAAAAGTATTTGCAAAAGTGTGTTCTTCTCTAAGGTGTTTTTGCTCTTCTTCTGCTGACTGTCATCCAACTCATATGCATCTGGTAGTTTGTGCTCAGCTCTCATAATCCAGCAGCTTTTTACAGCGTGGAGGCACAATGCTTTTGGCATAGGTAACATATCATGCCCTCCTCATTATATCTAAGCCAGGTACGTTTTTTCAGACCTCGTGGGTCATAACTGACTCTGTGTCTGGGACTATTTTTAATAATATAAAATTAAAATTATGTAAACATAAGCTTTGTATTAATACACACTTAATGACTTGGCAACTTAACTCTCTTGCTCCTAGGCCAACTCTGATCCCCTCCTTCATGTTAGAACCTGATAAATTTAAAGCACCTGATCAGTAACACGACTGCCTGTAATAAAATCATCTGCAGCATTTCTCAGCATCACGAGCAACACCACCAACTTCCTTCTACATCGATAATTTTCAGTGGTTTATGTTCTGTTTATAATGTTGTTTTTCTTTGGCAGTGCGACGGCACTGTACCGCTATGTTGGTTTACCAATGAAATGTTGTCGTATATGCAAACGACAGGCACTGACTAAGCACAACCACAGACTGTGTGTTAAAAATGCAGTTGGTGGAAGTCCAGTTGTGAAGCTTGAAGCTGAGTGTTTTGTGCATTTTGATATTGTCAGTTGTTGAACTGACTGGGAGGCCATTTTCCTGTAGACTTCTATGATATCTAACTTCTTTGTGAAGCTAAGCACTGACTAAAAATGTTCTCAGATGCACAGCGGTGGGAAATCTTGTCAGTATCTAGAAAGTCCTCAAAGTTGAAAGAAGACCCTACTGGCCACGAGAGAGAGATCATCTTAGAAATTCATCCCAGTGCAGGAATAACTACGAGAGTCACGCAACGTTTCATTTGCTCGCTGGCTTAGTGGAGCGGCAGCTTCAAAGAGCCTTTAGTTCTTCTGATCATGAAGTCAGAGGAACCACTGGACACTTTGTGTACAAACTCATAAATGAAGATTTTTGGGGGGAAGCTTTAACCATTTCTTACCTAAAAAGCACTTAAACATATTTTAAAACTACATCCTCTTCCTCACATACAAGGTCTATCTTAAAGACCTTATAGTACTGTATCATTAGAGCACTTTGCTCTCAGACTGTGAGCTTACATGAAAGTAAAATGGGAGGGAGAGCCTTCAGTTTTCATGGCCCCGCCCCTCCCTGAGCCTGATTCGTTGGAGCTTTCTTCCTGTTAAAAGGGTGTTTTTCTTTCCCACTGTCACCAAAGTGCTTGCTCATACGTGGTCATATGATTGCTGGAATTTTCCCTGTTGTATTATTGTAGGGTCTACCTTACAGTACAAAGCACCTTGAGGTGACTGTTCCTGTGATTTTGTGCCATATAAATAAAATTGAACTGAACTGAATACATTCATTCATTTTTATATATATTCATTTTTAAAATGAAACTAATTATTTATTGATATTTAATTTGTATTAAAATAAATTTCCAATATGGCAAAATTAAACGCTGTTTTAATTTTGTTAAAATGCTGATTAGTCCACTTTCTAAAAACAAAGATGATCATAGTTTTAATTTTATTCCGCAAAAACATCCACCACACAGCTTTCTGACTCTTGTACAGCTCTATTAAAACATCACATTTCTGTAAGTTGCCACAGAAATTAAAAAGAAAGAAAGAAAGAAAGAAAGAAAGAAAGAAAGAAATTATCCTTCCTTCCATAAACAAAACTGCCCGCTTCAATTAAACAGACTCACAGAATTGTACTGAGGAGTTTGGCTGCGAGGCTGGAGGCACTCATAATTGCTGAAGCGCTGAAACACACTGCTCATTCACTTTTCCCCATCCTCCTATTCTCTGCCACTTCAGGGATCCAAACTGGCAACTTTGATGCCCCTGCGAGTCTTTGTTTTTATTGGCTTTGCACAGCCTTGGCGCATGGATGTTCAAACGTGTTTTTATAAATAAATCTGAGAATAACTTTGCGAGGCCTAAGGCTGACCCTCGGGTTATTATTGTCACTGGTGGGAATGAAATTTATAATTAGAATTTTTTTTCTTATATTGTAAGGAGGTGGGAGTGGAAAATAAATCATAACAGTGGTGTTGCCATTTAATAAAAGCACTGAGTGGAATAGGATTACCTGGCACTTTCTGCGCTCTGAGATGACAGAGTGATTCTGAGTGAGGAATTGGTTTTGCTCGTGTGTGTGTGTGTGTGTTAGTGAATGAGTGCTAGGCGGCTAGACTCAAATTGCTAACGAACTCCATTTCAAACTCTGAGGAAAAATGTGTGTGTAATTTGTCATGAGAAGTAACAACACAGCTGTATTCACTTCTGTTCCCTCCATATGGATATTTATCTCATCTGAAGGCATCGCTACATGTCCACAGAGCACAATTTCCCACTGCACTGCTTTCATTGGGTTTACACAGACACTACTCTTGCGGCTTATTTATGAAAACGGATACCAAGGCACTTAGAGACGAATGGCATTCAGTCAAATAATTTTTTTTTTGCATTGTTACGGAGATTAGCACACCTCAGAGTAACATAATTACATGCAAGTTCAATTTTTAAAAAATGAAGTGGTGTAAAAACTGCCAAAATCATCCCTCGGGGTGAGCGGTTTTAGTGCTGTTATCTTGGTGTGTTAAAACATGATGTGACAGGCGAGTGGTTCATCTAATTCTAAAACCAGAAACAGTTTGGTATTAACTAGGTGTTAGTCAATGAGCATATCCTGGATAATCCTCCTATCTCTAATCATAATTGCAATTTATACTTTTAATTTATCCTATATTTGTGGACAGAAACTTTGCATTGCCTTGAGGCAACTTTTGTTGTAATTTGACACTATATAAATAAAATAAAATTGAACTGAAAACTAGCGACTGAGGCCATAAATTCTTTAGGAGGGTCTAACATGGTCACAAATGGGCGTCATCCCGTAGATTTCTACAGAACTTTAAGTCTTTTTTTAAGTCGCCCCCTGCTGGCAAATAAAATAATGCAGGTTTAAGACACTTCGACGTGCCTTCAGTTTTCACTTTTAGTGACTTAAATGTACAATGGGGTACTAGGGCAACTTTAAGAAAGAAAAATGTTATTAATCATTTTAGGAACAATGTTGAAATTTCAAGATTACGGTTGAAATTGTAGTTTGAGCAAAGCTTTGGTGCAGAAAGCTGTTTCTGGTCAAAAGGAAAAAACACAAACTTGGAAGAGTTGGCTGGCTTTGTACAAAATGAAATGGGTGCCAATGATGTTGATGGTTATGCCCTTGCGCAACACAGAGGATACATGATGTTGATACATGATCACAAAACACTTGAAGAGACAGCTGATCAGGTTGTTTCACTCACTCATCTAGACAGGGCAGTTTTTCAGAGGGTATAGCAGCCATGGCAGTTTGCATTGAAACAACTGTAATCCCCACATTTCCACTTTTTTCTTGAAATTTCAACTTTATTCTCAAAATGATCAAATAATAAATTTTTTTTTAAAATGTGGTAGTCAGTTTTTAGAGGGTTGAAACAACTTCTGAGGCAGCTGCTCATGTAAACTTTGTCCCAAGTGTTAATTGAGCTGTTACGTTGTATTCCATTTTAAACATTTTGCGTGTTACATCAGTATTCTTACCTGGTATTATTGTATTTTTAACAATAAATAAGTTATATTTTATGGCAAAATGATATATATATAATATAGCGCCTCTCTACTTAGTTGAGCACTTGAAGCACTCTATTACAAGTCTCATTCACCAAATCACACTCTCATAATCATACTGAAGGAGGCGGACTGGAGGAGTCGGAGATAGAGCTGCCAACCTTCCAGCCGATAGACGGCCTGCTGTACACAGCTACCCCTGCAAAAATAAAACTACTGTTACTCACAAATTAGACGCAGCATAATATTCTCCTTCAGAGAAGCACTGACTAAAAATGTTCTCAGATGCACAGCGGTGGGAAATCTTGTCAGTATCTAGAAAGTCCTCAAAGTTGAAAGAAGACCCTACTGGCCACGAGAGAGAGATCATCTTAGAAATTCATCCCAGTGCAGGAATAACTACGAGAGTCACGCAACGTTTCATTTGCTCGCTGGCTTAGTGGAGCGGCAGCTTCAAAGAGCCTTTAGTTCTTCTGATCATGAAGTCAGAGGAACCACTTTGTGTACAAACTCATAAATGAAGATTTTTGGGGGGAATGCTTTAACCTTCAAAACTTTATGTTTTTAGAACCATTTCTTACCTAAAAAGCATTTAAAAAGCTGGAATTTGCATTTTCATACATATTCATAGACTCTCAAGGCAAAATTTCTGGTTTTAAACTTGAGAAAAGCGAGTAAGCAGTATCATCAGATAGCAAACTCCCATTGAAGTGCTTTTTTGCAGCTGGTGGTATTTGTAAAAACTCACATCCACTGAATAACAACACATAAAATATACCATGGTTGGATTTAGAGTTACTGCTATGGGATGTTAAATAAAACCAGTGTATAATAACACATATTTAAATGTGATGAGTGAAGGTGAAGTGTCATCTTTTTTTCATGCCTGCCCTTTTCATGTCATAGCTCAGCGGCCTCATATTAAATTCTTATTAACGTGTTGGAAGGGGAAGACTGTACCCAGGTGATCAATTAATGTTTCTGCAAGACGTCTTCTCTGGAAATATTACAGCCACAGCTCCGCCTGTGTGTCCCATCTGCAGTGAATCAACCCTAATCCCATACGGTGACGTTTACAAATCATTGCTGTGCTGAAAGACGGCACCGGGGTTGTATTTCTTTTTTAAACGTAAAGGTGATTCTCAAGTTCCCGCGGCACACCATAAACAATCACACAACAGCACGAGCGGTTACTGCCTCAGCGATGGTCCTCTAAACACACTTTATACATCCACGGCTATATGTTTTTGCCTTAGTATTCATACATGATGTGTATTGAGAAGCTAAAACATTAGCCAACATTGAGTTTATAGACCATTAGCAGAGAAAATAGAGTATTGGTGGAAGCTAGAAAACTCTAATTGACATCCATATCTGCAGTACATGGTGACTATTTCACAATGTAAACATATGACATTATATAAAGCTTTTTCAAGACCACTGTAGTCAAAAGAAGATTGATTCCATTCATCTGGAGTGATGTACACTACTTACAAGGCAGTTTTTCTGGGACTGCTCTCAAAATACCTTGATGGAAACTGTGAGGCAGACAGAGGACACCTCCCTGCCCCTCCATGTGCATACATGGAAACCTGAAGGGACTGGACAAAAACAAGACCTAGCTCAAAAGTTGACTGGAGGCTAACTTATGTCCAATGACAGTGATGTTGAGGTAAGTTGATTAGGATTCCTAAACTTGTCACTAAGACACTTGACTTTAACATTAGCTAGCACAATGTTTGCTTATAATCAGCTTGTTTGATCATTGTTAGCTATCCGGAGACGTGAGGGTTGCATCGTAATTGCGATGACATCGTAATAAAAAAGGCATGTGCGTGCACGTTTTGGTTTGTTAGAGCTGACTTCAGTTCAGTAGATGATGCTTGAAGGTGAGGAGGAAGAGGATAAGGTGGAACTGAGGAAGGAGAGACAGCAGTGGTGAAGGAGAAGGAAGACATAATGAGAAACAGAGGCAAATACAAATATTATAATATATTATTATAATATTAAATGATCATATATTTGAAAGATAGATTTTGAGCTTAAATTAACAGTAAGTTGTACTGTGTATGTGGCCTGTCACTAGCCACATACATAAAATACGATTAGCTGGAACAGCAATGTGTCATGGTCCCTGCCAGTGTTGGTCAAGTTACTTGAAAAAAGTAATCAGTAACTAATTACTGATTACTTCCCCCCAAAAGTAATCCCGTTACTTTACCGATTACTTATTTTCAAAAGTAATTAGTTACTTAGTTACTTAGTTACTTTTTAAAACACGATTTACAACCTGAATAGGTGATACAGCAATAGATCTTTCAGCACAATTCTATTTTTTCTGCATAATCCATCATATAAAATGTAATCAAATGAAAAAGTCTCTTTTTGAAACTAGTTTTATTAGTTTTAATCTTTTAACTTTACGCATGAAGCATCTTTAAATTATATGCAACATTCTCTGACTGCAAGAAATTTGTTTAACATTTAAACCTATTTTCTGCATATTCCAGCACATAAAATAAAATAGGTTTTTGTCTTTATACTCACTCAGAAAATACAGCAGAAAATACATAAAATCAAAGACTAGCGGTCCTGTTGCTCTATTGTTACCTGTATAGCAGGAGTGGGGCAGGCGGAGGTTTGCCCTGGTGCAGGTGTGTTGTAGCGGTCAGTGGAAGGATCTGGGAGTTTCACATTCCTGTGGCAGTGTACTGTCTGTGCTTGCTCGGAAGTTTAGGGTTTGTTTTTAGTTCAAACTCAAAGTAAGATCAGTACTTCTATGCTTTAAAGCTGCACGGTCATACTCTCTGCCGCACTCGTTATATTATCCATTGTTGATCTGCACACAGCTGTTGCCACGAATGTCGCATTCGCTTAACATCATTTTCATGAGACACTCTCGCAAAAAAAGTTTTAGTAACGCAGTAACGCAGCGTGCTTATGGGAAAGTAACAGTAATCTAATTACCTTTTTTGCAATAGTAATCCCTTACTTTACTCGTTACTTGAAAAAAGTAATCGGATTAACGCATTACTGCCCATCTCTGGTCCCTGCCCTCCCAGCATGTTGTCCGGTCTCTCTCCTTCTCTCTCTGTGTTGGACTCCGGGTCCCCACCCTGCTCACCTGTGGATCATCACCCACCTGGGCCTGATAAACAGTCACCATCTCCCTCTTCGGGCGGTGGCTGGCAGTCATTCGTTGCAGGATCATTGACCTACCTCGTTAGTGAAGCTTTCCGTGTTCTCCATGACTAGCTGATAATTGTGTGTTTCCCCGTGAACTGGTCGACCCTGGTGATTTATCTGTGGTGAGAGAGAGTTGTGTGGATTTCTCCCCTTCACCTTCTCTCCCTCTATATTAACCTCGTTAATAACATGTGAGTCTTGCTGAGTCCTGCTCGCCTGCTTAAGACATGACACAATGTCCACCTCGGCAATTGTATTCAAGATAGCCGGACAACATGACGGCTTCCACAAACTAGTGTTGAGTTTATGAGAACTCATCAGTTTGTTGGAAGACATCATTTCACACTAATCAGTGTATATTTATACAAGATTACTTTTTTCTTTTCAATTAAATAACCTCAAAACAATACTTGTACCTTTTAAGTGCACTGATGAAAAATACCATAGCTTTGAGAGCTAAAGAAGCTTGTTTATGTGACCTATGTGACTTCGTGATGAAGTCCATGATTCTGTGTAGCTTTTTTCTAGCTAAAATAAATCACTAAGACTTGAGCAGAAAAAAACTAGGCAATGTTTTTACAGTGTTTAAGGTTTCATAAACTGCACAAGTAGCAGGCTGAACCGTTGTTGTTGTAACAATCTGAGCCTTTTTGATTATCATATAATTTCATTCTATAATTAAATTTTAAGCCTTTTCTTTCTGAATAATTCGTTCAGTATTGCTTTTAAAATCTCCAGAATATGACGTTTTTCAGGGTTATGACCCTAAAATAACAGTATCAAGTAGTAGGATATTGGCTACTTGTGTGATGTTTGAATAGCAGCAGACACTGATTATAAGGAAGCGAACATCAAGCTTGAAGGATGACAAGAAAATGAAATATCAGTGCCTCTTTCTCTGTCAGATAATAAGATGTCTTCTTTTTCCCCTTTTTTCCAATTATATGGTCATGATTTAGCCATGAAGGAGAAAACAATGTTATTTCTGATATATCCGTGAATATACAACATCTTAAATTTTATGATTACACCCTGACATTCTGGTAAATAGTGGTTACAAACCTGTAAACATTCTCTGACAGACAGGAACAGCATGTCTGTATTCATAGCTTCTATTGGTGAGTCCAATTCAAGGACACGGGAAAAAGAACTAAAGGTATTTGATCAGCACAATAAGGACTGAAGCTGAAAGCTCTGACAAGTGCATCAGCCTACTGGCTGAAAATAGTTTGCTCTGTGTTGTAGCTATTTCCAGACACTCCACCAATCACTGCTTCTGAGTTCTGTGGCAGCATCCTATGTAGCCTTCCATTTATATTTTCTTGATGAACAACAGGGCACTTGCACCATCCTCAGCCATACGGCAAATTGAGTTTCAGTGGATCTGAGCAGTAACTGTAGTATCAAAAATACTCGGTCCAAGAAGAACTAAGCAATACAAATCATCTGTTGGTCCAGGCAGAAAAACTGCAGATAAAATAAAATATTATACATTAAAAAAAATCGATAATAGTTGTTTAATAATTAAATCTGTCAGGAAAATAAAAACTTCTACTGGTTCCAAAAATATAAATATGAAATTTGCAGCATTTTAATAAATGGTACATTCATTGTTGAATTTTTGACTGACAAAAGAAGTACTTTGGACAGCAATATTCTAAGTTAAGGTTGTAAAATCTTCAAAGTATCAGTAAACTATTCTTATAAGGACACTGTTTTTTAAATCTCGAGAGTTTTTACCAGGTTATATATAAAATACTAATGATTAACTGCACCCCAAGTTATCATTTACACTTAATGTAGAACGTTTATTCAGTCATTCGTGTTCAGCTTTATTTAAATAAATAATAGGACAGATCATGTACAATTAATGCAAACTGCACCGTGTGTGTCATACTGTAAAATGTTTTCTTAATGTTTGGATGATACTGTTATTTGCTATTACTTTTATAATATTGCAGAATTAAATAGATGCTAAATCTATTTTCTATGAAATCATGGTCACCTACAGCTGTAAAGTGAACTGCAGTAACTTTCTGATGCTCACAATTAAACACAAGATCTCCACCTGCTTACATTCTGTGGACAAGCGAGCAACAGCCTAAGCGGTTGTGATCAGGAAATTTATGGCTGGCTAAGGTAGAAGACCAGCCCCAGTTGGGCTATCCACTCAAAATACTATGGACAGTTTTCTATGTACGATAATTTGCAGTAGTAGGCTAGTGTTAGCTAACAGTAGCTTATAGAAAAACATCTGAGATGTTCTCAAAAGGTTGATTCTGTTCATCTGGACGAAGCGTTTTTAGTAGGAGAAACATTTCGACGCTCATCCAAGTGACTTCTTCAGTCTCAGCTGACTGCAGGTTTCCCCAATCTTATTAACAGTACATTTGTACAATGACTGAAACCAGCCTACTGAATGAAAAATGGGCTGGGAGGTCAGTTCATTGATCATTAATATGCAAATTGTCATGACCATTGATCAACAACCACTGATCAAAGCCCACTGATCAATGGCCATCATTACCATTCACAGAGAGTTTGGGAATGGCTGCAATTACAGCATTGTAAGATGGTGAAAGATGTACCCTTAGTCCCGCCCTCTTTTCCTTCTCATGTATATGGCCTCCTTGACTCAATCTCAGGACGTACCTTGGCTGTAATTTTATGACCAACCTTATGTTGGGGCTGTTCTGGTTTGATGACGTAGTTTTAACTAATAAAATTCATCTTTTTATGGCTAAAGTCAGGTAATGTTAGTTTACCTACTAATGTGGGGAAATTGCCTGACGCCAGCAGCTACTTTACAAATGCTTTCTGAAGCCACATTCAGTTTTGTTTTTTGCCTTTGTGGAGTTTGTGTTGTGTTTCGAGCCACCTGTTTGTTGACATTTGCTGATAGTTAGATACTTTAAAGCTGCGGTTAGCTAGTGCTATATATATATATAAACTGCATAGAACACATTTACACAGTGCTATACACACGAGAGCAGAAAATAAAAAGGTCTCAGTGTTAGAGGAGAACTTTCTGAACTAATTTGGAAACAATTCATTTAATCATTTCAACTCTCAGTTAAGTCCACATTGAAAAAAAACTATCATAATTTTCAGTTCATTTTGTTGACTAGTGCTGTTGTACTTCTTTATCACAGTGTAACAGTGCTACTAATCCCAGAGAGTGAGGGATGACACCAGAACAGGATGAGTAGCAATGCATTATACGCACACACTAATTTTACACACATTTTCATGTATGCAGCGAAACACACACACACACACAGATGGAAGAAAGAAAGCACCAACACACACGTGCACACGTTTGCTTTTTTAATCCGTCGTTTTTTCCTCTCTTCTCCACCCTTTGTGCCATTCTCTGACAAATGCACTACTCAGTAATCACAATAATCAAACTCCAGTTCCCGACAAAACAAAGGCGGAGTGGATGAAGTAAGGCGACAGCTACCAAGATGAGAATCTAATTTACTCCCCAGCTTTTGATTATGAGACGCACACTTTCTCCTCCTGAACATACGAGCTGAGGTGGGCTGCATCTAAAAAACAGCAGCCTTTAGAAAACTCCCTCATCATGGCCAAACCGCAGAGATACACAGTGACTATTCATCAAGCTGTCAGCCTCTACTTTCTTAACAATTTCAGAGCCTCAACAAAATGCTGCTGCATTATCACACAGTGCTCAGAAAAAACTTTAAAAGAGCTTGCACAGTGGCCTATGAATAAGGAAAGATAACACTTTGGCTTAAGCAGAAGTTTTAGAGCCTAGTGGGACTTATTGGAAGAACACGACATGCTCTAACAGGATTTCAGTCCTATTGTTTGGTAAAGCTATCATGTTTGGCTGAGGATTGAATGGTTTATTAGGGCATTACATGCTGCACACTTTCAAATTAGAATTTCTTTCGAGGCTGTTCTAATATTCAGACAGACAGGATTGGAACAGCACGTACGGATACCCTGGAGGAAAGGATTTCACGTAAGTTGTTTGAGGATGAATTCATGTTTGAAGTCTATTGAACAACACGACTGAGTGCATGTTAAGCCACTAGACTGCATCAGTATCTTTACATTTGCAACAACTATAATGGCAATGTGGAATGTGGAAGATTTCAGTGGCAGCTCTGCATTAAACCCTCTGAGGTCTAAATTTTCTACGTCCAGAACCAACCAACCCTTATTCTTATTCCCAAGGATCAAGGCGATCTAATTGTTTTTGTATACTTTATTAATCCCCTGTAGGGGGAGGATTGTCTTTCATGTCTGTTATCCTGTCTTCCTTCTCTCATCCCAACTTGTCATGGCAGATGGCCCCGCCCCTCCCTGTGCCTGATTCCACTGGAGGTTTCTTCCTGTTAAAAGGGAGTTTTTCCTTCCCACTGTTGCCAAAGTGGTTGCTCATAGGGGGTCATTTGACTGTTGGGTTTTTCCTCTGTATGAATTATTGTAGGGTCTGCCTTACAATATAAAGCACCTTGAGGCGACTGTTGTTGTGATTTTGTGCTATATAAATAAAATTGAACTGAAATTACTCTCTGCATTTAATCATTCACTCAGTGAAGTAGTGGACAGCCAATCCAGTTCCCGGGAGCAGTGTGAAATAATCACTCTAACTAATGTCAAAAACTATTCATATTTTTTCCCTAACAAAGGTCATGTTTTCTTTTGTCCCCAAAAGATTTAAGGTTGGGGTTAGGGTTGCTACCACCACCATATTATCTTTCTGAAATCAGATGTCATGAGCACTGGGCGAATCTGGCTTTGAAACTGAGGGACACTGCTCTATATTATTGGATAACTACTTGCCAATCAGGAGGCATACTGGGGTCTAACCTCCTTTTTGACTCTAATAAGGAGCGTAATTTACAAAATGAACTTGATATTGCAGCCACAGATCACTTTTTTTTTTTTTTACCCAAAAGGCTTTTTTAAATCATGGTGGCGATGAAAAACAATACAGGTTTAAGGAACTGACCTGGAAGGTATTCATCTTGGAGTCTATGGTTAGATCCAAGTCTTTAGTCAAGCTGTAAACTACATAAATGCAAACGTAGTGACTAGCTGTTGAAATTAACCATGAATATTGGTGGGCCATGTTTCTTTATGACTGTGTTATATAGCATATCACATTGTCATAGGTAATTTATATACCATACTGTCTTTGTAAATATATAAATAAAAATCTCATTACTGAATGCACAATATTTATATTTGTAATTACAAAGGTTCACATTGAACAAGTTTAATTGAGTTAATTAAGGAAGTTCACATTAAAGTTTTAATGCAGTTCACTAAGTTTCATCATCGTATTAGCTCAAATGCATCTACAATATTATGTTTGTAGATGCATTTCAGTCAAGTCAACAACATGTGTGTTCTGGCCAGTCTAAACCAGCGATTCCTAAAGGCCAGGGGTGCCCAACTCCAGCCCGAAGGGCCGGTGTCCTGCAGGTTTTACATGTGTCCTTGATCCAGCACAGCTGATTTAAATACTTGACTTAAATGGCTAAATTACCTCCTCAACATGTCTTAAGTTCTCCAGAGGCCTGGTAATGAACTAATCATTTGATTCAGGTGTGCTGACCCAGGGTGACATCAAAACCCTGCAGGACAGCGGCCCTTGAGGCCTGGAGTTGGACACCCCTGCTATAGTCATGATATATAGAATGAAAATCGTAGGGCACTGCTTGATAACAATTTAAAAAAGTGTAACAGCTAACTGTAAAGCCGTAAAGGTCCTTGATTATAAGAAAAACTTACATTATGAATTCCTAATGCATCTATGAGAACTGATTTATGTGAGAACAAAGACATGGAAAAAATGTTTTTGCCACTTTGTGTTTATCATAATCAATGCAATGGAGACCTTTAAGACACACCTGTAGTATCAGTTTAGATGTTTTTACTGCAGTGATGAGGGAGTCCTTTTTTAAAAGTTTTGGAAAAACAGAGTTAGGACAATGTTTAAGATATCTCCTGGGAATGAAAGAGAAGACCGGCACAGGCCTCGCCTTAAAGTGGACGAGTCAGACTTGCTGTGCTTGGCTGCCCACTAATCTAAATCTTTTCTGAGATTTGTGACAAGAAGGAAAGGAGAACGAGATAGAGCTCCCATGGACCCGAAGCTATCCAAACCTAAGCCAGACTTCTCAGAAGCAGAGAAATATATTTCATATTAGCTGTGGCTAGCCTACACAGGGAAGATCCTGAATGGATTACAGTAAGAGAAGGATAAAGAAAAAAGGAAAGTCTCATCTTGAGACATAGCTGTTTCAAAAATGAGCACAAGGTTCAACAGTAATTGTCAGGTGAAGCTGCACAGAAATCACATAGGTCATGACAGAGCAGTACCTGGGGGAGCAGGAATCTAAACGAAGTGGGAAGAAGGAAGAAAGGAACCTGAGCATGGACATTTGCTATTAAGGAAAGGGAAAGTGTGGGTTGGGAGGCTTTACGAAAAGATGTATTAAAAATTTCACTTGGGGAAAGAAGGAGATGGATAGAGAAGAAAAGAGGAAGTTGAGAGACAGAGCCGCAGAGGATGACAAATCCAGGATAAGCTGGTTTTGCAAGGTGCTGGGTGGAAGCCATCCTGTGCCAAACTGCTGCAACATAAGTGAAAAGGAAGAGGGAAAGTGGAGAATATGTCTTTTAAAGCAAGCTAACGAATTTAGCTCCACTTACTGTGATCTACTGTTACAAGTCTTGATGTGCATTTACCTGAGATTAGTGCATCATTACTGCAAGCAGACCAAAGTTAGTGCAGTAAATCAATCTTTATCCAGTTCTTACATGGTATGTTGTACATCAGTCTGCACTAGAAAACAGCTATTTGTTTATATGAGTATAAACCAATTTGACTTGTTTGACTTATATTGACTTATGATATTTGTAATTATTGTCATGGCGTAGCAGCGCCAAATCACAACACCAGCGGCCTCAGGGCGCTTTATATTGTAAGGTAAGGATCCTACAATAATACAGAGAAAACAAGAGAAACCCCAACAATCAGATTATCATGAGCAAGCACTTGGTGACAGTGGGAAGGAAAAAGCCCCTTTTAACAGGAAGAAACCTCCAGCAGACGTAGGCTCGGGCAGGGACAAAAAACACATTGTGAAGAAAAGAGTTATAGATGAATAATACCTGATTCTAAAATGCAATATGTGTGTATAAACACACAGAGAATGAAAAGAGGTGAGTAAAAAAGAAACACTCATGGAAGCCCCCAGCAGCCTAGGCCAACGGTCCCCAACCCCCGTGTGAAATTTATGGTTTTCAGGATTTTTATCCATTTTTATCGTTATTTTTTTATCGTTAACTCTGTTTCCCTGAGTCTTTTCCCGTGTGTTATGAATAAATCTTCTCTTTATTTTGGTAGTAGTACTGGTTTTATTTTGTATTTATCCGCGACACCTTAAAATATTGTCGGACATAAACCGGTCCATGGCGCACAAAAGGTTGGGACCGCTGGGTTAGGCTATTGCAGTGAAACCAAGGGGGAATTCGTGGTCACCAGCTCTAACTATATCTTTACTTTTAAGGTTAGGCTGAAAACTTTACTTTTTAAAAAGCATAGTGTCTCCTAAATCCAGCCTGAGAGCTGGTGCCTAGAAGCTGAAAGCTCTGTCTGCCCTGAACCATAAAATAAACTTGAAAATTCAAATTGCCTGGCAAATCCATTTAAGGAAAAAAAAAAAAAAATCATAGTTTTGGTGGTGAATTCTCAGAACCACAAAAAAAAGAAAAGAAAAAGAAAGAAAGAAACCACAAAAAACGTATGTACTGAATCAAATATGAGACAGTAGATCTTAAGGAGTTAAATATATAAGCCAGCGGTCTAAGAGCAAAGTGCTCTACTGGTGTGGAGAAACGTGGTCTTAAATCTCTGCCTGTCAAAGGTGGCAAAATGTCACTGCAACCCACCCAACATGGGTTTAATTTCTCTGTAAACTAACAACCAAATGGCGCAAAGCCAATATGGAGACATCTCATTTCTGCATTGTAGCTGACATAAGTAAAGAAGCTGAACTGCAACATTAGTTACCAACACTTATCCCGTCCAGTTTTAGGACTCACACTCTAACAGTCCTTTTAAATAGGGTGACACTGTTTGGAGAGTCTTTTGGTTGTCATGAGCTGCAGAGGTTTTTGATTCAGACTTAGTCTAGATAATGCCCCAGGCACAAACATCCCAGCAACCCAAAAATATCTCAGCAGCACAGAAGCAAAGTGTAAAAGGCTTGTCGGCTGTTACACACAGTGATACATAATGTTCTAGTTAATTATAAACCAGAAAACAAATACGCACGCATCTGTGTTTGAATGCTCGTGGCAGGGCGCTCCAAGTGTTTTAGGCACAATGCATTTGTCTACATGGTGAGAGTTAGACCGAGTTAGGGAGTGCGATTAGAAACACAGCAGAGCAGCAGGGTATGTTAGACGTTTCTGAAGTCGACTGGAAGAAAGTGAGAGAAATGTATGACTTTCTTCTCCTAATCAATTAGCAGGCTGATTTTATGTCGTATTTGCAACATTAACCGAGTCCAGAGTGAATGTGTGAACATTTCAAATCATTTTGAAGCTGGAAAAGAAGCGGTGGGAGAAAAAAAGGTAAAGGGAAGATAGATTTCTTTATGAATTCCGGTATAACAAAGAGGCATCCAGTTTAAGAGAACAGTTTCCTCTATGGGAGTCTCTTCCCAATCAAAATCAGCCGAGCATATTATGATGATTAAGGTGTGCGAGACGAGTGATTTCATTTTGCTCTCATCACTGTTAAAGGTCCTTCATTAGGCATATTTTCTTTGCAGACTTTGTCAGGACCAATTTCTCTGACAGCAGAGCAAAGTCGGTGTTCATGCTACAGTGCTTTATTTGAACCCAAGGCCAGTGAAAGGAAATGACTTTCTTTTATTTCTGAACTTTTGATTTCAGTAACTGCTACAGACTACATCTGTCTTTGTCAAATACCTGCCTACAGTAGTTTCTGTATTCATCTCTCGCAGAGGCACTTTGGATTTTATTTTCCCCTAATTTTTCATACCTTTCGCTTGTTTCCTACCTGAAAACTTGAAGAGCCTAATTAAGTCTCATTATGTCTGCGCTAATTAGGCAGTGGGCTGCTGAGACACGTGTGTGTTTGTTTTAGGAGCTCGTGGGAGCTTACCTGCTTTTTCGCAGTTTACCTCCTGACAGCGAGGCAGAAGCTGAGAAAATGAACAGCAGCTGAAAGCCAAATGCAGACGGTTTTGTTTACGTCTGTCAAGTTTGTCTGATCTGCTGCTTTTTGCCAGATAAGCACCTGCTTTTCTACTCTAAATATCAATTTGGCAGGTCAATGTTCAAGCCTTTCAAAAAAGTGCTATAAAGTGAGTTGAGTCAATACAGCTGTCTATTAGCTGTGTCATACCTTGCTGACACTTTCTGCCATTATGAGTGAGGATTTGTATGCTTCAGGAATTCAATCTGTGCTGAACATGTTTACAGATTCTAAAGGTCAGGATTCATTTTGATAATCACTTTGCTGCTAACTGAATTCATCTTACAGAAATGTTCATTATATTTTTATTAAATAATAAATTAATGAATGATTATAATTTGAAATAACTGTTGCAACTGTAATTTGTTTTATATTGGATAGTGAGTGATATTTTTATAGTCCACGTTGCATGGAGGCATTAGTATTCCTCCTCACAGCTTTTGAGGAAAGCTTCATCTGCTACCACAAAATATCTTTCCATTTACGCTGTGATAACAAAACTGCTGGGTGGCACTCTGAGATGAATGCTTTTTAAAAGAATGAAAAGAAACATTAATGAATTGCCTTACAGCTGGTGGGAGGTACTTGGGGTTGATGGTGGGCGAAGAAAGCTGGAGCACTGTCTCACTGCAGAAACTGGAATTTGCATTCCAAATTCAGTTTGTCGTTAACTCCAGGCAACAATAACAATTTGACCCTCTCCAATTCTCTACTTATAGCCCCCCAGAATATCCAGCTTGCTCAGAATGATCCTGAAAACAGACATCCTGTGGTAAAACAGTTTTAACTGTCTCGCATGCTTTTATTTTAAAAATGTTTTACATGAAGACTGCGGTACTCAGTCTCAGTCTTATAAAGTTACTCTCAGTGTCTCAGTGCTATAGATGACATATGCTAACACATGTAGCAATCATGTTGCTTCATTTTGAGGGTAAACCTAGTAAGGAATGTTAGGGAACAGTGTTGAGAAGGTCATGGAAACATGCTAGCTTGTGTTGGTGCAATGTTTATACTGTATTCAGTGATGTTTCCAGGGAGTAAAGATTTGCTATATTGAAGCAAATATCTCTTTATACTAGAAACCCATTAATGTACTTTTTACAATCTTCTGGACTTGCATGAAGAAAATGTTCAATAAATCAAGTTGTGTGAATAATGTGGTTCACTGTAAAATTGTAGCACTACGTCTTAGCAGGAGACGTCACTGCTGTTATTTTTGCAGCATTAATTTTTTTGGATCAAGCTTGATTTTGTGATTTTTCCACCCATGCAAATAAACATCTGTCCAATCAGATCACTGAATTTGGCAAAAAATGCGCCTAGGCTCATTGTGCAGCGCTACCGTCACAGCAGCCGCAAGCCGATAGCAAAACTGGACTCAAACGCAGAGAACCACAACAGAGACGGCAAGTATGTTTTACAGGGTTTATTTAAGAAAACAGAATAATTCGTAGCACAGCGTTACTAGAGCAGGGCATGGGTGGCGTGGAAACTTTGAGCTAATACTGACGTGAGCTCATTGACAAACTGGCAGCATGGATCTTAAATCCTCAACCTGATTACCCAGAATCAGCTTCAGGTTTGCAGGACTGCACGTGTTAACCTCTTCGACATTTCAATGGCTGTGAACAAAGAGAAACTTGTAAATAACTCATGAAAGAATAAAGTTACGTTGAAACCAAGCACACGATTGTTTTTCTTGTGACATTACCAATAAGTTTGATGTGTCACATGGCCCTCCTCCTATTGAAAAAAACAAAAGTTGTATCCAAGATGGCCGACTTCTAAATGGCCACCATGCTCACCACCTATCTTGAGGAGTTTGCCCCCTCACATATACTAATGTGTATATATATATATATATATATATATATATATATATATATATATATATATATACATACACGTTACACATCAAATTCGCATAGGGAAAATTTGGAATCTTGCACCTGTGCCATATTGTCTTTAGAAAGCACCGGATACAAAAGAGTTTGGATAAAACTGTTAAGTATGAGTAACACAGACTATAGTCAATGTGGGCTAACATTGTTGTACATTTATTTTGGTGTGAACGCTATTCATGGGGCTAAATGATTTCATCAGGGTATACACGCATCACATATTTTTAACCTGCAGCTTTTGTTATTGTTTTTCTCTAATCTTAAACTCAAATCTCACTACTGTTTTTTTTTTTTTTTTGGAAACCAAAGGAGTACATTGTTGAAATAAATAAAAGGAACCACTGAGCTGTTTTATTTAGTTCGTCATTTTACGCACAAAAGAACACAGTTTGCACCACTGGGCATGAATTGTATTTTTTATTATAGCTTTGATTTGGTTTTACATGAAGGTACAGACTGAATGTGCTGCAACTCTTTGCTGGTAGCCGGAGTGTTTTTGGCGTGGAATAAGTGTTTGTGTTGATTAGTCCATGAGTGGTTTGAGCTTTTCTTTTCTTCAAGTGGGAGACTTCATGGGAGTTCTAATTACTCAAATATATTCAAAACAGGGACTGGTCAGGCAGACAGGTTGATTGACAGGTAGCTCAGGGGTGCTGTTGAATATTAATGCTTATTTGTCAGTAGCTCAGGATTGTGTGTAGGTGTTTGATTCCTAGTCTGCGTATGCATGTGTGACATGTCGTTTCGTGTTTGTGTCTGTCAACTGTTTTTTGTCTTTGTATGTTTATATCTGTTCCGTATAGGTAGCTGCTGTTTAACATACATGCCAGTCTTTCAGACTTGCTGTTGTTTAATATGCATATATTCTTTGTGCATGAGTTTGTGTGGCACCATGTGGGTGTCTACACTGCAGAGTACTCTGAAAATGTGTCAGCCTGTCAAAGCTCATTCCAAAATGTGTCACTTTCTTTCTGCCATACATATCAGTTACACCTTAGAAAGTATCACCTCAGACCTTTTTTGGCGTCAGCTTCTAACAAATCACGTATCTGTGGCCGTCTACATGGAGAGAAATTTGCAATCAACTTACATGTGCAATCTGCCTGTTCTATAGGGTAATAACCCCAAATACCACCAGCTAGCAGCCAGTTGTGCTGATTGATAAAGACTTATTCAGACTGCTTGCAAGAGTCTGTATTTAGACAGCAAATTAGACAGCAATTATTTGAAAACCTTCAACAATCTGTGATTGTAGTCTGTCCAAGTCAAACTGCAACTGTTTGCAGAAAGGTTGCCTCATATCAGGTGACTTGTGCAACTGTGCAACACCCTCAAATGCTGAGCAACAATTTACTCAACACAAGTTTCAAAAGGTTGCAGAATATAGAAGAAAATGCAATGCAGTCACCAAACAGTCACCAATTTATTTGTTTATTTTATTTTATTCTTTAGATTTTTTGTAAAATGGTACATTTGCAAATTCATTTGACAACAACAATAATTGTATTTACCATTACACGCTGCACCCAAGATGGCACAAAAGACAAAATCTCCAATGCTTTCTAAAGAGAGAAATGAAGTTTCTTAAAATCTTCACTCTAAAGGGAATTTTCAATTTTTTTTATTACACTTCATTTTCTCTTCGCAAGATGTCATAAAGATAATCGGTGATATAATCGTATTATATATTATATATTGTGTCTTATATTGTTGAATAGTTTTATATTAAGTAAAACTACATACAGTTGCACAAGTATTCGGCCGCCTTGAACTTTTCCACATTTTGTCACATTACAGCCACAAACATGAATCAATTTTATTGGAATTCCACGTGAAAGACCAACACAAAGTGGTGTACACGTGAGAAGTGGAACGAAAATCATACATGATTCCAAACATTTTTTACAAATAAATAACTGAAAAGTGGGGTGTGCGTAATTATTCAGCTCCCTGAGTCAATACTGTAGAACCACCTTTTGCTGCAATTACAGCTGCCAGTCTTTTAGAGTATGTCTCTACCAGCTTTACACATCTAGAGACTGAAATCTTTGCCCATTCTTCTTTGCAAAACAGCTCCAGCTCAGTCAGATTAGATGGACAGTGTTTGTGAACAGCAGTTTTCAGATCTTGCCACAGATTCTAGATTGGATTTAGATCTGGACTTTGACTGGGCCATTCTAACACATGGATATGTTTTGTTTTAAACTACTCCATTGTTGCCCTGGCTTTATGTTTAGGGTCGTTGTCCTGCTGGAAGGTGAACCTCCGCCCCAGTCTCAAGTCTTTTGCAGACTCCAAGAGGTTTTCTTCCAAGATCGCCCTGTATTTGGCTCCATCCATCTTCCCATCAACTCTGACCAGCTTCCCTGTCCCTGCTGAAGAGAAGCACCCCCAGAGCATGATGCTGCCACCACCATATCTGACAGTGGGGACGGTGTGTTCAGAGTGATGTGCAGTGCTAGTTTTCCACACAGAGCGTTTTGCATTTTGGGCAAAAAGTTCCATTTTGGTCTCATCTGACCAGAGCACCATCTTCCACATGTTTGCTGTGTCCCCCACATGGCTTGTGGCAAACTGCAAACGGGACTTCTTCTGGTTTTCTGTTAACAATGGCTTTCTTCTTGCCACTCTTCCATAAAGGCCAACTTTGTGCACTAATAGTTGTCCTATGGACAGATTCCTCCACCTGAGCTGTAGATCTCTGCAGCTCGTCCTGAGTCACCATGGGCTTCTTGGCTGCATTTCTGATCAGCGCTCTCCTTGTTCGGCCTGTGAGTTTAGGTGGACGGCCTTGTCTTGGTAGGTTTACAGTTGTGCCATACTCCTTCCATTTCTGAATGATGGCTTGAACAGTGCTCCGTGGGATGTTCAAGGCTTGGGAAATCTTTTTGTAGCCTAAGCCTGCTTTAAATTTCTCAATAACTTTATCCCTGACCTGTCTGGTGTGTTCTTTGGACTTCATGGTGTTGTTGCTCCCAATATTGTCTTAGACAACCTCTGAGGCCGTCACAGGGCAGCTGTACTTGTACTGACATTAGATTACACACAGGTGTACTCTTTGCAGTTATTTATTTGTAAAAAATGTTTGGAATCATGTATGATTTTCGTTCCACTTCTTATGTTTACACCACTTTGTGTTGGTCTTTCACGTGGAATTCCAATAAAATTGATTCATATTTGTGGCTGTAATGTGACAAAATGTGGGAAAGTTCAAGGGGGCCGAATACTTTTGCAAGCCACTGTACATACATGAGTTGAAAGACAACCTTATATTGAAATTGTCTCTGTTAACACGGTGTAGCAAGGTCTGGCTGGAGGACCTATTAAGTTCCCCAATGGCAAGGTGTCTGTCCTCTTTCACAATTCACAATCCATTTTAATTGCTGCTTCGCTTAGAATACATGTTGATTACTTAATTCACCCAAACTGCACTTGACAGAAAAACTCCCTTTTAACATGAAGAAACCTGCAGCAGAACCAGGCTCAGGGAGGGGCAGCTATCTGTTGCGACTGATTGGAGTGATATTTCCTAGAACAAATTAATAATTAATTTTTAATTAAAATACTAAGCTCTTGTAACCAGAATTGGCTGAGCATTATGTTTTACAATGTGAATACTCTGAACAAATTTGATGAAAATGGATAGCTTAGTACAGTGGTGTCGAACTTTAGGCCTCAAGAGCTGCTGTCCTGCAGGTTTTAGATCTCACTGTGGGTCAACACAACTGAATCAAATGATTAGTTCATTTCCAGGCCTCTGTAGAACTTCAAGACATGTTGTTTTCCAACACAGCCATTTAAATCAGCTGTGTTGGATCATGGACACATCTAAAACCTGCAGGACACCGGCCCTTGAGGACTGGAGTTGGACACCCCTGGCTTAGTAGAACCAGCAGTGGAAGGCTGGTTGACTGGAATGTTGACTTCCTCATTACTGTGCTTTATTGCAGTACTTAGGTATACATCTGGGTTTTGGATACTGCGTAATGCTGTGCGCCTTTTTTAATGGTAACAGGAAGGCTGCTGAGAGACCAGTTCTGTCCCACAACTAATTTCCCCTTGTGGGACAATAAAGAAATTGAATTTTATGTCATTGCAAGCGTTACGTATCTGGTTTGCTGCGGTTGGAATACTGTTTCAAACTCAAATTCTTCTTCTGTCTTAAATATCCAATGCTGTTTGCTGATCTTTTCTTGTATGAAACAGTGGTTGGTATCGGTCATTTCCATATTTCCAGGATAGAGTGCCTCATAACGTGCTCCATAGCTACCTGGCCCAGAGATCAATTATCAGTTACTTCATTAAATGAAATGCACACTTTTCCCCTAACACCTGGTGGTTATCAGGGGTAACTGATGCGTGAATAGAGCTTTACCAGCTGATTTCATAGCAACTGCAGGAACCTTCAGCAACCTGTTAAGGGGATACACATCTTTCCCTTGCAACCAGCCTGTGTGACTGAGGGCAATGAGCCACCACATGTAGCCGACAATGCCCGGCCACATGTGGCGAGAGTACGCAGGCAGTTCCTGGAGGATAAAGGAATTGATGCTATTGACTGCCCCTACTTTTACCTATCCTACGTTCAATAGAGCACTTCTAGGACAGTATGTTTCAATCCACCTGATGCCACCAGGTTCAGCCTCAGATAGTCCAGGAACTTAGTGATGCCCTGGTCCAGATCTGAGGGGAGATCCCCCAGGACACAATTTGTCATTGTCAGACATGCATGTGGGGCCATACAAACTCAAAAGTACCTTTTTGAGTTGCTGAAATGAAATTTTGTCAAAATGCACTAGCCAGCCGCATTTTTTTTTTCATTTTGATTTTTGGGGTGTCTTTGAATTTAGCATTGTGTGGGGTGATAATTTTAATTCCCATCAAACAATATGGCATCCTTTTAATTTTGTGTTATGAGAACTAAAGTATGTAGTGAAAAGCCTACATTTACAAGTTACTTCTAAATGGCGGATGTCCTGGATTTCAGATTTTGTATCAGAAGCACTCTGCAGGTTTGCTCTGCGGACTGGTTCACAGTTATATAAACACCCAGCCTACACACAGTGCTGCTAACATCTTTACTCCTTTAAAGTAAAAAAAAAAAAAATCATTAGTAACACTGTGAGTCACATTCCTACTTCAGTCCCTGCGATCAGAGAGTAACACAGACATTTCATTCGTGGCTTTTTGTATAAAATAAAAACAAACAAACAACTCTACATAGCGCTTACTGGTTACTCATAATTGCTGAAAACGCTGTAACATCTGCACCTGGACGGGTGAATAGTGAACTTTCCCTTGGCGGTGCAGAAGCAGCAAATGAACTTGTCTTTGCTATCTGTCATTTTTACTGAAGTACTGTTTGGCAATGCAATGTGGCAATGTTATTGATTATTACTACTAGTAATGGATTAAAAATTAAACACTGAAAATTCTGAAACCCATTGAACCGCACCATAACTCTTGAATTTAAAGGTGTTTTTGCATTTATTTATATGTTTTATTGGTCCGTGCCACTGGGTCTAATTTTTTTCTTTTCAGTTCCCCTCTCTTATTTACCAAGAGACCCTCGCGTTGGGTATTTCCTCCTTTCTGTACTCAGGAAGCTCATGTGTGCGTTTACAGACATCGACTATTGCAAATAGATATAAGTTTAAAGCAGTGTTGCTCCTTCAGCTTGTAGAAGCCATAGGTGCTCAGCTATAAAGTCACCCTTTAACTACTGCGTCTCTTAAGTTGTTGATTAGTTATATTTTAAAATTGTACCCATTACTTTTGAAGAACTCCTTGGTTTAGGTCCATGGTGCACATCATGCGCTCAGATCCAGGTTGGATCCAGTTCAGGTCCCAATTCAAAGCTGTTAATATGCTTTCAGAATCAGGCTCCTTAAAGATCTGGATCTATAACTGGCAGACTAGCTTACAAACACTGAGGCAGCACTGAGAATTAAGACCTTAATTTTTAAAAATCTAATAGTTATCAGGGTGGATATCTGTTCACCTAGGTGGTGGAATTAAGTGTAAAAGTAGTTCAACAAACATAATGTTTATAGCAAACTTAGATTAGATTTGTTAGTTTATTGAAAACAAAACCAGGGTGTAGAGAAATTTATGGGATCATTTTGTTGTCTTCTTTAATCTGAGAATAAAACAATTTCATATTAAACACAGGAACTAAGAAACCGAAATAGTACAGTGAGATAAGGTGGGTTGTATGTACCAGTCATGGTGGGCAGTCTTAGAGTTTTCTTAGCTTTGAATTGGGTCAAATTGTTCTTTAAAGTTAAAGTCGGTTTTTCTACATTTGCATTATTTGTTATCAAATTGAGCCTCTGGTTTACTCATCATAATCCATATTTGATAATGTTCTGTCTCTGGAGGTCAGTGTCTATTTTGGCAGATAGAGTGAAAAACCTCTGTTCTGTAAATACGTGACAGGTGATGTCTATTCTGGATTGAATTTGAGCTGAAAATATATTAATGGAGATGTTGCCACTTGACATCTTGATAAACGTAATGACTTTATTATTATTGTCAGCCCCAAGTTTTATATTTTCTTTGGCTAAAGCATAATGTTCATTTTATTATGATCGACATTAGAGTCTAAAGGTATGATAAAGTTTGGTAAACGACTCTTGGCCCGTCAGCTTTTCAAAAAAAACGATAGCAGAGGTGAAACGTTGCCTGGTGACACTGCAGTCGCTATTAACTCGTCTTTTATCTGGAGTCTGTGGGCTAGGATAAACACAGAAGGACTCGTAAAGTCTTTGATACGTGCTAAGGTGAGTGTTACACTTTTAATTGTCGGCCAGACTCGACATTGAATGTCAGTCAGTGATGGACAGCACCAGATTGTTATCATTGGTGATTGATAGCTGTTCTCAACAGTGGACATATTGAGCCTGTCAGATAGTGACATGGACATATTGAGTTGTTTTTTGAGTATTGCAGTGTGAGTTCCTGTATCCCAGCCCTGTTGCTAAAAAGTATTCATGTTCTAGTTTTTGACCTTTGGTCATGACCATATAGTGTTTTGGTGGTGGGGAATCTAAGCATCTGCCTTTGCACCACTAAGTCAGTGTTGGGATCTAAAACAGATTTGCAATAAGTTGTGGTAAGTTCAGTAAAAATGAACTGAACTGTAAGAAGGGTTTTAAAGCAAAACACCACACAGATGGGTGTGAGTTTGTCTAACAACTGGAAAGTTAATGTAGCAATTTTTTTTTTTTTAAATCTCGTGCAGTCCTTTTCTTTGGGTTCTTCTATAGCTTAGCTGGCCATCTGCTAATTGGAATGTTGGTGGTTCAATCCCTTGATTCTCCATTCTGCATGCCAGAATATAAACCCCAAGTTGGTGTTGGGGTGTGAATGCGTGTGAATATTCGATAGAAAGCACTTAGGTGAAAAAGTGCTTATGTGAATGTGTATGAAAGCACCTTGAGTGCTCAAGTAAAGTAGAACCAGTCCGTTTACAATTTACCATGACAACGTAACCAGTAGTAATACAGCTTTCATGTCCCAAAATAATCCACCAGGAATATGCACGAACACGTGATTCCTGCTAGATGCTAGCTCTATTTCGGCTTATAGAAAAACTGAACAGGTTATGCCCCATATGTCAATACTACTCTGATGGCTTTGGTTTTAGTTTTGAGTGATCTAAAAACCTCTACCCACATTTCGGACAGGAAGTGATGTTACCTTTGTAACAAAACACTCAAATATCATTGTGCTTATTTGCAGCCACTGACAATGAATTAGATCAGTTATTAGTTACAAGCTGCTATATTTTGCTAGAACAACTCAGCACTGGAAGAAGCTTCTGTGTGCATAAACAGTTCTGCATTCCATAACCTCACTGTTTGCTTCCAGAGGCTGCCCTTGAGCAACTATTCTTTCCAGCCATAAATGCCCTTTAATGCAGTCAAAATGAGGCGTAGGAGCTAGTAAGTGGTTTCCATTTGTAAAGTAAACTAACTCCAACTCACAATATCCCATGTAATATGGATGAAATGCATTAAGAATGAGGGGAAGAATACTGTTAGTGAATGGGTCAATTGCTCAAGGCTTCAAACCCCAAAACACAGTTTCTGTGTCTACAGTTTAACTGCAAAGCAGAGATCAGTATGCAAATTAAAAGTTAGTTATGCAACATTAAGTAGAGTGACCAAATATTTATGCATTATTTGCTCTTGTAATTAGCTTATATTCATTTATGCACCGTGGATGCGACTGCCTACACACATGCCAGCCTGTGATTTGTGGCTCTCAGACGAATTCACTAATCAGCTTTGACCTACTCAGAAAATATTAGGTTCTATTAGGAGCCTTGATTTTGTGTGTGTTACTTAGGTATATGCTTTAACTTATGAAACCACTGGCCCTCTTGTATTTTGCAGCTTTCTTTCCTTAAAAATCAGTTTCCTTGCTGTCTGATGTGGCAGTCTGCCCACAGTTGTTAGTTGTGATTGAGAGTCAGGAGATGCCACCTCAGTGAAAAGGGCTTTTTCATCCGCAGGTGGAAAGCAATCATAACTTCAATTTTTCAGCAGCTAAAAGTGGAGCAGCAGATCACACAATTCAGCAGTTCCTTTCTTGTTTCACTTGTGACTCAAAAGATTCCCCTTTAGGTCTCTGACTGTGATTCTGATGTTGTTTTTTTCACTTTTGGTCAAACTAACCTGTTCAATTTTTTCATTTTTCTTAGAGTGGTCCTGGCTGCTGAAAGCAAAAAGCTATGTTGTCCTTTGTGCCTCCTGCTCATGTGTTGGCTCTTAAACATTCACACACATCTATCCATCAAAATGGAAATGGAAAGGTCAACAGATTTACAGTACATGCCACAACCTGTGGGTTTGCAGAACCCTTAGAAAAAGTTTCTATTTCTATGCTGAAGGGCAGGCTTGCAGAAATATTCAGTTAAATTTTTGCATCATACTCATATTTTTTGACATAGTTCTTTGTGTGGTTGTTGTTTTTGTTAATGTCCTTTTGCAAATATCGATTATACAGTAAAAAAAGTGAGACATTTCCTTTTAAAAAGTCTTAATTATTTTTGACAAGTCTTTGATTTCAGACTGGGGTTAATCAGGCTTCTTATTTTTTTCTGCTATCAACATTTGTTTGAAATAAGATCTGCTGTTTATCAGCTGTAGATAGCTAACTAGTTAACAACCTACAGTTTAGCTACCCACAAGTACATAACTAGGCAACACGAGGTGGTTAGAAATTCAGTTTATGATAAGCGAGCTATTCAGTTAGCTGCTAGTGGCTAGCTAGCTAGCTTGCTACATAGGCTAGCTAGTTTGGAATTGGACAAAGACTTATAAAACATGTATAGGTTCACCTCTTCGTGTTTTAAAACTTTAATAGAAAAATTATCTGTGCAATGATAAACATGAACAGCTGTGGTTAAGAACTCTATATCATGTACTATATCTTTACATTGTGTATCCTTTTTTTTATAATACTGCATTGTTTTCCTTCTGTTGACTGTTTAATGTTGAGTTTTTGGAAACTGAACTTGAGGGGCTCTGAAGACACTTATTTATCATTCATAACTCAGCAAAACCCTAATTCACACACCAATCTATCATCTATATTAATCTAAATTGAAATTGAATACAAATTATCATACTATATTTCGTAAGACTTTAAACTAAATAGATATATGGTTATTTTTAAAAATGCAGGTTTCACCATGGACTCACTGCTGGAGACTACTACATACAATACATACTATAAAATCATTGAACATATTTTTGTAGAAGGTCTAGAAGGTCTATAGAAATTTTTATCTGTTTACAGCCACTGGTATACAGCTTCCAGCTGATTCTTTAAGTGTTAGTAAGCCTGCTTTCTGCAGTAAATTGGCATCTTTCTGTGGGTAACCATGACTTGACCTGCAACTTACAACAGTTTCTGAGAAGGTGCTATTTTTATTATGAAATGTGATAAGGTACAGATGAATCAATCAAAAATAAATATGCAAAATATGAAAGCTTAATGTTGTTGCACTTTTGCAGGGACACATTTGCTCTAAGAATAGGCACCTTTGTACACTGAAATATAGAATGACTAAGTTATAGAAGAGACAGAGAAGAGTTTGTGAAAGACCTCACACAACAATGTATTGACTAAGCTTTTTCAAGAAATGTACAACTGCACTGTTTTGTAGATTGTTTTTAAAGGTCCAGACGTTGCTTCTTCCAGTGTTTCAGCAGTGTAGATTAAGCCATCGCAAGAGCCAAAATAATTATTTTCTCAAGAAGACAGTTAGAATCCCAGAGTTCGGCATTGAGCCAAAAATAGGTCGTTTGCAAAGATTTGAAACTTCTTGTTCAGACATATTGATTGTCTTACATCAGTCCATAAGTGCCAGACCTATGGAACATAAAATTAGACCGGAGGCTTTGGTTTTATTCACATCTCCAGCAAGGTTTTAGATTGGATGTATTTAGAAATCTGGAGTATCTGAAGCATCTTCGTCATATTTTCATTTGAGCAAAACTGCCACTTATTTCCTGGTACATATTAGTAGTGTTATTTAAAGACGAACTTTAGTAGGCAGGATATGTTTCTACAGGCATGTCTGGTTTCCAATATTGACCTTGAGCAAGCCAATAAACATCATTAATTCAGCCCATTTTTGCTCCTGAGTTTATTTCCCTTGTGACAACTCTACGAACTAGAAAGAACTCAAAGTTTTTATACCCATCATCTTTCCTTTCAGAAAGCACTTGTTTTTGTTGGATTTTTGTTTTTGCTACAAAGCAACTGATACTGCTTATCCAGCTGCAGAACTCTTGGTGGTTTCACCCCACAGAGAGCACAAAGCATGCCACAGAATACCAAATTATTTGGGCTCATCAACAAAGGAATAGTTTATGGAGTCCCTGTACCCTCAGCGTTTGGGTGTAGGGCAAGCAACTGCCAAGACTAGAGCGAAGGAGAACAACATCAAAGCTCATGTGTTGCAGCGACATCCCATCAAGTGGACGGTGATGTGTCAAAGATCATATTTGCACTGGGGTGGCAAGACATTATAAAAATGCAGAGCAAAACAGGTTTTTAAGGGGTTTGAACCAAGTGGAAATTGGCTTCCCTGATGTATTTTTTTTTTTTTACCTGTATCTGCTTGAAAGAGTGGAAACGGTTGCTGAGATTCCTGTTGTGTCCCAACCAAAGAGGTGTGTGCATTGCCAGTATTATCACACTCCCTGCATTGATGGAAAAGTTCCCTGTTTACACTAAAAGAACTGCAGAACATAATGCAGGAGTGGCTGTCATCACTGACCATTAACACTTTCCGCATAACGTGACATGGCAGAAGTACTGAGACGCCTTCGAATGTGTGTTTGCGTATGTGCTTTGACAGTCGTCATGCAGGTAAATGATGCAACTCCCTGAAACAAAAGGCTTCATCATAACAAAAGGTGTACATGCATAGAGCTATAGATAGTACAGTGTGCTGGCAATATCACAGTGATAAAAGAGAGCCTTACGGCAGAGGCCAAGCCCTTATTACAACAACTGTGGTCACAATAAGCCGACTGTAATACATCAGCCTCTGCATGCATAGCTTGTCTTACTTTCTAAGCTCTTCTTCTGGGAATCAAACAAATTCCTTCAGCAGTACCTGAAAGCATCATTTAGTCTCACTCTGATGCCTCTGTATTCTTTTTCTATGCGCTTGTAGCAAAAGTTCTTATCACTGTTTGACTTTTTTCCCCTTTCTCTTGTTACCTGGCTTTCTGGCTTTCTGTCTACAGCTGTGTTTTAGCATTTATCATTTTTCTCTTTTGTCTTTCAGAATAAAGTTATGACCATTGATGCTGTGAAGGTCAAACTGCAGGTAAGAATCCTAATCCACAATATCTGTCTTTAAAACGATAAAATCTTCTTTTTCTTCCCCCATTCCTGTCCAAACGTACGTGTGGGTCATTTTTTTAATAATAAATCTCCAGCAACTATTATCCATGGTGTAAAATACGTCTCCCATACATCTTCATTTCCTGCTGTGGGAGGGGCAAAAAGTGCAAATGATGACTTAATGGGGCCTTAGTTAATCTCTATCAGTCAATTAGCCTGCCGTTCTGCCTGACTGAAGACACAAGAGGGAATTGCAGACTTTCCATCAGATTATCAAGCCTGGAAGTTATCAACAAAAGACACAGACAGGCAGAGAGACCAATGACTCTTGGCCGTTCCAAAACCGCATTAGCTACTGTCTGATGGTTTTTTGCACCTCAATTACACAATGCTAACGCTCTCTCTCTTTATCTTTCTCATCTTTAATCCATCCACGTCCATCCATCTGTCTGTCTGTCAGATGGCATATTTCAGGTGATACTTCATGAATTAGTTTAATGAAACTTTACGTATCTTTAGACTAATTACATTATAGCATAAGTGGAAATGTGACTGCTGAGTTTAAGCTGCACTATTACCAAAATGTTTATGGCAGTAAAAAAAAATCAAGTCATTCAGTCAAATCTTTAAAACTTTTCAAAAATCCTGTAATATTGTTTTATGGTTGAGTCACACACGGGTAAAAACAGGATGATAGCCTCCATGAAACTAAGAAAAGTTGCTGGTTATCCATTAACTGCTCTGAATGTTTTTGCATTGGTAGCTTGGTAGTTGCACCAACTGGTCGCCCACAGGTTTAATGTGTAAGACCACAAACCTCGGGAAAAGTGTTTTTGATTGTAAGATGATTGCACAGGTTGCCTAACTGGGACTGACTGCAATCGCTCTCAGACAGACTTACAAAGATTTGCAACTAATGTTTGATTTATAAATGCAGACAGATTGCCAGCATGTTGCAATTAGTCTGAGTCAGTCTGTGCTGATAAGCAATAACTGTACAACTTTCAAGCTCATTTAATATTAACATTGGGTCTTGTAGGTACAAGAACTCAATTATCCTTACACGTGTATAGCAGAAAGCAGTAAAACATCCACTTCTGACTCGCTGTAGACTACTTTCATTATAACGCACTCACCTATGATAAAACATCCTTATCTGCACTAGGATGTTTTATCATAGGAGTCATTTTAGCATATTCGGTTCTACTTTGGCTCATGTTCTTGATTTGACATGTCTCCGATGATGACTGGATCACCTGTAGAGACATATCTAAAATGTTTGATCTATATTAGTTGGTTTTTCTCATTAGTTAAAATTGACTGAATGGAGTAAATGGAATTGAAAAGATTAAAATGAAGGGAGAGGAAAATTAAAGAAGTATAAAGGTGAGAGCAAAACCAATTAATCACATGCTGGAGATTCATTCAAGAAAGTCCAAGCTGTTTTGGTGAGTGATAACACAAGTTACAACAGCAGGTACCAGAAAAGGAGAAATATGGGATAACATTAAAGAGTGAAGGCCGTTAATGATTTCTTCAGTACAAGGCAAGAATGGTAATGTTCAGAGGAGTTAAATTTGATAAACAGCATCCTCTATAAAACTTGAGTCAGTGGACTGTGACTATGTTACGTTCAGTAGAAACCTGAATATACAGGGCATCTGCATCTTTACTTGTTCCACATTCTGTTTTGTTACAGCCTTAGTCCAAAATAGATTACATTCATTTTAAATTCTTACAAATGTATTAAAAATAAAAACCAAAAATGTAATGTGTATATAAGATCCTGTTTCCACTGATCGTGTGTCGGATGTCTCTTCAACTCAAAAATTAAATATGCAAGAAGTTCAACCAAACGTTTTTCACTTCGTCATTATGAGGTGTGTGTAGAATTTTTCTAGTGCAAAATAAATTTAATACATTAACAAAAGGCTGGAGCTTAGAAAGGACTGGATTTCCTGTGAAACTTTGATTAGGCTACTCTAAAACCTTCATTTTATTTGTCTGAGCCATTTAGACTTGCTGGTGTGTTTTGGGTAATTGTTCTGCTGCATAACCCAAATGTGTTTGAGCTTAAGGACACAAATGAATGGCCAGACATTCTCATGGAAGATATTCTGCAAACTTTCCAAAACTTTTGTCTCATCAGTTCACAGAATATTTTCACATCTTGGGAATCATGAAGAGTTTTTTTTGTCAAATGCGAGAAGAGAATTTGTTCTTTTTGGTCATTCGTAATTGTGTCCTTCTCTTCCACAGATGCCATTTTTTCCTAGTCTATTTTTTATTGTTTTACGACAGCGAGACCTGGAGGGGCGTGATTGGGAAGAACGGCCCCCCTGATCTGAACCTGAGCGGTGCTTTGTTATTGGACTTCTGTGCAAATCACAATTTGGCCATAACGAACACCTTGTTCGAACATAAGAGTGTCCATAAGTGCACGTGGCACGAGGATGCTCTAGGCCGCAGGTCGATGATCGATTTTGTAATCATATCACCAGACCTGCGACCATATGTTCTGGACACTCGGGTAAAGAGAGGGGCTGAGCTGTCACCTGATCACCACCTGGTAGTGAGTTGGATCAGGTGGCGGGGGAGGACGCTGGACAGACCTGGTGCACCTAAATGCATAGTGAGGGTGTGCTGGGAATGCCTAGTGGAGGCCCTAGTCCGTGAGATCTTCAACACACACCTCCGGCAGAGTTTCAACAGCATTCCAAGGGAGACTGGGGACATTGAGTCTGAATGGACCATGTTCAGCATCTCCACTGCCGAAGCTGCTGCATTGAGCTGCAGCCGCAAGCCGGTTGGTGACTGTCGTGGTGGTAATCCCCGAACCAAATGGTGGACATCAGAGGTGAAGGGAGCCACCAGGCTGAAGAGGGAGTCCTATCGGGCTTGGTTAGCCTGTGGGACTTCGGAGGCAGCTGATAGGTACCGACAGGCCAAGCGGAATGTGGCTCGGGCAGTGGCTGAAGCAAAAACTCGGGTGTGGGAGTAGTTCGGAGAGGCCATGGAAAAAGACTTTCGGACTGCCCCGAAGAGATTCTGGCAAACCGTCAGGCATCTCAGGAGGGGAAAGCGGTGCTCTACCTGCACTGTGTATAGTGCTGGCGGAGCGCTGCTGACTTCGACTGAGAAAATTGTCAGGCGGTGGAAGGAATACTTCGAGGACCTCCTTAATCCCACTGACACGTCTTCTGAGGAGGACGCAGAGTCTGGGGATGAGGGTGATGACCCGACCTCTGGTCACTGAGGCAGTGTGAAATGCACTTCACACACGCACAGTTGTTTGTCGCCAGATGCCACGTTTATTTCTAGTTTTCATTTATCATGATAGTCCACAGTCTGACAGCTCCGGTCTCAGCTGATTTCCAGCCTCTCCTCCGCTCCTCTCCCGTCTCACTATAAAAGGGGAAGGACACCATTATTAGTCCAAACGCCATCAGCTGTTCTCACCTGCGTCTCCAGCACCGCCCCGTTGAGCTCACTGCACCACTCCTCCCCTGCAGCCGCGCCCGGGACCACACCTCCGCCACAGGCAGTTAAACAACTCCTTGGTGGCAGAGCCCCTGGTGTGGATGAGGTCCGCCCCGAGTTCCTGAAGGCTCTGGACGTTGTAGGGCTGTCCTGGTTGACACGCCTCTACAATGTTGCGTGGAGATCAGGGGCAGTATCCCCGGACTGGCAGACCGGGGTGGTGGTCCCCATCTTTAAGAAGGGGGACCGGAGGGTGTGTTCCAACTACAGGGGGATCACACTTCTCAGCCTCCCTGGGAAACTATCCCTATACAACCATTGCAAGAGCTTGGTTCGCATTGCCGGCAATAAGTCAGACTCGTTCCTGGTGGGTGATGGGCTCCGCCCTTTGTCACCGATTCTGTTCATAATTTTAATGGACAGGATTTCTAGGCGCAGCCAAGTGGTGGAGGGCTTTCACTTCGGTAGCCTCAGAATCTCATCTCTGCTTTTCACGGATGATGTGGTTCTGTTGGCTTCATCGGGTGAAGGCCTCCAGCTCGCACTGGAACAGCTCGAGGCCGAGTGTGAAGCAGCGGGAATGAGGATCAGCACCTCCAAATCTGAGGCCATGGTTCTCAGCCGGAAAAGGGTGGAGTGCCCACTCCGGGTCGGGGATGAGTTCCTGCCCCAAGTGGAGGAGTTCAAGTATCTCGGGGTCTTGTTTGCGAGTGATGGGAGAAGGGAGCCTGAGATCGACAGACGGATTGGTGCTGCGGCCGCAGTGAGGCGGACACTGCACCGGTCCGTCGTGGTGAAGAGGGAGCTGAGTGTAAAAGCGAAGCTCTCAATTTACCGGTCAAACCGCTCCCTACCCTATATATACAGGGAGTGCAGAATTATTAGGCAAGTTGTATTTTTGAGGAATAATGTTATTATTATTATGTTATTATTGAACAACAACCATGTTCTCAATGAACCCAAAAAACTCATTAATATCAAAGCTGAATGTTTTTGGAAGTAGTTTTTAGTTTGTTTTTAGTTTTATCTATTTTAGGGGGATATCTGTGTGTGCAGGTGACTATTACTGTGCATAATTATTAGGCAACTTAACAAAAAACAAATATATACCCATTTCAATTATTGATTTTTACCAGTGAAACCAATATAACATCTCCACATTCACAAATATACATTTCTGACATTCAAAAACAAAACAAAAACAAATCAGTGACCAATATAGCCACCTTTCTTTGCAAGGACACTCAAAAGCCTGCCATCCATGGATTCTGTCAGTGTTTTGATCTGCTCACCATCAACATTGCGTGCAGCAGCAACCACAGCCTCCCAGACACTGTTCAGAGAGGTGTACTGTTTTCCCTCCTTGTAAATCTCACATTTGATGATGGACCACAGGTTCTCAATGGGGTTCAGATCAGGTGAACAAGGAGGCCATGTCATTAGTTTTTCTTCTTTTATACCCTTTCTTGCCAGCCACGCTGTGGAGTACTTGGACGCGTGTGATGGAGCATTGTCCTGCATGAAAATCGTGTTTTTCTTGAAGGATGCAGACTTCTTCCTGTACCACTGCTTGAAGAAGGTGTCTTCCAGAAACTGGCAGTAGGACTGGGAGTTGAGCTTGACTCCATCCTCCACCCGAAAAGGCCCCACAAGCTCATCTTTGATGATACCAGCCCAAACCAGTACTCCACCTCCACCTTGCTGGCGTCTGAGTCGGACTGGAGCTCTCTGCCCTTTACCAATCCAGCCACGGGCCCATCCATCTGGCCCATCAAGACTCACTCTCATTTCATCAGTCCATAAAACCTTAGAAAAATCAGTCTTGAGATATTTCTTGGCCCAGTCTTGACGTTTCAGCTTGTGTGTCTTGTTCAGTGGTGGTCGTCTTTCAGCCTTTCTTACCTTGGCCATGTCTCTGAGTATTGCACACCTTGTGCTTTTGGGCACTCCAGTGATGTTGCAGCTCTGAAATATGGCCAAACTGGTGGCAAGTGGCATCTTGGCAGCTGCACGCTTGACTTTTCTCAGTTCATGGGCAGTTATTTTGCGCCTTGGTTTTTCCACACGCTTCTTGCGACCCTGTTGACTATTTTGAATGAAACGCTTGATTGTTCGATGATCACGCTTCAGAAGCTTTGCAATTTTGAGACTGCTGCATCCCTCTGCAAGATATCTCACTATTTTTGACTTTTCTGAGCCTGTCAAGTCGTTCTTTTGACCCATTTTGCCAAAGGAAAGGACGTTGCCTAATAATTATGCACACCTGATATGGGGTGTTGATGTCATTAGACCACACCCCTTCTCATTACAGAGATGCACATCCCCTAATATGCTTAATTGGTAGTAGGCTTTCGAGCCTATACAGCTTGGAGTAAGACAACATGCATGAAGAGGATGATGTGGACAAAATACTCATTTGCCTAATAATTCTGCACTCCCTGTACACACATATATATATATATATATATATATATATATATACATATATATATATATATATACACATGCTTGTAATCGCTTAGTTAGCCTTTTGGCTTTGTGTTCTACAAATTCCAACCTCCAGACTCAATGCAGAATTTGTCTTAACATAAAGATGCTGTTTTAAATTTAGTTGCTAAACTGCTAAGCTATTAATCTATCTATTTAGTTGTTCACTATGCCAACTGATGTTCTGTTCATCCTGCTCTTCCTTCCTCCCTTCTCTCTCAGATATGGGACACTGCTGGTCAGGAGCGTTTTCGGAGTGTCACTCACGCTTACTATCGTGATGCTCACGGTAGGATTCCTCAATTTGTGTTTGTGAGAACCTCTTTGGTTGTGACTGACATGCCTTCTCTCCACTCTCTATTTTCTCCTGACACAGCCAGACTGTTCTGACAGACATTTCATTGCCTTTGTTTTCTTCAAATGTGTTACTGGCACCAGCAGGCACGCTGCTCCCTGTTGTTCCCTCATACCTGTTGAGATTGCAAAAACATGCATGTTGCTTTGATAGACTGTGGTGAGTGTAGGTGTGCATGCGTGTGTGTGTGTGTGTGTGTGTGTGTGTGTGTGTGTGTGTGTGTGTGTGTGTGTGTGTGTGTGTGTGTGTGTGTGCGTGTGCATTTCCACCTGTATTTCTCACGTTGCCGGGACATGAACTTCCTTACTTCTTGGTACAAAAAGCAAGCCATTTTAACACAATTAATACACTTTGCCACTGAGTCTTGGTTCTGTAAGTATTGGCTGAGTATTGGTAAGTGATGGAATCACAATACTCTTAGTTTGTGCATGTGTGTGTGTGTGGGCACACGCATTTGCCAGAGGCTCAATGCTGTGTGCAGGTTCTTTTAAGCGAGAGGCTAACCACTGGGTGGGAAAATGAGCCTGCCTCTCACACAGTGGGGAATCGGAGGGGGGGGGGTATTGGGGAGCTCTGAGCTATTCCCACATGTGCTTGTGAGGGTGTATGTGTGTGTAGTAGTTATATCTCGAACAGCCCCGCTGAGTACTGATAACAGTTTGCCTCAGGCCAACCTGAATGAGCAGGTGTAGTCGAACACACACACACACACACACACACACACACACACACACACACACACACACACACACACACACACACACACTTGCTGGCATTAACTGAAACGCGAAATCTGCTCAGCAGCATATAAAATAGCAAAATGATGGGACGTGGCTGAAAACGTGTACCCGATTGTGTCCGTTATGTATGGGTGTGCACTTGGCTTTGATGAGGTTTGCATGTGTTATACATAAGTACGTGTGTGTGTGTGTGTATGATGGCCAGTTGCCCAGCATCATTCTGATCTGTCAGTGCAACAGTTTAGCCTCACTGATCTTTAACAAGGCACCAAGGGAACCTCAAACCAGCTCCTCTGAGTTGTCCGTCTGTTGCTGACTTTTAAATAAAGCTCATTCGCTCTGACAGACAGGACCAGGGGAGGGAATCCAGCCCAAATGCAGCCGTCACGAAAGCTGTCTACTACTGTGAACTAATGGACAGTTTTTCGTGACTCAGACTTTGAAATGTAGAGATCCCACAGTCAGGGGTCTCGTTTCCATTTCTGAGCACCGCCAGGTAAAAGTGAGGAAGTCCAAAGTGTGGAAATAGTAAACAGATTTAAGTCAGTAGTTTAAAATCTGCAATTTTAATTACAGTTAAAGTCTCACAGTCCTGTCAAGGAAGATAAAGTTTCACTGCTTATACTTCTTTATTATTTTCTTTTATCTCTACATGGATGATTAGCTGAGTGCATATGCTCTCTGTCAAGCTCATTACTGGTTACTGATTCGATGTCTTTGGAGCTCTTCGCTATAGCCCGTGCTCTCTGTCACTGATCTGCTCCACCGCCATCTGCTGTATTGTGCACATAAGGTAGTATGCTGAAAAGTGTCTACATGAAAATGTCACGGCTTGCCAGATCAGACAACAGACTTCACACTGCTGGTTGTGTCGCTACACAACACACAATGAGTCATAACTCATCTCCCCTCCTGCTTGTATTTGTTGGTGACTGACACATAACCAACCTTGTGATACTTTACAAGGCACACTTGGTATAATAAGATAACAACGAAAACTTGACTGCAAAGATGGAAACCAGTCATACAAAGCAGGCAGTTGCACTTTATATTTGTATTTAATAGTGCTGTCAATAAATGAAAAACAAAACAAAACTAATTAAATTCACAGTTGTCTGTAATTAATCGCGATTAATCGCAATTACTTGATCCTGATTACTTGATTTTAACTGCATGCGCTAACTGCGTTAACTGCATTAAAAGTTTTAATTTCAATGCGGATTAATTTGCGTTAACTCATTTTTGGTTTAATTTAAGCAATAACTCACAGTTGGGAGAAGTTGCCCCTTTGCTAATGACTTTACCTAAATGCTATTTGGACTCAGTGTTTGTGAGGACCTTTAGAAGAAGCAGCGAAAAGTTTTGTACATTTTTTTGGGAAACAGTTTAAAGTTTTTTAGTTTTTAAATGTGACCAATGACTTGCCCAAGACAGCTCAGTAGTTGTTGGAGGGGAATGAAGCATGTCTCAGAGTACTACTATGCCCTCTAGACAACTATCGATGTTTGTCTTATTTAATTCTGGCCCCACTCTCACTTTTTATTGTGTCCATGAACAGAGAGCAAAGAAATTCAGACAATCAGTACAAATGAGCTGGTGGTTGGAGTGAGCCCAGTGCAATCTGCCAGGCCCATCTGGTGTAGAGGGTGACGTGAAGGTCCAGCTGGGTCCAGAAACCAGCCGCAGACTCTTTTTTTTCACCCCCTTCTCCCCCAGTGGAACTGACAGTTTGTCATTTCCGCAGCATGGAGCGAAACCACAGGGTACTAAAAAAGAAAAAAAAAGAAGAAAAGCAGACTTGGTGGTTGAGACAAGAAACAAGAGGAGGAAGGCAAGGAAAGGGAGGTATTGAGACATAAAATACTACCAGGGTGGTGTGGGGGGGCTGATGCAAGCATGACAGGGTGATATATTGAAAGATGCTTGGAAAGACAAATTAATTTCTCAAATCAAGAATGGAAACCAAGATGTCTAGAGGAGCAAAGCGGTCAGAACCATTTAACATTGCAAACAACCAGCTTTCATCACAAAAGGCAGCTGACAAAAATCAATTAACGTCAAAGCAGAAAGCAGTGTGAGTAAAAGACTATAATGAAACACTGTAGCACTTTCCTCAGAAGATTTCCTGCATGACAAAACGCCTCATTGCATCTGAACACAGGCGCAAAACAATTAAAACAGTAGAATAAAAGAAGAGTGGAGCTCACGATTTTGAAGTGACTGGTTTCATTTTAGCCACTTAGCATGCTATTACTGAATGCAACTGGCATCTTTAGCGAACACAACTAAAACACAACACCATCACTACCTTTAACTGGGTGTACTCAGTCACTTTGTAACAAAATACCACGTCAGCAAATGGGAGACCTTTCAGCCCGAAATGAAACTCTTCCAAAGTCTTTCCCATTTTTATATCTCACATATAGAAGTAACACGATGAACTCAGTGAAACAGAATAATTGAGTTAATAGATTTAGAGGAACAGGTAATGGCTGCATTAGAGATGATGCCTCCAATGGGTGCTTTATGATTGAAAGGGTTGTTCAGGCAGTATTGTTCTGAATGAGGTGCTTTGGCTGCTTCATTTCCTTATAATGGCCTTCATTGCTTTTGTTACCCATGGTGTAAGGAAGCGGGGTTATGGCACATCTCAGTGAAATGCTCCACTCCATCATTATTGCTGCTATTCACATAGGTTTCTGTCTAAAATGCAATAATCTTTTCAGTCTTTCAGTGTCATCCAAGGTCTTAAATCCAATGTCACAAGTCTTGAAAATGATTAAATCATTACCATTAACATTACTATTGTCCTCTAAGTTGCATAAACTTCAGTCTTGTGTGTTTTTGGAGACAATGTGAATTGATTTTTGTGTTAACAGAGGTATAAAACAAAATCAACATGCATCGTAATATGACAGAAAAAAGACAACACTATGGAAGTAAATGTAGATGGTGTTAATGTTGGGGTCTGTTGATGTTACTACTTATAATACGAAGAAGTGGAGGTACAACCAGTTTTTTTTTAAAACTGAAAAAGTAAGGCATTCAAAGTCAGTTGCACTTTGTAGAAGTTTGAGTATGCTTAATAACTCAAGTATTTAAGTTGGACAGGAAGTCAACAAACATAAAACAACTGATACCAGTGACCAGCAAGGACCTGCTATCACTCAGTATTGCTGTGTGGAACATCACCCAGCACAATCCACTGAACAAAATCATTCAAAAAGCTCATAGGCATTTCACTTATATTGAAAAAGAGAAAATCAATGCTAGAACATTCTAAGTGGCACAAAACCTTATGGGCCACTGTCACCCCTCATCATTACAGTTACTCAAATTGTATTATTAAAGTCTCTGTTGACTGAGCTCAATCAATAAGTAAATTGCTTTTATTACATTTATCAACCCAATGTGCATATCACGTGTGCCAGTTTTGTTTTGTTTTTTCCCCCGATATGACTGTAAATACAAATGTTTGGGAACTCCCCCCTCTCCCTTTTCTATATATTTTCAGCTATTCAACAGATTATTCTCGAATTCTGATGCCCCAAAAGGCTGTTGGTATTTCTAGCAGAGGTCTTATTTGAGATGAACTAATTATTCTTTAAAGGGATGCTGTGATAATTAATTGAATGGAGTCATAAAAGTGACAGGCAAATCGCTGTTTAATGCATAAGTGTCTCAGTTAATTGGTCTACTTTAGAGGGTTTTGAGACTTAACTCCCAAGTGGGATGCAAAAAGGAGAGGCGTGATGTGCACATACTGCAGGAGGTGGAAAAACCAATGTCTGGCTTGCTTGTCAACATCATGACTGGTACTCATGGAGAAAATTAAGCTCCTAATATCCACTAGGTCATTGGCAAGACATTTTGTGTTCGGGGTTTAATATTCACCCCTTTTAAAGTAAATTTTCTCTATTTATGACCCACGAAATGAAAATATTTGAACAGAAAAAATGTAACCTCAAAATGTATTTGCCTTTGAAGTGTAATATCTTTTGGTTTTTTTGAAAATCAGCCTTTTTTTTTTTTTTTTTAGCACGTGGCTATAACACAACCCAATCCTAAGCGTAGATGGGTCACTAGATCACAGGAGCAAATCTACAGCAGAATGACTGAGAAGAAAAGAATGAAGGTGCTGCAATTAGAGACCTGAATCCCAGTAGTTCAATTCCTTGAACTGTTAGTCTGCTAGCTTAATGATTCTGCTTATCAGTACCACTTCCACTAGCAGTATAATCAGCTGATTTCTGTTCATGTGCCGGAGGAGGTAAATAGTGGTGCAGTCTGCAGCTTGGCTATGGACATTTTTATAGTGTGATGGTAGAGTACAAACTCCATCCAGGACAGAAACAACTGCATTATACTGCTAACACAACTTTGGCTCTTTGCAAGCACCTGCACAGATAGCATGCTAGCGCTAGCCAAGAAGCCAGAGTGATGTTAGCTAAGTGAATGCTGACTACAACCCAGTAGGCAGATCCTGAACTTCAACCAATAACAAATGACTGAGCAGTTAGGCCGCAATCTGCATTTCTGCCTGTCCATGTTTCTAAAGTAGAATCACTGTGGGGATAGCTTTAAAGTCTCTTTGTGCTGGTTTTTTATATCTGTGCTGTGTGCTGTGCTTTATGTTCATACCTAAATACTAAGAGAAAAATCATATGTGTGTCCTCATTAGCATAGCGCAGAGCATTTGGCTCTTCAGCTGCTAAATAGCTGCATGTGGCTCCTGAGTTACTGGTTAGAATTAGGGTTAACCGTAGCCCTATTTAATTCTGTGAATACAATAATTATTAGTCTGTTCTCTCACAATTACATCAGCCCGTCTGTCTTTAAATGACTCTTGATGTTAAAGGTTGCCGACGTCCGAGTTAGGGATTTGTGTTGGTGTGTGGGATTGTAGCCTCAGATTTATATTTTTAAATGGTAATTATGAGACAATGTGTTTCAGATTATTTTATGGAGATATGTGAAAGTAATGCAACAAGTAGAATTGATTACTTTCTCCTAGGAGTAATTAAGTGACATAATGCATTACTGTTAAGAAAAGTCTTCTGTGTAGTATGTGCAATACATTACTTTTTTTGCATGAATGCAATGCCATTGGTATGCTGTTTAGCGATGGTGGTGACTCCCCAAGCAGAGCCAATGAGAATCGATTAGGAATCTAATCGATGGTGGAATCGGAATTGCTAAATTTGTACCAGTTCCTATCTGGAGCTGCAATGGTCTAGTCAAAGTCCAGGCGTCGATGTGATATGAGTTTCTGACAATTGGGGTGGTATCCTAAGAGCTGTGCACAAACGAATGTGTACAAACTAATTATGTAAAGAAGAGTTGGCCAGTATTCTTTCCTGGTGATGAATAAAAAACATTAGTTACTGCTGCTAAATGTGGTTCTAACATTAGAATCATGGAGTACCTACAGGGAGTGCAGAATTATTAGGCAACTTGTATTTTTGAGGAATAATTTTATTATTGAACAACAACCATGTTCTCAATGAACCCAAAAAACTCATTAATATCAAAGCTGAATGTTTTTGGAAGTAGTTTTTAGTTTGTTTTTAGTTTTAGCTATTTTAGGGGGATATCTGTGTGTGCAGGTGACTATTACTGTGCAGAATTATTAGGCAACTTAACAAAAAACAAATATATACCCATTTCAATTATTTATTTTTACCAGTGAAACCAATATAACATCTCCACATTCACAAATATACATTTCTGACATTCAAAAACAAAACAAAAACAAATCAGCGACCAATATAGCCACCTTTCTTTGCAAGGACACTCAAAAGCCTGCCATCCATGGATTCTGTCAGTGTTTTGATCTGTTCACCATCAACATTGCGTGCAGCAGCAACCACAGCCTCCCAGACACTGTTCAGAGAGGTGTACTGTTTTCCCTCCTTGTAAATCTCACATTTGATGATGGACCACAGGTTCTCAATGGGGTTCAGATCAGGTGAACAAGGAGGCCATGTCATTAGTTTTTCTTCTTTTATACCCTTTCTTGCCAGCCACGCTGTGGAGTACTTGGACGCGTGTGATGGAGCATTGTCCTGCATGAAAATCATGTTTTTCTTGAAGGATGCAGACTTCTTCCTGTACCACTGCTTGAAGAAGATGTCTTCCAGAAACTGGCAGTAGGACTGGGAGTTGAGCTTGACTCCATCCTCAACCCGAAAAGGCCCCACAAGCTCATCTTTGATGATACCAGCCCAAACCAGTACTCCACCTCCACCTTGCTGGCGTCTGAGTCGGACTGGAGCTCTCTGCCCTTTACCAATCCAGCCACGGGCCCATCCATCTGGCCCATCAAGACTCACTCTCATTTCATCAGTCCATAAAACCTTAGAAAAACCAGTCTTGAGATATTTCTTGGCCCAGTCTTGATGTTTCAGCTTGTGTGTCTTGTTCAGTGGTGGTCGTCTTTCAGCCTTTCTTACCTTGGCCATGTCTCTGAGTATTGCACACCTTGTGCTTTTGGGCACTCCAGTGATGTTGCAGCTCTGAAATATGGCCAAACTGGTGGCAAGTGGCATCTTGGCAGCTGCACGCTTGACTTTTCTCAGTTCATGGGCAGTTATTTTGCGCCTTGGTTTTTCCACACGCTTCTTGCGGGTCGCAATCAAGCATTTCATTCAAAATAGTCAACAGGGTCTGTTGACTATTTTGAATGAAACGCTTGATTGTTCGATGATCACGCTTCAGAAGCTTTGCAATTTTGAGACTGCTGCATCCCTCTGCAAGATATCTCACTATTTTTGACTTTTCTGAGCCTGTCAAGTCCTTCTTTTGACCCATTTTGCCAAAGGAAAGGACGTTGCCTAATAATTATGCACACCTGATATGGGGTGTTGATGTCATTAGACCACACCCCTTCTCATTACAGAGACGCACATCACCTAATATGCTTAATTGGTAGTAGGCTTTCGAGCCTATACAGCTTGGAGTAAGACAACATGCATGAAGAGGATGATGTGGACAAAATACTCATTTGCCTAATAATTCTGCACTCCCTGTGGTTTTTTATGCAGACCTGTGAAAACTTTCTTCTTCACACTAACAGGTACCTGTTTCCAAAAAGCCACACTCCATAGCCAAACTGATTAGCTAGTTTCTCAAAAGGTGCTATTTTACTGCTATGCGGAAAGCATTAATAAGAAGAATAACAATAGATAATGTTTGGCTGTTTGTTTCACCTGCCTCTTCATCAGAATGTCATCAACTTTGCTACAAGCATCTGCAAGATAATATTAGTGACAAAGAACAGTTGTAGAACCTATAGAGGCTACATCTATTTCAGATTAAATCAGTCTCATTACCCAATAATGTTGCTGCTCTGCTCGGCCTCATCCGGTCTTGCCCGCATTCATTTTTTATTCCTTCTATTCCATCTTACTGGGCCACTATTCTTGTCACTAATGAGCAACCATAGACCTCAGTCTGCTGCAGCAGCTTGTGGGGGCGACACATAACCCAACTAAGATCGGAAGGAGGGACAGCAGCAGGGAGAACGCTGATCAAGACAACATCTGTGGCAATGAGGAGAAAGGTAGAAAAGAAAAGATGGAGTGAGAAAGATGGGCAGGAACAAAGAAAGGGGATGAAAAGGGTGTGCATGAAAAAGCAGGAAAGGGTGATTGGAAGCAAAACATTAATGACATTGCTCTGTTCTGGGAAAGCAGCAAGCTGTGCAATTCATCATCAAAATCTATATATTTCTTTCTCATAAGCACATATCTTATATCTACTTGTGTATTTTAAATATTATAATTTATATGCAAGGTCACCATAAAATTTATTTTTTTGGCTTTTTTGGGGGGGTTTGTAGAGAGTTATGATGAAGCTCAAAATCTGCTTGTACTCTCCACTGAATTCATTATTGAGCTAGTGTCATTACTTCTTACTCTACCTGCTTATATTTTTACAGTCTCCTAAAAAGACAGGTGTCAGCTATTTGTGGGTGCTTCCTAGAGAGGAATCATTAATCGCTCTTCATGGTGATAGAGCCACTTCTTTTTATAATGGATGCCATAGAATGAGGACTATTCTGTGCTTAGGCAGGCAAAGAGGTAGAGATGGTAAGTGGTGCTATAGCTGTCGGAGGAATAGTGAAAGTCATGGAAGGAGGGGACTGTGTAGCAATGTCACATTCTCCCTTTCATTTTGACATACAGTAACATCAATGGCAGGACAAAAACTTGCCTGAAGGGATGAAATGAAAATATTTCTCATCGGTGAGAAATGTCATATAGACAAAGGCTTTTTATTAGCAGGGGTCCTTTGCATGGTGTAGAGGTTCCGATGGATTGTGACTCTACTTTGTAAGCTCATGAAAATGTTATGGCACATAAATTAGTGCAATTTGTAAAGTCACCTTTGAAACTTTTCTTTTAAGGCCTGATTTGAGTTGTAATTCTCATGCCTGTATATACTGTATGTTTACCAGATCCACAGATTTGTACACTAAATATAAAAATAAACATGCTTCAGTATGTAGTCTTCTAAGATGGCGACCAGAACTACATTCCACACTTTTTGATTTTTTTGAGTATTGTTCAGGTACTCATATACATTAAATGTAGGGATATTTATTAGTAGAAGTGGGCGATATAGCCTCAAAAAATCTTGCGATTTTGCGATAACGATATTTTGGACAAAACAACGTCATAGTTCAATAGTATTGATGCAGATGGCCACCCCTCTCTGAGCCTGGTTCTAGAAAGGTTTCTTCCTGTTAAAGGGGAGTTTATCATTCCCTCTGTTGCTAAGGGCTTGGTCACAGGGAATGTTTTTATTGTTGGGGTTTCGTCTCTATTATTATAGAGTCTTGACCATAAACTATACACCACCTTGAGAAAACTGTTGTTGTGATTTGGCACTATATAAACACAATTGAACTGACACAGCATACTATTCAGTGACACAGCACAACTTAAAAGCCAAGGCAGTTTTTTCCCTGCAAAAAGCTAAGCAATAGCTTAACAATATTTAACAACAGCAAAAGTAACTGTAAAACTGTCACTGCCCAGACAGTTTTTTACTGCAAACAGCAAGCCAAGACAGATCAATCCCAGATAGTAGACTGACACAGTGTCGACAGTGTCCGGGCAATCAGGTATCCCAGAATACATTTCTAACTGTGGTAATGACAGAGAAAAGTGCCCTGAGCTATGAGTAGAGTTTTGAAATAATACTGTTTCTGTGTCACCAAATGCACAATATTTTAGGGAAGAATGTAGGGGGTTACTCTTCACATGTCTGGTCGATGTGTCGAGATAGCGCTGATCTGCACAAGTGCTCTGATGTTTTCATTAACTGTCAGCTGACTGGTTGCCGCCATTCGTGATACCTGCTGAGAACATCCTCACCACAGAACACTGAGCGTGGGCCGCTTGAAGTAAATCATTCACAGGGGTTTTTTTTCCTGATCAGACATGTTAAACTTAACTGTTTAAATAAATGAATTAAAACCAACAATAAACAATATAAGTATTTTAATACAGCATGGAAAGTGAGCGCTTTTTCACTGGGTACATAAACATATGGATCAGCATTTTAATGCTGTTTGTAGATATTATTGATTCAACTGTACTCTAAACACCAGCTGTCTGTTATGCGTTTTAGAAGTCTACTATAAAAAAAAGAAGCTGTGTATGAATTCCTAGTGTTTTTGAAAACAGACAGTCTGATGATTAATCAGTTACCTTTAATTTAATATACAGGTGTAGAGCTCTTTACCACCTCCTTCCACATCAGTCTAGTGTTTTTGACCTTTCAGAATAATTTCACATTAATGGGCCTTTTACTGGATAACCGAGCGTATAGGCACAGCAGATAATTTGGTGTACTATGTGTTTTTTTCATTGCAAATATAAACCATAACAGTAAAAAGGCAGTAAAGCACATAGTGAAGCCAATTTAATGTCATTTGTTGTGGTGCTGTGTTATCCTGTTCTCAGAAGTATGGACAGGAACTGAAATAATCAGTTAAATATGTCCATTTCAGTCTTTGGGGTTTCTTCAGGAAGGGCATCTGGTGCACAAATCTAACGAATCAAAACATGGAATAACCTGCTCGTGTGAACCCTCGTGAATAAGGGAATAGCTCGTTAGTTATTCATAATTTAACTTTCATTATGGTTGAATATTTACTTGCGTTATGTTTTGCTCAATACCTCACAAACATGCTGCAAACATCACAGTATGAAGTGCTCAAAAATGACTACCGTATATTTTAGACCATAAGGTGCACCGGATTATAAGGTGCATTAAGCGAAACAGAACAGTCAGATAAGTCAAACTTTAATCAACTCATTCTTCTTGCTTCCTCCACTTCTGTACCATTGATTCATTAATGCTGTATTCTCTCCCAGCTGCTCTATTCCCGTGTTGTTGCAGTATATTAATGACTAACCTCGTATTGTGGATGAATTATCTCAGTTGTTCTCCTGACTGAAGTTTGGTCCGTTTGCCGCATCCTGCCATGCGATTGCATTTGTCCCTAACCATCAGGAACCCTCACGTTAACTTTTATTGAGTGGAAAAAGTTATCGTTCATCCTCCAGTTTCACTATGTTTATGTTAGCGATCACGTAGCACATCATTATATACCAGCTAGCCCAACGTCAGTAACCCTACAAACGTCACTGCTGTTTAGTTTTCTGTCTTCATTTATGTCGGAAGTGATAGCAGAGCTGTACATTTGAATTTTTCCACAAATCTCTCAGTCAGAACATGCTATGTCATGTTTAAGTGGAAACTAGCGAGCTAACTTCCTGCTAACTTCCGTTAAATTTAATAAATTCTGTTTTCATGGATGCCTGGATGTTAAACCTAATTGTTATAACTGGTAAAGCATCAGCGCTGATCATTTTATTAAAGATGAAAGAGTTTAGACAGTTTTTAACTGTCAGTGATCCCGCACTGTTCGTTTGACTTTGGGACCTGAAGCAGACGGAGTTTTGGACCCAGATTACTCCGCGAGGCTCCTGACTATGGTAGCCGTAATGCTCCGACAATCCATCAAACGGTGCGGCTTTGTAGCTTACCAAAGTCGTACTAAAGCATTTGACAGATTTTTGAGCGCCGTGTACTACATAAAATCGGTTCGAAGTCAGTAAGCACAACCAGAATTCATACATAAGGTGCACCGGATTATAAAGCGCACTGTCAATATTTGAGAAAATTAAAGGATTTTAAGTGCGCCTTATAATGCGGAAAATACGGTATGTTTAAAATTGGCTAAATTACTGTGGTGGTTACTATAGGTGCATAAAAGGGTCATTTTAGCACATTCGTATGTAGTTGCTTGACAGCATGATGATATCATACGCTTTCAAGGGCCAAGAATGGGCAAGTTTGGTTACGTCTGATCATACCGAAGATGTTAGTGGGAAAAACACACGAAAAAAGACAATATCATAATAATATGATATGTATTATAGCTTAGCTAAAAAAAATGTCACATGCACATGTTAATTATCCTTTATTATAATCTCATTGTTTAACTGTAAAAAAAGACCAAAGTTTAATTAAATAATCATGATTATAAAATGTTACAGTTTCAGGTAAAGTAAGATATTAAGGTGTATTTTGCAAATTTAACATTCAGCAGTCACGATGCTCAACAGCACATTTCTGACTAGGGCTGGGTATCGTCACTGATTTCTAGAATCGATTCAATTCCGATTCACAAGGTCCCGAATCGATTCGATCCACGATTCGATTTAATTCGATTCGATTCGATTTAAATCTGGGAAATTTTGACAGTCAGAAATATAATTCAGATCAGAACATTTACATATTTTTGTATCTATAAAAAGGAAGCTGACACTCGCAAGACTTTATCCAAGCTGTGAGCATCACAGCAGATGCCTTTGTGTCAAAGTAGCTGAAGATAAAACACAGAAAAACATGTAGGTGATTTTCCGGGCCTGGGATTTTATAAAAATATTCTGCAGTACATCGAAAACGAAAGAAAACCATTAATTAATGAACATTACCTCTGACGTTACAGCGGTTTTATTAGAGACACGGCTAAGCATTTTGCATTTTGAATAATTTTAAAAAGTTTCAATTTGTTCAGTATTGAACAGCAGAAATGAGGTTTTCTTTTCGGAAGCATGTAAAAGGGAAAAAAACAGCGGCCAACAGCGCTGTAAGCAACAGTAGACTTGTGCATAACAAGCAAGCGAATAATGAAGAAAGCGAAACTGTTCGAGAGAGGGGGGGGGGAGAGAGGGAGAGAGAGAGAGCTGCGCATCGCAATGGAAGCAAAACAGTAAAAGAATTCATGACGATGTTTATGTGAAGCGTTTGGATCTTCTTTTGCTGCTGGTTCGGTCAATATTGTTTGGAGAGAGATCAAACTAACAGCTTTAGAATCAGCGCATAAAGGGCGTGAACACAAAGCGCGGACCCGGATCAGCGAGCTGTCGGCTTTCAGCCCCGACTGTGAGAAAGGCGACATCTAACTGATTCTGATCCGCTGTGTGTTTAAGTCTATGTGCAGAATCCCTGTACCTGCTCTCATTTACTGTTTGGTGGTTCTTGAAATTTTGTGAGATGTCACCAGAGATTCTGGCATTTCGGACAAAATAAATTTATATTAAAAAATCGATTTAGGATTTTAATGAATCGATTTTACGTTATCCAAGCCAGAATCGATTTTAATCGATGAATCGATTATAAAAACCCACCCCTATTTCTGACCTGCTCCTATTTGCATTTATATGCATACATCTGTATATTCAAAGGAAGGAGAGCAGGCACAGATGATCATCTGAGAGATGATGGATGGCAGTACTCTTTATGGATCACTTCACTATCCATCTCTTCATGCTCAAACTTTCATGCACGCACTTGGATTGTCAAGGTGGTAGTGGCTCACAAAGTCATTCATGTTGTGTATAATACTGATAGTAGTTTGTGCTGGGGTCATATCCAAAGATGAAAGGTGTCTTGGTGGATTGGCTGTCTGAAACTGATATGATATGAGTGAGGATCCTTGTTTTCACTGAGCTGTGGAATGAGTGATGCCACGGTGTGTTGCCTGCATATAAAACACACTTTTACCTTCAGCTTTCTGCCCAAACAAATGTCACAGCAATTAAGGGGAAGTCTCAAACTCCCTCATTTGTGACAAAATGCCTTTTTCTGCTTTCAGTACAAAGTCTGAACATGAGGGCTTTTTTTCTCACATTTTAGTGCCACACATCAGAGAGCTCAAAAGACGTTTCATGTACTTTAACTACTGGACACACACATAGACCGGTGAGAGGTTATAAATGACAGTCGCTAATGTACTTTTCTAAACCATGAAAAACATGCACATTTACACCATTACAAGAAAAAGTAGTTGAAATGGAGATAGAAAATAAATGTATGCTACACATTTAAACAGGGGGAGAGCAATTTTACGTCTTCTTTCAGAGCAAAGAGATGTGGACACTTCTCACACAGCATTGACAACTGAGGTAAACAGTCAACAGTGGACTTCGACACATAGGGAAAAACTGCTGTCCAGACAGTAGCAGAAACACAACAGCAATTATGGGTACATTTGATGGTTTTGATCTTCCTTGACTGACTTAAATATTTTGTCTTACAGCAGCCAACATATGCTCTTGAACTGGGAGGGGTAAGAAAGCAGAACTCAGTTGACTGTAATCTATTGTCATGTAGTGGCCAATATTTTACACACTAACTTTAAAACTGATTATTTTCTCAAAGAGAAACAGGCAACGCTTTACCCTAATCTATACCACCCCACAACATCTTCTTACTTGTACCAGTAGTTGTACGTTAGCAATCCTGACTTGCAGCTATAGTGAATAGTGTAATCCAGCGGTCCCCAACTCCCGGGCCTCGGACCGGTACCGGTCCGTGAGTCGTTTGGTACCGGGCCGCGAGAGTTGAGGCTCAGGTGTGAAATGTGTGGTTTTCAGGGTTTTTATCGGTTTTCAGCGTTATTTTGTTATCGTTTTTATCATTTACTCGGTTTTCCTGGGTCTTTCCACCTGTGTTATGAATAACTCTTCTATTTTTCAGTAGCGGTACTAGTTTTATTTTGTTGTATTTATCCGCGACACCTTAAAGGCCGGTCCGTGAAAAAAAAAAAAGGTTGGGGACCGCTGGTGTAATCCACTGCTCATGCATTGTCAGACCCAAAGACAGCCGACGGAAGGGCTGCCTGAGGGCACTGAGGCTATTCACAATCATTTTTCTGACTGATTATATTTGCATATTCTGTCACACATGTGCAAATTGTACTTGCGTTTTTGACCCTGTGCAAACCTCAGTACACTTGAGCATTTGAATCTGTGATTCACTCTGTGATTGCAGATAAATCTGAGTACCCACATAGAGACTGAGGCACACTTTCAAACGTTTTGCACACATTAATATGCCATAATCATACACCAACACCTAAAACCAGCAGTATTTCTCTTTTTTTTTTTTGCAGAGTTCATTCTTCTGCCTATTATTTTGCAACCTGTGATAACTAAACTCTGCTTCTCAGCTTCTGTGAGAAAGTTCTCCAACTTCATCTGTCTTGCTTTTGGCAAGATGTAATTGGATTAGGGAGGGTGAAGGAAAGCAACTCCTTGTGGTTTACTCTCGTCTTCTTCTAGTATCTTATAAACAACAGGAGCAACGGGAGAGGAAATTAACTTGTGGTGGCAGATCATCTCTCGCTCTCTCGCTCTGTCCTTCCTATCTTTTTTCTTCATGCTTCCCTCTCCCCCTCACTGTGCTTTTTCAGTTTGGCTGGAGCTGACGGTGATTACAACTCATTAAACACCCTTCACGCACTTGTCTGGCTGAAATGAACAAACAAAGGATTTAATCCAAAATAGGCAAAAATGCAGCCTTGACTCTGGCGTGCCGGGATCGGGGGATGAGTAAGGAGAGTAAACAGGAGACATACTTTAAGGTGTGCATGGAATAAAGTGGCAGAATGAGGATGGAGTGAGATGTAAGTAGTGGAGAAGATGGCTGGAGGGATTACATGCAGTAGGAGGAGAGGAGGTGCTGGGGAGGTAAATAGCTTACACTAATTCTTAAAAGAGAAGGTTGTTCAAGCTGTGAAAATGAGTTAGAATTGCCCTCGCAGGTGTAATGAGTTTTTCTTTCTGTCTCGAGCTTTATAATGCACACCCTCCAGTAACACCTGAGGTGATATTATGCTCCACAGCCGAACAATGCAGTTGGAGGTAATTAGAATTCACGCGCGCAATTATGTTGTCAGATATAATGCTAATACCGTGGTAAATGAAAGAGATCAGCACTTTGCTCACGTAACAGTGGGGGGCATTTTATTTTACGTTTTTCATCCAGCGAAATCCAGAGTGTTTTATGGAGCATTAAAATACCAGAAAAATCACTTTTTAGTTAGATGGAAAAATACTTCACTGAACACCACAAGTTCACGTGTCTTGTAATACAGTTAGGTTCAATTTGTTGGGGGATATGAGATGTATAATATTTATGGTGTATTCTCCTATGTAATTATGGTGCAAAATTTCCCACATGCATCTACGTTGACCTTTTGTGAGTAAAATCTAATTAGACTTTGCAAAGTTCTGGAAAGTATGCATGGCTAAAGCAATGCTCATTTTCTGTACAGCCATCTGTAATCTGTAGTCTGCCTTGACATTTAGAAGAGGATATATTAAAAAAAAAAAAAACAGCTGCGTGTCGGTGAAACCTCGTCATCATTGCCATCAAATAGATGCATGACTATATAAGTTTTCAAGATTTAATGTCTCATAGAAGCCGATTCTGCTCCAATCACATAGGCAACGATGATAAAATACACAATTTTCTGACATCAGCATAAATGATCTATAAAAAAGTATAAGTCAGCATGTTTTATAAAAACTTCATAAAAACCTCTGAATTGTAGTGTAACCCTTGCCCTTCAGAGGGAGTTCTGAGTGTCATGTTTAGGCTGTGTGCAGGCAGAAATGGTAAAATGGAAGATCCAAAGTACAGATAAAACGTGAACTCCAAAAACAGCTTTAATGCTAAACTCAAAATAACAACCTTCCGAAATACAAAGAATAAACTTGGGCAGTCAGGCAGACAGAACACACAGCATGAATGAGGGTAGATCGCGACAGTGACACAGAGAAACTTAAATACACAGAGGGAGCAATCGGGGAATGGGAAACAGGAGGGAAACACAGCTGGGACAAATCAGTGCTAAAGAGACAAAGGAAGCAAAAACTGATACAATAACATGAGACACAGACTTTCAAAGTAAAACAGGAAACATAACACAGAGACGCAGACTTGACACAGGGATACAGCAGACAGGGGAGACAGCAACTATGGATCACAGACAGAAAACCAGAACACTAAAACTCAAACAAAACCCACACAGAGAACCTAAACTAAGAATAATCCTATAACCCATAAGACAAAGCTAGAATATAATGAAATAAACAAAATCAAAGAACCAAAAACACAACACGGGGCTGACGACCCAGGCACCCTAACACTGAGTGCTCTTGTTGATCATGAAATACCTCATCACTGTGAGCCACAGTTAATATGAAAATGCTCAGTGATCTCTCCAAGCAGCACTAATGGTGATTACAGTGTCTGTATTGATTATTGTGGTGAATCAATAACTTTGTGAAAGCAGACAAAAATTGGCACCACTGCCAGTAAACTGTCCCGATCACCTCTTTTTCACCCGCACTGTGGCAGCACTTAATCTAGAAACTGCATTTATGTCCATGAAAAACAAGGCCTGCATCATGCTGAGTTCTCAAAGTGTGAGTTAGATCATGAAAGTGTCAATGAATTGGCGCCACAGTGGTGGGAAAGAGGTGTAAGAAAATACTTTCTGGATGTCGTGAACTGTTTGTTGCCACCAAACACGCTAAATAATCTGATCACTTGTAATTTTGTGACATGAAGTTCGATCCAATTTCAAATGTGACGTTTTTATTTTCTCTCCTCAGCTCTGCTGCTTCTGTACGACGTCACCAACAAAGCATCCTTCGATAACATCAGGGTAAGATCAAACTCGCCTGCTTGTCAGTTGCACCTCATTTCTATTCAGGTTCTGAAAGAATGTTGTTTCATTTATGCTACGCAAAGTGGTCTGTGTATCATCTCATTCACAAGCAAGGATGATATGGGCAATGTCTCTCGCCCTATTGTACCTGGGATAGCCCCCCCCCCCCCCCATGAGGCAATGACAAGGATAAGTGGAAGAGAATGGAGGGATGGATATATGGATGATACAGTGGCTAGGCTTGCTGTCAAATTACCCTAACCCTCAGGTGGAGGGAAGCTCTTCACCAGGAGTCAGAGCAGTCAGAGGGACTTTTACTCCAAGAGTGACGGCCAAACATCTGCAAGGAGCTTGGAGAAATGGAGATGTTAGAGCTAAGTTATTAACAATGTGGGTCACATATAGCCCACTTTGAGCTCAAGTTGGCCAGACCAGTGAAACTCCCCTTTTGTTAGTGTAACAAATTTTAACTACACATTTAATGAGAGCTGTCTGGATAAAAGAAAAAGACGTATAGTTTCAGCAGTAGGTCTCAGTTTTTTCTACATGATAAAGTAATGCTGCTGGAAGAAGTCTGTCAGCATAATTAATATCTGGCTTAAATTGTAAGAAATAAATGTGTAAAATTAAAGAAATCATTCTGTTAGCTCGTTGCCCAGACTCCCAAAAATAGAAAGTTTTTGGTAATTCATGAAAAATGTCCTCGTTTTTTTGGAGGAAAGGTTGTTTCTTTTTTCTTTTTTCATTTCTTTTTTTATTTCTATGTATATTTCTAGATATTTCTACAGTAAGTGCAACAATGCAAAGATTTCTGTTTAATTGCTTATTTATCAATTAGTAAAATTGGTGTGATTGACTGTGGGCAATGTCTAAAACATTAAGAAAGGTTGTAAAACACAGTTAAAGGTCCAAAAATTGATGCCTTCTTTCACATTTTTCAAAGCATCAAGTGGGCCGGACTGGACTCTTTGGTTGTCCTAATTCTGCCCCCCCAGGCCTTATATTTGGCACCCTGTGTTACATTTGGGTTGGTCTAGCACTCAGATGTATGTGTAAGCATGTGCTCTCACACATAAAAACAGAATTCCACAGGATGCCTAGCTGGATTATCTCTGCCTTGCAAACGTAAGCTCCTCCTGAGGTAGGGACATCTGCTCATTTTTAATGACATGCTGCCTTCGTGACCAGCCGGCGGGTACGAGACATGATAAATAGCTTTATTATATGTTACTGAGACTTAGGAGGTCGTTTCATTATTCATTGACTTTCCTCCCACGTACTGGCAGTCGGCTGTATCTCTGAACATCAGCTCCTGTCTACTTCTAAATTGTTTCTTTTCATGTAAACAAAGCAGAAAAGCACAAAGATATCATTTGTGTCTGGTAAAAAAATTGCATTTGATTACATTAGTTTTCAAAGCCGTCTTCAAAGTTACGCCATAAAATCTCCGATACTTGCTCATGCTCAGACCGGGGATCAGATGAAGGCGACGGTGATGATGATAGGAGAGCTGAGGATGACCAATGTAACACCAAATGAAGGGAGGGGACAAAGTTGAAGAGCATAGGGGTGCAGATTACAAAACCTTTATCTCTCCCTTTGAAGTGGCAGCCTGTCTGTCACCCAAACTCAGTTCCCACTGTGATTTTCCAGCCATTTCTTGCCCCATTTGGTGCCACTCCCCACCGTGCCTTGTAGGTGCATGATTTTCCTTTGATTAACACAGGGTAGAGTTAAAAGCAGGAGATGGCCATTTAAAAAAGCGAGTGTCTTTCACATCAGGCAGAGGAATGGTTCCACAGCCATCTGGCAGGTCTGATCCACTTACACCTGATGTGTGTGTGTGTGTGTGTGTGGATGGATGTGCGGGGCTACCGGTGTGACCTCAGCATGCACTCGCACTCATACAGGTGTGTGTCTGTGTAGGTGTGCAAATGGCTTCATTAGCAGCGGAAGGAAGAGGAGTCCCTAGAGAGAAAGAGACACAGAGCTTAGCTTCTGTCCAAACAGCCGCTCACCGTCATTATGCCTGCATTTAAATAGCTCTCGGTTGGGGATATGAAACCTTGGATACTAACAACAAATGCCCAAACCAACCATGGATAACCCTAACTTTCAGGGGTCCCCTGTCTCGTCTGTCACATTCACTTTTAGCCAGCTGGTTGTTACTGGTCTCAGCCATCAGCTTCTATTTGCTGCATCAGGTTTTCGAGCTAAATTTTGGGGCTACATCACCCTGATGTCACCCTGACACGTACTGTTAGGAAAGCGGTCAGCCTGTTCTTTTGAGGTTTATCAGCCTCTAGAATCAATTGATGATTAGATTACAGTAACAAGTGGGAGCTCTAAATGCAGCAGAAAAATTTGGTTTGGAAGTAATGTTCCTGTGTTATCAGTAATAGACGAATTAACTCCAAATGATACCAGTAAATTCTAAAGGAAAATGTCAGGACATCTCTGGTACAGGAGATGTCCTGACATCTAGGCCCCATTGTACCATTTATCTGTGAAATGAATCTCAAGGGGAAGTGGGTGTTGTATCTATGCAAAGTTCACAAGACGATCTGTTGAAGAAGAACAAAGGTTTGGACTGTCAAATGTCAAAATGTCAAAGATTCTTCCAACAGAAATCTTGTCGATTGTCCATGAACGATACAGAATTTAATGTTCTGAGCACTAGATTAGGATAAGATTCACAGGCTATACAGGCCTGAGTTAGCATAAAAATGTTCAATGTTACAGTTCATGACAGTAAAAAGACAAAAAGACGAGTATGGCTTTTTAAAAAAGGTTCCCAGGGGAAAGGCTCTTCTCTCTGAAAAGAAAATGACATCATGGGTTAGACTTGCAAAGATGCATCTGAACAAACCACAAGACTTCTCGAACAATGTCGTTTAAGAATATGAGACCAAAGTGATGTTTGATCATAATGCGTACACGTTTGCTGTAAACCAATCACAGCATATCGATACAAACACCTCATATCAACTATCAAGCATGGCGGTGGAGGGATGATGATTTGGGCTTTTTTTTTTGCAACCACAGCACCTGCCTGGGTACATTGCTGTCATTAAGTTGACCATGTATGTTTTATTTATTGTACGCAACAACACAATCTACAGCAAATCTACAACAAAAGGGCTTAAAAAGAAAAGATTAAAGGTGTTTCAATTGCCTGGCCAAAGATCTTACATTGATTGAAATACTGTGGTTGAAACCTTCAGAGAGCTGCTCATAAACAAATAACCCCAAACATCAGTGAACCAAAGTTATGCTGTAAAGAAGAGTGCACCAAAATCTCTCCCAAACGATGTGCAAAGCTGATGAAGTTATAAAGAAAGTATCACTCCAAGTTGTTGCTGCTAAAGGTTTTTCTCGTTTGTTTAGTGTTTCACAGGTCTGCACATCCAGTGAGGAATTTAAGGGGCTCACAGAATTTGGTGAAGGGAGCTAGTGGATGTTTTTTCTCTTTAGTGGTCTCTGTGTTAATTTTTGCTGTGGATATATTTTCATCATGCCGTATATGTCTTCTTTTAAAATGCAAGTTTATATGAGTGATACCTTGGTCAGGTCTCTCTTGAAAAAAAAAATATATATATATATATTTTTATCTCAGTGAGACTTTATGGTAAATAAAGGGGGAGAAGGCTCAATAGGAAAATCATAATGAATACCCAAGGCACTAACCCTTTCTTTTCTTTCTACTTGAGTGCCACGAGTTTACTGTCAGTCAGAGAGCTGAGTGCAGCATACACACAAAACATTGCTCCAACAGCCTGCAGGCTTGTTCATGTGAAGGGCAGCTCCTTGCACCACCCCACACATACACAGCATGATTGTTAAATTCACTAAATATTCACATTAGCCATTAGGAGAGAGGAGCTTAGCTGTTTTGCTGTAGTCCATGTTTTTTTGTGATCCCTCAGACTATTCGTCACTCTGTTAGGAGTCTGGAGATGGTTTCCTTCATGTGTTCACAGTGTGTTGGTCGGTACAGCTCAAACCTGATGAACATCCACAATTGTATCTCTTTCTTTTTTTTTCTCTTTTTGGAGTCCTCAGAAATTTAATTTGTTCCTGTCATGATTAATTTGCCCCAGCATGTGTTTGTGAACATTATCCTCACTTAGATCCTTGTTCTTCAAATTAAAGCCAGATTGTCATCGAGGTAAACATCTAGCTGTAATTTTACACTTAAACCAATGGAGTTAAATTCATTTAATCTGTAATATTGCATTGTTTTCCTCATATCTTTTTGTCAATATTATTCATCTTATTTAATAGATTTCTCTCTTTTAACGTTTAGAACTTGAAAATCTGTTGAGTTGTTTGGTTATACAGTATTCTGCAAAATTCTTGATTCTAATGCACTTGAAAGAAAATATTTGGAATGATCGCCTTTATTCTTCTGGACTCTCTTAGGCAAACTTTCTTGTAATTTCTCGAAGCAGTCTTCAGGAATAGTTCTCCAGTCTGCTTGATTGAGATTCAAAGCTTTTGTTTGGATGTTTGCTGACTTTTGTTCTGTTCTTCTTGCAGCCTGTTACAAAGTATTGAAGTCTAGGCTCTGAGGAGGTCAGTGTTGGAAAGGTTACGTTTAAAATGTATTCCACTACAGATTACAGAATACATGGTGCTAAATGTATTTTGTAACGTATTCCGTTAAGCTACTCAATGAGAGTAACGTATTCTGAATACTTTGGATTACTTAATATATTGTCATGTTTTTTACAACTACATGAATGTACTATTGCTGTGTGATTTATTACTATTACTGAAGGCTTTGGCCTTGGCGAACAGTGGATGAACTGAAAAATACATCTCTCAGGTCCTGTGTGTGGTCTTTACTCAATTTGTTTGCTATTTCTTAAGGACTTGCTAAGTTGTCTGCTATATATAGATACAACACTGAGTCATACCTTGAATTAGATACCTTTTTTATGCTTGAACAGTCCATAGTTTAGTTTTAAGAGACTTAACAGACAAAAATCCAATGAAATGATCAAGTATAAGGACAAGACTGAAAATGAGATGTTTTCTGTGTCTGTACCAGAGCAGACACAAATAATGTTTCCCACAGCAAAATTACATATTATAGCTAACTATGACATTATCCTCTCAGAAGCTACAAGAAGGTACGTAATTTATTTTTAATGAGTGAAAAGTGACATTATTTGTGTGCCTCTTTATCATAGAGTCAGCAGTAGGTACATTAAAAAGTCTGTTTTGTTATCAGTTTGTGCTGTCTTCTTCAGAAAGGCCCACAGCTACATGAAATGCTCGTGGGTCTTGTTTCACTTCCCAGTTGTGCAGAGAGCCATGGGAGCAACTCAGATCGGTCTGCCGGGTTGTTGTTATGTTATGTTGTTATGTTATGTTATGTTGCTATCAAAGCCAGAGAAACAGGGAAGAGCCACCAGAAAACTTTAAAAATTAGAACTGGAGATTGAACTATAAGAGGAGAAATACAAACAGTATTAAGCTATACGCTGAAGCATCAGGCATGACTGGCCTGATTTGTTGAATTATTTCTTGCTTAATTTAACTTTATGAAGCCGTAGCACTGTTATCGTTTCACATCAGAAGATAAATCCTCATTATCCTGACATGATTTTACTCCAGATTATACAGAGCAATTTGTCATGTGCGGTGTTACTTGTATAACGCATCCAGCCTCCTCTAAATGGAGCGTCGTTGTTTCTGAGTGTTTGAGTGTTTTTGTAGTTATCAGCATCAGTTCAAAAAGACAAAAACAAAAAACCAGCTTTAATGCTTCAGAGCAGATGCAGACACAGTAGGATGCTAGTGGACAGTTGGAGTGTGTGTATATGTGTGTGTCACGAATATACTGCGAGCCCTAATCCCTTCAGAGAGAGCACACCTGCTCAGCACAGTGAGCCACGACAATCTGAGAAACAGGCACCCACGCAAAGGTAATTTGGGTTCATTAGTGTTCATTAGTTCTAATTACAATAATCGAGGTGCAGACACCCACACTCCCTTGTTTTTATTTGTACTATGTATTGTATAAGGTTCATGGGGCACTGTATGCTTCGCTCTTACCTGCAGGATTTGTAGTATTTGGCTGTTGTGGGAGCAAGAAATCTCCCTGGGAGTTGTGCCATCATTAGCAAGCAATGTCAGCTAATAGTAGCTACCCTGGTAAGCAAGGTGCAAATGGTAAATGGCCTGTATTTGTACAGTCCCCTAGGGACCCCAAAGCACTTTACACACCCAGTCATCCACCCATTCACACACAGGTGGAGGCAAGCTACAGTTGTAGCCACTGGGGCAGACTGACAGAAGCGAGGCTGCCATATCGCGCCGTCGGCCCTTCTGGCCAACACCAGTAGGCGGTAGGTGAAGTGTCCTGACCAAGGACACAACGACCGAGACTGTCCGAGCCGGGGCTCGAACCGGCAACCTTCCGATTACAAGGCGAACTGCCAACTCTTGAGCCACGATCACCCCACAGGTTCTCCTAAACAGTGCACATCTGTTTGTGTAAATGAGAGCAATTTTTACTTGTCACATTTGCATTTCATTGAGGAGCAATATAGCGAAAAGAGGATTTATTTCTATTTGCAGTCATTTGTATTTTCCACACCTTTCATATGTGTGTGGAACACCTGCTTGCCATTACACTGTTTAAGGAGGAGTTGTAAAGTGGCTTATAGCAGCTGGACTATCAACTGATGTAGGCTGTCATTACCTTCATCTGCTATCAGCTGATATAATGGGATTGCTAACCAAGCTTGATTCACACAACTCAAGTTACTTGTGGTCCCTCCACGACCACCACTACCCCATATTTGTCATAAATAAGAACATTATGTAGTTAAAATGAGAAATGTTTTTGTAACAGGCTGTAGACTTATGTATTTCTACTCTAAAGTTGGCCTTTTTTAATGAGGGACTTTATCGGCATAAGCCAGACCAAATCGTCAAGATGCTATTTAACTGCCATAGTGACACGTTAAAGCACGTAAGTTATTATAACTGCAGTCTATGCAACAGTGTGTACAAATATAGGACTTAAACAGCTCTGTACTAAATATAATGTTCCAATTAACACTGTATGCATTTTGAGAATTTTACATTTAGTTGTCTAAAAATGTAGTTGCAGTGAACGGTGAATTTGTTTTTATACTAGCAGTACTTCTGTTAGTGAAGCAAAAGAGTTTTCCATGGGTTCTTCAAACAAGCCGTTTAAAGCTACATATTTAATAACTGGTTAAAACCATTTATTGTTGGGATGGAATTACAAGTGATACAAGAAGTTTGAAGATCATCTATTCAAGCTTTAACTGAGATAAATGTAGTCATGTGGCGCACGCTGCTCTACAAAGCTACTTCACTGCCCTGTATGCCACCCATGGTGTGAATCTATTAGCAGCAGTGCTTCAGAGTGAAGGCTGGAGAGCAACTTTAAGATAAGCACTGGAGACACAGTCCCCAGTGCTGTCCATCTATCATTCTCTCTCCTTTTGAGACTCTTTTCAATCTGTAATCGCAACTACAACTATTGTTATTGCTGTTTGACCGGTCTCTTTTTCCTCTATTCTGCCATTTTTATGTCTCTGTTTTACTGCCAGTACAATGTGCCTGCTGTAGAGAATTTAAAACCCGCAATTTAGATTGTTTATTTATTTATTTTTTTCCAGTATTTGGAAGAAAGGGTGGCATCATAAGCTAATGCTTGCTAGCTTGGATGCCAAGGTGCTGTCCAGCCCACAGATGCATGAGTTGAAGAGATTCTCACATCAGATTAGTAGTGATGACTGCACCTTTGCTTTGTTAAGCATGTTGCACTGTGACCCCAAAGCAAGAAGGTTCCGGCCTTCTGATTGGCCCTCATCGGCTGTGGTCTTTCTATGTGGGATTTGCACATTCTCCCAGAGCACTTGTAGCCTGTTAATAGAGATTACTCCAGCTTCCTCCAAAAGCCATTCGTGTCAGGTTAATTGGTAATTCATAAAGGGCTGTAGGTGTAGATTAGAGAGGGTGTAGCTTTTCCTTTGTGATCGACCGATGACCTGAACTTATGTTCAAATTGTTGTGTCCCTACTGCAATCTACACAATGGGTAACCATAAGCCGAATGATCAAGGACATGTTGATGATCATGTGTTTTGGTGGTTGTCATGCCAACAGGTGCATAACTGCTCTTAAGATATTTTCTTTTCCACCACCATTGCAAATATATTTGCCTGGACCTTGATTATGTCTCTTTGTACCCATCTTAGGCGCATTATTATAGTGCAGGCGCTGTTTGTGTGGTGATTTTTATTATAAAACTGAAATGTCTCTTGAATAATCAAAAAAGAATGACCAGAATCGTAGAAGGACAGGAGTACTGTTTGGATAAAAGCTTTTCAGGCTGCATTATTCATACTAGCTCCATTATTACATGTCCTGTAAATATAGTTGTAATTTTTCCTTGAAGCCTTGAATGCTTTACAACCTCATATCGGGGCTATACAGCTGCTACTGTGGAACCATACACTCTGCTGGCTAAAGATTTACGCTGACATGCAAGTAGCACACTTGAGTGCATGCATACAAAGGCCACAGCATGCAAGCAAGCATGCAAGCACGCATGCACAAGCAAATTTTATTGGTATCGACCAACACGCTTGGACACAGAGGTCACAGAAAGAAAAATCTTTAAATCATTAAATCACTGAAGGCCTTTGTGTGGAGCGGAGGCTCTGTTGTTTAAACGATTACCTCGACAGTAGAGTAAAAATCGATGCGATGTACACTCAGTGTCAGCGGGCATGCTGCCAGCTAAACGTTCAGAGAGAAAGAAGAGGGCAAGACTATAGACAGCAGAAAAACTCTGTGCAAATAGAAGAAGTGGAGGTTTATTGGAATCTTTTTGCATATGCCGTATGGTACAACCTTAATACAATATCTGTTAATTTACTGAATGCTTAATGATTTCGCCCATGTATGCTGGCCCTGAAGCGTCCTTTCTCAGTGTGATGACTCCAAAGAAGTTTAGTCTAAGTTCTCATCTTTTTCTCATCTTTTCCTTCATTTTTGTCACATATCAATATGCTGTTATTTTGGTCATTGCTAATATTAAACAACGCGTCAAAGTTTTAAATGACCTTGTTGTTTGTACAATCGTACAAATGTATTTGCACTTATTCTAATTTATTTATTGTTTTATTCTTGGCTCTGCATGATCTCAGCACAAAATATCATACTTAACACCATCATCTCAGCTACAAAGTTCTGGCTGTGAGCACAGGAGCCACACCCATTCTTCTTTGCAGAACCTCTTAAGCTCCATTAGGTTGGATGGGGAGCGTCAGTGAGCAAACATTTTCAGATCTCTCCACATATGTTCAGTCAGGCTCTTTGCCACTGAAGGACATTCATAGACTGGTCCTGGAGCCACTCCTTTGTTATCTTGGCAGTGTGTTCATGGTCGTTGTCCTGTTGGAAGATGAACTTTTTGCCTAATTCTGTGCTCCACAGCGCGTTGGAGTGGGCTGTCATCAATGATGCTTGTACTTTGCTGCATTCCTTTTTCCTTCATCCCTGTCTAGTCTCCCGGTTTCTGCTACCAATAACATCTCTCTCCACAGAGCAATGCTGGAACTCTGTCAGAGTGATGTTCAGGTTCTTGCTCACCTCCCTGACCCTTCCACCCAGACACCAACAGGAAGTGTCCTGAAGGTGCCAAACTTCTTTAATGATGATGGAGGCCACTGTGCTCGTTGGACCTTCAGTGCTGCAGATATTCTTTTTTTTTTTTTTTGCACAATCCTGTCTCGGAAGTCTGTAGACAATCCCACTGACTTCATGGCTTGTTTTGTGCTCTAACATTTTTATAAATTTGGAAGAACTTTTTTCCCCTTTGTCAGTCACAGATGTTCTGTGCAGAATTTTAAGGTCAAAAATTAATGCAATTCGTTTTAAAATAAGGCTGTAACATGACAAAATGTGGAACAGCAGCTTTGTGAATACTTTACAGAGGCACTGTTTTTATCTACCTCAGTCTGCAGAAACCTCACATTAGTTTCAGATCTTTATACAGAGGGCAGATTGTTTTTAGTCTGAAGTTACCTTGTAGCAAATAATCGGTTCATTACCAGTTTGGACATCTGCAATAAAAAAAATACTATGTAGGGATATTGTAGGGAATATGTATGGAATCTGAAGCAATACTATAAAATAACCATAATGACAATGATTGAAGGGCCCTGTGTGTTTATGAGTATCGGTGTAAAGGACAGTCTAGTAAGTAAAATAAAAATACACCAGATAATTGTTTTCTTTTCCATCACAACCTCAACTTATAAAGGTTGATAATCTGCCCAATTTGCCTAATTGAGCTGCAAATCTGCCTCAAATGTCTCGAATGCTGCTGAAATAGAGAAAAAAATCATTTTGACTGGCAGACTGGGGTGGCAGTGCTTTGCTGTTCAAGGTCCTCTCCTTTGCCAAGTAGAACATTAACAATGCAGGCACACTCTCCAGCACTCTGCCAGTTTACGGCACCAAATCAAATAAATGTTTGTCCCTCTCCCTTTCCGTCTCTCTCTTTGACACACAAGCAAATTTGTTGATTTCCTCCATCTCCCCTCTCGAGCGTCGACACGTGCTCTTCTCTGTTTCTCCTCTGCTTATTTGCTCGCTCCCTTCTGTCGAAGCTGCATCTTCCTCAAACCAAGTTATCTTTTCGCACTCTTCTCCCACGATAGCAGTGGATTTTCTTTTCTTCTCTTTTCTGTCTTTGGCTGAAAACATTCCCGCCGTCAGCGCAGTTTATCAGACAGCAGTTAGAAAACAGCTTGAAATAGGCCAGTGTGTGTCCTATAAATATGTAAAAGACAAGAAATGGGCGATTAAGATGTGACATCCTTGTGGTAGTTGGCCACTAATTGGTTACTCCGCTTTTCAGGGGAATTTGACAGAAACTTTAATGGCTCCTTCTGTATTTGGCTCATTGCAGCGTGTGATGGAGCTGGAAGAGGAGCACACACATTCACACTAATGCCCCTGCATGTGCTGTTGCCTCGCAGCCATACACAGTGGCATTTACACATACACATGCTGTATTAAAAAACACACACGCAGAATCTGTACAAACCCAACAACAATGCTGTTTGCATATGTAGAGCAACCCAACTGTGCAAAGGGTGTTTTCTGTTTATTAAGATTAAATTAATTTTCAAGATGCAGCACCATGCTAACAAGACATACGATTAAATGAAATGTGAAGCAACACTCAGGAGGACCATTTGGCACCATAGTAGGTGGCAAAATATTCACCCAACCAGTTTTCTGGCAGCCAACTTTAAATGACATGTTGTGCTTCAGAAGCTTGAATTTACACCACAGTTTAAAGCAGCAGGTTCAGATGCTGCTGAGCAGGTGTACGGCTTTTCCTGGCTTTGTGTGCTTTGTACATAGATGATATCAAAGTGAGCATTAGGGTGGTCACAATACTAGAATTTAAACTCGATACCAATACCCAGAAAAATAAATACATTTCAACCCCATGCTGCAACACAACAGAAGCAATTGTGCAGACGTCATATCTTGAAAATGTAACTTTAACTAATTTTCCCAGTTATGAGTTAATCTTACACACTTTCTTTTTAAACCTAAGTTTAGATGTTTTCTTTGTTTTACAATTAAATAAATGTAATAACAGAACATGAGTGTAAAATGTATTTTAGGACCTACTAATAAACAAAGGATATGACAAATACCTGACATCAAAATAATTTAATTACTGTAGAAGAAAAGCATTCTGGTTAAAAGTTAAGATAAAGCTCGGTGTTAGTTATGCTAAAATATATAAGATATAAAAAGCAATATCTTTCACTATGAAGGATTAAACCATTTTAAATCTGACCTGAGCAGCTGGAAACAACAAACACATATAAAAAAGTTGAAAAGTTTATCATCTCTCTCATCTACCGTTCATACTGCTCTGCCTCAGTCTGCAGCTCTTTACAGCCTCAGCTTTGCTCTTCAGGCCTGACATTCATCCATCTGATTTTGCTGTTCTGCTTCCCTTTATTTTCTCCAATTAGTTCTCCACACTCTGGACTCTTTTCCCAGTTCTATTACGGTTCCCCTGCTGCTCTGCACAGCCAGCAACCCACGCAGTCCATGTAGGCCTAACCTGCTCTGCCACAGTTCAATGTTTGAATTGCGAGGCCAGTTGCTGGACTTCTGGGAGAGAACTGTTCCCCAGTTCTTCGTGATACTTGGTTCAATGATGTGCCACATGTTTTCATGAAATATCTGGACCGGCTCGGTGCCCACTTCTACTACAAAACCATCTTGCTGTGGCTGCAGTATATGGTTGAGAATTGTCTTGTTCCCGTTTTTTTCCATCGTCGTCTGGATGGAGGAAAACCTATATATACTGTTCAGCACTGACTGTGTCTTTACGCATGTATAAATTGGTAATTCCATCCCAATACCAGGCTTTCAATTGACTGCCGACAACTTGTATGGCTCTGCTCCTCTTTAGTGAATGCAATCCATGTTTCCTAAAATAAATTCAGGTTTTAATTTCTTTATCTAAATAACAGTTTTCTACTTTGCCTCAGTAATGTTATGGATTCATTGGCCTGTTCAGGGTTAATTGCTCATTAACTGAAGGTGTCATAACTTCCGATTGTTCTGGGACACTTTAACCCCAGTTTTCCTTCTACCCTGTGTCCATCACTGGATTTTCTGGGAGAAACTGCTCTCTCTGTATCCTTAGACAATTAGTACATAGAATAAACATTCCCATTAACAGCGTTTAAGAAAGAGTGTATGTGTCTCTTCTTATGGTTATTTTTTTTCAGGTGATCTTATTACTTAAAACCTGTCCCTCCTCATCTGCCTTTCCATCAGCATGTTATTTTATTTTATTTGGACAGTTCTCCTGTGAATGCCCCGACACTATTTTATATTCTACATCTTATTTAATATTTAATTATTTAATAACAAAACAATACATAAATAATTTGGAAACAACATACTGGTTGTTTGCCTGCATACTGTTAATAGCAGGAGTTAGTTTTGAAAGGGTTTAAACCACCAAGTATAGCAACCGAGTACGGTTGCCAGGAGAACCGTCTTTCTCTTGGCAACCTTGTTTGTTCAGTCTTTTTCTCATTTTCTAATTTTTCATTTTTCACTTTCATGAACTGTAAACTTTAACATACTGACGCCTGTAACAGCTGTATAGTTTACCTTTTTTTTTTGACAGCAGGCTGTAAACAGGATTTTTTCTGCTGTGAAACTCGGCATTTTAATTTGGGGGATACACGGGAACATTGCCACTCCAGGGACTACACTTCAGTGTGGGTTTAATTTTTCAGCCCTGATGTTGCTTCTTTGTTTTGGCATACCTGTCCATCAAGATGGGCAACTTTTACAATAGATAATGTAGATTTCTGCCACCACAACATTGTATAAATGTTATAAAATTGCATACATAATTATGCCCACACATTTAATAGTAAAAAGAAAAATTATGTGAAATGTTGTCACAATAAAATGGATTAGCAGCGATAAATTTGACTTGAATGAAGTTTGAAGGAGAAATCTCTGATTTGGCAAGTATGTCTGTATCCTGTGAAACAGCTGGGCTTAATGGACATTTAATGCAGTGACGTGTCATAATGGGCTTTAATAGACATCAATTTACACAAAAATCTTGTGTTGAGTGCTTAATTTAAATTCCATAACAAGATGCAACCTGGACGAGATACTGAACAGCTGTTTTTATTACTTCTAACATTGTAGTTTTCATGATTTCATTCGTACTGCTTTGGAACCAACAATAGGTTTTGTACCACTGACACATGAGCTAAATCCAAGCAAACATATACACTTTAACACACGGATGCCCCAAACACACACACACACACACACACACACACACACACACACACACACACACACACACACACACACACACACACACACGCACACTAATAGCTAATAAGTGTCAGTGTGCTATGCTTCTACAGCTCTCTTTACTCTGAAGGGATGAAAAGATTGCTTCCTCTCTGCCTAGTCCCTTTTTTTTCAGTTTCTCCTTGCCATCTCATTTAGGCTCCTGGGACTTTTGTTATTTGTTACTCTTAAAGTTTCAGTTATTTTTCACTCAGTTTAAGTGAAACCTTAAGTCAGAGGTTCATTCCACCTCAAGACTTTCAGTTCACTTTATTTAGCAGGGTAAGAACACTGAGCCTCATTCACAAACAGAAATGTGTAAAAAACCTTTTCCATTAAATATGTCAGTGGCAGACTTTGTTCTTACGGCTGTGCCCGTGTAAGGCTGAATGTAGTGTAAAGCGCTTTGGGGGTCCTTAGGGACTAAGTAAAGCGCTATACAAATACAGGCCACTTACCATTTGACTGCACCTGCATCCATCTATTATATACAGTCTGTCATGATTTGATGACGTGAATACTGTAAACACTAATTAGGTTTCAAACAAGCCGTGGTAACAAAAGGTGAGCAGGTTCAGGCGTTCAGTTGTCATTTTACATAGTCAGCTGTTTCAAATGCCATAGACGCTATTTGCTACCAGTCTTATTCTTAGTCTGTACCCTCCTCCACCTACAACAATGCACCTCATTTAGTGACTCAACAGTGAGTCATATTTTGTAATTTTGCCTCTGTACACCACCACAGTGGATTTTAAATCAATCAAGATGTGGTCAAAATGCAGTCTTTCAGCTGTATTTCAAGGAGTTTAGCAGAAATGTCAATAATGAATTTTCTTTTAGATACTCTCATTTAAACAGAGTGCATTTATCGCTACTTTTCACTTCTACTTTCCTGAAACTTCTCAGTAAGCTGCTGCATGCTGGACTTGCATTAAATACACATCAGCCAGCTAAAGCACAGTGAAAGGGAAGACCGATTCTTAGCTGCATCACATTCACATTGTGAGTGTGTCTGCTGGTAAACAGACTGAGGTTTGTGTGCTTTATATTATTAAAGATATGCTGAGGCTGAAGGGGAGGATAGCAGGTGAAATTCATGTTTAGTGTCAAAAACATCAGACCATATGATCAGCCAATAATTTCAATCATATTTGATTTTTTTAATTTATAAAGATATTGCATGTAGGATACAGGTATACTTAAAAGCTCAATTAATAAGTCATCACTTGAGAAGCTAAAATGAGCAATACAATTGTATGTGCATCTCCAGCTAGAACAGCTCATTTCCTGTTTACCTAGCCCTATCCTTTGTCATTGCACCTTGCCTACATAGATATATTCAGATTTTACCACAGAGTATTACACCGTAAGTAATGCTTATGTAATTATAAGCTGCAGTAATTTCATCATCTGCACACCTTGTTTTTTCCAATACAGCTATTACTTCATCCCCATAAATTGATAAAAAGAACAAATTAAAAGTCTCCTCAACAGAGAAGAAGAATTATTCTACTCTATTCAGAATAGATGGGACGTGGAGTCAATGATTAGAGGTCTTTTCAGTTCCTATCTCTTAGATCTCTCAGCCCGGGAAGCGTGGGGTGGACCTCTCACTGTCGCAGCTGATGTGAAGTTGCTGCATGCCTGAAAAACAGGGGATGATGTTACTATCGATTTCCACTTAAATGCTTGCATGTCATCTCAGCACCTCATAAAGGAAATCAATCAAAAGTAAATCAAGATACTCAGACATCTGCACTTAGAACTTCTGCAAGGGCAATGCCATGTGTCGTGTTCAGAGGTAACAAATTCACTTTCATGAACGTGCATACGTTTTTGGCTCTAGACCTTAATCAGGCAAAAAGCCAAACAAATCCCAAAACTATTCAGTAAACAAAAGTGAAACTTTAAATGGGGGTAGGGATAGGATTAACCCCACTGTAAAACAAAGCTACTGCGTCAAGGCTCCAACACCAAAGGTAACTTTGTTGCTATCTCTGCGTATCTATACTTTTCATTAGTTTCTCTAAAACATATGCTTTTGCAATGTTGGATCAACGTTTCTAGATTTTGATATAATGTTATTGCGCAAGTAATCACTGTATTTCCACTACACTAATACCATTTTTTAAAATTATTAGCTGGAATTAAACGTTCCAGTGCAGGTGAAGAAAAGCAAACTGCTACCAACACTGTTCCAGTCGTCATTACGACCCATAGCACCAAATTACTTCCCACTGGTTCATACAATTAATATGTAAACTCTATATTGATGAAGTTGCTATTCATGCATATGACACGCAGAAGGAATAAGTTTAGTCTGGATGTAAAGTTATGCCTGTACCAGAATATTAGAATTGTTGCTCTGTCACTGTCACAAGTCAGTGACAGTCTACTATAAAGTTAATGAGTTGTCCCTTTAACACATAATAAGCATGATTATTGTGAGATTTTCTTTGAGCACTTACCATTTTTTGTTGCATGTATTCTGTTGTGGTCCACACTGTGATGTGAATGTTTAAGTTTTGGCTTTATGATCCTGGTATAAATGTTTTCATCTTTGTCGCTTTTACAGCCCAGGCGTGAATAAGCAATAAGTTGTGCTATTTGTTTAGCCATGGCTGTTTTTTCCAGAACGGGTGGCGGTATTTTGCGAGGGGTCACCCTGGGGTCTTTTTCATTCCCCTCACTGAACACATCGTCAGACTCATCTGAAAGGGCAAGCGGGCGAAGATGCACAGCGCAGAGTTCATCCAGCGTCACCGCGGGCATTTGGATCCTCTGAGATTGGAGGAAAGCTTCTGAGTCAGAGTGGCGTCGTCGTGAGGGTTTGGGTTTAAGGGCGGGTTTGGTTTTAGGTAATGGCTCTGGTTTCAGAGGGTTAACATCAGGGATTGTGGGGAGGGGAATCTGCAGGGAGAGCCTGTTAGCACGAGCTCGGGGGTTGAGCGAGCTGGACTTGGGATGCAACTTCCAGCCTAGAGGGTCGTGGCCGATGATAAACGATGTCTTAACTGGAGAAGGGGAGGAGCAGGATGAGGTGGTGGAAGAGGTGGAGGAAGATGAGGAGTGACTTGGTGATGGTGAGATCCCCATGGGGGGGCAGGAGTAGCGTTTCACTGGATCACAGGATGCTACAGGGGTTTGCGGGAGCGATGCGCTACGCTCAGAAGGCTGTGGTTCCTTCTTGATCTTGTTTGTTGTCACATTAGAAGTGGACACTGCTGACAAAGGACGCGCTCTGCTGGGCTCCAGGCTGTGTGGTGACCTCTCTTTGAGCCCTCTGTTTTTCTTTCTGAGGATCACCTGATTCCCTATAACCACATTTTGACTCATCTGGCCCCACTCATCAATACCATTGGCAAGTGCTGGAGTAGCAGTGCCGTTACAAGCATTGGGGTATTTTGTCTTGTTCATCTTGGGACATTAGTGTGCAGATAAGCCTGTGAAGAAAAACACATATATATAGAGAGAGGGTGGGGGCACTTAGGATGTTTCAAGGTTAAAAAGAGGAAGAGCAGATGCCCGTCTTGACTTCTCAAATTTGTGTTTCACAACAGCTTTCTTTTCACAACAGACACTGTGGCTACTATGTCAACACTCATATGCTGTGTGAATCTTCCTGTTGACAGTTAATTGCTGAAACACTTCTGTTTTATTGGCCTCAACACTGCAATCACATAGAAAATGAAATGTCTCAGATGTGTTCCTTCAGTTCACCAACTGGCTTCAGTTAAACCCAAACCTTATTACTTATGAGTTTCACCATTGGTTTCTTTAGCCTCTACTTTGAAAAACAAAACAAAACAACTACTTCTTTCCACATGAGTATGCAATTAAATTACTAAACATCACATTCACTGATAAAAGCTGATTGCTTAAGTTAGTAAATGAAGTTACGTTTAACGTAGTGCAGCTCTTGGGAAATGAATGACAACGGTATGTTTACAATGTACTTACAGCTTAAGTAAAAGAGATCCAATACAAAGCATGAAATGTAAGATGTTGTTTACCTCCGGTGTTGCTTAGATCGCTGTTGTCTTTCAGCCTGGGCTAATCTATTTCACTCTCCTGTCTTTATAAAGCTCAATGGGTGTTTCCTCCCCTAAATCTGACCACAGCTTCCCCAAACTAACGCCCAGAAACCCACATTTCACACACAGGTCCTCATTTCACACACAATAACACATGTGCACTCAAACACACACTCCAGTCAGGCTTGATGAGCAGCTGCTTTCATAATAGCATGGAGTAAGAGCAACATCTCTCAGTGTCTAGTTGTTTACATGAAAGGTATTTAAGCTAAGAAGCTAACCATGGCAGTATACTAGAGACTAGACTAGAAATCGTAATTAAACGACTTACTGTTATTTTCATAATTACAGCATCTTTAACCAAAGAGTTTTTCCACTGTGTGTGTGTGGAATATATATAAGATGTGTAAAAAGAATACACAGTCTTTGGCGAACACTGATGCTTTTCCATTTTGAAAGCCTCCCTCATAGTGCCCCATATAGAGTACCATATTCAAAAATAAGCACTCTCAATGATTTTTGGTGTTTGTTTTCAAGAGTTTAAATCATCTCTGCTTCATAAACCCTGGAGCTGCTGCCAAGGACATTTTTAACCACTCAAGCGGTGGATGCTCAAATCCTGGTAATATTACTCAGTTAGCTCGTCTCTCTCTTTGTTCCAGACCACAAAATACCAAAGAGGAAACATTGTTACTTTTTGACATTTGTGACATTTGTGAGTATCCTGACAATTGCCATTAGTTTTACTATGCCTCATTAAAGATGCATTGAATCACATTTCAACTTTAGTTAATGCACGTCTGTCTTATATAAGTAAGACAGACTTACTTCCTATACAGTTGATAACATTAGGTAATGTTATTTACTTATATTAATGTTACTTTTAATGTTGCTTACTAATCTTTCCGATATTATTTCATGAATATGCAGAATTTATTTTATTACATGACTAATTATTTTAATAAAAAATAATGAATTAAGAAAAAAGATTTTTTCTTAATATTAAATATTTTATATATTCTTCTGCCTACACAGTGCTGGAGAAAGCTACCAAACAAGTCATCAGAGTTATGGTTTTTGGCATGCAAACACAAAAAAACAATAGTTAACAAATGGTTAACTAGGCTTCAGATAGCATAAGGTGCACCAGAGGCCACGAGAAGGTGGAGCAATCTTCACCACCCTCACTATCTCCTGTTGCTGTGGCAGCAACAGGAGATAGTGAGGGTGGTGAAGATGGCTGTGTGATTGGTTTGGAAATATTCTTATTACAACAAAGCAGGGACTTCCAAGTTACACCTGATCATTATATTAATGTAAATCATCTGTAAGATGGCACATGGCACATTTATCCCTTATGGGGTGGATCAGTACGTCACTGATAGGTCGATGTGTTCAAATAAGCTGATGTTGACATATAATCTGCGTAGCATCTGATCATTACACACTGACAAATTTCATTGCCTGCTTTTTATGAACAGCACAGGAGTGGAGAAGAAGTAAAGAAGTGAGAATGAGGAGTGTGACACATAGATGAAACACTAAAAGAGCTGCAGTAGAGGTGAAGGATGGGAGTGCATTAGATCGACAGATTTGTCACAGTTAAAAATGAATTCTTGTCAGACATTAGAAGCAGCAGGTCCAAGATCAGATTTGAGTGTTTAGAATTGAACACAGGAATAGCAACATATCATCTACTGGGATTACATCAGTATAGCTTTACTAAGTAACACCTTAGTCCAGGGGTGGGCAACTCCAGGCCTCGAGGGCCGGTGTCCCTGCAGGTTTTAGATGTGTCCTTGAACCAACACAGCTGATTTAAATGGCTAAATTAGCTCCTCAACATGTCCTGAAGTTCTCCAGAGGCCTGGTAACGAACTAATCATGTGATTCAGGTGTGTTGACCCAAGATCTAAAACCTGCAGGACACCAGACCTCGAGGCCTGGAATTGCCCAACCCTGCCTTAGTCTAGAAAGGAAACAGCTGAAAATAGCATAATGAAGTCCCATGAGAATTCAGATGGCATTTTTTGTTTGCCATGGAAGAGCCACATTTTTGACCGTTTACCAGTCACAATAGTGAAGAGAGAGCACATGACAACACTCTACTTGCTAAAAGTGCTAAATAACAAAGGAAGATGCGTTACTTTTGCATGTCCCAAATCAAATGTTCAGACTACCAAAATAAAATTGAAAAGTCATGCGTGGAGGAATATATTGTGTGCTGGGTCCTTAAGTTGTCAGTAAGGTATCTGTAGTAGGCAGGCCATCTGCCCAGATGGCTACTCCTCCCTGAGCCTGGTTTTGTCAGGGCTTACTTCCTGTCAAAAGTAGGGATGGGTACCGGTATCCGGTGGCATTATGGCAGTAACCAGACCGAAAAGCAGCGCACTTCATAAATCTCTCACAACCCCCAGATTCAGACTCTCTTGTCCTGTCGAAACTTTTTTGTCTGACATCAGAAACAAACCAGTAGATATTAAACCGCCCAGTAAGAGTAAATGAAAACAACGGAAATTTGTGTCCAAGACCACAAATCTATAGATAGCAGTTCATAAGTATTTCACATACCGCTGAGACTGTACTGTTTATAGGGCATGTTTGTGGAGAATTATCTATACCTGCTTTTCTGTGAATATCAGAATTGCTAATCACAGTGACATCGTATTTTGATGAGTCTGTCATGAGCGAGGTGAATTTTGGAAACACCAGATGACAGTTTTGTATTTGGAAGAGATTTACAAGGTTCAAGGAAGCTGTAGCAATATTCAAATTACACCCTGGCATGATCCGCTGACTTCTAGCGACTGCTGCCCTTTTTTCTTAGCATGGTGTGCAGTAACATTTTGAAGTTGTTTACCTCTTTCTTTTTTTTTGAACACCAATGCTAAGCAGCCCACAAAGTGAAAACCACAGTCAGGACATTCAGTATAACCCTCAAACTGAGCGTCGAGGGAGTGCCAGTCTCCCATGACTCTTTGTACAGACTCTGCAGTTGTACACAAAGTGTCAAACTGAAATCTTTATCAAGGCTGTAAATCTTGCCCACGTGTTACAAGCCGTCACATGTACACTACATGTGTTTTCACACATGTTCGCACGTACTGCAGGAACTCTTAACGCTCAGCATCGACAGCGATTCCTTTGAAGTTTGATCCCTTCACTTCAGAAGCAGCGTTCCTTCCCTCACTTCCCCATAATCCACCCACAGACTGCCGGGATCTTTCAAGGCTGTGTGAGTAATTGGCAGGTTCGCGTGTTGTTGGGAGCTGGGTCTGCTAGGTCAGAGCTCAGTACATTAATCTTGGCGTAATGAAGCGATGTAAACCTCACAGGACACTGTAAATCTACAGACGAGAGCGAGGATTACTGCTTCTCGGAGTAGTCGTTTCTTGATGATACACACAAGGGGGGGGGAAGGAAATGCATGTGCGAGACACCTAACCTTTTTTTCCTTCCTGTTTCATCCAGTAGCAATGAAAAATATTTGCCTCGCTTCCTGCTCAGTCAATGTGTGCTTATTGATGCTTGAAATGTTAACGGTATCTCTGTGCCCAGCTGGCTCTTTCTATTTGTGTTATGTTTGGGGTTATATCACTTTCTGTGTCACACATCACTGGTAACACTCTTGCGGAGAACTTTTCAAAACAATAAGAAAACTGCCAAACAATGTAAGGTCCAGTACTGTAAAATACAGCATTCATAAATAATGTGAGAAAACTGAAGATGTTTGTCTTGAAGTTGACAAGAGAGGTTTGTTCACAACAGCTGAGCACAGAAACAGGATCAACAGAGGTGTGCACAGCATTGCGCTGCAGAAAATTGAGAGATTTGGCAGTTTGATCCCCTCAGGTTTGCTGGCAAAATGATTAAAGGAACTCCTCGGATTTTTCGAGGAAACCGTAATGTGAGCATGACAGCCAGGGACACGTCGGCAGGGTTTTTGGAGGAGTTCTTGGAAGTGTATTTGAGATATTATTGCTAACATTAAAAAATGCCGTGGGATACATCATTTCCTGATTTTAATGTCAGCAAGAAGAAATTGTTTTACGTCACTCCAGAAAATATGCAGATAGCTTTTTTTTAATGTAAATGTGTTGGGACATACATTTCTAAAAGTGGCAGCTTCAAAGCTGAAGAGCGGATTAGTTTGTTTTAAAGGCAAACTCCTAAAGCACACCTATTATACTCAGCTCAAGCTCCATATTTATTAATAAGTGACTTTTATGTATATATTGTGCTATTCTTAGTTAGTGTGTTGTCTGTCTCTGTTAATGTTTGTTTATAATGGAGCACTGTAACGAAAAATACTCTATTGATCCCTAGGGGAAATTATTCTGATTCTGATATTTGTTTACAGTTTAAAATTACTCTTATACTGGGCCTTGGTACGGCCTCTCATTTCAGCCTCTGTCACTAATATCACTCTTTTGCCCCTTTGTACAGTGACTGACTGTACCTGAATGTACTCATAAATATACATTGATTACTTTGTAATTATGTAGCCACCATACATGGGCCGAGACGGACATCGCTGCTCCATAATCTAATTATGTTCTATATATGCGGCTAGAGATCGCCCACATATATAGTATACTAGAGGTGGAGGAGGAAAGAACTGATAGGCGTTCGTGTGCTTTGTAGGCAACTTTTAATTTGTGTCTGCACCTTCAGGTTAAAGATATGAGGGACCATACCTGTGTTTTATCATCTAAGAAAGCGAGAGACAGCATGACCGGCATCTGGATAAAATGTCATCCTCTTCCTCCTCGCCTCAAGCCTCACCTCCTAAACAGTAGTCAGGGCTCTAACAGACAGAAATGTGCATAAAATGCTCATTTATTCTCAATATTGCAATTTCTAATTGCCAGCAGATGAGTTATGTGACCCTGCTGTCTACAGACAGCTGACAAAGAGCTGACTAAACAACATGAGGTAGTTATAAGCTAATGCTATGCCAGCTAATACAGATTAAATTGCCACTTTCAGCCAGAGGTCAGCCCATACAGTCTGTAGTATTTTAGGACAAAAGTGTTTTAGGACAGTAGGTATTTTAAGACTACATAAAATATCTATCAATGGAGAAAAAATGAAGATATGAAAAGAAACTACAAATTTTAGGTTGGGTGTTCCATATTCTGCCCCGGCAGCTTTGTTTAAATCCATGAAAATGGCGACGTCTCTGCCAGAGCTCCAGTTTGATGACACTAGGTGTATGTTACAGAGAATTGCTCACCTTACGATGCTGTCAGGATGAAAGCTTTCAAAGTAAGGGCCACTACTGAATGCAGTGGAGAAGCAGGGATTGGTATGATTTGGCCTGTAAGGCCAGGTTAGGAGAGGTTAAGGTTCAAAGGGTGGCTGGAGGGCAAAGGACTGCAGTACTGACGTCATGTGAAAATTATGGATTGACACATGAGGTCAACAGTGGACTGACATCCTGCACTCACTACAGCTGAATGGTGGGAGGGGTAAGAAAACAGAATTCATTTGACTGCAATCTGATATCTACTGACCTCTGGTCGAGAGATTTTACACACTGTACCTTTAAAGCTACCCTCCTTTATGCCAAATTTATTGTGACTCTCATAAACGTCTGTATTAACCCTTTTCTCTTTGATGGCATACATTGTATGTATGCTAATAAATCAAGAGGAACACATTAATGACAACTAGTGCACTCAGCAGATGATAGATATCCATCTTCTGGGTGCTGATTAATGCTGTGCCAAAGCAGAAGACAAATGCATGACATATTCATCACTTTTATGCCAGGTCACACTGCTCCAATTAAAGGCGCCAGTTGATTTGAAAATCTTTTAATCTGAATAGGGAAACATGTGCATGTAACCAAAGACCTTTTTGATTGCTTTTTATTTGCATCACCAGCACAGTTCTCTTCTTTGTTTTTGCAAATCAGTTTATCAGGTTTTTTAAGGTAACACTGTCCTTCATGAAGAATGTTCTCTTCATAGTGTGTTGAGGAAAGACAGCATGCATCTTTTTTGTGGATGCTGCCATGAAGGACGTACCGCATGTCACCATTGTGCTGATGAAATTAATTCCCTTTTTATGTGACAACAGTGTAACCTTCATGTTCTCCTCTTTCAGACAGCACAGATACTTTTAAATGTTGCACAAGCTCTCAGATTCTGCTCATAGTTATCCTTAGGCTTAATAGAAGACTCTCACAGTATCTTGCAGTCCTTTAGGATTGTCTGTGAACAGAAAATAAGAAAAGCTAATACAAATCTTGTTATCCTCTGCGGCTCATTATTAAGTATCTACACCCTCTTAAAAATTCACAACCTAAGAAAATCTGTAAGTTGGAAAAAACAGACTGGATTTAGATTTAATCACACAAAAGCCCGTAGACTAGGGGTTAGTAATTACCACGACTGAAATGGTTTTCATAATCACCTGGGCTAATTGGAAACATGAAAGTAGGCCAGCTAACTGCATTACTGTAAATCATTATTGCCTGTGTTAATAATCCTGTTTTCCTATCTCCAAAAGGTATTCATAAACTTTTGAAGTGGATGGGACTTTAGATAAAATCAAATAAAAGTAATAAATAAAATATACATCCTGTTTCTGGCAGAGACCACCTGTTAACAAACCTGCTGCTTTTTTATCTTTGGCTGACGAAAGGTTTATATTCATATGGATCCCAATAAAGAGCTTGGATTGCATTGCTCCTTCGGTTTCAAAATCACCCACAATACTTAATGTATCTTACCTTTATATATTTGTATGTAGGTACTTCATGAGTTGCTAATTATTGCATCAATGTTATTGGTGGAAGGTTTCATGTCTCCTAATGCAAACATGGCAGAAGATTTAAAGAAAGAACATTTAAAGAAATCACTGACTTGAATATTCAATTGATTTTCCAGCTCTTTGGCTTGTTACAAAGTTCAGATGTGTTAATTAGATGTTTCCTTTAGTTAAGATGCAGAATATAGCTAGTTATTGCTGTCATCAAGGCTCCAAAATCATCAATCCCTGCAAATAAGTTACACCACAGCAGTTTTTCTATGTTTAAGGGTGATGGACAGACTGAAAGAGCAGGCAAAATTGCAGCAGCAGCATTGGCATTTTAAAGGGGGAAATGGGAAGGTTCAAATCTTAAATAGACCAACAAATAGGGAGAGTGTTTGCTATATGGTGTGAGGCTCACTGCCATCAGATTGCTGTCATAAATCATGGACAGAAGATATTCCAACAAGGAAATATCATTATCATTATAAAAATTCAACAAGTGCACCTTGAAAGATAAGGGACAGCAGACGTATGGGAGAAGAGTGGAACTCTTTCCGAATTTGTCAGTATTTAAAATGAAAATTAAAGTGTACATTTTAACAAAATTGCAGTATTTGTACTGAACAAATGGCCAGTTCATGCACATTATAATAGACACATCACATCTTTGATATATGAGAGACACCGAATGCCATAGCCACCTATCAAATTAGTTACATTTGATAATGGTGTGAACTAACTTGTAGGTGTCACAACATACACAGCATATCTATGAGGTTGCAGTGATTGCTTTAAAAAGGATGTGCACCAGGAGTTATATATTCATAACACCTGTCCACTGAAGCGCACATCAGTTTCACATAAAGGCCCAGTGGTTGTCCAGTGTACTGGATAATCATTACAATGTACTGTTACTGTCAGTATTTCCAATTATATCGGACAGGATTTGTAGCCAGAGGCAAGCATCAGAGGCGATCTAGTTTGGTGGTCTCGAACAAAGTCTCTGCTTTTTAAGAATAATGTGGTCTTATTGTCTTTCTTGAAGTGGCTGGCTGAGAATTGGCTCCTCCTAGTCCTAGATTGTGGTTCTCAGTCAGAAAAGGTTTGCCCGTTCCTGGTTGAGGATAAACTGCTACTTCAAGCTGTTTATCTGTGTGGTCACAAGTCATGTGAAACAAGGATGTGTTAGATTATGTCTCTCGGCTGGTTTGGGAATGCCTTGATACGCTCAGCTTACTGAAATTTAAAGTTCTTCTCCTTGGTGGCTCACAATAAAGAAGGATTTGCCTATACTAATCACATCTCTCTCTGTCTTCTAGCTGCAGTCATCTTATTTCAGTCAGTTCTACTTGCTCACTTACATTTTCCATTTGCACAAAAAACCTGAAATAATGTGGGATAGAAACATGCTTTTTCTTTGGTATACAAATGGCAACAGTTAAGTATGTAGGAAGATGTAGGAAATTAGACGCTAGTGTGCAGGAGTGAGAAACATTAAGGGCTTTTTAACCAAGCCAGCAAAAAGGGAAGTGACCACTGACCTGTAATTGGAAGGAGATGGATGGATAGACATAAAAGAAAAGAGAAAAGGGGCAAAGAGGGGACGATCTGGAGGAGGGAAAAGGGGAGAACAAGATGAAGTAAGAGCAGCAACCAACAAATTAATCTTTTCTTTCCCTTTTTCTCCTTCTCAGTGGATTCATTCGTCTCCTTTGTCAGTAGTCTTTATCTCCTATCCCACCCCTCGATCAGTCCTATCTCCTCTGAATGACCCGTTTTTCCTGCTCATCCTCTCCTGTTCTGAATTTCTTCACCACTCTTTGCTCTATTTCCATCTCCAGGCATGGCTGACAGAGATTCATGAATACGCCCAGCAGGATGTGGTCGTCATGCTGCTGGGCAACAAGGTGAGACCTTGTTGCCAACACTGGGAGATAGATGGACAGATGGACTCATAGAGGGTGGGAAGAAGGGATCACAGGCGGTATAGTAGGGCCTTGAGCCAGAGTGTAATGGATATGCACAAAAGCAGGGGAAATTTTTTTTTTATAGAAATGATTTTCCAATGTCAAAAAGTTTTCAGTAGTTACATCATTATATCAGAACAAAGCAAAACAATGCACATTATTAAAGCTTAACTAATCAATAGTTCACATTAATATTAGCAACTAATCAAGTCGCTTTGAGCGTGACATTAAGTGGTTGCTCATATTGATGAATGGAAAGGTTTACAGCTTTAATGAGCTTTTTAGCATTGTTTGATTTTAGCCTTCAAATTTATGGTTTTATGGAGCTGCTGTACACAGTGGAACACTTAACAACTAGCAAAGCTAGACATTTAACATAACCAGCCAGACAAATGTTTTGCTCAGGAGTTAGTGGCAACAGTGGAAGCTTCAAGAAGAGTTAGTTAATATATTCATATTCTTTCTTCTGCAGTCACACAAGAGAAAACAGTAGTTGCATCCTGTAACATGACCAAAATAATTCTAACTACGTGCAGTTAACTTGTGACCTCACTGGTTTGAAATGGTTGCTCTGAAGAAACAATGCACAATCTGTTGCAGGCTTCAAACTGACTTTGGTGTGTCAAAGCAGCAATAAAATGGCAATAGGATGGAGTCAGTCTGCAATAAGTTTATCATTGAATGGGGTCATGTTGGCAGTTACCCTCAATCTGTTTAAACCATTAACTTTGATAAACTGACAAGAATTGCAAATCTCTTACCAACTAAATGCACAAAAAATCCCATTAAACAGAAATTCACATTAACTACTTACATTTAGAGTCTAGACAGAACCTCATAGATTTAAAACAAGAATTCATAAATTCTTCCACAAATAGTAATGTAGTTGCTGCAGGGTAGCAATTTAACTGCAATATGCGCACAGCAACCTTGCGATTATAAAGTGATATAACCAGAACACAACCTGTTTAATCAACCTTATTGCAAAGACATGCATTACAGATGGGTTGTGCTTATCAGCGCAGACTGACTCAGATTGCAACGTATAAATGATATGGCAGTTATTTGCAAACCTTGGCTAATCTGTTTTAGAGGGATTTCAGTCAATCTGAGTTAGACAGGTTGCCTCCCACTCCTGCCTCGTATTTAAAAGTGATCACTCTGAGGTTGATGGTTGCATCATCAACATCTGGGCAACCAGTTATTAGCTGCAAGGACTTGCAGTGAGCCTCCAAAAGCAAAAACACCCAAACAACTACCAATTTTTTGCTAAATTGCAAGCTTATTGTCCTGTTTTTACTGTAGCGTGACTAAGGCTTACATTAGTCACAATCCTAAATTAATGCCAAGTATCTTTTTCTGTTCAGTATCTAATTGCTCAGTAACATACTTGCTGTAGACTTAGTTTTTAGACTGTAAATTCCACTTTTATCAGCTGTATTTACAGTAATAGCATTTTCTGTAAACCCTAGAATAATTAAGCTAGCAGAAAGCTAGCTACTAGCCAATACTGAAAGTCGAATATTATATATTAAATAGCCATGAAGTTGCTAAAAAATAAAAGAATATAATGTAAATAGAAGCTTTATGTTCAAAGACGTGTATTCACACAAATAATAAACCTAATTTTTCTTCCAGTTAGGTCATTGTGTTCTCATACCGACTTGCTAATATGGTAACTAGATTAGCAGAGCTAATGAAATAGCAACAGTCCTAAAAAAATTGTGCTTGTTATAGAGTTGCTAGCTCAAGCATCTAAAACGAGGAGGGTCACAGTCTCTTTATTTTTTTATGCTTATTAAAAAACATATTTTGTCATTAGGACCAACTACACTAAAGACACTGTGAGAAGAATATAAGTGATTGTTTCTGATTCTGTGCTGTCTGTCCCATATGTTCTAGGCTGACGTGACACATGACAGGGTGGTGAAGCGAGAAGAGGGGGAGAAACTGGCAAAGGTGAGCTTTCTATAACACAAACTTGTGCCTATACACATAGCACACATAACGTTTGACACATGTAACAAGAATAAAAAATACTTACTATACTTAATCCGCTCATGCAGCAAAGTTGACCCTGAAATTCTCTCCCCCTCCTTATGTATTCATACAGGCACATAATGTTGTTATTGTTTGGAATAAATGACGGGGGATTGCTAACATAATTTTCCAGGCCGTTTCGCTCAGATAAGCTCTGAGAGGCATGTTAGAGAAGGCTAAATATGAAGTGGTATGGAGTAGTGTGGCAGACGCACAGCAGCTGTCAAGGTAACAAACTCAGCAGGAATATTGAGATATTCACACGTACACGGAATGAGATTGCTTCACCTGGGAGCATCTCTCATCGACCACATTCTGCGTTCTCGCTCTTTTTCCAAATTACAACAAAATGACAAGAAAATTAGTTTTGAAAGCCAGGAACCTCAGTAGCCATCACAAGTATTTTTGAAATATTAGTATTGATCATCAACCCTCTCATCCCTCCCCAGGTGTCATAAACCCCTCGGCACGAATATACTTCCAATCTTAAATTAATCATAAGTCTAATTTTTCTGCAATTTAGGTCGTTATGTCCTCACAGTAAAAGACAGACAAGTGGCATGGCCACACACACACACACACACACACCTGAAAAGATATTTTTCTGTATGCAGGAATTTGGAGTGCCGTTTATGGAGACAAGTGCAAAATCTGGACTGAATGTCGAGCTGGCGTTCACTGCTGTGGCCAGGTGAGTCTCAGCACAACAGCACAAATATTAGACCCCAGAGGGAGATTAGATGTGATCATAAAGCAAGCATATGCAACTTAAGGAGTAACGTTTGCTCATTTGACTACACTAAGTGGTTTTCCATTATAAGTTTTACCCAAATTTTGGCTGATTTAGAAAGCATTTGCTGTGTAACTGATGTTACTGAGTTTGACTTTTTCCAGACTGCTCTTAATAGCACCAAGTTTAGCTCCAATTCTACCCAAAGCACTTAGACCTTTTAGACCCAGGATTTTTTTAATGCAAGCGAGTAAGGCCTTTTGTTGTATCACTTCCCACCTGATTCTAAAGATGGACAAAAATGATTTATTTATGAAAAGGAGACACCTTTTTAACATCACATGTCAGTGTTTGACCATACAAGAAAATACTACAGTCTGCCAAGTGCCATTTATTCTTAAAAGCAAACAGCTTTTTCATGTAAAGAAAGGAACAGGATTTAAGTCATACGTTAGAAATTGGGCAATTGAGACTATGGTTGAAAAGACGTGAGCAGTATCAGCAAAATTGATTCAAAATTTTATTTGCATTTATTGAAATACTAAACGTAAAGTAAATGCAATACAAGCTACTGCTAAGATTGATCACAGTATAACTAAATTGGTAAAACGACTGAAATAAAAGGGCACTCCTTCTACTCTTATTGAGCAATCATGATCAGTTTTTCAAACTGACTGATTGAAATTAAACACGATCATGTTTTTTGGCCAATCAGATACAGTGTTACAGTCTTTAGTGTTAAAGGCCGTCCCTACAAATTAGGGTAAGATAAATTTGCACCTGTAAAGTATCAAAATGAATTGCTTAAAGTTGGATCGTGGGACTAGTTAGCTAACTAATTTATGATTAGCAGCTGTAATTCAGAGGTTTCCAAATTACAGGTCAGCATAATCTATCGTCATCCCCAGAGTGTAAGCACATATACTGTCCCTGGGGTGGCTGTAGCTCAGGAGGTAGAGCAGGTCATCTACTGGTCAGAAGGTTAGTGGTTGGAGTAGAAAAGTGCTATATAAGAATCAGTCCATTTAACAATCCACAGGGCTTTACTTGATCAGTATTTTGTTGGGTTCCAGCTTTGAAGTCATCAAGTCCGAGGAATTCTCTGTACAAACCTGAGACAGGATTGCATCGAGGCGTCGATTTTGGGAATGGTATCAAAACATTTCTGCAACGCTAAAGGTCCCAATGAGCACAATGGCCTCTATTTTTCGTAAATGGAAGAAGTTTGGAAGTTTCATATAGGGCATTAATGTTAGAAAATATGGAACAAGTGAAACGCTGTTGTTACAGCCTGGCTCCAAATCTGCAACGTAAATATGGAGACTAACACATTTTACAAAGATTAGGTTTTATTTTAAATTATATAATATGTTAGCTAACATAGTTGGTTCCACTTAGACAAAGACTGGTGCGCCTCCTCAAAAGCCTGCAAACAGCTGAACGCTCTTGCACTGCCACTGCAAAGAGAATAGGGATGCAGAGGGTGTAAGGCTGATAATGCTTTCTGGATGCACTGCATCCCAAAAAGAACGCAGTTCTTAAGTTAAAGGGGGGTCCAGCCCAGTAGTAGGATGATGTAACTAATGAAACAGGCAGGGAATGTATGGTGAGTGAATTTGTATAATTAGTACTATTTGGGATAATATCAATGGAAGATTCAAAAAGAATTGCTGTCATGCAGTGTACATCTGGACAGATGTATCCACGAGAAGCACTGCCGGACAAATGTTGCTCATTTGTTTTATGAACACATTTTCATGCTATATTTGGAACTAGAAAGCTAAAAAAAGAAATATCTAAGATAAAGCGTTTAGACACAGATACAAATGACATATTCATCTATAAGATCAGATATAACATGAGTGTCTTTTCTCTTAACATGAACTTTAATAGAAATAAAAACGTTGGCAATAGTATTTTGATTGTGTTTCTGACAAATGTGTGGTGTCGGACAGTGTGTGGGAGCTGTTTCACACTTATAGTCTTGTTATGGTAACAGACTGGCAGAGAGGGCTGATGCCAAGAATAGAGTAGCACAGTCTGGCACACAATCACACTGCAAACAGAATATGAAATTAAATATTTTCTCGTTGTTGTCTTCCAGCTCATGTGAACACCTTCTCGGTTTTTTCATCCCTCTGCTTCTCTCGTCTCTCTCCGAACCCCTCCGTCATCGCTGACTCACCTCATCTCTCATCTCTGCCCTATGTTTTTATTTGTTCCACTCCAGTGAGCCTTTACTTGCACAAAACACAAATTCAAAAGGCAATGAAACCAGGTAACCAAACAGTACATGTTTGGCATTGAGACAGAGTGCAGGAGTGACATCGACAAATGACCCACTGACAGAAGTGATCTATAGGTTTTCATATAACATTTTTTGTTTTTGTTATTTATGGCAAAGGCTCCTTCAGCTCTTTTTATTAGTATTACCTAGAGGGGCTCCTCAAGTCACTAATCTGATCTATATTTTTTTGTTGGTTTTGTTTCTTTGGAAAGTCAAAAAACGGTAGAGAAATGACACTTGGTGGTCATCTGTAATTCAGTGTTTACGGCATGGCATTTAATAAGAAAACAGTTGTATTTATATAGGGTCAAATCACAATAACAGTTGCCTCAGGGAGCTGGACTGCTAATCTGGGCATTTCCCAGTGGGTCAATGTGCTTGTAGGTCGATGGGTCAATATAATTCTTATTTTATGCTTTGCCGATTATACAGGCCCGCTTGAAGTGCCGCTGCGCACTGGGCCTACCCGCACAGACAGCAGCCCATTGGTTCATGTTTTTTTACTGGCGCTGGATTGTCCAATCAAAACTTTTAATGCAATTTGCCTCACTTAACTATGGAAGCCCGTTTCCGCCACACAAAAAAAGTATCCCTAACTCGAAATTTCGACTTATTAACTCAAAATTTTGAGAAAAGTAACTCGAATTTTGAGTTAGCTCTGCCAATCAGTCATCTACATGAATGATGTCACTTCCTTGTTACCCAGAAACTGGAGCCCTCAGCTACAAATGCTACAGCTAAGCTACCAGTATTACAGCCAGTCATGAATGCACAAATGTTCAGCGTGGCTTCACAAATGATGAAATCCCTGTGTTATTAGCTGAATCACATGGCGTTACTATCAGCAAACGTACTCTCGAAAGCCCCAATTTGTTGCGATCCGGTTTTGAGTGTCCATTCCTCTGCGCCGTATCCTTCTGGGTAACAAGAAAATGACATCATTCACATAGATTACTGATTGGCAGAGCTAACTCAAAATTTCGACTTATTAACTCGAAATTTCGAGTTATGGATACTTTATTTTGTGTGTGTGGCAGAAACTCTGCACCTTGTGGAGCAGAGCTTAGTGAGGAAGAAGTGGTTGATAAAGATGGACAAATAAAAGTGAAATGATGGAGCTGAAAAGCTGAGAGAGAATAGCAAAGAAACTAGAAATAGATGCAGCCTAATGTCTTCAAATTAACCAGCACAGCCAACAGTAGTACCAGCAACAACTACTAACAAGCCCTTGCAATCACAGGAGGCTCCTGTTGCTAGAACTAGTCGTGAAGAGGTTCACCAGATATTTTTTCTGGATGAGGTGTTGTTGGCCAGATACTTGAACAGAGTGAAACCACCTCTGTGTAATCCCTAAAACATGAGTGCAGTGCTCCAAAGCAGGAACATGGGCTCTGTGGGAGTCAGGGTAGAGCATTATTCAGGGGTGAAGAAGAAAAGAAAAGAGAACAAAATGAATTTATATATATATGAAAATTAGGTTTACTGCACTTTAACCACTTTCAGTGCCTGTTTAGTTCTATATGAGTCTTTATGTCTCTCTGTGTCAGGGAACTGAAGCACAGGACCATGAAGGAACCCGATGAGCCAAAGTTTCAGCTGCAGGAGTACGTCGACAAAGAAATGAGGACCGCTGGCTGCTGCCGCTCATAGACCACATCCTACTTGTGTGTGTGTGTGTGTGTGTGTGTGTGTGTATTTGTGCAAGAGAGAGAGAAAGACAGCAGGTGCACTCTCTTACACTATGTAATAAGTCTGAGTTGGTGTACCTGGAAATGGCCTGAAATTCTCAATGTTTATATTTCTCTGCGGCCAATACGCTCTCTCTCCCGACCCACCTTCCCTCTGCGACTGTGAATGTAATATAATTCCTGTCTCCAAGCTTGCACATACACATGCATGTCTGCGCGCAGACGCTATGTTTGTAATCCCGTTTAATCCATTCTGTGCCAGTTTCCATGAGTGATGTAAATATTTTAAATGTAATTTTAATTTTGTGCTCTGGAAGCTTTGTTGTTTATAGATGCCTGTCTTATTAAAAGAAACTCTACAGACGTAACAAGGCTGAATATTACATCAGTCTGACTAGAATAACAGAAACCAATTTGTACAAACCACCATTGCACATAATGTAAGCTGTCATTCTGCACTACAGTACATGCTGTTTATGTACAGGATACCATATAATAATGGTTTTAATAACACTGATGTGTCTGTGACCCATTCGAGCTAGCGACCTTTTGTACACAATTTAAGTTTGATGTTAGAACTGTGTGATATATTTCTAACATGAATAAATCTCCAGCAGTGATCAATGTATACAACAACACAATCAGCAAAGGACAGCAGACCTACAATGGGAAATATATCTTCCTGAGAAATGATGGAGTTGTTCCAGAAAAATCATTTTCTAGATGTTGCTCTGTTTTCAGGAAATTAAAGAAAAGGACAAATGCTTTTTGCAACAAAAAACAACTGCATTTGTGTGAAGTCTGCTGTTAACCTGCATAGCAAAAAGAAAACATTACAAAAACAGTTGAATATTGGGTGTGAAAAGCGTATTTGCCATCGCATATTTCTTCCCCAAACCTTGAACGGGACCTTACACATATAGTTTTGTGCAAAAGCCTTGATGCACCACTCAATTCTTTACATTTTGTTAGGAAAATGTGAAACAGCTGCAGTGATTTATTGAAATGTGTGCAAAGATACATGGAAATATCAACACATAAGGCAAAAACAGTTTTTGAAATTCCCAGCAGCATATTTGATATGACTCTCTTTCTTGTAATTTCTTTAAATAATCTTCTCTAATAGTTCTTCAGGTTTTTTTTGAAGGACAAATGTTGGCTGCCTTTTGTTCCCACATTGATGATCCCATATTGCTTCAGTCATGTTGAGATCCGGGATCTAGGGAGGCCTGTCCATGACTGATAGCATTCAACTGTGTGTTGTTCTGTCCCAGTATGCCTTTACTGCTCAAAAACGAAGCTGTTGCCAATCAGACACTTTCCAGATGAAGTAGTACATGATTGTGGTCCTTTTCTTTATTCTTAACTCATAATTCCACCAGTTTTAACAAGGACAGCATCAAGCAATGCAATTGTACCTCTATCCTGACCTCCATTAAGTATTGATAATGAAGTTTCAATTTTGGATTATGTCTCCTTAAAACCTATTGCCAGTCCTTTAAATCGACTTCTTTACAGCCACCCTGTTTCTACTAGTGAGTGTAAGTAAGTGCCTGAAGATACAATTTAAAATGAGTTATTTGCTAAGCAATGTCTGTTATGTGTAGACAAAACACTAATTGATCCCTTGAGTTTTGGTGCCTTTTTGTTTCTTTATCTCTGATTCATAGGTCAGTGTTGGGTGGCTTAACAAACCAAAAAACAGAATTTGTCAGAAAATTGCCAATTACAAGGATGGGACTGAAAATGAGTGAACAAGCAGCCAATGTCCAGAAAAAAATTGGAAATACATTTTGAAACCCGGTTGCTCAAGAACACTTAAAGACGTGGAAACAAAATATAAAGAAATGAGGAGTGTTTTGTAAAGCTACTGTAAGAACATCTATGAATTAAAATGTAGAGATCTGGAATTGGTCCCGTGTAACTCAGACTCCTCTCATGGAGTTTTATGTATCTTTGTATCATATGTCCAGGTCTTCATCAAGCAAAGGAAATGATCACAGCGATTGACCCAACTTAAAAACAATATATAGATTTTGATGTTTCATTCTATTTATTTATGAAAAACTTAATGTGTGGTTGAGAGTTTTAAACAGAGATTTTCTTTAGTGAGCCTTTCTGATTAGAAGATACATATCGCTGTTGAGAGAAAAGGTTTTCATTGCGCATATTTTTTTCCACAAAAACACAACATCATGGGGCCAGATATATAAAACTGAATACTCATGACTAAAGCTGTTTGTATGCACAAAGGAAGGTTAGGGAAAATGTGCGCATTCTTTTTTTTTGTCAAATATATAAAACTGTGTTGTTGTTTTTCTTTCTCTTTTTTTGGTTTATTAAAGCTCAATTTTTGCCATTCCTATTCTTACCAATTAGTGGAAGTACACACTGCCTTGTTATGGTATCATTACAACATGAGCAAACAAGAACCACAGCTTCACTCAGTATATAACCGGGAAGGTTATTGGAGAGCGGGAGAAAGGGAAATGTGTAATTGTTGATCTCAGGTTCATGATCAGGAGAAAAACTAGTAAGGAAAGAAGCAGTGGAGGCTACTAACTATATAAATTCAAAGAAAAACACCATGGCAGAAATGCTGTACTACAAGGGCATCAGTTCTTGCAAGAAAAACACATTTATATGCAGAGCCACATCTTTTTATAGCTCCGACAATTACCATAAGTAATAAAAAAAGGCTTGGTAAAATTTAGTGCACATCAAATTATTGTCACTGAAGTCTATGAGTAGCGAACTGTTGTGTTATGTGTTAAGTTTCCCTGACCTTTTCCCCACACTATCACGTGGGGCTCCGCTCTAATACAAACCATACCACTTTATGTGTGGCGAAAACCGTGTGCGTGTTTTTTAATGCACACATTCTGTTTATACATCCAGCCCCTGGTTTCATTTTACCACACTGCGCAAAATTTTCAAAGCAAAATGAACTTACAGCAGAGTCGTATAATCTAGAACAGTGAACCACAGGGGAGCGTTTAAATCTTCGAGGACAGCTTGCTTACGTTTTTTTTCTATTTTCTCTGCAGTTATTGGTAGAAAGCCATTATTTTTCCAGGTGTTTTATCAAAGATGGTTTCATACAGATTTCTGCCAACGTTGTAAACTCTATCAACTAGTACTATAAAGCATAAGTAAGGATTTTACAGTGAAGTACACATTTTTAGAATGAATCAGTTCTCATAAATTTATTGTTAACTTGTAATCTGTATACTGTATCTTAACTGAGGTTATTTGTATTGTATCGATCTTTTGTGTTGACTAATAAAGAATCTATCATAAAAATGAATGCATTTTTGTGGATCTTTAGCTCCATCATCTGGTACTAACCTGTGATTACATTTGCTGTAACCAACTCTTTTTACCTACACCAAGGAGGTTGTGTTTTTGGTAGCATTTTGTGTATTTGTGCGGGTTTTGTTTTGAATTAATTCTGGTAAAACGTTGTAGGGGTGTAGTGAGGGTGTTAACCATCCATTAAAAATTGGCTTACATCCACCAAAGTCTTTAAGGTAAACTTATTGATTTATTGGTGAAAAAAAAAATGACAAAAAATAAGGATTACAGTTTACATCCAAATATCATGTCATATTTGACCTCTGACCTCACTGTTACATTTCCCATCTCATAATTTGCCTGCAAATTTTTCAGGCTAGAATGAAGGTCAGTGAAGGTCCTCATTTAAAGAGTTATCTTTTTTATATTGAGGTTACACAACAGAAGTGATTAAATATTTCACAAACAAGGTTGTGAATACATTTAAGGTAGGGGTGTCCAACTCCAGGCAGGGCTGGACTGGCCATCGGGCATTTGCTCGCTGGGTCGCTCGTGATTTTTTGTTTTTATGGGCCGATGGGGTTTTATTTCTTTTCTTTTTTTAACGGTATAAATGAATGGTGGTGGATTGGCCAGTTGGTCATGAGCAACTCTGGGCTGGACCAATTACAGCCGAGGTCGAACTTTAAAGTTGAGATGAAAACGCGATTTGTCCTGTTCCTCTTCAGCTAGAAAGTTGCTAGTTCAATCATGAAATTGATCAATGATCAGCTGATCGGCTTTTCTCTCTGCACCAGAAAGAGGAAACCAGCGGATGTCGCACTAAACAACAGCAGCACGTTTAAGCTTGATCAGCTGTTGTTAGAATGTATTTAATATGAATTTCTAGTATCAGCTGATGTTTGCTGGAGCCACAGCTGTAAAGCTGCTGGTCATGATGTCGGTTTGGATATGTGGTGAGAGGGAAACATGAAGATGAAACCAGGAGATGTCCTTACTGGATCATCAGAGCTGAACAGGTGATGGAGAAACAGGTTTACCTTTGAGGTGACATGAATGAGTTGAAGGGAAGTTATGAACTGTTTCTGAGAGACAAATAACACCAGGATCCTTTTCTAAGCAGCTGACAGCTGGTAACTGTGCAGCAAAGTCTAGCAAAGTTTTGTCAGGGGGCCAGGTAGGGCATTAGCAGGGAAAGGGGGCACAAAGACATACTTTTCTTTCTTATTCTTATTTAAAATGTTTCGCTTTTAACAAATAATTATCTGAATCCGACAACCAAAGTTTTTATCTGATGTAAAATGTATAGAAATCCATTACTGTATTCAGTAAATATTAAGTCTAGTGTAACTTATATTATTCTTTCCTTTGGGAAGGTACCATCTGTGCAGTCTGCAATTCTGTTAAATAAAGATGTTGAATCTATTTAATTACTGTAATCACTACGGCTGAGACAATAATTCAACGATGAATTACTCATTCCTTAAGTACCCTGACTGATGACACTAAATGATCCGCAGGTGTGCCATGCCCACCTATTCCAAGAAATGAAAGAAAACGGGAAAACAGAGCCCCAGCAATCCCGACAAAGCAGCGGTAGAAACTTTGGCAAATGATACCAACATTTTTAAGTTATTTTCGCGATAGTGAGATTTAAATGTTCATGTACGTTCATGTTCATTTCGCTTAAAGTAAGCAAGTAAGCACAGTCCCATTCTTTTTTAGATTAGCTTTTTTAGAATTCACACAGTTGAATATTAAATGTGGTGCAAAGGTCAACTAGAACAGCGGTCCCCAGCCTTTTTTGCACAACGGACCGGTTTATGTCCAACAATATTTGCAAGGCCTTTAAGGTCCATAACACAGGGGAAAAGACCCAGGGAAACCGAGTTGTCGATAAAAACAATTAAAAAATAAGGCTAAAAGAAGCCTTACTTTTTAAACCATAAATTTCCTGTTTTACTTTGAAGGTCCGTGTCTCAGGTCAGTGTGTTCTGTTTTGCTTCCTCTCTGCCTCGTCGTGTTTGATTAGTGTCAGCCATTTCCTCGCGTGTGTATTTATATGGTGTGCTTCCCTTAGGTAGTCTGCATTACTTTGGCATTTCTCCATGTGTCATTCATACTTGCCAACCTTGAGACCTCAGAATTAGGGAGTCAAAGGGGCTGTTGGGGGGGAGTGGTATACATATATATATATATATATATATATATATATATATATATATATATATATATATATATATATACAAAAAAACTTGAATTTTACAATGTTTATTTATCAGATAAAATAAGTTAAATGTCACTGTTATTATTGGCTGGCCAGAAACAGTGGGGGTGTCCAAATTCAGAGGCTGCATCCACCGGCACAAACCGCTCTGTACATGAGTGAAGGCCTTCGCTGTCTAAGTGGGCTGGGTCCTCCGAAAGCTGGGTAGGCCGGAAGTGAGCGACTGTGAAATTGGACGGTCTAGCCTTCAGAATTACGTCACGAGCCCTCTCGGTGGAATGAAACTGCCGTCGGCTCCTTGCTATCTAAAATATAACCGGAAGCTGGTGTAAATTCTGGACCGTCTCACTCTTCTGTTTAATCAGTTTTCTGTTTGACGTTTTTTCAGCTGTGTGAAAACCCTGGAGGAACCCACCCGAGGGATTAATAAAGTTAAATTTAATCTAATCTAATAACTGTAATCTCAGCCAAACCGATTTACTCACGAACAAATAAAGCACTGAAAAAAGCCAAACACATGTTTAAGTTATCAAAGAAGTCACTTTGATAACTTAAACATGTGTTTGGCTTTATATATCATGTTTAACCTGAGTAGTGAAAGACCGCGGGGGCTTGAAAACGATGTCCTGGGAGTTTGCTGTTCTCGTCAGCTCAGCTTTTTGAAGTGTACACAGCTACATTCTCGCCTGAAAATATGTTAAAAGTTTATTTTGCGACCCAGAAAGTAATAAGTAATAAACCAAGTAGCTGCCGCCATAGTTGGAAACTGGAATTGGCTCGGTTGCGCTATGAATTCTGCGATATGGTTTTTCAGTTTTGTTGTCCCGGTGGAAAAGCGGGAAAAGTTTGGGAGAATGGTAGCTCCGGGAGATTTTCGGCAGGGGCACTAAAATTCGGGATTCAAAAAAATGACAGAAAATTTTGGAGGGTTGGCATGTATGGTGTCATTCCCTCTGTGTCACAGGTTTCCTAGTTACAGATTAGTTCTCCCATTTTAGGTTTTGTTTGTTCTTTTCTAGTTGTCCCCACTGTTTATTTGCAACTTCAAATAAAGACATCTACATCCATCTCTATTGTCTGCGTTTTGGGTCTACTGCTCTTTAATCTCCACACAATGACACCTGTGCCTTTAGGATTGCAAGTATCCAGGGTCAGGCAGCTCATTGCTGCTACATAGCCCTGGATGTTAGGACAGAGGGCTTTTACCAGGACTCCAGTCCTGATTGGCTCCATCAATGAGGTTCCCAGGGATCAGTTCCGCAGTGGGAAACCAAAAGCACGATGAGGAAAAGCAGGAGGATGAGGACCAGCTGAAAAAATCAAAAGTAAGAGAAAAGGGGACAGGGGAGATGAAGTACGTGACTTGATTAGAGAAGAGGGATTCGGAGGGAAATGGAGGAAAGAAGAGCAGAGGAAGCACGAGAGTGACTGGACAGGCTATTTGGCTGCATTTTATTTGCATTATTTTTTCCAACTACATAAACCAAAAAAATAAAGATTTTACGTAAGAAAGAACACCATTGAAGAAATCTGGATGAAAATATTATTTTATCTCCTTTCCAGTCTGGTTTTAGGATATTGCACAGTGCTGTAACTGCTTCCCTAAAAGTTCTCAATTACGTCTATGAAGCCCGGGACGCAAAGAACTGCTGTGCAGCTCTTGTTATTGACCTATCAAAAGCCTTTGGCACTGTTGACCATGGTATTTTATGTCAGAGATTCATGGAAATAGGCCTTTCAGACCAAGCAGTTGACTGGTTCTATAATTAACTTTCGGACTGTCAGCAGTGCATGCAGCTCAGTGGTCTCTCTTCCAGTTTTTTAAATCTCACTAATGGAGTGCCACAGGGTTCTGTCCTGGGGCCTACTTTATTTATGTCAATGGTGCGAGACAAAATCTTTTCTTTTTTTACTCAAAATTCTACAAACACCACCCCATAATGAAAATATAAAAAGGTTTTCTTGAAATTCTTGCAAATTGATGAAAAATAAAAAACAAAAATAGAACATTTGCCTAAGTATTTATACCCTTTGCTCAATACTTTCTTGGAAAACCTTTGGCAGCAAGTACAGTCAAGTCATTTTGAGTATAATTTTGAGTATAATGTCACAAGCTTAGCACACCCATTTTTCAGCAGTTTCTCCCATCTTCTTTGCAGAACCTCTTAAGCTATCAAACTGCCATCTCTTCAGTGATGTTCAGTCGGGTTTAAGTCTTAACCCTTGCCTACTGTCTGAATATTTTACAGGAAAGGGGGAAAAAAGGGAGACTTGGATCCATCATTACAAGATCACAAAAACCTCGGTTGATGGAGGCCACTGGGACCTTCAATGCTGCAGAAATTTTTCTGTACCCTTCTCCAGACCTGTGCCTCGAAACAATCCTGCTTTGGATGGCTACAGACATTTCCTTGATCTTCATGACTTGGGTTGTGCCAACTATGAGAGCTTGAGACCTGTATTTGTAAAGCGCTTCACTAGTCCCTAAGGACCCCAAAGCACTTTACACATCCAGTCATCCACCCATTCACACACACAAGCTATATTGTAGCCACAGCCACCCTGGGGCGCACTGACAGAGGCGAGGCTGCCGGACACTGGCGCCACCAGGCCCTCTGACCACCACCAGTAGGCAACGGGTGGAGTGTCTTGCCCAAGGACTCAACGACCGAGACTGTCGGAGCTGGGGCTCGAACCGCCAATCTTCCGATTACAAAGCCAACTTCCAACTCTTGAGCCATGTGTTGGCCTTTCCAAATCATATCCAATCAACTGAATTTACCACAGGTGGACTTCACCTTGTAGAAACATCTGACAGATGATCAATGAAAACAAGATGCACATGAGCTCAATTTGAGTGTAAGGGCAAAGGCTTTGAATACTTCTTTTTGTTTGAATAACTTTGTAGGAATGTCTGGCATGTATTTCAAGCTGTGAATACATAGCTTACCATATGTAGTTCCTCACCCAGTAAAGGGTTAAAGATGCCTTGCACTTCGTTCTGGTTAATCTCTGATGCTGCTGTCGACACTGATGATGGAGACAATATTAATATACATTGTGTTCTGTTTACTTTTGCCTAAATCAAGTGTTCTCTCCTGCTGTTACAGTGTCCTTAGTCGCAGGTGGAAAATAGGTTTCCATGCATACGTGATCGGCACTGTTTGGTCAGACAGGCTGTGACTCACACTCTGGCTAATAGTTATTCCAATTTCTTTAAAGCATCCAAGTCTGGAACACTATGACAAGGACACACAGAAATATTTTCCCCCCTTCGCTCTTCTTTACTAGATGCGGAGGTGCTTGAAGATGAGCCACTTGAAGCGTGTTGCCCTGACAATATGACCTAAAAAAGTTTTGCCTCATACTATGTCAAGTTGAAATGACCTTAACAAGATAATCTGACTGGCAGGCTTATCTCATAATCATAATAATGTGGTTATTATCTAAAATGGAACCTCTATTTAACAAAAGGATAAAACAGAACATCTACACATCTTGACACCCAACAACATGAACAAGTGTTCAATAATTACAAACTGATTACGTCTTGATGCATTCTCATAATTAAGATTAAGGAACTGACCTCCCAGCCCATTGTTCCTTCAGTGGGCTGGTTTCAGTCATTATGCAAACATACTGTTTATAAGATCGGGGAAACCTGCAGTCAGCTGAGACTGAAGAAGTCACTTGGATGAGTGACGAAACGTTTCTCCCACAAAACGCTACGTCCAGATGAACAGAATCAACTTTTGGATACAAACTGATTAGTTCACGTATACAACATTTCATGTAATAAACAAGTAGAACTCAAAGGACATTAGGAATTAAAGTGTTAAGGTGTTTTCTTGGTCAAAACCTTCAAAACTCTAAAAAAAAAAAAAAAAGGAAATATCTTTTAACAAGGTGGAGCACGTTGCAATGCATGTTTTGGTCAGCAGGGGTCGCACTTGTACCACAGATTTGCTCAGTAGACACAATCATCTTGTATATTACATCTCACAGCCTGTATGTGCACGTTTTCTAGCTGGCAGTCACTCTGACCAACCCTGCACCAAGTCACTCTGTTTCTGTCATTTGATGATCGTAATGAAGACCAGCATTTTAGAACAACAACAACTAAAATGTGACCTGCATTATTTTCTGATGCAATCACCTTTTTCTGTTTGTTTTGACTGGAATTTAAGACCAGTGCCACTTCTGTAGTAATTTGAGCAAATCTACAGCTACAGCCAGAAGCTTTTTTAGTGATAGAGTTCTGCATTAGTCTTTTTATCTAAGGCTAACAAGCTTGCTAACCAAGGGGAAGCAAAAAACTGTGGTTGCATAACATGGATATAGGTATTTGCTAATTAGTCCTATATAAGTGCTAAGTAATTCAGTTCAGTTCAATTTTATTTATACAGCACCATATCACAACAATAGTTGCCTCAAGGTGCTTTATATTATAAGGAAGGCCCTACAATAATGCATACATGAGCAAGCACTTCGGCGACAGCGGGAAGGAAAAACTCCCTTTTAACAGGAAGAAACCTCCAGCGGAACCAGGCTCAGAGAGGGGCGGGGCCATCTGCTGCGACCGGCTGGGGTGAGAGATGGTATATAAGTTATATACTATAAGTAGTATAAGTAAGTATAGTGTAAATAAGCTATAGTAGTACATTATTTATTTGTGCTGACATATTTCTTTCATTCACTACATCACGTACTTTATCTTGTAGAAAAACAGAGACTTACTGTTAAAAAATGCATTTCTTTTTCTTATATTAGGCCCACAATATAAAACGAGTTCAGCATACCTGCTTTAAACCTTTGAAAAAATGTTAAAATGGTCACTTTAAACTATAATATATGTACAACTGCAATAAGTTGTACTGGCAAACTGTTACAGGCTGTAAATGTTCATTTCTGCTGTAAAGTGTTAAATTTAAAAACAGCTCCAGTAATGGCCGTGCAAACGTGAAACTAATACCTGAAGTGTTTTTGTTTATTCATTTTTAGCTTAAAAGTAGATAAGAATATGAATAGTTGTTGATTTCTCAGGTTATGGGCTTCTAGGATGCTCACATGTGTCACATCAAAGTCTCTTATAGTCTACCACTCTAACAATGCTTTACGTTTCTAAAGATTTTTTCCATTTCTTCCAGCTTAAATTGATTCACCATTTTTATTTCCATACATGGAAAAAAAAAGAGTAGCAATCACAAGACAAAGGATGTTTCCAGAGGAGGTCATGCTGTCTGAATGTGTGTAAATATGTGCAATGGTGTGAATAAGTAAACAATAGAGAGTCATAGTCTACCCACTTGCTAACAGAGCGCCTCATATGACTTAGTGAAGGCCATCTGTTACACCGGTTGCTCCCTGTATCATTAGCCTTAGCTGAGGGCATCATAACCCCGATGGCTCTTCTGTAGTGGTCAGTGCCTCAGTGTGTGCGCTCTCATCCTCCACTAGTTGCCAAGCAGTTCATTCTACTGTGCTAAAGTGACCAGGATCCCCAAACAAAGCCATGTGGCGTGTGTATATATGTGTAGAAATGCTGGAAAAAAAGAGAGGAAGAAAGAAAGACTACTGAGTACACTACGGTGTGCTTTTCTGAATTATACCTTCTCAGAGAGGCCGTGATAGTTTGGAGCAATAACGCTGCATCTGTTAAACCACCAGACAAAGTCTGAGATACATTTAGGATGAGACAGTGTGCGGGGGAGGGGTTTTTGTTCTTATTGTCTGGATTTTGATGCTTCGGTCTGTCTCCTTGGAATAAACTCTCTGAACTCACCAGAGTTACAGAAATTTTAATAATACTAATAATGAAGATTAAATGCACTCAAACCCGGGTTCGTCTCCATTTTTATCCTCCTTCTGCTGACATTTTTTTGTGAACCTTAAGTCACTAGGTTGATCTAAACCTTAAAAGTAACAAAAATCTTTAGATATTTAAAGGTGCATTTTTAATTAGCTTATGGCTGTAATCACTGTACCGTGAGTGAATTATTTTTAACATCTGTTACAGTCCTGTTAACCTTGGATTAGGTATATATCAGTTTAACTGGAGTGGACTGAATTTGAATGGGATTTACTGATTGGAGTGGAGCAATCAAACAGTGCTGTACGGAGTACAGAGTGTCGACATATTGTCAACACTTCCTAGGTGCCCGTAGCACACTGGACATCCTTACATGTCATTTTTTCAGTTGGCTTGTTTATTTGAACCCCAGTCGCAATGTTCACAAAAAGGCAGAAATCAAAAGAATTCGCAAGCGGGAAACAAATCATGATCTCCTGAGTGTTGTAATTTTCACATTAACCAACCCCATCTGCATACTGGACTTTGTAGTTCTGGTACTAGAATCACTTTGGTTTAGATTATTCTGAAATAGTCTGAGTTTAGATTAGTTTAAATTTACTTTTCAGGAACATTGTTTTTGAATTTTTTGCTTCTTTATTTGTACAATCAAACAAAAAATACTCATCTCCTCAGAGAAAGGATGCATTGCACCAGATTTAGCTGATAGCCAGTTTCCGTCTGCTAGTCCTTCGAATAACAAAGCGCAAGCAAAATAAGCAATAATCAAAATTATAATAATACAAATGCAGTTAGCTATTGGAATAAGATAAAAACACCAGTAAAAAATTATTGCAGAACACTTAGACAAGGTCCAAATCCCATTTATCCAAACTTTTAAGTTAGAAACTGTTGGATGGTTAATGTTGGCAAATCTCAGATTTCAATATCCACCTTATAACACCTAATGAAAAAGAGTGGAAATATATGGTTTTCAACTATATTCACAATCCATCCATCCATCCATCTTCATCCGCTTTATCCGGGGCCGGGTCGCGGGGGCAGCAGCCTAAGCAAAGAGGCCCAGACCTCCCTCTCCCCAGCCACCTCCTCCAGCTTATCCGGGGGAATACCAAGGCGTTCCCAGGCCAGCCGAGAGATATAATCTCTCCAGCGTGTCCTGGGTCTGCCCCAGGGCCTCCTCCCGGTGGGACAAGGCCCTGGGTCTGCCCCAGGGCCTCCTCCCGGTGGGACAAGCCTGGAACACCTCACCCAGGAGGCGCCCAGGGGGCATCCTTGTCAGATGCCCGAACCACCTCAGCTGGCTCCTTTCGATGTGGAGGAGCAGCGGCTCTACTCTGAGCCCCTCCCGGATGGCCGAACTTCTCACCCTATCTCTAAGGGAGAGGCCAGCCACCCTTCGGAGGAAGCTCATTTCTGCCGCTTGTATCCGCGATCTCGTTCTTTCGGTCACTACCCACAGCTCGTGGCCATAGGTGAGGGTAGGGACGTAGATTGACCGGTAAATTGAGAGCTTCGCTTTTACACTCAGCTCCCTCTTCACCACGACGGACCGGTGCAGCGTCCGCATTACTGCAGCTGCAGCCCCAATCCGTCTGTTGATCTCCGGCTCCCTTCTCCCATCACTCGCGAACAAGACCCCGAGATACTTGAACTCCTCCACTTGGGGCAGGAACTCATCCACGACCCGGAGTGGGCACTCCACCCTTTTCCGGCTGAGAACCATGGCCTCAGATTTGGAGGTGCTGATCCTCATTCCCGCTGCTTCACACTCGGCTGCGAACCGTTCCAGTGCGAGCTGGAGGCCTTCACCCGATGAAGCCAACAGAACCACATCATCTGTAAAAATCAGAGATGAGATTCTGAGGCCGCCAAAGCGAAAGCCCTCCGCCACTTGGCTGCGCCTAGAAATTCTGTCCATAAAAATTATGAACAGAACCGGAGATCAAGGGCAGCCCTGGCAGAGCCCATCACCCACCGGGAACGAGTCCGACTTATTGCCGGCAATGCGAACCAAGCTCTTGCAACGGTTGTATAGGGATCGAATGGCCCGTAGCAATGGGCCAGACACCCCATATTCCCGCAACACCTCCCACAGGACACCCCGAGGGACACGGTCGAATGCCTTCTCCAAGTCCACAAAACACATGTAGACTGGTTGGGCAAACTCCCATGCACCCTCAAGTATCCTGGAGAGGATAAAGAGCTGGTCCAGTGTTCCGCGACCAGGACGAAAACCGCATTGTTCCTCCTGTATCCGAGGTTCGACTAACGGACGAACTCTCCTTTCCAGCACCCTGGCATAGACTTTCCCAGGGAGGCTGAGGAGTCACAATATGATGTAAAATGAGAATGTCCAGTTGTTATCAGCCATTTCCACTTGTGTCTGTTCATAACCCACAATGTATCTTTTAGAGGTAGAAATCACCAGACACCCCACAATACGATATTATTGCAATTTTTTACTGATTGTATCCTCAAAATTAAACTTTGTCAGTACCTGTTTTATGCCATAAGATTTTGTTTTTGTGTAAAATGAGATTTTGCAAGCACACCAACACTGTCATTAAAACCTGCCATAAATGTCAGCATAAGATGAAGTCAGTCTGATGCCAGTCTGCAACTGAATGGGGTCAAGTTGGCAATTACATGCAATCTGTTTCTGATAGTACAGCAATTAACTGATAATGAAAATCACATGTCCTTTGCTGTCTAAAAATTCTAAAAATTGTAATTTAACAGAAATTCAAATGTGGCTTTTAAATTTGCACTCAGCAACCTTCCTGTGCTATAAGTATATAACCATTACTACCAACTGGCAGCCAGTTGAGTCGAGTCCCTGTTAAGTTGTGCTCATTGACAAAGACCATTTAGACTGATGGCAACATGCTGGTGATCTGTCTGCGTTTATGAATCAGACAACATTTTTGCAAATCTTCAGCAACCTCTCTGAGAGTGACTGCAGTCGGTCTTAAGTCAGACTGTGACTCAAGCTCAAGCTCCTGACAACTATTTAGTCACCAGGAGTTACAATCATTCAACAGTGTGTGTGTGTGTGTGTGTGTGTGTGTGTGTGTGTGTGTGTGTGTGTGTGTGTGTGTGTGTGTGTGTGTGTGTGTGTGTGAAGGGTTGATGTCTGATTTTCACTTGACTACTGACCCATTACCTTCCTCTGAATTAGGAGGTAGCTTTGAAAAGCTGACTGTGTCCAGTGTTGGATCATTTGTCAGTTGAGCCGATTTAATTAAAGTTTGCTCAAATAATGTTATCTGTATCAATAATGTAATCCATGTAAAATATCACAATACAATGCTGTATTGATCCCCCCCCCCCCACACACACACACACACACACACACACACAGCGCGTGGTCACTTTCGCTTTCACCTGCTCCTCAGGTTTAGGTGCTATAAAAAGTCTGTTTGGTTGCAGCCATTTAATAAAGGCACTTGTTTATGTTTAAGCAATAACTACATGTTAACATTAGGAAATGATGGTGGCTTAGGTTAAATTATTTCCCTTCATAGCTGCAAGCTTTGTCCAACTCGTGCTGCCAAAGGTAACTTTGTACGTAACTAAAACGTGCTAGCAGCTCTGACAATAGCCTGAAATGTCAGTGATGGAGAGGATGGAGATACCAAATTCTTTTGTCATTACTTCAGTGCAGGATTTTTCTGGCCCTTCTGTTGTGACAGTGACTCTGACCTTCTGAAAAAAAAATTCATAATGTTGCTGATGTGATAAGTGTCTCACAGTATTGAACGCACTTTCTCCTTCTAGGAAACTACCAGGGTCATTGAAACAATTTACATTCGATATATCAATACTGGAAATACACACTTCCTTAATCGTTACCAGCATGTGACAGTAATGTGGGTGATTAAGCTATCATTCATTACAGCAAATGGAGCACTGCTAGCTCTCTGTGTGTGTGCACATGTATGTGCACGTGCTTGTGCGTGACTGTTATGGAGACAACCAGCTTTCCACCCAGACAGTCCCATTAAGATAAGGCTCCTGTCCACTCAGCCGGAAGAACATCAACAAACAGCAAGGTAAACCTTTTGCTGTGACACACACACACACACACACACGCACGCACGCACGCACGCACGCACACACACACACACACACACACACACACAGACTCTGCTTTGGTTTGTTTACTTTTTTTACTATATAAAAAGGATTTGTTTTATCTTTTTATTTCAAAGATGTTACACATTCCGCAGGATAACCTATGACCTCTGGAGCTATTTCGAAAACACTTTACAGGCTTCAGAATTAAAGATGTGCCATATATCATTAGCAGAATTGACTTTTTATGATGATTTATGAATAAATCATGTCAATCCCAAAATTATTATTATTATTGTTATTATTATTATTTTCTCTGTCCTGTCCAGCAGTGTAGCCATCAGAATTGTTGTCTGAAGGCCAAATAAACCCTGTTACAAGAAAAGCATTACAGCATTCACTATAATTCAATAGTTGTGTTTTATTAGAGCTTTATTTTTTATTTTAGATTATTGTTTACTTTTCTGTCGAGTACTCAGGATGGGCCACGTGTATCTACTGTACTGTGTGTTTTCAGCCACAGAATCCCCCCTCGCTGACATAATGAATGCAATGAAGCAATAAGAGAGGGATGCTTGCAATGACTCACAAGCATAATGATATGAATAGGTATGGCGGTTGTATTATCCTGTATTTATGTAGTGAATTATTTGTTATTTGCTAATACATTCACAACCCAGATAGGGACAAAGGCACACATGGATAGCAAATGGAACGGCAGGAGAGACGAGAGACACGTGGCAAACGAAAAATACGAGATAAACAAAACAGTCCTCGCAACCTCGCTCTCGAGCCATGTGACATTGAATTACACAAACCATTCAAGAGGAAAAACTTCAAAAGAAAAGAATTAAAAGAACATATTTTGTATAATAGGAATTCCATAAAAGATGATGGTAACAGTGGACAATATTTAGCAGTATGCACACTCACAGTCATCTCAAGGCTTCATACTTTATAATAAACTGAAAGTATCAGAAATGTAATCGGGTCTATATCAGGTAATCCAACTACAGAAGGAAAAAACTGTTTGTTTGATGGATTTTTTCTTTTCAAGAACTGTTGTAATGCATGCAGTGACATAACTGTATCTGTAATATAATTACTGAATTTAATGCAGTAATGCAGTAAAATGCTACTTTGGAACACGTTACACCCAACAGTGCCAAAAACACACTGTGTCATTTATTTATTTAACAAAACCTAAGTTGTGGGTGAAAAACTCAGGATTCAACGGCTTATTAAAGGAAGCAACTTTAGCAGCAACAACTTAAAGTCATACAGAAAATGTTTACTTCATTCATTTTTACATTGGTCTGGAGGAACTTGTGGTTACATAACAAGCCCAAATCCCAACCCCTCCACCACCACCCCATGCTTATAGAAGCATGGGTATAGAGTGTTTGTGCTAATATCCTGATAACCCTTCCAAACAAACCATGTTTGTTCAGTTTTTTTTCATACTTTAACATTTAATATGCTTATTAAGGTCTGTAGATTCTGAGATGTAGCTCTTGGGTTTTGTCCAATTTCTCTGTGCATTGCATTGTTTGACCCTGGGGGAAATTTGCTGGGACATCCACTCGGGAACAGACTGTGTTCCAATGTTCCAGAATGTTCCAGCCCAGCAAACTACCAAAGCATAGAGGCTTTTTTATAGAGATGCTCAGACTTGCTGATGATCAGTTAATCAAGTGCATTTGTGGGGGGGCAGGGATAGCTCAGTAGGTAAAGTGGTCGCCCCATGATCGGAAGGTCGGCGGCTCGAATCCACTTAACGGCTACCCTGAGGTACCCCTGAGCAAGGTACCGTCCCCACACACTGCTCCCCGGGCGCCTGCTTAGTGGGCTGCCCACTGCTTCACTGAGTGAATGGGTCAAATGCAGAGAAAAACAAGTAATTTCCCCATGGGGATCAATAAAGTATCCATTATTATTATTATTATTATTTGATTACCAGCACCTGCCTGCTACTTAGATGATGCTTCTTAATTCATATGGAAGCAGTAAGGCTGTTCTGCATTTTGTCTTAATTTTTGTTAAATAAATAATGACATGGCACGCGTGTGTTGTTGTTTTCCTGAGGTTGTATTTACCTAATTTTAAGATCAGCTAAGGATCAGATTATTATTTGTTTGATTATGACTTAATTAGATGTACATAGAGCATATTTAAATCTTATTTTGCTGTGTTAGCATTTCCCAAGCCATTGACTCTTGCAGGAATGAAATGATCACTTAGGAATTGTGAGTTCATGAGTTTATGCTGTGCATCTTTACTATGTGGTTTCATTTCTATATTACTCTTATAAATGTTTTCTGATACTGGAAGAATGACCCTTTTGACTTTGGCTGCACTTCCCTCCTGTAGTTGAGACATATTTAGCTGGCCTGTTGTATCCAGATCAACTTGGTCCAGTCGGGTTTATTTTTATCAAGTCCAGAAGACCTGCTGCTCTAAAATGATGGCAGCATGACTGTGGGGCCGTGGAGTGTCTCTGTCACCATGGGGCCTCAATCATATTGATTCCAAAGAGAAAAGCACATTCTCTCAGTGCCATGCCACAGGGTCATGATTTCACCGACAGTATTTTAGCCCTGTGTTTGATAAGGACCTTAAAACTCTACGTGCATTTGTACACTGATTTGGTCCATTGATGGTTGTGAAGTCATGTAGTATGTGGATGATGAATGGGCAGGTATATGAGTAAATCATGGGGTTAATAAAGCTATTGAAATAAAAGTAACTCAGAAAATTCTCCATTCATACATCATTGTTGTCTTTTTCTGTTGCTTCACATTATACTCACAGTTACGTTAACAATACTTCTTCTCAATATCACTGGTGGAGACTGAAATAACTCAACAGACACAGGACAGGAGAGGCACGGAAATCTCCTCATTTTAAAACATTAAAAAACCATGAGATTGACATTTTGTGTTATTTGGTCATATGGCTGTGCCATGACATTTTACAGAGGATTATGTCTTTTGCCTTTGTTGATCTCAAGTATTACTCCAACATACTCCATTTAATTATCTTTGAAATGGTGTTCACACTATGTCAGGGATCTTTATGAGGTGGCATGAGCGTCCTCTACGACACAGTTGATAAAACACACTCTTTGATGTCAGCAGTGTTTTCTGTTTAATGTTAGTTAGCAATTATTTTCACATTACATTCATAACGAACAACAGGAATGCTATCGATAGAGGTACACTGCCCATTTTGTGTGATTTTGCCAGGATTAAAACAAACACTTCCAACATTTACACCGTCCAACCTGATATCACAGTTCAATTCGATTCAATTGTATTTATACATCGCCAAACCACAACAACAGTCGCCTCAAGGTGCTTTATATTGTCAGGCAGACCCTACAATAATAAATACAGAGGAAAACCCAACAATCATATGACCCCCTATGAGCAAGCACTTTGGCTACAGTGGGAAGGAAAAACTCCCTTTTAACAGGAAGAAACCTCCAGCAGAACCAGGCTCAGGGAGGGGCGGGGCCATCTGCTGTGGCCAGTTGGGGTGAGAGAAGAAAGACAGGATAAGAACAGCATGTCTTCCACAACAAAACGTGTAATAGAAACACGGTCCACCGTGTCCATTTCACGTTTTACCTATCTGAAATGTGAAATGCAGAATTTGCAGTAAGTTGTAGTATGCTGCAGTAACAACAGAGGGAGATATTTTATTTCAAGCCAACGTGAAAATAATCACGGGAAAGCGTTTAAACACACATTATTAACATACAGCGGGGAAAATAAGTATTTGACACATCAGCATTTTTATCAGTAAGGGGATTTCCAAGTGGACCATTGACACAACATTTCCACCAGATGTTGCCATCAAGCCAAATATTGAAGTCATACAATCAAATCAGAACATATAAGTATACAAGTTAAACCACAATAAATAAAGTGAAATGACACAGGGAATAAGTATTGAATACATGGAGATAACAAGGGGCAAAATGACATAGAAAGCCAGGAGATCACCTGAAATCTGTCAGTATTGATAGAGAAATCCTGTCCCCTATCAGTACTAATTGATATCAGCTGCTTTAGTCCTAATTGATGGCCTATAAAGGCTCCTCATTACCCAGAAGGCACACAGGAAAGACTTCATGATGGGTAAAAGCAAAGAACTCTCTCAAGATCTTCGTAATCTTATCGTTGAAAAGCATTTTGATGGGAATGGTTATAGGTGCATTTCCAGAATGCTGAATGTTCCTGTGAGCACTGTGGGGGCCATTATCCGGAAATGGAAAGTGCATCAGTTCACCATAAACCTGCCACGATCAGGTGCTCCACGCAAGATCCCTGTCCGAGGAGTCCAAAGAATAATCAGGAGGGTTCTCCAAGAGCCAAGAACCACTCGGACAGAACTTCAGGAAGACCTCGCATCAGCAGGTACTGTTGTTTCAAAGAAAACTATAAGCAATGCACTGAACCGCCATGGCATCCATGCACGCTCACCACGCAAGACTCCATTGCTGAACAAAAAGCATGTCAAGGCTCGGTTAAAATTTGCGCAACAGCATTTGGAGAAGCCTGTGGATTATTGGACGACTATAGTATGGTCAGATGAAAGCAAAATTGAACTTTTTGGCAGTCATTCTACACACCATGTTTGGAGAAGAAATGGCACTGCTCACCACCCCAAGAACACCATACCAACAGTCAAGTTTGGGGGTGGAAGCATCATGGTTTGGGGCTGCTTTTCAGCAAGGGGTACTGGCAGACTTCATATTATTGAAGGCAGGATGAATGGAGAGATGTACCGGGACATTCTGGATAAAAATCTGCTGCCATCTACCAGGAAGCTAAAAATGAAAAGAGGGTGGACATTTCAGCAAGACAATGATCCCAAACACAAGGCCAAGGAAACAATGAAGTGGTTTCAAAGAAAGAAAATCAAGTTGCTTGAATGGCCCAGTCAATCACCTGACCTAAATCCCATAGAAAATCTATGGAGAGAACTGAAGATTAAAGTTCATAAAAGACGCCCAAGGAACCTTCAGGATTTAAAGACCGTTTGTGTGGAAGAATGGGCCAGAATCACTCCTGAGCAATGCAGACGACTGGTCTATCCATACAAGAGGCGTCTAGAAGCTGTAATCACCAACAAAGGCTTTTCTACAAAGTATTGAATAAAGTGTGTTCAATACTTATTCCCTGTGTCATTTCACTTTATTTATTATGGTTTAACTTGTATACTTATATGTTCTGATTTGATTGTATGACTTCAATATTTGGCTTGATGGCAACATCTGGTGGAAATGTTGTGTCAATAGTCCACTTGGAAATCCCCTTACTGATGAAAATGCTGATGTGTCAAATACTTATTTTCCCCGCTGTATTTACATATATATACACACATTAGCCACCTAGGTTAGTTGATTCTGATGATAAAAGACCCTGGAATGTACTTTGTGACTTTAAATATATTACCTCCCCCGGGGGTAATACAATTTATGCATGCATGTCCATTTCACATTTTAGAGAGGCAAAGCGTGAAATGGACACAGTGGGCTGGCGTGTCTATTACACATTTTGCCTTGATCCTGGGTTGCACTTTGGTTAGTGACTGAATATTGTCACAGATTAGTAGGCAGAGGACTCACTCGCAGGACTCTGAAGTTTAGAGAGAGGGTGAGGGTTTATTTGAAATGTGAACCAAGGTCCAGTTCCGCCCTGGTGGGAGAGGTTAAGACAAACAATACACACACCACGACCTCTCCAGATCTTGAGAACCATGACAGAATATAACATTAACCTCAATAATAGATTATCTTTTATAAAACATACTCTCTTCATCTAAATATATCATATGAGCTTGTTAATTAGAGCTTTATTTGAAGAGTTTTTACCCACAGTTACCAGCGTTAGTGTCTGTTCAATGTATGAATGAATTTTGTTACTTACACAACAACAACACAAAAAAGGACTAAATTCCTGATTTTAACTACTTTAACTGTTTTTAAACTCTCCATGCAAAATGTTATTCAGTGGAATATAGTCAAATTAATATTACTTGATTGGTTTACATTTAGTTTATACCAAGCACATTTTTCTTAATGGTTAATGATATGACTAAATTAACCTTATATTGTATAAATTATTGTTTCATGTTTATTGGGGAAGGAGAATATTTTTTTTGAGTGCAGAAACCAAAAATCTGTTTTCATTTTAACTCCTTAAACGTGCCAAATATTAGTAATTATTATTAGTACGGGGGCACAGGGACCTTAGCACCTCAAAGCACTACTAAATATAGCCTCAATGAGCTGATACTGTGGTTAAAGACTCTCACTGTCAGTTTCACAACTCAGCAGCTAATATTAAACCCAAATACTCAAGTGGTCCAGAAGCCTTCAAGTCATGCACAGATAAGTTAGTGGCATCAGTCACAATGCTTCTCAAGATAGTTTCAGACACTGCCTGGGGACTGTGTTGGAAAATGAGTCACAGACTGGAATGAGCTGTAGGTTCCAGACATGCACCACATGAAGACTCTCATCAGCCTGGATTATACAACCTCCCCCGGGGTCAGTAATAAACTCTGGGTGAAATCCTAAGGGAGCATTTGGGAACTTGTTTTCCATCAGTATAAACAGTATTCACAAGTTTTAAAAATCCTGAATTATTTAGTTGATAAAGAGTGTTTGGTAAATGGAAGGGTGCCAGAATATTCATGTTTTCAACAACTTTGATACCAAAAATAAACAGATTTCAAACACTGTCTTATTAGCGCTCCTGAGTTAAAGAGTACAATGGTTTGCTTGTTATTGTTGTCACTACTATTTTAAGTGCACTTTGGAATGTTAACTGGTGTTATGAGGTTTATTTAATCTTTTGATGTGTCACACGGATTGGGGGGGGAAAGCCATGACTCACCTCCCCCAAGCACTACTAGTCATTCCAACCCAACAACATCTGGAATTATTACTGTAGCCTGGCTAGCTAGCATGTGGCTTTTTAGATCCCACTACTGCTGTACGCTTGGCTTGTTAACTAACATTCCACAGCCAAGAAATAAAACTTGGAGAAAGGCGGAGTTATAATTGTGCTATAAAAACAATATGTCACATTTCCTTAAGGAAAAACACTACTCATGTTGTGTGCTTGATTCTTCTTCTTTGTAATAATATTAAATGGTAACAAGTAACAAGTATCCTTATTCTGAGTCCCATCAGACAGATGTACCCAACAGTCTGCTTACTTTGGATTTGTTTTTGTAGACTTGATTCATGGTGTGTTTCCTCTCGCCAGGTCTGGGCATACTGTTCATGACAGGAAGGTGCAGATGACCAAAAATAATCAGTACAACTAAAAACACACTGAGCTGACAGTACTGAAGACTAAAAAAAAGTACTGAAGGCTAAAAAAAACAGTCCCCCAAAAATATCTGAAAAAAGCCAGGCATCATCAAAACATCCTTTATAGTAAAAAAAACAAAAACAACCCAGATCAGGCAATGACAATACATCCAGTCACTGGTAATTTTTTTATTATGTTAATTTAAATTTAGCTGAATTCTTTTTGGCATAAACGTAACAAGGTGGTGGAAACATTCCTCTGAGATTTTTCAGCACTGGCATCATAGATGTGCAGCTGTTGCTGCACATCTATGATGCCAATTGCCCATTGAAGCAGCCCAAACAGATGCCTGTTAAGGCCAAGAGGCCAAACTTGAGTGTGGACTCAAGTGCAGAAACAGACGGAGGCAAAACTGATGTGAAAATAGAGTTTTATTTACAATAGTGCAGAAAGGCAGCATCAAATTGGGAAACTAGACAATCCTGACAAAGTTTACTATGAACTATGAGCTAAACCTGAGACATGTAACCAAAACTATGAGCTGTGATTCAATTCAAAAGTCCATGAACAGGTCCAGGTGTGAAAGGAGGGGCAGTGGCCTGGGTGGAGAAATACAGAGTCACTATAATGAAGAGACTGGGAGTCAGCGGGGTTCCAGTAAATTATGACAGGTTGATTAGACAGTGTTGCTGAATGGCTTATGCGTTGCAGGTAGAGAACAACGTGAGAGGGATACCGTCCAAGAAGTCCGGTAGCTTGATTGCAGACAGGTGTGCAGGCTGATTGGAGACTCCGCCCAAAGGTGGAGCCCAGCTCTGTGGAAAAACACCACTCTCACCCAGACCATGACATGCCCTATGATTAGGTGCAGTAGGGAAACAGACTTGTCAGGCAGTTTCTTGGATGGGGCTCACCAGTTCATTCAGGGACCTTAAACTTGGAGCACTATGCAAACAAAGCTATTTCGATTGAAAAATCTCATGACTTCTCTTATAAGGTTTAATTTGTCACCTCACCACATGTCCTCGCATATGTTGAAAACTAAAAAAAAACAAAAGAATAGGAAAAAAATAAGATGCTACAGCCGAACTAGGTTATAAGAGCAATGCTTTTGTGTACTGTAACATTATTAACAAGCGCAAGAATGCAAGAAATAAGTTAGCATTAAAATTCCCTTTAATAATCCAAGCTGTTGACCTTGAAGTACCCTAAATGCCTTTAATTTTACTGACTTTGTTCTATACTTTCAAACTGACTTTAATAAGCTCTTTTAACTCAGCATTGCATCAGATAGTTCCCTCAGTGCTTTCCTTTGAGGGCAGACTCCTATAAAAGCTTGAAGTTATGCTCCAGTGTCCATGATCCCTATAACACCAGTACTTAACAAGATTTCCCTCTGGTTAGGCAAGGCAAAGCAAGTTTATTTGTATAGCACAATTCAACAACAAAGTGATTCAAAGTGCTTCAAAGGGCTATCCCAAAGTCCTTTCCCCAGCTTTATTCTAGTCTTTAGTTTTTTGACATTTATTTTTTAAACCAACATCATCTTAATTTTTATTCAACTGAAGTTGAAACAAACATCAAGTAACGTGCAAAAGAGACTATTCACCCTCAGCCTTAGCTACTGAACTCGTTTGATGCAGTTTGCATTGTGAGTTTATAAAATCCTAAACATTATTCGCCTCATCGCAGCACCCGAGTATCTGCTGCATTCATGTTTTGTAAAATGTAAGAAATATGCTTTCAGTGTCCAAAATAGAATTTTTTTTAAATAAGACACATAACTCTTTGAAAAGCAGGTGACATTTTGACATGTCACAGTGGTGTGTGAAAATCTAATTAGTGGCACACTTGAGATTTTCTGCCCTGAGTCAAAATGAAGTGAGTTATTTTTACATTAAGCACATATTTTATAGATTACAACCAATGCATTGTCACAAGAAATTACTTAAACCAATATACACATATGGAAAGTATTTTTAGCCTAGAGACAAGACAAGTAAGTGTCTGTGGTTTGCACAAGCATACAATGAAAGCACTTTGTTCTGGTGACTGGGTTGGTCTGACAGAGGCTGTGAATCACCTCTGACAGATAACATGGCTGCAGGTGTCTGCTACTGATACAGTGTCAATGCTCTTCTCCAAACCTCCTGCCTGGATCCAGCCTCAGGTGTAAATATAGACGGTCGTCATGGCAACATCTGCACAGGTGCCTGGCAATGTCCAGGTCTGTCAATCAATGGCAATCTGACAAATGGGGATGTGGCATTATGAAACTGCAAGTTTATGGTTGGATTTCTTAAGCATCAGAAAGCTTTTCTCATATACTTTGAACTTCACTGTCTCTCCTGATAATATCTGTCTTCTTCCCTAAATCCTTTTCCTCTGCAGCTTCTTTGAGGATCCATGAGCCATGAATGCAGTTACCACGTCAGTGTCTTGAATTGTTACAAACCCAACTGGTCATTCTATGTTAGCCGAGGCGTCGGGGATGATGTTCTAAAGGGTTGATGGATGGCTTCTTTTCCAGAAAAATGTAGTTTCTAGTATTCCTGTCCCAACGCTGTCATGGCAGTCACAAAAGGAACATAAAGAGTTATTTATTCCTGACATCTCGAGTGAGCTGCATTATGACAGCAGCATCGTGGTTCAAGGGTTTAAAGTGACTTTATTCGCTGGTAACCTGAGTCAGAGAGGGATTACCCTGTGAGAACACAGTAAACCCGCTAACCTAGAACATAACACTGTAGTAATTCAAGTAGCCATTAATCTGCTGACTATTAAGCACATGTTTCCAGCTGTCAGATACTGCATCATGGCAACGTCTCATTCTGAAAGATCAGTAAGTTCAAAGCACTCAATAAAGAAACTGTACCTTTTCTGTGGCTGTTGTCTCTTTACATAAGCTGCACTTTAAAACGTAATGAATATGAACCCAGCGGGTTCACGGTACCTGACAGTAGACCTGGTTTACTTTTGAAACTCTGTAGACCTCAGTGACCTGGAACAGTAACATTATGTACATTAATGGTTACGTGTTACTTAACCACTGAGCTGCACCTATTTTATCCTTTGTAAGTTGCAAAAATGTTCCCTCTCAGAAAATAAAGCTGCTACGCCGCATCATTCATGGACAGTCAGGGCCATACGTTTTGGAAATGGCACAAATTTCTGTGTTTCATAAACAATGCAGCTTCACTTTCTTATATATGTGTGCACAGCTGTAGCCAAAGCATTAGGCTGTGACTGTAGTCCAGGCTTTACATACCACACTGGCCTTCTGTTCATCACTATGTAACATATTAGCATGATAGCCACCTGGTGGCTCATTGGTTCACTGGGTGATGGTGTTAATGGGGGTCCTGTCACTGCTGGGATTCTGTCATGACGGGGCATCGGTGTCTAATCAGCAAATGCAATAATTAATTTCTCTGTCTCAGTAAATTACATTCAATTCTTCCAAATGAGCTCTCCTTAACATCCCCCCCCCCCCCCCCCCCCCCCCCCCAGAGTATCTGAGGAACTAATTCCTTAATTGATCATCGTTTGCTTTGCTCCTGTGCTCAGGATTCACATATACAGCATTTCAATGCACCTAAATTCCTGCTAAACCAGTTCTCATCTACGGTTTTCTGGTTTTTGTTGTAAGACAACAATGTCTGGCTTTAAACTCTGCAGATCTGAAAGGAACACTTCAGATCTCAATAGGAAAAAAATGATGCTGGATATCTATACTGTTATGGATGGGATAATGGGTTAGAAACTGCCTGTGTACTCTCACCATATGAGGCCAGGCATTATCATGCACCAGGAGGAACCCAGAACCCAAAGCACCAGTGTTGGGTCTGACAGTGGGTCCAAGAATTTTGTCCAGATACCTAATGGCAGTCACGGTGTGGTTGCCTAGTGGATATGCCTCCCTAAACTATCACTGACCAATCACCAAACCGGTCATGCTGAATAGTGTTACAGAGTTGGTCATATGTCCATATTGGCATGAATATGTTTTTTTTCTGATGTGTTTTCAAAGTGTATATAAACAATAAATATTTTTGCCTTTGTCTTACTGTTGAAGCACATGCTTTTGGTTAGGTAATTCCTGAAGAAAAACTCCTGTAAAATTTGGATTATATAACCTATTAAATACTATAAATACTTAAATACTTGAAATGTGCAATTCACTTGTATTTTTATTTTTTATTCCTATTTATTCTATTTATCCCCTTTGTATATTTTATTTATATTTGTCTCTGTATTTATATATGTGTGTGTGTGTGTGTGTGTGTGTGTGTGTGTGTGTGTGTGTGTGTGTGTGTGTGTGTGTGTGTGTGTGTGTGTGTGTGTGTGTGTGTGTGTATATATATATAATATTCTGTAACTCTGTAACTTCTGTCGGTGCTGTGCTTTTTTTGGAAATCGAATTTCCCAGAGGAACCCACCCGAGGGATTAATAAAGTTCTATCTAATCTAATCTAATCTAATCTAATCTAATAAAGGACATTCATTAATTCTATCCTTTCTTTATTTGACTAGCAAGGCAAGGCAAGGCAAGTTTATTTGTACAGCACAATTCAACAACAAGGTGATTCAAAGTGCTTTACAGAGACATTAGAAACAAGAACAAATAAAAAGCATGATTTAAAATTGAATAAAACAAGCAAATAAACTAACTAACTAATTAACAAACAAACAAACAAACAACAGTATATAAAATCAAAACAGATAAAATCAGAACAGTAGATAAAATCAGTAGTTAAATGTAAGTTTTGAAATTTAAGCTTAAAGTGTGGATCTGGTGCTTTATTCAAATGCAGCTGAGAACAGGTGAGTCTTCAACCTGGATTTAAATAAACTGAGTGTTTCAGCTGATCTGAGGCTTTCTGGGAGTTTGTTCCAGATATAAGGAGCATAAAAGCTGAATGCAGCTTCTCCGTGTCTGGTTCTGACTCTGGGAACTGATAAAAGACCTGATAGCAGGTCATCTCTCCATCAGTCCAGCATCTGTTTTCTTAACCGTTTGTCCAATTTAAGGTCTTACGCAGCTCGAGCTTATCAAGAGCTTTTATGGCCTTAAAAGAATTTCTTAATAGATTTTAGTGACCAAGACAGAACCACCGTGATTTAAAGCCTGAAGGGCTCGTACATTTGCAAGGTTAAATACATTTTTCTGTGTTTGGCTTCCTGCAACAAAACTGGGCAGACTGAGTAGTACTGCAGTGCCTGTGCTCATAGAGTTTGTTTCACTTTTAATTGTCTGTAACCTTGCTCTTTATTTTAAAATGTGCATTTTGTCATCCAGATACTGTCATTGGTTTACAGATTGGGGTTTTTTCCCTTTAAAATTAATTAGGCTGAATTATCTAAAGCCAAGAGTCACTGACCTTTTCAGCCTCAGCTTAACCAGATATGTGATTCCCAGAGTAAGACTACTTAACTGTTCTTTCTCTGTTTAACCAGTGTAGCAGTTTCCTTCTGTCTGTAATACTGTAGTCTGTGACTCTGTTTTCACAAGCTGTTCAGCCCAGTTTGAACTACATCTGTTAGACGCTTCCACTAGTAACAAGCAGTATTCTGAATTTCCTTAAACAAAGGCTCCACTATTTCCTGTAAAATACAGATTTTTCTCTTCAGAGGAAATCCTCCAAAAGATTTGTGCTCAGACTGAACATACTTTAGCTCTGAGTTTAACGTAAAGCTTTTCCAAGGCTGAGATTTTAGGTGTGGTCTTAACAGCGTGGTTCTGCCAACTTTGTCAAAGATGTTTGAAAGCCAGAGATTAATATTAAGTAATGATTAAATGCAGATAGAAAAAATAACCTGAGTAAATACAAAGTCCCGTGTGAGTTTTACAACACATCTAACGAGACGCAGATTGACAAGAAAGTTTAATTTTTGTCTTTGGACAAGCCTTTGTGTTGCTTTTGGTCAACAGTGGTTTTCTCCTTGGATCTCTCCCATGGATGCCATTTTTTAATTCATTCAATTAAATTGTATTTGTACAGCATCCTCTTTGCTTAGGCTGCTGCCCCCGCGACCCGGCCCCGGACAAAGCGGATGAAGATGGATGGATGGATGTACAGCATCAAATCACAACAACAGTCGCCTCAAGGTGCTTTATATTGTAAGGTAGACCCTACAATAATACATACAGAGACAATCCCAACAATGATATGACTTCCTATGAGCAGCACTTTGGCGACAGTTGGAAGGAAATACTCCCTTTTAACAGGAAGAAACCTCTGGCAGAATCAGTCTCAGGGAGGGGCGGAGCCATCTGCTGCGACCAGTTGGGGAAAGAGAAGGAAGACATTTTTGCCTGGTATCTTTCTTACTGTTGAATCATGAACTCTGACCTTACTGAGACAAGTGAGGCCTGCAGTTTTTTAAATGCTGTTCTGCATTCTTTTGTGATCTCCTGGATCCATTGTCTGTGTGCTCTTGGAGTACTTTTTGGTATGTTCACTTTTCCTGGGAAGATTCACCATTGTTCCAGGTTTTTTCAATTTGTGGGTAATTTTAAGACAGATACCTAATACCAATATTTGGTCATTTTTAAATCCAGTATTCCAATATAATATTCCAATCCAGTCGATATTTTTTTCTTTCCAACACATAAAACATGAAGTGATTTCTTTCAAATTTGCTCTGTTCAATTATTTATTTATTAGTGTACTGCACAGTAAGCAAGCATTTGGCATCCTGGTCAACAACAAAAAGGACAGGTTTAGCACCCCCCCAAAAAAAACCCATAACAATCGTCAAATGTCAAAATAAAAATGACAGAAGAGTGCACATGCTAAAAACAGTCAGCTGCCAAGAGACTGAAATACACACAGATCCTCAGAAGTACTGCTGCATCCCACACACAACACGTGTACGGAAACATAAAAATACACACAGAAAATATGTTCATTCTTCTCTCCTAGGCAAACATCAAAGTAAAAAGTACTTGCGCTGTAGTTAAACTCTGGGGTCCACAGTAATGGAGACCTACTGCTGACCAAATGCAGTACTTAAGGCATAAAAAATAATTATTCTTGTATAAAAGGTTTCAGTGGCATTTTGCAAAGCTTAATGGGTTGTTTTTAATCATGATGCCAACATCATCCCCCATGACAATGTCTGTCTGTTTGACTTTTCATTCTGTTCACGTTTGTGAATTCGCATATGTCTAGTCTCAAGAAATGTGAAAAAAGATACGAGTCACACAGGTCTACGGACCCGTCAGTGACTATATACAAACATTAGCATATTCTGGAACTTTTTAAACTGGAGTAGTAGCAGGAAGTTGCTATAACTAGAATGAAATGGATGCTGCACAAAAAATCCTACTTGTCTTTGCTTTGCAGCATGTGCAGCATGTGCAGCCTGTGCAGACAGCGTTGTTTCTCTTTTTAAATAGAACTGTCCGAACAATCTGCAGTATGAAAATGAAGAAATTAGAGCTTGTATTGCAGCACATCATTTAGTGAAATGGTAAGTTCAAGCATACTTTGCTAACACATTAATACTACAGTCACACCAAAGACTGCAGCATGACAAAAGCAGTGGCGTGTCTAGAAAATTTTTTTGGGGGGGGCCAGGTAGGGGCACAGATTTGTAGAAGGGTGGCACATGTAATTGGCAGATAATGTTAAAAAAAAATTCTACCAACCGTTAACCATAATTCAATAATCCTATAAACCTAATAACCGGATGCGCTTTTAACTTTTATTAAAATGAGATTTTCACCACTATAGTGAAAAGTGTTTAGATACTGTGTTGATAAAGTACAAGAGATACAATCAGTGCTTTGTCAGTTTATTCAGCATTCAAGGACAAGTATTTTTACTGACAAATAGTGCACATATGTTTTGGGCTAAAACATTTTTGAACATTAAACTACAAACATTTTTAACATACAATTGGCAAATTAGCCAATGCAATGCAAAACTTATTTAAACTTATTAAAATATACTGAACTTTTAATAAGACTCTGTTACATGTTAAGAAGACAAGAAGTACAAAAACATTTGTGAACAGCAGCACTTGTAGTTGCAAAATATTTATTTTTTGATAGAGAACATTTACTCAAGTACCTACTCTATGCTTCATTAAATATTATCAATGACTTAGAATAGGTAGATCCGCCTGTTACAGTGACGGGTGGCGAAACGTGTTACAAAGTCATCCAGGCTTAATGATCTTGCCCTTTTCCTCTCAATACTCAAAACTCCAATATTGCTAAGCCTCTCATCAGTCATAGTTGTTCGTAGATGATTTTTTATAAGCTTTAGCACTGAAAAGCTACGTTCACAAGTAGCACTGCTGACAGGTAAAGCTAAAGCTATTCGACATAAACGAAAAAGCTGATGAAACACCTCTTTGTAAGACTCTAGGAAGGTAGTAAACCCCAAAATACTGGAGAGTTCATTCCCACACCCTGCTCTCCTTTGAACAACCTTTCTAGCTTGATACAGCTCATGTTTGAGGTCTTCAATATCACAGTCATACAGACCAGCCAAGCTTACAACTATTTCCTCTGACAAAAAGCTCTTACTCTTGGGGTTTAGTGCCTGTATACCCCTCATAATATCACAATTGGTCTTGTTGAAGCGCTTCTCCATCTCTGCATGTACATGGTCAAGAATGGGGTAAAATACTTCCCTCTTAAACTTGTCCTTGTCATCCTCCTTACACCTGTGTTGCCCGATTGGAGAATCTACAAAATAACCCTTTAGCCTGAGGCTCTCTCTCTGCACCCTTCTCTTAACTGTCTCAGAGGCAACAGTACACTGTTCTGCAATATCCATTGCGTCTTGCCACAGCTCATCAAAACAGGATTCACTTCTATATTGGTCCAAGGTGTCTTGAAGTGCATGAATTAGGTCTACAGCCTTTGCTAGATCAAGAGATGGAGACTGAAGTACATCAGAAAGCAACTTAATTTCCCCTAGAATTTTTCTAAATGTGGATAAATTGCCAATAAATGTGAGGTCAATTTGTGCCAACAGACCCCGTGCCTCCACTGATCTGTCACCGCTGTTCTCTAAATCTATCTCATGTAGCACTCTTAATATAGCTGGTAATCTGTCCATTACAGTTTTGCATGCACTGTAACGACATGCCCACCTGGTATCACTGAGTCTCTGAAGCTCTCTAGGAGCCTCTGGATACATGTCTTTTTGAACTGTGATCCATTTTTGGTGAACATATGAACCTGACATGTAGACATACAATTTCTGCAACAATGAAAAAAAGCAGTGTGCTTCAGGGACTGATTTCACTGCATCAACGATAACAAGGTTAAGGCAATGTGCATTGCAATGTACATAAAATGCATGTTTTGCCTCTGTTTTGATCCTGGCTGCAACACCCCTGCATTTCCCTGCCATTACTGACGCCCCATCATATCCTTGGCCTACAAGATTGGATCTATATTCAAGGCCATACCTTTCCAGACACTGTATGATATTTTGAGTGAGCCCTGCTGCATCTAGCTGACTTGCTCTCTGGAACTCTAAAAAACTCTCTTGAACAGCCCCATTGTAGTAATACCTTAGTACTAATGACAGTTGCTCTGTTTTCTTTAGGTCTTTTGTTTCATCTGCAATCACAGAGAAGTACTCACTCTCCTTTACTTCTCTGATAATGTCTTCACGTACCATCTCTGACAGACATTCGATTACTTCATTCTGAATGGTGTTACTGGTATATTTTGCATTTCCTGCAGCTTGTGGATTATGCTTAGAAAGAAGTTCCATTAACTCTAAAAAGTTCCCCTTGTTTTGTGATGTATCTGTCTCAAGATGCCCCCTTTGGGAGAGGTTTTGCATAGCTGTAAGGAGAACTACTTCAGCAACAGTTTTGATATATATGCGATTTTCCTCTACTTTTTTTTTATATGCCTTGTCCAAAGCATCACGCACAGATGAATCTGTCAAAATGTTTTTCTGATGTTCACTCCAAGCATACATGGCATTCGTATGACCTTCAGATTTCTCATGCCCCTTAAAACCTCCATCTTTATACATTGCCTTCTTCCAGTTTGAGTACCCTTCATGTGATGTAAAAGGAGTTTCAGAAGCATTTGGAATGGAAAAGTATCTACATGCAAAACAATAGACAGAGTCCCGACTTTGAGAATATTCCAGCCATTTGTGTTGTGAATACCATGTCTTGCTGAAGGCCCTCCTCTTTTCACCATGTACTGTTCGAGGAAATATCTTCAAGTGTGGCTGTCTAGGTCCCTCCGCTGGATTTTGAGATATCTAAGTGTGGGAGGATTCAATTAAAAAAATCAATGAAGAATTGTTTTTGATCTAGAACAACATCTCTTGCAAAAGTGACAGTATCAATATTATAAAATGTTTAATGCACAATTAAAGGCTTTCAATATTAATCTATGAAGTAAGATTGGAGGTTAAATACCATGTGGATGGCCCAGTGTCGTACATGATGTTGAAGGAGAAGATGTTTCAAAAGGCACCACATCCTGGTTATCTGGTGGATCATGAACAGGTGAAAAAGTGCCTGGGATAATATAAAAATATTACATTTCATTAAATAAAAAAAACATGTTATTTAAAGCAGGATTTTGTTTTAATTTCCAATTATGTACCACAATACATATATTCACTTATTTAATTATTTATTCCCAAATATTAGGATTTGTCCCCTATGGATCGGTTGAACACTTGACAATATAAACATCCCTTCCTTGCATTTTCCTTATTCATTCTCACATACCTTCATTTGTAGAAATCACAGGTGACAATGATGACTGCTGCTCAGTCCACCTTTCCCTGACATTGCTCTCTGCTTCTGGCGTTATTTTAGCCTTCTTAAGGAAGAAATTCTCAATATTTTGAGATCTTTTCATTCTCCACTCCTATTCTTCTATCTATACTAGTTGGCCCTGAAGTAATAAAGCAAAAACTTATGTCACAAACAACAACTTTCTTGATGTATGACCTTGACTGGAAGTCAGGGATGTCAAATTCTTGCCCTTATTGACCCCTATCATGCATGTTTTAGATGTTACCTATACCAACATAGCCAATTCAAATCAAATAATCCCCAAACACCTAGTTGTGCACAAGTCTGTAAATGATTCTTTAAATCAGCTGTATTGAAGTATGGAAACATCTGAAACCAGGAGGACCAGAACTGCACATCCCTGCATTGAACATGGCACAAACTTTGGTAATATTGATGTATAAAGAACAACACTGGCTGATGATGAAGTACAGTCAGCTGGCATGGCGACACTGCCAGTATTAACCTGCAACTTGGATTATATCTTATAACTAATAACTCTTATGCTAGCTCCGCGGCCGCCCAGTAGCCTACTGAAATATTCGGCGGTTGCAATAATTCTTTAAGTGTTATTTTTTCCTTGGTATTCTAATTTCACCGAAGTTTACTAAACTCAACAAACTTAATATTACTTACCAGGACATTTATTCTCTCATCATTTTCTTTTGCCGGAAAATAGCTTTCTGTGGTGCCGTCTTTCTCCTTCCTTTGCCGATGCTGCATTCACTTACACTCGGATATCTGAGCTTCACTACGAAAACGTAATCGTACATTTGATATTTAATTGAATTTTATTGTTTTAGCTTCGGGGTGGCACCTGGGGTGGCCAGTCTGGTTTGGGGGGTGGCCTGTGCCCCCCCAGGCCACCCCGCTGGACACGCCACAGGACAAAAGTTCCTATCAATGAACTTGAGATCTTGTTGCTGTTAAAACAGTTGCTTCAGTGATGGAGATCAGCTCAACTTCAACAACTTATTTAGAGACAGGTTGCCTCCCACGAAGTCACCTGTGGATTCACCTTCAGTCAAAGTGCCTGTCCAGAGGCTGAGAGGATTGTATGCTCAATCTCAATTTCAAAAAGTTGGTTGGCACAAAAATTTTTTCATTTCACATTTGCCAAAAAAACATCTTGTGGTGCTCCTGTGCTGCTGACCACAGTGTAAGACGTGATGTCCTTCAGCCTGACGTACTGTGGCCTGTCGGTGAGGTAGTCGGAGATCCAAGCCACCAGGCAGGGGTCCACCTCCATCCTGTTCAGTTTTTCCTGAAGCATACATGGCCGGATGGTATTAAAGGCACTGGAAAAGTCAAGAAACAGGATCCTGACCGTGCCTTTTCCCCCATCCAGGTGTGAGTGGGCTCTGTGTAGGAGGTACAGGATGGCATCCTCCACTCCGACACCCACCTTGTATGCAAACTGTAGTGGGTCCTGGGCATGTTGTACCTGTGGTCGGAGGAGGTTGAGAAAGAGCCGCTCTAGAGTCTTCATAAGATGTGACGTCAGTGCCACCGGTCGGAAGTCATTCAGCTCATTGGGCCGGTTCCTTTTGGGGACCGGGACGATGCAGGATGTCGCAGACTGAGATTGAAGACTCGTTGTAGCGGCTCCCCAAGTTCAGCAGCACACGCCTTTAGCATCCTAGGACACACCTTGTCTGGGCCTGCTGCCTTTCTGGGGCGAAGCTTCCTCAGTTGTCTCCTGACCTGATCCACTGTGACACTGGGAGATGTTTGGGAGGAGGGGAGGGGGGGAGATGTCTTGCTGCTGAGAGAGGGATTGGAGGAAGGGGGTGTCATGGTGTCAGGAAGGGGGGGAAGCGAGGGAGGTAGGAGAGTGGGGAGAGGACTCTGTAGTGAAGGTGAGGGTGGGGGGGGTTACTAAAACCGTGATTTTTTGCGAGAATGCCTCATGACAGTGACGTAAGCGAGTGCGCCGTTAATGACAACAGCTGTGTGCAGATCAACAATGAATCACATATCGATTGTGGGAGAGAGTATGAGCGTGCAGCGTTTAAAGCATGGAAGTACTGACCTTACTTTGAGTTTGATTCCATAAAAAGTGACAAAAACATTAGTGTCCATCGTGCGTGGGAAGAAAACTTCTTTTTACAGCGAAAAAAACCCCTAAACTTCCAAGCAAGCACCGAGTGCGCAACGACGTAATGGGAAATTCACAGAGACACTAGCGGATTCTTCAACTGACCGCGGCACACCTGCACCAGGGTAAACCTCCGCCTACCGCAGTCCTGCTTTACAGGTGAAAATAGAGCAACAGGACCGCTGAGTCTTTGACTTTATTTATTTTCTGCTGTGTTTTACTTGCATATATTTGAAAGACTGAGTGTAAACACAAAAAATATTTTATTTTATGAGCTGGAATGTGCAGAAAATAGGTTTAAATGTTAAACTAATTTATTCAAGTCAGAGAATGTTGCATATAATTAAATTTTTGCTTGATGCATAAAGTTAAAAGATTAAAACTGATAAAACAAGTTAAAAAAAGAGACTTTTCCATTTGATTACATTTTGTATGATGGATTATGTAGAAAAAGTAGAATTGGGCTGAAAGACCTATCGCTTTATTACCTCTTCAGGTTGTAAATCGTGGTTTTAAAAAGTAACTAAGTAACTAAGTAGTTAATTACTTTTGAAAATAAATAATCAGTAAAGTAACGGGATTACTTTTTGGGGGAAGTAATCAGTAATTAGTTACTGATTACTTTTTTCAAGTAACTTGACCAACACTGCTTATGAGCCACTGAAACAATGATGTGAGCATAACCTGTATTTTTCATGGTCCTTTTTCTTCTCCTTTTCTTTTTGGTAATAGAAGGTGACCATGGCCTCCTTCGATTCTAAAGCTGTACTGCAAACTCGCATAACCATTATGCCACTGAGGATAAATGCAGAGTAAAATGCTAAGGTTTTCCTACAATGTTGTCCTTCTTTGTTCCTAATAGTCCACTAACTCATACTCTGTTCATAATCATGTTTAACTATCAGCAAACTGAAGACAACAGGTTAAAAATAAAGCTGATATTTTATTGCCTGGATTGATTCAGAAAAATCGGAAATCAAAAGTATTACCTTGAGCCACGGATCATGAGTTTAGCTGAGCCCATGTGTAACTGTTGTTCTACTTGGAAGAAGTTGTTATAAGGCAATTTGGCCCCTGTGCTGAGAATGGTGCAGACCACTATTTGCTCTGGGATTTTCTATCTTTGGTATATGCAAGCTTCACATCCATCTGTTCAGTGTTCTTAGATGTACAGAAACATACAAATGGGCACAACAAAGAAGCTTTTAAGGCGCTATATCTATATGTCATGGTCCGTGGTCCTGTGTCTGTGGAATGCGTGATGCTCGGGTAGCCACACCCCCGGGCTGGGCCATCACCAGCACACCTGCTCTCCATCATGGTGATTACACGGAGATCCACTTAATCTGGCGCTGACGGATGCGCCACGCCAGTCCGTTAGTCATCCCCACAGTGGTAACCAGACTTCCACGAAAAGTGTGCATTCTCTTCTGCTTGGAACTTTGTTTAACCTGCCTACTTCTGTCCAGGTTTCTACTCGGCGTCTGCTACCTGCCTGTCCTCCGGCTCAACTGGATCTCGCGGTGCTCACCTGGCCCACTCGCCATTCCCACGGACTTCCTGCCCCCCACGGACTGCCACACTTCCCTCCCGAGCTCCCACGGTCCCGTTCTATCGTAAGCCCCTACTCTAACTCAGTCCTGATATGTTTTCCCCGCTTCCTGGCTCCCTAGTAATCATCTCCCCTTTCTATTGCAGCCCCCCGCCGTCCCGATCCCGGCTTCCTCGTGTCATTGTTTCCCCGGGTTTTTAGTTTCTGTTTTGCTCTCTAAATTCCCCGGGTCGCCTTTCGTTGTTTCAATAAAGTGTCTTTCTGTTAGCTCGGAGTCTGCGCCTGGATCCTTTCGTGCCCGCGCACCACGGCCCATGACACTATATGTGATATGTTTCAAGAGGCTGTTGAGCTCTAGTCAGCATTCATAGAGCTCCAAAGACAGACTTCACACCACCATCTCTTCCAGCTTTACAAAAGTAATGCTGTAATAAAAACACTGCTATTTTGCTGTAGTCTTATTGTCATTTGAACTCAATTTTTAAAGCACGTTTCTAGTCTTATTGATCAAAGCACTTCACAATAAAAGCCACATCTAGACTGGATTGTTATTGTATACATAGTTTGGAACTTCAAGTATCGAAGACTCTCACATATAGACACAAACACCAAGGAGCGTTCAGGACCTCACTAAAGAAAGAGCTAAGATAGACCCACTAATCTTCTGATTAGTGGGTCTATCTTGACCTCTGATGCCTTTGCAGTAGTAAAAAAAAAAAATGCTTAGCAACTGCTAGTTGTCCATCTATATACATAGGTATACACATTCACTGGTCAATTTATTAAGTAAACCTGTTCCCCTGCTTGTTAATGCAAATAATAATAATAACAGCTCTCTGGGCTGATAAGGCCAGAGAGTGGATCTGGGAAGATAAGCCAACTGCAAACCACTGAAAAGGAATGACATTAATACTGGTGTATAAGAGAGAACTACAGTCAGGAGAGGATATGATTTACATGTGGATGTTAAACCGGCTAGGACATAAAGAAAAATTGATGCAATAGGGTCTAATGCGATGGGGATTGTAATTAGGAACAACAGGATGTTAAAGATCCAAAGATTCAGAAAATATTCTGTCTCAGTATACTTCATTAGTTTAAACTAAGCATCACAAGGAGTACGAGTTAATTCACTGTCACCTTAAAATGATTTTGAAGGTGACAAGGTTGTCACTGAGCTTCCTTTTAATGCCACACCCTCATTCCAATATAGCACCTTCAGGATGTGGTGGAGCAGAGATTTACTGCTAACAAAACTGCAGCAGATGCATGATTCATGTCAATTCAATTCAATTCAATTTTATTTATATAGCGCCAAATCACAACAAAAGTCGCCTCAAGGCGCTTTATATTATACAGTAGATACAGAGAATAGCCCAACGATCATATGACCCCCTATGAGCAAGCACTTTGGCGACAGTGGGAAGGAAAAACTCCCTTTTAACAGGAAGAAACCCACGGCAGAACCAGGCTCAGGGAGGGGCGGGGCCATCTGCTGCGACCGGTTGGGGTGAGAAAAGGAGGACAGGATAAAAGACCTGCTGTGGAAGAGAGACAGAGACTAATAACAGATATGATTCGATGCAGAGAGGTCTATTAACACATAGTGAGTGAGAAAGGTGACTGGAAAGGAAAAACTCAATGCATCATGGGAATCCCCCGGCAGCCTACGTCTATTGCAGCATAACTAAGGGAGGATTCAGGGTCACCTGGTCCAGCCCTAACTATATGCTTTAGCAAAAAGGAAAGTTTTAAGCCTAATCTTAAAAGTAGAGATAGTGTCTGTCTCCTGAATCCAAACTGGAAGCTGGTTCCACAGAAGAGGGGCCTGAAAACTGAAGGCTCTCCCTCCCATTCTACTTTTAAATACTCTAGGAACAACAAGTAGGCCTGCAGAGCGAGAGCGAAGTGCTCTAATAGGGTGATATGGTACTACAAGGTCATTAAGATAAGATGGGGCCTGATTATTTAAGACCTTGTATGTGAGGAGCAGGATTTTGAATTCAATTCTGGATTTAACAGGAAGCCAATGAAGGGAAGCCAAAACAGGAGAAATCTGCTCTCTCTTTCTAGTCCCTGTCAGGACTCTTGCTGCAGCATTTTGGATTAGCTGAAGGCTTTTCAGCGAGTTTTTTGGACATCCTGATAATAATGAATTACAGTCGTCCAGCCTGGAAGTAATAAATTCATGAACTAGTTTTTCAGCGTCACTCTAAGACAGGATATTTCTAACTTTCAGTCAATGCGCCACAAAGAATTAAGATAGTTCTGAAAGGCCAGTGTGTACCTAATAACGGGGCCTGCAAGTGCTGAGAGATGCAAATACCATCTGCAAATGAACGTGACACAAAACGAAAAAAAAAGAGCAAAATTTCTACATGAATGCTTAGAATTTTTATTAAATACAAAAAAATGATAACTTCAAAGTTTTCTTAGTTTAACATAAAGAAGAGTAGAAAAGCGCTATATAAGAACCAGTCCATTTACCATTTAATATGCTAGATTGTTATGTATTTCTGTTCTGTTGTTCTGCCTGATAAAAAAAAAAAGTATCATTGCACAGTGTTTACCCTTTTTTTCTTAGTCTTACAGATTATAAACAAATGAATTCACTTGTTTTACCCCATCCATGGTGTTCACAGCAGGCTGAATGCCAAACTGTCGGCTCAGTTGATTACTGAAGACATCAGTAATTAGTGGCTGTTATCTGAAGTAAAGCTTTATTAAAGAGAAACATGTATTGCCCTCAATAACCGACATACAGCCCAGTTATTTATTTGCAGAACCTACTAATTGCTTGTCTGTTTTTGAGCTGTATAAAAAAAAGAAAAAGAGAAAAGAAAAATACTCTCAACCCACCACAGAAAAATGAGATTCCTGCTGCAGAGGAAATGAGAGATCACAGGGCCTGATTATTAAAAATGTTTTCCCGAATTACTAAAATAATGAAGAGGGAGAAGCTAAATAAATTCAGCAGATGACACAGCATACCAAATATTGCATGCATGAACACCAGCGTTTAAATTACAGCAGAGATTTTCTGCCGTTAGCGGTTATCAAAACATAAAATCTGATTTACTTGCAGAGATGTGTTTCATTAGTTGTAAGCAACAGGAAATGGCCTTGTTACTGCTATGCATCAGAATTTCAATAAGATTTAAATGCGTCATTTCCCGGTTCAATTAACCATAAAATGCAAATACAACACAGTTTAAAAATGTGTAATAATGATACAAAGTCATTCATTTATAGTATTTGAAAAAGCAATAAGTTAGTACTGTATGTTTGCATTAACCGATATGCTAAAAGATCAACAGATGGAGAGGAAACACTATTTTTAGGCCTAATAATTCATGATTAAGAATTAGATATTTTTCTCAGCAACTTCTGGTTTACTATTAATTACAGTATCACCTTTTCACATTTGCAAATGAGCCACAATAAGGGTCTGTTTTGGTCCTAACCTCCTTTAATTAAACATGGAGCAGTTAATGAAAAACAAAGGAGTGGTATCAAACAGATGGTAAATGGTTTAGATAGACAGATGGATTTACTTCTCATCTTTACACTGGGTAAAAACAATTCTATTTTAGTTTTCAATATAGGCAAAAAAGGACCAGAACATAAAGCTTGTATGCAGCCCTGTTAGATAACAGCTGATACCTTTTTACACAACCATCTGTCAAATCTTACACTGAACATGGCATTGGCAGAATTGGTAGAGTTAATATAAATTAGTTGGTTTCCTGAACCCGGCATTTATGTGCAGACCCGGCTTTTAAGCATACAGCCCAAGTTTGGGGTCAGGGATTTGGGAAGAAGCTTAATGTTAGCCTGCTTTAACATTGCAAAACCAGTTTTAATGTGTGTTTGGGGTCACTGTCCTGTTGGTGGAACACCCAAGTCGTGTCCAGGTTTCCACCATCTAGCTGTTGATCTGAGGTGAAGTTTGAGTTTGGAAGCTGTCCTTTGACATCCACTTTGTGCAGTGTACCAGGATCAATTGCAACAAAACAACTGCAGAGCATGACGCTACCACCGCCATGCTTGACAGTTGTTACAGTTTTGCGGGCTTGAAAGCGTCAACTGTAGTCCTCCCAACATACGTCGTCATTGTGGCCAAATTGCTCAATCTCCGTCTTTTAAGTGGTAAATGGACTGGTACTTATGTAGAGCACACAAAGCACTTTAAAGCTCATCTGACTATAAAACTTTTCTCCAGGAGGAATTTGGTTTGTCCATGTGGCCAGCTGCAAATTTTAGTTCAGCTTGAAGGTGTTGATTTTGGGGCTGGCGATTCAGTCCATCACAATCGAAAACTCACTTCACTGTCGACAGTAATACTGTTGTTCCAGCACTTTCAAGTTCAAGTAAACATCAAATAGCACTTATTAGTTCCTTGGTAATATCCAAGTAACATGTTACACTGATAATCCTGAAATCAGTAGACCTTCCCAACTTGTGTAAATATCCTTCTTAGATCTTCACTTACTTACTTGGACTTTCTCATTGTTCTAAGCAGAGTTGACTAAACTACTGGCCCAACAAATCCAGTATAGTAGCATTTGAATTGAAAAAAAAACCTTTACTGCACTTTTAAAACTTTGTAACTAATCTTTCTTTCTTTGTTTTCATAAGACATTGACCATATGAGAGCACAATTGCTGCCATACACCTGTTCTTGTGCAACAACTTATGCCCCCAATTGTCATGACATGAGCACATCTCTTCAAGGTCTAATGCCGTAAGGTTTTTCTTGCCTTTCAGACAGCTTTTAAGCACTCAACATGATGGATATTGTCTCATGACAGGTTACATAAAAACACTTTTTCCTCGTTTCTTCTCTTTTCTCTTTCACTGACATCGTATTGATCCACAAACCTAACTTTTGTGGCTTTTGTTCACTCAGACTTGACCACACTGTGGTCCTGATTGCCAATCAAGTTATTCTGTGTCCAATCAAACCACAAGAGAAAGACTGATAAAAGGACAAATAGTTGAGTATTCTTGATTGTAATAAAATAAATGCATTTCAGATCTCCACTTTTCTGAAATGGCAAACTGCAGCTCCAGCTTTGAGAATGGAGAAAGAATAATCCTAATAATCTTAAATAATTAGAATCTTTACCGTTTTCTCTCTAAAAGCAGCTCACACTGCTGCAAGAAATTTAAAAGGTGTTTTAAAAAAAAAAAACAACAGCCGCACATTTTTACTGGATTTTCCAGTTGGTCGATGTATAATTCCCAGATCCAGGATTTTGTGTTAACCACATATTATTTGAAGATAAAAACAGCAGAAACAGTAATATGTTCATTTTAGATGTATCAGGATATTCTAAGGCCTTTTTTTATATGTAAAGAGGAAAATTGTTTGGTATTTATTTAACTCATTCACTGCCATTGACGTCTATAGCCGTCAATTGCAGTGCATGAGTCAATGGGTTTAACATATTCACTGCCAATGGCTGGCAGTGAATGAGTTAAGTGCCAATCCAGCCAAATAATTTCAAAGTTCTTTTGTAGTCCGTTGCCTTCTACAGTATTTACTTTTTCCCTGGGAAAGCTCTGGTAGCAATGATCTGGAACTGGCTTGCTATACTTAAAATCTTTTTATCATACATAACATAAAACATTTAAGTGATTTAAGTGAACATTTAAGTATTTATTTGCTACGTTTATATTATAATCTGCAGTTAAAAGTAATATATATATAAATATAAGCTCAGTCCAAAAGGTCCAGTTGTACAAGTTGTGAGACAGATAAAGGTGCTGCAGGGAGTATGCCAAGTACTCAAAAAAATAAAGCAAGCAATGAAAACAAAATAAAACAGAAAATCTATGTGGAACTAAGCACAAAGGCAAGTTGACAAACTGCGTAAACAGACATTCCACAAAGGAGAGACAAGAGTACATGACATATACTCAGGAGACTGATGGAAACATCGAGCAAGACATACAACTGGGAAAGTAAAGGAAAGAAACAGAAGCAGTGAAATGAAACAGGAAGTTAGCCCTATGATAGACTGGTGGACCCGTCTCCCACCCTATGACAGCCAGGTTAAGCCCCAGCCCTCCAGGATGGAATGGATGGATGCAGTGGGCATTTCAGAGTCTTTTGGGGCACTGGGCAAAAGTTCCCAAGGGACAGTCAACCAACATTCATCAGCCTTAGGTTATTAACCCAAGGCTGATGCAGACATAGGCAATGGAGCTCAAGTGGCAACTAAAAAACAACGTCTGGAAATCCAAGCTGAAGAAACGCTTTAGTGATGAACACTCACAGGGAGGTCCACAGTCAGTATAACAAAAAAAACCAAAACAAAAAACTAAAGAGAGGCAAAGGCTATAAAAACACAAGTTAACAAGAGAAATGGAAACACCAGGGAAATCAGCTGAAACTAGTCATTGCAGGCTGAGACAAGGGAAGCAAAACTAAACACAGTACACAAGAGATGATGTGTGTGGCCTTCCAAAATAAAACAGGAAGTAACTAAACATGGGAACATCTAACACATAAATGCAAGCTTAAAATACACACTGAACACAACATGGAGGAATAATGACAACTCAGGGAATTAACTAAAAACAATAACTATGATTACAAATTACAAAGGAAAAGTCAGCCAAACGGAGAATAAAATTGTGGAAAAGAAAAGAAAACAGGAACTATAAGGTAGGCTGAAACTCCAAATAACCTAAAACAGGAACAACCTAAGGAGAATATTACATTATCTAAGCATCTTCCATACAATTAATGCTAGAGTAGCAACATTTAGCTATCTAGCATTACATTGACTAAAGGCTAATTTGCAAAATGGGGCCCTACTCAAAAAAAACTGTCATAGAGTTAGCACTCTCTTGAAATTGGATTTAAAAATAAGTTGTTAAAGCTAAAGTTCTTAGAGCATGTGTAGCGGATCTTGTGGCAGTTCAGAACATGACAATACTGGGTTATTTGTTGGTTGGCTAACAGACTTACATTAGTTTGCGTTAGTTAAGTGAATTGATGATAATACATTAAATGAAATGAACTAATGATATGTCAAATGGCAAGAGGCTATTGTCTGCAGATGTGAACACAGATGTGAACTAAAACTGACCTTTGGATTATTTATGGGCACAAAACTGATTTGAAAACCACTGGTTTAGATGTTCGTAACAAATGTGTAATTGATCCTTTGAGAGTTTGCGCTTTGGGATGGATTTCAGCTTGTTCCTCTTACCTCCATTCTTGAAAAGGTCTTCATACTGAGAAGCTGAAAAAGTCTTCAGAAATGCAAGCCAAATTGTGCCAAAGGCTCCGCCACAGGTTTCAACAGATGCCGATTTCAAGTAGCACCCATCAAAGCAGAAAATCAAAAGGGACGAAATGGGCAAAAATGAGTATTATGTGTCTGGTAATTTGTGCCAGTTATTTTATAGTCCATGAAACAAATAAGCTTGTAGATGCCGGAAAATAGACATGATCACACTGACCCCTTTATCACTAGAGAAAGCACTGATTGAATTTTCCAGTTCTGATAGGAAAATAAAATTTTAGGTTTGGGATTTTCTCCATATCAAGTATTGATCTGATATCACTGGTGTCTTTCTCATTTTGAGAGGGAGACTGTGCGTAATTCCTTTATCTCAACTTAAACTAAGAAATTAATACATCTAAGAAAATTTATTACACAAATTGGCCTTATTTGGTAGATAAATTCACAGAATAAGAGCCTATCCCAGCTATCCCAGCTTGTGAAGGGTGCACACAAGCACGGGCAGGATGCCAGTCTGTCACAAGGCTAACACAAAGAGACAGGCAACCATTGATACTTACAGTCAGCTAAGGCAAATTTGAAATCACCAGTTAACCTAACCCATGCATGTCTTTTGGACTGTGGGGTGAAACCAGAGTAGCCATAGAGAGCTTGTACAAAAACATAGAAACTTCACACAGAATGGCCTTATTCAGGATTTCTTGCTGTGGGGCAAAACCCCTACGATCACCGATGTCTTTAGTGCTGGTCCTTTGTTTGGTCTCTTTTTGTTCTCCCTGTGCTCCCCTTCAGCTCTTCCCTTTTATTCATCTTCTCTTTCTCTCTCTCTCTGCATGGGTATATGTGCATTTAGCCTTTTCTCACATTTCTAATTTTTACCCCCTCATCTCCTTAAATCCCCCAAATCAATCTCAGTACACCATGGGTATGAAAAACGCCATGAACACTGTTACATTTGTGATACCCCCTTTGTCCAAAACACATTGTTTGTTTGTTTTTTAGAAGGAACTTTGCAAACCTTAGCTCTGCTGCCATGTTCTTTATAGAGAAAAAAGGCTTTATCCTTGCAACCAGTTTAAAGAAGCCATAAGTGTTTTTTATATTTGTATTGTCATAAACTTTAACATTTAACGTACTGTCAGAAATCAACACGCTTTCTGCTGGTTAAATGCTGGAGGAGATATCGGCTCACTATGAAATGTGAGTGAATTCACTCACAGGGAAGTGTACAATGCTTTATACACCCTCTGCACATCATTTAAATGCTCAACCCCCCAGTATTGAAGTGTATCAGTTTACTTTTCAAAGTACTGTCACATGCACCTCACACTGCTCAGATGTCAGCATATTACGTAGAAATGCCGCTGTCAGTGGTGGAATATTTGTGTCAATAAATCAGTAAATTGGTGAAGAGGTCAGCAACTGAATTACAATGACTGACATTGTAAATGACCACATAAGTAACCTAGAGAGTGAAAAAGTCAGCCTTAAAGCAAAGAAATTAAAGCATGATGTAGCTTCCACTCTGTGCTCTTATGACTCATTCTCAGACTATATGAGCCAGAATTAAAGGCCACTTTGCAGCCATCTTCTGTCATTGCTACAGAGGCCTCTCGTTGACAGACTCATAAAATTACTATGATCGAATTAGAAAACTGCGTTAATCTGTTTCCCTTGGAGACTGAAGAGCGCTTCCCACAGAGAGGTGACGCATGTTTCCTAGTAAGAATACAGGCGAAAACGTAGGAAGACTACTGCACTGACTTTCTGCTCATATATGATGGAAATGGGCCCTTCAGCCTCAGTCTGTAGGTGACGTATTTGTGCATCAATTAACAGTCCCACGAGCCACATTGTCATTTCCAATCAATCTACTGCTGTAGTCACGCGGCAGCCGTCTCTATCGATCCAGTGACAAGGATGACTTGTTTACATACATAGTTACATTTTGGCTCGCCTCATTTAAACTCTAATGACATGATAGAAAGTAAGGATGGCGGGAAACTGTAATGTTTATAGAGGGAAGGAAGGGCAGGGAAGGAAGAACCAATACTACAATAATTAACAACTTAAGAATAGTAACCTCTTTAACAATATCGCATGATGTACTATGGGATTATAACTGTCCGTGCATTAATGTCATATTCAGTTCCATTTTATAAATAGCACCAAATCACAACAATAAATGCTTCAAGGCACTTTATATTGTAAAGTAAAGACCCTACAATTTTACAGAGAAACCCCCAAGAATCAAACAACCCCTGTGAACAAGCACTTAGCAAAAGGCTTAAAACTTTCCTTTTTGCTAAAGCACATAGTTAGGGCTGGACCAGGTGACCCTGAATCCTCCCTTAGTTATGCTGCAATAGACGTAGGCTGCCGGGTGATTCCCATGATGCATTGAGTTTTTCCTTTTCAGTCACCTTTCTCACTCACTATGTATTAACAGACCTCTCTGCATTGAATCATATCTGTTATTAACCTCTGTCTCTCTTCCACAGCATGTCTTTTATCCTGTCTTCCTTCTCTCACCCCAACCGGTCACAGCAGATGGCCCCGCCCCTCCCTGAGCCTGGTTCTGCCGGAGGTTTCTTCCTGTTAAAAGGGAGTTTTTCCTTCCCACTGTTGCCAAAGTGCTTGCTCATAGGGGGTCATATGATTGTTGGGTTTTTCTCTGTATCTATGAAGCGCCGAGAGGCGACTTATGTTGTTATTTGGTGCTATATAAATAAAATTGAATTGAATTGAATTGGATTGAACAGTGGGAAGGAAAAACTCCCTTTTAACAGGAAGAAACCTCCAGTGGAACGAGGGTGAGGGAGGGGCAGCCATCTGCCACAAACCAGTTGGGGGTGAGAGGAGGAAGACAGGACAAAGGACACACTGTGGAAGAGAGCTAGTGATTAATAATAACTAATAATATAACTTAACCATCCATCAATCCATCTTTGAGGTGTAAACTGGTCTTGGTTCTGCCCTGGAGCCTCCTCCCAGTAGAAAATGATGGAACCACCTCATCTAGGATGTGCCCATAAAACATCCTGGTCAGATGGCAGAACTACCTCTACTTGCTCTTTGAGGCTCATTCCAGTTTCAGTCATTATGCAAATAAGTTTGTGGAAACCTGCAGTCAGGTGAGACTGAAGAAGTCGCTTGGACGAGTGACGAAACGTTTCTCCCACAAAACGCTACGTCCAGATGAACAGAATCAACTTTCAAATTCAAATTCAAATTTTATTTGTCACGTACACAGTCATACACAGTACGATATGTAGTGAAATGCTTGGACAACTGCTCGTGACCTAAAGAAAACAAAAAAGGAAAGGCTATGAATAAGAAAGGAAATAAATATGAAAAATTAAAAAGGGTAAATTTAACTAGGAAGGAATAAAATATAAATTAAGGTTAAAAATGAAATAACTGTACAACACAAATTAGAATGAAGGGTAAATTTAACTGGGAAGAATAAGATAAAATATATAAATTAAAGTTGAAAATAAAATAACTGTACAACAAAATACACAATACACAATATAGAACTATATAAGAATGTATGAAGAAATCTAAATCTAAATAAATATATACACAATAACAGCAGCTGTACAAGTATTAACTGGAAATGAAGAATATAGTGACCAGTGTTGTGCAAAAACAAAGTCCAGAAAGTCCAGTGTGTGTGTAAGAACTGTATGTGTGGGTCAGTACTGTGTGGCGGTGTGATTGAGAGACCGTATCGCCTGCGGGAAGAAGCTCCTCCTCAGTCTCTCTGTGTTGGTCTTCAGGGAGCGGAATCGCTTTCCTGACCTCAACAGAGAGAACAGTCTGTTGTTGGGGTGGCTGAGGTCCTTCACGATCTTCCTGGCCTTGGTCCAGCACCGCCTGCTGTAGATTGAGTGCAGGTCAGGGAGCTCGGAGCGGATGGTGCGCTCAGCTGACCGCACAACCCTCTGTAGAGCTCGTCTGTCCTGCATGGTGCTGTTCCCGAACCAGGTTAAGATGTTTCCCGCCAGGATGCTCTCTATGGTGCACGAGTAAAAGTTCCTGAGCACCTTGGAGGGCAGTTGGAAGTCTCTCAAGCGTCTGAGGTGGTAGAGACGCTGTCGGGCCTTTTTCACCACAGTGTTGATGTGACAGGACCATGACAGGTCCTGCGTGATGTGAACTCCGAGGTATTTGAAGCTGTCCACTCTCTCCACTGGGCACTCGTTGATGACGGGGGTCTGGTAGTTCCTCTCCTGCTTAGTGCTGAAGTCCACTATCAGCTCCTTTGTCTTAGAAGGAGGTTGTTCCTCTGGCACCAGTTCTCCAGATTCCTAATCTCCTTCACGTAGGCCGTCTCGTTGTTATCAGAGATCAGGCCCACCACGGCGGTGTCGTCAGCAAACTTGATGATGGTGGTGGAGCTGGTAGTGGCCACACAGTCATATGTGTACAAAGTACTTTTGGAGATTTACTTACCTGGATGATTGAGCATACATCAAGACCTCATTCCAGTACATTTAGCTTTTTACTCAGTGTTTGTGAGCATATAAGGCAGCTTAACTGTTGAATAGATGGCTTTGATAAGCCCTTTCATTGTGATGACTGACCAGTATAGTGCTGGCATCACTGCAGACACTGCACCAGTCTCCTGCTCCTTTCTCCCCTAACTCCTAAACAGTGTTGCAGTACATAAAAACTGTGCCCAAAAAAGGGGGATCTACGCATCCTTAATGTTCTAGAAGGTCTTAAATTTAAATGTTGTTTTATAAAACTGCTGGCTAATGCAAGCCCTTGATGAAATATTCAGTTTGATTTCCACTAACGAATCTACTACTTAAGTAAATTTGCACAACTGCTTTTCACTTCTGACTGTCAGTGTCACAGATGTCGTACTAGTTTTAGTCTTTGGTTTTTGATGCAAGCCAAGCTATATGTACCTGTTGCGTGTAGCTGCAAAGGGATTCAGTAGCTCTTTTTTCAGTGGTACTGCCATGGCTCTCCCATAGAACTCTCCAGTGTTGTCCAGCTACATTCAAGCAGCAAGATTAAGCTTAAAAATCGTACATATGTTTTATTCTCATGGGTAGAAATAAAAACAAACAAAGACAAAGTCTGAGATATCCTTTTACTGTATTTTCACATACACAAAGTAAAGGAGTTGGGGAGGGGACCAAACTAAAGGGGATTCTGTTTTTTTGAAGTGTGAAATATGACATGAAAAAATAAGAGAAAAGATTCTACCACTTAAGATATTCGACGACTGTTTGTTTCTTGTGAGCAAATTACCCTGCATTAAATCAAATAAAGCATGGTCCCAAATTCTGCTTACCTGAAAACACAAGCGTGTGCACACACACACTGTAGTGGCGGCACTCCGTCTCTATTTCACTCTTCTGTACCACCTTTAGGAGTCAGTCCGGCAACATGTATTTGAAACGCGAGCAAGTCCAGGTACTTTTCTTGCAAAAAAGATGTTTATTGAAACTTTTAATTTACATGGCAATACTCGGTCAAAAAACTGTGTTGCTTCCAGCTTATCCGACTCCCCAACTACGTAATTACAGTGTGCCGGAAGCCCAAAATACTAAAAAGCGCATTAGAATGTCGGACTTCTATATTCTATACCTTTAATAAAACAGTATTTTGAAATCAACTAGAAATTATATCCTTAACATCAAACATGTATATTTCTCCTCTAATCATTTTACCAGTACCAATAAAATTAACCTTTAATTGGCTCTTACACACACCAAAACAGATCTTCTAATCAATCCTAACCCTCTATTTGGCATCTTTGGTTTGGAAGAAACTATTTTGCATGTCTATCAGTTTTGGTCTTAGAATTACAGCATCTGCACAAATATTTGCTATACAGGAGACAAATTTGTTATCAGTGCTCTCTTTTTATGCTTGAAGTACATATTGCCCATTTTAACTGCACTTGACAAATTGCTTTGTGCTGCGCAACTTTCTGGTAGAGGCCATTCATTTTCCAGGGCTCCCTGCACACCATGTGCAACTGAATGTTCTGACATGTCATTGCCGGATCATTCTGACCGTCTCACCTGACTCAGCTGTAAAACATCATGCTCGCTTCTACCACAGGGACTACTTGAAGTTCCCCAACAAAAGCATACAAGCGTCCTGTCTGTCAGTTCATTATACAGTATCAGACACAACACATTCATTTATCGATTGCTCTTTGATTAAAAACATTAGAGTACTGAGTTGCTAAGTTTCTGTGTAAATGTGGACTTGCTCAGGGCTAAAGCAAAGGTTTTTCTTAGAATAAACCAAGTATGATGATATTTGCAGAGGAAACATCGAGTACTTCTCGCTTCATAAAGCGATATAGAAGATGGATGGAATGTGACAATCTAAATGAAAGCTTTGCCCTGGAGTATATTATGCTTCTTTCCAATTTCACAGTAACTGTGTCATGGTTTCCAGACCCTACAGGGAGGCGGTTTTAGCATAAAACTCACTTTTAATGATGGAAAAAAACAACACCCCAAATATTCAGAGAAACAGAATACACAACAGACTCCAAATTGAGTGAACACATAGGAATGAAAAACACGTAAATGTGGACTTGCTCAGGACAGAGGGGAGTTCGAAGAGTTTGGTGCACATTGGTGGAAAGAAACATGGAGATAAGTAGACATTGGAAGAAAGACTAAAGGGCTCTGAAGGTATAAATACACAAAGGCCTCATTTGGAGGGTAGGGGACAGCTGGAAATACATGTGGAATAATGTATGGAGACACAAAGAGCAAAAGACTACCAATAACAGGAATTGTATGGTGTTAATTACCTTAGGGTTAGGGTTAAGGTTAGGCTAACCCTAACCCTGGCTCTGCATACAAAACACTTGTGGTTCAAATGTTTTATGTAGAGTAAGCCATTATAGAATCAAATAGTGTTGGGACTTTTGGAAGCCAGCAGTTTTTCGATTTCTTTGTATATTCCCTCATATCCATTCTGAAAGCTTTGGCAGTCTCCATTCAGGAATTTGCTGACATGTGTGATTCTGTACTGTATATTCAGGCTATGATTCTTATTCCTGACATTGGGGTGATACTTAATATTCTCTCATGAAAACTAAAGATAAAGTAAAAGTAAACATAAAGTAGCAGGACCAACATAGGAAGAATCAGTGGTACTGAACATGCCAATGACAATACGTTATTGGACTAGTTACGCTTCCGGAGAGGTGCACGTCAGGTTATGACCTACAGAATTTTAGCAGGTTTTGTGGTTTTGACGTACCTATGGTATACATTTAACAGCATAAAGCCCTTTACCCAGCCTTCTGCAGTCGTGTTTTATTTAGACCAGTAGTGAGGTGCTGCTTGGACTCTTGGACTTCCTGGACTTGGAAAACAAAGGGCAAACTTCATCACTTCAAGCCAATGATTCAAGATTCAAAGCGGTATAAAGAAAAGCATTTCTCTGTGCAATGAAATTCTTTCTCTGCTGTCCACACACAGATGCCGGTTAATATGTACAATAGAACTAGAACAGATAAAATACTAAGAGGATAAATAAATGGAGACAAGAAATTGAAGGATTAAATAGATTTGTGTGTAAAAGAGCTATGAGCTTAATATGCTGGTTTGATATGTAAGATAACCTGATGTGCAAAAATTCTGATTTATGTTAAAGTAGGTCAGCTGTTGAAGAGTCTGAAAGCAGTGGGGAAGAAGGAGTTGGTGAGTTGGGATGTTCTGGACTTCACACTTGTAAACCTTCGTCCTGAGGACAGAAGTGTGAACAGTCTATGTTGGGGGTGTGTGGACGCAGCTCTCCTCTGGACTCTGTGATGGTAGATGCTCTGCAGAGAGGGCAGCGGGTCCTGGTGATCTTCTCTGCGGTTGTTATCACTCTCTGCAGGCGTTTGCGGTTCATAGCTGTAGCGCTGCCGTACCATGCAGCGATGCAGCTGGTCAGTGTGCTCACCACAATGTAGCTGCAGAATCTGCTGTATACATAATTTCCTCAGCCTCCTCAGGAAATACAGCCGCTCAGCTGTATTACAGCCGGGGTTCAGTGTGCAGGTGAGGTCTTCAGTGATGTCGCCCAGGTACCTAAAGCTGCTCACCCTCCCCACTTCAAGACCCCAGATAAACACTATCATCATGATTCCTACAAAGCAGTAGAAAAAATTCATCGTACTTGATCACTGACCATCAGACTTATTATTATCACTCTTACTGCAGGTGCACAGTCAAACCATTTTTGTGGGAGTTGGAGGATTTTCTGTTTTCCACTAAGGGACTTCACTCTTTAAAGATTTTTGCAATGTGTGAAGGACACAGCACAGCCCATCAAATTCCCAATTATCACTTGGCATGTCTACTGAGAGAGAGCAGGGCACTCAGGCGTACAGTAGCTCCTTTGTGCCTAGTTGACATAGAGAGAATTTAACTGCAAACATGTACACCACTTTCCTGTGTGTCAGGCAATTTTGCAGGAATTTCAGGTGGTTCTTGTTACTGTACGAGAACTTGTCCAAGCACAAACCCACATTAGATACAGTACATGGCCTATTTATACATGGACAGCATACAGTACACATGGACAGCTTCCCACAGGAAAGCGAATGATTCAGTGCAGGTAAACACTATTTATCAAAACAGCCGCTGGGTGACATCATTTTCTTCCAGCTTTCTCTCGTGTTTACGGTCAAAGGTCGACGGAACGACAACAAGCGGAAGGCTCTGCATTTATTTTCCCACAATTCCCTCACCCAAAGTGAAAGCACTGAAACACCAAAGAAAAATAAGTAAATCTGACGTTATTCCAAATCACAAATGGAGGCAACAGAAAGTGGTTACAACACACTCCTTTAGAGCGTTTCCAGACACACATTTAGCACCGAATGTAATTTTTTACATGCAAATTGTCAGTGACAGTTATATACTTTATTTGGTTTAATGTTGGTGTAATTTCAGTAGAATCTCCTGTTGAATCCTGTTCATTAATGAATAATCTCCTTAATGGTTCTAATGTAATGATTTTTTTCCCCCATGGCTATTACAAGCTTTAGCCTGCTGAGTTTTAGCCGGCAGTCCATTGCACAGTGTTAGATCACCAGAATAATAGATGTCAATAGTAAGGGATCAGATAGCACAAGACAGGAAATTGATAAGAATTACAAATCTGCTAAAGGAAACAGTGGCAGTCCATCCTGCTGTTTATGTTTCGGGCTCTCCTCCTAATGCTTTTAGCAGCTTTACTGAATTAATAGAGTACGTAATGCTGAAACTCATCAGCAGTTCAGTTTAGTACCGAACACCTCATCTCTGATTTGTAACAACCATGAGTTATTACGCTAATTTCGACTTACGCAAAAGAGCTCACTTATGCAAAGAACATATCGATCCCTATGAAATGCAACTTACAGTAACATTCGCAAACAAGATGTACTGATAGCACGAGGGTTCAGCAGTTTCTTGTAATCCAGAAGGAAGTGCATCTTCCATTTAAGGATATCAGACTCATCGTGTATAGTAACGGATGTTGTTGTTTGAGTGCAGGAGGTGTATTCATTCTCTACACACTTTTCCTCTTTCCTGTTGGCAAGCAAACAAACAGAGAAAGTTTTATTAGACTCAAGTTGCTACCCGCTGCTGTGCGGTGACAATTTATTAATTTATTTATTTATACAGTGATTAATCAGCTCTAAGACGCACCTCTTCCCATAAAACAAAGAGCAAATACATATGGAAACTAGCGCAGGACATTTCCAGGAGAGTCATGACAACAAAGCAATCATTTACATATACAACATGTTAGTGGGCCAGTGAAAAAACTAACAACAATATCATAAAAAGGAAATAATTAATCAGGTAAAGCATGTCGGCCCATGCAGCCATTCACCTCAGCAATAGTTAATAATAATAATAATAATAAATTTTATTTATGAGCGCCTTACAAGTCACCCAAGGACACTTTACAATAGGATAAAACACTTAGTAAAACAATGGCAGAATAAGAACAATAAAATAAAGCACAAGATAAAATGAACAAACAGTGGATTCACAGTGAATATGCAGATTTGAACAGATGAGTTTTGAGTTGGGATTTAAAATGGGGGAGAGAACCAATATTTCTTATTTCAGGGGGCAGAGAATTCCACAGCCTGGGAGCAGAGCAGCTGAAAGCTCTGCTTCCCATGGTGGTGAGGCAGAAGGAAGGTACAGTAAGCTGGACAGAAGAAGAAGAACGAAGTGAACGGGCAGAACAAGTGGTGGTTAACAGGTCAGAAAGGTAAGAAGGAGCGAGGTTATGAAGGGCCTTGAAGGTGAGCAGAAGAAGTTTGAAAATTATCCGGAATTTCACAGGGAGCCAGTGAAGTTCCTGAAGAACAGGGGTGATGTGCTGGTAGGAGGGGGTTCTGGTGATAATGCGAGCAGCAGAGTTCTGAACCAGTTGAAGCTTATGGAGGGATTTTTGGGGGAGACCATGCAGAAGAGAATTGCAGTAGTCAATACGGGAGGTAACAAGACTATGTACAAGAATGGACGTAGACTGGGTGGAAAGAGAAGGAAGCAATCTGTTAATGTTACGTAGATGGAAGTAGGCAGAACGGGTGAGGTTATTGATGTGTGATTTATAAGAAAGTGTACTGTCTAGGATGACACCAAGGCTCTTAACCTGAGGAGAAGGGAAAACTGTTTGCCTTCAAAAGGTTGGATTTGGTGCCAATAAGGAGGATCTCAGTTTTATCCTCATTGAGCTTTAGAAAATTAGAGGTAAACCAGGATTTTAACTCGGATAGACATTCTTTAAGGGAAGAAGGTGGGAGGGAGGAATCAGGTTTGAAAGAGAGATATAACTGGGTGTCATCAGCAAAACAGTGAAACTGAAGATCAAATTTGCGGAAGATGGTACCTAGAGGGAGGATGTATATTATAAAGAGAAGAGGGCCTAAAACTGAGCCTGAGTTAAACAAAGATTAAACAAATTAACTGCATGATTTTTACTGCTTTAATGGGAGGGTGTGTGTCAAACATATATATTCTTCAATGAATGAATGAATAGGTAGTAGAAATATGAAAAGGAACAAATAAAGGGAAAGGTGTTGTTATCATTACCTAGTATTCTATTCATGAATATAATGTAGCCAATAAATTGGGTTAATGCCATGACCTAAGGGCCAGAACTGGCTCAAACGGTCCAATCTCTCCACTGGATGACTTTGCAAGTGTCAAATTTGAAAAATAAAATAATATCTTGCTGTGGAAAGCAACAGTATTTTTAGTGCTGGAATCGTAAAATATGAACTGAAAAGTGTAACGTTGTGAAAGTTTTGTACCTTTGTAGATCCACTGTGTAGTCACGGTGCTGAATTTTTATTTTAAAGATATCTAATAGGCTAATATGTGTCATAAATGGATGCTTCACCATTTGTAAACATTTACCAATTAACTATATAATACATAATGTGGTTGATTAATCTCACGGGTGCCGTAAAATGATTTGTAACTTTCAAAAAATATAATTAAATACAATTACAAAATATAAATAATCATTAATAATATGAATTAACAACATTCATTTGTTAACTTGGGCGATAAAAGTGTCAGTTTAATTGCTTATTTTATTTATTTTCATAGTGCAAACTGCTCAGACTGTTATTGAATGACCTGTGGAAGGTCTAGATTGAATGCTGGAGTTTTATATTGGGCAGTACAAGGAAGAGAAACCAGTGAATGCAAGGAAACTTTAAAATGGAAGCAATTTTATATGTATGGGAGTGAAAAAAATGAGCAAGCTGATGCCAGAAACAGGTGGGCAATATATATCAGCCAGTAGGCGTGAACCATGTCAGGCCCTGGTGCTGTCCAACTCTTCATACTGGAGACCCTTTCTTGGATGGATATATATATATATATATATATATATATATATATATATATATATATATATATATATATATATATGTATATATATATATGTATGTATACACATACACCCAGCACGCCCCTGCGAGCGGTTTATCCTTCAAGCTCGGGTCCTCCACCAGAGGCCTGGGAGCTTGAGGGGGTCCTGTGCAGTATCTTAGCTGTTCCCAGGACTGCGCTCTTCTGGACAGAGATCTCCGATGTTGTTCCCGGGATCTGCTGGAGCCACTCGCCTAGCTTGGGAGTCACCGCACCTAGTGCTCCGATTACCACGGGGACCACCGTTACCTTCACCCTCCACATCCTCTCGAGTTCTTCTCTGAGCCCTTGGTATTTCTCCAGCTTCTCGTGTTCCTTCTTCCTGATATTGCTGTCATTCGGAACCGCTACATCGATCACTACGGCCGTCTTCTTCTGTTTGTCTACCACCACTATGTCCGGTTGGTTAGCCACCACCATTTTGTCCGTCTGTATCTGGAAGTCCCACAGGATCTTAGCTCGGTCATTCTCCACCACCCTTGGGGGCATCTCCCATTTTGACCTCGGGACTTCCAGGTTATACTCGGCACAGATGTTCCTGTACACTATGCCGGCCACTTGGTTATGGCGTTCCATGTATGCCTTGCCTGCTAGCATCTTGCACCCTGCTGTTATGTGCTGGATTGTCTCTGGGGCATCTTTACACAGCCTGCACCTGGGGTCTTGCCTGGTGTGATAGACCCCAGCCTCTATGGATCTTGTGCTCAGAGCTTGTTCTTGTGCTACCATGATTAGTGCCTCTGTGCTGTCTTTCAGTCCAGCTTTGTCCAGCCACTGGTAGGATTTCTGGATATCAGCCACCTCCTCTATCTGCCGGTGGTACATACCGTGCAGGGGCCTGTCCTTCCATGATGGTTCCTCGTCTCCCTCCTCTTTCTTGGGTTTCTGCTGCCTGAGGTATTCACTGAGCACTCGGTCAGTTGGGGCCATCTTCCCAATGTATTCTTGGATGTTCGTTGTCTCATCCTGGACTGTGGTGCTGACACTCACCAGTCCCCGGCCCCCTTCCTTCCGCTTAGCGTACAGCCTCAGGGTGCTGGACTTGGGGTGAAACCCTCCATGCATGGTAAGGAGCTTTCTTGTCTTTATGTCAGTGGCTTCTATCTCCTCCTTTGGCCAGCCTATTACCCCAGCAGGGTACCTGATCACGGGCAGGGCGTACGTGTTGATGGCCCGGATCTTGTTCTTACCATTCAGCTGACTCCTCAGGACTTGCCTGACCCTCTGCAGGTACTTGGTGGTTGCAGCCTTTCTAGCGGTCTCTTCATGGTTCCCATTCGCCTGTGGGATCCCCAAGTACTTGTAACTGTCCTCTATGTCTGCAATGTTGCCTTCTGGTAGTTCAATCCCCTCAGTTCTGACTACCTTCCCTCTCTTTGTTACCATCCGACTACACTTCTCCAGTCCGAACGACATTCCAATGTCATTGCTGTATAGCCTGGTAGTGTGGATCAGTGAATCGATGTCTCGTTCACTCTTGGCATACAGCTTGATGTCATCCATGTACAGGAGGTGGCTGACAACTGCTCCGTTCCGTAGTCGGTATCCGTAGCCAGTCTTGTTAATGATCTCACTGAGGGGGTTCAGGCCTATGCAGAACAGCAGTGGGGACAGAGCATCTCCTTGGTAGATCCCGCACTTGATGGTGACTTGTGCTATGGGCTTGGAGTTGGCCTCTAGTGTTGTACGCCACATCCCCATTGAGTTCCTGATGAAGGCTCTTAGGGTCCCATTGATCTTGTACAATTCTAGGCATTCCAGTATCCAGCTGTGGGGCATTGAGTCATAGGCCTTCTTGTAATCAATCCAGGCAGTGCACAGGTTGGTCAGTCTGGTCTTGCAGTCTCGGCTGATTGTTCTGTCTACCAGTAGCTGGTGTTTTGCGCCTCTGGTATTCTTGCCAATTCCTTTCTGTGTCCCGCTCATGTATTGACCCATGTGCCTGTTCATCTTAGCCGATATGATGCCTGACAGGAGCTTCCATGTAGTACTGAGGCAGGTTATTGGTCGGTAGTTGGAGGGGACCGGTCCCTTCTTGGGGTCCTTGGGGATCAGGACCGTCCGGCCTTCAGTTAGCCATTCCGGGTGTCTCTCGTTAACTAGCAGCTGGTTCATTTGTGCTGCTAGACGCTCGTGGAGTGCAGTCAGCTTCTTCAGCCAGTAGGCGTGAACCATGTCAGGCCCTGGTGCTGTCCAACTCTTCATACTGGAGACCCTTTCTTGGATATATTGGATATATATCCAAGAAATAGATATCCAAGAAAGGGTCTCCAGTATGAAGAGTTGGACAGCACCAGGGCCCGACATGGTTCACGCCTACTGGCTGAAGAAGCTGACTGCACTCCACGAGCGTCTGGCAGCACAAATGAACCAGCTGCTAGTTAACGAAAGACACCCGGAATGGCTAACTGAAGGCCGGACGGTCCTGATCCCCAAGGACCCCAAGAAGGGACCGGTCCCCTCCAACTACCGACCAATAACCTGCCTCAGTACTACATGGAAGCTCCTGTCAGGCATCATATCGGCTAAGATGAACAGGCACATGGGTCAATACATGAGCGGGACACAGAAAGGAATTGGCAAGAATACCAGAGGTGCAAAACACCAGCTACTGGTAGACAGAACAATCAGCCGAGACTGCAAGACCAGACTGACCAACCTGTGCACTGCCTGGATTGATTACAAGAAGGCCTATGACTCAATGCCCCACAGCTGGATACTGGAATGCCTAGAATTGTACAAGATCAATGGGACCCTAAGAGCCTTCATCAGGAACTCAATGGGGATGTGGCGTACAACACTAGAGGCCAACTCCAAGCCCATAGCACAAGTTACCATCAAGTGCGGGATCTACCAAGGAGATGCTCTGTCCCCACTGCTGTTCTGCATAGGCCTGAACCCCCTCAGTGAGATCATTAACAAGACTGGCTACGGATACCGACTACGGAACGGAGCAGTTGTCAGCCACCTCCTGTACATGGATGACATCAAGCTGTATGCCAAGAGTGAACGAGACATCGATTCACTGATCCACACTACCAGGCTATACAGCAATGACATTGGAATGTCGTTCGGACTGGAGAAGTGTAGTCGGATGGTAACAAAGAGAGGGAAGGTAGTCAGAACTGAGGGGATTGAACTACCAGAAGGCAACATTGCAGACATAGAGGACAGTTACAAGTACCTGGGGATCCCGCAGGCAAATGGGAACCATGAAGAGGCCGCTAGAAAGGCTGCAACCACCAAGTACCTGCAGAGGGTCAGGCAAGTCCTGAGGAGTCAGCTGAATGGTAAGAACAAGATCCGGGCCATCAACACGTACGCCCTGCCCGTGATCAGGTACCCTGCTGGGGTAATAGGCTGGCCAAAGGAGGAGATAGAAGCCACTGACATAAAGACAAGAAAGCTCCTGACCATGCATGGAGGGTTTCACCCCAAGTCCAGCACCCTGAGGCTGTACGCTAAGCGGAAGGAAGGGGGCCGGGGACTGGTGAGTGTCAGCACCACAGTCCAGGATGAGACAAGGAACATCCAAGAATACATTGGGAAGATGGCCCCAACTGACCAAGTGCTCAGTGAATACCTCAGGCAGCAGAAACCCAAGAAAGAGGAGGGAGACGAGGAACCATCATGGAAGGACAGGCCCCTGCACGGTATGTACCACCGGCAGATAGAGGAGGTGGCTGATATCCAGAAATCCTACCAGTGGCTGGACAAAGCTGGACTGAAAGACAGCACAGAGGCACTAATCATGGCAGCACAAGAACAAGCTCTGAGTACAAGATCCATAGAGGCTGGGGTCTATCACACCAGGCAAGACCCCAGGTGCAGGCTGTGTAAAGATGCCCCAGAGACTATCCAGCACATAACAGCAGGGTGCAAGATGCTAGCAGGCAAGGCATACATGGAACGCCATAACCAAGTGGCCGGCATAGTGTACAGGAACATCTGTGCCGAGTATAACCTAGAAGTCCCGAGGTCAAAATGGGAGATGCCCCCAAGGGTGGTGGAGAATGACCGAGCTAAGATCCTGTGGGACTTCCAGATACAGACGGACAAAATGGTGGTGGCTAACCAACCGGACATAGTGGTGGTAGACAAACAGAAGAAGACGGCCGTAGTGATCGATGTAGCGGTTCCCAATGACAGCAATATCAGGAAGAAGGAACACGAGAAGCTGGAGAAATACCAAGGGCTCAGAGAAGAGCTCGAGAGGATGTGGAGGGTGAAGGTAACGGTGGTCCCCGTGGTAATCGGAGCACTAGGTGCGGTGACTCCCAAGCTAGGCGAGTGGCTCCAGCAGATCCCGGGAACAACATCGGAGATCTCTGTCCAGAAGAGCGCAGTCCTGGGAACAGCTAAGATACTGCGCAGGACCCTCAAGCTCCCAGGCCTCTGGTAGAGGACCCGAGCTTGAAGGATAAACCGCCCGCAGGGGCGCGCTGGGTGTTTTTTTTTATTTATATGTATGTATTGCTGTAGTGAGAAAGACTGCCCTTTGATACCAAAGTTGTAGCTAGTTTTTATATTTGTGGATATTTCAAGAAAAGACTGACTATCTTACCTTTTTTTCTGTAGGTACTCTTTCAAATGTTCACTTGTCTAAATGCATCAAAGGTCCAACAACTTGCCACGGCCCCTTCAGCTATGAAAGGAACAGTTAATATATGCATGGTTTTACCTGCACTTACTCTTGTATAGACTGTATAAATGCACTTGAATACTGATTTACTCACCTACATACATACTTCAGTGAATTTGAATGGTGGTGTATCTCCTTAGCGTAGGATAAAAGCTACGACTGATTAATGCGCACGAACAGTAACACTGCAAGCAGGAAGAACCACATCTCACTGATACAGTTATCCAATGATTTGCAGATCCTTTCATGTGGAAACAAATATATAATACAAACATGTTCCACTGAGTAACTGATGTTGACATAGCATTTTGACAGCTTTACTCTGTATGCACCTTCTGCCTGAGGGACCTGGGTCTTGAGCAATGAATGCAGTCAATTAAACCTCATAGCAACATGTGTTAATAGATATATCAGTGAGAGAAGAAGGTGAAGGAAATAAAGAGTTCCTGCAGGCTGTAAGACTGAAGCATGAGATAGAGAAACAGCATAAGAAGGGAAGACCCGCAAAATGTGTTTTTTTTTCTTTTAGTGATATTTCAGTGGTACTTGACCCTCTTGTATGTGTATGTATATTGCATGTGAATTTACAAGAAGTGGTTTTTATGTGAATAGCTGGATTAATGTTTAACTATACATGGAAATAGCTACAATTATTTGTCCTGCAAACCGAACAGGCCTTTCAAAACTTTGACCAGATGTGTCTATGCCATTATTCAGCCAGCTATGTAATCAAAGGTGCACCGTCGTTTTTTGACAGGTGTGTGTAATAAATGCAGCCGAAATAAAGCCAACAAACTCTCCTCAGCTGTGCAGTGAGGACCTCGTGGTGGATAAATGGGTCAAAAAACACAGGGGGGATGGCGTAACGGCCTGTTACCATACTCATTGAAGTCATCTATTTTTTCTCAAGCTAAACCCCCCAAAATTGTTTTTGTGCATTTACATAAGCAAAAAGTACTGCACAAATTTTATGAGCAATCCCTCATTTCTTTTCATTTTGCTTCCGAGGACCAAGATCTTTTCTTATGGTATTGTTGCTTTTTCACTCATTTTCAGTAGAGTGCTTGTATACAACCATTTGCAGGGGAATATGTTAAGCCATTTAACAATGACCTAAGGCTTATTCAAACATATTAAAGTCACCTAAATCTACCTGTAACAGACAACTTAGAAAACATTTACATTTTGCATTTCTTTAGATATCACAGTTTGATAATCATAATGTCGTATTTTTGCAGCAATAAGGTGATTGGCATAGAGCTATTAACTGAAAAAAGTGGCCTATCTTGGCAAAATGTAACTGGACAAGAGGAAATAAAAGAAGTTGCAGTCATAAAACTGTCCACAGCAAATAAGAAGTATCTGGAAGTCAGGTCCATAAGAAATAGAAATACAAGACCTGACAGGACCTGACAGATGCATCTAGCCATTCAGCTGATCGATCTATTGTTTGCCAAACCCTCATCAGAAAGTCTCAGCTGAAAGGTGGCTATCAAGAAGCCATTCTTATGAAAGAGGGAGAAAAGGTATGCCAAATTGAATCCATCTATCCATCCATCCATTCGCTTCCACTTATTATTTTCAGGGTCGAGGGGGGCGCTGGAGCCTATCCCAGCTGTCTTAGGGTGAGAGGCGGGGTACACCTTGGACAGGTTGCCAGTCTGTCGCAGGGCCAAATTGAGTCCAATGAATCCATAGATCAAAATTTGAAATCTTTGGATCAAATTGTTGTCGATGTGTGCTAAGGAGAGAGGTGTTAAAGTGTCAAAGCCAAATGTAAAACAGTAAATATGGTGGAGGAATTGTCCTAATTTTGTTTTGAAGCACACACCGAAATATGGTTCTGAGAAGAACTATATTAAAACATACATCATGTTCGTGAGCAGAGAAATAGAGACATGTGATATTGTTACTTTTTCATGATCCTTAGCAATGAAGGAGGAAAGTTAGAATCAAACATTTGCTATGCAAGTCACTCTCTTTGGGGAAAAAAACCATCATTTGTACAGTCACAGTGATGCAAGCAGCTACTGCCATTGCTTAAGAACACATGACTTAAATCTCTGCTGGTCCTGCATACTCAATTTCAATAACCACAGCAGCAATTTTGTCCAATAAGAATGAGTAAATAAGGTAACAGATTATATTATTGAAAAAGACAGTTTAGTCGTGTAGGAAATTCAGCTGCAAAATGTAAGATTTGTTATTGGAATGAATAATTAATTATTTATTTTATGAACTGAATGAGTTTATCATTTTATCATCTCAATTGCTATAAAGTATCTTCAACACAGCATGATGTTTATTTTGTAAATGATGTTGCTACTTAGAGCATAAAAGATAAAGCAGGGCATTAAAGTGACGAAGAAAATGTATTATTATCCTACGATTGACAAGTCGCTTAGGAATAGTGTTGTTATCTTTAGTCACTTTAGTGTCTCTCAATCAGTTCCACATATTGCTTATTCACAGATGCTTGCAATAAAAGACTATTCATAGAGCCATATTTACGCACTTGAGCATATTTTGCACCAGGTAAAATATTTCAGTTAATGTCAGTGTGAATGGCTGATTAATTTGATCATCTCCCACTCTTACTTACAGTGTTACTTCAGTTCATTGAAATTTGCAGGCATACCTTTATGCACAGCTATCTTAAAGTCCCAGCACAGCATCTTAATCCAACTGAGGTCTTGAATGTGACTGGGTCATTGTTGCACCTCAGTTCTTTTCTTCTTCGGCCATTCTGTTGTAGATTTGCTGTTTTACTTGGAATATTTGTCCCACTGGAAAACTCAGTCTGGACCAAGCTTTAGCTGTTGGACAGATGGCCTCATATTTGAATCTAGAATACAGAAGAGCTCACGGTCAGCTTAATGGCTGCAGGGTGCCCAGATCCTGTGGCTTCATCACTTCTTCATGTCAGTGTTTGATATTTGACATGAGGTGTTTCTGTTAATATGCTGTGCCAAACGTGCACTATGGGCAATCATCCCTATCTGAAGGACATTGTCCCAGAATGGCCTGGCCCTAAGGGTGTAATTAAATGGAATTTAACTGTATTTTAGCTGAAATTCTCTCTCACATTGTACGTATGCTGTACTTTTTGGGGCGTGGGCTGTATTATGGAGTGGCTCCATCTTGTCTAATTTCCAGCTATACTTTAAGTATACTGTAAAAGCCTGAAAAGCCCCTGTATCTAAGATGGGGAAATATTGTCTGTTTTTCTGCTAAATTACCAGGACATTATGCAGTAGGTTACTTTAAAATTAATTACGCACTACTTAAATTTACTTACATTTAGGGATGTCAAAGAAAACCGATACTCAGATATTGTTTGACACTAAAGTTATTTTCGAATTTGATATTAATTTGCAAGAATATCAATATAAACAGTGTCCTTGTCACCTCCTCCACCTGGCACAGTACTTCAGAGTGCACCATTGCATACAAACAGGCACACAGCTCTTCTCCCCGCTAACACTTGAAGAAATTAACATTCATAACACTGAAGAAAACTTTAAAATAATTTTAAAGAGGTCACCACGGCTCTCATTTCAATGACACTGAAGTATTAGACAGTCATTATAAATGTCACCTTGAAGTCGCACACGTTAACGTTAGGCGTTCAACTGTTAGCAGCTACCCGATAGCCACATTAACCACCTGTTATCATTAACTTAGCGGCTAGCAGACTGCAAATCAAGGATAGAATATTGAGTCATTCCTTTTGTTGTTGCAGGATGAGGTCAAAATCGTCCCAATGGTATCAAAAATGTTATTGGGTATGGAGTATTTTCCTGGGTTCTTTTTGTAGTAGTTTGAAATTCTAGTATCATTATAACCTTACTTACAGTTGTAACTATAATTACATTGTAATTTCAAATAAAATACACTGATATTCAATTTAATTACAGCTGTATTATCGAGTGTTACTTTCTTGTGATTTTTTTCAGATGCACCTTTGCAAACCTAAGCCATGTTGCCATGTTCTTTTAGAGAGAAAAGGCTTTTTCCTGGCAACCCAGGCATACTTTTTCAGTCTTTTACTAATACCTCCTGTCTTTTTGTACTGTCATGAACTTTAACATTTAACCCGCTAATGGAGGGCTGCAGAGTCGAAGATGTAGCACTTTGTTATCAGTTTCTCTAACCACTATATGGTCTGACCTTGGGGTAAATTTGGTGGGATGTCCACTCTTGTTAACACACACTTTGATGTTCCAGACCTGCATACTGAAAACTTCAGCTTTTATTGAAGTGGCCACACTTGTTGATGATCAAATATTAAGTGCATTTCCTTGGAAGTACCTGTTACTGTACCACTGCTGTTACTAACATCAAGGCTTCAGAATATTAGCCATACAAACACAACAATGGTTGTAATGTTGTGATTACACGTGTTTTATGGAGGTTGTAAGCAAGGAAGCAAGGAAGAGAAACAAGCAGAGCTGAATGAGACAGAGGGAAGAGAATCTTAATTACGGCCATAATCTTCACCGATTTCGCGCTCATTTCATTTTATGTGGCAAAGTTGTCGGCTTACATGCGGTGATGAATGGATGGTATGCTCTGTCAGGGAGCTGTAAGGCTTTCAATGCACTTCCTCTATTTCTCCCTCTACATGGGGTGTCTTCTGCTTAATGACTGACTCCAAACAAACACTGGCAGTTGGAGGAGGAGAGGAGGAAGAGTAAAGGAAAAGGTGCAGAAAAATAGAGAGGACAAAGTATGGACATAGATTAAATGAGAATAAATGAGAATGAGGAAGGAAGGGAAATAAGATTGTGATGTTGAACAGGAACAGGAAAAAAGATGATAAAGGGATGCAAATGAAGAGGTCATGGGAAGACAATACAACAAGGAAGTATGTAAAATGTAAGGGGACAAAAAGCAGAGAATAGGATGATAAAAGCAAGGTGGAAGGATGAGTAAGAAGAAAGCAGAAAGGAAAGAAGAAGAGCTGTAGGAACTTTTTTTAAAAAGATTAGAAAATGACGAGGTTAAAAGGAATCAGGGGTGGAAGTAGGTCGGGAGGAAGAGGTCAATGAAAAGACAGTGAGTCAGGAAAAGAGAACTGTAAATACACAAAGGAGTTGGAAACAGTGGAAGAGGAAAAAATGATAGAAGGAGAGAAGATGCTTACAGAAATGAGGCAAAAGCAGAACGAAACTCAGTGCAAGAAAGGACATAAAAGTTAAAGAAGAAAAAGACAACAAGAGAAGTGAGGGAAGAAACGAAAGAGGAATTATTAACTTCAGCCAACTGGGAAACAAAGCTGAATAGGTCTGCTTCAGTTGTTATTACCCTTTAATTTAGACTTCTAAAAAAAGGAAAAAACACTTACAAAAAAATCTGTTTCAATCTTCATCTTGCATTTAAACTGATATGTTTTACAACTGAACGGTTTATAGAGGTTATAGCTGGGAGGGAGTCCTACAGGTTATTTTTTTCAAGCCAGCAGATGTCACTCTAGAGCGACAGGCGATCCTTTTTACTACAGAAGAGGAAAAAAAAGGACATAAAAAAATCAAATATTAAATGTTCAGGTGTATTTTACAGAACATATTCAAATAAATATTAAAACATTATTTTGTTATTATTTTCTTCATCTGCAAAATTAAAATAAAATAAAATAAATAAATTGAACCGCATTTCCCACAATGCACTGCAAGGTTGGAGGTTATCTGGACATGTGTAGATACCCACAACTGCCGCCTCTTTTTAGTGATAAATTAGAACTTTGCTCTGTTTATTGTGCAACACTTATCTTCCGCGCCGGTGTGTGAGTGCTGCGTGTCCGTTAGCGTCCACTCTGCGTGTATATGAGTGACAGCAACGCAGACGCTGAGCGGAACGACAGTCCTGCTACAGACAACCACCCCGCGCTGCTCGACTGCTGCGGAGGGCTCAACAACGTCGATTATTCCAAGGTAAAAGTGAAGCCGTGTCACAGGAAGTTGTCCCGCGTAACGTAGCTCCGCTTCCCTGAGAAGCTACATTTGTCTCTTGACAGACCGACTGAACTATTGAGCGCTGACCGCCGGAAAACACAGTCGGTACAGTTGGTAATTTCAAAATAAATGCACGACTTTCTTCATTCGGAGAACACGTGTTTACTATGACCAGTACAATGCAGTTTCAGCATAAAACACAGACGTAACAATTCTTGTCTGTTTAATTGAGCCATAACATGTATATTTTGTGACATGCAGGGTATTGTTATGCTCTTATTTTGATTAAAACAGAAGAGGTTATGTAACCGGCGCAGGTTGAAAAATGGAGCAGGGAAAGTGCCATGTTTGCTAGCTATTAAATTGTGCATTTCAAAGATAAGTTCATTATTATTGAAGTAATAATACAAATACCAAGCAGAACATTTTAACATTACATTTTCCATATCCATAAACGAAATATGTCTTAGTAAATTAAAAAAATGATTAAAGGTTAGGTGTTATTTATTTATATATTATATTTATCTAACTCAGCCCATCATATTTTTATTTACATTTTTAAATGTAATTTTTTTTTAAATTTATTTTCATATTTTAATTTGTGTATGTATCTGTTGATGGCTGGCAACTTTGTGCAGACGTTTAGCTTCATTTCCACACATGACAAATATAAATATATGTAAAGACGAAAAATGCAAAAATGTAATTGTGTAAGCTGTTAGCCTACAGAATCTTGTGAGCATGTAATATCTTATCTGCTGCATATATCTCAACAAAGTAATGCTAACCTGTTCAATTTCCCTTTTCACTTTTCTTATCCTTCCAGATAAAAGATTAGCTGTGATTAGCCTTTTTAATGAAAACACACGGTAGTGTTAAGTGTTTTTGCCACCCTTTTGTCCTGCTCCATTAAATCTTGGCAGATATTTACTTACCATTTGCCAGAGGTGGGACCAAGTCATTGTTTTGCAAGTCTCAAGTAAGTCTCAAGTCTTTATCCTCAAGTCTCAAGTCAAGTCTCAAGTAATGTCAGGCAAGTCAGAGTCGAGTCTCAAGTCACTGGTGTAAAAGTCCGAGTCAAGTCACAAGTCTGAAACTTTGAATTTCAAGTCCTTTCGAGTCTTTAAAAAAAACAAACGAAAAAATAATGTTGCAGTTATATGCTAAATGTAAATATTAGACCATGTAATTTTAAAATCTGTGTTTTTCTCAACACATACAAAATAGTGAACTTAGAAAATATACACAAATTGTGAAATTGCACCTCTTTAAAATGCAGCTCAATTAAACTTAGCTCCAAGAATAATTTTCACCGACAGTTCTGAGATACGCTGCATGTTATTCTTGGATGCGGTTGTAGGACCAGCTTTAAAATCGCATGACAAAAATATCATACACATTAAAAAAAACTGTATCACCAACGTAGCCTGGAAAACATTTGCTAGTTAGATGAAGTCAGCTATCTCATCTTAGCATATTTATATGCATATTTATAATTATACGGTTCTTGGAGTGAGTGCATACACTCATGAAGTTTAGTAACTTCCGGTCACTGCAACAAGCTCAGGTACAGTTTACCGACGGATGGGTGCAGGACCTTGAAATGCACCGTGTAGAACGAAAGACCATCGTACGTATCATAAGTTTACCAGTCTCACAAATCGTCTTCATAAATACACATTCGTTAACCGTTTATTAATATAACCTTTGAGCTCAACGGTAATTAATTAGTAGTGGAAATAATTTCTGGTAGCATCACAGAAATGTAGCAGTGACAATAATACTGTATGCTGTAATCGTACTGGGCAATTAGTGATACAAAAAACCTGTTTTATCCTGTGAATAAAAGTATGTGTTTTTGTCAGTGTACCATAATAACAGAAGCGAAACGCAATATTGTGTCAGGACAATTTACTATTTATGCACAATAAATAAAGGAGCATAGCGCGACAATTTCTGTTCAGCGCCAGACTTGCTTGTAACCTATATCACCAATTATGTTATGAAAATGACGCATTAACTACAACAGCAGACTGACCTTTGTGTAAATGCTTGGAGCAGACTAACCTGTGAGCTGGAGGGTTCTGGGACGTTATATTTGATCTTTGAATGGCTGCAATCCAGTCGCCTCTTTGTTACTTCGGAAACATGGCTCGAACAATTTCTCTTCAACGACGTAATCCGATAACAACCGATCTCTTTACCCATCGGCTTCCCGTGGCTGTCATGCGACCGGCTATTGCAGTTAATAATACAACAGCTTCTTGACATTTTTGTGTTTCTTTTTATCGCTGTGTGACTGATTTTAATTGAAAGCCTGCGTGCGCTAGTACCGCTTGCCATGAGTTCCCAGAATCCTTTGCGGTTCTACCCGTGAATGACGTCACATTTTCAATCTCCATATAATATGCATGTTAAATTTTATATTTGGGGTAAAATATCAAGTCTTTTCAAGTAAACCGGTTCAAGTCCAATTCAAGTCCCAAGTCATTGGTGTAAAAGTCCAAGTCAAGTCACAAGTCTTAGAACTTTTTTTCAAGTCAAGTCTAAAGTCATAAAATTAATGACTCGAGTCTGACTCGAGTCCAAGTCATGTGACTCGAGTCCACACCTCTGCCATTTGCCAGTTTTATTCAGTTTTACCCCTGTAATGTAAGAACCCCTCTTCAAGAGAGGGGTTTGCAAACCCCTCCAAGCTCTTGTAATCCAGACCATTCCTTTAGCAAAGCCTTCAGGCTGAAAAGAAGTAAATTTTATGTAGTCACGATGCTGTCATGAAGTCTGCAGATCTTTCCTGTTGACTAACTGCAAAATGGCTCACAGTACTTTTGGCTATAATTCCCTTTTGGTGCTGACACTGTGAAGAACACAGAAGACACCCAAAGTAAACAGAGGGCATTAGCCTAAGGACGGATTTTATTGCTTTCCATCACTGGCGCCAGTGGATATAAAGTGGAAAACCACACAGAGGAGCCTACTGTTTTTGAAAGAAATCTTATCGCTGTTGCTGCACTTCATAAAAATTAATTAAGTAATCTTTACACCCTTCAGCGTGTTTCACTGTGTGATCTGTGATTATTTTGCTCCTGCTTATTCAATATCAAAGCGCTGTACGAAAGCTTTTGATATAGCATGACTACGCGGTAACTGGCCAGTTCAAACCATAAGTCAAGGACACTTTGGTCAGATTAGGGAAGATGGTTGTATAATGTGTAATAGACTGTATATGAAAGATGAGCTGAAAATTGTTTTGTAGACTTTGCTTGGAATTGGCCGGTAGAGCCAGGGCCTTGTCATCTAATGCTAGTTCTGGCTAGTTAGCTTGGTTAACAAGGTGCATCTGCTATTTATTGTCATGTTATATGGAATGGATGTGACCTTAATTGACAAGTCAATTTTTTGTTTCTCTTATTTTCCCGTGGTTATTTCTTTCAGATGGACTTGACGCTGTTGGAAGCCTTCCTAAAACACATTCATGTTTACGACTCCCGCTTGTGTATTGCTGTGATTGCCATCCTTTTTAACCCTTTATTTTGGAATGTGGTAAGTGCTGCTCTAGATTGTATTAGAGCTTTTTTTTTTAGCTACTAAAAAAGAGTGTATATTAGTTTTAATGTGTGTACTTCTCATCCTGTGCAATCAAAACCTTATTCTTCCATTGCCAAAAAGAGCAATTGTTTTCCAATAAATTTTTGTTAGACTTTTCGATTTGAAACCTGTGACGGTTACCTTCAAACAGCAAAAGTCAATACTTAAAAAAAATAAAATAAAAATCGAACCAAACAGTTGGATTGGAGGCCTGTTATTGCAAATAGGATTTGTAGCTTCCAAGATGGCTTCAGTGTTAATTCTGCGTTTTTTAGCATAACAAATGTAGGTCATCAGCATACGAGTTATCAGGTTGAGATCTGAACTTTAACAGGGTCATTAACACTGCCTCAAACCATGACACAGCCTCCATTGTTTTAAAGATGCCTTTAGACACTCACTGTTGTCTCTCTTTTTTGTCTTCTTCCAAGTCAAAAGAAGCCACAGATTTTGTTTTGTAATTTGGCGTACTTCAGCCTTTTCTCCATGTTTCCCTTTCTTAAAAATGGTTCCTTAACAGCCACTCTGATGACCATTTCTGATGAGCCTTTAGTGAACAGTAGGTGGAGGGGCAGATGCAGCCCTCAGGTCTTGTGTCATATCTTTGCTGTTTATTTTCCTATTTGTTAATGATAGGACTTTTATGTATTATTAATCTGCTGTAAATGGTTTTCTTTTGCCCTCCCTGTTCTTCCTTTGCCCTCCACATGTCCACTTTCTTCACGTTTTTAAGGACTAACTGCACAGCATGCTGAGATATGTCATGTTTTTGGCTAATAGCAGTATGGGAGTCAACGTGTTGGAGATTAGTAACTAAGGAAGAGTCTGCATTCATATTTTTAGTCCTTTACATCATCAGAGGGTAAAGACTCATTACATAAACTTTTACGTGACGCTCCACAGATGCTCCAGGTATCAAGTGCAGGCATAAGTGCGCACGTATTTCCCACTGATGGTAGTTATTGAGACAATTAAGTCAACACTGTGGTCTAATTATATCTGCAAGTCTACATAATACTGTAAATACAACATTATGTTACATAAAGCCAACTCAACATATTAATATCTAAAGTACGTAAGCATTAGTTAGATTAAAAAACATGCATATATATCTATACATCTTTAATTAAAACTTCACAAGAGGTCAAACAGATATATTGCATTTTCATATGTCTCATTGGCTCCAGCAGCCTTCATTTACTCTATGATGCTGCTGCTTAACTTTCATAATAACAATAATAATAATAAATTACTCTGCAGTGGAATTATTCTCTGAAATTGGCCTAATTTAACTAGAGTTTCACTGCTCCAACTGGTTCATGTGTCGGGTTTCGAAATTCATTTAATTAACCTTTTAATGATGACTCACTTGGCCATTTAATCTATCCACCATAACACCTGCACAGCCCAGCAAGAAGCCCCAGCATGTTTGTCTTATGGAAGGAGAAGCCAATTATCTGCATTTAAGTAAATGTCACTGAGGTACTCATTTCAAATCATCCTGTTTCAGCGTTATGATGCAATAGAAGCTTTAAGTGGCTATAATGTGAGACAAACAGCGTTAGGATTTGCTCATATAGAAAGGTTATCAAACTTTTCACTTTTTTATTATCTCCTCTGTTTGAGCTACAGCGCGGTAATTGTCAAAGTTGTGACTACTCTGGATGGAGGTTTAATTAGATTTTATTGGAATATTATCTTGTTAAAGAGTGACTCAACACATTTGGGATGGATGGTGTTATTCTCTACCCCAACATCAGGCTAAAGGAACTGCCAGTGGGATTTTAAGAAGAAATGACAATCCCTTTGTTGTCACCTAAAGAATAAGGAAGATGATTGTACAGACTGATTTGATAGAAGGTAGTGGAAAAGTAAATGTTACACTCCCAGTTCACTTTTTCTTTTTGTGAATTAATATAATAGATGCGTTATGGAGGTATTTTGCAGCTAATAATGCTAGAGGATGTTTGGATTAGATAAGTTTCCTCTTGCTAACTGATCCAATAGATGCATTTCCAAGAAATATTTGACTGTTAAATTGATTGACAATTTTACAGGTTTTTTTTCTTGTTTTGTTTTTGTTACCAACTAGCTGCTAACTTTGAATTTAATTTAGCTGTTAGGAAAAAGTTTGCTACAATGAGAACAGCATGAATAATAATTAAAGAGGTGAAATGTGATGTAACACCAGTTTGAGAATTTCTACTTTGAAGGTAGTGTATTGTATTTTATCCATTATTATCTATGTGCCAGAAGTGGCCATTTCTAGATGGGATGTTTCTGCTTTGGGTTAGCCGTCTTATGAATGTATAAAGACACAAATATGTATAATGATACAGTGAAGTAATATTATACATATAAACATGCCAGAATTTATTTTTTGTGTTGTTTTGGTAGCTGCCTTTTTTTTTTAAGTGTATTTGCATCTACACGTTTAATTCAGTTTCTGACAAGTTTTATTAAAGCAGGCTACCTGATGAAAGCGTCAAAAAGTCAAAAACTGCAGTTCCACTAGTGGCAACCTAAGGCTGGTTAACAAAGGCACCAGTGCATCAGCATTGCACCCTAACCCTTGATAAGGAGCGTGGCCACTTTGACTGACATAGCCTAGACAGCATCTATTACTTCAAATTATCAAGCTAGACCTCAATGGTTAGTTTTTGTGCCGTTGGTGCCTTTGGGGGCATTTTAAATAGATTCTCTGACAACATAATGGCCTTCTGTGTTGTAAACACCAGCACTACATACAGTCCAATAACTTTAACCAACCTTTAAAGTTGCAATCTGGCACGTGTGATATTATTTATATGCTATTAGCATATAATATTTTTAGACTACTTAATTTATTTTAACACAGTCAAAGTAAAAATGTACCCTAGAGATGTTGTAGCCTGAATTATCTCTAAGAAGGATGAGCATTTAATTGGAAAGCTTCCAACACTCTCATACTTCAAAGTTGCCAGTCTACTTTATTATTAGTGAGCAAGGACATGAAGCTACTTTTGCTTTAACAGCTGCAGTGTGAGGTACACGGTGCCCTGTTAGTTGTTTAACACAACAGGAGATGGTTGAATTGACAGGAGAGTCTGTAAAAGCAAAAGCGTCTGAGCTGAAGATGTTTTGCAGTTTGGAACGACCCAGTAATTATCCTGTGGTCTGTCTACTGTCTGCAGATTTTTTTAGGTGACAGAATTTACAGTAGGTCACAGTCACACTGCATTGTGACAAAAGAAATACTTATAAGAACGCAAATTGTTTCCTGCTGCACATTCAGAGGGAGCCTAAATGTCCGGGTAAGACTAAAGGCAACTGAAGAACAGTTTGGAAGACATTCCCAGCCCTCTTTTGGCTTTGGGACCAAATTCTTTAGATGTGATCTCCTAAGAAGACATTTCTATTCTGTTTGAGTATGTCAGGAAAATAAGGACAGTCCTTCTTTCTGCACACTTACATTTTATTACCAAACTGACTGACAAAAATGCTGATGGTTATTTAAAATTTCATTTTTTATGTGTAGGTTTTTTTAATAAGTCTAGTTTGGACCAGACATTTCAAAATACTTCAGAAATCACTGTCTGTGAACACAGTTCATGCAGATAACATGATCTAGAAACCTGCCATCTTCTCTGGGCTGAAGCTCATTTAAGACGGACTGAGGCAAAGTGGAAAACTGTTCTTTGGTCAGATTAATTGAAATTGTCTTTTGGGAAACATGAAAGAGGGGAGCGGCTAGTCCGCTTGTTATCAGCAATTTGTTTACAGACTACATCTCTGATGGTGCATAAATGCTTATAGAATAACCAGATTGCTCATCTAGAAAGGAATCATCAATGCTTAAAGGTATGAAAACCTTTTAGGTGAACCCCAACTATTTACCTGTTTTTCATATTCAAGTGTGAAAATTGTGTAAAGTATTTCCTCCCATTATCTGGTTTTATTTTCACTTCTGAAAAGCACCAAATGCACAAATATCATTCATATCAACCACTTAATTTCACAGGAAAAATTTGCACGGCTAATTTTATTCTTTTTTCTTCACATGTAAATTAACAGATCACTGTGTCTGACAGCAAGTGCTCAAAGTGTGCACCAGTACAGGAAATACAATAGTAGCATTTTACCTCAGACACACAATTAAACGCTGGTCCAACAATGTGGGTGTCCTTCTTTTTCAGCATATATAAACTAATCTGAACTAAGTTATAAATAACTTTATTTAAAAAGTACTGCCATATTTTTAGATTTGTCTTAGGGAAAGGTATCATAAATAGTTAAATGAACTGGGAGAAAATCACCTTTCTATATATAAAGCAACATGTAACTGAAATGTTCTATCAGGAGGTGAGAGACATTCTGTAGAAGTTGTTATAGAGTGCTAAAAAAATCAGTATTTCCTGGTCACACAGCTTTTTATTAGAAAACTCCAGGTACCTATTAAAAGTCTCAGCATAGAGGTATAAGTCTGCAGTGAGGTACTACTGAATACGTGCACCCACACGTGGTTCGACCTGTAAAAAAGCAATCGCAGCTTGGCAGGTACCAGTCAGGAAGCTTTATCCCATTTGCACTCAAACTTTACACAAATAAAGAAAAGCTGTTTTTTATCACCATATGAGGCCACGCTATGCTAGTGTTTCCAAATCGTGTTTCTTATGCAACAAAATATCCCTGAACTGTTCCAACGTTTATACTGAATCGGATGATGTAACTAAAATGAGATGAAGCACAGAGCAGCTGCCCTGTTACAACGTGAAGTCGAGGCGCGCTTCAGTTAATCTTCAAATTAAACATCGTAATGGTGTTTAAAATGCAAGGTTGGTTAACTGCTCTACATCAGGAGGAAAAACACAAACATATCAGGATGTCCAACCTTCTACCTTTGGTCAAACACAAATCGGAGGCTGTTGCTAACACATGCTCAACAAACATGATAAAAACAGACTTGATTTTTGCAGAAACCAGCAAATAATACTAGAGTTGCCATCTTCTAATGGCTACTATTGATAAAACTTCATATTGGAATGTAGAAGTTGTCCCACGCATGTCAGAGAGAAACCCCCCTACCGTATGTCAAACCAGTGATTTATAACCATGATAAATATCATAAAACTATGATATTTTACAACTCTGTAACAATCAATAATCATATGATCAAAAAAAATGATCATCAATCTAAACCAAACCGTGAAGATAGCTGTAGAAACTGACTGTTATAACTCTCAACATTTGAACCAAAAATGTCACATTTGTATTCATCAGTCTATTAGACCCGTTGCCACTGATTGGGTGTAATTTGACATACTTCAGCCTTTTCTCCCAAGTACCTTTGCTGTAACAACCTTTCCCCTGAACCGTCTCTGCTGATGCTTCAGCGAACAGTAGATGGATTTTTTTCTTTCTCATTTCCTAAGACATGACTTTCAGATACTGTTCACCTGATACTTTTTCTTTTTATGCCTCCACTTGTCCAGTTTTCTCACATTTTTAAAATCACACTGCATACCATGCTGACATACGCCAAGTTTTTGGCTAATTGCTCTATAGCATTAACCTTACTAGCTAAAAAAAAAATAACAACACTATTTTAGGCTTGTTGAATTGTTATCTCATTATCTTTGGCATTTTTCATAGATTCAGATAGTGTTTTTGTGATAGGCTGTTACTAACAAAGTACCCAAAGATACAATCTAAAATGGGTTGTCAGTTAGGTGCAGGTTTATAACCTTGAATGATTAACCCTTTAGAGCCGGTCGGAGCGGGCACGCTCTGTTTTGCGTAACTATTTTTAAATCCCGGTAGCTCTGCAACCACGTAAGCTAGCGCAATAATTTTTTTTTGCATATGAAACCGGAGGAGTTGTACTTACATCTTATGCCATGAGCTTGTCCTAGGTCACAGTTTCCTTCCACATATAGCTTTGCAAAAACTGCATAAAAAGCACTTGCAGCAACAAAAACACAATATTCCAGAAACACGCTTCGCCGATCCGATCAGCTGTTCATAACACTTCCTACGTCCATCAGCGTGAACTGTCGCATGTCCACCATGAGCTGCCCGAAACCGGAAGTGACGTCATTTTGCGGAAATGTAGTTTTTTACGATCGGGGCCTTATGAGCCCATACTTGTGTTTTTAAAAGTTATGTTTGAGTTTATGACTTTCTGTGTCGTTTCTGGGATGCTTAGGACTCATATTGCACTGCTGGAAATAGTTTATTTTGATGCATATGCTGTTATTTTGCAAATTTGCATTATAATATTTATTTTTGTTTTTCCTGCAGTATATGAAAATTGGTGTATTTCAAAAATAAAACTATGAAGACACTCAAAATAAATTTCCTGTGGTGGGAAACTAGTTTGTGCAACTTTTTTGTATTTACAGTTTTGAGGGATAAGCCTCTTAAATTTCTCTAACTCGAAATATATGTTAAAAAAAACAAAAACGATTTTCAATTTTTTTTGTAGTTTATTGCACTTTTTTGCAATTTATGTAATTACTATGCACCTAATGCAGATATATTATTAAAATTTGGGCTATAATGGTTGTATTGATGTATAGCAACTTGAAATACTCCCAAAAATGGCACCACAGCATGTAAAAATGTAATATAAGCTCTGGCGGACTTGGTTCTGTGGTAGGTCTTAAAGGGTTAATAAGTCAGTGTTAAGTGGCTTGAAAAACTAGAGGATGTCTTTGAAAATGGTCAAGTACAAGAGCTGTACTAAAAATGAATGAAAAAGCAACCAGTATCCAAAGAAAACCTATAAAAGACCCCCGGAAAGCCTGGAGGATTGCTGTTCAAAGCCACTTTTAAAAATTACAAAAATTTTCTGGATCCTTGGAAGCAAAATGCGAACAGATTACTTTTTCACAGTACTATATTATTGTACTGAATGCTAAAACGAAGTACCACATATCTCTTTTCATGGTAAAGGTTGCTATCCTTGCTGTAAACCATAATCAGTAAGTCTGCGACTGCAGGAATGACAGTGTAAAGTTTCACCTGAACAAGTGCGTGTGTCAGAGTGCTGTGAGTAATTCTACCAGGATGACTCATACTTGAGGTGAAATCACAAAAGAAGGGGTGCAAATGAAAGGAGAAAAAAAATACTGGTAAAGCAGCAAAAACAATCCTCCTACTTCTTAAAGTAATTCTTCATAATGTCTATTATATAACCTGTAAAGTAATAGAGCATTAAATCCATAAAAAGGATCATGACGCTCACGTGATAGTTGAACTTGAAATACTCTGCCGATCACAACCGATTCCTCCCTCGAGAATGCTGCAGCCACGGTCAGACATCATCTTTTTAAGACATTTAATGTTTTGATTGAAGAAACCCAATCAAAACAGAGTTTTTCCAGAGTTGAAATTGCTGTAATGAATGTTGCTTCAGCAACCACTTTGAAGCATTGAAATATTCAGGATCATGCCCAAATGTTAACAATTTTATCTGTCTCTAAAACAGACCCCGCTGCAGCCATGTTTTCTCTTTCTTTAGTCCCGTGTGTTTAATTCATGACACATCCAGTGCCAGGAAATTGACTTAAAGAAAGAACTCAGCAGGGCCAGGAGGGCAGTGTGCCAGAGTGAGGCTGTGACACATTGACCTTGTTATGAAAGGAGGATAATCCTGAGCTTTAGGCCCCAGAAATCAGCCTGTGGTTGCACCGATTCTGGGCATGGTACACTTTGTGTGTAGGGAATGAATCTCTGCAGGCATTACTGACCTCAGCAACACCTGCACAGTGTGGGCTTTGAGCCTGTGTGTGTATGTAGGTGGTCTATATACTGACTCAGGTACCCTGTCTGAGAGCCGGAAGACGGCAATATATCTCTGCCAGTCCAGATATTGCACCTGCAGTTTGTATAGAAAACTTGAATATGCTCTTAACTGCAGTGCAACACTGACTGTGATGATTGCTAATTAGCATTACATTGGAATTTTTTAATTACTCATGATTTTTACATGTGAATCATCTCTTATAATCAAGTTGTATTGATTGCATAGACATGCATGGTGTAATTTCTGAAAGCCTTGGATGTAGTGTTAAATGATGGGTGTGCTTTTTAGGAGCTAGAATGGGCTTAATTGTCCTGTGTGTAAGCTTTATAATCTGTGACATTTTTACAGTCATACCACTTCAATCAAAAGTGTTAATTTTGTTGACCAATAATTTTCATCATAGTTTTTTTTTTTTGATGAAAACAAGATGAAAACAAAATAAAACCTAATGCACGAGGAGTATGATGAAATGTATTGACACTTTCATCAATCTCTTTGTGCAGTAAAGCCAGACTACTATAATCTGATGATGATTAGCCGACTAAAACTGAAAGAATTCAGATTCTTGAATTATAACTGAAACTAAATGACATTTCAGTCAAAAGACTATGAATAAAACTAAATCAAAATTAACTTTCAAAATTACACTGGTTTGAAGAAATTTGTACAAAAAATAGTAATTGTTTTGTGTTGGGTAGCACCACTTAAAGTACTAGATTTTTACTTTTTTTTTTTAAGAGAGATCCAGATCAGATGATTTGTTTTTGTTCTCTTACATCTCTCAGTAGATTCGTCATCAACCACCATTCCACATAGTGTTATATCTCTGCTTTTCTGCTCTACTCTTACTTTTTGCTCTCTCATCCACACTGCCCCATCTGCATAACCACTAAGGCATTGATGACGGAAAGACTCAAGTAATTCATATTAGCCTGTCATTCCTGTACCTCAAAGTTTTTAGTTGAAACTAGAGATGGCACGATACCACTTTTTTATGTCCAATACTGATATCATAAATTTGGATATCGGCCGATACCGATATGAATCCGATATAGTGTTTTTTTTAATCAATAAAACTGTTTTTTAATATCTTGCTGCATTTTGTATAAGTTCATACTCAAATTCAAACAAAAAAAAAAAACCCACTAAAGCTATTCTGTTATACCTGTATGCAAAAAATACACTACACCCAAAATATTTCATAGTTCAGCAATACTGATCAATCTAATAAACTTAAACCTACTCTATCCTCCCTATTCTGGTATTTTACAGAGTAAGCAACCTAACTAATAGGGTTGCAAACTCCCAGCAAAAAAAAAAAAAAAGGGAACCACCCTCCACCTCATGATGTCTTATCGACGTAATCAACTTTAATTTGATGCAGTGTGAAAAAAATGCACAGAAATAAATTATTTTTCAAGAATAATTAAATAGATTCAACATCTTTCTTCAACAGAACTGCAGACTGCACAGATGGTACCTTCCCAAAGGAAAAAGTACTATAGCTTACTAGGGTATATTAGACTTAATAGTTACTATATACAGTAATGGACTTCTATACATTTTACATCAGATTAAAACTTTGGGTGTAAGATTCAGATAATTATTTATTAAAAGCTAGACATTTTAAATGAGAATAAGAAAGAAAAGTATGTCTCTGTGCCTCTTTTCCCTGTTAATGCCCTATCGGCCCCCCTGGCTAAATTTTGCTACATCCGCCCCTGCACAGTTACCAGCCGTCAGCTAGAAAAGGATCCTGGTGTAGAAAGTAATAATAAATTAATTCTAACAACAGCTTATCAAGCTTAAACGTGCTGCTGTTGTTCACCCGCTGGTTTCCTCTTTCTGGCGCAAAGTGGGCGATAAACAAACAAGAGAGACGGACTTGCGACGGAAAAGCCGAACAGCTGATCATTAATCAGTTTCATGATTGAAGTAGCAGCAGGAGAGGGAGAGAGAGAGAAGAGGCAGTCGCTCCATATATCGGTTGTTAAGCTTAACGCTGGAATGCTTTACAAACATTCAGAGATGAACTTACACACTTGCTTTACTTCTCTCTGGGATAACTTCCTCGGAGATGAAATGGTAGCGAGGCTCCGAATGCTCAACCAGACAACAGGCCTTGCACGCTACAGCCGCTCTATCACGTGATGCATACTGCTCCGATGTGCTATGAGCGGTTATGAGCAGAGTTAAGCCATGTCACAAGTTTTGTGAGGTGCTTTTTTTTTTTAATATTTAATGGATCGGATTACATTTTTTTTCCCTCTCCGATATCCCATCCAGTAATTTAGGTCAGTATCGGACCGATACCGATACGTAATATCGGATCGGTCCATCTCTAGCTGAAACCTTATACAAACTTTATTATTTCAAAAGAATCGCAGGCAAAGCAGTCAAGTCACGGTTATGCAGTCATGGACAGGTTTGTGTGCCACACTCCTCTTTCTGCTCTCTGCTTACATCCTCTCTTTCTAAAACTAGCACCTAGGTGAAAGAAAAGGGTTGTTGACACGGATATCTTTAAAGCATTATTTTTGTGCCATTTACATTTGCATCTATCATCACTGAAACCCTTGAATGAGTTTCCATGGCAACAGCCATGTACATTATACCATGTGTTTGTGTAGATGACATTTCTGCTCATATTGTAAAACAAATGCTTCATTCGCATTTTGTTTTCATAGAAATCTTTTTTAGGTAGCGTTACATGCATGTTTTCGAGCTATGTATCTAATTCATTGGTAGGAAAGTGGTCAGCTTGTCTTTTCTTGGTTTATCTACCTTGAGCTCACATTCCAGCTAGAATTCACACTTGACTTCAGGCTCTAGGTAAAGAAGGTTTTTATGCAAAGCATGTTCTGATGACCTTAAAAATGTTTGTCTGCAAAACAGTTTGCTTATATTTAGTGGAAAAGGGCCTGACAAAGTCTACTTGAACCTGGACAGGGCTCATATAAATGATGTAACACATTGTCTTTGCTGTAAATGACTGATTGCCAGGAGATAGACTGTAAGATTCTGAAGTTTGAAAAAGGAAATATAGATAATGAGGTAACAGAATAAAAAAGCTCTTATTATTAAATTACATTATACGGACAAAGGTTTTGGTCAACACCTCACAATCTCTACAGTCAGGTATCGGTCCCATTGCCATGAGACTCCCACAAAACTTAAGTACCTACCTTGACCCACCTTCACAACTGTTTGTGACACGTACCGCAAACAGTTGGGAAAGAATGGTTCACTCCAAAAAGCTCAAAATAGTGCAGTACTGTAATAGGATGCCACCATTGCACACCAGTGTGTGAAACCTCTTCCCTCCGAGATAATCCAGGATTAACTCTAAGTTTAATTGTTGCAAATGGAAGCATTTAAGAGCAATTCAGTGATGAAACAGCAGACTATGTAAACTTACAGTGTGGAGTCATCAAGTGCCAAGGTAATGCAGTGTAATGTTCTACAGACTCAATAACTACAGAATTCAAAACAGACCACTGCTGGACTCTGGAGCAGGAGAACTGTGTTCTGTAGAGTGATGAATCCTGCTTCCTTACCTGCCTGACTCCACTGTAACATTTGCTGGAGGACAGGTAATGCTATGGGATTGTTTTACTGGGGTGGCCCTGCAGAGCCAATGAAGATAAAGCTTAGTCCTTCACCATTAGAGAATTCTGTGCTCCCGACATTATGGGAGTAATGACCTGTACCAAATGCAGTGAGTGCTCACACTTAGCATTATTATTATTATTATTATTATTATTATTATTATTATTATTCGTTTATTGTTATTGTCACCACAAGTACCTGCTGTACTGATTCTACCTACCTACCAGTGTTTTAGCTTCTATTTGTGACTGACCTGCTCTATGACTACCACATATTTTTTAGTCCTCCATCTGTCCTTTTGTTCTCACTTTCCATTTCCTTTGGCACTTGAATGATATCAAAAGAGGAGCAGATACACGTGCCCTATTGAGAGACCTTAAAAGAAAGTAAATCCTCTTTTAGTTCTAAGGTTTTATAAATCAGAACATAATAAAATAATTTCTGGTCCATAGCAGAATGAACAATAACACCAAAAGGTCATACCAATGTTCAGACAATTTGCAAAAAACCCAAGAACTACATACAATACAATTTTCTTTATATAGCACATTTAAAAACCAAAGGTATACCAAAGAAGTAATTAAGAGCAATAACAGATACAAATAGATAAAAATATAGTGACAGGTGGGAGACATAACTAACCAGTAATACACCATGTACAGTAGCACAAGCCAAAAGGCTTAAGGTTAAATCATTATAAACATTAATCAGAGCAAAAAGATCAATTACAGTACACTTACAAATGCAGGCTCTAGGAAGCAGAGAAGGCTAGGCTAAATAAACAAGTTTTTAATCAAGATTTAAAAGATTGAATTGAATCAGATGTGCAAATAGCTTGAGGCAGACTATTCCACAGTTAGGGTGCAATGAAGGCGAATGTGCGGTCACCTCTGGTCTTAAGCCGAGATCTAGGTCACACCAGGAGCATTTGACCTGCTGATATAAGCGCTCTCCTGGGGGTATAAAAGCTGAGAACAGTAAGATAGATGAGCGCGGTATTATTTATGATTAGGGATGGGTATCGTTTAGGTTTTATCCGATACTGGTGCCAAACCGGTACTTTTGAAACAGTGCTTAAAGAATGGAGAACACAAAATTGGTCCAAAAACCTCTCATGTTCAGCTGTTTTTTTGTAAAAAGATAACAAGCTTAGCCTTTTCTGCAGCTATAGGGGATTTATGGCATCACTCTTGGCTGGAAGCAGTGCTTAAACAATGGAAAAAACACAAACTTTGTCCAAAAACCTCTCATGTTTAGCTGTTTAACTGCAAACAAGAAGACAGCCGCATGTAGCTATGATGATATTTGCTAGTTCACCTTACATGCATTAATGTAATAACGTGGTTAGCCTACTCAACGTAAATTACATACGAACAACATTAAGCTACTCACGCAGAGAAGAACGGCTGCTGCTGCATCATCATCCTCATCATTTCTGCTACACTGGCAGGGCTAGGGGCCAGGACTCTACTCTTCGTGTTTTTGGGGATGTTGCTAACTCCGGGTCTGATAACAGGCAACACACCCGCAGTAGATATGCTCGGTGTGAGGTCTCGCAGCAAGCTATCAAATACGGCACATTTCTCAGCTTTTAAAAAAAACGCTATGCGTCGCCAGGTGTTTCATCGGATTTGAGGTGTTACCTCCTTTGACAGTATCACAGTATCAGCTTAAAGCACTTGTTGCAGGCTGCTGAGTTTGCATATTTTGCTGTGAAGTACAGCCAGACTTTTGACCGCTTCGCCTTGGTCATTTTTAATCTGTAGCTCTGCTCTAAAAGAACGTACGTACCTGGCCCCGCCTACTATCCTCGGAAACGTAAAATGATTGGCTAGAATCTAAAGTGTATGACATCTCAGGAAAAAAAACACTGAAATAAAGCACCGAAATGTGCGCTGCTTTTCGGTCTGGTTACTACCGTTTATGTCAGAACCGATACCGTTACCCATCCCTATTTATGATTTTAAAAGTGAGCAATACGATTTTAAAATCAATGCGATATTTAATGGGGAGCCAGTGCAGGTCGGAAAGAACTTGAGTAATAGACTCAAACCTACCACTCCCAGTTAAGAGATGCGCAGCAGCATTTTGAACTAGCTGCAGTTAGTTAGTTAGAATTACAGTAATCAAATCTGGATGTAACAAAGGCATGGATACGTTTTTTTTAAGATCCATAAGTGGTATATAGGGCTTGGCCTTAGAGATTAGACATAATTGATAGAATCTAGATTTAACTACATATCAGACTCTACAAGCTTCAGTCAATGTGTTAAATGCTGAAGTTTGTGACAGTACAATTAGGAAAAGACTGAGTAGGTATGGCATGTTGGAAGAGTTTCTGGGCGAATGTCTCTTCTCTCAAAAAGAACATGGCATGTCAACACAAACGCCTCATACCAACTGTGAAGCATGGTGGTGGAGGGGTGATAATTTGGGCTTCGAGTCAACCATTAACTCCTCTGTACACCAGAGAGTCAAATGTGAGGCCATCTGGATGATGGCTAAAGCCTGGCTGACATAACTGAAACCTTCAGACATCCACCTGGTTGAATTTTGTGTCATGACCTTAGGAGAGCTGTGTATAAACAAATGGGCTATAATTTCTATGCAACAATGTGAGAGACTGGTAAGTGATTAACAATTAATCACTTATCAGGCATTAATAATTATATCTCCATTAGTACCCTTTACATTATTGTTGCTAATTTTTCTACGATAAAATGAAATGAACACGTCCAATACAACTCACCATTTAGTTCAATGAAACAAGGACAAAGAAAAAGGAATACCCCCCTGTTTGTAATCAATCACCTGACTGCACTGAGTGTTATCAGCGTGAATATGGATATTTTCTTTTTCAGAATCAGAATACTTTATTAATCCTTAAAGAAGTTATGTGGGTTACAGTTGCTCCAAGACAGTAACAGTAACAGACTAAACTAATTAAATAATACAATATGTTAGAGTTTACAAATGTAAGAAATAGCACTAATATATAAAAATCACGCAATCATAAATCTCAAGAATATTACAGACTTCACGTGAGTGGGCATTTATCTGAGAGAAAAATTTAGATTACAAATGACATTTGAGACTGACCAAGAATCTGAATCTGAAAGCTGAGATTTGAAGTAATGTGGATGTAGTAGCAAAATCCTGGGACGAATACATCAAGTATAGTACATACAGTTTTGTTTATTTCAAAGCCAGTCACTGAAAGTGATCCTAAGATAGAAGCTATTACATGGTGTTTCAGCCTCCAGTTTTGACTGCCCCACTCTGTGGCTGCCACTTATTTTTCTGTATTAAGCTACATCTTTGAGCCTTTCCCTCTTTAGTCCTCCTGCACCTGACCTTTTCTTCTTCGTTTCTAAGGTCCTTGAATATTATCAGCAGAGAAACGGATACAGACATGTACGTGTGTTTTAGGAGTTCATACCCATACGTCAGTGCACTGAACTGTGACAAGAGTCTGCTAGGACATGAAGTCCAAAGTGGGACCAAGAGAGTTGCTGTTGTGCGGATTTTGAGAGGTTCTTGCTATTTTATTAACAGTCAAGTTGAGGAGGCCGAAACAAACCTCAGACATTTCCCAGATAAACTCACGCTCACCAACAAAAGTAACAGCATTCATATCAGCTTGTTTAAAGATGACATTGGTAGGATTGACATTTTGTTTAGCTAATCTCAAACTCTTTGCTATCTTTAGTAACTATATACTATCACTAGTATAAAACCCTGAACTGATACCATATCAGTTTGTCCCGTCATTAGTTATGTCAAAGCCAGTGCACAATTGTTCCATTCTGAAAGGACACCATAGTAGTTATAGTAGTAATAAATTCAAAATAGGTTTTAAATATGGGTACTAAGCATTAGTATGGTGTAATATGGTAAAAATATGTTACAAGTAATGTTTTTTTTAAGGTAATTGAAATGGAATGGTAGTTCTTGAACAACAGTTCAAATGTAATTTATGACTCTTTATGGCAGGACTGTACACCCCATCACAATAAATGGGGAAATCTAAAACTTATTTGGCCACCTATGGCACTATTTAGCAGATTATTGGATAAGAAATCAGTAAATATAATAAAGTTATAAAGTAAATAACTTTTGGTTTAGTTTTAGTAAATGTTGATTTTGATGAATAAATATGTATTGTTTTGTATTTTAAAAAAGTAATGGCACAAACATATCGAGTACAGTTCTCCCCTCAAAAATAGAGGTTGGTCTTAGTGGAAAAAATAATTATGCCACTAGCACATGCATTATTAATCCCACCGTATGTGAAGATAAAACTGCTAGAGCAAACAGCATATTAATAGTCATGTGAGCTTCTCTCTACATATTAAGATGACCCAGTGACCTACATTTGAGGAAACAAAGGGCTTATCAGCTAATGCTGTCAGCAGAGGTCGGGGGGGAAACAAAAATGATGACAACTAGAGACTCTCTCGAGTTTGGGACCACACCCTTTTCAGCAATATTCTGTGAATTCGCTTAGACCAACTTGGGTTTGGTACTCTCTGATATTATAGCAATGACTTAGTAGAGTGTTACTGCTAAAAGAGATGGCTGGATCCATGAGCGTAACCAGAGATTTGACAATCATCATCTTTGTCTTCTAGTCAGAAAGTTCACATGGGCATTTTGACCTCAAGTGACTGAAGTCAATAACAGCAGATGCATTTGTTTCAGCGATGCAAGAGATACTCGTGTATTTATCGCTAGAGTGAAGAACTGAAGTTACAGTTCATTGCTTTTACGATTTTATTCACTAGACTTTTTTTTTTACTTGCAATCAATTACACTGATTGCAAGGTTGACGTGACCTCAGATGTACCTACACAGCGTAGGCTAATGTCTGCATGTTTTGGTGAGTCACACCAGTGGGCACAATGGAAACAGTTTCGAGATTGTTGATGTTTTCTTCTGGTTGTCACATTAAAAGTCTGATATGCTGTTTGATTTGCTATAGTTAAAAGAAACTGATGCTGGCATTTCAAATAGGCCTAAAAAATCAGCCCCAAGCATCATAGTTTTTGAACAAAGTCTTTAAGATATAGTCATGTTTTGTTTTCACAGAAATTTGACAACTTTCTTTTTCAAATAAGTACAAACTTGCTGGAATTAAGAGGGGTGGGGGGGACAAACAAACAGAAAAAGCATGGCACAGTGTCTGAGTTTGCAAAGTTGCATTTAAACAAATTACACAAATTCTGGAATTTGATGTCCACTGGACAGCAAGTCCAAAGTGGAGATGTTTGGCCATAATGCATAGTGCCATGTTTGGCAAAAAACAATCACAGCATATCAGCATAAACATCTCATACCAACTGACAGGGCTTGGACAACTTGCAGTTACTTAGTTGACCATGAATTTCTCTGTATACCAAATTATTTCAGAGTAAAATGCACGGTAATCTGTCCAACGGCTAAGGCTTGTCACAAATGGTGTTTGTTAAGTTAATGGTGCTAAATGTGGTTCAACAAGTCACTGAATCACGGGCGTCCATATACTTAGTTTTTTACACAGAAGGACTGGAGCGAAGTTTCCTGCTTAGAGTTAAATTTTTGTCATTATGGGATTTTTCTCCCACAGAAGACCAGGAGTATTTAATCAGTACCATTTGTCTGTCTGTCTGTTTATTAGCAGTTTCCTCGAGCTCGAGGTGAAAATCATTTTAGTGAAAATCGGGTCAAAGTCACACCAAATGTGACAATCAGTTAAAACTTTATATTGTCTGCAAGGTCTTTAAACTTCACAAAAATATACTAGGCCTTTAAGACTACCTAGGTTGGCTAATCCTTTGAAGTTGATCTTCATTGTTAGGGCCCAAGGTAAAAGTTGACCTTAACATAAATTTGAAGGAAACCATATCGGGTAAAATATAATGTAAAAAGGCATGGGCTTAGCTGTATGCCACACTTGTTATGTTTTTTAATCCATCATCCTGTGATGTCACATTAAAGACATAACGTTTCCAAAATCACACACTGAATTGAATTGAATAGAATAGAATTCAACTTTATTGTCATTGCACATGCACAGGTACAGGGCAACGAAATGCAATTTGCATCCATCCAGAAGTGCTTTAGTGATATAGATATATTACAATATATATTAGCAATAATATAGATATGTGAGTATATTACAGAAATGGGTCTATTATGGTATGTTATAATGTACACGGTATGAAGTATGTTGTGAATATTCTATAACTATAGGTATGTACAGGCTGTAGTGAGTACAAGCTATGTACAGGCTATGAACAGGATATAAATATGAAAAACTATACAGAATATGAAATAAATAACTTTACAGAAATCTGAGATATACAGCTATACAGAAATGGGAACTATGCAAGTTGTAAACAGTTGTAGGATTAAAAATTATCGAATGTACAGAATGATTATTTACACAGAGCTATACAGGGAGTGCAGAATTATTAGGCAAATGAGTATTTTGTCCACATCATCCTCTTCATGCATGTTGTCGTACTCCAAGCTGTATAGGCTCGAAAGCCTACTACCAATTAAGCATATTAGGTGATGTGCAACTCTGTAATGAGAAGGGGTGTGGTCTAATGACATCAACACCCTATATCAGGTGTGCATAATTATTAGGCAACGTCCTTTCCTTTGGCAAAATGGGTCAAAAGAAGGACTTGACAGGCTCAGAAAAGTCAAAAATAGTGAGATATCTTGCAGAGGGATGCAGCAGTCTCAAAATTGCAAAGCTTCTGAAGCGTGATCATCGAACAATCAAGCGTTTCATTCAAAATAGTCAACAGGGTCGCAAGAAGCGTGTGGAAAAACCAAGGCGCAAAATAACTGCCCATGAACTGAGAAAAGTCAAGCGTGCAGCTGCCAAGATGCCACTTGCCACCAGTTTGGCCATATTTCAGAGCTGCAACATCACTGGAGTGCCCAAAAGCACAAGGTGTGCAATACTCAGAGACATGGCCAAGGTAAGAAAGGCTGAAAGACGACCACCACTGAACAAGACACACAAGCTGAAACGTCAAGACTGGGCCAAGAAATATCTCAAGACTGGTTTTTCTAAGGTTTTATGGACTGATGAAATGAGAGTGAGTCTTGATGGGCCAGATGGATGGGCCCGTGGCTGGATTCGTTGTCACTGATGAGGCCAATCACTGCACGAATATATCTTAAAATCTCAAGTTTTTATAGCTTATAGAAGCCAAAGATTTCAGCCAATCCTCCTCCAATCATATGGATAAACATAATAACATTTTAGTTATGTAATGCTTCGAGGTCAGGGTCACACAAATTAGGAAAAAAACTTTAGTTTCCATTGGATCATCTCCGAACATTAAAGGAATATATTAGTGATTGGGAGACATAGGCACTTTCTTTCTTTGAACTCTTTAAAACATCAATAGAACAGAACATTGACACAAAATCATTAATATACTACACTAGACTTCTGTGTTAATAATGCTGATGTCAGCACAAATCATCTGTGAAAATAATGCATATGCCATTATTTGGGATTTTCATATTATCAATGCTGATATTACCTTAAAACATCATCAGGTTTTCGAATACCCCTGTTAAACTTCATCCTAACCAGTGTAGTTTTTTTTTTCTTTCTTTGGTGTATACCTTTCAATTTTTAATGGAAAATCCATTTTATTGCCTTGCAATTGGCATTGTGGTATTTAAGTTATAGCTGTAAAACCGTATAGGACGAACAGTTTAGTAATGGAATGGTTACTAAAAAGTCTACATAAAAATGTAGAAAAATGATGTGTGAATTATATCAGGCAACTATTCTCCAAATGTGTTTTTGTTGTTGTTGTTGTTGTTCATTTAATAAGCAAAAAAAAAAGTTATATAACAATACATTTTCGGGATAATACTGATGAAAGGACTGTCAGAAAAGTTCCTGTTCTGATTTCATAGGTCATTAATTGTAAAAAACAAAAGTCTTTGTCGATCACATTGCGTTATTTGTGTGTCCTGAACTTAACAAACACCAACAAAAATGGATAAAGACGGAGTATTAAAGGTCACGGTGTAAAATGTTTTTGCACCTGGAGGGCAGTGTGATGTAACTGTGACCACAACAAACTGGGTACACCATCAGCTTTGAAGCAGCAAACAGTTTTTACGTCTTTTTGTTCTCTTATTTTAATCTTTATGACCTGGATCTAAGTAATACAAGGAGAGCATTTAGGCCTTTAGTCTTTTCATCTGCGTGCATTCAAGTCTGTGTTTACAAAGCCTTTAAGCATATCAGCTGAATCCTTTTTGGTGACATTATTGGGGTGATATAATAGTCGTCCTCTTGCGCCTATGGCGTGATCTCATTAGACTTTAAACTAGTACAAAAAGTATCCTTCATTGTTACTGTTACTATTTTCTATCCTGTAAAATAAATAGAATAATTAGCCACGAATTAATAGTCTCAACTACTAAAAGATTAGAGCAACATATAATTACTGTAGAGGTGTTTGAACCTACTTAGATAGACAGTGGGGGAAAAGTATTTGACCCCTGGTGAATTTATGATTTTTACCATTTACAAAGCGGTCTGTAATTTTTAATAGACGTTTTGTTTGTTTGTTTGTTTGTTACCTAAATAATGTAGATTCTTGTGACAGAAATAAGTCTTTGATTTACAGCTTGGTGGAATAAGCACATCTGTCAGACATTTCTTGTAGCTGGTCACCAAGTTTCCATACTTCTCAATGGGAATTTTTACAGATATCTGAAGTTTCAGCTCTCTCAGTAGATTTTCTGTTGACTTAAAGTCCAGAGACAAGCTAGGCCAACTGCATGAACTTAATCTGGATGGACAACCTACCTGTGATTAATTTTTAATGTCCTAACTGAGTGAAGAAGGTTTTCTTTCAAGACTTTTCAATATCTTCCTCAGTGCATTCATACTCAGTGTTGGTCAAGTTACTTGAAAAAAGTAATCAGTAACTAATTACTGATTACTTCCCCCAAAAAGTAATCCCGTTACTTTAATGATTACTTATTTTCAAAAGTCATTAATTACTTAGTTACTTAGTTACTTTTTAAAAACACGATTTACAACCTGAATAGGTGATAAAGCGATAGATCTGTCAGCCCAATTCTACTTTTTCTGCATAATCCATCATACAAAATGTAATCAAATGGAAAAGTCTCTTTTTAAAACTTGTTTTATTAGTTTTAATCTTTTAACTTTATGCATCAAGCAAAAATTTAATTATATGCAACATTCTCTGACTGGAAGAAATTAGTTTAACACTTAAACCTATTTTCTGCACATTCCAGCACATGAAATAAAATATTTTTTGTTTTTACACTGTCTTTCAAATAGATGCAAGTAAAACACAGCAGAAAATAAATAAAATCAAAGACTCAGCAGTCCTGTTGTTCTATTTTCACCTGTATAGCAGTAGTGGCGTAGGCGGAGGTTTACCCTGGCACAGGTGTGCCGCAGCGGTCAGTTGAAGAATCCGCGAGTTTCTCTGTGAATTTCCCATTACGTCATTGCGCACTCGGAGCTTGTTTAGGGGGGAGGTTTCGGTGTAAAAAGAAGTTTTCTTCCCACGCACAACGGACACTTATGTTTTTGTCACTTTTTATGGAATCAAACTCAAAGTAAGGTCAGTACTTCCACGCTTTAAACGCTGCACGCTCATACTCTCTCCCACAATCGATATGTTATCCATTGTTGCTCTGCACACAGCTGTTGTCACGAACGTCGCACTCGCTTACGTCACTGTCATGAGACATTCTCGCAAAAATTTCACGATTTTAGTAACGCAGCGTTCCTACGGGAAAGTAACGGTAATCTAATTACCGTTTTTGCAATAGTAATCCCTTACTTTACTCGTTACTGTAATCTGATTACTTTTTTCAAGTAACGCGTAACGCGTTACTGCCCATCTCTGTTCATACTTAACCAAAGTAGCATTGTATCTAACCACTAATCAGAGACTGGGTTTTTAAAGTGTATCTTTGATCAATTTGTTGCTAGCAGCCTGCAAAAAGGCATCATTTGTTTGCATTGTTTTTTTTGTTATTCATCTGCTGGGGGCAATAAATGATCACACACAATAACATTATAAGTGATTCAAACTATGTTCAGTCTTATCTCAATCTTACAGGACTCCAGAAATCTATCCGTATGTGTAAGTTTAGTTTGCTCCATGTGTTCTGTCCTGGCAGACAATTAATCAAATATTCACCAGTTTGTGTGTATCCATGTGTCCTGTCCATGTTCTTGTTCTCTTTCTCCTCATTACTCCAGGACGGCACACATCCACGCATTAATGTACTTGGCTGAGTCTGTGTGCAGGTTGTTCTCCATTACATGTCTTTTAATACAGTGTACAACACACACAGACACACAAATGCAAAAAACTTTCAGCTTCTTATGAGGCTAAAGTTCAAGGTGACATTCTGTCATTATAACCTCCATGCATGCCGTAGATTCTGCTTGGAGTTCTGTTGCTAGTATGTTGCAGAGGGTGTCTTGAGGTAATATTCAGTTGGGGCTACTTTTAACTATGTTTTCCCATTTCAGCTCCTTAGACATGGTTCCATCTATCTGTTGTCCTGACTTGAAGTCCAATCAAGTGCCTGTATCTCAGATTTAAGTGGGCTGATGGGGATGCAGGTGTAGCCTGTTACCTAAGCCTTGATTGAATTTGTGCTGAAGAGCTGCTAGTTCTCCCAATGTGGCGCCACTGCCTGTACTCTCCTCATCTGTGCCTGCTGTTAGTTTCAGCGCTTGATTGATGATTTGATAGCAACATCAGTAGTCTGCATACAGAACACCTGAATATTTTTAGCATACGCCATCACCCAGTGAATGGTTGCAAATCAGGCTGAACGAGGCTTAGAGGCCCACTGCCTGATCAGAAGAGAGTGTACTAACATAAATGGCCTGCTAATATGGATGATGGAGGTATGTTTGTTGGGTTTGAGATTACTAAGACTAGCTAAGCTAATCTTTTTTTTTTCATGATAGTTACAGTAGATAGAATAATTTATAGTCCTAACCTAAATCTAAAATAACCAAATAATTTTAAATAAAGACCTAATATTTATTAAATTAAATTACTAAAACTTAAATAATACATATGAAGTATATAATCCGTGTGTCTAGCAAAAGGATTTGCTCTACTGTCAATCCCTCTAAGCCACAAATGTAGAAATTTTAGCCCTTTATAGTGATAGATTTTTATGTACAGCGACGTGAATCGTATCAATGAAAACTTGCACAAACTGCCATGAGACTGTGGGTTTTTTGTGGGTTTTTTTTTTTTTTTCTTTATACAAAGTCGTCATTTTAATTTTTTTCCAGTGAAAGTCATGATTATTCTCTTTTGGCATGGACATGGACAGCGAGAGAAACCGTGGTCAATTAGTTACTGCTGTTACTTGTTTGAAGTCTGCTCCCTGGGGAGCATGTGTAGTTGGTGCATTGTAACATCCAAACAGCAGTGCATTCAGTGCAATTTCATCTATAGTGTTTTATCGTCCTTGTGCCAGTAGTTACTTTTTCCTTGTTAAAGTTTACTTTGGATTTTTTAGGTCAATGTAGAGGGAAAGACACAGTAGAACTCAACCCCAAAAAACCCAACATGTCTTTATAAGATTGTTTAACCTCGACCCGAACTCTTCCACGACATGCATTTTTAATTTCTCTTTGATATTTGGGCATATTGGGGCCCGATGAATGTAAAAATAAAGAATTGCCAGATTTTTTTTTTTTCTTACCTTATTTTTGTTTTTAAGAAAAATAAGAGCCATATATGAGGATATTCGTTTAAAGTTTTGATAGAACAGCAGCAGTATAATGTCCTCGTAAGTGGATATCAGGCCCATGTAGAGCACTGGTCACTCTTCTGTATAAAGTTGCTTCAGTTCATTGAGGTTCGCAGGCATTTGTTTATGCCACACCATCTGATTTGGGTTTTGCAACACATCGTTCTTTTTGTGAGCTATTTAGACCTTTCTTTGATAATGTGCATGGATCATTGTTGCTTTACCTATTGGACAGATGGCTTCACATTGGACTGCACAGTGTTTTTAGGTATACAAAGGAGTTCATGTTACTGTGGCTGCAAAATAAGTCCAAATTATTATACCTCCACCAACGTGCTTGACAGTTGGTTTGAGGTGTTTGTGCTGATATGCTGTATTGTGTATTATGTGTATTATGGGCAGTCATGACCACTTTGGTCTTATCTGTCCAAAAGACATTGTTTGTGAAGTTTTTTTGTCCTCCTGACAAACAAGCCATACTTGTTCAGTCTTTTTCTAATTGTACTGTCATGAATTTAATCTTTCCTATTGAATAAGCTTTTGATCATTTTTTTAAAAAAGTGATGCCCTACTATATAAAACCTCAATATTTAAAGAGGGTATCCATTCTTTTTCACATTAATGTATAAAGTATAATAACATGGATTAGCCTGAGTCATCTGGTATATTTAGCAGAAAGTAATAAAACTCTTAATATCAATGACTAAGAATTTCATTGGTCACAAAATGTCCTCCTCTCTTAGGTGAGTACACTCTCTACCTCTTTTGAACCCATCTCTGTACTTATGCATTTTATTTATATTCAGTTGGAGCTTAAACTGTAGTTTTATTAGGGACACTTGAATGGTTACATAATGTTTCCTCTCTTATTTTTGACATTACCAGGTTGTCATGACTTTTTCCTATGATTTTCTGTCAACTCTGGAAAAACCTATGATAGAGATATAATGGACACATGTAGGGAGGCAGATGTGCTTACGTAACATTAGATGTACATGGAAACCTGCCTGAATGACTTGCTGAAAGACTAGATTCAGGAGAATGAGTGCTAGCACAGAAGCTAATTTATTATTAATTGACCAAATAGTTATTAGCAATTTTATCAACAGGTGTAATTACTTCTCGTTTATATCTGTATATTCGACTTTTTTGGCATACACACATTGTTAAATGCATTTTCAACATCCAAAGTTGGAGCAACATCATGTTAAGCTTTATTAGTTAGCTACATTTAGCTGGAATCTTTTAGGATCTGTCCATATAGCGCAGCATTTTCTGTTTGTGTTTCCATTGATAGTTTAGCACAGTCTAGCAGGGGCTGTAGTCTGGTGTAGTGGTGTAGGTGGGGTTGCCAACAACTAACAAATAAGAGACCCTCTGGCATGCCAGAAGCACAATGCACAGAAAGCTGGGCATAGTGTAAATAAGTGCTGTATGTTCATGCAGCCCATGAGTGACCCTAGAAAATTTGCAAGTAGGTGTTTTTTGCCAACTGGTCAGGAAATTTTTTCTCCAGTGACCAAATCAGGATGACATTTGAGCAAGTATATGACACTGGCAGTAAAGCAGAAGTTGACCTCTTTTATAGGTTATTCATCCCAAAATTGAGGTGCTAGAATGAGTCAGTTTATTATGTGATACAAGGAATTGTGAAGCTGATGGGGCGCTCTCACCAGCATATAAAAGAATGTTTTCTTATTTTTGTATTGAGCACACATCCTGTCTTTATTTTTTATGTTTTTAGATCAGTGCCACTTACTTTGAGTCTCAAAAAGAACCATTGTGAATTGGTAAAATAATATGTTGATGTGTTTGTAAAATGCATTGTGTCATCATTTCAACACAAACCTGCTATCTGCAGACCTAATCATTATTTATTCCCCCACTGTTGCTATGATTGTTCAGTTTCATTCCAGCTCGCTGTGTGCTAATGTCCATGTGGAGCAGACTGCAATGCAAACTGTGGATGTAACCATACATCTTAGTCAAAGTACATCAGCTGCTGGCCCTTAATTACATAGCAGTTGAACTCTGTTAGGAGGCAGAAGAAAAACGAAAGAAAGGAAAAGGAAATGTCAGCATACGGCTTGCTGAAGGCTGGGATTTAAAAAACAAAACAGACGACATGAGCTTCAGAGAAAGGAGAAGGGGATTAATTCTTGATTTAAGCTTTTCATCTATTCTAAAAATGCAAAGAGAGCTGCCAAGTTTTCTCAGCATGCTTAAGCATGCTTTCTCAGCTGCTTCTGATCGGTCTTGAGCAGGTAGCGCTAACCCATTAACAATGCAATTTATACCTGGGGATTGCTGCACTCCATAAAGGACTCTTTACCACTTCTTAACATTTGTTTCACCTCACCTTTATATTTATATTCCTCCTCTTTTTTCCTACCTTGCCGCTGCTGAACATAGAAAAGCTGTTGCCATGGTAACATTTGTGCCTGTGGGATTCATTTTTGTTGTTTTTGGTTTGTTTTTGTTTTTTTACAGTCATCTATGCATTTCCTTAGCCCACTGTCAGGTGGTAATTTTAAGTTTTTCAGTCATTTCACAAACAGCACTTTGAGTTGCTAATGCCACTGAAAGGTTCACCGTATGGACAGATGGGTTAAATGCCTTTTGTGCTGCATAAATGGGCAGGATGTGACTATTTTCCATTCTCTTTTTTTGGGAGAGAAGTGTTTTGGAAAATGCAACTGTGACCAGTTAGATAAGATTCTATGGTGTCACTCCCTGCTGGATATGCACGGTAGTATATAAAGAGCTTAAAAAAAATAAACACTTATCAATAGCCAGCAAGAGAATACAGCTGTGTGGAAATGCACCAGCTGTTTCAGAGGTGAACAAATAAACTTGAACAAATAATCGCTTCAGGGCAGAACAACATATGCAAACAAACAGCACTCTTCTGTCTCTATCATGGGCACAATATTTCAAAACTGTAGACAAAAGTCATGATATTTAGCTATTTAAGGCTCAAAGCCAGATACCAAAAGCAAACAAGATCTCTCTGTCTCTATACGAGAAACTGCTGTGGTAGCCAAAGAATCCTGTTTTATTCTTTTTCTTTTGCCTTCTTTTGGCTGCTCTTTAGCGATTGACACAGCAGTGTATCTGCCTCTGTCTCGTCCATCCCTTGCATCCTCTTATGTCACACCAACCGTCTACATGTCCTCTTTCACAACATCAATGAACCCTCTCTGTGGCCTTCTTTTCCTCCTGCCTGACTGCTCCATCTCCAGCATCCTTTGTCTAGTATAGCCACTATTCTTCCTCTCTACATGTCCAGACCGTCTCAGCTTCACCTCTCTAACTTTGTCTCCAAACAGCTCAACCTGAACTGTCCGTCTGATATTCTTATCCTGTCCATCCTTGACACTTCCAGTGAAAATCGTATTCATTTTTGAAAACTTCATTAAAATGCAGATAAAGGCAGCACTTTTGAGACTTCACAAAAGTATATGCAAATTGACCAGGAGACCATTTTCAGTATTTTGTCAAGAGCATTCTGATTTTTCATGGCCAGTAAAGCCAATGTTTTCATGTGCACGTATTGTTGTTGCATACATAATACTGTAAAAAAACAAACAAACAAAAAAAAACTGTTGTGATAATGACCTAGATGTTTCGGGCATATAATGAACAGGATTTTGCATGGAGCTTATTTTCTTGGTTGAATGTTGCTTGTAGATGGACTATAAAGTATGCTTGCTTGGTAAAACTGGTGTAACCCATTCCCTCACTGACCTGGGACTGCAAAAAACTGGCTTCAGTGGCTTCAGGACCTCCTGTTTGATCTACTCATGAATACAGATGAATCTTTCAGGTGGCTTTTAGTAAACTCCAAATGGGCTGTCATGTGTCTTTTATTGAGGAATAGCTTCTCTCTGGCCACTCTACCATACAGGCCTGATTGGTGGAGTGCTACAGAAATGATTTTCTTTCTGTAAGGTTGTCCTTGCTCCACATAGCAATGCTGGAGCTCTGCCAAACTTGAGTTTAAAAAGTTGAGCTTTGAGGGTTTTTTAGACTGACATAGTGTGACAAACAATCATTAACTTTCAGTTTTTTAATGCAGTTTAATTGGATATTTATGGTAAACACCGTTGTCATTGTCTTCCTGTTGTCAGGTGGCGAGATGGGAGCATCGTACACGAAGACTCTCGGGGCTCTTTGGTAGCCCCTACCTGGCCTGTTGCTGCTTGGGCTTCGTCATTATACTGCTAAACATTTACCGCAGCCACAGGTGAGGAACACACTTTTAACCATAACAAAATATGGTTTGTTATCCCCCTCATCCAGTCCAACAATTTTAAATTTGTACGTCACCTTTGATTGAAAGAAAGCCTTGGTTCTCATAACATTGGATGGCAGGCCTTCACCAGTCCAGTGGTCACTTGGACATCATTGGACATATAAGCCTGTATGAATTTGTCCCCTTTTACACTCTTTGTTTCGGTTTCTTCTACTGTTTCGTCCAACCTCTGTGCCTTCTTTTTCTGCTTTCTCCACAGCTCCTTTTTCCTTCCTCCTTGCTCTTTATCTGTGCCCACGGTTCTGTATGTGGCAGTATCACCCCACGCTTTACCACTTCCTATATGGTGTCCATACACCCACACCTCCCCCTGTGGGTCAAAATGATGACAAAGGATTCTCAACAAAGCCACACACAGACTGTATGTCAATGCAACAACAAGCCTTTTTTCCCCTCTCTCAAAGGATCTGTGTGATGTCTGTTGCTGGGCAACAAACATTTTGGGAACAGGCTGGTCCAAAGAGATAAATTGTCTTGCCAGTTTTCTCTTGTGCTCAGGAAGAGAATTTTTATCAACTCACCATGCATTCTGAGTAGCTAAATATAGCTGTGGGACAAAGCGATTTATTCACTCACTCATTCATTCACAAGAACTGAAAATGTGAATTAGGTGATTAAATGCTGTAATAAACTTGGATGTAGTCATATAAGGCTGCAAACAAGGATACTGAATAGGAAGCTGTGGTTCCATGTCTTGTCAGAGGAAAAAAGGCAAGACTTCTGGATGTCCTTTGGAGAGACGAGTTAAAGTGAAAATGTTTGGGAAAATCCATGTTTGATGAAAACCAAACAAAGCAAACCCAAACATTATGGCTAATGGGTAAATTTTCTCATTTCAGTGCAGCTAGCCAACAGTGTTTTAGTTTTAGTGACCTTGTTTTTCACTGAGTCAGCAGATCTGTCACTGCTTAGCTAACATAACTTAAGTCTATTAGCAGCAACCGACGAGCCAGCCAGTGACTCTAACTTTAAAGACTTATATCTTAGATCCTGCTTCACAGACAGCTGTGACAGTTTCAGCATAGGGCTCCATGGTGTAAATTGGCCTTAATACATGTACTGTTTCATGTCCACTTTAAGAGGGTTGTGCTTAAATAAACACTTGCAAACTGCAATTAACTGAAGCAACACATAATGAAGAAATATAGAATCCTATGAATACTTTTCTCTTCACAACTATATACACTGATAGTACCGTAAGTTTGCGGGCCATGAAGTTAAATGTTAGCATGTTCACTTCTTAATAGTACAATTAGAAAGGACCCTTGGGTTTAGCCCACACAGTCTGTAAATTTAGCTAATTATATTTAAAACCAAATGTATCCCTGACAAAGCAATTATTAGAGCGCATTTATTTAGAAATCTTTATCGTGAGGTTCGTGTAAATTCGTGCAGCAAACCTAGATACAACAAAGCCTGTCAGCTTTTTCAGTCAAACACCTTGAACTTCACTGCATCATGTACATGTAGCTGTGTAAAGGTGCAGGTTTCATATCCCTCCATGTGTCACTGCTGCTGCTTGCTTCAACTCCTACACGCCCCAACATCCACCTGTTATCTGAATGGATAATTACTCATCAACTATTTTCTTTGTTAGGAATAAACTTGACATTGTAAGGGAAACAAGCTATCCAAATCTACCTGATCCTGTGTACAAAATGCATCATTCATGTATCATGAATTAAAGGGGATTGGCCAGATTCTTTGGAAAGCTAAGTTCAGTTTCACTAGTCACACCCGTGCCTGATTACTGCTAAACATGAATCAAGAAATCGCTTGCATAGAAACTGTCTGACAAAGTGAATTGGGCTAATAGATCTAAAAAAGTAACACATTACACTGTGATATAAAGACATAGCCAAGAAACAAAGTCTTTTACATCTATCAGTGCAGAGTTACAAAGCTATCACTAAGATTTTCTGACTCCAGTGAATCACAGTGATTGCCATTATCGACAAACAGAGAAACCTTCAAACACCTTCCCAGAAATGGCCGACCTACCAACATTACACAAATAGCGCATCAATCACTCATCCAGGAGTAGGGATGGGTATCGTTTAGGTTTTATCCGATACCGGTGCCAAATCGGTACTTTTGAAACGGTGCCGGTGCTCAAACGGTGCTCAAACCGGTGCTTAAAGAATGGAGAACACAAAATTGGTCCAAAAACCTCTCATGTTCAGCTGGTTTTTTGTAAAAAGATAACAATGTTAGCCTTTTCTGCAGCTATAGGGCATATATGGTATCACTCTTGGCTGGAAGCAGTGCTTAAACAATGGAAAAAACACAAACTTTATCCAAAACCTCTCATGTTTAACTGTTTTCCACTTTTTCTTTGGTCATTTTAGCCTTTTTGGCCAGGGTGAAGGGAGTATCTGCCATCAAACAAGAAGACAGCCGCATATAGCTATGATGATGTTTGCTAGTTCACCTTACATGCATTAATGTAATAACGTGGTTAGCCTACTCAACGTAAATTACACACGAACATTAAGCTACTCACGCAGAGAAGAACGGCTGCTGCTGCATCATCATCCTCATCATTTCTGATACACTGGCAGGGCTAGGGGCCAGGACTCTCCTCTTCGGGGTTTTTGGGGGATATTGCTAACTCCGGGTCAGATAACAGGCAACCCACGCACAGTAGATGCGCTCGGTGTGAGGTCTCGCAGCAAGCTATCATACGGCGCATTTCTGGGCTTTTAAAAAAAAAACGCTATGCATCGCCAGGTGTTTCATCGGATTTGAGGTGTTACCTCCTTTGACAGTATCACAGTATCAGCTTAAAGCACTTGTTGCAGGCTGCTGAGTTTGCATATTTTGCTGTGAAGTACAGCCAGACTTTTCGCCTTGGGCATTTTAATCTGTAGCTCTGCTCTAAAAGAACGTACGTACCTGGCCCCGCCTACTATCCTCGGAAACGTAAAATTATTGGCTAGAAGTGTATCACAGCTCAGGAAAAAAAAGCACCGAAATAAAGCACCGAAATGTGCGCTGCTTTTCGGTCTGGTTACTACCGTTTATGTCAGAACCGGTGCCATCATGGCACCGGACACCGGTACCCATCCCTATCCAGGAGGTCTCAGAATAACCCCGAAAAACATCTAAAGAACTCCAGACCTCACTTGCCTCCATTAAGGTCAGAGTTCATGATTCACCAATAAGACGGAGGCTGGGCAAAAGTGGGATCCGTGGGAGAGTCCAAGGAGAAAACCACTGGTGATCAAAAAGAGTACACATTTGCCAAAAAAGCTCCCCAAACATCTTGATGATCCCCAAAACCTTTAGGAAAATATTCTATGGACTGACGAGAGCAAAGTTGAACTTTTTGGAACGTTTGAGTTCCGTTACATTTATCATAAATATGAACACATCGTTTCATTTAAAAAAAAAAAAAAGCATCATACCAACAATTGTGGCACCAGCATAGTACTGGTAGTGTGATGATCTGGAACTGCTTTGCTGTTTTGGGACGACCTGCCATAATTGATGGAACTATGAATTCTGCTCTCCACCAGAAAATCCTGGTGAAAGTCTGTCCAGTAGTTTCTGCACAGAAGCTGAAGCACAAAGTGTGAACTTTTAAATGCAATTAAGATTCTTTAGAATTACCTTAAACAGGCCGTTCATGATTGCAAAAATCTCCAATGTAGCTGAAGTGCCAGTTATCTCAAACACTTGATTGCAATTTTTTCGCCAAGGGTGGCACAACCAGTTATTAGGTTGAAGGGCAATCGGTTTTTCATATAGAACGTTGGTAGGTTTGGACAACCTTTTCCATTCCCTTAATAAATGATTTTAAAACTGCATTTTGTATTTACTCAGGTTATCTCTGTATAATATCAAATTTCTTTGATGATCCGAAACAGTTTGACAGATATTCAAAAAAATAGATTTTTGTGCGCGTTTAGAGGGCAGCACACAGAGGGCTCTGCTGTAAACATTTGAAAATAAATAAAGGTGAAGTGGTAGCTTTATATACAGTGGGGCAAAAAAGTATTTAGTCAGCCACCGATTGTGCAAGTTCCCCCACTTAAAATGATGACAGAGGTCAGTAATTTGCACCAGAGGTACACTTCAACTGTGAGAGACAGAATGTGAAAAAAAAATCCATGAATCCACATGGTAGGATTTGTAAAGAATTTATTCGTAAATCAGGGTGGAAAATAAGTATTTGGTCACCTCAAACATGGAAAATCTCTGGCTCTCACAGACCTGTAACGTCTTCTGTAAGACGCTTTTCTGTCCCCCACTCGTTACCTGTATGAATGGCACCTGTTTGAACCCATCATCTGTATAAAAGACACCTGTCCACAGCCTCAAACAGTCAGACTCCAAACTCCGCCATGGCCAAGACCAAAGAGCTTTCGAAGGACACCAGGAAAAGTATTGTAGACCTGCACCAGACTGGGAAGAGTGAATCTACAATAGGCAAGCAGCTTGGTGTGAAAAAATCAACTGTGGGAGCAATCATCAGAAAATGGAAGACATACAAGACCACTGATAATCTCCCTCGATCTGGGGCTCCACGCAAGATCTCATCCCGTGGGGTCAAAATGATCATGAGAACGGTGAGCAAAGATCCCAGAACCACACGGGGGGACCTGGTGAATGACCTGCAGAGAGCTGGGACCAAAGTAACAAAGGTCACCATCAGTAACACACTACAACGGCAGGGAATCAAATCCCGCAGTGCCAGACGTGTTGCGCTGCTGAAGCCAGTGCATGTCCGGGCCCGTCTGAAGTTTGCCAGAGAGCACATGGATGATACAGCAGAGGATTGGGAGAATGTCATGTGGTCAGATGAAACCAAAGTAGAACTTTTTGGTATAAACTCAACTCGTCGTGTTTGGAGGAAGAAGAATACTGAGTTGCATCCCAAGAACACCATACCTACTGTGAAGCATGGGGGTGGAAACATCATGCTATGGGGCTGTTTTTCTGCCAAGGGGACAGGACGACTGATCCGTGTTAAGGACAGAATGAATGGGGCCATGTATCGTGAGATTTTGAGCCAAAACCTCCTTCCATCAGTGAGAACTTTGAAGATGAAACGAGGCTGGGTCTTCCAACATGACAATGATCCAAAACACACCGCCCGGGCAACAAAGGAGTGGCTCCGTAAGAAGCATTTGAAAGTCCTGGAGTGGCCTAGCCAGTCTCCAGACCTCAACCCCATAGAAAATCTGTGGCGGGAGTTGAAAGTCCGTGTTGCTCGGCGACAGCCCCAAAACATCACTGCTCTCGAGAAGATCTGCATGGAGGAATGGGCCAAAATACCAGCTACTGTGTGTGCAAACCTGGTAAAGACCTATAGTAAACGTTTGACCTCTGTTATTGCCAACAAAGGTTATGTTACAAAGTATTGAGTTGTATTTTTGTTATTGACCAAATACTTATTTTCCACCCTGATTTACGAATAAATTCTTTACAAATCCTACCATGTGGATTCATGGATTTTTTTTTCACATTCTGTCTCTCACAGTTGAAGTGTACCTCTGGTGCAAATTACTGACCTCTGTCATCATTTTAGGTGGGGGAACTTGCACAATCGGTGGCTGACTAAATACTTTTTTGCCCCACTGTATGCATCCTGAACCAGAACTATTTATCAAAACAAATTTGTTCAATTCAAAAATTAATTTGATGAAGTCGCTGGTTGGACTTAAGTGAGTCAGTTGTTGGGCTTGCAGGCAGCACTTCTGATGAGCACTGCACATGTGAAAGTCAACAAAATATATTTGAGCAGGAATGCTTTTAGTGTCTGTCCTGTAAGGTAATGACTAAGTGAAACACTGAATCCTTGGAAAGTGGAAAATGTTTTTTTTATTTAGTATTTTTTGCTGACAAATTATTTATCCTCTTTTTGTACTTGCTTGCAAATTCTGAAGCACGGTTTTCTTGATTATTGAAATAAACCTTCCTTGAAGGTCACATTTCTAATAATTGGGTATATACAGTCTATTGCATAATGTTTTCTGCAGTTTCAACAAAAACCTTTTAGAGTCTTATGCTAGGTTGGATTTGGGAATTACAAATCTCTAGACAACATGCAGCAGATCTGGGGGATATAACAGTTAGGGAGTCAACTTGCATAGCCCCATACAAATTATTGCACTTTTTATTGAAACTGCATGGTTGCAGCTACCAGCATAAAAGTCTTTAACTTTTAATCAGTGTAACCTGATTATAAAAATGAGGCAAACAAGTTTAGCTGCTCTACTTATTACAAATAGCTGTGCCAACCAACTGGACCACTTTCAATTGCATGGCGATTGCACAGGTAGCCTTCTTGGAGGCAACCTGTCTCCAAACAGTCGTAATCTCCCTCACATTAACGGTCTCCGTTAGACACTCTCATTCTCAGACAGATTGGCAAAGGTTTGCATTTAATTACTGTCTAATCTATAAACCCAGACGGATTGTGAACACATTGCAATCAGTCCAAGTCAGTCTGTAGGTCTGTGATGTGTCTCTCTGCAATATGGGACTTGAGTCAACCTTTGCTTTTATATTGGAGTATAACCAAAGTACAACCAGGTGGCAAAGGTTCCCAAGCACCAATCTCATTTTGTGTCTATGTCACTAGATGTAGATGAATTTCTGATTAAAAATCTTTAAGCTTCTGGCCGGACTCTGAGTGTAAGTAGTTAATATGTGCTTCTGTTAAATTATGAATGTCTATGCATGCAGACAGTAACAGACTTTGTGGATTTGTCACAGTTAATCGCTGTATTATCATAAACAGATTGCATGTAATTGCCAACTTGGTGGAATTTCTTAACAAACTGATGATCCACTAAAGGTGGTTTGACTTTGAGTGATCACTGACCTTGTTCCCATCTTCAAACCAACCACTTCAGTCGCAACAACAGTGGAGTCCAAGTTAACTGCACAGTTTCATTAATTTTGGCCATAGCAAAGTCTCTAACCATTACTTTCGTAGTGTGAATGTAGAATTAAGGTCCTCAGTTAAATAAAGGTGTTGTTTGTTACATCTGGGGTTTTTTGCTGTTCTGTTTTTTCTTTTTCTAGTCAGGACTCTTTAATATTATTAAACACAAAAATAAAGACCTATTCTGGTATTTATATAATGGCAGTTAAACCAGTAAAATCATTTTAAAAATCATTAAAAACCATCTGTTTTGTAGAAGAGTTTATTATTTGACCGATGATGAAACCACAACAGTGTCACGCCGGTGCTCCAAAATGAACTTTGTAAGGGAAATCAGTGGGACTTTAATTTAACAAAATTGCTGCAGAAATGTGTAGAATAGCAAAACACCACAAGTAAAATAGATGAGGTTGAATGACGTATTCACCCGGTGAAAAACTTGATTTAGCGCTAATTACCATAGTAACAAAGACAGAGTAAAGCTGTTAGTGAGCAGACATGAACATTAATGAATGTTGGGTTTGGGTTTTTTTGTTTATCAATCAAAGTGACTCATTACCCACGTATTTGGCACGTGGGCATTGTTCTGGTCAATTCAAGCCCACTAAGTCAGATAATATACTATTCATTGTTTATGACAAAATAATCTTTCCTTGAGTGAGAGCACGATGGCATGACCTGTAGAAAAGGTCTAGCTGCCTGGTAGTTGAAACAGGACATTTTAATCTTTGTGGTATGTGTTCTAACCATGCATCCATTTGTTCACCTTGAATGCACCGTTTCTATTTTTAGAGTTGAAGACATCAGTGCCCTGCTTGCTTTTTCTACCAATGCTACAGCCTCATTTCTCAACTAAAAGCTTACATTTGCTAGTTCTGCTGCTGTTCATATAAAAACTTTATCTTACCAAAAAACATTTGTATTCATATTGTCTCTCAGCATGCCATGAAGAGTGATGAAGTCAAAGTACTATACAAGACACATCTCCTGGATGCACTGGTACGCATCTTCAGTGATGTATCCTGTGGTCATCAGGTGTTTCGGGTCTCACAACATCATACACCCTCACCCAGGCTCACAGCCTCGATGGCCCTCTTCTTGGCTGCCCCAGCCACACCCAGCCGGCCTAGGACTCTGCAGAGTGATCGTCCTGCAAAGCCCCTACAACCCACTTCTATGGGCTCATAGAAAGTCTCTCAGCCCCTTCCCCTGCACTCCTGCACTAGTTCCTGGTACTTTGCACGTTTCCTTTCATTGGCCTCCTCGATCCGCTCCTCCCAGGGCACTGTGAGTTCCAGCATGATCAGCTGTTTTGAGGCCTCAGAAATAATGATCATACTCAATATAGTAGTGCACATTTTTTTAGTTTTCAGCAGAATCACTGTGCTTATTGGTTGTTTATGACAGCGGTCCCAAACCCCCGGCCACAGACCGGTACTTGTCCGTGAGTTGTTTGGTAGCGGGCCGCAAGAGTTGAGGCTTGGGTGTGAAAGTTATGGTTTTCTTGGTTTTACTTGTTTTTTATTGTTTTTGGGGTTTTTTTATAATTTTTAGCGTTAACTTGGTTTCCCTGGGTGTTTTCCTGTGTGTTATGAATAAATCTTCTTTTTTTGGTACTAGTACTGGTTTTATTTTGTTGTATTTATCCGTGAGGCCAGTCCGTGACAATATTGTCGGACGTAAACCGGTCTGTAGGGCAAAAAAGGCTGGGGACCGCTGGTTTATGAGACTACCATGGCTGTGTTCTGATCTGCTGCTCGGCCAGTTCAGCAGATTTGTCCTCTGCAGGAAAGCGCAAATAGAAACATGCAATTCTGCTCTGCTCACCACAGCAGATACAATGGTCCTCTGTGGAAAAACAACAAAAAACCCACCTAAAACATTATTACTGTTTTCAGTCCCAGCTAACAGACACACTGACCAATTGACCTTAAAGCCTCTTTGTTGTGCTGCTAAATTGTCCGCCTAAATGACTTGCTTACAGTGCTAATGACCTGATTGCCAGCTACGCCTTTTTATAGCTCTGTCAGACCAAAATATAACTATTTGACAGGCATGCAGGATATCAAGGGAGTTTATTTTTATCTGCCAACCATACAGCACTGATGCTCTCCACTGATTAGGCTTAATGATAAACCTTTAGGGAAAGCTCTCTGAGCTTTAATAAGTCAATTTTGTAATTAACTGTCTATGTTTATCTTTCCTGCTATTAACACAGAGTCGAGAGCAAATGACAGATTTAGAAGTACTAAATATAAAAGGGTTACACATTCAGTCGTACAAATTGCTCTGAATTTGTAACATGAATATATCAAAAATCCATGTATATAAATATGATTAATGTTTGGAAAAGGTTGGCAGCAGGTATTGAATTGGTTGTCTGTACAGCTCCGTTTGCTGATGAATGAGAGACAGCCTGTACTGAACATGCCTGAGAAGACAAACTTTGGAGTGGCCAAACATGAGCTACCTTGAACTGTGAGTCAGGGTTCCTAGGAGCAGCCCTGAGTCATGTTACTAAAGCTTTCAAAATTTTGTCCTTTACTAAATGACGTACTTTTAGTAAGTGTACATGTACCTTCGGTTTTACTTCTGCAAGTACAAACTGGCTACAGAGGCTTGTGTTAAAAGCACTGTTGCTCCCTGTGCCTCGAGTTGAATGGGTAGTTTTGTAAGGGAGAAAATCCACAGACACTTACCCATTTGAGAGTTGTTGTTTTTTCTTGGGTGGGGGTAAAGAATCTTTTTGTTTTTAATTTAGGCATTGTAATGTGATTATTTTTGGGTGATGCAATATTAAAACCAGGCATTAACAGTCTACATTGATCATCATTACACAATGCAAGTTACCAAAGTTGTTCCTTAAAGTTGTCTGCAAAGAACTATTTTAAATGTTGGACAATTATTTGCCCAACATCATCCTGAACTCTGAATCAAGATGCATAAGTATCTCCGCAGAGCGTCACAGAGTTGCTGTCCACATTTTTGACTGTTTCAATGTAAACACAGAGCAGCTGAGACTAGCAGGAGTAGTAAAAAGATGGAGGGCAGTAGCTCCTCTTTTCTGTTGCATTTACAGTTGAGAGTAATACAAGTTGCTGCAACAGCTGCCTGTGTGATCATGGCAACAACAGAAATCAAAGCGAGAGAAATGCTACACAAGCAGATTTTATCTGTGATGCGGCAGTGGACACACCTCAGAGAACAGATAGATGAAGGGGGATAGAGCAGGGGTGGGCAATCTCAGTCCACGAGGGCCGGTGTCCCTGCAGGTTTTAGATGTGTCCTCGAACCAACACAGCTGATTTAAATGGCTAAATTAGCTCCTCAACATGTCCTGAAGTTCTCCAGAGGCCTGGTAACGAACTAATCATGTGATTCAGGTGTGTTGACCCAAGGTGAGATCTAAAACCTGCAGGGACACCGGCCCTCGTGGACTGAGATTGCCCCCCTCCTGGGCTAGAGGATCATCAGCTTCAAACTTAGTAGACAGTTATCAGTGTTTACAATTTTGGTAGAACAAGGTAATATATGTTGCTTTAACAGAATGTGAGTGTTAAAGTAAAAACACATAAAAGGAACAGCCTTGATGGAAAATGTTTGTAGAGACATTTGCCACAGAAAACATCAGCTTCAATAATCCTGCTTTTTCTGTAAAAACATTGGAGCTCTGTTAAGTATCCCCTAAGGGAAGATGCACAATTAAAGCAATGTGCACAGAGCAAACAGGATCCTGCAGAGCATTTCAGGCTTGTTGACACATTCCTTAAAGAGTCAGAGTAGGCCTCCAGGCTCGAAAGAAGAACTCATTTAAGCCCATAACCGATGGACCAGAGGTGTCTGTCAGTCAAGACTGCTAATCTGCAAGAGGTGGCCTCCACTGAATACAATATGTTGGCCCCCATCTGTAACTAAGTCTATCAATTTTTTCTGACTTGAACTAAATGTGGTACATATATGATACATGTAGGAGCCAAAAGTAAGAGTTCGTATTATGCACAAGGTATCTTTTTCTTTTCTTTTTGTCAATTTAGTTCTCTTGTCTAAATGGACATCTCTATCTGAAGTTCTTATTAATCATCTTAAAAGACAACATTTACTTTTCACAGTCTCAAAGTTCTTAAGTTGTCTGGCACATTTTCAAGGATGTATTTGGAGATCCAAAGAGATCTTCATCTTAGACAGATTAAAAAAGACTAGTTGCTGTTTTCTGGCTAAATGAAGTCAACAACTAGTTGACCAGAGTAGACCAGACAGCAGCATTTCCTCGTGAAAGTTGTGAACTGATCTGTGCAGTATTTCTATTTGCTACTGGCTTGTAGTCCTGCCAATAGTAAGCAAAACTAGCAAACATCTCATCACTGCAGGAGCAGGAAAGGAAAAAAAGCAAGAAAAAATCACTCTGGAGGTAGTTGTGCTGCAGTGTGAAGGGGAAATCTAGGAAATAAGGGGAAGATGGTGCACCCATTGTTGCTGTAACTGAGGATCCTAATGGAAGCATGAGCTACCTAAAATATATGATCACTGAGTGATCAGAGAGGATTTCAAGCATTTTCAATTAGACTATAGGTCAAACTCCAAGGTTTAAATCTTAAATTGATGTGAAATAACCAGCCTTGTTTTTTGTGTTTCATTTACTTCTAAACTTTTAAACTAAGCAGCTCACTTTGAAAGACCCTTTATGTGACTCCCACACGGAAGCTTCTTATCTGACCTCCAAATATTTCCTCTTCATTCTGTGGTGTTTCTGTCTTGTCAAACATTCTGTTTCACATTTTGAAGGCTTTAATGGAGATGCTGTATGGCTTTGACCCGTAAGGCTAATTTACGTTATTGTGATGAAACAATTATATTACCATGAATAGACACTTTGCTGTGCTATAGCATAAAATGGTACAGGAAAACTTGATTTTAATGAGAGTTTTTCTGTATTTCTTGGACCAGCGGTGATTCGTCACCATTCATTACAAAACATTCAGTGGTCAGTCCCTGAGACCCACTAACCCCCTGCTCACATGCCCGTCCCCCTGACCCCTTTTCCTGCCTCCTTTCCAATCCAAATCTCAGCAGTATGCTCTGCCAGACAACCTTACTTAACAGACATCCCAGCAGTTGCTCTTTGTGTCTGACGTGGCAAAATGCCACATCACATTACACTTCCTGCTTCCTTTTGCAAAAGGAGGAACGGCATAAGATTCACAGCACGGACCCCGTAACCTAGTTTTTTTCTTATTAACCGCAAACCTAGTTTGATTTGGGAGCCATTTTCCTCGGCAAGAAGCACACTACATTCAGACCAAAAGCTACAGGTGTGTTAAAGCTTACGCACATATAGACACACTCAAACGCACACATGTACATGTATGTCATCAGCCCCAACACCTGTGTGGATGTTGCCTTTGAAATTCTGGAAAGATATTACTTTTGAATCCCGTGGCCAGGTAACAATTCAGATCAGCTGGCTGTGAGAGTCCTCATAAAATTCAGAGAACTGTAGAATGTAAAAAGATCCCAAAACATAAAAGTCAGATAATAAATCGGCAGTCACTTCTCCCAGGTTGCTGTAATGTAGACTTTACAAACCTAATCCATGACTTGTTCTTTTTAGAAAGAAGAGGGTTTGCAGAACATTTCCTTTTGGAGAAACGAGCCATAATTGTATAGTCTTTTTCGGATTGTCCCATCGTGAACTTTAACATGTCTTAAAATGGACTAAAATTGTTTCAAAATGGTCTTACAGCAAATATTAGTTATTAAAGATCATTTTGTTGTCTTTCCTTTCAGTAGCAGCACCTGCCTGGTACTTACCAATTTAATTCACTTAAACATTAAGGATCTAATTAGGTTTTCACACATGGTGGCTTGGTGTTGTTAAATGACTAATCAGACAGGGTAATATGTTAAACGACGCCATGTGTTGTTGTTCAACTGAGGTTGTATTTACCTAATAAAACAGGTTTACCTTCTTTTTTATGACTACGGTATATGAGCCAAATGCTTGGTTTCAGACAAAACTGTGAATCATGCGACCCTACAGCCCTTGTATGTTCCAAGAATAAAACCAGACAGCTTAAAATGAGAATAACAGCTCCGCTATAAGTATTTGATACTTTGTTACATGATGTATAAATGTTGCATTAGTGATTCTCAGTGAATTAAGTAAGGAGTGGTTTAGTCAGTATCCCTACCTTAGTCTCATGAACTTGCCTTTACCCTTTAGAATGGTGTTCATATATAAATATGAATTGTCCACATAAGTTTATGGAAGTTGTGCTTCTAATAAATCATAGAGCAAGCAGTGTCTGAACAGTTATTCAGGTGGCACTTAAAGTGGTAATGGTCTGTGGACAAAGTCTCACTGTGAATGCTTTACAATTGAAATCGATAATTGCATTCGTAGTCAGACCTCTGCTAGTATCATCTTTTCATAAAGGCAACACAAAAACCCAGTGGAGCATCTTTTAGAGACCCTTTCATCCTTTTAGAAACTCTTCATTCAAACATTGTATGAAAGCACAAAATGCAAAATAATTTTTTTTTTCAACGAGCACACTTGCCCGACACACAACCCTCACATCATCTGCCAGTCCTGCAGTTGGTGACTAGCTCGATAAATGATCAAATTTATTTTGGGGACATTAAGAAGCAAAATGAAAATGTGTTTTCAAGTATTATTAGAGATAATTAGGTAGAACAGTTTGCAAATCATAGACCTTTAATGGATTACTCTTGTTCTGGATGTATTTCTGTTCAAAGATATCAGAGTAAGGACAGCATGATGGCGTGTTGGTCAGCACTTTTGCCTCACTGGATCCTGGGTTTGAAACCACTATCTAGCCACCGTTGTACTGTCAGGCTATCTTATAAAGTCAGGTCAAAGCTTTACAGTATAATTCTGAGAAACCTAGTTTCCACTCGAGAAAACACCTGATGACAACAGCTTTGAACCGTTAGATTGTTCGGACAGATGCAGATTAAGGCTGGGCCACTGGAGATAGAAAAGAGTGGAAAGAGGAAACAGATTCTACCCACTTCAGCAGCTTACTAAGCTGCTGTATGGCTAAGGTACTTTACATGTGCTACTAAATTTGAAGCCAGATATGCTAATGTTATGTACAAGAGCAAAATCTTATTTTTTAGCATGAAAAAATGCTGCAAGACATTAGTTCTCCATTATTATGTGTTCAGTTACAATACCTGGAGCATCACACAGCATGCCACATCCAGTATGATGTGTGCTGCATGGATGTTACACACTTGTTGTATAAGATAACAACAAATTTGTTATGAACAAAGTCACGACAAGTGGGGGGGTGACAGCTGTATCTAAACCTGTCCTTATACTCTATTTTTGTGACATTACAGGTGACAGCTGCACCTGTGTTACAACTGCATGCTTCCAACCCTCCAATTTGTGCTGCCCTTACGCTGGCCTTTATTGTACTGGCTGTGTCTGTGTTCTTGAAGTGGTGCATTGTTAGGAGATAAGCTTCAAACCTTTCCACTCCAAAACTTTTCTGTTTTGCAATTGCAGCAGCATGCTAATCTCCCTGTTGTTTCATACAGTATAGTACCACTGTATATTCAGGATGTAAGTTTAGGATATTATGGTAGTATTATACAGGCCTTAAATAAAGCAATTGCTCTACTTTTCTGCTTTTGCTGTACTGTGTATATAACCACTATATTCACCATAATGGGACCTGGTCACTTGTGATTTCTTTTTTTTTTCCTGTAGTATGACAGTGGCAATGAAGGCCCAGGCCAGGTGGGAGGTGATGGAGAGGACGGAGGTTTTCTACGCTGGGATAGGTCTTATGGTGTTTGGTACCCTTCTCGTAGTGAGCAGCTTCCTCGCTCTGGGATTCACCGGAACCTTCCTAGGTGAGTCCCAGACACAGTGTCAGATATTAAATGGACACAAAATAATTTTAGTCTAAATATAACTTCCTATTAAAGAATACTGTACACATCACTGAAGAACAAAGATTTAAACTGTAAGCATCTATCCAGACTGGCATATATCAGCAGACGCTTGATTGCCATTGTTCCCAGAGGGTGAATCCCATGTTGTGGTGATTCCTCTTGTGACACTAAATGGTTTACATATGTAGTTTTTAATACAATTCTTTAACAGGTACTGAATAGATTCTTGCAGGCTGTTAACACACTAACCCAACCTTCAGATGCTAACGATCAGAATTTTATCAAATCAAGCCAGGTGGCTTTATTGTGCATGTGCAGTGATACAGTACACAGTGACACGAGACAGCGTTCCTCCAAGACCATGGTGCTACATATAACAGACAATCAACACATGACTACATAGTACAAGTGCAAGGAAGGACGTAGAGACACTGTTGGGCCTTCTTAGTTAAGGAGCAGGTGCTGAGGGACCAGGAAAGGTTCTCCGTCAAGTCAACGCCAAGGAATCTGGTGCTCTTGACGACCTCCACAGAGGATCCATTGATGTTAGGTGGACAGTGATCTCTCCGTGCTCTCCTGAAGTCAAAATTATCTCTTTTGTTTTGTCCGTGTTCAGAGGCAGGTTGTTGACTCTACACCAAGCATTAGCTGTTGCACCTCCCGTCTGTATGCTGACTCATCGCTCTTGCTGATGAGACCCACCACAGCCGTGTCATCGGCAAACTTGATGATGTGGTTCGAACTGTGCATTGCTGCACAGTCAGCAGAGTGAACAGCAGTGGGCTGAGCACACAGCCCTGAGGGGCTCCAGTGCTCAGTGTGGTGCTGTTGGAGATGCTATTACCGATCCGGACGGACTGATGTCTCTCCGTCAGAATGTCTGGGATCCAGTTGCTCAGGAATGATTGTGTTGAATGCAGTTTGGCCCTCACTGTTCTGAGGGCTGCCTTTTCGCCTGCTCTGAAGGCGGACTCTCAAGTCTTTAGCAGCTCACACACCTCTGCAGTCATCCACAGTTTCTGGTTGGAGCGTATTGTGATAGTCTTGGACACAGTGACATCATTGATGCACTTGCTGACGTAACTGATCATAGATGATGTTTACTCCTCCAAGTTGGTGCGGTTGCCATTTGTTGCAGCCTCCCTGAACATGTCCCAGTCAGTGTGCTCAAAACAGAGATGGCACCTCACCTTTCTCAGAACCGGTTTGCAGCATCAGTGAGATTGTGGGTACAATAGCATGTAGATGTTAGCATTTACCATAAATTATAATTTTGCTCAGGGTTAAGCATTACAAAACCCCAAGCATGGCCTTAAACACTTGTTTTGTGTTCACTTAACTGCATTAATTATAATAAAATCATATTTTTTTACAAACTATAAAACTATAAACTTTACAAACTATGAGCAAACAAAGCACCACATTGTGCTCTTGTACATGAAAGCTACAATAAAACAGCCTTTAGTAACATTAAGGGATCACATGAGACACAGGAAAATGCAAAAGAGGACATGTAGTTCATGTCTCTACATAAGTAAAGACACATGAACTCTGACACATTTGAACAATTCATGCGCCCCAACATATTTCTCTGAATATAGTCGTTTTCATAATCATGATATGGCATGTCCCAATATCTTCTTGTTTCCTTCTGAGACAAACACCTTTTCTTTTGTTCAATGTACTCCTGAACACATGCAGGCATTGTTTCAAATGAACATGAGCTCAAGATTGCCAGGACCATTTGGCATGCAGTAGCTTCTGTTTTTTTAGGTCAGTCGACTAAATGAGTCATCTTCAAGAACCAGGCAGATTGTCTGAGCTTCTTCAGCATATTTGTCCATCGGTGCACTGAAATGCCCTCAGTCCATCACTCCGCTTCAAACTAATCACTATCTGTGACAACACAAGGGAGGCAGGAGGAACAGCAGGACGTGCCAGGAATGTGCATGTGTGATAACAGGAGTCTACTTTGTATTCGGAGTGGACAAGCCGGTCGCAAAACGCTGTTTGCAGGTTTCACTCTCCAACCATTTGGAACAATAAATTTTGCAGTTATAAAACAGGAACAATTCAACTTTCAGTATACCTTCAAATAAAAAGCAGTAGTAAAAGCCACATGTCTGGCTGCTGTTACATTTGATGTTTGTGCATACAGTCCTCTGAAAAACTATGGACATGCTGGCTCCTTCCATAGGATAGGGGGTAAGTAGCAGCCAGGCATTACTAATCAAATGCACATGAATAAATAATAATAAGTGTAAACTCCCTGTTGATAACCAGTTAATCAAATGCAATTAATTAGCAGGGAAAATTGATTGATGATATGCCAAAATGTCTATAAAATCAGAGGTTTTGGCAGTTTGGTGACGTGTAGAAATGTTTTTCTTTTCCCTAAATTTAACAATTTTATCTCATCTTGCGTGTTACTGTGTTCTCTGCACTTTCATTGTACTGCCTGTCTGCTTGTCTAGTAACAATAAAGTGAATTGAATAGAATATTTATCTGTTCCTCCGTAACCATGTCATAGACTGATAAAGTCATAAAGAGAAACAATTACTTGAAGCTCTTGAATCATGGGATGTAATTCATTTTTCACAAGACTGCATAGAGAGCAGTGAAAACTCTTTTTAAATTGTATGTTTAATCGAACATTCAATTTTTTTTCTACTTTGAATACAAAAAATCTGAATGAACTGAAATGTTTTAACCATTTTTTTAACGATCGGTTGCACAAAACTGAGAAGTTTTCGACAAATGACAATAGCGTCACAGTAAGTCTCTTTCTGTGGTCAACACTAGACCTTTAGAAAACAAAAGATCGCAGCAACAAAATAGGACATCAAGCAAGAATTAATGAGATAAAATAAAACAACTAAAAATTAAAAAGGTGCTTTTTGTGTTTATAATGTATAAAAATTGTAAAATAAAAAAATGTGATGACCTCAAATTACAGAAACAAAAGTGTAGATGGTGACAATTAAAAAAACAAAAAACAAAAGCTACTGACCAGTCATAGGAGTCACTACTGGTTTATTTAACATTTTCTTTGGTGTGTGGGGAGACGTTGACATGCAGAATTTTAAACAGTGTTATTATGGCAGTGGATGACCTTTCAGCTGGTGGAATAAATATGTGGTATTGCTACCCTTAGCAGCAATAGTTTTACAGCATGTTTTGCAAATTTCTGCAATTTGTTCTGCATCCTCCTTGTGAAATCAACACACATGCTCAGCGCAGTGCGCCAGGTAGAAACTTTTCCGGGTGGGAAGGGGGGATTACATGCAGACAGCTTAATATTCGCAATTTATACTCGATGATTACAAAAAATCGAAGTGCAAGACAAGAGTGACAAGGAAAATGTGGTGGCTACTCTATGATTGCCTTGATGTTTTTCGCGTTCAGAGACTAGTTGCAGGTTAGTTGCAGTGACCAACGGTTCACCAGGAGGTTATGCTTGCAACATCCTCAAACTTTGAATGACCACTTTCCATTTGCTTTGTAAGCACTGTCAAACAGAGAGGTGAAGGTTTTCAAATAATTGCTGTCTACTTCATAAGTGCCGACAGATTGACAACATTTTGCAGTCAACCTCAGTCGATTTGGGGGCCCATTTTACACAAGTTGCATTCATCAGCACAAACTAACTGTATGCTGGTTCTGTTCCTATTGAGGCTTTACAGCCACTACCCACATGATGCTAACTTGTCCACCATTTTGCATGTGTGATAATTACGATGACAATGTAGAATCAGATAAATAAGGCCCCAGACACAGAGGCCTACAAACAAGTCTGCATCCATCTGACAACCACTGGGGCATGAGGGTAAAATGTATACGCCCTGACCAATTCTGAGTGGGTAATGGTAATTGATGGCACTTGCTGGGAAAATCAAATGATTGCACACAGGTCTACAGTCCAGTCAGTGACACCCTGACAACCACCTGTCATTAGTGAAAAACATGTGGTTTGCAACTGGTTGGCAAAAACCTCCTTGCTTTGGTTGGTAGAATACTTTGAAGACAGCAGCTGACTGCAAGTAGTCTCAGACCTAGTTCCCATCTTTTAATCAACCATTTCCAAGGCAACAAGATTGCAGGTTCATTGCACACTGTCTCAATAATTTTGGTCACGGAGTGGTCTCAAACCACCATTTGTCTAGTGTGACTGCAGCATGAGATATACAGGGCAAAAACTATGAGGAGTTTTAAATGTTAATCAAATAATAAAGATCTTTGTATTCCTCCCAACTGTTTCCCAACTGATTAATCTGAATTAATTTGAAAATTTCTGTCTGTGTAAGTTTACATATATGTGTTTCACTCTTGAGATGATTTTAATTGTGTCGGTATGATCTCTATGTTCCACCATGTTCCCTTTGCCCTTCCACCCACATAAACAAACACATACTGAAGGACATAGCCTGTGGGTGTATGTTGTGTTTCAATGTCTTAAATGCTCTATATTAATCCCCTTGAGTCACGGTGACCTGATGATTCAAATTGATGGCACAAGGTTAGAAACAAAGATCCAAACAAAATCAAATTACGCTCGGTGTTAACCTGTTGATTCTGATCACAGACCCACATCTTTAACCTCTAGACTACCACAGTTATTGCAGCTGCTTGTCCACCAAATCCAAATTGCCTAATTTCATAACCGTATTGAAACGACAGTGACGCAGGAGCTCTTAAATCTAAACGGGTTAACAGTAGTCACTTTGAAAGTCAAAAATTGAGGTTAGCATATTGTTCCGTCAGCCAGTTACAGCTGGTTTTCTATTCAAAACCAAGAAATTTGTTTATATAATCAAATTTATATAATTTTTTTTTTATCCAACTCTACCTGTGGCGTTTAAATGAGCATACATTATGAAAATCGTTATATAACTTGGACACTTGGACACAATTCAGCAGGTCAGTGTTACCTACTGGAGTCTGCATGTAAGTGTATGTGTAAATATTTGTGTGTGTGGGTGTATGAGGAGGGTATAAGGGAAATATTAGAATTTTCATGCCCTGTTACATTTAATTCTCAAAATGGGTCAGAAAAAGTTCATGTGTGTGCAGTACTTCTTACGTAGTAGACCTTAAAGGGCTAACGTTACTTTGAGTGGTGACCTAGTTTAGCTGCTCTCACTAACATTTTACTCGCAGACATGCATTTGTTTAACAGACACCTCTATTTTATGGCAAAAGTATCAGAAAGACGTGTCAAAATGGCTTTGACATTTAAACCTCTGAGGTCTAAGTGATTTTCAGTTTCTCCTGGTCATGAAACACTAAACCAGCTTCTTATCCTCTTATGAGATTTAAGCGTGCGAGGGAGTTTACTCAACCAGCCTAGATGTGTCTTGAGGACCTGGAGAGGGCATTCAACAGTCTTCTTTATACAGTCTTATTCACAAATGCCTTTGTGAATAAGATGTATTGGGCCTGTTGTTGGAGCTATGCAGTACAAATGTAGTGAGATCTTGATTCACATTTTAAGCAATAAGTCTTGGACTTCAAGCTGAGGGGCGGTAGGTGTCAGATTTGGTTGACAATGACTTCTAGCTTGTAAAGGACACAAAGTCTGAGGCCATGTCTCTCAGAATAGGCAGAGTGCCCACTCCGGGATAGGGACAGGTTTCTCTGTGTAATGTCTTCTCAGTTTCTTTAAATGAACAAACAGGATCGGGTCAATTTTATAGCAACACCTCCTTTTATTCAGCATCTGCATTTATGACAAAGGGCAACAAAGTGGGATGGCTAATTCTCGTGGACAGCCAGCGTGAGCCCTGTGTGAAAAGGCTCCAGAGTGTCTTTACTGGTAAAGTGGTCTCACAGAAAATTAACATCTAACTCAACATAAGGATGACATGTTACACTAGCTGTCAGATTTTTGTTAGAAACAGACTTGACAGGATATTTTCCTAATACTTGCATAAAGTACAAACAATATATGTTGCCATATTTACAATACTGTGTACAATATAATAGTATTACAAGTTCTAAGTTTGATAGCCACTCTTAAATGTACATATATACATATATATTAAGGGTGCAACGATACACAAAATTTACGGTTTGGTTCGATACTTTGGTGTCACAGTTCGATATTTTTTCAATACAAAAAAATGTTCATGCCTTTTTAATTTGTCATTTATTAAAATGTTAATATATATTTTAACTCAAAAGTACAGTTTTTAAATTTAATGTTGCTGAAACAACAAAATAAATAAAATAAATCTATCTGATCGAGAAATCACTCATCGTTGGAAAAAGAGAGTTTATTACAGAGAAATGGCTCTTTCCAAAATAAAAGCTATACTATACGCTTCTTCTGGGCTATATTCTCAGCAGCATATTAAACATATCAGGTCCCCATAAGGAGAATCATGTGCTAACAGCTGTCTAAATGACTCGGCTAAAGTTTGTAGCATGCGTGCTTGTTGTTTTTGTCTGCTTCCACTTGTTTTTGCACTAGGATGATGTCCGCGTAAATGTGCAGTCATATTCGTTGTGTTCCTGCTAGTGCTGTCAGCGTAAATCTCGTTGAAATGACGTTAACGCCACAACACGGCAAATCTCCGTTAACGAGCTACCGCGGATCGCCCCGTGCATGGGGCTGGACGGCCAACACGTTAACGAGCTAACTGCGCTAACACACTAGCTCCCACCCATGTAATTGAGCATTGCGTGGCACATCCAACATACTGTTTTACTTTAGTCCATGAAGCGCTTACCTTCAGGGTCATACGTCACATGAAAACCAAAATAGTTCCAAACACTAGATGTGAATGAGGGTGGGGGAGGTTCAATTTGCCATGTTGCAAGGAGAGCTTAACTTCTGTCTCGCTAGCTTGCCCTGCGCTCTTCCTTCTGACGATGCTGTCTGTGTTGAGCGCTCAGTGGATCTGCGCTCGACAGTGCAGCCTAGGCGGAGTAGTCGAACGCAGATTCACTGAGCGCTCAACACAGACAGCATCGTCAGAAGGAAAGTTGATAAAATAAATTACAAATGTTGTATTGTTCGATACATATGCGTACCGAACCGAAAGCACTGTATCGAACGGTTCAATATCGATATGAATATCGTTGCACCCCTAAAATATATATATATATATATACATATATATATACATATATATATATATATATATATATATATATATATATATATATATATATATATATATATATATATATATATATATTAGGGGTGCAACGATACACAAAATTCACGGTTCGGTTCGGTTCGATACTTTGGTGTCACGGTTCGATATTTTTTCGATACAAAAAAAATGTTCATGCCTTTTTAATTTTTCATTTATTAAAATTATAAATTTATATTTTAACTCAAAAGTACAGTTTTTAAATTTAGCCCTAACCCTTGTGCGTGTTTTTTATTTTGACAGCGAATGCGCACCTGCGGACCACTTATGTGCAGCCCTGGTTATATAGTTCGTCATATTGCAGCCACAGAAATTATTTTGTCCATGAAACCATAAAGCTGCACTTTCTTTTTGCCTTATAGTCTGATTTGTCATAACTTCTCCGTTTTGTGGTAAGCTTTTCTTTGGCTGTCACTTCTTCACCCTGACCTGTCTTATTTGGCTCAGCAGAACTAAAATATATATATCCTGCTGCTTTTACACACGCACTCACATAAGCTCAGCGATTCTCTGCGCGATCAACCTCTCACATGTTTAAGCTTGCTGTGGGAGATTTCACTTGTCATGTTTGCATAGTAAGCTAACGATTAATAAGACGATGTCAGAGGAATTGGTGCACAAATTATCATCACTCACAGATCAGTGCTGTCGCTCTCTATACACAGTTCGCACGATTGCAAAGTGAAAGCAAAAAAACAAGCGCAAATTCAAACGCGATTTCAATATGTCACATATTGACAGTGGCTCACAGATGCCAATGACATAATTACCCAGCTACATTTCTGAAAGAATGCAAAAGCATTGACATATATTTTTCCTTCCTACAATAGCCCGACGGGCAGGGCAGAGATAGATTTTGGTAGCCCGACTGAAAAAAATCGCTAGCTCCAGGACGTCGGGCTAGCGATATTGCAAGCCCTGTATCTGATTGAGGAATCACTCATCTTTGGAAAAGAGAGTTTATTACAGAGAAATGTCTCTTTCCAAAATAAAAGCTATACTATCCGCTTCTTCTGGGCTATATTCTCAGCAGCATAAGGAGAATCATGTGCTAACAGCTGTCTAAATGACTCGGCTAAAGTTAGTAGCATGCTTGTTGTTTTGGTCTTTGCACTAGGATGATGTCGGTGTAAATGTGCAGTCATATTCGTTGTGTTCCCACTAGTGCTTTCAGGTTAATCTCGTTGAAATGACCTTAACGCCACAACACGGCAAATCTCCGTTAACGAGCTACCGCTGATCGCTCCGTGCATGGGGCTAGACAGCCAACACGTTAACGAGCTAACTGCGCTAACACACTAGCTCCCACCCATGTAATTGAGCATTGCATGGCACATCCAACATACTGTTTTACTTTAGTCCATGACTCGCTTACCTTCAGGGTCATACGTCACATGAAAACCAAAATAATTCCAAACGCCAGATCTGAATGAGGGTGGGGGAGGTCCATGTGTCTTGCTAGCTTGCCCTGCGCTCCTCCTTCTGACGATGCTGTCTGTGTTGAGCGCTCAGTGGATCTGCGCTCGACAGTGCAGCCTAGGCGGAGTAGTCGAACGCAGATTCACTGAGCGCTCAACACAGACAGCATCGTCAGAAGGAAAGTTGATAAAATAAATTACAAATGTTGTATTGTTCGATACATATGCGTACCGAACCGAAAGCACTGTATCGAACGGTTCAATATCGATACGAATATCGTTGCACCCCTAATATATATATATATATATATATATATATATATATATATATATATATATATATATATATATATATATATATATATATATATATGAGTCATCGACTCCTGTTGCACCAGTAAATACAAAGCAGTGGCGCCAACCAGAAAATAGTCCCATTTGCAGTAACACATCTTTGTGAGGCCAGCTTTTAGGCACTAGTGTACTAGGAGGGAAGAAAAAAAACAAAATCACTGAGTGCCCATCAGTGGGTCTCATCTCTGACTAAGGCACTATGCTGCCATACACTTTGCCATTCCTAAGAGTGGGGTTGTCAGAAAAAGTCCCATTACTAAAAGTTAAGGACATATTTCTGCTAAAACAGGTCACCAAAAGAGGTTGTCAGAGGTTCTAAAAAGTTTCTTTTGTAATATTTTGCTATGAAACAAAGTCCAAAGATTACACATGAAGTCATGCCCATAGAGTTGTATTGTTGACACCAGTAACAGCCAGGTGACGCACAGCACCCAGACACTGCAGCATTAACACAGCTGTGTCATGTTCCCGGCAGTGTATCCTCAGTCTGACTTTAGTGTTGTGTTGTTTTGTCAGGTACATGTCAAAAATCATCGTAGACTTGATAAGCAGGTCCAAAATCTGTCTGGTAGGATTGTGAAAACAAGACATCAGTTGATGGCATAGCAGAAACCATGGTAGCGCTGTGCAAGTCCAAAGGGCTTTGCTGACTGAATCCATGTCTACTAGGGACTAGTTGATAAGATGATGTAGAACTGAAATTTGGACAGTTTAGAAATGTTTTCTGCTTCTTGCCAAGTGCTACTGGGATGCACTCCAGTTTCCTGAATCACTGAAAAGAAAAAGAAACTGTCAGACTGAAGTTATGAAACACAGGTTTTGTCCTTTTATGTATTTTCCAGGTGACTACTTTGGCATTCTGATGGATGAGAAGGTAACAGGCTTTCCTTTCAACATCACAGAGAACCCAATGTACTGGGGCAGCACAGCTAACTACCTCGGCTTGGCACTCATGTAAGTGTGTGTGTGTGTGTGTGTGTGTGTGTGTGTGTGTGTGTGTGTGTGTGTGTGTGTGTGTTGGAGACTCTGTGTGTGACAGTAGAGGTCACTTTTATGGAAGTGATTAGCACAAGATGGAGAAAGGAAGAGATTTTGCTTAATAAGTTAGCAATATCTTTGTTTCAAATATAACCAGAGGAGTTTGTAGCGTGTTAATAAATGAGTCCCCTGATGTACGTCAAAAGTCGTTCTAAATAAAGCGAGAGCAGATAATAACCTGGAACCTAAAAATTGTAAATGTTTCTCAAGTTGCAAACTGCTCTTTGTAAATACAGTAAAAACTTTTACGTGTGCTTGTTTCTATGACAACTGTGACCAGGCTGCTGCTACGAGCTCAGCGTGTGCAGTTGCTAGGCAGGCACTCTCTTATTGAAGACCCAGCTGCCGAAAAGCTATTAGCCTCCCATTCTTCCTCTCATGGAGCTATACGGACTCCATTCCGAGTGTTGCCTCATCTTCACTCCATTTTCTGTTATGACAAATTTTAGCCCCATTTTCTCTTTGCTTTGGATTTAATTTGCACTCTATCCTCTATTCTCAGCTCTCGTCTCACTCCCACCTCTTTTCTCTATATCTCTCTCACTTGTGTTCATACAGTTGCTTTAACTCTATCTTTGATGCAACTTTATTATATATGCCGAAATATCATAGCATGCTCTGCCTCAGCCTGCTCTGTTCTGTTCAGAATACATAATATCACATTGCCTGTCGATGGTCAGCAGGAAGCTATCTTTAGCAGTCATGTTCTTCAAGACTTCTCATCCAAAATAAGTTATTTTTGTTTTCATGTGAAGGGATCATTTGTAGTAATAAGCCCTAGAGAATGATCTGCTAACTTTGGCGGCGAGCGGATATGACAAAGGTATTGTAAAACTGCTACAGTGTCTACAAAAATGCGTCAACCGAAATGGCGATTATTTAGAAAAATAAATAAGTCTTCAAGCCTTAAAATGATGTCAATATTATGGAAAATAAATGGTTGTTTGTATTTCTAAAATGATAGGAGACCTTACTTTTGGGATTGCCCTCGTATTTTCCTTCAGGTTTATGACCGTGACTGTCTGCAATGATGATGCTGCTACAGCACTGGTACCAGAGGTTTGCAATGGAATGTTACAGTAACAGAAATTTGATTTTCAAGTGAAATGCAGTTGAATTTTTACATTTCTAATCATACAGTTCAGCTTAATTTAGACATGCGTGATGACTGTATTTAGAACCTACAAGTCCACGCTACTTTCTTACTCCATTGCCAGCATTTGTATCTGTGTGGGCTGTGTTCACAACACATGTAATTACATTTATGCGGTCATGGCATGGGTTTTTCCAAAAACAGCTAAAGTGCAGCTACAGTGTATTTAGTAAAAAAGTTACTAATGTTTATAAGTTTTAATTATTTGGTAGGGGGTTGGTGTCCTGATTGCCCTCATGACTTGGAAGAACAATTTTCAAAAGTTGTTACATTCTGATGGCATAGCGTTGGAGTTGCAGTCTGTATCATCATCATCATCATCTGTCACGACTTAGTCCACATTAGTTCACCGTACACAGAACACCAGCTGCTTAAAGAGCACTGAATATCAGATAGTACCCCTCTGTGACTCCCTCTTTTTCCTCACATTTTATAAGAACTAAGTAAATATAATTTGTTTTATTACAATTGTAAAATCCAGCTGATTAAAAAGTGTGGTGAATGCTGCTCTTTAGCTGCATCATTGACTGCAGTCATGTGCTATGCTTGTGAGATGGATTATTATTTCTTACTAAGAGAGAACAACAACACTGACTTTCAGAAGGTCACTCTCTGCTTCTGGCAAAATCACACAACTGTGCACTAGCCTGTTGCTTTATACAGCTGTGGTGCCTACTTTGGTGTGTATGTGGAGAGTGTCCCAGCAGAGGCAGTGTGTAATCATAAATCTCTGAAATGCAGCGTGAAGCAGTTTCACTGCTCCTACGTTTGTTTTCTCGTTTTGTCTTCATTATATTTTTGATCTTTGGTTAATAGTTTTTAGTTTTGTCATATTAGTCTGGTACTTGTTGAATTGATTTCTTGTTTCATATTCTAGTATATTGGAAGTTTTAGTTCTTATGATATTGATTCTAATGGTTATTCTACCATTTAACGTTTTGTGATCTCTTGTGTTCTGTTTAACACCTTGACTATTTTTAGTAGCAGTTTGTCTGCCTGTGCCTCCTTGTGTTTTGTTGTCACATTGGTCCTCTTGACATTGTTAACCATGTCTGTGTCAGTCTGTTTTGGTTATTTATTGTTTTACTTAGAATATCTGATGTATTTTGTGCCCTGATAGTTTTGCTTCCTCTCTTTGTCTTTCTCAGATTCTCCATATTGTTTTCACCTGTTGTTAAGTACTTTCATATGTGCTGCCCACCTGTTTGTCAATAAGCCCTCAAATATATATACCCTATATGGACAAAAATACCAGGCCACTAACAGACTAGACCTACAGGAGCTGCTAGTCTATGGAAACCAAGGTCATGAAGCTCCCATCCCACAGTGTTTCTGTTGAAGGTAATATCAGCAAAGGTCTGAGTCTGGAGAGCATTAGCAACTTTTCCACATTATCTGCCTCAGCACTGTGCGACCCCGATCTGTAGCTTTACTTTGTGGCTGAGTTGATGATAATTATTAAATAATTATTCACTGATCGCTTGAGAGTGTTTACTGGAGATTGTTGCCTGTCGCCAGGTGATATTGGTTACAAAAAGGTGTATGGGGTCGCACCAAAAACCTTCTCGTGATTGGTTTGCTTGCTAGCAGATCGCCGTGATTGCACATAGTTTCTTTGGAAAACACTGGCTTGTCTGCAAATACTTGCGAGCTTTTGATCAGGTAGTTGTGAAACTGTGAAGACTGTGACACAAAAGTAAATGTAACACTTTTTGAAATAAGTTGGCTTCAGTAGTGAAGCACAAGTTTTACTTGGAAAGCAAATGGTTTCCATTTCCATTTTCTGCTCCGTGGTAAGATAGTGAGCGCTCGTAGACCTTTCGGCAACTTCCATGTAGACTACAGGTAACTGGCAATCTGTTAGCAACCACAGCGATCAGGACATTGTCAGTTTGCACTTTCTTTGTGACCCATTTCATCCCAGGACAGCCTGCAACCTCCTGCAGTTTGGACAAAAGACATTTTTTCCAACCAGTTGTTAGCTACCACTGTGTGTCATTTCAATCATAGTTCATGCCATTCAGAATAAGAGGGAGTTGGGTTTTTTTTGTTTTTAAAATATGAGACATAAACTGAGCATTGAAGCATTGGTGAAGAATATAAAAATGAGGCTTAGAAAGAAAGAACGGAATCTATTGGCAATAACTTGTGAATCATCCACTGTTTGACAAAAAGAAAGATCAATAAATGTGAACAGAGAGTGCAGGTGGTTCAACAAATGGCTCGATCAGACATACAGACTTTCATCTAAAAATTAGGGTGCTGAGCAGCATTCAACAAGTGGGGCACTCAGTACAGAAGACTATCCAGCATAAATCAATACAATGGAACAGCCTAGATCTATGCTTGTATTCCTCAGACTACTCAAATAGTGTTGGAAAGGGTTATTGCAGCTGATTTATCAAGTTACAATGTGAAGATAAAGAAAGGGAGATAAAATACGCAGATGGCTGATGGTTTTATCTTTCTATCTCAGTGATAATGTACAGTGCATCCAGACAGTATTCACAGCACTATCACAGAATCTTATTCCACAATGGATTACATTTATTTTCACCTAAAAATTCTACACACTCCATACTCCATGAAGTGAAATACTTTTGCTTTAAATTCTTGCAAATTTATAAAAAAAATAAAAACAAAAATATAACACATTAATAAGTATTGACAGAATTGAACAATCGTTTTTTGAAGCACCTTTGGCAGCAATTACAGCCTCTATGAGTATGATGCTTGGTGCACCCGTTTCTAGGTATTTTCTCTCATTTTTCTTTGAACTGCTTTAAGCTCCAATAGATTAGATGGGCAACATTTGTGTGCAGCCATTTTTAGATTTCTCACAAGATATTTAATTGGGTTTCCACTCTGGACTCTGCCTGGATTACTCAAGGGTCTTCAGCAGAGTGGTCCCAAATCCACTCCTTTGTTATCTTGGCTGTGTGCTTAGGGTTTGTGGTTCAGAGTGCTCTGGGCCAGGTTGTCATCAAGGATGTCTCTGTACATTGCTGAATTCCTCTTTCCTGCAGCTGTGACTAGTCTCCCAGTTTGTACTGCCTAAAAACATCCCCACAGCATGATACTTCCACCACCATGCTTCACTGTAGGAACAGGTGACGAGTGGTGTCTGGTTTCCTCCAGACATGCCACTTGGCATTCAGGCCAAAGATGTTTGTTTCATCAGAGCAGAGAAATTTGTTTCTCATGGTCTTGGAGTCCTTTAGGTATCTTCTGGCAAAATCCAGGTGAGCTTCCATGTGCCTTTTACTGAGGAATTGCTTCCATCTGGCCACTTTGCCATTGTCTGATCAGTAGAGTTCTGCAGAAATGGTTGTCCCTTTGAAAGGTGGTCCTCTCTACACAGAGCAATTCTGGAGCTTTGTCAGAGTGACCATCAGGTTCTTGGTCACATCTCTGCCTGTGGCTCCTGATCACTCAGATTGGCTGAGCAGCCAGCTTTGGGAAAAGTTCTGATGATTCCAAACTTCTTCCTTCTACAGATGATAGAGGCCACTTTGACCACTGGGGGACCTTCAGTGCTGTATTAAGTTTTCTATACCCTTACCCACACCTGTGCCTCGATATAATCTTTCAGGGGTCAACAGTCCATTCCTTGGATTTGATGGCTTGGTTTGCACTTTGACATGCTCTGTCAGCTATGGCACCTTATATAGACGAGTCTTTTTTTGCTAAAGCATATAGTTAGGGCTGGACCAGGTGATCCTGAATCCTCCCTTAGTTATGCTGCAATAGACTTAGGCTGCCGGGGGATTCCCATGATGCATTGAGTTTTTCCTTTCCAGTCACCTTTCTCACTCACTATGTATTAATAGACCTCTCTGCATTGAATCATATCTGTTATTAACCTCTGTCTCTCTTCCACAGCATGTCTTTTATCCTGTCTTCCTTCTCTCACCCCAACCGGTCGCAGCAGATGGCCGCCCCTCCCTGAGCCTGGTTCTGCCGGAGGTTTCTTCCTGTTAAAAGGGAGTTTTTCCTTCCCACTGTTGCCAAAGTGCTTGCTCATAGGGGGTCATATGATTGTTGGGTTTTTCTCTGTATCTATGAAGCGCCTTGAGGCGACTTTTGTTGTGATTTGGCGCTATATAAATAAAATTGAATTGAATTGAATTGAATTGAGCATTTTCAAATCATGTCCAATCAACTGAATTTGCCACAGACGGACTCACATGCACATCAAGCACTTGAGCTCAGTTTTGAGTGTCATGTTATAAAGACTGTCAATGGCTATCTACTTGTTATATTGTTGTTTTTTATTTTTGATAAATTTGTAAGGAAACCAATACTAGCTTTTTTCACTTTGGTGATGGGGTATTGGGCATAGAATTTAAGGTGAAAAATGAATTTACCGTAATTGTCGGGCTATAAGCCGCTACTTTTTGCACAAGCTTTGAACCCTGCGGCTTTTCTATGGATTTTCCATGATTTTTGTGATATCGTAAGACGATTTGTTTTGTTTGTTCCGCTGTTGTACGGCACTACGTTGCCTGGCGGAAGGATCGGGGTTCAAGAGTGGTATGTTAGTCACATGTCCGTCCGCCAGGCAACGTAGTGCCGTACGAAGTAGCGCGAAAAACAAACTTCAAATTAACGCTACGCATTCAGCGGGAGGCGTGGATGACGAGCGGCGATAAACTTGCGAAAAGCAAGTTATGCCCAACTCCACCGGTGGATTCTGACAGCGTGGAAAAGTGCGAAAACATCCACGATCACCAACGGATTTTGAAGGGCTGGACTGCTGCATGATGGAGAGGAGGACACCGCCACGGCCCTTCTGAGGGTGTTCGACTCTGACACTGACAACGAGGATTTCTTTGGTTTTGAAAGTGACAACGAAGGAGAGAAGCGGAGAGTGGATAACGAAGCCATCCTGAGCCTGTTCGTTTCCGACATTGGAGAAGAGGACTTTGGTGGTTTTAGAGCGCAGGAAGAAGAGAAAGATGGTGAATGACTGACTTTTCTTCTTGTTAAAGCCGTGTCACTGCACCTGAGCCTAAAAGGTAGGCCGAATCTATTTTTCTGGTGTGCTGTAGGTTACTGTTATGTACTACATGTGCAAATATGTACCCATAACTTGTTTTTCAAAATATTAATAAAAGGGGTGTGTCTCCAAACAGCCATCTCTTTCCTGACAATTCCCTTTGTGCATATTCTCTTACATATGATAAGTCAACATTGAAACACCTGCGGCTTTTAGTCAGGTGCGGCTAATGTATGTACAAAACAGGATTTTCCCCTGATTTTAGCTTGTGCGGCTAATATTCAGGTGCGCTTTGTAGTCCGGGAAATACGGTAATCCATTTTGGAAGAAGACTGTAACATAACAAAATGTGGAACAAATGAAGCACTGTGAATACTGTCCAGAAGCACTGTATTATATTTCTAAAGGTATTGTTGATCCACTAAAAGCCATTTCCACATGATATAAAATTCTTGAAGAATTTATGATGTGAAGTGACACCTTTGTCACTTTCATTTGCTTTAATAAATTTTTCATCTACATATGCGTCATATCTGCTTCAAAGAAATGACCTGATAAAGACTTATCAGAGATGATACTCATGCAAGTGCAATATCCCATTAAGAATGCTTCTCTTTCTTATTATGTAGAGAGGAGAATGTGCCAAATAAACATTTCTGTTATCTCCCACCTCCACATGAGCTGTCAATCATAGGTAAGATAATTGCACTATTTTAAAGTGCTGTTCAATTAAAATGGTGATATTGTGTGACTGTCTGACTCACTAGATTTTTGCTTAGGCTGTAACCTCTGTGAATCTTTCCTTTAAACCCACATATCGTCATCAACCGGCTAACCTGAGACCGGAGAATGTTTTCTGTTCTCCTCATTTCTTCAAAGGTTATACCAATTACTGCTTGGGTGTATTTTACAGAATTCCAGCCCAACATGGTACTTGATTTTGATGTCCTCCGGTGATCTGTAATAAGGCTATGAAGTATATAAGTGGATGGTCAGTGCTAAGCTTTTTTTAAATGGCTATTTTAGGTCAGATTATAGTATAAATTGGACCCAGAGAGACACACAGACTCTGACATTCACTTTTTTCTCCTCATCTCGAAATTTTTGCTCAGACATCTAAAGTGTATTTTTAATTCTATGAGTTGCTCAAATATGCTGTGAATTGTTAAAACTCATGTTTACCATTGTTTTTTTAGTTCATTTGTTTGTTTGTTTTCAGAGACCTGATTTGGCTGAGAGGTTATAATGCTAAGATATCAGTTAAGCTGATTTAGCTTAGTTTACCGAGTCCATCCACAGACTGGAGTTTGGAACTGTAGCCTCTGGTTTATAGATTTAACTGGTAATTGTGTGACAGTAGGTTTCATGTAATTTTACAGAGTGACAAGAAAGTAATGTAACGAGTAAATTTACTTTCTCCAGAGAGTAATTAAGTAAGTAATTAGTAATGTGTAATACATTACCCAGTAGTGACCACACTTGAATGCAGAGATTTTAGCATGTTTGCTAACTGGAGTGTTCATGTGCACACAAGCACGATGCCACAGACGTCCCAGCAGTCTGCCTTCATCAGGATGAAATAGGATGAAATGTTAATATTAATATTCTTGTTAATACTTGAGATCTTGATTTAAAGCCAGATAGCAAAACAATGCTAATTAGCAAATATTATCGTGCTACATACTTAAGCTAAGGTAGCAATGTGCTGAAAGTAAACATGATAGCTTCGTCATTCACAGCATGTTAGAACACCTGTTCTTCAAAGGTCACCACCACAATAAACTGCTCTCGTACATCTGTTGTGACATGATGGAGGTACTGTAGAGTACTGGATCCCATTTCAGATTTCTATTTAGAGGAGTCCAACCCAAGGTTTTTTGACAGTCATCACTGGCTTTGTAAGACTCTCGTGTTTGTATGGGACCACCAAATATCACCACATTACAAATCTTTTTTCAGTCATATGCCTGTTAGTTAGCACATTCTTTTTCTGTTGTTTAACAGTGGTCAGCAAAAAAATCAAGTTATGAAATGTTCTCTTTGTATAACTTGACTATGAAGGAGCTTCACAAAGCTGCTAACCTGAATGTAATATAGTTTATTTGTTATAGTAACCCATATTTCAAAATAAAATCAGCCTTTGTTGACTTGACATCTTGACGTCGATTGCAGCCACATCACTCAGGGACTAGCTAAGTAGCCTATTCCTAGATCAATACTCATTAACCCATATTTTCCCAGGCTGAGGTCTATCCAGGAACAGTGTCTGCCAATGAAAATCAATGAGAGCCAGAGAGATGAGTGTGTGACCTAAATATTCCTGCAGACTAAAGGTTTCATGTTCAGTGTGCAAACTGTATAATACACATGCAGTCTGTCAGTTACATCTTATTCATGTTACAATTTTTATAGCAAAGTACTAATACTTTTACTTCTTCCTCAACTGTGAGCTGAGGAGCAAGTTGTTGTTTTTCTTTTACATTTAAATTTATTCTTTTTTTAAAAGAAACGCTAACTTTTAGGACGACGCAGGGTTGTCCAAACTTATGCCAAAGAAGGATTAGCACATCTGCAGCCTGCTTCATACACAGAGCACATATGGAATCGCTCACACAGACTGTGTACATTCATATTCATAAACAATACTTCCAATGAGATTTAGCTAACAGCATGTCGAGCGAGACTTACAGATGGACTGAATATAATATGCTGCGATTATTCAAATATAGCATTCATTTATTCAGACATTTAACTCACAGCAAACTGACAACTGCTGTCTCATTGAATCGTATGCTTCAGAGATCACCATTGTTTCATATAAATCATCTAACATTCTGTCTCAGAATAGGAAGCCAGACAGCTAAAAGGTCATGAACTACTAATAAGAAATATCCTGCTTCTTTTTCTAGAGCAGTTTCAATCACAAAAATGGGATGAATATAACACTGCGTCATACCAATAAATGGCGATGATGTTCCGGTGTGGCATAAGGAGTTTTGGGGGGGGGGGTTGTTTGTAATTATGACAGTTTGTTATATGGGTCAGTGTTAAATAGAAATTTACACAAGGTCTACTGACTCACCCTGTCAGATTGGTCTGTCGCAATCAGTGGGCCTCACAGAAGCCAGTGTCGTGTGTCAAATTTGAAGCTGGGGAAAGATGTGAATCAAATGTAATCCCAGTTATTACTAAACTGACACAGAAATTTAAAGTCACGGGAGAGCTGTTGTTGCTCTCATCTTCTTGCATTAAGCATACAACATAAACCTTACTGGGTTACTACTATTAATGACTAACATACAACACAAGTAATGTGGCTATGCCCCACATCCATATTTTCCCTTATAGGACTTTATGACTTAAATTTGTATTTTCAACTCCTGCTTGTTTCGGGTTTTGAGAAGGACTAAAATGTGATGCCTAGAAAACTGGATCAGAGTAGTGATGGTAAATTCGATTCTTTTTACTGAATCGAGTTTGAATGAGTCACTCACCAAAGTGAATCGTTTTTTTTGAGTCATTTGAGTCACTGAGTCATTTGCCCAGAGAGTGCAAAAAATTTACATTTTCACTCAAACTTAATTTGTTTCTCTTTTCATGTAAATCCTACTGCTAAGATGAGTGATTGAAAAAGAAAAACAACTATTTTTATAGAGCAAAAAAATTAAGATTTCTAAAGGGAACATTTATTTTATTTTATTTTATTTTATTTTATGTTATTAGTATTTTCCTCAAATGTGTCAAATATATATTGTGAGTGATTCGTTCATGATTTGCACATTACTGGATCACTAAAGTGTCTGTTTGTGCTGCCAACCTAACTAAACAATTTTTCTGCCTTCATCTTCATCTTTTTGTGATAAACATGTTTTCTGATGGTGTTGGCCTCTTTCAGCAGTCTTATCACTTCAGACGTGCTTCTCCAGTCCCAGTATTAATTGGGGTTTGCTATTAGACCACACTTTGATATGCAGACTGGAGATGCTAGGAATCTGGCTGACTTAATGATTAGTGAATAACCGACTCTACCTGGGGCGATCGTGGCTCAAGAGTTCGGAGTTCGCCTTGTAATCGGAAGGTTGCCGGTTCGGCCCCGGCTCCGACAGTCTTGGTCGTTGTGTCCTTGGGCAAGACACTTCACCTGTTGCCCTACTGGTGGTGGTCAGAGGGCCCGGTGGCGCCAGTGTCCGGCAACCTCGCCTCTGTCAGTGCGCCCCAGGGTGGCTGTGGCTACAATGTAGCTTGCCATCACTAGTGTGTGAATGTGTGTTTGAATGGGTGGATGACTGGTTGTGTAAAGCGCTTTGGGGTCCTTAGGGACTAATAAAGCGCTATACAAATACAGGCCATTTACCATTTACCTACGCTTATATTTTGGAGAAAGGCAAAACAGCTTTTTTGGGAAAAATTTTAATAATTTTTGCTGCATGTTTGATGTCTGATTACTGTCTTTGTTTCTGATTGCCAAGACTTGAAATCAATTTAATAGCAACAGAAATTACATATTCTGATTGCACAGGGTTAGAATTGGGGTTAAGGTTATATTGACACTGACAGCCAAGACTGCACCCAGCAACTCACTAGTGAAACATGTGTGTCTCCCAACTAGGTTAGTGGTTGCTGGAGGTTGCTGGCAGTTGCTGTCAAACTGATTACTAAAACCTTTGTCAAGTAGACCTAAAGACTGGTTATTGACCCTACCACCCTGAGGGAAAAGTGTGTCTTCTGTGGACTCTGAGGTTGCTGGAAGTGTCACGAATGTAAAGTTGGTTACAGAGATTTGAATCGTACTGCATCAAAACCTTCCCTGCCGATAGCTAGCAGTTTTCAGCATTTGTCAGCAGTGTTGGTCAAGTTACTTGAAAAAAAGTAATCAGTAACTAATTACTGATTATTTCCCCAAAAAAGTAATCCCGTTACTTTACTGATTACTTATTTTCAAAAGTAATTAATTACTTAGTTACTTTTTAAAAACACGATTTACAACCTGAAGAGGTGATAAAGTGATAGATCTTTCAGCCCAATTCTACTTTTTCTGCATAATCCATCATACAAAATGTAATCAAATGGAAACGTCTCTTTTTTTAACTTGTTTTATCAGTTTTAATCTTTTAACTTTATGCATCAAGCAAAAATTTAATTATATGCAACATTCTCTGACTTGAAGAAATTAGTTTAACATTTAAACCTATTTTCGACACATTCCAGCACATAAAATAAAATATTTTTTGTGTTTACACTCACTCTTTCAAATAGATGCAAGTAAAGTAAAGTCAAAGACTCAGTAGTCCTGTTGCTCTATTTTCACCTGTAAAGCAGGAGTAGGGCAGGCGGAGGTTTACCCTGGTGCAGGTGTGCCGCGGTCAGTTGAAGAATCCGCGAGTTTCTCTGTGAGTTTCCCATTACGTCATGGCGCACTCGGTACTTGCTTGGAAGTTTAGGGGGGGGGGGTTTCGCTGTAAAAAGTTTTCTTCCCACGCACAACGGACGCTAATGTTTTTGTCACTTTTTATGGAATCAAACTCAAGATAAGGTCAGTACTTCCACGCTTTAAACGCTGCACGCTCATACTCTCTCTCACAATCGATATATGATTCATTATTGATCTGCACACAGCTGTTGTCACCAACGGCGCACTCGCTTACGTCACTGTCATGAGACATTCTCGCAAAAAAATCACGGTTTTAGTAACGCAGTAACGCAGCGTTCCTACGGGAAAGTAACGGTAATCTATTTACCGTTTTTGCAATAGTAATCCCTTACTTTACTCGTTACTTGAAAAAAGTAACCAGATTACACTAACGCGTTACAAGTAACTCGTTACTGCCCATCTCTGTTTGTCAGAAGTTTGCAAGAAAGATGCCAACTTGTCTTCAAGTACAAACTTCTCACCAAGCGGTGGGGGAATTGTAAAAAGTGCAACACATTCAAGAAATCTTTCACCTTCAAAGTAAAAGTTGTGCATTTTAAAATGTTGGCTACAGAAGTAAGGCACAACTTTTACTCAAAAATCATTTTACATGAACATTCTTCATTTTCTGTTTGGGTTGCACTTTTTCAAGTTTCACTACAGCTCAGATAGCAAGTGGTGAGTGTTTGCAGACAAGTTGGCATCTTCCATGCAAACTATGGGCGACCAAACTAATCTTTTAGCAATCAAAGCAATTACAGGGAGCTTTTTGGTGTGTACCTTCTCACCGATCTCACATTTGGACTGCCAGCAACTACTAAAAAAACATTTGGGAAATAAACATTTTACCTTAGTAGCTGGAGATTGCCAGAGGTCACAAACCGGTCTAGGTTTGTGTGACTGAGACTCTAAACTTCAGAGGCTCAGGGTGTTAGTTCCACCCTGTTCCTTGGTCTCTGCAGCTCAACGTGGCAAAGACCAAGGAACTGATCGTGGACTTCAGGAAGACCAGGAAACACTTGACCCCTGTTTCAATCCAGGGGGTCAGTGTTGACATTGTGGAGGACTATAAATACCTTGGAGTACACATTGACAACAAACTGGACTGGGCTAAAAACACCACAGCACTTTACAGGAAGGGCCAGAGTCGTCTCTATTTTTTGAGGCGACTGAGGTCCTTCAACATCTGCCAGAAAATGCTCAGGATTTTCTATGAGTCTGTTGTGGCCAGTGCGATCCTCTATGCTGTTGCATGCTGGGGGAGCAGGCTGAGGGTCGCAGATGCCAACAGACTTAATAAACTAATCCGTAAGGCCAGCAATGTTGTGGGGATGGAGCTGGACTCCCTCAAGGTGGTGTCGGAGAGGCGGATGCTGTCCAAGATAAAGACAATGTTGGATAACACCTCCCACCCACTCCATGACATGCTGGTCAGTCACAGGAGCTCGTTCAGTGAGAGACTGAGATTACCGAAAAGCACCACTGAACGACACAGGAAATCATTCCTGCCTGTGGCCATCTCTCTGTACAACGCATCCACTTAACACACTGTTTGCTGCTACAACTACACATGTTTCTTTTCCAAATATTTATTTATAAGTGACTTATGTATGTATGTATGCATATATATGTATATATTGTACTATTCTTAGTTAGTGTATTGTCTGATTCTGATTAACTTGTAATCCAAGTTACACCCCCCCCCCCCCCCCCCCCAAGTACCACAGACACAAACCTATTCAGATATCTTGTCAACGTCATGTCTCCTCATTGTGGCACCTCACCTCATCCTCCTCACCACGTCAAACACATTCACACGGTTCCCAGATGTGATAGATTAAGTGTGTCTCAAACTGGTATATGTAAAACAGTAATGTCCCCCCTTAGATAACTTGTATAAGTGTTATTACCTGCAAAATGTAAAAAGCTTACAATACTGACATTAAAAAGGCGACAGGTTACTGAGTACTGAATGGCTGTATGATTTAAAATGAGTTAAAGTTCAAATGTGGCATATTGAGGCTGAAGGACAAATTTCCTCTTCTTTCATTTTGAGTTTTTTAGATAGAGCTACAGAGCCAGTGCAGTGTCCTTTGTCATGGTCTTGCATTTGAATAAGTCTGGAAAAGCACTGAATTTATTACTGCCCATTTATCTAGGTCAGGGTGGATAGTTTCATAAGCCTGTTCAGCAAGTCAAGTTCAGCTCCCCCCGTGTCCTGCTCTGATTGATTCTGATTAACCTTTTTTCTTTATCCTAATGGCAAACAAGTCTTTGAATGGTAAGCTTCAATAGACGGTGTGGCACAAATGTAAATCAATTGTGTGAAGTGTCAAATTCAAAGAACAAAAATGCTCTGCAACACACACTAACAGTGAATATAATGGCAGCGCTCTAGCTTGTCACTAGCTTTTTCTTATTCAGATTGCTGTGCCTCATGAGAGGTGTTTTACATCAGCACTCAGGTTTTTGCTTAAATATGCCCGCTGCTTTTCCTCCTCTTATGCAAGACTGCATGTGCTACTGTGCAAAAGCACACTTTAACATACAATGAATGTGTGTCACTGTGCCACTTCCTGATCAGATATATGTAGGTCAGTGTGTCGAGTGAGTGTAAGATTGCTGTTTCTGATGCCCACCCACAGATGGCTTGTGAGTAAGGTGTAGCTCCTGAGACACATACAGGTGCTTTCTGAGTTATTAGCGTAAAAAAGACTAATAGAAAGTAGAGTGCTACAATAAAAAGTAAAATACATGTCACTCATTAATTTAAGTTGTCTATATTTTAATTCCTCCACTCTTGTTTTCCACCTGTATAAATAGGATACGATGGTTGGCGTTTTTCCAGCTCCACAGTGTAATGTGGAGTCAATGCAAGACACCCTACGAGACCACCCATCTCCCATGCTACAGTTAGCAAACTGCTTGCCAAGTTTCGTGAAACTGGTTCAGTGTTGGATTTGCCAAAATGTGGACACAAGAAAACTGTCACTAATGAAGAAACATCAGTGGCTGTCCTAGCTTCATTCAGCAAGAGCCCACAGCGTAGCACTCACCGCATGTCACTGGAGAGTGGACTTAGTCGAACATCCCTTTGGCAGATATTAGCTACTCACAAATGGCACCCTTACAAACTCCAGCTACTGCAGCATCTCAACGAGGATGACCCAGATCGGCGCACAGAATTTGCAGAATGGGCAAAACAAAAATTGGAACAGGACCCTCAGTTCGCGCAGAAGATTTTGTTCAGTGATGAGGCAAACTTTTATGTGAATGGTGAAGTTAACAAACAAAACCACTGCTATTGGTCTGACACTAACCCACATTGGATGGATCCCTCCAAGACTGTTGGCACAACAAAAGTGATGGTTTGGTGTGGTATATGGGGTACAACGATAGTGGGTCCATTCTTCATCAATGGAAACCTCAAGGCCACTGGATATTTGAAATTGCTACATGATGATGTGTTTCCCTCTTTATGCACTGAAGCTGGCACGTTCCCTGAGTTTTTCCAGCAAGATGGTGCACCACCACATTATGGGTGCCAGGACCGAGCATTCCTAGATGAACAGTTTCCTGGAAAGTGGATTGGTCGTCGTGGGCCAGTTGAATGGCCCCCAAAGTCTCCCGATCTGACCCCCTTAGACTTTTATCTTTGGGGTCATCTGAAGGCAATTGTCTATGGTGTGAAGATATGAGATGTGCAGCACCTGAAACTACGGATACTGGATGCCTGTGCTGGCATTTCTCCTGCGGTGTTGCTATCAGTGTGTGAAGAGTGGGAGAAGAGGGTTGCATTGAAAATCCAACACAATGGGCAGCACATTGAAGACATTTTATAAGTGGTCAGAAACTTGTAAATAACTCATGAAAGAATAAAGTTATGTTGAAACCAAGCACACCATTGTTTTTCTTGTGACATTACCAATAAGTTTGATGTGTCACATGGCCCTCTTCCTATTGAAAAAACAAAAGCTGTATCCAAGATGGCCGACTGCTAAATGGCCACCATGGTCACCACCCATCTTGAGGAGTTTGCCCCCTCACATATACTAATGTGCCACAAACAGGACTTTAATATCACCAACCATTCCCATTTTATTACGTTGTATCCATATAAATGGCCCACCCTGTACATCTTTTTTGTGGGAAATTTTTATTTGGTGAAATCAGTCATATATGCCTAGAGAGCACTCTGCTAACCTAGTATTTACCTGGTGACCAGTATTCCCCAACTAGTTTGCAAGTGGTTGCTGGAGTTTGTTGAACGTTAGTGTTTATGTGACACCAAAAACCTCTTTGTAATTGCTTGGGTAGCTAGCATATTGCTGCTGTCACTGTAATTTGCATAGATTAATCCATGGGCCTTTAGTAACTGAGTTCACAGTGACTGCCAGCAACCTACCACTTACCATCCAGTTGTGGAATACATGTTTCTCTGGCAATCAGTGGTTTCCAGATAGTCCCCAACCAGTGCCTCGACCTGTGTGGCTCTTTCTTTCTTTCTTTTTTTAAAGCATAAGGATAGCATAGTGGTTGGAACTGTTGCCTCACAGCAAGAAGGTCCTGAGTTTCCACTTCCACCATCAGGCCAGGGCCATGCATAGAGTTTGCATGTTCTCCCCGTGTTTGCATGGGTTCTCTCCGGGTACTCCTGCTTCCTCCCACAGTCCAAAGACATGCAGGTAGTGGGGATAGGTTAATTGGTAACTCAAAATGGTCCATGGTCCATGGTCTGTAGACGACGCCATCAACATGGCCCTACACTTCATCCTGCAGCATCTGGACTCCCCAGGAACCTACGCCAGGATCCTGTTTGTGGACTTCAGCTCTGCCTTCAACACCATCCTTCCAGACCATCTCCGAGACAAGCTTTCCCAGATGAATGTGCCTGACCCCATCTGCCGGTGGATCACTGACTTCCTGACGGACAGGAAGCAGCATGTGAGGCTGGGAAAGAATGTCTCGGACTCCCGGACCATCAGCACCGGCTCCCCTCAGGGCTGTGTTCTTTCTCCTCTGCTCTTCTCCCTGTACACCAACTGCTGCACCTCCACCCACCAGTCTGTCAAGCTAATCAAGTTTGCAGATGACACCACCGTTATTGGACTCATCTCGGACGGGGATGAGTCTGCCTACAGGAGGGAGGTTGAACGTCTGGTGTCCTGGTGCAGCCACAACAACCTGGTGCTGAATGCCCAGAAGACAGTGGAGATTATTGTGGACTTCAGGAAGCACACAGCCCCACTCCCCCCCATCATCCTGACTGACACCCCCATCACCTCTGTGGACTCATTCCGCCTCCTGGGTACCACCATCACCCAGGACCTGAAGTGCGAGCCCACCATCACCTCCGTCATTAAGAAAGCCCAGCAGAGGATGTACTTCCTGAGGCAGCTGAAGAAATTCAACCTGCCAACACGGACGATGATGCAGTTCTACACTGCAATCATCGAGTCCATCCTCACCTCCTCCATCACCGTGTGGTACGCTGGAGCCACTATCAGGGACAAACAGAGACTGCAGCGTGTTGTGCGCTCTGCTGAGAAGGTGATTGGCTGCAGACTCCCATCTTTGCAGGACCTGTACACCTCCAGGACATTGCGGCGTGCAGCTCGGATCTCAGCTGACCCTTCTCACCCTGGACACAGTCTGTTTGACCTGCTCCCCTCAGGCAGGAGGCTCCGGTCCATTCGCACCAGAACCTCTCGCCATAAGAACAGTTTCTTCCCCTCTGCTGTTGGACACATGAACAATAACCATATGACTGTTCCCACCACTAACACATGACCCTACGCTGTGTCACTGCATCATTCCATGTTTGGCACTGATCACCACCTGCACTCATGTATATATCTTTCTACGTAGCACTCTTAATTCTTATTCTCATGTATATATCTCATGTATAGCTCATGCACATATCTTTCTACGTAGCACTTTTAATTCTTATCCCTACTTTTATTTTTTTCATGTCTATTTAAGTGCTATTTATGACACTATGTTTGCACTGAAGCACCGCAGCAATTTCCTAATGTTGTAAACCTGCTCAACATTTGGCAATAAACCCCTTTCTGATTCTGATTCTGATTCTGGTTGTCTGTCTCTGTATGTTGGTCCTATGATAGACTGGCAACCTGTCCAGGTTGTACCTACTAAGACAACTTGGATAGGCTTCAGACCCCCATCACGACCCTGACAAGGATAAGTGGAAGAGAATGAATGTTTGTTTTTTTTTGGGGGGGGGGGGTTAGGTAACGAATGACATTACATTACATGTAATGGATACTTTGCTGAGAAATGGTCTAGTGTATATAGCATATGTAACTAGACCCTTCTAACTAAGTCATTTTCCCCCTCTGTCTGCAGTGGTGCCAGTCCTGTCGGTCTAGTTCTTACTGCCATAGTGGCCTTGGCATACAAGGTGGCAATAAGCTTTGAAGGGTAAGTCTTTCTAAATCTCTCATTTGTCATTAAATCACATTTGTTGTTAAAATCATTTATATATGGGTTTAGTGAGGGCAACATGTGACAACTGAAAATAACCTTAAATAATAACTGTAGGTTACAGCCCCCAGAAATGCTCGCTACAAATGCGGTCTTATAAAATCAAAAAAACCAACAAGAGTCAAAGAGATCCAAGAGCCCTAACATTTAGCAACATCTAAAAAACCTGTAACAGTAATTTACTGACCATACAAAAGAAATAAGAAAATAAAGATGTGCAAATACACTGACTTGATTCATCAGTTATAAAACAAAAACAAAAACTGCAGCTGTAGTGGCTAGAAGGTGGAGGAGGGAAGAAAACAACTTCCTGCTCCCTTTTTTTATTGGTTTCCAGCTCATTAAACCAAACTAGAGACACCTGGAGGAAAAAAGCAGAGACTTATGAGTCATGGGCCCTAGACTTTAATATGCAGATAACCAGAAGGAGGAGAGGACATGGATCAAAAAACCTTTCTGGTCAAAAAATGAAGGCTGAATGATAATGTGAAAAATATGCAAATAAACTTAAGTATTGTTTCAGCACAGACTTATTCAGCAGTCAACCTGCATCTGCTGAGTCACACAGATTATAACACAGGATCCTGAAGGTCTGGTGTTATTACTCATGACACGTGTCACATCAGCAGCTTTTAGAAAAGACTGAAAATTACATTTGTTGATTAAAAACAAGAATCAGCAACATATGGGATCAGTGTTGGTCAAGTTACTTGAAAAAAGTAATCAGTAACTAATTACTGATTACTTCCCCAAAAAAGTAATCCTGTTACTTTACTGATTACTTATTTTCAAAAGTAATTAATTACTTAGTTACTTAGTTACTTTTTAAAAACACGATTTACAACCTGAAGAGGTGATAAAGTGATAGATCTTTCAGCCCAATTCTACTTTTTCTGCATAATCCATCATACAAAATGTAATCAAATGGAAAAGTCTCTTTTTTTTAACTTTTTTAACTTTAACTTATAAAACTATCAATAGTTTTATAAATAAATAATTTTAATGTATTATTGAAATATTAATATATCCCTGGGATTAAATATGCAGTTAAACTTATTTACATTAAACAGAAAGGAGATTTTTCACTGGCCGGCCCACTTAATGTATGTATGTGGCCCATGATGTGAAAAGAGTTTGACATCCCTGCTCTATCTCACCAGTCCAACAAAACTTGGCTTGGTTTATAACTTTTTTCCTTCACTGCTTCTCATGGACAATTTCTTCTGCAGCACGACTCACCCAGCGATTGCAAGAAATGATTCTGCTATCCTTGTCTAGCTGAGCGTTTCTGAGTAGCCTCAATAGACCAAATAAATCTCCACCCGAGTAAAATGAAAGTCTAAAAAGAGATTTTTAACCCTGGCTGAGTCGGAGGCATGCTTTTCCGAAAGTGTCAGGCATTAAACACAAGCTGTGCATGAGCGCACAGATTTACATCCGGCAACACTGATCCATCGTTGTCTCACTTAGCTTGAACCTGTGAATTGAAGGATAGGCAGGTGCCAGATTTTACCACACACTGCCACTGGGATTCATGTGCTATATTTGTGTTTCGCTGCTGGAAGAGATTCAGGATGATCTCATTTGTTTAAACTATACGTGGAGAGTAGGGTGTCTGCTTGGATTCTACCTCACACGGTGACTGGAATTGGTAAAAGTGGCGGTGGGATTGATGCGGGAGCCATGCAGGGAATAGAAACTGGTGTCAAGTGAGTTCAGAGAGCGTCTTGGATTTGTTTTAGCTCGTAATCGCCATCTTCATGATACAAATAGTGCAGCGATGAAAGCTCACACCAGGATGAAACGGCACTGTTTCATCTATTCTTACGCACAGTTTATTAGATTACTATGACTTTCCTGAAAAGCGAGAAACTGATGACTGGCCATGGTGGTAGATCCACAGGCTGGGTGCTCTGAGAGTCAGCAGGATAACAAAAAATTACTTAACAGTGTGAAGTGTAAGCATTTAAATGTTTAATAAAGATGCTGTGACATCCAGTACTGCAGGAGCTCTGTAGAGTACTCCTAAAAAGCTGCGCTGTGCATTTAGTTTTTTCACTTTTATCATACTTCAGTTCCTTATTTCCTCGCTTTAATGATATACTCAGTAGTCACCATGTTAGAGACACAGTTTAACTAACCATTAACTAATATCTCAGCCAGTCACATGACAGCATGGTTCCAAATGCGTCCCGAGGTTCATAACGGGGATGAAATGTGATTTCAATGGTGCTGACTCTGCCATGGTTGTTGGTGCTAGTAGATTAGCACGAACCACTGATCTGCTGGGGTTTTCCCACACAACCATCAGTAGGGTTTACAGAGAATGGTCTAGAAGAGCACAGAAAATATCCAGTGAGCAGCAGTTCTCTGACCTGTTGATGCCAGAGGTCAGAGGAGAATGGCCAGACTGCTTTGCGTATGCTCAAATAACCACCTGTTACTACCAAGAGATACAGAAGAACATCTCTGAATGGACAGCGTGTTGAACCATGAAGGAGATGGGCTATAGGAGCATGTTGGATGACACTCCGGTTAGCTCAGAGCAGGAAAGTAAGTCTGCATTGCATGACTTCACCAAAGGGCCAGGGTTTAGGGTAAACTATATGTAAGCATGGATCCATCCTGCCTTGCATAAACAGTTGGTGCATTGGGAGATTTGCATCATTGGTGTGCAGTCCTTGTAGGAGCTATACAATGAAGAATGAAGGTAAAACAGGTCTAACCCAGTACTAGCAAGGTGTGCCTAATTAATGGGATGGATATGATTCCTTTTGGCAGTAAACTTGATTGCAACGATACATTGAGACCAAGAGGCAGTGTCCCAATATGTTACATCATGTTGTAAAATTTTCACGATACATAAATTCTTTAAGCGTGTCCACTGATTCTGATTCTTGTGTTAGCCATTAGTACCACAGAAAAGCTTCAAACTCTGTTTTGCTCTTGGACTCCAAAGTTTTGATCTGCATCCATCTGCAGCAGAGTGGTGGAGCACGTGGAGAGACGAGGGCATCTTGCTATCGTTCACTCATATACTCAGGCTCCCTCACGGTTCAACACACAGGCGCGCTCCTGGCACAGAGTGGTACAGCCTTCCAAGCTCATTTATTGTCCCATTACATGTTTGTTTTTCTGTATTTGCAGACCATTCACCGAACAGATCTATCGAGAGAGGAGTCTGCGCCACAAGCATGAATAATTTCCCCCGGACACGTCCTATTTCGGGTTCAGATGAGGATTCCCTCCGGTGTGAACAGACTGAGAGCCTTGGTCATTATTTGACCTCCTCCATGGATACGAAGGAAACATCCCCACTACTGATCCGTGTGTTTTTCTGTTAGTTCAAAGTGATTTTGTGAAAGGGGAATCTACATGCAGGCTTTTTTCTGATCCTGTCACATGTCAGTCCTTTTGAGATCGAGAATCCAAATATCGATAGTATCGATTCAAACGCTGGTTTAGTATCGGATTAATAATTTGCTTCTATCCCCACAGTTCAGTGTGTAACCCACTTAATTGTGTTAAATAATTATTTTTTTTGTAAATTAAAAATATACCTCAAACATGCACTGTGAAACATGTCTGAACCTTTTTGTGTTGACTGTCATGTCTGTTTAATTTAGGACCTACAGCGCATTTAAACAACAGAAGTGGTTCAGAGACGACACGTTTACCTTCCAGCTCTCCAAAAAAACTCAGTCTGAAAATACATGAAAATCTGAAAGGTGTCTTTTGTTGTGTTACTGTGGAAAGTAAAAATCACAGTGACTTTAGTGGTCATTAAAATGTGTTCAGAATTTGCAAAATGATGATTATTCATCTCCTAAGTCATGACGCACTGCTCCACCCTACATAAGCTGCCTTTATAAGTTAAAGGTATCGGTATAAGCAATACTGGCTCTGTATTTACTTGGAATCAGATCAATACTAAACCTTGCAGTATTGCACAGCACTGCCAGAGGGCAAATCTGCTTGACCTATCAACATGTTTAACACTCAGCTGTATCATATTTATCTGTATGTGTATTAAAGATCAGCAGCAGAAAACAGGCCATAATATTCTTCAAGGCAGGTGGAGCGCAGAAATCTTTTCACAGATAAGATGTTACAGATGCATAGTGCCGGACAAACATGCAAACTTGCAACATGCATAACTGCCTGACAAAGAATTCAATGTTTTTTTATAATCTACATCTATCAAAACAGCAAACAGAGGGGGCAGTCCTGCAGGGATATCAGAGGGCTTTGCTCAGTTGAGATGTGCTAGTGAATTATGCAGGTGAGTCAGAATGTATAATTCAAATGCATTTGAAGTGACTGGAGAAATTCATGAATAACCTTTTTAATTATATCTGTGTTTAAGATCTCCAACTGTATATTATTATTAAAAGTCCCAGTGACCCCTGTTGTTTTATAACTCTCCAAGTGTATCGTCCTTCAGAGGTGTGTCTGTGCGCTTTCCTGGCTGAATGACTGAATTTTACCTGTAGGAAGTTTACTGTTCTAGATATTACATGATGTAAATTGCTTATTTTTAAAGTGTTAGCCAAGACTGAAACCACAGTGTAACAAGGTCCCAGTTTAATCCGAGTTCACTCAAAAGCCAACATGATAACTACCTTGTTTTTAAAAAAAATATTTCTGAAACCGCTACTGAGACGAACATTTTCAATGTCTGTTAAAGTAAAACAGAAATTTTAAGGCCACTGATCCGTACTTTATAGTAAAAATATACATGTATATGCATTTGCTGTTGCTTCACACACTGTGACGGTTTCAGTGTTAAGATGCATGGTACTGTATTTACTCTATTATGTTAATCATTTCAAATTTCAGAGAAGCTGTTTCACTGCTGGCTTAACAGTGCAACTATGCAAATCATTCCAAAGTGAACAATGCACACTGCCTGCTACTTTATGCTAATGAAGTGATTTATGTAATAAAGGAATGAGTCAGGGTGCAAAGCATTGGTCTCCTTGTGTTTCAAGAAATACAGACTACTAATGGAAGCACTTAAGGCAAGACTTTGCATATCTGTCTCCAACAGGGCAGATGAGAATGTGGGAATATGTATAACAATGCCTTAAAATGTTTAGCTCCTAAACAATGCAATGATTTTACTAAACCCCAAGAATTAGATTGGCTGAAGATTACTGGATTTAAATTTCACTGTGCTGGTATACAGCTGCAAACTACAGGGAAAAGTGTCCAATCCAAGTCTGCTTTCACTGCTCAGATCTTGAAGATTGAACATTCAGTGATGTGGTTCTCATGTTCTCCCCATGTACATGCATGGGATTCAGTTAACTGCGAATGAGTTATCCCTGTGACAGGCTGGCATCCATTCCTGGGTGTACTCCACCTCTCAGACAATGACAGATGGTATAGTCTCCAGCCACACAGCAAACCTGAATTGAATAAGCAGAAGAATTTGAAAGGATGGAAGTTTCTGCACTTACTGAGTTTTGGACTCTGTGCTATTCCAAAACATGGGTGACCTAAAGCTCTAGACCAGGGGTCCCCAACTCCAGGCCTCAAGGGCTGGTGTCCTGCAGCTTTTAGATGTGTCCGTGATCCAACACAGCTGATTTAAATTGGCTACATTACCTCTTCAACATGTCTTGCAGTTCTCAAGAGGCCTGGTAATGAACTAATCATTTGATTCAGGTGTGTAGACCCAGGGTGAGATGCAAAACCTGCAGAACACCGGCCCTCAAGGCCTGGAGTTGGGGACCCCTGCTCTAGACAGACAGCAAGCCTGATTACTTTTAAGAGTAGGCTTCAAACTTTACTTCCTGACAAAGCATATAGTTAGGGTTTGATCAGGTTACCCTGAAACACTCATTTTGACCACAGACAAAAAAAAAAAGTGAATTTTTAAAAAGTTGAAAAATCACTAATGAGCACGTGTGGAAAGAAAAGCCAAACAGACTGGTGATAATGTAGGTACAATACACTCAATTTCACTTCTATTCACTTAAGCTGAAATCTGTGCTACAAATAAATTTGGAAACCTATTAAAGTGTTGAACAAATTAGCATCTTTCCTTTTCTTTATTTCTTACATCAGGACGGTGACATCATTTTGCAGTCAGTACTGTGGAGTGCAGCTTTGTTGGACACTGGCCTAATGTGACTGTACTGAAGGAAGAGAGAAATATCGTGGGCATTATCAAAGAAAATACTAATAAAAAAAAAAATCTCATAGCCGCTATGCAACACAGTTTTTCTTTTTTAAGGCTAAGAGATGTCACTGCCAAACAATCGGCACCTTGAGGGTGCGCTCAGCAGCAGCCCCAATGACAGAGAAAAAGAAAAATATTTTCATCATTTACTTTCTGCCACATTAAAAATGTGTTTTCATCCAAATCCTACGACTATTTAAATGGACAGTTTCATTCTTTTATAATCCATTATTTTAACTTGTGACAAGTATTGTGAGCATTTATCCTCTTACTATCCACCAGGTCACCATTATGGTGCTGGGTTTTGGCTAAGCTACGTAGTACAAATAATCAAATGATCATAAACTAGATGTCACAATTTTATTTAATGAATTAAGACGCATCACAGTTTTTCTTGTATGTAGATATGGTCAAGATGACCTGCTTAAGTTCAAACTGAGCATCAGAATGAAGAAGAAAGGTGATCTAAGTGAATGTGCAGAAACTGCTGATCTGCTGGGACTTTCCCACACAGCCGTCTCTACAATATACAGATGAGGGTTTGAAAAAGAGAAAACATCCAGTGAACGTCAGTTCTCTGGGTGAAAAATCGTTAAATGCCAGAAATGAGTAGAGTATGACCAGACTGTTTTAAGCTGAGAATATGACAGGAGTAAGTCAAGTGACTAATTACAAGTTACAATCAAGGGCTGCAGAAGAGCATCTCTGAATCAGAGAAGCTAAAGCAGCTGAAGACCACACTGGGTTTCACTCCTGTCAGCTAAGACGAAGAAACGAAGGCTACAGTTTAAAAAACTATTGTTTGGTTTGATGACTCTCAGTATCTGCTGCAACATTTAGATGGCACAGTCAGCATGAAAGCATGGATCCACCCTGAGTGATGGTGTGGGGGATATTTTCTCAGCCCATTTTGGACCCAACTGAGGATCATTTAAATCCCACAGCATACCTGAGTATTTCTGCTGACCATATTCATCCCTTTATGACCACAGCGTTGTCATCTACTGATGGATGCTTCCATCAGGATAACACCAGATCACCTGTGTACTTAGATAGATCCCACAGTCATCACGTCAGTCCAACAGATCACTTTTAAGATGTGATGGAAGGAGAGATTTGCATCATGTGTGATGCTGTCATGTCAATATGGACCAAAATTTCAAAAGGAATCTGTGCCACAAAGAGTTAAGAAAGGCACAAAAGGGGTTCAACCCAGTAGTAGCAAGGTGTACCTAACAAGGCGGCTGAGGAGTCTAAATCTTTCTTTGCATTTCATGAACTAAGCAAGAAGAGTAGCAGTTTTAAGGTGTCGATATAGAAGCTGTTTACATGTTTTTCATCTGGATGTGAAAATTAGATTTATGTATTTTTCTTGCAGAAAGGAGTTTGCTACATCAAAATAAGAGAATAATAATGAAGGACCACCAGGATCTAGTGAGTATGAATGCAATATGAACAACAAACTCTGTAGTATTCATTAGGATTGAGATTAAATGGAGAACACATGCATGCACTTTAACACTCAACATAAAATCATGGGACTTTAGCTCGTTTTGGTTGTTATTCTAATATTCAAGTGCATCACAACAATAAAAGTTTCTTTCAGTGCTTCAAAACTCTGAATAACTATACACAAATGTGCTTACAGTCTGCATCCTGGTAAGTAGGTCAGAATGATGGTAAAACTCAAATGTAATTACATTTTATTATCCTTGCTTTACATTTAGGCAGCCATTATGACATCAATTTGTTTTGTTCTTCAGAAAACATCTGGACTGCTTGGTGGTCTGTCCTTGTACCTGCCTGAAAGAAAAAGCCCTCTTTTTTTTCCCAAACAACTTGAGACTTATGTCTATTGTTTGGTGTTTTTCTTATGCAATGTCTTCAGGGTAAAAAAAAAAACATTCTCCAACTGTTCTGCTGTTGCCCTCCTCAAGGTCAAATGTCTTCCATTCCATTTTCTATTTTCCAAATACACTATTGTGCCGAAATCTTTTTAATCATGATTTCAATGACTTAAGTCAACTGGAACATTTGAATTCATCATTCCAGTCACTTACATGGCCTCAGGTGTGTAAAATCAAGCACCTTGCCATGCACAGTGCTTCTGTGACCATTTGTGAAAGAGTCAGTCGCTCTCAGGAGTGAATTCCAGCATAGTACCATGACAACATGCCACCTGTGAAACTGATTGGGAACGACAGCAGCATATAAAGACATTTTAGTCAATTTTATGCTCCTAACTTTGTGGGAACAGTTTGGGCGTCCTGTTCCCACATGACTGCACCAGTGCACAAAGCAAGGCCTATAAAGATATGGATGAGCAAGTTTGGTGTGGAAGAACTTGACTGGCCTGCACAGAGTCCTGACCCCAACCTGACAGAACCAATTTGGGATGAATTGGAGAGGAGACTGTGAGCCAGGACTTCTTATCCAACATGAGTGTCTGACCTCACAAATGTGCTTCTGGAAGAATGATTAAAAATTCCCATAAACTAGGGGTGGGTGATACAGTAAACGATATACGATAGAAACGATATAGATTTGGTCAGTGATAGAGATTTTGACTATACCGCTCTATCGCGATAGCGCATGTTGATGATGTCATCAAGCTGCGCCTGTTTTGGTCGAAAGCATCGCAGTGGCTACAACCAATATCATCTGCAAATTATGCCGGTCGACAGTCATAGTAAAGAGATGAAGCACTTTTGAAATAAGGGGAAAGCCAAAAACTGCGCTTCCTCCTCTTCCATAACATTGATTCATTAATATTGAATTCTCTTGCAGCTGTTCTATTCCCATGTTGTTGCAGTATATTAATAACTAACCTCGTATTGTGGATGAATAATCTCAGTTGTTCTCCTGACTGAAGTTTGGCCCTTGTATAGCATCCTGCTATGCGATTGCATTTGTCCCTAACCACCAGAATCCCTCAAGTTAACTATTAATGAGTGGAAAAAAGTTGGCGTTCATCCTCCAGCTTCACTGTGCTAATGTTATGCTAACATACCTGTGTCGCTAGCAATCACGTAGTACAACATGTTTAGGTGGAATCTAGCGAGCTAACGAGCTAACTTCCTGTTAACTTCTAACTCCGTTAAAAGTAATAAATTCTGTTTTTATGGATGTTAAACTTAATTGTTACATCTGGTAAAGCAACAACGCTGATGATTTAATTAAAGATGAAAGAATTTAGACAGTTTTTAACTCTCAGTATTCGTTTGACTTTGGGACCTGAAGAGACGGAGTTTTGGACCCAGATTACCCCACGAAGCTCCTCACTACGGCAGCCGTAATACTCTGACAATCCATCAAGCAGTGCCGCTTACCAAAGTTGTACTAAAACATTTTTTAACAGATTTCTGCACACCCAAATCGGTTCGAGGTCAGTAAGCACAACCAGAATTCATACATAAGGCACACTCTCGATTTTTGAGAAAATTAAAGGATTTTAAGTGTGCCTTATAGTGTGGAAAATACGTTATACAGAAGAAAAGAATATATCGTGATATATATCGTTACCGCACATGCTTCAAATTATATCGCGATATGAATTTTAGGCCATATCGCCCAGCCCTACCATAAACACTCCTAAACATTATGGAAAACCTTCTCCTCATTATAACACCAACCCTCTGTATGCCTTCACTCCATGAACCCTCTCTGTAGTCTTTCTCGTTTTCTCCAGCCTGTAAGCTCCTTATTTCAAGCTCTTAACAGAATGCTCTAACAATAATAAAAAATCACAATCACATTTTCCCCAAAAGGCTGGAGAATGAATTCTTATTTCCTAATTTTTATCAGCAGCTGAAAGAAAATACAAAAGCACCCACTGCAGATTTTAGAGCTTTAACAACAAAAACAGGCATGACGAACATATTAAGATGCTTCAAGCATTTGTTTGCAGCTTACATCACAAAGTGCATTTCCATTATATCTGATTATGTGAGGCAGAGGCACATTTCTGTAGTGTGTTTGTGTGCGTGTCTGTGTGTGTGTGTGTGTGTGTGTGACCACGTGTACAGGTGACTTTCTGCATTTTGAAAGCAACACCTGTGTGAGTGTTGCTTTGAGGCTTTTTTTTCTCTCTCAGATGAAAAATGGAAATGTGGTCTATGATTTGTTGTTACCATCATCAGCTAAAATCTTTCCACACAGCGTGCATCTTTCGCTGTCTTTTACGAGCCGCCTGGCAGACGACCCCGCTCGCCGTCTGCCCCGTTTTTTTTCCACTGCCTCTCTGCGTTTCCCTTCCCACGGCTGGTCGTCCTCGGAGTGGCATTATCTGTCTGCCGTTCACTGCTCTCACGTGCCACCTCTTATCATTACCGGAGCGCACATGTAGGAGAGAAAGAAATTATTTTGGTTAATTTTCTCTTTGCTTTGATGTTAATGCAGCTGTGATGGAACCAAATACCATAATTGTGTTTGTTTAGTGTGTAAGCTGCATGTTTTTCCTCTTTTTGCTGCTCCTCTTGTGTGCCTGTGTGCTGTTGTTTGTCTTCCCAGCGATGTGGAAGCTTGAGAAGCAGATCGCAGTCCGTGGGCATCTGTTTCCATGGTACTTTTCCCACTTTTCTATTTTGATTGCACAGATTTTCCAGTTTAACTGGCCTTGTTAGCCCTCTTTTCTTTAAATGTATTGCATATCTGTTTGTTTTCCACAAAGCAGATAGACAGGAGCCACTTAATGTTAGTCACATGAGCCTATAACACTGACCTTTCGGTTCCTCGATTACGTCATTCATCATCTACCCTTGGACCAATTAAATTCCTCTGTGTCACATATGTGTTATCAGACTCCCATACATGTAAGCAGAAGCTCAATCATAGAAGTCATTATTTAGATTGGCCCTTTCAGAATCAGCTGCATTACATTACTTGATCGTAATTATCAATTCATTAATGAGGCGGGCCCCCCTGTGCCCACACACTGGTGATGTGCCTGCTGGTCAGATGCCTTTAACTGTGGCGGAGCAAACAGTCAGACGTGCTGCCTAATGACCCACTTCCTCACTCCGTCTCTAAGACTGAGGCCAGACATCCCATCAAAGGAGGCCCATTTCCACTCCTTATACCCATAATCTCATTCTTTAAGTCTATACAGCCTCTGGCCATAGATGAGGGTGAAAGCACACACAGATCAGTAAATCAACAGCTTTGCCTTCTCCTTCACCACAACAGAATGGCTCTGCACAACATAACTGCAGACGCTGAGCCAGTTTTCTTCACCGTGCACAGGAAAAATCTGACAGCAAAATCCAGCATTTGTTATTATGTAGAGAAAAGCATTTGGTGGAAAGATCTACTTCGGTTGCACCGTCACTGTTTCGTAAATCTGACCACAAAATTAGCTAAAACTAAAAGGGGTGGATGAGCTTTTACTTACTTGGAAAGTTCACAGATACTTGTCCCTGGAACTAAAAGTCCAGGCTCCCTCTGCTTCCAGCCGGACATCCCTCACGCCTGTGATGAGTCAGCTGTTATTTCCTTCCATCGAGGATGAAGTTGGGAAATCACTGTTCATCAGTGGTGCACTGACTTACTTTGATGGAGCACACTACTCCTGATGGAACCCTGCTGCTCATTTTGACATTAGCTGAGGATGCACTGCTTCATTTTTAAAACATTTTTTTAAAGAGGCAAGACTGAGATTTGAACATGTTGGACATGTGCAGAGGAGGGATAGTGGATATAGTGGACAGATGACGTTGGAGATGGAGCTGCTGCACAAAGAGGAGGTTCATGGACACGCAGAGGGACAGACTTAGGCGCAGGCAAGATCATCTGTTGTTGTGACCCCCAAACGGAGCAGCTGAAAAAGAAGAAGAATCTCATATCTGTGCAAGCAGATGTTCTCACATTTCCACATCTGTGTCACCGAGTCAGGGCGTTACTCCCCACACCTGAAGGGATGAGACACAATGAAGCAGTGAGCTAATATTAAAATCAACTGCTGTCTCCTGTTTTGCCCAATAAAACCCCACCTCCCAACATAGATACACACTTTCCACTTTGCGACTATTTACTACTAATTTTATGAACCGCTGAAGAAATCTTTGTTGCCACCTCGACTGCACACTTTCACAGTGACAGGTGAGTGAGTGTGGTCATCGAAGATTTGATGAATTCCTTTTTTTGCATTTGCTGTGAAACTAAACGGAGACTGCGTTTACGCTGACACATGCGCACAGACACGCAAAGTCACTCCACGCTGAGTTTTGTCCCCCTTCTCCCTTTTAGGTAAGTCGTGGCAGACGCCTTGATGAAAGTCGTGCCCTGAGTGCCCCCTTTCGGTCTCCATAGTAACTGCAGCATCTCGATCAGCCGTTCAAGCTGCTGCTGCATGGTGATTATGAATCAGCAGCTGCTGGACTTGCTGAAGATGTGAATGAATAAATCAATGAATGTGACCTTGTTTGTAAATGACAGCGGTGGGTAAACAGCTGTGGAGACTTTAGATTATTGCTCAGCATGTTTTTCTTTTTTCCCTTTTCTCCTTAGATGATGATGTTCCAGTCAACATGACCTGCTCTGCTCAGTCTAGAGGAACCTGTATCCGCTGTCTGCTTTAATGGTGTCTAAGGTCCAGCCTGTTTATTAACACAGTGTGCCAAAGTGGGTTTTAAACGCCGGAAAAAAGCGTCAATTATTAACTCGGTAATAGTGCTGGAAGTTTTTTTTTTTTAGTTTGGCTGTTACCCACAGACCCCGCCGCCCTGCCCCGCACTGTTACAAATGTTCTGTTTTTCGGACGGTCTGTTTGGTTCTGTTTCCCGGCGCTCTCTCCCCATCTTAATTAGAAGTGACAGACTGACGCACCGGTGGGAGTTTGCTCCGCTTTTCGTTGCACTCAACTGGGCACCGAGTACTCACCGAGCTGTGACGCGGACAAGAGGCGGGGTCAGCCTCGCGCATAAATATGGCTCAGCCTCTAGACAGAAACACACTAGAGCGCAAGTGAGAGCACTGAGACACAGAAGGCTGCTCACCTGCCTTTTACGCACAGACGAACGGTGCACATCCAACCCCGGGTTTAAACATGATCAAAAAAATGTCGCCCTCCGAAAGCGATTTTGACATCCCAGCAAAGAACTGCTACAGGATGGTGATTCTTGGATCCACCAAAGTTGGCAAAAGTGCAATCGTGTCCCGATTCCTGAACGGGAGATTCGACGAGCAGTACACGCCGACTATCGAGGACTTTCACAGGAAAGTGTACAGCATCAAGGGGGACGTTTACCAGCTGGACATACTGGATACGTCCGGAAACCATCCTTTCCCTGCTATGAGGAGGCTTTCAATACTGACAGGTACTTATCCACATTCCTATCAGTCTCCTTTTTTTATACCAGAGAATCCTTATGTAAACTAAGAAAGCAAATGCGGGCTTTCTAAATTCTGCACGGACTCGGTCAGAGCGCACATCGTGCGCTTTAGCGCGTGGCTGCAGGGTGCAGCAGAGCCTCCTGTGCTTTATTGTAACTGTGCATACACGCAGGGAGAAAATGAAAACACTTTAAACAAAAGCAAAGGCGGTTAAACAAAATAATTTTCTCTGCTTTCAGGTGACGTGTTCCTCCTCGTCTTCAGCTTGGACAACCGAGACTCCTTCCAGGAGGTGCAGCGGCTCAAGCGGCAGATCTACGAGACCAAAATGTGCCTGAAAAACAAGATCAAAGAGAACATCGACGTCCCTCTCGTGATCTGCGGGAACAAGGGTGACAGAGAGTTTCACCGGGAGGTTCAGCAGGAGGAAATCGAGCAGCTGGTGGCCGGGGACGAGAAGTGCGCGTACTTCGAGATCTCCGCAAAGCGCAACGAGAACGTGGATAAGATGTTTCAGACTCTGTTTACCCTGGCCAAGCTACCTCACGAAATGAGCCCCGACCTTCACAGGAAAGTGTCGGTGCAGTACTGTGACATGCTGCACAGAAAGTCTCTGAAAAACAAGAAGCTGAAGGACATCGGGGAAGCGTACGGCGTGGTGACCCCGTGCGCCCGGAGACCCAGCGTGCACAGCGACCTCATGTACATTAAAGAAAAGGCCATCGGAGGCGGCCACGGCAAAGACAAAGAGAGGTGCGTGATCAGTTAAGCGGACACTGAAGCTCAGACTCTAATGACACGTTTGAAGGAGAAGAGCCCGGCCTTTGGTCAGAGCAGCCGGCAGCGCTCAAACTGACTCCGGAGGTTTTGGAGACGCCGAGACCGCCGCGCGCTCCGGTGAAGCTCCGTTTGTAAAGGACACAGACTGGACACGAGTCCGCTAAAACTACCAAAAAAAGAAAAAAAAAGGTTTCCCACCAGACATTCGAGAATGTTAGCTTGCTCCGTCAATCAGAGCCCGATGTGTGACGTGGCTTCATACTCTGTGAGATGCGTAAATGTGTTTTGTTGACGTTATACCTTTACAGACGGGAGAAAGAGAGAGAGAGACTCTTTGGGTGAGGAGGTGCAGTGTTTCGGGGAGGTCATGTTTACATCTTCTAGATTTTCTAAAGGCTAAGTACACTTGAATGTTTCGTTGCAATCTAGAGTATTTTTTATTGTGAATGTATATTTATTGTCACTGTCATTTTTCTCTTTTGCAGTGAAAAATATAAAATGTAATAAAACACAAATCAACACAAATATTTATCTCTGTTTCTTCTATTTTATAATGTTAATATTTCTGTAGGCACCTTATAAATAGATGTATTCAAACAAGGGGGATAAAAAGCACAGCCCAAAATAATATCCTTCACATCTCCCATTTGATCTTGTCATTCTGAGATGTCATGCTCTCTGGGACTGGGACGCTTCAGTATAACTGATGCAAATATCTACATTTTGCACTTATCCTGCAGAACCAAGCAGGATCTGTTACTTGTGCCCCTAATTCCAATCAAATAAAGACAATATAGTGCAGAAAAACAGGCTTTATTACCCAGAGGAAATCAATGCTTTCATGTTTATTTAAACTGGGGACAAGTCATGTGTTAGCACCTCACTAACTGCAGGAAGACTGAAACAGACCAAATTAAGGGGATCTAAAATGTGAAAATCACTCTACCCCACCTGCAAAATAATTTGAGGTCTATCCAGGAATTGTAAATACTATTAAAAACATGCTTCAAAAGCATTTTAGTGAGCTGTTTTGCGTCACAAGGTGGACGCTTGTGGTACAAATATGCAAATCATGTCCCTTTAATGTCCAGATTCTTCTGTCCTTGAGTGCTCTCGAACATTTTTGTCATGGTCTCCGTGCCTGCCCGGTCGGCCCCACAAGGCTACAATTGCTGTTTCTGTTCTCTCCCTCTCTGCCTGGGCGGAGCTCACTGTGGGCTCCTGCCCTTGGCCCACACACACACCTGACAACACTCACCCATCATCACCGGGAGCATATTTTGAGGCTGGAACACAGATCCTCTCGTCGCTGGATGATTGTACCCCTAACGTTAGTGTTCTCACAGCTCTTGTGCTTCATATTCGTGATTTGTGATTAGTTGGTGACCTGCCTTCTCGTCTGCCTCAGATCTCCCCCCCCGGGACCTGCGACCTCCCTGCTGCGGGAACGTGTGTGAGTGTGTGCGAAGAAGACGTGAGCGAGTTAACCTGTGATTCCCCCGGAGTTTTGGATCCCTTCACTGTACATATATTGCACTGGCACTGTAAATAAACTACACCTTGGAGATACCTTACCGCTCTGCGTTTGAATCCCTGTACCAGATCGTGACAATTTTAAAAACGTAATAGTAAAATTCAGGACAAAAACAGTAATAATTTGTTCTTATTATGTTTTTCTACCTTGTCACCTGCATTTAGAAGTTCCAGCCTCCGTCCCCCGAGACAAGGCAGAGACTTAATGTTCGGTACATTCTCTGTGTGTGATGTTTTAAGTGCTCGCTATCAGCAATAATTCTGCATACTGTATCTTGGCAAAGAGACAGAGAACATCTTGCGTTAACCTGAGAAAGAGGAAAAGTCTCTCAAAGGCCAAGGTCAGAGGGCTGTACTATAACACTGCCCTCTAACTGTTCAGTTACACTATGTGCTCCCAACTGCATTCATTGTGAAGATCAGCAGGCTAATGATCTTATTATCTCCACACTGATAAGACGACGGCAACACTAATTGGCCTGGTGTGACGCTCGAGTGAAAAAAACCTAAGATCACAATGTACGTTTGCACACAGCAAATCCCCGTGAACACACATTTTTCATTATTATCAACAAGCACCATCACATATGCCAAAGGCGTCAACACGCGCACTAGCATCAGAATGGGGAGGAAGGCCAGTGACACATTGTAAATAAGGACAGAATGTGCCACACAGGCCAGCAGCAGCTGCACAACGAGGAAGTGCGCAGGAATTCTGTTTCTTTCTTTTTTTCATCTCAGAATGTCTCTACAAATGCTGTTAGCTGGAAGTATTTTAATCACAGACTCTCAGGTATTGCAGACATTCCAGTGAATAAAGAGTGGTTTGGTGTTTCTTATCATGCTGAGAGCAGGTATTTAGTCTCAAGCATCTTTGCTCCATTTAATCAGTAATTACTCTCTATCAAATCAGGACGCTACATGTCTTTGTGATGAGTGCATTTATGCTCAGACACTCATCTAGTCTCTAACACCCCTGATGGTCGGTTGGCCTCAGACAATTGGCTACCAGCAGTCTGTGTTCACATCTATTTGTGCTGTTTCATAATGCAATGTACAAGAAAGTGATGCTTTCTTGTACATCAAGAAAGCATAAGAAGTGATGCTCCAAAGCATTAAAAAAAATCATAAATTGTTCATAAAAATGAATTACTGAACAGCTCCCCAGAGGTAACAGCAAATGATCAGCTGGTTTCAGCATAGGTGATAAACCCCTTCTCCTCAGGTTTCCAAGTATCTTAAGTACTTTTTTTTAAAGTTTAATTTCTCTCTTTTTCCACTAACTTTGTTTAAGTATAGTTTTAAGTATCTTTGTGCCTTGAATGTGTCAATTGTTGTTGGTCAAACAACAAAGTGAAATGTTTGTTAGTGAAAATCATCCTTTTTTAAAGTTTTGTTTTTAGGAAGCTCAATACACGATAAAGTCAATGCTAACATAATAGCTGTTAATGGCATAGCTATACATCAGCTAAAAGCAGCTAGCTGATGTGTAGCCAGCTAACTAGATGTTTATGCTAGCTAATAAGCCGATTGTTATTTTTCTTCATCTATAAAAAGCAGTGATGAGTGTTCAGTGAGCAGCGAAGACTGCAGCAGTTGGACTTTAGCAGGTGGATGACTGGATATGTAAAGCGCTTTGGGGTCCTTAGGGACTAGTAAGGCGCTATATAAATACAGGCCATTTACCATTTACCATTTACGAAGTTCAAGGTATGTGCTCACATTTGGGCCGGGCAGCAGGTCTCCCCAGTAGAAGATTTCAGTCCTGCATGTTTCTGCCATATTTTGGCTTTACTTCCAAGTGTTGACACATCCTTCATATTTATGTACATATAAATCTTACTATAATGATCTACGTTACTGCTATAATGATGTATGATATACATGCTATAGTGATATTTGTCTGTATGTACTCTATTTTTGCCAGGTAGATGCAATCTCAACGAAACTTTGCACGGACATCATCACACATACGGTGATTATTAACTTCATTATAACTCCCAATTCTTTGGATTTTCATTTTTATATTATGGTCATTTCATCCTCTTTGAATGTGATGACACATTCTCCGTTTGCCTTTGTTTCACGCTCAACGTACATTGCCTGTATCTAACTTAACTGTCACCAAATCTGTTTTGTTTGACTCACCACTAAATATGGAATAAAGAATTTGAAAAACGCCAGAGGCCTGCCCTGTATAATCAAACTAGAGATCTTAGGGAGCCCAGGTATGGAAAATAAACAGTAGTTTAAACATACTCACTACGTTGTCTACCAATTAAGTCTATTTTCAGCATGATTGATATTTACTGCTGCACACAGCGCATCATTTCTTTAGCACAAAACAAGTTCTAAAACTCTAAAGTGCTCCTCACAGGACAAAGTCAGACCTAAGGGTATACTTTCACACAGGTGTTGCCACCTATGTGTGTGATCAGTTTTGCAAAAGGTCGTCTAAGTCACCGATCATAGTAATAATAATTAAATTGCTGCAAATAAGACATTGTATTGAATCCCTGTTTACGAGGTATAAGCAGTCCTTGAACTTCTGCAAAATGGAATATGTGTACACGTTTCTCAGTTTATTGTGCATAATGTAAATGCAAATCTGCAAATGGTTTGTTTGGACTAATCTCAACCTTAGAGGGATGTCCAAAAAGTAAGAACCAACCAAAACATTTTTACCTTCAAGAAATGTTGATTCTTTCAAAACAAAATGCAAAACCATAAATCCTTTTAACTGTCATTCACAGTGTTATCCTTAATACACATAATCATGTCCAAACTGTTTTGAAAGAAATAGTAAGTATTTACATCAAATACAAAATAGGAATACACTCACAGGCACACACACAGTACAAGGCCTGCATAAAGTCTGCGCACATTCCAAAATTGAAAGAATCCTTGAGTTTCTTAGGCTTCTTAGAAGTTTATTGCAGAAGCGAGAGCTGTCATGATGTGATGTAACAATCAGGCCTGACATGCGTCATCAAAGGCAGACACGATGAGAGAGATGGGGCTGTAATTACTTTCTTGATGACTAATGACACAGTGGAGGTCTGTGGGATCCTGCTTATGCAACACCATGCCGTATTTACAGAGAGCTTGAGAACATTAGGTAGTTAGTGGGGGTGAAGAGGTGACTTTATGCGTGGAGGGATGTTGTCACAGGTGTTCTGGGAGATAAGCAAGAAGAGCAGTGTTGGAATGTAAACAAATAAATCTAACCAAGTGCTGAACATAAAAACACTTTATTAGATAGAGTGGAGTTTGGATTTTTACTTACACATATCGTGGACATGAATGACTGTCTATGATTTCTTTGCACCATTCTCTTTCAGAGGCAGAATTAGCATACAATATATAGATATGTAGATATTCTTGACATTAAAACAATATTTTGCTGTCCAAATTTTATGTTCAGTTAAACATTCCATTAGTAAGTTGCACCTTAACTAGACACTAGCCATCAACTAGCTTCTTGTATAACTATGGTTGCAAGAGGTCAAGAAGTATGACATATTTAAGAATGGCCAGCTTACTGCCTACTTAATTCATTCCACAATCGGCTTAAATGTGTGTTTGGGGTCACTTTCCTAAATAAATACCCCTGTTCACAAGTTTCTACCCTAGCTCTTTAAGTCCCTTTACCCCATAATCCACCGATGACCTACTGCCAGGCCTTGACTCTGGATAATATTCTCCAAAACTCCTCCAAGTGTCTCTGTTAATGCGCCATGTGTTCCTGGGCCTCCTCCTCCTCCTCTTTCACTGTGGTTTCCAGGCCAAGTCCTGGCTGGTGAAGTTACTGCTGGACTTTCTGAGGATGTGCCAGGATTGTTATCGACTCCTGACTTGTTCTTGTCCAGACTTCTCAACCAATAGTTTGAGGTTATGCAAAGAATTATAGGGTGGTCTATCTCTTTTGTTATAGTATTCACCAGTGTTGGTCAAGTTACTTGAAAACAGTAATTAGTTACTAATTACTGATTACTTCTCTAAGAAAGTGATCCTGTTTCTTTACTGATTACGTCTTTTCAAAAGTAATTAGTTACTTTATTACTTAGTTACTTTTAAAAAACATGATACACAACCTGAATACTTTATAAAGCAACAGACCTTTCAGCCCAATTCTATTTTTTCTGCATAATCCATCACGTACAATTGAATCAAATGAAAAAGTCTCTTTTTAAAACTTGTTTTATTAGTTTTAATCTTTTAACTTCATGCACATTGTATCAAGCAAAAATAAATTATACACAACTGTCATTTAAACCTACCTGTTTTCTGCATATTCCAGCATATAAAATAAAATGTTTTGTCTTTACACTCACTCTTTCAAATAGATACAAGTAAAACACAGCAAAGAATAAATCAAATCAAACATCCAGCTGCACTAAGTTTTGTCGCTCTTAAATCTACTGTCACCTGTTTAGCAGGAGTGGAGCAGGTGGAGGTTTGCCCGGTGCAGCAGTGGTCATGTCAGTGGGGGGGATCTGGGGGTTTCTCTGTGAATGTCACATTCCTGTGGCAGTGTGCTCGTTGCTTGCTCAGATTTGAAGTTAATTTTTTTTGCTGTAAAAACAAGTTTTCTTCCCACGCAGTGAACAGCGGACGCTAATGTTTTTGTCACTTTTTACGGAATCAAACTCAAAATAATGTAAGTACGTCCACGCTTTAAATGCTGCATGGTCGTACTCTCTTCCCCACTCCATAGTATCCATTGTTGATCTGCACACGTCTGTGTGTCTGTGTATGACGTCACATGACCGTACGTCATCGTCATGAGACACTCTCACTTAGTAACGCAGTAACACAGCATGCTTACAGGAAAGTAACAGTAATCAATTACTTTTTTGCAACAGTAATCCCTTACTTTACTCGTTACTTGAAAAAGTAATCGGATTACAGTAACACATTACTGCCCATCTCTGGTATTCTCTTCATTTAATTTAGCAGTTCTGCCAACACGATGCTACCACCACCATGCTAACAGTTGGTATAATTTATTACTGCTGAATGTCTCACTTTACTTCCCAAAAATATGCCTCTGGAAGCTAAAAAGTCTACTCTAAGTTACATCTAGTCCCCTAAAGTATTGCGCTATCATGCAATGTACTCCTTTATTCAGGCACAAACAACATACAGGGAGTGCAGAATTATTAGGCAAATGAGTATTTTGTCCACATCATCCTCTTCATGCATGTTGTCTTACTCCAAGCTGTATAGGCTCGAAAGCCTACTACCAATTAAGCATATTAGGTGATGTGCATCTCTGTAATGAGAAGGGGTGTGGTCTAATGACATCAACACCCTATATCAGGTGTGCATAATTATTAGGCAACGTCCTTTCCTTTGGCAAAATGGGTCAAAAGAAGGACTTGACAGGCTCAGAAAAGTCAAAAATAGTGAGATATCTTGCAGAGGGATGCAGCAGTCTCAAAATTGCAAAGCTTCTGAAGCGTGATCATCGAACAATCAAGCGTTTCATTCAAAATAGTCAACAGGGTCGCAAGAAGCGTGTGGAAAAACCAAGGCGCAAAATAACTGCCCATGAACTGAGAAAAGTCAAGCGTGCAGCTGCCAAGATGCCACTTGCCACCAGTTTGGCCATATTTCAGAGCTGCAACATCACTGGAGTGCCCAAAAGCACAAGGTGTGCAATACTCAGAGACATGGCCAAGGTAAGAAAGGCTGAAAGACGACCACTACTGAACAAGACACACAAGCTGAAACGTCAAGACTGGGCCAAGAAATATCTCAAGACTGGTTTTTCTAAGGTTTTATGGACTGATGAAATGAGAGTGAGTCTTGATGGGCCAGATGGATGGGCCCGTGGCTGGATTGGTAAAGGGCAGAGAGCTCCAGTCCGACTCAGACGCCAGCAAGGTGGAGGTGGAGTACTGGTTTGGGCTGGTATCATCAAAGATGAGCTTGTGGGGCCTTTTCGGGTTGAGGATGGAGTCAAGCTCAACTCCCAGTCCTACTGCCAGTTTCTGGAAGACACCTTCTTCAAGCAGTGGTACAGGAAGAAGTCTGCATCCTTCAAGAAAAACATGATTTTCATGCAGGACAATGCTCCATCACACGCGTCCAAGTACTCCACAGCGTGGCTGGCAAGAAAGGGTATAAAAGAAGAAAAACTAATGACATGGCCTCCTTGTTCACCTGATCTGAACCCCATTGAGAACCTGTGGTCCATCATCAAATGTGAGATTTACAAGGAGGGAAAACGGTACACCTCTCTGAACAGTGTCTGGGAGGCTGTGGTTGCTGCTGCACGCAATGTTGATGGTGAACAGATCAAAACACTGACAGAATCCATGGATGGCAGGCTTTTGAGTGTCCTTGCAAAGAAAGGTGGCTATATTGGTCGCTGATTTGTTTTTGTTTTGTTTTTGAATGTCAGAAATGTATATTTGTGAATGTGGAGATGTTATATTGGTTTCACTGGTAAAAATAAATAATTGAAATGGGTATATATTTGTTTTTTGTTAAGTTGCCTAATAATTCTGCACAGTAATAGTCACCTGCACACACAGATATCCCCCTAAAATAGCTCAAACTAAAAACAAACTAAAAACTACTTCCAAAAACATTCAGCTTTGATATTAATGAGTTTTTTGGGTTCATTGAGAACATGGTTGTTGTTCAATAATAACATTATTCCTCAAAAATACAACTTGCCTAATAATTCTGCACTCCCTGTAGATAGACTCACCAGCCACTTTCTTAAGTACACCTTGCTAATACCATGTTGGACCTCCATTTGCCTTCAGACCTGTCTGGGTTTTTTTCATTGAATAGATTCAACATGTGATTGCATCACACGGCTGCTGCAGATTTTTCACATCCATCATATTGCAAATATTCTGTTCCACCACATCCCAAAGTTGTAGGTCGGTTTCCTGACAGAGTGCGTCAGTTAAGGTGTTGTCTGTATCCCATCTGCTTCAAGGGTCCATGTGTTGCATTCAGAGAGGCTTTTATGCATACCCTCATTTAGCAGTTCTGTGTGGAAATGCGACTAGATCGGCAGTGTCTATAAAATTTCTGAAAACTTATTAGATATTTGTGTAAACAACGGGCTTCTGCACTAATGAAGTGAATACTTATTTTCAGATCACTTAGACGCTGTCCTGATTAAGTGAATAGATACATTGTTTCATGGAGCCTTCTTACAACGTTGCCACACAAATTTAATTTGCTGTACAAATAACAATATCACTATCTAGCAGAGGGGAACTTTGCTCCCTTGTGTTCACTGGCAACATCACCAAATTAAGTCTTCTAATAAAAGGCTGGTCAACTGGAAAACTGTGCGACTGTAATTTGTCATTTGGGCATAATTAAATCAAAGCTCGCCTGGATTCTTTAGTAACCTTAGAGCCCCTCTGAGTTATGAGCCACCTTATGTAACTGTACATAAATGCACTGCTCGACAGACTGAGTTGGCACAGAACATTTAGTGAGAAATAAGCTCATTATGTCCTTTTAAAATTTAGAGATTTTGTAGCAGAGGAAGGAGAGATGTTTTATTTGCAGCCTAAGACAACAGGCCCGTGGACTGTTATCATATAATACCAGACTGAGTGGACCAGTTGTTGAGACACCAGACTGTCCACTTGCACGAAATGATTGACTGATGCAGGGATGATGAGTAGCCCGGGCTCTGGGTGAGCTGTCTTAATCTGTAATGTATTTATGTTTCAGCAGAGCACTGCAGCTCAGACATGCCGAGATCAAACTGACAGTGTAAGTCTTGATTACAAAGTAACCGGATCAGGGCTGGATTGGGCTGGACGCCCAACAGAACTCAAGTCCTGTTCCTCAATTATCACAATGCTTCCAACTCTTACATAACTCAAACTCTACCATGCAATGAGAAAAACTATGAACACCAATTTATGAAGAATACAGTGCAGAATGTTTAGTGGAAGCACAAAACTAAGATCTGCATATTATGTGATTTTGCTCCTGTTTCGTCCCTTGCTATTCTCTTGAGGCAGTGCGACCGGATTTTGCAATCACACTCAGCAGCTACGTCTAATATCGAACATACCTTCTCTCTAAAATTTTCATTAACATTTTTGCAACTTTGCATCAATTTCCTGTGGCTCAGTGTCTCAAACGTGCTCTCCGGACCACGAATAAACTTTGAACCTCTGAAACAGCAATTTCCTCACTGGCTCAGATTTTGGTTAAAGTGTAAACAGGAAGAGGGTGTGCAAGAACTGAATGCATGCAGAAACAATGCACTCTATGAGTAATACAGGCCCGGTTACTTAATAAATCAGGTTTAACACTTTTCTGCGTGTGAGTTTTTACCGGAGCGCTGCGTGACTGTTGATTTGCGTCTGCTGAACGTGCACCTATTGATTTTTTGGTTGGTCGGCTTCCAAAAGCAGCCGTCCACATCCACATCAGTAGTACACGGTCGACTAATTATGACTAACCCACAGGAAGTCATCTGCAGTTATACAGTAACAGAGGTCTGCCTTTCATACGTGCTTCATGGTTTTTTTTTTATACTGTGAATTACACGATCACTAATGGAATAGTAGAGTTGACAGTATCAGCTTCTTGTTCCTTCAGAAAAAGCTACCTGCCATTTGTTTGCTCTTAATAAAACACCTCCACAGGGATAATAATACACAGCTCATTCCAATAGAAATGACTTTTCTTTCACATTTCATCCAATTCTTGGATCAAAGCACTTGAAATCACACTCAGAGATGATTTCATTTGACTGTCACATTTAAAGCCAAAAATGAGCATAACTGGGTTTTAGTTAATTAAGTTCATCATCTCGTTACTGTGTTTTGGTTTTTTATATATACAGTAAATGGAGCGGATTGCTTTCCAAACAATAAAGTCATTTTGTCAAGATAATCCATTTATTACATCATACTCTTGAGAAACTGACCTTTCGTTGCTCGAAGATAATTAAAGAGCTCAGATTAAAGGGTGAAGCCGCTGTTGTTCTTGGCTCCTGTTCAGCGACTTTTCTTGTTATTGTGTTTTTCTTTTTAAGCTAAAACAGCAGCCACAGCTCCAGCTCAGTGAGGTTCTAGTAGGCTGAAAAACTTGCTTTCAAGGGGAAAATGTTTTAGTGAACAGCATAAAGGATGAATCGAAAAATGCTTGGGGTATGTCTAAGCTAAGTAAAAAAACAATGTGAACTCCGATTTATGTTTTTTTCCCCTGTTTTAAGTCTCTCTCACTTGCACAGAGAAAATCTAGACAATTGAAGACACACAATAGTGCAAAGCAGACAAACACAGAGCAGAAGCAGCAGATGTATGCCAACACCCAAACACACACGTGAAAATTGCTCACACATCTAATTTTGGTGCCATCTGCAGCTGCGCTGTCTGTGTCCAGATGACTACTCCCCTCTCTTTCTGTCTTGTACTTGAGTCAATGACTGTCATCTAAGCTGGCAGCTTCGATTTAAGAAAACAAGAGAAAACTGTGTCTAGGCTCTGAACATTTAACATCTTCACAGGGCCTCGTAAAGAGGCATCTCAGCAGCCCTTGGTAGAGGAGAGTTACCTTTTTAACTGATGGTGAGTTAAATGAATAAAATAAAACTGTACAATTTTTGATTTTATATAATTGTGTGAACTTATGTAGTGACACTGTGCAGTTACTCCACAGTGTTGCTTCCTTGACTGTAATGCTGATGATGTGGTTATATTTATTATTGGTTCTTAAAGCTGGTTTGTTGGCCATGTAGTGATGTTTTTTTCTGACTTTAAGTTATGAATATTTGTGGGTACTGCAGGTTGTCTCACTCAGTAAACAATTTGTATTTTTTGTGTTTTTGATTTGATGAAGAGTGAATTAGATGATTGATTGTGTTACTGTTTTTAATTATTCTTATTTTTTGCAGTACATATATTGTTTAAATAATTGTTTTGTGTGTGCTTCCCCATAATACTACATAATATTTCATATATTATCTATATGATAGGACATGACAGTGTGTATTGCAACACATTTAATTTTTTACAGTATCCCAGTACGGTTTATTGTTTATTTTCACCTCAACAAATTTAAATTCAATATTATTTATCAAAACGTTCTTATGGTGTATGTTGAACGATTTCTAAATATCGTGTATTGGGGTTTCCTTAAATTTGCTGATAATAATGAACACATACAATATAGACACAGAGGATAGCGAGAGAACTGGCCACAGCTGACACTAATCAGACAAATGAGACAAAGGAAGCAAGCTAGAGACTATCAAAGTAAAACAGGAAGTAACACACAACACTGGGACCAGGAAGAAACAGACATGGAGACATGAGCAGGGAGACTGAAGGAATAACAAAACACAATGATGAGACAAGGACAGACATGAACAGACCAGGAATCAAGAACTATAAATACAAACTTGACTCCCAGCAAAGGCATATTATTATTGTTTTACTCACCAGTGTTATTTTGAAGGCACTCCATAATTTATATAATTTTGACCAAATGACAAGAAATTGCATTTAGTCTTTTTTGTCTAATTATTTTTTAATGGGGTTATCTGTTTGTCCTGGTATATCACGCACATTTTTTATTTCCACTCCACTGTGGTTGTCTTTCCCTCCTTATCAGTATTTTCTTGCTGTAGTTTTTGATCTGATTTATTACGTCTGGTACATCGACAACCACCCCACTGTGCCGCCCGCAGAGTAACTGAGACAGGCTGCCTTTCTGATCAGCACAGCACCTTTACTCAGACGATAAACCCCTTTTCTTTTTTCTTACCTCTTCAAAGGGCCTGGACTCACTGAGATACGGTCAGGTGACGTAGTGTTTTAATTCTATACCCTCCTGTTTCATCGTAACTCAGATGTAGAAGCGTTTATATATTTATTTTATTTTTATTTAATTCATTCACTTGCGTTGCCTTCATTACCACTGTCTATGTAACTATATCCCCCCTTTTTCCCTCTGTTTTTTTCTGGGTGTGTGTTTGTTAGTATCTTTGTTTGTTTTTGCTTTGGGGTTTCTCTTCCATACATTTTCCATACCTTTCTGCTGTGCTGTTTACACTAACAGAGCGCACTGTCAGTCTTACCCTTTGTTTTTCTTCTCTTTTTGTCTAGAGGGAAGTCACTCTTCATTCTTGATTAAGGTTTCAAGTATATTTTCCAGACTTGAGTGAGAGCCGAGTTAGTAGTTCTGATCTGGAAGCTGTTTCCTTTTGGAGGAATGCATGTTGTATGGGGGAGCTTGCTGCTGCGTTCTCCAGTAGCTGTCCTTTGGTCAGGGCGAGGGAGGGGGGTTCAGGGGGTTAATTTTGTGTGTTGTTGGAGGGTCTCTTTTTTTAACCCACAGAACTCGTATGGGGTGTTATTCCATGTTCTGTTCTGATCCATCACGTCTGGTAACAGGTTCTGTTGTTCCCGCAGCTTTCCCAGACATATAGTTGAGCTTTTTTACCTCCTCCACTTCCTCTACTATGACCACAATGTTTTTTAGTGGTATTCTGTCTGACAGCCTGATAACAACAATGATGTGCACCAGAGTGACCAACTGAGTGTCAGTTAGTTGGTCACTGTGACCATAATGACAGTTGTACAGTTATTCATACTGGCTAACAGAAACAGATTTGTCTTTGCATACAGTTTATGAATGCAGATTACTAAACATCCAAAGATGGTCACTTCTAGCTCAGAAAAAAAAAATCAAAAGATAAAGAAAGAAAAGTGTTGACGGCCAAGACATGAATGCTAAGGCAACAAATGATGAGTTCAAAACCATATGGTGACACCAGGGTGGCTACATCCATCTTATACATCCAGCCTATGATACATATACGTTGTGAAATGAGAGTAAAGTACCCAAGACATAATTAAAAGACAGCCAGTGGTGTTAAGAGAGCACTTCAACAGATGTAGTTCCTCTTTGCTCTCAACTCAGACAGTTTACCTGCATGCAACAAAAGCTTGCTCAAATGTGATGACTTATAATGATTTCAGGATTCATCTCCTGCCCTGCCAACCTGCTCTAAAGACTCAGTGGTCCCCCTGTAGTTTGAGTAGTCAGCGTTAATCGCTAATGCTCTTTTAACGACAACAATTTACACATATTATGTAAATTGGAGCAATTACCAAGTGGTTAGCTTTATTCCTAATAGCTGCCTGGCTTCATGCCATGCTAATGACTGTTAAGTGCTGCAAGGACCCTGACGGGGTAAATTTCTCTTCAGAACTTCTTGGATAAATAGCAGCAGAACAGCAGGGATGACAAAATGAATCTAGTAAGAAGAAACTGATTATTTGTGTGTCTTGCCTTCTACAAAGGCTTTGGATTGAAGAAGATGAGACACAGGAGTGAGTATTGAATTACCAAAGACATAAGGCGCTTTCATCAAAGGTCCTTCTGATGTGAGTGTGTATGTGTGTCTTTAGATGGGGTGGTAACAGATCCTGTGACGCACATAATTCAAACAGAAACAATATAACAGGCATCTTGTGGCCGCCTAAATCGCACAAGTCTGATGATGGATCAGTTGTACCACAGGTGGGCGATGACTCAAGGGTTTGGAGGACTTAATTACCTCGGTGGTGGTGCATGTGCTGACTGCATGTTGCAGTGGTTATTCAATCTGCAGCTCTGCTAATGCTCGCAGCTTTTTACAATCGTCAGTTCAATAATAAGGAGCTTTACTTCATAATGAGACTGATTTGTCTATTTTTTAGAGAGCCGCTTTGACAATATGACGATAAAGCAAATATAGAGCTTGTGTGAGCAGATTAGAAATGTAGTCTTTGACTTTGATGAGCTGGGACAGCTTTGGTAATTATTTCCTGCGCAATATTTTGTTTGTTTGTTTTTTCTTTTTTTTTGCAAAATGCTTTTTTTCTTTTGTATTTAAAATCCAGGCTGATTTACTGTATTATAAACCAAATACGTGAGCAATTGTACTGTAATTAAACTTAAGAGACCTTTTTTCCTCTGCAGAATTGCATTTTTACAATAGCTTGCAGTCAGTTGCAGTTAAAAAAACTAGGTCACATTAGCTACAATCAGAGTCACAAGTTTACTTATGTTACTCTTGAGGTGACGACCTGGTGTTGTGGTGGTGGTGGACAGTTGTTGACCTGTTATATTTTTTACCCTCTGGTCATATCTATGATTAGGTCAAAGTCTGTTTTACATGCTGGTTGGAAGGAGGTCAATATAAAGGATTGTGCAGATTAACAACAGATAGATAAGGTGATGCTAAAGTTGTAAAGAATGATGCAGCTAGCACTTTTCTGCCAGAAAATAAACATGCATTGCATGATAAATTAGCTTTGACCTAAAACAGATGTTTAAGTCACATGTTGCATACCAATGTGGTCACCTCCGTGTTTAATGTCCCCTATGTACCTGTTATCTGGGACAAACCAACCCTTTAGCTATTAATACAGACAAAAACAAATATCTGCTTGTTTGGTTGATTCCTGATTAATTGCAACTGCAACACAGTTATGTAATGCTAAAGATGCTTTGATAAGCTTGACATCATGCGCTACCACAATATGATATAATTTTCTGCTAAATTCATGGGATATAAAAGGTTCACGAGTTCAAAGCACAATGAAGCACTGTTACATTTGTGACATACCAAAATTCAAGATAAGGGTGTAATGCCAGTAAAGTGGTATTTTAATTCAGTTAAGCAGCCTATATAAAATATAGTATATGCCTAAGCACTGTTGGGTTTAAACGGGTATTTCGCTTAGTTGTAATGGAAAAACCCACTAAATGGAAGAGCTGTCATTTTGTTTAGCATGCCATTAGTTATGCAGCCCAACCTCGAAGGTCATGTTTGGAACAGCCATGGTTTACTTTAACAGCACATGTGTTTTTTTTCCAGAAAACCCACTGATATCATTAGTGCTGTGAGCGAGTGCAACTTCATCTTTTAATAATTCTGCTGGCATTACTTACCCTGTGTCACAATGCTAAACCTTAGCTTAACTATGAAAATTAGCTTGAACAGTAAAAGACTCAGTACTTAGTTTCTAATCTTTATATGTTTATTTAGGCTGTGCTCTAACAGTTAGACTATAAACACTTGTAGCTGTTGGCATGATGACATTGTTTATATAATTTGGATTATTTCTTTATCTTGTCCAAGGTCCATGTCATCATTGTAAATTGTTTAAGCTGTACATTATTTTATGTTATGTTATTTTATGTAGTTAAAGTTTTGGTGCTTTTATTTTGAAAGTCAAGCATGCTTACAAGTCACACTAGTTTCCTTTTTGGGAAAAAGAAAAGGAGAAAAAAGGGGAAAACACCTGTAAGCCCGCAGCAAGAATGGTCTTTATTGAATGTCATGTTAAGTGGGATGGACTTTAACTACACACGGTTAAAGGAAACCTTAGAAGAACGGCAGCTAATTCCCTTTTTGCAGCATGCAGCCAACGAGGTATTTATCGATTTATCGTGTTTTGTTGTACAGTGTTATTTTTGGTGCTGTGTTAATGCTGTCGTGGCTTTGAGAGAGAAGTCTTCAAATAAACCCGTGACTGAAAACCACTCTGCCTGTGCTTCGAGGGAATTATAACACTAAAATGAATTGTAATTATTAAAAGTAAAAGAAAAGCTTTTTGTCTTCTTTAGGTTTCTTGAAGATGTTTCACCATCCAAGAAGCTTCTTCAGCTCTAAGAGCAACTAGTGAAGAGCCCCAGGTTTTAAGCCCTATTGGAGTGTCCCCAAGACGGTCATGGACCCCTTATTGATCACAAGAGCCAAGGTGTGAAAACGGGTGTAGGTCACAACCAGCCAAGGTTTCGGGTGAGCTCATTGTGAAACCTGGCCCCACCCTATCATGTGATTTCCTGAGCTCAGAAGGCCCAGGATGTGAGTGGGCGTTAAGGCTTCTGGGAAGGGATCTCAAAACTGGATTATAGATGGCAGAGAGTTGGTGTCGTCACCCACCGCCTCTGTTCAAAGATGGTCACTCACAGTGGACATAAATGGCTTCTTTCACTCCTCTTTCAAACCATCTGTCTTCACTCTCCAAAATGTGAACATTGGCATCCTCGAAAGAGTGACCTTTGTCCTTTAGATGCAGATAGACAGCCGAGTCTTGTCTTGAGAGACCAAACAACCACTTTATAAACGCATGACTCAACATAGAAGAGCCACCTTGATGGAAGAAGAGGCTTCTCTGATGAGAGGTGCAACTTCTTCAAGGAAACTTAAAGAAGTTCAGATGCTTTTCTTTCCAAGCTCCTTTGACTACGATGACCTGGATGACTGAGAACCTTTACAGATATAATCAATCAATCAATCAATCAATCTTTATTTATAAAGCACTTTTCATACAAAAAATGTAGCACAAAGTGCTTTACATAGTTAAACTTAACATAGTTAATGCTGACATCAGCAAAAATTATCTATGAAAACAATGCCAATGTCATTGTTGGGGATTTCCATACTATCATTGCCGACGTTAGCTGACTGCTGATTTCATCAGGATAACATCAGCTCACATGACCTATGAAAACTGCTCATGTCATCGTGCTAAACATGACGTTTCAGTATCGCCCTTAACCTCCGGGAGGAGTTTAATTCTTGTTAGAAAAGTAGTTTTACTTATAATGGAGAATGCTCACATTTTCATATTACCTGTTTCTAAATAATAATAAAAAACTGAATGATACATATAAATGCATTCTTCTTAAATGCAATATCTGCAATGTTATGGGATTCGCTGGCAGCACGTGTAACAGCTTAAAAAACAACAAGTATTCAGTTCACTAGGTCAAGTCTCCACCTGTTTGTTTTTCTGGTTCTCTCTGCATGTTTTGGCAATTCTTGAATATTCCATCTAAATGATTGTTTGTGATTAATCAGTAACTTTTAGTTTGGCACTCAGCCATCAGTAAATAACTGCAGACGGAGTGTTTTGCAGGCGGGGCCAGGATATCCTACTACCCACATGCTGCATGTTTACATGTGCAGAGAAAGGTTGACCGTGACTGTTGTAGCACATTCTTGTGTAAATCAGCATATTGCCGTGCTGTGCATCACTGGTAGTAAAAATGCACAATCATTGAAGTTTACTACAGGTCAGGCTGACACCGACACGTGGTCTTGAAGTGTCACCTCTCCTCCTGACAGCTCCAGCCTTGTCTTCTTTCAGCGCGCTGGCTTTCACGATGACTGAGCGTCTCTTCAGTATCTACTCTCAGCTGTTGTTAGTGACTTGACAGTTATTAACTATAAAAGCTGCTGTCCTTGAATAGACACACACACGCTGTTAACTCCTCTGCTTGCTGCTGCCAGGGGCAACCAGAAAAGAGACACTACAGAACTTACATAAGCTTGAGTTCAGTGATTATACTTTGCAAGGCAGGCTTTGTGTTGCATAGGTATTATTTGAAGTACTGTATTATAATAGCTCGAGTGCTCCCTGTTACACTTGGGTATTATAATATAGACTCTCTAAAGTGCTCTTTACTTTAACTTGTCTCTGGTTTTTGATCCTGAAATTGAAACTGTAACAAGATTGCTATTTTGAAAATGGCGTCCTTTTGCCGACAGCAGTTTTACACCATGCAGATCATTAAACGTTTAATTATTTTCCTTCCCCATAATCTATCATTGCTTTACTCCAGTTTGCTACCTCATCTTGAGCCACCCCTCACTTCTTGAGCCAGACTTTCTTGATCTTGTGGATTATGTCTTCGAGTTTTCTGAGGGTCTTTTAAAGTTGAGTATTGGTAATTAGTGTACTTCTTCTGTTAGGGTTTTTTTTTTTTTTGCATTATTCTTTTGCTTATTTTGTATTGTGCATTTTGAATCCCTATCAGGTGAGTTGTATTGTGTTGTGAGTTTATGTTACATGTCCATATCATCTGATAAAATACAGCTAACAAGTTAACAAACTGTTCCTTTTCTTATTAGAAACAGTACTTCAGCCGGGCCTTTGATTGACCCTTCAAATCAGACCTCAAGCCTGTTTCTCTAATCTCTATGCATCTACTTCCCATCATATGCTCCGTTCACTTATGCAAGTCACAAGATACCAATGAAATAATGTTGCCTGCTTAACAGGAAGGAGTGGTCTGTGAAAAAGGAAATTTTTAAGTGTCTGAATTTTAAGGATGGTCCACATAATTTTACAATGCTTTGCGGTTTGACTAATGCTGCACTGCCTTCTTCTGCAATGAAACTAAATTAGAGATTTAGTGCAGATACTCACATTAATATGCATCAAGTACAGATTAGATATATATAAGGAGATATATCTTATAAGGATTTCTTGTGATATTGAAATCTGTATCTGAATGCAATGTTTTCACCCACAATGCAGAGATAACACTGAATAGACCAATAACAAGCATCAGCTCTGTAGCCACTATAAACTGAAAGCAAGTTTTTTTCAGCAAAGTTTTCTCTAAGCTAATCTTTATCATTCTCAGTGGAAAACCAATAAAGTTGTGATGTTTCACAGCAGTTCTGAGAGTGTGAGTACGGAGAAATGTGTGAAATTAATCAAATGTTCAGCATTTCACATTAACGTGTTCGTGCTAATGCTTCGGTTCTACCTGCTCCTGTCACTGCATGCATCAGCGACCTCGTCAGCAGTCCACTTTAATGGTGCACTGAAACAGGCTGCAGAGAAATGGAGGCACGCTGAATTCTGTGAAGTAAAATAGGGAGAAAAGTTCTTGGAAAATAGTATCCTGAATGCAGTTAAGACCAGATCTGGCCGGACAAAGACCAACCTGCTGGAAGGCTTTGGAAAATGTACCTAGATTTTGTACTTTCTGAACTTTTAACTCCTGTTTCATGTGTTTTTCAGCTTTTTCTGTTGATAAAGAGTCCATCTGCATTGCCATTCACACTACACCAAAGTAGTTAAGCAATAGATAAACAATTAAATGACAGAAAAGTTCCTGTTTTACACTAGAAATTCGTGTTTTTATAATAGTGGGTGTACAGTTTCTTTGTTTAAAAAAAACATTATCTTTCATAAATGGAGGACAGTTTGTACTACCAGATGCTTTTCTGTCTTTTTACACATTAATCATGTAAAGAAACTGAGACAAACTCACGAAACTGAACTTGTTTGTTTCATATTAAAATATACACATTTAGTTCAATGAGGGCAGTTTCACATGTCAGGCCCACTCAAGATCAAAGTGGGCTGTATGTGGCCCACAACATAAAATGAGTCTGACATCCCTGATTTAGAGGCTAATAAAATATCCAGCTTAACTACATACAATGGAATCGCTGAGGTGCTATGATTTCTTTGTTGACAGAGTTCAGGTTTAACCTGTGAATCATCAATAAAAACAGCCAACTGGCAAACAAATCTCCTCCCTTGCAGATGGAAAACCTGGAGACGGGATGGACTGACCAGGATATGACACAAAAAGAAAATAAGAATCCTTGTGGCTTTTATTTGACATCTGGAGAACATCTGGGGCACAGCAATTATTTATACAACATATATAAAAGATTTATACTAGAAAGGAAAATAATAAAAAGTCAAAATTACTTTGATTTCTCTGAAATAATTATGAAATAATTTATGAAGATGTAAATGACGCCAAGCTTACTCTGCATCTACTTTCAAAACAAACATGTTAAAAGCATTTTCCTCAAAATATCTGAAAAGCTAAAAAGCTTAGTTTTAGTTATTTTGTTTTTTATGGATTTAAATGACACATTTCTGACATTCATGTTTGTTCCTTTGGACTTTAACTGTTAATGAGAATGAAATAACAGTGTGAACTGAGTGGAAGAAATATAGCCTTCCCCAGTATCCTTAAACAAGTTTTAATGGGTCCTTTTCCATCTATATTAATATCCATTTTATAACACTTAGAGCTGCCAAAAGATCCGTTTTTGACAACTTTTTAACCATTAATTAATCAGTAGTTGTGGCAACAAACCTGACTTTGGGGAGTGCCACAAAATACAAGCTAGCATGTAATTGTCAATCTGAGTTACTATAACCTGCCTGTAGTTGCTGCATGTCTACAAGTCACTTTGCAACCCATCTCATATACAGTAATTGAATCAATGACTTGTTGTAATGTTGACTGACAGGTGTCCAGATACAGGAAGCTGGAGCCAAGTGGCACCTGCTGGGCCTCGACTTTGCTACTTCAAGTTATTAAACTGAACGTCATTACTAGATTTTAGTTATCCGGTCGTTAAGTGATGACGTGACGAATCCTACTTCCGGGTCTAAAGTAGTCTGCGTTTAATATGGCTTTTGTGTTGTTAACATGTTTAATGTTTTGTATTTTCTTCTATTTAATCTCAAAAAGCTCCTAAAACAGTCAGTGATCACTGTTGACCTCCCTCAGCTTTTATTACCGCTAATCATTTATTTAAGGTCAGTTTTTAAAACCTTAGAATGTAACTACAGCACAGCCCATGCAGCAGTATATGAATGACTAACCTCGTATTGTGGATGGATTATCTCAGTTGTTCTCCTGGCTGAAGTTTGGTCCTTTTACAGCATCCTGGATGCGATTACATTTGTTCCTGACCACCGAGAACACTCACGTTAACTTTTATCGAGTGGAAAACAGTGGCGCGATATGGCAGCCTCGCTTCTGTCAGTCTGCCCCAGGGCAGCTGTGGCTAAAACCGTAGCTTGCCTCCACCAGTGTGTGAATGCGAGAGTGAATGAATAGTGGCATTGTAAAGCGCTTTGGGTGCCTTGAAAAGCGCTATATAAATCCAATCCATTATCCATTATAAAACAAGTTAGCTTGTTCATATTATGCTAACATAGCTGTGTCGCTAGCGGTCACGTAACACAGCGGTCCCCAACCCCCAGGCCACGGACCGGAGTCATTTGGTACCGGGCCGCGAGAGTGAGACTCGGGTGTGAAATGCATGGTTTTCAGGGTTTTTATCAGTTTTTAGCATTATTTTGTTATCGTTTTTTTTACGTTAACTCGGTTTTCCTGGGTCTTTTCACGTGTGTTATGAATAAATCTTCTTTTTTTCGGTACCAGTACTAGTTTTATTTTGTTGTATTTATCTGTGACACCTTAAAGGCCGGTCCGTGAAAATATTGTCGGGCACAAACCGGTCCGTGGCGCAAAAAAGGTTGGGGACCGCTGACATAACACATTATTATATACCAGCTAGCCAAACTTCAGTAACCCTACAAACGTCACTGCTGTTTAGTTTTCTGTCTTCATTTATGCTGGAAGTGATAACAGAGCTGTACGTTTTAATTTGTTTCCAAAACCCCGCAGTCAGGACATGCTATATTGTATTTAGATAGAAGCTAGCGAGCTAACTTCCTGCTAACTTCTAACTTCGTTAAATGTCATAAATTCTGTTTTCATGGATGCCTGGATGTTAAACTCAATTGTTACACCTGGTAGAGCAGAACGCTGATCATTTAATTAAAGATGAAAGACTTTAGACCGTTTTTCAACTCTCAGTAATGCCATAGTGATCGTTTGATATATGGACCTGCAGCGGAGTTTAGACCCAGACACGGCTAGTGACGTCAGACTTAACGACTGGATTGGTGCCTTTTGGAGCATTGTTAATAGATCATGTGATTCCTTTTAGGGCTTGTTGTGAGATCAAGACTATCCAATAATTTTGTGGTTTAGTTTCAGCGAGTGAAATTCTGTTACTTTATTAATTTGTTACTTAAAACTACTTAAAAGATATTTTCAGTAGGGAACTCAAGTCACTTAGTTGCAAACTGGTTGTTGACTGGGTTGTCATGTTGTTGTACTGTAGTTAAATGTTTATATAAAAGTAAAGTCATCATTCTGCAGCAACTAAGTCCTCATTTGTGGAAGTGTTTTTGTTTCAGATCCATGAGGTTCTAGTTGGATTCTGAATGCAGATATTTGTAATTTTGTTTTGTTTTTTGTACATTTCTGTGCTTTTAGATGGTAACAGGCTTGGGATTTTTGCCAGTTTATCTCAGCTAATCACTATATTATCACAAAGAAATTGCTTGTAATAGCCAACTTGACTCCACTCAGACCGATAATTGGCTGATGCCTTCTTATTGCCGTTTTATTGCTGTCTTGATTTACCAAAGTCACTATGAGACCTACTGACCCTGAGTGGTCGCAGACCTGGTTCACATCTTTGAAGCAATGATTTCAAAGGCAAGGAGATCACAAGTTCACGATACCGATATGTTTGATTATATGACTTATGAGATTAATCATCATCACTTTGTAAATTCTGAATTCTGAACAGATTTTGATGACCACTAAATGACTGTGATTTTTTACTTTGCAATACAATTCGTTAACACAACAAACACAATTTACAGCTCATGCATTTTGAAACTGTTTTTTAGCTATTTTATTTATTTCGGAGAAATATGCCTGTCTCTAAAGGGCTTTTGTTCAGCTTTTATTTACTATAATTACAACAGACATGACAGTCAACATAAAAAGGTTCAGACATTTTTTATAGTGCATGTTTGGGGTGTATTTTTTCATTTCTAAAAAAATTAATAAATATTAATTTAACACAATTCTGTGGGCTACATGGGATCAAACATATTGCTCTAGTATTGATCAAATACCACTACCAGTATCAATATTTGGATTGGTCCATCAACCTTTAATATAGATGGAAGCAAAGCTTTGACCAAGAAGAAGACCTTTCAGACAGTTAAATAGCATTGTAACTGTGGCCTTTTGCTCCCTGAACATTACAGCAGTATGGGAATAATATGGTCACTTTTAGTCTGCGGAAATAAAAAAATCAATAAATAATGTGAATATGGTTACTGATCAGCTGAAAAACAATTGAAATTCAACTTTTCATGAGCAGATCAAGAGAAAGAAGATGCAATCAGGAAAAGAGAGCACGAGATGAGGAGAGCAACACAGAAATGAAAGAGAATGAAAGAGATATGAAGAAGAGGAAATAGTTCCAAAGGAGCCATTGTCATAGAATAGAAGCAAAAGTTATGACATCAAATCGAAAACAAAATTGAACAAATCATTGGTGACTACAGTGCGATAAAACTGCTTTATTAATATTAATGCTCTTATTCTTTTTTTCCCTAAAGGTCTTTTGTTGTGGTTATTGTTCTTTTTAGACTTGGATTGCACTCATTTTGTTTATTTCAATTTAAGGTTATGAAAGCCTTTTGATGGAGCACAGTGTATCACAGATTCATTTTAAATTGTCATAAATTGCGCAAGTGATGCAATTACTGGGTAAAAATCTGAGCATTTATGTGCTGAACACAGGCAGGGTTGTGTTACACTGTGGCAAATAACAAAATATGACAAAAATTTGAAAACTACAAAAAAGAACTGCTTGCATGGAGAATGTAGGAGGCTATATTTTTGTTCATTTGTGTGAACGTGCATTTCAGCCTTACAGCCATCATTGCTGCAATAAGCTGTTGTAAAACAGCTGCACATCATTATCACTTCTACAGCAATAAAGGGAGCTGCCTGAGAATGTGATGCAGCAAGCACGAGGCCAGTCCAGCATGTGGGTGTGTTCATGTTTGGTCTTTGCCTAATTGCATAGGAGTGTTCATTATCTATTGCTTTGTCCTTAAGCATGACAAACATGTACCATGTGTTGAATGATTTTATCGTGTGCATCTGGAGCTGTGACGCCAGCATCCATCGTTATCACGTACAAGTTATCTTGCAGTCATTATCGTGACTTACACACTGCAAAACAGATTGAGAAATGTATGCAAGTAGAGTTAAGATTGAAACAATCTCTTATGAGAGCCTTGTATTTTCAAAGAAATCAGCTTTGAGACTGGACAACGGAGGATTGCAGCTCTGCTGAAAGGGCAGTGTTTATGACAGGTTTCTTAGAAGTGCTGTACAATCAGACCAGTGTTGAACCTCGCTGGTCAGACCTGGTTTGGTCTGGTTTGGTACATTTTGTGAAACTCCAAGAGGTCAAAACACAAGATGATCACTACATTTTTTTTTCATCTATTATGTAAACATAATTAATGCTGTTAAATCCATGCAAATTTTAATTTTAGTTATTTTGGAATAGTTAAAATAATTTGAAATATCTTTTTTTGTTACTAAAAACTTACCCAACAATGTGCCTTAAATGCATCACATGCAGGCTTTCAAGAGGATATGTGGAAAAGAGGACAGCTGTAAAGACACACGATCTGTTTCTTTGTGTGGGATTGAGCCTCTTTAAAACATAGCTGTGCAGAACAGGTAGGCTGTAGGCAACACATGGACCAACATACAGAGATTTCTTAAATTATTAATGCAGTATTTATCTACATAGCTACATAACAAGCAATGAAAAGAAAACACTGAAATACAGGTTCATTTTTGGATCGGATTTTTCTGCTTTTGGATTAAAATTATAGTTGAAATCACCTAATTTCCATAACAGTTTCAGTTTTAGTCAGCACGACATTTAAAACGCTGGCTTACCTCGGTTGATGTTGCTGCTCATCGGTGCAGACCTGCATGTTAGCACGTCCAGCATACTGTCTTGTTATTATGAAAACAGAGTGAGGTCACCAAACAAACAAGCAAATTATCCATTACTCAACTGGAAATAGTATACACAACATACCTTTTTATTATAAAGTCAAAAATATGTATGCCTTAAAAAGCATCAAATATTGTTTCAGTGTTAGCTTCAGCCTTTTTTACTTACGATTGTATGGAGGGCATATATCTAAGTGGACAGAGTTCAGTAAATCAGTGCAGGTATTACAATAAAAACGCATTTTTGAAAGCAAAGTTAACTTTCATTAACTCCAATATCCTTCCTTGTTGTTGTGTTGTAGTAAGGACTGTTGTGTTGATGTGTCATAAACAGATATTTGTGTGGTTTATAATCCAAACTGAGGTCATTAGTGTACTGTACAAACAGAGTAAATACACAGGAACAGTATAACGTCATAATGTTATTCTCTATAATTTGGCTTTAAGAACTTGAGACTGTTTTAATAGCTTTTCTCTAATCTATTTATGTCATGGATTACTGTAATTGTGGTATATATCTCCTATAAGAGTCTTTTTTATTCACAGCATGAAAAACATACCCTTTCTGGGCCTGGAATGCTTAAAGTGGCCCTTTGATTTAAAAGTCTGTTTAATTGTTAATGTCACCAGGCAGGGAATAAGTAACAACAGAACAGTTTGTGAAGTCTTAATCAAACCTATAAATTACCTACAGTTTTGAGTATATAGGAAACTGCATAATGTGTTTTTTTTCTGTCGTGAACTGATATCTGACTGATCAAACGGTCAGATATTAAAAGCTGGTTGCCAAAAGTGCTAGAAATATTTCCACAGTTTGCCACCAAGATGTCCACCAAGATGTGTTTCTCTTCTTGGTTACTGTTTACTGTCGACAGTCTCTCACATCAACAGTCATCAGCCTTGACGTGACATGTTTCACATCGTGTTCTCAGCTTTCAGTTTAGAAATTGACAGCATAAGCCGAGATGCTTTACACTATACGTCACGATGACTCTGGCAGGTTCTACAGTAACTGGTCAAATAACACACTACAGCACCAGTTTACTAGTGTTGTGGACATATCTACCTTGTTACTGTTACTATTTTCTTTCTGTATATGAACTGAACACTTAACACAACAGAAATAAAAGGATATGATGAGGGGGGAAAAGCTTTCCTACTTTAGAGTCTGTACCACTGTGATAGACTACAAAACATAGCCTGGGAGTTGTGAATTCTTCATGAGAAGTAGGGAGTGTTTTGGGAGGTGGCAGAATTATACTGCTTCCACTGAAAAGGCAGAAGTCTGAGTGCCATCTGGGAACTTCTCCATTTGTTTTACTGTCATTTGTTTGCTTAGGATTAGAGACTGAAACTATTTGTTTGGGTTTAGTGCACAGTCACAGTCTAGGTAAAGAAGCAAAGTCCTGTTAACTTGAAGTTAGATGACTAATGTCTTCAACTAACTTATTCAAAAAATTTTGTTACCACAGTTGCCATAGTTATGCACATTTCAACAGCAGAACACTTGTTTCTTTTTGTTGTTTTCTCTATTTAATTTTTTTTATACAGTGTCAGCTGACAGCAACAATCATTGCAAGTCAGAGGCCCTAAAATATTTGAGAGGACTTCTATGAGCAAGCACTTGGCAACAGTGGGGAAGAAGAACTCACTTTTAACAGGAAGAGACAGAACATGAATGCGGGAGGTGAAGCCATCTGCTGTGACAGGTTGGAGGGTAATGGAAGAGCATGTTTACCATGTCATATGTTTCTTTAAGCCTATCGAGCATCTGAGACTGTGCTGAATTAAGATGGCACCAGTTTATGTTCATTAGCTTTACCAGCTTCTGAAATCATAAAGTGACACCACCTCAGATTAAAGCCAATGTAATGTTTTGAGTTTGTTTGTTTTTTCATTTTATATACAGGGAGTGCAGAATTATTAGGCAAATGAGTATTTTGTCCACATCATCCTCTTCATGCATGTTGTCTTACTCCAAGCTGTATAGGCTTGAAAGTCTACTACCAATTAAGCATATTAGGTGATGTGCATCTCTGTAATGAAAAGGGGTGTGGTCTAATGACATCAACACCCTATATCAGGTGTGCATAATTATTAGGCAACGTCCTTCCCTTTGGCAAAATGGGTCAAAAGAAGGACTTGACAGGCTCAGAAAAGTCAAAAATAGTGAGATGTCTTGCAGAGGGATGCAGCAGTCTCAAAATTGCAAAGCTTCTGAAGCGTGATCATCGAACAATCAAGCGTTTCATTCAAAATAGTCAACAGGGTCGCAAGAAGCGTGTGGAAAAACCAAGGCGCAAAATAACTGCCCATGAACTGAGAAAAGTCAAGCGTGCAGCTGCCAAGATGCCACTTGCCACCAGTTTGGCCATATTTCAGAGCTGCAACATCACTGGAGTGCCCAAAAGCACAAGGTGTGCAATACTCAGAGACATGGCCAAGGTAAGAAAGGCTGAAAGACGACCACCACTGAACAAGACACACAAGCTGAAACGTCAAGACTGGGCCAAGAAATATCTCAAGACTGATTTTTCTAAGGTTTTATGGACTGATGAAATGAGAGTGAGTCTTGATGGGCCAGATGGATGGGCCCGTGGCTGGATTGGTAAAGGGCAGAGAGCTCCAGTCCGACTCAGACGCCAGCAAGGTGGAGGTGGAGTACTGGTTTGGGCTGGTATCATCAAAGATGAGCTTGTGGGGCCTTTTCGGGTTGAGGATGGAGTCAAGCTCAACTCCCAGTCCTACTGCCAGTTTCTGGAAGACACCTTCTTCAAGCAGTGGTACAGGAAGAAGTCTGCATCCTTCAAGAAAAACATGATTTTCATGCAGGACAATGCTCCATCACACGCGTCCAAGTACTCCACAGCGTGGCTGGCAAGAAAGGGTATAAAAGAAGAAAAACTAATGACATGGCCACCTTGTTCACCTGATCTGAACCCCATTGAGAAGCTGCAACTCAAACACCCACACTTTGTTTATCTGATGACAGATGAAACATCTGTGCCTCAGATCTCACCCTCGTCCTCTTCAAACAGGAGTGGGCTTACATAAACCCAGGGGCAGGCTTTTACCCTCAGGGTTAATTTCATCACACATGGAAAAATAGCTTTTAGGCTAAATATGGGTTTATGAGTTTGAATACATTAAGCTATTGTTCCCAAATCTTTGTGTTTCACCACAGCAAAAACTGAGACATAATCATCAAGTGAGCTTATCACTGTTACTGTATTGTGAGTGAGTGGAGGTGTGTGTGTTTCAGTAATTACTGCTGTGTTTGACTTCCACCCATAACACCAGCTCAGCAAAACACAGTGTACCGTTCCTTCAGCCACACAGATAGACAGACAAACAGAAAAACAGATGACAATAGGCCAACAACAACAAACTGACCAAATGCTGCCTGTGGATGAATCACTTAGTTTGACTCTAGCAAAACCACATGCACGAGGCTCTTTAGCACGTGAAACACACATACCAGTACATAACCAGAGAACACACAGAGGTATCATTTAAATATGCAAACATGCATACCCTGCTTTACTATACATTTTACTCTAAATAGGACGACCAAGAGCACTGATTTCACTTTACAGAACCAGTAAATGCTGCATATACAATCATGTTTACAAACCATACAATCCACACTTTTATCTTTGATTTTGGCCTCAACGTACTCATAAAGGAACTTAGTAGAAACAGGGGACCAACTGTTACATAGTCGACTTCTTTCACAACTAGGGTTTCCAAAAAAATAAAATAAAAAAACAATCCTTAGATTTTAATCAGTACTAAATTTAATATTTAATTACAATATTCATTTGCAACAACATCAAAACAAACATTGCTGTCTTTGCCTCCTCCACCTGGATCGAATTTCACATAAATTCACTGCAGACAGAAAGGCACACCTCATCTCCTTACTAACAACTAAAGTATGGTTAACGTTCATAACACTGAAAACTTTAGGAGGAAGTCAAAGAGGTCATCTAAAGCTCCTGTTTCAACAACAGTTATCCTAAATGCAGCTAATGTTAACATGCACACATGTTAACATTAGCTGACATTAGCTGTTTTGCTAGTAGCAATTACCAATCACTAGCATTAGCCACCTGTTATCATTAGCATAGTAGCTAGCAGACTGCAGTATTGAACCCTTACTTCTCTTGTTGCAGGATGAGGTTAAAATCTTCTCTGTGGTATGAAAAATGGTATCAAATATTGCGTATTTTCCTGGTTATTGGTATGGATTTGGACATTTTAGTATTACGGCAACCCTGTCACAAAGTCAGGCTGTATAACTTCTTAAAAGGACTCAGATACAAGCCGATGAGTCAGTGAAGCTCACGACTGTTGAATGACAGTCGTGAGCTTGATGTGAGTTGTTGACGGTATCCTGAACTTTTCTGTTGATAAGCGCTGCTGTTTCTGTGTGTTAGAGCCATGACTTTAGGAGATAAGGCTAAAGGTATCTCACCACCTACTTAAAAGCCAACTGGGCAGCCAATGTATTCAAGGTGGTGGGGTAACGTAGTGACTTTCACAAATTGGGGCATGCATCTATGTATTTTCAATGGATTAATTATAAATGTATCAGAATACATCAATTTATTGGAAGATGTAAGTACACACTACAGGGAGTGCAGAATTATTAGACAAATGAGTATTTTGTCCACATCATCCTCTTCATGCATGTTGTCTTACTCCAAGCTGTATAGGCTCGAAAGCCTACTACCAATTAAGCATATTAGGTGATGTGCATCTCTGTAATGAGAAGGGGTGTGGTCTAATGACATCAACACCCTATATCAGGTGTGCATAATTATTAGGCAACGTCCTTTCCTTTGGCAAAATGGGTCAAAAGAAGGACTTGACAGGCTCAGAAAAGTCAAAAATAGTGAGATATCTTGCAGAGGGATGCAGCAGTCTCAAAATTGCAAAGCTTCTGAAGCGTGATCATCGAACAATCAAGCGTTTCATTCAAAATAGTCAACAGGGTCGCAAGAAGCGTGTGGAAAAACCAAGGCGCAAAATAACTGCCCATGAACTGAGAAAAGTCAAGCGTGCAGCTGCCAAGATGCCACTTGCCACCAGTTTGGCCATATTTCAGAGCTGCAACATCACTGGAGTGCCCAAAAGCACAAGGTGTGCAATACTCAGAGACATGGCCAAGGTAAGAAAGGCTGAAAGACGACCACCACTGAACAAGACACACAAGCTGAAACATCAAGACTGGGCCAAGAAATATCTGAAGACTGATTTTTCTAAGGTTTTATGGACTGATGAAATGAGAGTGAGTCTTGATGGGCCAGATGGATGGGCCCGTGGCTGGATTGGTAAAGGGCAGAGAGCTCCAGCAAGGTGGAGGTGGAGTACTGGTTTGGGCTGGTATCATCAAAGATGAGCTTGTGGGGCCTTTTCGGGTTGAGGATGGAGTCAAGCTCAACTCCCAGTCCTACTGCCAGTTTCTGGAAGACACCTTCTTCAAGCAGTGGTACAGGAAGAAGTCTGCATCCTTCAAGAAAAACATGATTTTCATGCAGGACAATGCTCCATCACACGCGTCCAAGTCCTCCACAGCGTGGCTGGCAAGAAAGGGTATAAAAGAAGAAAAACTAATGACATGGCCTCCTTGTTCACCTGATCTGAACCCCATTGAGAACCTGTGGTCCATCATCAAATGTGAGATTTACAAGGAGGGAAAACAGTACACCTCTCTGAACAGTGTCTGGGAGGCTGTGGTTGCTGCTGCATGCAATGTTGATGGTGAACAGATCAAAACACTGACAGAATCCATGGATGGCAGGCTTTTGAGTGTCCTTGCAAAGAAAGGTGGCTATATTGGTCGCTGATTTGTTTTTGTTTTGTTTTTGAATGTCAGAAATGTATATTTGTGAATGTGGAGATGTTATATTGGTTTCACTGGTAAAAATCAATAATTGAAATGGGTATATATTTGTTTTTTGTTAAGTTGCCTAATAATTATGCACAGTAATAGTCACCTGCACACACAGATATCCCCCTAAAATAGCTCAAACTAAAAACAAACTAAAAACTACTTCCACAAACATTCAGCTTTGATATTAATGAGTTTTTTGGGTTCATTGAGAACATGGTTGTTGTTCAATAATAACATAATAATAATAACATTATTCCTCAAAAATACAACTTGCCTAATAATTCTGCACTCCCTGTATATCAACATCAGCTATTGTGAAGAAAGTGTAGGAATCACGGCTTCATAATCACAACTGCTGGCAGATCAGTAAGAAGAGAGTGGCTCAGGCTGTGAATCAGAAGAAATCAGACAAATAGAAACCTGAACTCTGGTTTCATAACCACATTCTTCATCTGCTCGCTTTGTGTTTGGGAGACTCAGAAAAGGTGAAGGCATGTGTGATTTCCTGTGACTGTGTATGTGTGTGTGTGTGAGGTTTGTTTTTTGTAGAGGAGAGGAAAGGGGTCATCACGTCTATCCCAACATCCCATCTTATCTTGTTTGTGCGTAGAGCAACAACAACAGGACGATGAGCCAACAAACACACCACTGGGCTCCTCAGAGGCTGCCTGACCAAGAAAGGCAGAATGTTACATCGACAGTCTCTTCATCAACACTGGTTATTGGTTGTTGCATGTTGGGAACTAGGGATGGACCACTCTAATACTTGATCAGTTATCATGACACAAAAAGCTAGATCAGATATTGGTGACACTATGCTGCTGTGTGAGCTGTTCAAATGGTCTCCACAGTCTCCAGATCCTAATTCAATAAAAGCACCTTGGGGATGTGATGGAGTGGGAGATTCATATCATGGATGTGGAGCAACTGCACCAATATGAAACAAAGTCTTTGAAGAATGCTTTCAATCGAAATGTGCCACAACGATAATAAGCATAACAATAGTTTATTACTATTAGTTTTGTTGTTTTAAGTATTCTTTTACAGGGTAGGAACTGATCACAATATAAAGAAATTTAAGAAAGATTTAGGAAAAAAATGTAAGAAAAACAGAAAACGAAACTGGCTTTAAAGCAAATTTTCACAACAGCTTCTGAAGCCGTTGGTGTCATGTGTTTATAGGAGAACAACACAAGATTTTCCAACAAGTGTGTTATTATCGAAAGGTTGCCTGAACATCATGTGTCATTTCATCGGTTTGTTACAAAAGCCAATGCTATGCTCAAAACAAACTGCCAACTGTTATTTTAATGCTCAGTTGGAGCTTTGTGGAGCCCTTCTCTGTATGTATTGTAAGAAAGGAAGTTTATTTGCCATTTGCCTGGAAGGAAATTATATTTTCCTTTTCCTTTTCTAACACATGTCCCACAGAACTGTCTCATTTTTATCTGTTTAGTTATTTAACTGCCACAGTATACTATTGCTCCTCTAAGAATTGTAGTGTAGTTCCTGCAGGTAGGGTTTTTTTTATATATCTATAACACGAATTTGTCCAGTGTTCTGGTGTAATGAGCCAAAACCCTTGATCATGTCTGGATTAAAGCCATAGGAGATGTAATGTTACATAGTAGAAGGAAATCTGTGACATTTAAAACAATTTTAAACCTTTGGGACAATGTCAAAAACATGTGTTTCTGGTGATTCTACATATGCAGGTTTATGTAATATGATGGCCCCCAAGTAGCAAGACTGTTTCAATAATGACTTTGATTGTATTACTTCTTCAAAAATTCCAAATTTCTAAGAAGCGAGGATCTAAGGACGACTTCATCAGCAGATCTAATTAACATTTGTCACAGTAAAGCAGCCGTCCCAGTCAGAGGGTCAGCAACAAGCTCAATTTATTTATTTATTTCCATGAGAGTCTTTTACTCAACAGTTACTAAATTTGTTCCAATTCTAAGTATGTCTGTCCCATGATCATTTCACCATATCAAATTAAGAATCCGTGATATAGAAAACATTGAATGGGTTAAAAAAAAAGTAGCTATAACAATGCTAACAGCAGAATTCTGTGGTTCAGAAACTGTATTTCATGGTGTTTTGGAAGATATTGTTAAGTTCTTTGACAATTGTTGTTTGATGGAAAGAGATGTTATACCATGAGTGAGTTTATGTGTGGGGTTATTGACCCTCTGAAGCACAGTGTAGTACATTGAACTGATTAACAAAGAGTGCACCATGTCTGCTTGGGCTATAACAGCATTCTCAATCTTTGTGTGAGTCCTTTGTTGCTAAGGTTTCGCAGCTTGCCACAATATATTTACATACATCAAATCCAAATCTAAAAATGTTGTGATTCTGTGTAGTTTATAGAAAAAATGCAATCTGTAATCAATCTCATGGCAGCAACATGTGTCAGAAAAGTTGGGACAGGTAGCCACCCCTCTACTTTCAGTCTAGTCTTCAAACATAAGAGAAGTGAAGAGTTACAGTTACTGAACTTTAGCCAAAGGAATGTTACATGTTTCTTTATTGTCTGATAGAAAAGTCTATAGAGTCATATGATCCTGAAAAAGAAGACAAAGAAGACTAATAGTCTTGGTTCTTCCTTGTCATTTTATTTTGATTTCATGATCCTTAAAATGTTTTCAGTTAGTGAAAGGTCTGGACTACGGCAGGACATTTTAGCACCTGGACTCTTCTGCTACAAAACTGTGCTGTTGTAATAAATGGTAAATGGCCACCGGGCCCTCTGACCACCATCAGCAGGCAACGGGTGAAGTGTCTTGCCCAAAGACACAAACGAGTCTGTCCAAGCCGGGGCACAAACCGACAACCGTCCGATTACAAGGTGAACTCCCAACTCTTGAGCCACGATCGATTATCTTAACTTATCTAATAAGATAAGATAAGATAAGAAGAGAAGAACTTTATTTATCCCGAGGGAAATTCTTTTGTCATACACATGCTCAATGCAGCGAGAGAGACGGAGGAACAGAGGAATAAGATATACAATATATGCAATAGAATACTAGTATACAGTAATATCCAGTAGGATGGTGCAAAATATAATATCAAATAACTCTAACAAGTAACAATATAACTATATCCTGAAAAATAAATAGCTTAGCTATCAGTGCAGGTGATTCTAAAAGTGGCATAGTACTGTGAAAATGAATAAAAGAGAGCAGCAGCATTATGATGTGGAGATGAAACAAACATTCGATGAAAAACTGTTTGGTGATATTGCACGGTCTGAATGGAAACAGAATAGCTTTGTTATTAATCCTCAGGAAAATCACCTACAGAGTGAGGAAGAGTTGTACAGTCTTATTGCCAGCGGCACAAAGGATTTCTTTTGCTGCATGTGCTCCGATAGTCCATCATGGAGGCGTGCATAGTTGCAGTATGTGGTTTTGCATTGTCTTGCTGAAATATGCAAAACCTTCCCTGAAAATGACATCATCTGGATGACATTACATGTTGCCCTAACACCCGTATATACCTGCATTTGTGGATGGCAGATTGAACTGTGTTCACATGCAGTGATTTCTGAAAGTGTTCCTGAGGCCATGCAGTCATTTCCAGTGTAAGTCAGGTTACCTGAAAAAGTAATCAGTAACTAATTACTGATTACTTCCCGAAGGAAGTAATCTTGTTACTTTACTGATTACTTATTTTCAAAAGTAATTAGTTACTTGGTTACTTTTTATAGCATGATTTACACCCTGAATAGGTAATAAAGCAATAGATCTTTCAGCCCAATTCTACTTTTTCCATCACATAAAATGTAATCAAATGAAAAAGTCTCTTTTTAAAACTTGTTTTATTACTTTTAATCTTTTAACTTCATGCATCAAGCAAACATTAAACTATATGCAACATTCTCTGACTAGAAGACATTTGTTTAACATTTAAACCTATTTTCTGCACATTCCAGCACATGAAATAAAATAGGTATTTGTGTTTACACTGACTTTTTCAAATAGATGCAAGTAAAACACAGCAGAAAATAAATAAAATCAAAGACTAGCGGTCCTGTTGCTCTATTTTCACCTGTTTAGCAGGAGTGGGGTAGAGGGATGTTTGCCCTGGTGCAGGTGTGCAGCAGCGGTTGTTGAAGAATCCGTGAGTTTCTCTGTGAATTTCACATTCCAGCGGCAGCGCACTCGGTGCTTGCTCGGAAGTTTAGAGGTTTTTTTCGCTGTAAAAAGAAGTTTTCTTCCCACGCGGTGAACAGCGGACGCTAATGTTTTTGTCACTTTTTACGGAATCTAACTCAAAGTAAGGTCAGTACTTCCACGCTTTAAACGCTGCACGCTCATACTCTCTCCCGCACCCTACATGTGATCCATCCATTTATCTGCACACAGCTGTTGCCACGAACGTCGCACTCGCTTACGTCATTGTCATGAGACACTCTCGCAAAAAAATCACGGTTTTAGTAACGCAGTAACGCAGCGTGCTTACGGGAAAGTAACAGTAATCTAATTACCTTTTTTGCAATAGTAATGCCTTACTTTACTCGTTACTTGAAAAAAGTAATTTTTTATATAGCGCTTTTCTACTCTCCCAGAGTACTCCAAGCTCTACAACATGCCACATTCACTTTCTTCTATGATTTTAAGTGCTTACTAACTAACATTCATAATCCGATGGTTGCATCGGAGAGCAACTTAGGGTTAATATCTAGCCCAGGGATGTTCAGCATGCAGAATAGCGGGAGCCAGGGATCGAACCACCGACCTTCTGATCAGTAGACCTGCTCTACCTCCTGAGCTGCAGCCAGCCTGAAAAAAAACCCATTCCTGTTTGTTTTGTTTTTTTCAATATTATTTTTTGGCATTTGCCTTTATTTAATAGTGATAGTAGAGACAGAGAGGAAGGCGGAGAAAGAAAGAATGGGGAAGACAGGCAGCATTGGGCCACAGGTCAGATTCAAACCCAGCTGCTGCCTTCTGGCCATGGGCCACCTACTCACCCACTGGTGCTAAACTGATGCCTAGCATTCCTGTTTTTAATGCAGTGTTATCTCAAGGGCTGAAGACAAGCAACCAATATAGATTTTTAGCTTTGTCCCTGATTGGATTTCTCCAAATTCTCACAATCATTTGATAATATATATAAGATTTTCAAAGTCTTGGGAATATTATTCTGAACAATTTGTAGATGCAGTTTTTTTGCAGATTGGCGTACCTCTGCTCATCTTCTGAGAAGTTTTTTTTATACCCAATCAGATTACTGACCTATTGTCAGTCAACTTTATTAGTTGCACAACGTTCCTCCAGCTGTTTCTTTTTAGTACCAGTTACTTTTCCAACTTATTTTTGGGATGTGCTGCCATCAAATTCAACATTAACTGATATTTTTCATGTGATATTAACATGCCCGAGTTTAAACATTCGATATGTTTTCTATGCTCTATTGTGTATAAAATGTGGGTCTATGAGATTTGCAGGTCATTGCATTCAACAAAATAAACAATCTTTGCTAAGCAACACAGAAGAATTATCATTGTGCTGAAGTAACTTAGAGCTGTGTGTGTGCTTAAGTAATTAATTGTTTATGCATGTGCATGCACGCTCATGAGTGCGTGCATGTGAATGACGGTACATTAGTGATTAAAGGTCACAGTCTTTATCTGTGTAACCTTGCTCATCCAAGCACAGGATGATCCCTCCCAACATTCTCTCTCATCACTGTGACCTTCCCACAGTGTTCAGCGTCTCAGCTTCTCACAGCTGTGCTTCTCACACACATTTGCAATTGTATGCTTGTGAGGACAGTAATGGGCAAAATGGATTTCCTATCTGCACCTCAATCTTTACTATAACCTAATTCTAACATGACAAATCTTTGTTTTGTTTTGTTTTTTTGCTGCATCCCATATGGCAAGATCAATTATATTACAGCTCACAACATCCTAAACACACAGTATTTGTATTCACAGCCACTGTGTAAACTCATGAACAGAGACAAGAGGTAATGATTGTCCTTTTACACGCTTAGCTTATGACCCTTTTCATGGGTAGGGACATAGACACTGGGTTTTGTGTCGTCATTTATTCCTACTTTCATTGAAAAGGGCAATCTCAATGGACACAGTGAATAAACCAATGATGCAAGTGCAATAACAACTGGAATTTGGATGTTCTTTCCTATTTTGCATTGTAAATAGCTGGCATTTCATCTGAAAACAACAGATATCAGAAGGAGAATTTTAACACTGCAAGGATGATATAGCAAAGACTGGTTTGGTGACAGTTAACTGATCAGTTCAATATTTCTTTTTCTTTTTTTAACATTATTTTTTGGGGCATTTTGCCAAAGTGACGAGAGAGGGGAGATGGGCCACGGGTCAGACTTGAACCCAGTCCACAGCTTTCTAGACATGCGGCATGTGGTCACCTGCTCACTCCATGACCTAAAATGGAGCCACAGAAGTTTACTTTAAAATTATTATGCACAGCTACTTTCAGTACTATTGATATTTATTTAGACTCTTTTTTTCTCCAGTTGCACCTTCTCAGTTACCTTCAGTACTTACCTCCTCCAAATCATCAGTCTGTCTTTTAGACCCCATTCCTACAAGACTGCTCAAATAAGTCCTACCTTTAATTAATATGTCAAAATTAAATATGATCCTTTTCAGTAGGTTTCAGAGCTTATCATGGTACAGAAACAGCTTTAGGTAAGGTTACAAAGGATCTTCTTATGGCCTCTGACAGTGGACTCATTTCTGTGTTTGTCTTGCTGCCTCAGGGCAGTCTTCAATTCTGTTGACCATAACATTTTGTTACAGCAATTAGAGCATGCTGTAATAAAATGTATTACAGGTCCTACGCTGCAGTAGTTTGAATCATATCTATCTTAAAGACTCCAATTTGTTAATGTAAATTCACACACTGAGATTAATTATGGAGTTCCACAGGGTTCCGTGCTGGGACCAATTCTGTTTACATTATACATGCTTCCCTATCATTAGAAGGCCTTGCATACATTTTACTGCTATGCAGATGACACCCAACTTTATCTATCCATCAAGTCAGATAACACACACCAATTAGCTTAACTGCAGGAATGTCTTAAAGATATAAAGACCTGAATGACCTCTAATTTTCTGCTACTAAATTCTGATGAAACTGTGGTTATTGTACTCGGCCCTGAAAATCTTAGAAATATGGTATCTAGATGCTTACTCTGGATGGCATTATCTTGGCCTCCAGTAACACTGTGGGGAAACTTGGAGTTGTTTGTGACTAGAATTTGTTCTTCAATACACATATTAAACTAATATGTCCAAAATTAGAAGCACCCTGTCTGAGAATGATGCTGAAAAACTAGTTAATGCATTTATTACTTCTAGGCTGGACTACTATAGTTTGTTATTATGAGGCTGTCCTCCCTGAAAAGCCTTCAGTTAATCCAAATTTCTGCAGCAAGAGTCCTGACAGTGACTAGAAAGAGAGAGCATATCTCTCCTATATTGGCTTCTCTTCATTGGCTTCCTGTTAAATCCAGAATTAAATTTAAAATCCTGCTCCTCACATACAATAATCAGACTCCATCTTATCTTAATGACCATTATAGTACCATATCACCTCATTAGAGCACTTCGCTCTTGCACTGCAGGCTTACTTGCAGTGAAGAGGGGCCTTCAGTTTTCAGGCCCCTCTTCTATGGAACCAGCTTCCAGTTTGGATTCAGGAGACAGACACTATCTCTACTTTTAAGATTAGGCTTAAAACTTTCCTTTTTGATGAAGCATATAGTTAGGATTGGATTAGATTACCTTGAATGCTCCCTTAGTCATGCAGCAAAAGGTTTAGACTGCTGGGGGATTCCCATGATGCACTGAGTGCTTCTTCAGTCACCCTTTTCACTCACTAAGTGCTTATACACCTCTTTGCATTTAGTTATTTGTTATTATTAATCTCAACGTCTTTTCACCAGCATGTATTTGTCCTGTCTTTGATTATAAAGGAGTCTGGCCAGGGACATGACCGGGGTTTAGAAATCAGTGAGGTCCAGAATTTTTTCCTCTTAATGTTTGATAATAAAGATGTGCTTGTGCTCCAGTGACCTTTAAAAAAACCACGAGAGTTGAAATACAATCAAAAACATAAATTTTGAAAACTGTAAAGGACTTTATTTTCTTCCTCTTTTGCAGAAGCAACTTGTATATATAAAATTACTAAGCTGGTTACAGCCATAAATGTGACATTAAACCGGTCAGAGCAATGGAATGTGCCTCAGGGAATTGGGATTTAGACAGCTTACTATAGTGTAGGAGAAATCCTCATGATTTCCCACAGAATCAGTTAATTGTAGCAGTCAATATGCAATAAGAAATAATGTCTATGCATTTCCCTTTTCTTGTAAAACCAAGTGTTAGTTCACAACAGAGGCAGGTGGCAGGAAGTAAACATGGACAGTGACTGTGTAGCATTAGGAGTTATTTTTCATGATTGCCGATGTGATTTTATGCACCAAAAGCCTCAGAATGGGTATAAAATATTCAGGTTGATATCTTTAAGGTAGTCCTAGATTTAATTTGTTTGTTTATTTCCATATTATTAAATGACAATAGATTTTCATGTGTCATGTCTGCAGTTAGTGTCAACAAGCAATTAGCTTAGCTTAGCTTAGCATAAAGCAGGGAAAACGTTAACTGTACATACACTATTGTTAGGTGTTTAAACTATATAAAAACAGAAAGCTTCAGTGGCAGTTGCATATTTTAATGATCAGATAGCAGGAAGTGTTATAAGGATTTTGCTATTTTCAGTCAGTGCTGAATCTCTTAGGTGGGTACAGCACTGAAACTGAGACTATAGGGAGAAAAAAATCTGTAGGTGATTTTAGGAAATCTGCCTATTTCAAATATTACATCCAGGCTATTTCCATCTGACAATGCCATTGCTATGGAAATGTCACTGATATGCAATAGATCAGTGTTATATTTCAAAGTAGCATCCTTGACTCAGGGATTCTCAATAGGACTTCGATGATGATTCGATCTCGAGCCCTCGAAGTTCACATGTCAAAGTGTTGTTGGACAAAACACTGAAACCCAAATTTTCACTGATGCATCCATCGATGTGTGATAGATAGAGGTGCTCTATGCATAAAATATGGGCTGCATGAATGTGTGTGTGTGTGTGTGTGTGTGTGGATGGTCAAACTAGAAAAGTCCACTTATATTAATTGTCAAACAGGTATCGAACTTAGATCCAGACTTTCAGTGCAAATGTCTTAAACAGAATCTAAACATGAGTCGTTGTTTATTGGTGATTTTGTTTGATTGGAGCTTGGGTAACTTGGTTAATAGAGATATCCAACATGGACTTAAAGGTGCCTAGTGCTTCCTTTAACAGTGCAACAGTGCAGTAACATTTATTCAGCAGTGGTCCTGCAGCTCATGCATGATTTTATATAACAGCTGTTAACTGACTTTCAGCTATTAGTGTTCATTCCTAGATGACTAACAGTAGTTATTTTTTCTGTTTGTGTGTATGAAACTCGTCATACATCTGCCACAGAGTAAGCCAAACACATCGTTTACAAGCGATGAAAAATCAGGCTAGTGTTTGAAGTAGCATTAACACTTGAGGAAATTTCCCTTGTTAGTCGAGCACGGAGGTGAGTGATTGAGATGCCAGACGCAGTGGCAACCTAGATTCAGCCATCCATTTGACTAGAGCACCTACTGCCACTGCGTTGTTTGAGAAGACAGGCCTTACGTCAGCACAGTACGAAGCAATGCAGTCACACACACATCACACTGATATCAAGGCGGTTTTCATACCTTACTCAAAAGGAAACAAACACTGGTTTTATAATGCATCTGGAGATTAAGCACCAAACAATAAAGGCCTTGTTTGTGAGGCTTGCTTTTGAATGTCATCCAAATGTTGTTTAAACATAAACAAAAAGTCAATGAAATGGAAAACCTCATGCATCTGATTATTGCTCTTTGAACTTAATTAAATTTCAGTCAAAGAACATTTGATTTGATGTTACTGGTTGGATAAAGATCTTTCACAAGATGTTTGGCTTTAGTTTGTCAAAGGCTAACGCAATTCTCATAAGTATATAAATCAAAGTATGTGATTGTTGTTTGCTCTTGCTTTCCTAGATCCTAAATTCGTGTCTTTTTATGCTGTCCTAAGGTCCACCCAGCAGACAGATAAGATGAGGTAAGATAATTGTGTCTTCACAACATTCACAACGGCCTATACGACATTATAACCACGCAAAAAACTAAACAGATATTCATTACGCATTTCCTGTGTCTCTTAACTCTTTGTTGTGTCCTCTGTCTTGTAAATGGAGCCAATTTAATGGAGTTACAGTTACTTGGAATTATTTGGGAATTTTTTTTTGGGGGGGGGGGGGGGGGCTACTTGGGAGGATTTGCAAGAACATGTAAGAGCTAGGTAGGATGTAGTTTATTTCTTAGAGACACGAGTGCAAGAAACATATTTAATCAGAGCAGACAGACTAATCTGAACTAAATGGGCTGCAAATCTGTTAATATAAAAATATGAATTTTTGCAGCAATCAAGAAGCTGAAATACAACACATGTGAAAATACGCTCTCTTTCAATTCTAAGGTTTCACATTTACAAAAAAAATACTAAATCTGAAAATCCAAGGTGTGCTCCTTCTTAGATTATTGCTTTAAACTTCAGAAAACTTGAGGTCTTGAGGTCAAGTTCACTGATATTCTCAGGTGATGCACTGCTTCAGCCACAGAACCTGTGCACCTTGCAATCACTGAGTCATCAATAGAAGTGTGCTACAGTTAAGTTTGAGGATATATCTGTCCAAACTCTTAAGCCTGACCTATATTGAATCATGCAAGAGGAAAATGATCACTAGAAGACAATTCTCTGATTCCCTTATACAGTGGGGCAAAAAAGTATTTAGTCAGCCACCGATTGTGCAAGTTCCCCCACCTAAAATGATGACAGAGGTCAGTAATTTGCACCAGAGGTACACTTCAACTGTGAGAGACAGAATGTGAAAAAAAAATCCATGAATCCACATGGTAGGATTTGTAAAGAATTAATTCGTAAATCAGGGTGGAAAATAAGTATTTGGTCAATAACAAAAATACAACTCAATACTTTGTAACATAACCTTTGTTGGCAATAACAGAGGTCAAACGTTTACTATAGGTCTTTACCAGGTTTGCACACACAGTAGCTGGTATTTTGGCCCATTCCTCCATGCAGATCTTCTCGAGAGCAGTGATGTTTTGGGGCTGTCGCCGAGCAACACGGACTTTCAACTCCCGCCACAGATTTTCTATGGGGTTGAGGTCTGGAGACTGGCTAGGCCACTCCAGGACTTTCAAATGCTTCTTACGGAGCCACTCCTTTGTTGCCCGGGCGGTGTGTTTTGGATCATTGTCATGTTGGAAGACCCAGCCTCGTTTCATCTTCAAAGTTCTCACTGATGGAAGGAGGTTTTGGCTCAAAATCTCACGATACATGGCCCCATTCATTCTGTCCTTAACACGGATCAGTCGTCCTGTCCCCTTGGCAGAAAAACAGCCCCATAGCATGATGTTTCCACCCCCATGCTTCACAGTAGGTATGGTGTTCTTGGGATGCAACTCAGTATTCTTCTTCCTCCAAACACGACGAGTTGAGTTTATACCAAAAAGTTCTACTTTGGTGTCATCTGACCACATGACATTCTCCCAATCCTCTGCTGTATCATCCATGTGCTCTCTGGCAAACTTCAGACGGGCCTGGACATGCACTGGCTTCAGCAGCGGAACACGTCTGGCACTGCGGGATTTGATTCCCTGCCGTTGTAGTGTGTTACTGATGGTGACCTTTGTTACTTTGGTCCCAGCTCTCTGCAGGTCATTCACCAGGTCCCCCCGTGTGGTTCTGGGATCTTTGCTCACCGTTCTCATGATCATTTTGACCCCACGGGATGAGATCTTGCGTGGAGCCCCAGATGGAGGGAGATTATCAGTGGTCTTGTATGTCTTCCATTTTCTGATGATTGCTCCCACAGTTGATTTTTTCACACCAAGCTGCTTGCCTATTGTAGATTCACTCTTCCCAGTCTGGTGCAGGTCTACAATACTTTTCCTGGTGTCCTTCGAAAGCTCTTTGGTCTTGGCCATGGCGGAGTTTGGAGTCTGACTGTTTGAGGCTGTGGACAGGTGTCTTTTATACAGATGATGAGTTCAAACAGGTGCCATTCATACAGGTAACGAGTGGGGGACAGAAAAGCTTCTTACAGAAGACGTTACAGGTCTGTGAGAGCCAGAGATTTTCCTTGTTTGAGGCGACCAAATACTTATTTTCCACCCTAATTTACGAATAAATTCTTTACAAATCCTACCATGTGAATTCATGGATTTTTTTTTCACATTCTGTCTCTCACAGTTGAAGTGTACCTCTGGTGCAAATTACTGACCTCTGTCATCATTTTAAGTGGGGGAACTTGCACAATCGGTGGCTGACTAAATACTTTTTTGCCCCACTGTAGATGGTGCACTGGCTCATTTAAAGTCCTGATCTCAACCTGACTGAAATGCTGCAATGAGGTAATAAGAGAGCTATGCATAAACAAATTCCTGTAAACCTTAATAAATGGAAGAAATCTTGCAAAGAAGGGTTTGGTATAAATTCTCCACAAACATTTAACCCAAGAAATAACATAAAGGAATAATATGGTGAAGCCCTGATGACTAACAGTATGATTTCCATGTATTACTGCTATTTCCTCTGCATGTTGTGTTTCTTATCTAAAGACAGCAGTTGGGTGGGAGGCTTGGCAGTGCTAACATGAATTTGATGTCCCAAGTGTTCATCTAAATGGTAATTTAATTCAATACAGCTTTAAAGGCCTTTTTAACCAGCTACCAATCCAGGTCAAGGGATACACAGACAAGGGATTGTAGGAGAAAGAAAAACTATTAAACACAAATGTTTAAAGATTACAAGACAAATGCTAAAAATCAGAAAGCTGATTAAAGTAACTTTCAAAGTAGTGCATGTAATAGCTGCATTAAGCATCTACAGTCATGCTACCAGTTCGGTCACTGCCTGATCCATACCAGAAACCCAATTTGTCCTAGTTTGCAAAGTCCACGATGAACCTTACCTGTGTTTGTGCAGGGAACCATGTTCGTTCTTATTTTGATAATAAATAAAACATAGACCTGATATCCACTTCCACCAGCTCATCCAGGAGGACACCAATGGTGTCCCCAGTTCTGCCCAAAAAATATACTCTCTCCAACATGTCCTCGCCACGCTGTCCATTATGTGTAGACATTGGTTCATCCTTTGAGTTAGGTGCCTATGATTGATTATAAATCACTGATTCATAGATCAGTGTTATGTGGCTTAACAAACAAACTGAAAATTGTCAGGGACCAGGAATGGACTGAAAATGTGTGAAAAATCAGCCAATATTGAAAAACTGCCACAAAAGCTGGAAAACAATTTCCTGAGAAAGCTTTAAAAAATATACTAGAAAATCTGTCTCTCTAAGGAAATGACAGGTGGCTTATAAATTGTTAGCAAACTTTTTCCTGCAACTGTAAGACAAACACAATAAAGCACAATGGATTCGTTTCTGTTTGTTTGTTTCTTGGACCGCATGGTGGAACAGTGGAAAGCACTGCTACCTCACAGCCAGAAGGTCCTGGGGTTTGAATCCACCATCTGGCTGGGGCCTTTCTGTGTGGAGTCTGCATGTCCTCCATGGGTACTCCAACTTGCTCTCACAGATCAAAGACATGCAGTTAGTGGACTTCGGTTAGTTGGCGATTCTAAATTGTCCACAGATGTGAATGGCTATCTGCTTCTCTGTGTCAGCCTAGCTAGTGACCTGTCCAGGGTGTACCCTCTAACCCTATGGGAGCTGGGATGGGCTCCAGCCCTCCCCAGACCCTGATTTAATTTAAAAGATAATTTGTTTCCATGCCAATCAGTACAAAGCTGATAAATAACTGGAAATGTTGAATTACGATACCTGAAGATATTTCCAGGCAACATTTAAACCTCAAGAGAGATAAGGCAATGTCCAGCAGACAGAAAGGTCAATGCGGAGTCTCCAGAGAAATTGTGAATGTAGTGAAGTCAAGTCAGATATGTATTGCATAGTTCACAGAACTATTTTTTAACCTTCTTGTTGGCCACACAGTCAAAATGTACTTTTCAAATGTCTGTTAGTTTAGGCTTGAAATTAACTCCGGCACATCAACAAATGCTACAAATGTCTTTATAAAACGAATGCCAGCTAGTTAGTAAGTAAAGGCTCCCTTTCTGGTATGTATGTAATTCATCCACATCCACACACTTTTGTTGTGGCTTCACCCATTTCCCACAGCCTGATGACGACACACAGCGTCAGTCTGCATCTAAAAACAACAAAGCACCTAGGATGGCTATGTAAGGATTAACATAATGGCTCCGATGAGACGCTCATACACACAAACACACACACACATCCACGTGCATTTGTGAGTGACAACTTGGCATCGTCTCCCAGCATCATACTGTGAGCTCTCCTCAGCGTAGCAGCCTCAATCTGTTAAGCAAAGACGTCAATGTGTGAAGTTTCCTGGCACTGAAGATCGCGCCAGCACTGAGGATGCTCATCACTCTCTCACACACACACGACATCACAGTACACTAATATGGAAAATGCAGACAGATAATGGAATGGAAGGGGTGTTATATACCCCTTATTTCTATTTTTATTAGATTTCATCATTTTAATGATAATAAATACATTTACATATATGTCAAAGTATTTATTTAAACTAACATTTCCTCATTATAATAAGGAACTACTGCGTAATATAAAAAAAATAAAGGTACATCATAGACTTTAAAGCCATCATATGACATAAACATGAAAATACAATGTGAACTCGTAGCAGTGTAGTGTAATATTGACCCGGTGAAATGGTCCCACAGACGCTGTCAAACCACAACAGCAGTAGACAACTTACAAACTAAACCAACACAAACACTGCTAACCAGCAATTAGCAAAAGCTGCTATTTCGGTCTCACACCTCCTGTCCTGGGATTCAAAATCCACAGGACACCCCTGTGAAAATCAATCCCCTCATTACCAGCTTCTTCCGCATCCTTTCATATTTTCACACCAAAGTTGAATCATCTTCCTCAAAAGGAAAAGAATAAGCTATTTTTGTAATCAAGCCTTTGGTTTTTTTCTTAATTACTTTTTTCCTCTCTCACTCTAATTTTAGCACTTTTTTCCTCACTTCAGGGCTGATGAGTCAGGATAAGTGGTGGCAGCTTTTCCTCCCTCACACAAACACACACACATCACACTGGAGAGAGACGTTGTGAGTCAATCTGTGCGAGCATCTAGTGTTCCTTCTTTATCCTTGCAGTTCTCAGGACACACACACACACACACTGAGCTATAGATGCGCGCTGTGTTGTTTGCGTCATCTTCTATTTTCCACTGCTCCCGCTCTGATGTACGCTCAGTCTCCTTTTGCCTCTGAGCGCACTGAATTATTTGTTCGCTTGTATTCAGTGCAGAAGTTCACTGCCTTGAACCCGGCTTTGGGAAAATGACCAGATGAGGGAAACAAACTAATATTAAAAATGCACAAGTCAGTAAGTCAGTAACATATGAGATGAATCAAGCGCTCGACAGCACAATCATCAAGCCTTACTTCCAAAATTTAAAATATACATACAAATTATTTTGTAAATGGAACCTGGCCTCCCCATAGGAGGATCACAAAGTTAAATGTGTATGCATCCACATGACTAGCTTTCAGAATGCATATGGTAAACTCCATCAATGAAACAAATCTGCATTGTATATTGTACAACCAAGGGGGATAGACTGAAAATCTGCTTTTTTATTATTTCAGAATATGCTTTAATAATTGAAAAGCAGTATCCATTCATATTTCTATTCCACACCATACTGCAGTTTAAACTGGACAAGGCGATGCTGGCTTTTTACTTGGCCTTTGAAATTTAAATCTCTACTCCCTACTGTTATTTTAACAGAATCGATGCACAATAAACAATATACTGTGCAAAAGTCTTAAAACACTCATTATATATCTACTTTTTAATATATGCAGGAAAATGAGAAAAAGGAAAATTGACTTTGTGAAACATGTGCAAACATACATAAAAATATAATATATGAAGAAAGAAAACAGTTGCAGCCTGAACTCTCCTGAGCAAGCTTTCTTGTAGATCCTTTTAAGTAGTCTTCAGGAATACTTCCTCAGGCTTCTTGAAGGACATTCAAAGCTCTTTCTTGGGATACTGGCTGTCTTTTGTTCTGTCAAGAGAGCTGCTATCTGCTGCTTAAATGATATTGAGGTTGACAGTGTGTTTTGCTGTCCAGGTTTGCTTTGCCTGGATAGATTATAGCACTGGAAATGTATTTGGCACCATTGTCATGTTGACAAATTAAGCCACTGCCAATCATATGATTGCAGATGGTATTGCATGGTGGATTAAGACCTAATTGTACTTTTCTGTGCTTATAATTCCATCTGACACAATCCCAATAGGCATTTACTGAAACACATCGCCAGATCACAACAGAATGGGGGGAAAAAACAAAGAAAAGCTGCAAAAAATGTAAAGATAGGTAAGGTAAGGATAACTTCTACATCATAGGCATCGCCATAAAAGATAAAAGAATAATTTATTAAATAAAAAACATAGCTGATAGCTGAGGGAGGGGCTGCTGAAGGATGTGCCTGGCCTTGCAGTAAATGATAGAGTAGATCCTGAAGACCAGCGTCCTGAAGTGGGTGAGTATTGCCGTGCCAGAGGATTCCTGGGAACCACAGGGAGAAAATACTAGATAAGCATAAGCAGAAACCATGAATAAACGCTAAAGACTTGGTGGCCTCACACTAACGCAGGTTAGCAGAAGAGCTGGCAAAAACTCGTTGACAGCGCTGGTCTTAAATACTGGCAGCCCAAATTACCAGCAGGTGCAGATCGTGGGTAGAAAGAGGTAGCTCTGCCCAGAGGTGAAAACTCCAGTTCAATGGAAAAACACAGCCACTCACCTGGACTACAGAATTATTAGGCAAGTTGTATTTTTGAGGAATAATTTTATTATTGAACAACAACCATGTTCTCAATGAACCCAAAAAACTCATTAATATCAAAGCTGAATGTCTTTGGAAGTAGTTTTTAGTTTGTTTTTAGTTTGAGCTATTTTAGGGGGATATCTGTGTGTGCAGGTGACTATTACTGTGCATAATTATTAGGCAACTTAACAAAAAACAAATATATACCCATTTCAATTATTTCTTTTTACCAGTGAAACCAATATAACATCTCCACATTCACAAATATACATTTCTGACATTCAAAAACAAAACAAAAACAAATCAGCGACCAATATAGCCACCTTTCTTTGCAAGGACACTCAAAAGCCTGCCATCCATGGATTCTGTCAGTGTTTTGATCTGTTCACCATCAACATTGCGTGCAGCAGCAACCACAGCCTCCCAGACACTGTTCAGAGAGGTGTACTGTTTTCCCTCCTTGTAAATCTCACATTTGATGATGGACCACAGGTTCTCAATGGGGTTCAGATCAGGTGAACAAGGAGGCCATGTCATTAGTTTTTCTTCTTTTATACCCTTTCTTGCCAGCCACGCTGTGGAGTACTTGGACGCGTGTGATGGAGCATTGTTCTGCATGAAAATCGTGTTTTTCTTGAAGGATGCAGACTTCTTCCTGTACCACTGCTTGAAGAAGGTGTCTTCCAGAAACTGGCAGTAGGACTGGGAGTTGAGCTTGACTCCATCCTCAACCCGAAAAGGCCCCACAAGCTCATCTTTGATGATACCAGCCCAAACCAGTACTCCACCTCCACCTTGCTGGAGCTCTCTGCCCTTTACCAATCCAGCCACGGGCCCATCCATCTGGCCCATCAAGACTCACTCTCATTTAATCAGTTACAGAGATGCACATCACCTAATATGCTTAATTGGTAGTAGGCTTTCGAGCCTATACAGCTTGGAGTAAGACAACATGCATGAAGAGGATGATGTGGACAAAATACTCATTTGCCTAATAATTCTGCACTCCCTGTATAACATCCTGCCTGTCGGCAGGGGCATCGGAGGGGCTCCTGAAGCATGGGCCTTTCAGCAGATGGGGGAATGGATCCCGCCCAAAGGCTCAGACACTGCACCACTGCGTGCACATGGAGTATGTAATGAAGTGTAGAACACCTTATAGCACCTTGCATGCCCATGTGATGTCATGAGATTAAGATCTTGAAAGCAGTTGTACATTTATAAACATTTATTCATTGTAAGTTTAGGCATTTCTCTGCTAAAGAGCTATTGTCCTCTGCTTCTGTATTACAGCTTTCCAATGAAGCTTCTAAAGTTGCTGTTACACAGTAAGATATTACAGCTGTTTATTCAATATATACAAGTACGAGTCTGGCCAATCGTTTTTCCCAGTAAGCAGCGTGTGTGCTATTTTTAAAAGCTCCTCTCTTATTTGAGAGAAATACTCATGTAGACTGTGTTGTTATGACAGGAAGCTATGGCTTTCATGGGAAACACAGTAGTACATAAACTGGTGTTTTTGATTTGCTTTGTGGTTATGCAAATACGTGCATACTGGTTGTAAGTGTCAGCTTTAATAAGATTAACATGTTACCACAGAGACGCCATTTAGTGCCAAAACTTAATTAACAATGGGAATGGGAAATGAAATGAACACGAGCTTGTGTCCACATGTGACGTCAGCAGACTAATGTGAAATGTTTCCAACTCAGTCCTGTGCCTGGAAATGAAGACACTCTATAAAGAAAGGTTGCCCCCACAGTCAGCAAGCGCAATCTGTGTTCCTTGGCGAAGACAGGTGGCAGAGCAAAGTGGTGGCGTGGTCCAGCACTGCTGTGGAAATGTACCTGTTTTTTATTTCCATTTCCCATAATTCATTCATAGTACACGAAGGCGTAAACAGCAAGCATGCCAGTGTTCTACCCAGAGGCATGTAGGGAACAAATGATAATCAGAACACCACACAAACCTGATCCACTCCAGAAGAAATTCAACTTTCTCTTTTAATTGGCAGCGTGCACGAAAGAAAAATTCCAACTGTACTTTACTGAACTTGCTTCTCACCCACATACCAATCTATTTCCCTTAAATGATTTTTCTTCTTTCTGCAGAACTCGTCAAGGCTTCCTTGGAAGTGAATTACATTTCAAGTGATGCACCCTGGAACACGTCTTATTCGCAATTAGTGACGTGTGAGGAGTATGGAACGAAGTGCTTCGAATCCAGTTTTGTACTTATTTAACAGCATGTTCCACTTAGAGATTAATGGCAGTTTCATTGTCTTTCTCTCAAATAACGTCAAGTCCCACTTTTTCTAAAGCCTGACATACATTAACAGTTCCTTACCAGCAGCTTTTCACAAAAAATCTTATGAGCCAGGGCTGAGCGAGAGAGACACTTGCAGGAGGAGAAGCATGTTGTCACTGATTTGGCTTGAAGATCCCATTAACCTTAGTGATCACCTGTAAATTTGCTTTCAATTAGTGCAATCTGGAAACAAGTTAGAATGATATGCTGTTCATTATCCACAGAATTTAATGTGCTATCCTAGAATTTATTCATTTTCTTAATTTTCTTGGCGTGTTGTTGAGTGTAGTGGAGCCTATTCCAGGTAAAATAATGTATTTTTAATATGAATATTTTTAAACCCTGTTTTTATTTAAAGTGAAGTTTTGTGCTGATTGGTTTCACACTCTCCGCTCTCATCAGTATTACTCTGATACAAACACAGTTAGCAGTTAGCTGGTAAAAGCAGTCAGACATGTGCAGCTAAGAAGCCTTATATCCTTGAAAAGCTTAAAAACTGGGATCGCCACACCGGGTTACTCCATTTGGCAGGTTTTATGCCAGATGTCCTTCCTCACACAAGCCCCAAAGGAGATTTGTGTCTCCGTTTAGAAGTATTAAACATAAACTAATTAGCCACATTGTTAAAATTACCAACAAGTGAACAGCACTGATTATATTGTTATAATATAATATGAAATATCAGGCAATATATGGGGGTATCAGATTTTTCAGTTATAAAATACCATGTATCAGTCAGGCTCTAGCAGAAACTGGTATTTTTATATTGTTAAGGTTGGGCAACACATTTGATGATTTGTATTCATAGTTTGTTTGCACTGACCCCAAAACATCAGTGAATGAAGAACAAAGTTGTCACATTTCTTATTTGTATTGCTTGTAAAATATGACTCAATCTCCTAAATATTTTATGCATTGAAAGTATTATATACAACCTCATAATGCTGTTTTAGCACTGGTCATAAATCACCATCTATTCAGCTGTGTGTCTCTGCAGGCTGCATGAAAGCTGCAACTCAAACACCCACACTTTGTTTATCTGATGACAGATGAAACATCTGTGCCTCAGATCTCACCCTCGTCCTCTTCAAACAGGAGTGGGCTTACATAAACCCAGGGGCAGGCTTTTACCCTCAGGGTTAACTTCATCACACATGGAAAAATAGCTTTTAGGCTAAATATGGGTTTATGAGTTTGAATACATTAAGCTATTGTTCCCAAATCTTTGTGTTTCACCACAGCAAAAACTGAGACATAATCATCAAGTGAGCTTATCACTGTTACTGTATTGTGAGTGAGTGGAGGTGTGTGTGTTTCAGTAATTACTGCTGTGTTTGACTTCCACCCATAACACCAGCTCAGCAAAACACAGTGTACCGTTCCTTCAGCCACACAGATAGACAGACAAACAGAAAAACAGATGACAATAGGCCAACAACAACAAACTGACCAAATGCTGCCTGTGGATGAATCACTTAGTTTGACTCTAGCAAAACCACATGCACGAGGCTCTTTAGCACGTGAAACACACATACCAGTACATAACCAGAGAACACACAGAGGTATCATTTAAATATGCAAACATGCATACCCTGCTTTACTATACATTTTACTCTAAATAGGACGACCAAGAGCACTGATTTCACTTTACAGAACCAGTAAATGCTGCATATACAATCATGTTTACAAACCATACAATCCACACTTTTATCTTTGATTTTGGCCTCAACGTACTCATAAAGGAACTTAGTAGAAACAGGGGACCAACTGTTACATAGTCGACTTCTTTCACAACTAGGGTTTCCAAAAAAATAAAGTAAAAAAACAATCCTTAGATTTTAATCAGTACTAAATTTAATATTTAATTACAATATTCATTTGCAACAACATCAAAACAAACATTGCTGTCTTTGCCTCCTCCAGCTGGATCGAATTTCACATAATTTCACTGCAGACAGAAAGGCACACCTCATCTCCTTACTAACAACTAAAGTATGGTTAACGTTCATAACACTGAAAACTTTAGGAGGAAGTCAAAGAGGTCATCTAAAGCTCATGTTTCAACAACAGTTATCCTAAATGCAGCTAATGTTAACATGCACACATGTTAACATTAGCTGACATTAGCTGTTTTGCTAGTAGCAATTACCAATCACTAGCATTAGCCACCTGTTATCATTAGCATAGTAGCTAGCAGACTGCAAGTATTGAACCCTTACTTCTCTTGTTGCAAGATGAGGTTAAAATCTTCTCTGTGGTATGAGAAATGGTATCAAATATTGTGTATTTTCCTGGTTATTGGTATGGATTTGGACATTTTAGTATTGCGGCAACCCTGTCACAAAGTCAGGCTGTATAACTTCTTAAAAGGACTCAGATACAAGCCGATGAGTCAGTGAAGCTCACGACTGTTGAATGACAGTCGTGAGCTTGATGTGAGTTGTTGACGGTATCCTGAACTTTTCTGTTGATAAGCGCTGCTGTTTCTGTGTGTTAGAGCCATGACTTTAGGAGATAAGGCTAAAGGTATCTCACCACCTACTTAAAAGCCAACTGGGCAGCCAATGTATTCAAGGTGGTGGGGTAACGTAGTGACTTTCACAAATTGGGGCATGCATCTATGTATTTTCAATGGATTAATTATAAATGTATCAGAATACATCAATTTATTGGAAGCTGTAAGTACACACTACAGGGAGTGCAGAATTATTAGACAAATGAGTATTTTGTCCACATCATCCTCTTCATGCATGTTGTCTTACTCCAAGCTGTATAGGCTCGAAAGCCTACTACCAATTAAGCATATTAGGTGATGTGCATCTCTGTAATGAGAAGGGGTGTGGTCTAATGACATCAACACCCTATATCAGGTGTGCATAATTATTAGGCAACGTCCTTTCCTTTCGCAAAATGGGTCAAAAGAAGGACTTGACAGGCTCAGAAAAGTCAAAAATAGTGAGATATCTTGCAGAGGGATGCAGCAGTCTCAAAATTGCAAAGCTTCTGAAGCGTGATCATCGAACAATCAAGCGTTTCATTCAAAATAGTCAACAGGGTCGCAAGAAGCGTGTGGAAAAACCAAGGCGCCAAATAACTGCCCATGAACTGAGAAAAGTCAAGCGTGCAGCTGCCAAGATGCCACTTGCCACCAGTTTGGCCATATTTCAGAGCTGCAACATCACTGGAGTGCCCAAAAGCACAAGGTGTGCAATACTCAGAGACATGGCCAAGGTAAGAAAGGCTGAAAGACGACCACCACTGAACAAGACACACAAGCTGAAACGTCAAGACTGGGCCAAGAAATATCTGAAGACTGATTTTTCTAAGGTTTTATGGACTGATGAAATGAGAGTGAGTCTTGATGGGCCAGATGGATGGGCCCGTGGCTGGATTGGTAAAGGGCAGAGAGCTCCAGCAAGGTGGAGGTGGAGTACTGGTTTGGGCTGGTATCATCAAAGATGAGCTTGTGGGGCCTTTTCGGGTGGAGGATGGAGTCAAGCTCAACTCCCAGTCCTACTCCCAGTTTCTGGAAGACACCTTCTTCAAGCAGTGGTACAGGAAGAAGTCTGCATCCTTCAAGAAAAACATGATTTTCATGCAGGACAATGCTCCATCACACGCGTCCAAGTACTCCACAGCGTGGCTGGAAAGAAAGGGTATAAAAGAAGAAAAACTAATGACATGGCCTCCTTGTTCACCTGATCTGAACCCCATTGAGAACCTGTGGTCCATCATCAAATGTGAGATTTACAAGGAGGGAAAACAGTACACCTCTCTGAACAGTGTCTGGGAGGCTGTGGTTGCTGCTGCACGCAATGTTGATGGTGAACAGATCAAAACACTGACAGAATCCATGGATGGCAGGCTTTTGAGTGTCCTTGCAAAGAAAGGTGGCTATATTGGTCGCTGATTTGTTTTTGTTTTGTTTTTGAATGTCAGAAATGTATATTTGTGAATGTGGAGATGTTATATTGGTTTCACTGGTAAAAATCAATAATTGAAATGGGTATATATTTGTTTTTTGTTGAGTTGCCTAATAATTATGCACAGTAATAGTCACCTGCACACACAGATATCCCCCTAAAATAGCTCAAACTAAAAACAAACTAAAAACTACTTCCAAAAACATTCAGCTTTGATATTAATGAGTTTTTTGGGTTCATTGAGAACATGGTTGTTGTTCAATAATAACATTATTCCTCAAAAATACAACTTGCCTAATAATTCTGCACTCCCTGTAATTAGAGTATATTTGTGAGCACAATATTCTTCATTTCTATTATACAATCTCAAAAAAAAAAACTGTTTGTACCTTTAAATTAACCTCTTAGAATATTGTCATATTTCTTGAAGTAAGTTATGTCATCATGTTAAAGGTACCATGAAGGGTTCTTGCACAACTACTAATGCATCACTTTAATGGTCATTTTAGTAAACAAAGGGAAAGATTATTATGAGAGCGCTGTACTGTACTGTTAAAAAAAAGGGAAGTAGCAGGCAGTAAATGTGTGAGGACTTGAGGGGGAGGTGGTCCTGGAGCTGTGATGAAAGAAACAGAAAAAGAAACGCATCAGCAAATGAAAGCTCCGCCTCACCTATTGTGATCTATGAGCTTTATCACTCGTTCTCACAGTTTTTCCCGGTCCCACATTCTTGCCGTGCCTCTCAGAGTGTACATTGTATAAATCACTGGCACATAAACAAACATACATACATAGTTCAGATACATGTTCCTTTTGGCCACCATGGACGCTTCCACAGATCATATGTCACCGCACCAACAATAACTTTCACATACAGCATCACGTGGTTGACCATAACTCTACGCTGAGTAGAGTTGTGGCAAAAACATGTTTGTACTATATCTCCTCTGCACAAACAGCACCATAAAGGGCATTTCCTTGGGATGTCCAATATGAAGAAGAAAGTGTACTTTATTGGTCCCCGTGGGGAAAATCCCTCTCTGCATTTAACCCATTCACTCAGTGAAGCAGTGGGCAGCCTCTGGGCGCCCGGGGAGCAGTGTGTAGGGACGGTACCTTGCTCAGGGGTACCTCAGGGTAGCTGTTCAGGGGAATCGAACCCCCGACCTTCCGATCATGGGGCCACCACTCTACCTACTGAGCTATCCCTGCCCTGAGTGTACGCTCATAAAGTTCCTGTCTTAATGTTAAAGAGAAATTCTTGATATGCCCCAGCGTTATGACTCTGTTGGGATTTCTTTGGAACTGTGACACATTTGCCCAATAAGGACAAACGTCTGTACAGTGTAGGACAGCCCAGACATAGAGATTCATTGGATTTTCTTTTTATTGCTGCTTCTGATAAGTGATCATATGGGTTTAAAAAAATAATAATTTTTTATTGTGTTCTTGATTAGGTAGAACAATGTAGTGGTAACAGCAGAATGATTTTCAGTCTTTCAGACTCAGTTATTTTTTTATCATATAAGTTGATGTACAGTCATGTGACAAAGAAAGTACACCCGCTTTTAATGCTGTGACAAGAGTAGGAACTGAAAGCTGAAGTCTAAAGCTATGGAAGAGGCTACCATCAGAAATTCACCGTCATTACCTTCATCCTGTAGATTCTTATTTTCTTATATATCATAAAATCATTCACTTAAGTCAAGGTGCGGCAAACCATTCCTGCCAAGCTATGGAGAAATATTTGAATCTGTCCACATCATCAAGTGATCCTGACTTTGAGAACCATGATACAAATACATCGCCAAAAGTATTCAAGCTCCCCTCCAAATAATTTAACTCATTGTTTCAATCACTTCCATGGCAACAGATTTATAAAATCAAGTACCTTGGCCTGCGACAGACTGGCGACCTGTCCAGGGTGTACCCTGCCTCTCGCCCTATGACAGCTGGGATAGGCTCCAGCGCCCCCCGCGACCCTGAAAAGGATAAGCGGAAGCGAATGGATGGATGGATGGAAGTACCTTGGCATGCAGAAAGAATGGGTTCCTCTCAGCAGCTCAGTGAATTCCAGCATGGTGATAAGATAGGATGTCACCTGTGCAACCAGTACCCTTGTGAAATTTCCTTGCTACTAAATATTCTATAGTCAGCTGTTAGTAGCATTATAACAAACTATAAGCAACTGGGAATGACAGCAACACAGCCACAAAGTGGTAGCCCACGGAAAATCACAAAGCGGGGTTATGCTGAGCCGCATAGTGCGCAGAGGTCGCAAACTTTCTGCAGAGTCAATCCCTACAGACCTCAAAACTTCATCTGGCCTTCAGATTAGAACAAGAACAGTGTGTAGAGATTTTCATGACATGGGATTTCATTCCTGGGCAGCTGCATGCAGCTGCATGCAGCTGCAAGTCTTACATCATTGAGTGCAATGCAAAGCATCAGGTGCAGCAATAAAGATAGCTTCTCTATCTGGCAGTCTGATGGATCAGTCTATGTTTGGTTGTTGCCAAAAGAACAGTACTTGTCTGACTGCATTGTGCCATGTGTAAAGTTTGGTGGAGAGGGGATTATGGTGTGGGGTTGTTTTTCAAGAGTTGGACTGGGGCCCTTAGTTCCAGTGAAAGGAACCCTTAAAGCTTCAGCATACCAAGACATTTTGGACAATTTCATGTTCCCAACTTTGTAGGAACAGTTTGGGGATGGCTCCTTCCTGTTCCAACTTGACAGCAGTGCACAAAGCAAGCTCCATTAAAACATGGATGAGTGAGTTTGGTCTGGAAGAACTTGACTGGCCTGCACAGACTCCTGACTTCAACCTGACAGAAACCTTGTGGATGAATTAGAACAGAAACTGTGAGCCAGGCCTTCTTGTCCAACATCAGTGTCTAACCTCACAAATTTACTGCTGGAAGAAGGATAAAAAATTCCCATTAACACAATCCCAAACCTTGTGGAAAGACTTTTCAGAAGAGTTGAAGCTGTTATATCAGGAAAGGATGGGCCGACATCATATTAAACCCTATGGATTAAGAATGGGATGTCACTCAAGTTCATAAGTGGGATGGCAGAGGAGCGAATACTTTTGGCAGCATTTCGCTCCCATTTGTAACTTTAATTTCTCTTAAATTTCTAATTATTGTGAATGACTGAATTCTACATTAATTAATTGGATTTTAAACAAAAATATGTCATAAGGATGAAGAGTCGTCAAACCAGTTAGGAGGTAAACCACACCAGCATTGTTTTAAGTTCTCTTTTCAAAATTATTCTTTTTTTAATCCTCCTTAGGAAAATAAATGTAACACAACTTCACTCTAATAACATTATTCCAGCTCCTGTTCATTAAACTTCAAAGACACCACATCCCATCCGTCTATCCATCCATCCTCTGAGCATTCAGGTCCAGGTTGCAGAAGCAGCATTGACATCAGAGATTCCCTCCCACACTTTGGCCACCTCTTCCAGCTATTCTGAGAAGACAGCCAGCCAGGAGGCATAATCTCTTCATTGTATCCTGGATCTGCCCCAGGGACATGCCCAATGCATCCTAGTCAGATGCTCCAATTTCAATGTGGAGGAATAGCAAGCTGTAGTCTGAGTCCTCCCCAAATGATCCTCCTTTTCACTGTAGCTCTAAGGGCCTAATCTGTGTCATTGATTTTACATTGCATTACCATTATTTAATAATCATACATTAAAAAACATTGTTAAACCCACTAACTCAGTGACTACAACATGGCAGAGGTTGTGAAAACACCTGCATAAATTATCACAAATTACCAATTCCAGTGTAGATCATATTACACTGTTTGTGTAGAACATAAGCAATGTGATTATAAAGCAGTGTGGGGAAATCAGCCGTAAAAAGCAGCAGCCAGCAGATTATATGACAGCGCGATTCAGCCTCCTGCAGAGTATCTTTATGCATCTACTTAGTATCAGGTAGAGCAATGTCAGCAAGGTTTTTTTTTTATTATTTACCAAGATAAAGAGCACATTGGACATCACTGGCAAATTTTGCCCTCCTTAATAACTCATCTATGTTTAAAAAAATGCCCTGTCATACTTGGAGTGCAAGGTACGTAAACTTTTTATGATATTAAAAAAAAAAGACAGACAATATTGTGGTAACTGCAAAGGAAATGTGGGCCAAAGCCAATCGTCATGAAACCTAGATCAACACACTGTTTTGCCACCAGGTAAAATGACACATTCAGAAGAAATATGGCTGTCAGTGGACCTTGTTGTTACGCCAGAGAGCAAACACTGGTGTCCCGTGAGCTGATATTATGGATGAAAGTGTTCTGACTGACAACCTTTCAGTTTCCATGTAGACCCAAATCCAGAGAATCTAATCGTGACTGATTTCCACTGTTGTTTGTCTTTTTTCACTGACGTTTCATTGCATTTGAAGGCCTACCATATCATTACTGAGTGAGAAGTTACATGTGAGGCCTGATATATTTTTGGTGTGATGACGCCAACAGACGCACGCTTGTTTTGTAATCACACAGATATGTCACTCAATAACATTTTAGATTGCCAATGATTTTACACACAGTATGCTAAAACGCTAAGCTTCACCAGTCAATGTGTTCACCTTGTATTTTGCTGTTTTTTCTGTTGTTTTATAGCATCTTGCTGACATGAAATAAACCAGAAATGTTCCCAAAAGACTTCCAATTCACTTCCACCCCCTCCACAAACACTCTAAACACCTCCACAGGTCCTACACTTACAGTGCACTCACATTTATAGCCTCACTCAGCAAAGGACAAACAGCATCAATCTGACTGAATGAAAAGGTAAAAAATAATAATAACAGTAAAAAGTGATGAGTGGCTATAAAATGAGTATACATGAAAAGCCTGAGACACCTTAGTGGAATGAAATTTGGTTTTATGCAGCATAAATCCACACAACAGGATGAGTTTCCTGTGGACCCAGCGCTAATGCAACAAGCATTAAATGAAGTTAGGAAATGACAGAAGCTTTATAGCAATATGTCCTTGGATTTCTGGTTTCTGTGAGTCATCTATGACCTTGTGTCCTTACACACCACAGTGAGACAGACTGGATAATTGAGGGGGAAAAAGTCACCGAAATGCGTGTGATTTTAAAAAAAATTTTATACCTCGGCCAGAAAGACAGCTACGTTTGCAAGCTCTGCCAAAAACAAAATTATGGTTAATCACCAGCCAGATTTTAAAATGAACTGCCATCATTATCCGATTATATTACATAAGCTCTAGTTTTGGAAAGCTCAAAATGTTCATCAAATACTGGCAATAAAAACAGTCCCCTGATGTAGGAAAATGCTGCGAAAACAGTTCTTTGCAAAGGGATATATTCATCCAGTCCATATCTGAAATACAAGAAAACATTTGTTTAGAGGCAATGTGGAAAATTAAATTGAATTGTGACAAAAATGATCAAATATTATACTGAAAAAACTGAAAAATACAGCACCAGTCACTGTCTGATTGAAACATCAACACAAGTGGTTAAACATCACCTTTGAGACCAACTACGATAAAACTGAAACAGAAGAAGTAAAATAGAAGATTTATTTCTAGTGCACTTTTGACAGATAAAAAAGTGCTTGAAAATAAAACCAGAAATAAAAACAAAATAATAATATAGAACAACAAAATTATAGAAACGTCAATGGAGTCACAGGGATTTTTTTTCCTACTCCCATGAAATTATGAGCCTGCCAATGAGGAAAAATGTTTAGCTCCACAAACATGAAACATTCATTCACAATTAAGAAAAAAAGACGCTGGCACAGATCCAACACACACAAAGCATGTATGCAAAGGCTTTTTGCTGTCACACACGTTTGTTTTAACAGCAACTTGGCCATGAAGGCAATCGCATGGAACGAAAAGCACAGAAAGGTTCCTCCAGCAGCTGGGAGACAGCTGACCTACTTGACTGTAGACGGAAGTATTGACAGGAAACACAAACAGGCTGGGGTCAATAATTTTATGCTGACACTGCTATTTCCCCCCAAAAATATAGACTTGGAAAAATAACCTTTAAAGCAATCCCAGCCCTCATTTTGAGGCCCAATATAAATAATAAATCAGTTTCCTCTTAACCCATGAATAACAGAAGCAAAATTAAAAGTTAAGTTGAATAAAATAAGTTGATGCAGGAATAGAAACAACCTATATCAATAATATTATACAAGAACAGAGGACTCATGCCATCAAGCCCAGTTTTTTTTAAAGAAGTCTTTCTTCTCTTTGCTCACAAGGCTTTTACACCGTTTCTTTGTACCATTTTCTGACCAAAACACTTCTTTCTTAGCTTGATTTTCTTACTCAAGTGTCTTTTTCGTTTCCGTTGATCTCACATCAATCAGAGAAGATACGTTTTGAAAGCAGGCAATGTTTATTGAGGACCACAATGAGTACAATTCTGACATAAAAGCTGCTTTTGTTGATAATCTTCTTCTAACCGTGACGTTTTGTGGAAAAGCCAGCTGCTCATGACGCTTATGTCATCTGCTGACCCTAATGTGCTCCATTCGCTGTGGATTTATTGGAAGAACATGAAAAATCATAATGAGAAATCTGATATAAAGTATGCACTGAACAGAGACGGTGAGGCAGCCACTTTTTCAGAATCCTTTACTGATGATTTGAGCATGATGCATGAAAACAAAAACCATTGCAAATTATGCTCTTGAGCAGCAACGCTCGCCCAAGCTCCCTTCTAGTCTGCACACTGGCTTCAGGGCAATAGATTTACATAACCTGTTCACATCTAAATCTGTGAACAGAATGTCATTACACATGCTTTCTTTAGTGAAATGTGATCCCAACATCTGAGATACCAACAGAGATGTCCAAAGCTCTTCCTGTTAAAAGAGAGTTCTTCCTTTCCACTGTCACCAAGTGCTCACTCATGTGAGATCATCTTATTGTGGGTGTTTTCTCTCTAATTTTGAAGAGTCTTTACCTTTCAATATAAAGTGAGGCGACTGAATTGGTGCTATGTGAACAAAAGTTAAATGAATTGTTGGGCTTCGTAGCAGTGAGTTTAATCAAATTAACAGCTGTCTGTGTAGGTTCTTTGTCATCCAGGTCATGACAGTCTGGGCAAGAACTGCAGAAACCTCTTAGATGCAACAGTAACATCTTCAAAAATGTAAAGAAGTCCAGCTGCCTTCTTTTTGAGCTCAAGAAAATTAAACGCTTCCAGCTGTACAAATCATTTCATCAGCTTCTTGAGGTTTTTTCCTCAACTGATATGATCAGTGCAGAGAGCAACTACAACAAAGACCACAAAGAGGAGCGTTCTTCATGTTTAGTTAAACCTCCCCCCAAAAGTGCCAGAATGTCAAACCACGAGTGTGGGCATGTTTCCAGACTTTGGCAGGAAGTTATCTATGATTTCATGTGACTAAGCAGCATGCATTCTAATGAAAAAAAATATAAAAACAACCAAAGCCAATGAAACTTTTAATGGCACTGTTAAATGAAAGAAGATGTCCAAGTCATCAAGTTATTGTTTTTTTGCATGGGTTTTAATAGAGGTGGATCTAAACATTTCACTGGCAGAAACAAACATTTGCATTTGGATTGAACTGACATTTGAATATGTATAAGCTAGTCACAAAAAAACAAGCACTCAGCATTACATACATCTTTCATTACACATAATTAGCATCTACTGCGTAGTTCCCTGAAAAATATACCAGAAATTAAAAAGCATTTTATCCCAGCATCTACATATCGTCTGTGTATCCTAAAGGGGACCTATTACTGCTTTGCTAGCTACAGGTGCTGTTACTCTGATGGGTGTTCATGTTAAAAGCATCAAGTTTCCAATGAGGTTAGCATCGGTGCAAGTAAGAAAAAGCGAGAATGCACTAAACACTCCATTTCAGGTACTTTTTTCCCAACTCTTTGCTCTGTATGATGTCAGAGAGTGCAAATATTGCAGGCACACAGGAAATTGGCACGTTTCCCTCAGAGAACGTATGAAATTAGGTGCCGCACCAAGGTTAGGTATTTTTAACTGTGAATCATATTCAGACATACTCTAGTAGAGTTGGTGAATAAAACTGTAAACGAGTATACAAAGGTCCCCTTTAAATGAGTGAAGCAGGACAGTGACACTGAGAAAGTGGTGATTTTATACATTTTATAAATGCTAAAAAATATAATAAAAATATAGTTTCTAAAAATTAATACAAGTTAAGTTTTCAAGTAATTAATGACAAGCTGAAATAAAAACTTTATTTTTGGATTATTAAAACATTTTCTACAACTTAAATCTTGCGCGACATGCTTCTGAAAACAAGCTCTAAAACAGGGGTGTCCAACGCCAGTCCTCAAAAGGTACTGTCCTGCAGCTTTTAGATGCATCCTTGTTCTGACACACCTGAATCAAATGAATGGCTTGTTATCAGGCCTTTGCCAAACTTGATAGTGTGCTGAAGAGGTAATCCAGTCATTTGATTCAGCTGTCTTTGAGTAGGGTTGCATGTAAAAGCTGCAGGACAGTAGCTCTGAAGGACTGGAGTTGGACACCCCGGCTCTAAAAATATGAACAGAATGGTGACATACCACTTATAAAACATAGTGATTACTGTTGCCGCTCCTATAGATTTCCACTTTTCCTTATTCTGCATTCTGTCATATCCATGCTGTTGCAATTGTGGATATTTATATTAAACATGGGCAAAGTTTCAAATAATGAGGCCAATGTGTGCACAAATAGCCCCTACAGAATTCTCCATACACCTGATGCAAACTCCTGTTTGTGAGGGATAGCCAATCAGAACAAAGTTAGCTTTGGGAGGGAAGGGGGGGGTATGGCTTGTCTATGACCAACGTTGAACTTGCGAGGTGGCAGAAGGGTCCAATGTAAACGAAATAATGATTATTATGAACTGAATCATGCAAAGCTACCCTACCACAATTTTGAATAACATATGGACTTGTCAGTGATATATTAATATTGAATAATGGTTCATTATTAACCAACACTGAACCAATGTTACTCAGTCTTCAGTGCTTACAACAATCTACACTAGCAATGTTTGGCAAGATGCACGTGTGCAGCTACTTTTCTCATTTGTGTATCAGTGAAATATTGAACAATTACATATTGTAAAAAAAGAGCACCCATGTAGGCTTTTAAGCTTTTTAAAAACCAGAGTGGATTTCACAGTACTTTTGCATTTACATAACAGTGACATGGCACATACCTACACAATACATGCAAAATAATGACAACCTAATAGAACAGTAATTTTGACTCCAAGTCACTGTCCTGTGTTTCTGTGTTCGCCAGTGCCCACGACTCAGGGTGTATTTTTGAGCTTTTTTGGGTGCAGCGGAGTGCCCTGTTGTGAATCACATCACACTGACTCACGAGTGCAACACGGTGCAGTTAAATATTGATAAGCCTTTTGCGATGAAGGCCACAGATAGACCACGCAGTGGCTCAGAAATCCATTTTGTCTGAATCTGAGAAACATCCAGAATGCAAACTGAGTCCATAACCGCCGAGGTCACTCAACACAATCTGTCCTTTCCACTTACCATGTATCGTTTTATGAACTCCTTTTGTTGTTCTCATTCAGTGAGATTGTTCAAAATCTGGTCGCCAACACAAATTCATACAAAGTGTCAGAGTGCCCCCTTGTGGTCGAGCAAGTGAACATCCTCTTCCAACAGACTGGATCAACAGTCTTCTTGTACAGCACTTCCATTCAACCTGAAACGTAAACTGCTCATCCCGCTTAAGCCGCCACACCCTACTTAGTGGAGAACAAGGATGCCAAGGCAACAGCAGCGAACCCCAGAACTTCCACTAACCCTGATGCCAGGCTGCTGTGGGGCTGAGCCGTGCAGGAGCTCCTCACTGCCTTTTGCTGTCCAGGATGGCCCTCCAATCATCTGACCATGACAGGAGTCTTCTCTGGGGGAGGCTGAGGGGCAGGTGCTTGTTGTGGCAGGCAGTGAACAGGATGTGCTCCCACGGTGGATTTGGCTCCACACCTGTCCAAGTCACAGAAATATAAACATTATTTAAGTAGCAGCTCCCTGTATTTAAGTGTGTGAAGGATATAAATTGTCCTGACAGACCATAGGAACACTGCAGCAGCTGCCTCATGAGGCAATCAAAGCACTGAAAATGGATGCAAATAATTATAACACCCACACCAAGTTTCACAAACATTATTATGCAAAAGTCCTCTTTGAAGATTTTGCTTTGTTCTTCATTTGTTCTTGTTCTTTCAGTGATTTAAAAATAATAGTTATCATCCCTGATCTGCTCAGATCAGTGAACTACTGTACTTTCCTACTGAATTAACTGCGGCAGCAATAATTTACACGACTCAAGCCGACTAACTTTGAGATCTACTCATAAGTTAAATACTCAGCATTTCAAGATGTTTTTTTTTATTCAGGCAAATGTGCACTCACAGCCAGCATCAGACATTAGTGTGTATCTGCACATTATTACGTAAAAAAATCTTTGCACTCTGGAACTCCGTTTGAAAAAATGACTAATGTACAAATGTGTTCTTTTGATAAAAAAAAAAAGTAATGAAAAACTGACCGTCACACCAAAGCATGTGCACATTTGGAAAGCTGCAGCTGCTTTAGCATGATGGTTACAATTTGAATAAAAATGTAATCAGGTGTGAAAACATTTCATTCTAGCAATCTAATGCAATATTACTGCTGCTACCTTTAGCATGACAGGGGGCAAAGCATAAACTGTGTATAGACAATGAACAATGGCAACATAATGTTCATTCATCACTTTGTTTTGGAGTCTACATTTTATAGCACCAGTGTTGCCATGTTTTTGGCTTAGATTTAGACTCAGCTAACACTGGTTTCTTTACCAAGCTGCATCCTCCGACACCTGCTAATTTAAACACTACATCACAGACTAATAAAATGCTTGAATTTTACTAGATCTGGAATACAAACTTCTTGGATGGGCTGTTGCACACAACCATCATTATCTGTCACCTTTATGAAATATCCTCCAAAAGGCTACAGACAACTGCCTATGTTGGCCAACCAACTTGGCTTAGCCCCGGATTTTAAGTCCCAACAAAATCTAGATGGGTAAGTACAAATTTTTTCATGGTAAACTGATGAGAGAGCAGTGCGTGAGGTAAGCTGCAGGCACTGCTTTCACGGCTCGGAGATCAGTTATGATCTGCGCTTTGTGTGGAAACCCAGCTAGCATTATCAATGACCTTCAGTGGTATAGTCTCGGCTCACCTGTAAAAGTCAGCGCATGAAAACACCTGGGAAAGGATTTTAGGACTAGGAAAACAAGGAAGGACTGTCTTTTGAGGACATCAATGTTCACATTTTGGACGAAGAAAGGGTTTAAGAGAGGAATAAAGGAGGCCATCTAGACCCGCTGTAAACAGCTGTCATTGAACAGAGGCGGTGGCTTATGGCACCAGCCATCAGCCACATATGCTCCCGAGTTCTTTTCCCATGTGTTTCAACCACTCACACCTTGCCTTAGGTGACCTCAATCGCTCACATGACAGTGGGGTGGGGTAACGTCTAACAGAGGTTTCCTCTGTCATCTGTTGGCTCATATAATATCTCACATAACTAAGAGTGGGTTAACAATCCTCAAGACCACCTTTACTGGAAGAGTTCGCTACCAATTATTCTAGAACTGAAGAAGCTGCTTGGATGAGACGTGAAATGTCTTCAAAACCTAAAGAAGTCTAGTTGGCTTCTTTTCAGCTCTCAAGACTACCATTCTTTGTGTTCCCATATTCAAGTCCAGGAAGATTATCCTGGATCCAAATCCACCATCACTCATGCTTGCGTGGATTCTCTACAGGTACTTCAGCTTCAGACTAATTGGGGATTCTTAGTTGCCCATAGGTATGAATGTGAGTACAAATGGTTGTCTCTCTATGTTAGCCCTGAATCGGACTGGCGACCTGTCCAGTGCGTACTGTGTTTCTTTTCCTATGGCAGCAGGGAAAGACTTCCCTGAGACCTTGAACTGGACAAGTGGAGGAAGATGGATGGATGGATCAAATAACACTCCTTAACCTTGTTGTTTAGCATCTTGTTGTATCCTATTGTGCTGCTGATCTTCTCATAGGTCATTTAGGTGCTTTTTCAGTGGGCATTAGTGCGTTTTCCCCTCATTATTTGTTAGCATCTATCTTTATTTTTATGAACGACAACATGGCCTTGACTACCCAGAATGCACTGCGATTGCAGCGCTCTACTGAAATTTGCAAAATGAAATGAAGCAAGCTAAAAATAAGTAGTTTGAATGCTTTTTGTTTAGCTAAACTTATTGTTCAAAAATGTTGTTTTTATTTCATGAAAGCCATAGAGGCTAAACCGGAGCAGATCGCTTCACAGACCAAAAATAACCTAAAAAGATTGTTAGAGCATTAATATTAAAATAAAAGAATCATGATAAACACAAAAGTGCACCCACACAAAGTTCCACGGAGGCCTCACCTAGAATGTCGGGTTTGTCGTCTATCAGGAGGTCGCCGGTGATTAACGTCTTGTCTCGGGTTAGAATGACTTGTTCCAGGAAGTCACGGCCCAGATGCTTCTCCACCCAGGCATACTAGACAAAAACACACACACACACAGCAGATGAGATCTCATCAGCAAAGAGTGGAACACATTAATCATTTCCACAGAGAAATGGATATTTGTTATTGATTTGCAGTAGGCCTACCTTCTCATGTGGGCAGTGTTTGTAATGTTTTATAGGGCTGGTGCAAATAAAGACATCTGTGCTGCAGAAACAAAGGGAAACAAACAGACCAGAGTGGAAAAGTTACAAACACACAGTATTATGTTTACCTTCCAGCTGCTTAGGCCTGAACTTTTATGACAGGAATTCATGTGGGGAAGGTTCCCAGTAAACATGAAATCATGTGTATGGTGCATTACCCTGATGGGAGAACGTGCACATTCAGGCACTGGTGGCTAAAGAAAGCCATTCATTTTTAGCAGCAGAAGAAATGTAAGCGAAGTTCATAACTTTTGGTATTTTTAGATGTTATTCACGTGCATTCTCCTCTGAGAATAATCCCAGAAAAAAAAAAAAAAGTAGTCACAGTCTGTGTCACGCTGATTCAGATCACACTTATTAAAATATCATCAAAAACTACACGCGACCGTCCCCGAGTAAGACTTGGGGTGATGTGTTTTAAATCATTTATTAGAAAAAGGGGAAAAAAAATACTGAAAATATCACAGCATGGGGCCATCTGAGTCGTGAGGCTGAGTGAACGGGAGAACAGCGTGGTGCTGGCGCGCACAAAGACAGGCTGTGTGGTGACACAACATGGAGGCCAGGTGTCTGTAATTGTCCCTATGGCCTGCTGCTGTCACTGACTGCAGAGCACAAATAGATCATACAGAGAAGACAGACAAACAGACCATCACATTCACTACTGATGCCAGGCCTAGGAGGCTGTACGGCAGCCTCGACGCTTGATGCCTTCAGGCACAGCCCTGAGTGGCAAGTTGTCTCTGTTTTGGCAGCGTTGAGGACCCAAAACACAATCACTGTTTTAATGTGTGTAAAAAATATATAAAATGTGCTCCAAACATAAATATCAAATTTACGTGTATGTTATAGAATCTAGTCTTGCTGGCTTTTGTGAGTGACTGGAATGAGCAACAGGGGCTTTCTGACTTGATTCATTTGGTCAGGTTCAGACAAAACAGAAAAAACCTCCATCAAAAGGAGGCGTTCACAATCTGTCTCAAAAATCACAGACAGAATAAAAGATGGATGTACAGTATTGTGCAAAAGTCTTGAGCCAATCCTAATTTGTATTTGGTTCCGTGGAAGCTAAAAAAAAGTGCAGTAAAGTCAGTTCAATCTTAGAAAAATGTCAAAGATTGCTCAGCTTAACAAGCATAAAACATTATTTTTTGTCACCAAAAGGTGATTGACAAAGAGCTATTAGCCAAAAACTTGCCTTATTTCAGCATGGTGTGGAGTGTGTTCTTAAGAATTTGAGGAAATTGAACAGGTGAATGAAAAAAGAAGAACAGGAGATGAACAGTATCTGAAAATCATATCTTTAAGAACTAGGGAAAAAAAGAATCAAGCAAAGAGCTGAAAACAGATCAGAGAGACGTATCTTGAGTTGATCTACTGTTCGATAAAGCCTTGTCAGAAATTGTGTCAGTGGAAGGATGACTGTCAAGAACCTGTGCTTAAGAAAGGGAAACAGAGAGAAAAGGCTGACGTATCCCAAACTACATAAGAAGTAGACTGAAAATCAGTGGCGACAGGTCTGATGGAGTGATGAATCCAAATTTCTTTTTTTTTTGTTCAGATCGTCAGTCTCTACAGCTGCCTATAAAACATGGTGGAGGCTCTGTCATGGTTTGGGGCTCTATTTTAACCAGTAAAGTTGGGGATGTTGTCAAAATTGGTGGAATTATGAACACAAAAAGCACACAACACTGGCTGTATTGAAGAACAAAGGCGGTCATACCAAATATTGACTTTCAAGCTCATTATATACTGTATACTGTTATATACTGTGATTCTTCCCTCAGCTCTCTTTAAGCGTTCCCTGTCTAACCCAACCTGTGGCATCCTTTTCTGTCACACCAACCCTCTACATGTCCTCCTTCACTACATTGATAAATCTTCTGTGTGTGTTCCCCTTTTCCTTCTGCCCAGTAGCTCAATTTTCACCGTTCTTTTGTTGCGGCACCCATTTCCCATTTTCATAGGAGAGTGTGAAGAAATGGTGGCGCATGGCTTTTACATAACACTGTCGCTTCTGGGCCTAAAAAGGACGCCAATGCCAAGTGTCTTAAACATGCTTTCTTTTTAATGACCATCAGGGGGGGATAGGTGCAGGTGTAAAGAAAACCTGGTCTTATAAAAGTCTATGGGAAAACAGCCCTCTGACCTGTCCCAGGTAAACACTTTGCTGATGTGTTTAGGAGCACAGTCACTCATTTCAGGCTTCCTGCCTCCCAGCTTTTCTTGTAAACTGGGCTGAGCAGGCCATTGCTGCTTTGCAGGGCTTTTGTATGAAAACAGAGCCTTAAAATGCAGCCAGCTAAATGTAGAGACTGTGGAGGAAGTCAGATAAAGTGAACTAAACAGGGTGAAACTGTGTGGAAAATGATAAACAAACCACAGAGCCTGGCATTATTTTGCAAAGTTAAATACATATTAACTCAGAACACCATTTCCCCCACCTCCCTTCTGATCAAAGTGCTACATGCAAATATCTAATCATGCACATTCTTCTCCCATTATGGTGATTTAAGCCACTTGTGATACAACAAGAACTCCTCTCAGTCTCTTTTGTGTATGTGAGATAAATGCACTGCAACTTCCAAGACCTACTCATTCATCTCGGCCATCTCCTTGACCGCCTCCACTCCTCCTGGTAGCGGGTCCAAGTCTATGAAGAAACCTTTGGACTCCCAGATGCTGATAGCTTTTTCCTGGAGTTTAAAAAAAGGAAACAAAACACATGCATACAGCTTATCTGCAACCGTGTAAGTTAATCAGGTGCATGTACAGTATGTGTATCCACGTGAGTGTTCATGAGCCCTGAAGAAGTAAAGTCCAAAAGGCCAACTTCTGTGGACATGATTACAAGGTAGCACTTTGCTTCTTGCTTGGAGTAGGTGAATTAAGACACTGAAGGAAACACATAATCAAATGGAGTAGTGAGTGAACTGCTCAACACTTCACATTAAAGTGAACCACAAGGAAATCGAGGTTGAGTCATTCATCCACACAAACCAATTCAAGAATGCGCATCCATGGCTGTGTCTACACATGAAGCGGGGGTGACACCAGCCCCTTAAAAGTCCCCCAATCCTAATTAATGCTACTGAGCTAGAGCGCTGTTAATCTCACAATCCCCAGAGCCATGGGATGAGAGCAAGGATAATGCCTGATTTAGACTTCTGCGGGAAATCTACACTGTAACTGTAAACTCCTATGCCATAACCTTCCATGCCATATAGTCTGACCCGACATGTAGTTACATTTCTCGGGTTACGTGGAAGGTTGTGGAGTACGATTAAACTATTTATTGTTTCTTTTTAACCAGAAACATTTAAAGGTATTTGCAGTTCCAGTTATACTATGATGTAGATTTGCCGCAGAAGTCTAAATCATGCACGAGACCAGTAGTAGACTGCAATGTAGTACATGTGATTATTCTGCTTCCACTGTAAAAATTCCAGCATTTAATGTCCATTCATATTATGCTACTTTCTTCTAATTTTCACTGTATTCTGGATGAAAATATTGCAATGCAATAGTCCAATACTTACTAAGAAGATTAGAAGGTACTGAAAAAGTGGGGCCATCTTTTGTTTTTTGTTTTTCAGAATTCTGACAAAAAAATCCATTTTTCCCAGTGGCCATAATCCTCTTCCATAAATACTCCTGTACCACCCTATTGAAAAGGTCCCAGTCCAGAGCAGTCAGAAACTTGACTGTTAACCATATGTAAATGAGACAGACAATCTTTTGAATTAAAACTTGTAAAAAATAAAAATAAAAAACCCAAATCGAGAAAGCCTAAGTTGAATTTCAGCCACTATATTTAGTGCTGCTGTCACTCACACAAAGGTCACTCCTCAGCTGCCCGTACTGCGTTGACACCCAAAACCCTCTCCTGTCCTCCAGGGTGATGTAGGGCTCCGTCGGGTACCTGGCCCGATACTTCTTCAGGAAACCCCCCTCGAAGTCCGCCAGGACTCCGTCCATGTCCACCAGGACCCGCAGTCTCTTCCCGGAACGAGAGATGAACGACATGTTTGCGCAAATCCTCTTAATGGGATCTCGGAGCAAGGTTTTCCCTCTTCCTAGTAGGCGTGTTGCACTAAGCAGCAACATTTTTCACGCCCTCGGTCTCTGCCCTCTCCAAACAGTCAGCAGAAACAGCTTGTAAAGTCGGCATGGGACTTACACAAACAAAAATAATTCCAGACACTGGAGCTAAACCCCTTTCAGTACTCGTTTTAGACACTGTTATTCGCCCCTTGTGAATTTTTGTCCAACTTTTCACATTCTGAGCGGCAGTTGAGCTAACAGACGCTGGCTAGCTGACAGGCTAGCACCACAGCAGCCGCAGCGGGCAGTTCAACTGTGACCTGCCTGTGGCGGTCACAGTTGCCGGGAGCTCTTTGTATCGTTTGTCAGTGTGTATTAGCCGGCCGGCATCCAAGGCATGCCTTTCTAAAATTCCACAGCATATGAGATAAACAACATATGCTGTTAGAGCTGTCTGAGGTGAAACGAGAAGTAAACAACTGGAGCTGCTGCACCAAAGGGAGAAGCGCTCAGCTGTAAGAACAAACTGTACTACGAGCCCGTGCGCAACAAAGATCTCACATGACCAAGATGGTTCACTCCTCGCTGTTTTCAGGAGCCATGTACAGTGAAAAATATAAAATTTTACAACAATACGAAGGTTTTACCACAACAATAATCATACACGCAACGTGTGTGATTATTTATTGGCTAAAGAACTGTCGTTAGTTAGGTTCATTGCAATTTATGCACAGTCATCTCTTTATGCCCAAATGTGACAGCTTATTCTGAATGATGGATAGGTAAAGGGGCAAAACATTTAGCATCAGACAGGGGAGCTTCCAGAGATCCATCACTTGTGCATGAAATACGTGTGTGTGTGTGTGTGTGAGAGAGAGAGAGAAGATGCTGGAGGCAGACCATCTAAGTCTAAGTCTAAGACCAAAACTTAACTTTAATTTAAATTTATTCAATTTTAAACAAAAACTTGATTCAAATCATATATACATTCAATCATATTTATCAATGTATCAATGTCATCATATTTTCGTTTCCCCAAAGGAGCAGCACTATAGTAGTCCTGTAAAAGTAGTTAGACAAGAGGTCTCACCATAAAACATCTACGTTAACCCCGGTATGTACGTCACTTCCTTTATTTCCGAGTCCTCAAAGAGAGAAGTTGAAGTCCATTTTTAAATAAACACACACTCGCGCAATATATATCTATATATAGATATATATAGATATATATCTATATATAGATAGATAGATATATAAAAGCAAGTGTGTTTCAATACTACCAGCAAATCTGGTAGCTGGCCCTTTAAGAATTCAACGGTCGGTTCTCTAAACCTCCTTGCGGTCTGTTCTGTTCTTACGATCTCGCGATAGCCTCACCTCAGTGGCGGCTGTGTGGCCCCCTGTCTTAGTCCGGACGGAGTTGTTTCTGACGTTTGAATGAAATACAGTGCAAATTACCTCCACGTTGGACCCAGGAAATAATGGCTTCAGCCTTGGAGCAGTTTGTGAACAATGTGCGGCAGCTTTCCGCTCAAGGTAGGGTTGATAAACTCATTAGAGTCTGAAGTATTAGCTAGTTAGCTAGCATATGCTATCCAATGCCTTGCCGATAGCTAGGCAGTCAAACTGGTCAGAGGCTTCTTTTTGCTTTATCATGTAAACACATCGCTAAAACGACCTTATGTCGCTGTAGTTCCTATGTAAACTACCACGAGAAGATGCGGTATTACACAAGGACCCGAAGGATAACTGCATAACGTGCATGTCATCAAACTAGATGTGAAAATTATACTTTTTGTTTTTGATCTAGAAAATAATTTCTGGGGACTGCCTACCGGTAGTCCCGCCCTAGCCTCATATAATTGGCTAGCGGACTGAATTGGCAAATATTATTGGCTCGAAGTCATCTGTCAATCCTGCTCGCATTACCTCTGTTGCAAGGCCTTGACAGGACACTTGGCCAGCCGATTTCAATTGAAATGCCCATCCGCAGCGCGGCGGTTATACACAGTTTTATGAGTCCGTGTGTCCTCTAGGTTTATAAAGAATAGCCTCTTTGGATTCGTAAACAAGAAAATTCCTATTTTATCCATAATTTGACCAATTAAACAACAAAGAAAATGTATCACTGTGCATTATTTCTCCTATCAACATACAACAACTTTACTGATAATAGTTGTAGTGGGGTTGTGGTCATACTGATTGTGTCTAGTCTTTGTAGCATTTCCAGCTAAGATTTTGTCCATGTGCCCTCCTTGTGTGCTTTGCAATGTAATAACAACCTTGTGAAATAGAGACCTGATGACATTAAATCTCAGCATAACAACCTGATTTTATTCTACATCTGGTGGGCTGGTGTCAAAAATATAATCTGCACCTAGACCTGCAAAACAAGTTACCTTAAGCCTTTAGAAAGCCTTTTTAAAAGGTCGGTACAAAAAGTTAAGTGTGGTTAAATTTCTCAATGTTGACCTCAATTTCCCTTCATCCCTCCAGGCCAGATGACTCAGCTATGTGAGTTGATCAACAAAAGTGGGGAGCTGCTGGCCAAAAATCTGTCCCACCTGGACACGGTGCTGGGGGCCCTGGACATCCAGGAGCACTCCCTAGGTGTGCTGGCTGTGCTGTAAGTTTCCACTATAACTTTCTTCTGTCTCAGTTACCACATGACAAGAAATTTTTCTCATAAAGTTTTTTTCCCCTCTAACTGGTCTATTATTATTATCAGTATTATTAATATTAATTTTTTTTATTAGTTTACATTTTGGTGTTTCACTGCACTCTGCTTTCGTTCTGCTGTTCTTGGCCAAGATATTCTCCTAATGTTGTGTCTATTGAAGGTCACGTTGTACTTTTTGTGTTGGTTGAGGAAGAGGCGGTAGTTCTTTAGAGGAAGTCTCTTGGAAAAATGACAGAGCCAGCTCAGGATTTAGAGGAAAATGAGAGGAAAAGTTGACAGATAATAAGTTCCTGCATATAATGTTCTATTGAAAGGGAATAATCTCTCTCACTTCTTCAAATTGTTTCCTTTCTTTAAAATTTCCACACATTCTCTGCACTATAGCAAATCCTGCACAGACGTGACACTGCTAAAGGTTTTCTGTTGCCTTTACAACTGATAATAAATAACACAGAAATGAAAGCTATTATTTCCTGTTTACAAAATCAATCTCGCTTCTGCTTACCCAACATTGCGTCTGATCGATACATTTCCCTCCTTACTCAAAACTCAGCCCTTTAGCTCTAAATGATTTTTAAAAATTGGCAAACTAATGCTAAGTTTTGGCTAACCCCCCTTCCTTCCTTCCTTCTGCTTTTGCTCAAGATTTGTGAAGTTCTCCATGCCAAACATCCCTGACTTTGAGACGCTCTTCTCCCAAGTCCAGCTCTTCATCAGTACATGCAATGGGGAGCACATTAGATATGCAACAGACACTTGTAAGTCTCATTGTTCAGTGAACTTGTTTTGTGTCAAGTTTTTTTTTTTCAATTTGTTTTTGTGATTGTTAAGACAGAAGCATTTCGTGTATGCGTTTCTAGCTGAGCTGTCATGAATCGCTACTTGTGTTCATATATTTTACACAAGGTTATATAAATTTTGTTGGTATCAGTCACAGCTGTTATGTGGATTTGTGGGATCTGGCAGAATCCACGTGGTTAATCATAACTCCTCTGTTTTCCTGCCACAGTTGCTGGTCTCTGCCACCAGTTGACAAACGCACTTGTAGAGCGGAAACAGGTAAGAATGTCTCTTTCTATCATTCTGAGCCTAATCCAACTAAGGCTACGTTCACACTGCAGGTCTTAATGCTCTATTCCGATTTTTTGATCAAATCCGTTTTTTTGGGTTTTTTTGCCTGCTTGTTCACACTACAAATAAAATGTGACAGCCAACGTGCTCTAGTGTGAACCCTCAAAGCGGCCCGCATGCGCAAAAGAAGACCTCACACACAACGCGCTCTGTTTAGACCCAGACCACACAGTATTGTTTGACTGATGGCCTTAATATAAAGACTTTATTCGGACTTTACGTTTCCCAATTTTTTTTAAGTTATAAAGTTATTTACATATGGCCTAATAATGATCCTTATTGCTGTTTTAGAAAGGAGCGGTGCTTCAAAGGATAGTTGCAGATTTCTGTCAGAATCTGCAGATTATACAGTACAAATAAAATATTCACGTTTCTCCAACGTTGTCTTCCCAACAGTTTCACTAACATCTACACTGGATGGCCAGGAAGCGTCCACGATGTCTTCTTGGGCGCTTCTCCGGCGCTGATAATAGGCGTCTGTCTTGTGTCAGTGATGTAAAAGACGGATTTAATGTGACATGACCGTTCAAACAGCAGTCGCTTTCTAAAACATCAGATATATATCGGATTCAGTACCACATACGAAAGTGACTCAGGTCAGGTTTGAAAATATCGGATTTGTGCTGTTCACACTGTCATACCATGATCGGAAATGGGTCGCATAGGGTAAAAAAAAAAGGTTGGATTTGATGCGCTTTTGCCTGCAGTGTGAACGTAGCCTAAATAGTGATGTCGTTTAGGCTTGACAAAAGTAGGGCTATGTTGTAAAAGTGAATGCTTAACAAAAAAAAAGAACACAATTGCATTTTTAAATTTTATTTTTTGTAAGAGAACTGTTAAGATTTGTTCATGATACATCTCCCTAGAAGAAAATGCCTTCTGCATTCTCTGTCCCTCTGTAGATTATGCAGTATGTAATCCTGTTGCACTTGTGCCAAGCAGTTTGTTTTCATTCAGCCCGTGCAGTCTTTAATATCAGCGGAAAGAACAAAAAGCAGGCAGGCTTTCTGTATTTCCTGGTGCTTCTGTAATTCTTGGTTTTACACTTCATGAGTCTGACTAGTTTTTGGCTTCAGAACTTTTGTCTTCTGCCAGAGGCCACATGTTTTTAAACAGTGTGTATTTATCTGCAGGCTGCTGATTTAGTGACATCCACACAATTGTATCTCTTGAAGCTAAAGGGGTTAGGGCCTTTCCTGTCAGCAGTTCATTTGATATCACTCACCCTACGCGCCACCATTGCCATACCCTCGTCAGCATTTCCTACTGAATTAGATTGTGTTTGTGGGATCGGGTGCTTTCTTAAGGAGTTGGTATAAGAGTAATCCTTTCTAGTTGTTTATCATTGCTCGGATGGGCGTGAAGTGAATGCAATAACAGTAGTCCTTGTTGTGGTTCTTAGCTTCAATGAACAAGCAACCTGTTGCTGGTGCTAGCTATAACCTACAAGAATTACCACCAGCAGCTACAGTTCATGAGGGTGGATGAGAGACTCTGGAGAGTAATATTAAGGACTGCCACAACAGTAAGCCAGGTTGCAGCCACTGAACACTCAAAATAATGGCGAGGAGACTGCCAGCAGACAAATGTATACTTGGGTGTTGATATATCTGGATGGCCAAATCAAGTCTGTGCGTGGGGAAACACTGCAAGTGTATTTATCCGCGCTCTCACAAGCAGCAGGAGAGTCACATGACCCTGCTGTCTAATACAGCACCCAACCCCCCAACCCCTAAACTTCCTTCCACCTGAATGATCATGTTAGTGTTTATCTCCTAAATGCTGTGTGGCCTACATAGTGTGTGTGTTGCATTTACCTTGCAGCTAAAACCAATTTCCCCCCTTTGGTCAGAATGAAATGAGTCAGTCACAATCATTTTTCATCACAGGGCTCACATGAGTCATTTCATCACTAAGACAGCACTGAGTTTCAGCACCACAGTGGAGCATGTTTTCCTTTCCCTTCTTGATCTAAATATTTTAGCGTGTTCTTCAGGCCCTGACTGTTTCCAGCACATTTGGGTGTCTCAGGACGACTTTCAGCTTAGTAACTCACAATTTCTCCTCTTCTGACAGCCATTGAGGGGTGTCGTGGTCCTAAAACAGGCAATAGACAAAATGCAGATGAACACAAACCAACTTACCTCAGTTCACGCAGACCTGTGTCAGGTAAGTTCTTAGCATCATCCCAGTTGTAATCCCAGCACATCTCCTTTTCCATATGCAGTCTAAGCCACTTGTTCACCTCTTATATGTTCTTCTGCAGCTGTGTTTGTTAGCAAAGTGCTTCAAGCCAGCCCTGCCCTTTTTGGAGGTGGACATGATGGACATCTGCAAGGAGAACGGAGCCTACGACGCAAAGCACTTTTTATGTTACTACTACTATGGTGGCATGATCTACACGGGCCTCAAAAATTTTGAAAGAGCACTGTATTTTTATGAACAGGTACTGTCTTTACAGTCTTTTTGTTGCCTCCTGAATTTAAACGTTCTTTGCGGCATCACTGCACATGCTTTTGTTTTTAATTTTCTGTGACAGGCAATAACCACTCCAGCCATGGCAGTGAGCCACATCATGTTGGAAGCCTATAAAAAATACATCCTGGTGTCACTTATTCTCCACGGCAAAGTGCAGCAGTTGCCCAAATACACTTCACAAATAGTAGGGAGGTTCATCAAGGTAAGGATGCATGACGTGTGGGTGATATTTTTTTCTTTTTAGAGGTGTAGCCAAGAAGTGTCATTTTCTAAAATCACCAAAAAGTAGTGATAATAATAGTGTATTGATGCTCAGTAATGTATAGATTAACATTTAGGTTCATGCATGAAGAATCAGTGATACAGATCGACAGACTGGCTGTTAAAATGTTGTTTTTTTGCCTGCTAGGCTGAGTCTCAGTGGGAGGGTGAGCCATTCATTCTGTTAGCTAGAATGTGGAAAAGTTATTAAGCTGAATTTGATGAAACGTTATAGAAAAGTGGAGCTCGGGCAAAGGAAGAACTCACCAACATTTGTCTTTAAAGTTAAGATAAGAGCATCAGCATTGGTGTAGGCATCAGGGGTAGGATGTGAATGCACTTCAATTATTGGTTTACACTAATTGGAAAGTAAACACCTCTGAGCACCTAAAAGACTCAAAGATGAATCGTTACTTGGACAGAGTCAAAAGCACTGATTTCAATCAGATTTGATAAAAATACCATCACACACGAGGTGAACACAAAGGCTCACCTGTCATTTTGCCTTTTATGTATCAGACAGCTGCTCACACAGAAAGTTTTTTTTTTCCTTCTTCTCCCACACTGTGCAGCGCTGCTTTGTAGCCTCACGGCTCACTCACTTAACTGAACGCAGCAGAACAGAGTCTGTAAAAGCAAGCAGATCAAGATGTCAGTGTCACGCAGTAGCAATTTTCTTTATTTTCTTTATTTTTTTGTAAATCAAAAATTCACTGTGGGCTTTGAAAAGCAGCAAAATCTGCTCACAAAGTTTCTAAGTTTCAACAACAACTAATATTTGGAACAGTTGAATATTTATGTGCAGCTGTAGTGTGAGCCCATCAGGAAAAGCCACTTATTTATTTTGCTGCTACTGAGCTATCCGTCCATAATTGCGTTTGCTTTTTTCCTTTTTTTTCTTTTTTGTGCCTCAGCCCTTGAGTAACGCATACCACGAGTTGGCTCAGGTTTACACCACCAACAACCCGGCCGAGCTGCGCAGCCTGGTCAACAAACACAGCGAGACCTTCACACGAGACAACAACACAGGCCTGGTCAAACAGTGCCTCTCCTCTCTCTACAAGAAGAATATCCAGAGGCTAACAAAGGTGAGCTGTGTGTGTGTGTTTTCTATGTGATGTGTGATATTAACACACTCCCGATGCCTTCAAGAGATAAGCTTCACTGGGTAGCTTGTGCGACTTTACTTTAGGAAATATTCTGTTGTAAGAAGAGAGACATCAAGAACGTAGAAATGTCTCTGTCGTCTCAAATCATCTGTGGCGCAGTTCATTAGAGGTCACGATAATCAAAATGAAAGGAAACACAGCCAAAACATGGGTGTGCCAAGACAGATGCTGACATCTGATAACTGGCTGTTGGCCCATCTTTGCTAAAACGACTAACAACAATGACTCTTGAGCTTTCAGTTTCCACCTGTTGGGTCATCTTGTTCACATTACCAAGAAGACTGAAGTTAGAGGGGCTGTGTGACCCATAAAACTTGAGTTTCACACTCCATACAGCCTATAGGTTAAATCCAGGCCCAGTGCTGTCTGGATATCACTTTAGGTTATCTTTTAGGTTCATGTTGCACATGCCAGCTCAAACAGACAGGCACAAATCCAAAGCACCAGCTAGCCAGACAATCCAGAGTACTGAGAGCTTCTTTACTGAGGTTAAAGAGACGTTCGTTGAGTTGTCAAGGGATTTATTTGAAACAAACTGGAGTTTAGATGGCGGGTTTTTGCCCATTCACTAGATCTGATATCGGTTTTTCCTCTGTGCGAACCCCACAGACCTTCCTGACACTGTCTTTGCAAGACATGGCGAGTCGAGTGCAGCTTTCAGGCCCGCAGGAAGCAGAGAAATACGTCTTACACATGGTGAGTTCTCCAGAGAGACCAAAGCACAAAAAATACAATCCAGTTGATGCTGATAGAAATCACGATATCCAACTTTACGTGTTTGTGAAATGGTTTGATATTTTTTTTAGCTATAGATGTATTACACAAGTCTTTTATCTGTTGTGTTGGACCGTTTTGGACTTGAAGGCCTTAACGACCATATAACAATAGTCTTTACACTGGATTTTCTGCATTCCCTCTTGTTTTCTTCTTTGCAGATTGAAGATGGTGAGATCTATGCTAGCATTAACCAAAAAGATGGTATGGTCTGCTTCCATGACAACCCTGAAAAATACAACAACCCAGCAATGCTCCACAAAATTGACCAAGAGGTGTGGAGGCTCAGATCTGTGTTCACTGTTCTTGTGCTTTGCATGGATTGTTTGCAGTTGCAATACACAAATCCTGCATGAATTTTTGAAAATGAGCACGTGTCTTTTTTTTCCTCTCTTTTCAGATGTTGAAATGTATACAGCTGGATGAGAAACTAAAGTCTATGGATCAGGAAATCACAGTAAACCCACAATTTGTGCAGAAGGTGAGGGGGGGCTCCAGCAGCACTGGAGTTGCTTTTTCTTATTTTGGCTTATGTGTGTATTTTTGGTAGAATGAGCCAGACTAAAGATGTTCTCCTGTCGGCGTGTATGTTGTCCAAAAAGTTCAAATTTTAAACTTTTTATTGAAGCAGAGGATAAGATGCTTAGAGGTTTAGAAACAGTGTGATCACTGTTTGTAGCACATGTGGCATGCCTGAGCAGATTGTGTTGCCAAGTCACATGGTGTCTTCAGTCACTGTTTCATGAAATCCATTGCTGGGCGTTTGATAAACACTGACTCTGTAATTCTCCCTTTTCAGTGTAACTGACATGCCGCTTGTTATGCAATATGCGATCATAAGGTTTCGCATTTCCATCCATAAAAACCAAAAACTATACCTGATTCAAATTATAGATCTCTCCCTTCAAGAACATTTCCAACTGTGCAAGTCAGAAAACAGTCCTAGCCTGGTTCTTCTTTTTCCCTTTTTAAAGATTGCCCCCTGGACGTCCTGTTTTGACCGCTTGCCCTTGTGTGTCTACATTTACACTATGGTGCTAAAACTTGCACAAATTTGCACATTGGCTTCCGTTTCAAACTAACCCAACCTTCCTTATGGAGGGTGGCGAGCCTTTGGCTGTAGACAAAAACCAAGACGCTGTTTTGGATGAAGAATCTGATCCAAGCTTATCAGGTCGGGAATGTGACCACAAGAATGCTTTCACTTTTAGTTTTTTGGGCCGTTTGTGGGGTCGTTCACCCTAAACTCAGGTGTAGGAGGCTTTCCCAGCTATAACAGCGTGAGAATTATTTTTCTTAACCAAATATTTATTAGTCCTTTATTTATCCAGGTAAAAAATCTCATTGAAATTAAAAATCTCATTTTCAAGAGAGACTTGGCATCATGGCAACAAAAGTCAAAATATACATACCACATAAGTATATAACATTTAGCAGCAGCGTACAAAGAACAATAATGTGCACGATTTCCATAGCCAGTAATAAAACGTAAAGCACAATGGTACACAGTATCCAACCTCTTTAGGTAGTGGGCAGGTGCATTCATAAAAAGCAGGTCACCATAATCCAATAAAGGTAAAAAAAGTTGCATGAATCAAGTGTTTTCTCACTTGGAGGGAGAAACAGGATTGATTTCTAAAAAAGTAACCTAGTTTTAGTTTTAACTTTGACACAAGCCTTTGAATGTGAGTTTTAAATGACAAATTCTGATCTATAATGATCCCTAGATACTTGTAAGATGTGACCATTTCAATTTCAGTTCCTTGAATTGTTTTAATCTTAGGAGACGTAGCTAACAACTCTTTGCCATTTGAGAATAACATGAACTTGGATTTCTCTGGATTTAACACCAACTTAAGTTGAGTTAAATGGGACTGAACTACATCAAAGGCAGACTGCAGAAATTGCAGGGTTTGTGCTACTGAAGGGGGTGAACAATAAATAATTGTATCATCTGCATAAAGATGAAATGCTGCATTTGACAAATTATCACAAAGGTTGTTTATGTAAAGAGAAAATAGCAATGGCCCTAATATGGAGCCCTGCGGAACTCCTTTGGATACTGGGAGAAAAGAGGAAGAAGACCCAGCAGCATGGACACACTGTTTTCTTGCTGACAAGTAATTTGAAAACCAACTTACAGCATTTACAGATAGACTAAACAATATTGGTCTATTTAATAAAATATAGCATGGTCAACTGTATCAAAAGCCTTTGACAAGTCAAGAAAAGGAGCAGCACAGTATTTTTTGCAGTCCATTGAATCAACAATGTCATTAACCACTTTAATAGCAGCAGTCAGGCTCACTTTCTATCAAATTGTGAACCATTGTGCTAATAAAACACAAATTAATTTGTCAAATCTGGCTAAAGTTAATAGCAACCTGCCTTCCTTGCAGGCCTGCGTGGTTTTATATCAGTTTAATCTTACATATGACATACAAACGCTTATTTTCTACAGAAGCTAAATGGTTTGCACAGCTGTCTTCTTGCTTATAGTTCACCTCGTTTGTTTACACTTTTCCATCATTGAGAGGCGCTGCCTGGGCTAGTCGTACATTGTGACTCATTTTGTAATTTTGGCTGTAAATTTACTAAATAATTCTCAGCTTTCAAGAACTATTTGAATTTTCTCTCTGGTCCACAATGGTTGAGAACCAACAATAATGTGAAGTGCACATGGTAACATCTGCCTGTTCAGACAGTAGTACCTGGTGAATACTTTTATGCTGCCACAATACACCAGATATTGCTGTAAAGCTCGTCTTCCCTTCCTTCCAAAACAGTATTCAATTTTGTCTCAAGAACAAACGGTGATGGAGCTATCGACATTTAAAGTTAAGTGGCTTGGATTTTCAGTGCCAACAAAGAAGGACAGCAACTTTTAAACGACCAGTCAAGTAGCTGCACACTTCCTTATTGTATATATCAGACCTTCCCAAAGTGTGGGGCCCGCCCCCTAGGGGAGGCGCGTTATGAAAAGGGGGAGAAAAAACCAAAACGCTTGGACACGGCTAGCACAGGGCCGCCACAGAAACACAAAGCAGGGAATGAAGCATAGTTGAATATGTTTCCAAACCAACTTCATTCTAAGCCGAACATTTTTCTGGTAAAACAAAGGGGGCCCAGCAAAAAATGTTTGGGAACCACTGGTATATATCAACACAAACTGGGGAAAAAGTCTAAGGAGTTAGTTCCCAGAATGGCAATACGCCCTACCATCAAGTAATATTGGGCATTGAGACCTGAACAAAACAATCACTCATTGTTGGTGGAAGTGCAGCAGAAACTGGTTTGCAGCAGTGGCTCCGCCTGATGTGTTCAGATAACAGTTTTGATGTTTTGTGTTGTTTTTGTTTTTTGTTTCCCCTTCAGAGTATGGGATCGCAGGAGGATGATGTCGGTAGCAAAACGTCTAGTTATTCCTGAGGGGCCTTGGATGGGGAGAGAACGCTGCAGCCACCCAACACGTTCTTCCCAGGATGAGTTGGATTTTTTTAAAAGAGGAAAAACAAACATTCTATCTCACATAAGGACATTGGTCAAGGAAAATCTAATTGTGTGGAATGATGATAAATTTGGTTATTCTTACTTCACAGTGTCTTAAGGATAACGTGAGATCCTTACAGAAAAAGGAGGAAAAAAAGAAAAAAAATTACAATTTTGTCAGTGTTTTATTTATCAATGTTCAGGTTGAAGCGCCACTGCTACATTAACAGAAATCACAATAATAAAAACTGGACTTATTTGTTCCAAACGTATGTGAAAAATCTCACTGTTTGTTTTGGTTCTGCTGCATGATGGCCATGACTTTGAGGGCATTACGTACAAGGTCAAACATCTAAAATTGATGAAGAATGAATCTGATAAAATTCTGCATTTGTAAAGACTGCAAGCGATCGTTTCCCTCTCACTCCTGCCGGTTAGAATGTAGATATCATCAATAGTGAATCTGTACACATGGACATGCCCTTGACCAAAACTCGGCACAATGGAGGAGTCGTTCACAATCTGGTGCACTGTTTTGTTTTTCTTTTGTTTTGTTTTTCTTTTGTTTAGGGTTTTTGTTGTTGTTTTGGGTTTTTTTAGGTCGGATCCACTAGAGGTCGCTAGAGCACTGTACAGAAAACCGATTTGACAGCTTGTTATTACAAGAGGTGAAGTCAACAGATGAAACCAAACTGTCATGTAATTTTGGGAGCTTGAGCTTGGCGATTGTGGATCTGTTAATAATAAATTGTTTAAGAATATAGTTCTGGGTTTCATGCCTTTATGGAAAGATTCTCTTCGACACGGGCCCTCGTCTTTACGGTGTGTTTCAATTCTCATCCATTCATGGACTGTCACTTTTTTTTTTCTTTTTTTTTTTTTGTAATTGTTACGCTGAAGCTAATTTTCGCTTCAGCCAATGAACGTACGTATGCAAGCGGATGTGGTTAGCTGGAGAATTCCACCAATCAAGACGAAGCGCCCTTCTTTTTAGAGGCAGGACTTTACCCTCTGAACGAAAGTTGGCACATGTCAATCACATGCAGCACTCGGTCGTGATTGGTCCGTCGTTATGAATGAGGTGGGTCTTAACGACACTCGCCGTGTAAGCTACTTGAAATTCCAATGCTAACCAACTTTAGCCAGCTTGCTAACGTGTAACTGAGCGACTGTGAAGAACTACATGTAAAGCGGTATAGCTGGATTTAAATACATAAATGATACACATCTCCAAAAGAGGTATATTGTAAAATTCGTCTTTATGCTTGCTACTGCGCGTGTCTCTGCTTCTGCAACCAGGACATGTCCAGTTAGCCAGAACGCAGCACTTGGTGGATAACGAACCCTGGCAGAGCTAGCCAGTCAGCCCGCTTGGACTGGGTCTGCTTTGAGGGATTTGAACAGGTTTCGTCGCTCAGTGGACAGTGAAGCCGGATGCTGTGACTACCATGAGTCCCGCAGGCTGCCCCCATGTCAACGGCTTCAAAGTGGACAACTGGAAGCAGAACCTGAGGGTCATTTATCAGTGTTTCGTGTGGAGTGGTTCAGCTGAGACCAGAAAACGCAAGGTAACGAGTGTTTAGTAGGGACCCTTAATGTACGACCGTGTATGCGTGTGTTTGTGTGCTGAGCTGCCGTCGTGTGCGTAGATAGTTCTCCGCCCTTCCACAACAACAGACGGTGAATGCCAAAGTACCGCTTTCCCCCTCAGCCAAATACTATCCAAGCTCAGAGACTTGTTCTAGTCTCAGTGTGGCGCTTAAATGCCACTCTGAGCACCTCACCACAGCTGCAGTGTCCTCAAACTGATGCAAACTACTAGCATGTCACCCAGTTAACCCCCTCGCCGCTGAACGTTAGCTTAGATCAAAGCTAGAGTCCGCATGATGGATCAGCAAGCTGATGATGTGCATGTGTTTGCACTGGCACTGCGCCTGCTGTGGCTCCACTTCCTCCCACCAGCAGACCGCAGGCCAGTGTTACACGGTGGTGTTTCCTCGCTTATTGGGGCACTGATGGCTCTGAAATCAGCCAAGTACTTCATATCTCTTGTCCTCATAAACCTATGATAATAGATATGCAGCATGGCCATGTTTGTTCAGCATTACAGGATCAACGAGGTTTAACAGGTAAAGCAACAGAATGTGTGTCTTCAGTTACGCTGCAAGAGGAAATATTATTTTTCTTCTCCTTTGTTTATTTTTTTTAATAATCATGCCATTACTTAGACATATAGCATGTTGTGTTTGCATTATCTGTGTGTATACTGCACTGGCTTAAGTCCAGGAGACATGTATACAGAAATAAATGGTGCGTATGCAGATGGTATATGTACTGTATGGTCTCTTCCTGTGCCCCTGGAGGGCCAAAATCCCTTCTTATCATGAAATATGTGGGACACCTCTCCAATCAGACACATGCTTCTTATGGGGAAACTGTTACACCAGGGTTCTGCTCCACCTGTCATGCACTTGTTTTCTTTTTATCCAGCTGGAGAAGTCTGTTGACAGTCATAGATTAGATTTTCCAGTCTAGTTTCAGGTCCAAGACAGTCTTTAATTTGACCCTGAACAATATTTCAACCGCAAAGTTTATCCATACATTATTGTTATTCAGCAAGCATTGGTGTATCCAGGTATTTTGGCTTGCTACTCACACTCTGCACCTACACTGGGTTGCTGCAGGGATGCAACAAAGGGAAAGGACAAGTATTGTGATTCCAGGGCCATTCAAAACAACAATGGCAAACAAATTGCATACATTTTGACAGTCAAGCAGCAACACTTGAAAGTGTTACCTGTGAAAAATACAACTCCTTAATCACCCGCTTGCCACTCTGTCGTCCATTACCTCTGGCGTCAGCCTCAGCACTGTGTACATCAGACAGTCCACTGACCTTCAGATGTAGATTGAATACCGAGTATTGGTTCACCTTTAGAATTCAAAGGCTCAGTTCTTTGACTCACTTCACTGACAATCACACAAGTGTTTTATCTCATCTGAATTGCGCCAACATTGAATTCTATCAGTCTACTGCAGAGTAAAAGCGCATTTTCTCACCGCAATCCTAATGTGATCTTTTTACATTGTAATAAAACATTTAACATTTTATTTTCTGTATATTAAACATAGCCAAAGTTTCAAACAATGAGGTCAGCATATCCTCTGGTAGATCTTGTGTGTCAGAGGCTTCAGGCAGGTTTTTTTTCCCCTACACTTGTCTGTATGATGTCAGTAAGAGCAGATATTCCTAATATGGTCAGGCACACGGCTCTGGTTGTTAGCACAGAAGCTCCGCCCACCTACTCTTCAGCTCATCTGTTTATGAGGCGCAGCCAGTCAAATAACAGTGTGCTTGGGAGCGGGAGGATAGAGAACTAAAACGGATAATTTCAAACAGTGGAAGAACTCAGCAGCTGCACTTAGGCCCAGTAAGATTAAAAAAAAAAAAAAGGATTATTTTGAACTGTGAAAAATGCAGACCCATTAGTACAGCACAGGATTGACAATAAGGACCAGGACATAGTCCTTTTTAACAGCCAGTATAGGCTGCTCAAGGGACCATAAAATAAGACCATGTTTTAAAATTGGTGAGTCACTACTAAACGTCAGAGCTTAGCAGATTTAGCAATATTTTCTGTCCTCCTAAGGCTGTCTTCTACTAGCTTGTGCCACTGCAACACAAAGTAGATTTAAAGTGAAAGAGGCCCTCTGAGTATGAAACCCGGAGCTGGTGGCAAAAATAAACAAGGTCAACAAAGTATTTGCCATTACGACAGTGACAGCTGTTGCTTTAAATTTAAGTTCAGCTTCATTTTTTTAGCCCTTTGTTTTGCTTTTTCTGTGTTGAACATTTACTCTTTCCACTAGTTTCAAGGGCACACACTCCAACAACAACCAAATCTTAGTATCAGACATATCAACAAATCAGATTTACCTGGGTGTTTTCAGTGGCACAGCTGATATTTATGCTGCAAGACTAAATGTTGCAAAATAGAGTGATGACTGTAAAACGGGTCCGTTATTTCTTAGTTTGCCTGGGACAAAGGAGGAAATAATTGATTAATCTTCATAAATAAATATCAGTCTGTTGTTTGGGATGGCAGGCTACCACAACTTTTCCCTAAATGAATGAGACAGGTGTCGCTGCATGGGCGCACAGTGTAATAATCTTCTCACTTTACACTTTTCTAACCAGCAACTTTACATCCCATTACCCTTTCCAGTTCTCCCCGCCTACTGGTAGCTCGTCTCTGACATCGCAGCATTTGGAGGAATATGACACAGTTGGAGCTTGGCTGTTCTTCGGGTGTTAGAAGAACCACAAGGCCTCTTAGTACACAGTGTTCTAAACCATAACTACTGTGCAGTGTATATGTGCTCAGGCTCTTACTGACAGTTTGGGATGTGGAGATGTAGAGCAGAGAAGATGACACAAATCCTACATGAATACAGCGTCCTTGGGGGACTAGCTAAACAGACGTGCACACTGTAACAATGACAGCCAAAAGAATGAGTGACGAAAGATTGTTGCATATTGATGGGTATTTTCATAATTCATGTGCTGTCCGAGCAGTTTTGCAAGGAGGTGTGTGTGTGTGTGTGTGTGTGTGTGTGTGTGTGTGTGTGTGTGTGTGTGTGTGTGTGTGTGTGTGTGTGTGTGTGTGTGTGAGTGAGAGTGAGTGACTGGAATAAGAATGTCTTTTTTTTTTTTTTTGTATCTGTGTCCCACATTTACACTCACAAGAGGAGCATGTTTTTAAATCATGAACAGCAGAGGTGGTACTCAATAAGGAATAAGCCCAGATGAAAAGTTTTTAATCTAGAGGGTTTTAGGCTTTTATTTTGGTAATATGGATCTCAAAAAACACTGCATGAATCAAGCAAATGTGTGACATTTGTCAGAACCCTCATCCGTTTAGTAAGACAAGGTTGGTAACCTATGGTAACAACTATGAAGCTACTGCTTAGCTGTACAGTGTAAACTGAAATGGGTGGGAGGTAACTGTGTGACCTCTCTCTCATCCGTGTGATCACAGTGTGTACTCTGTGGTTTAAATAGATTTCATACACTTAGATTTCATACACTGTCTACAATGTCTAATAAGTCAACTTCAAATGATGTAAAGTTCTGTACAAACGCTGCCAGTATTTTAAATTTAGTTGCACACTGGGACTGTTGTCAGTCTACACAACTATGTATATTGATCTGGATAGATGTGGATAGAAACGGCACAAAACTCCAAGGCTGCTACTTACTACTTCTTACTTTCTTCCCCATTCTGAAGCTTTGTTCAGCAACTTCAGAGAGACATCTTTAGGCATGTAGAAATGTTCAGAGCGCTGAGTTGCTATCAAGCAAATGGCTAATTAGGTAACGATAACAAGCATTTTAGTTGTGTCTAATAAAGAGGCTTGTGAATGTGTTTCACACATATTGTAACTTTGCTTAAATTGTTCAACTTTTTGATTCAATTCTGTTTTATTCATACAGTGCCAAATTACAGTTACCTGTATTGTAAGGTAAAGCCCCCACAATAATGGAGGGAAAACTCCCAACAATGAGACGACCGCATATCAGCAAGCGCTTGGCAACAGTGGGAAGGAAAAACTGGCTTTTAAACAGGATGAAAGCTCCAGCAGAACCAGGCTCAGGGAGGGGTAGCTGTCTGGTTGGAGGTGACAGGAGATAACGATGGTAAAATAAACTAGAATCGGGCAGCTAGCTTACCTACAGCACTATGAACTATATGATGCCAGATGCCATGAGAATCTCTGCCTTTAGAGATGTTAGTGTTTACTCCTTTTTTCTTTTTGCAAAGCCACTCTAGTTGTTTCTTCTGATCTTTATGCAAAGCTAAGCTAACCTGATTATAGAGGAGGAACACAATAGTTTTGAGTTTTGTGAAGAAAAAGGTTTATTTCCTATAATGTGAAAATTTCATTTAAATAAAATCTACATGCAGTTTTAACTTCTCTTCATATTGGTTGTATTGTTTTATTTATTTATTTTTTACTTCTGTTGACATTGATCATTTAGGGTTTTAGACTTCTTGGTCATACACGTCAGGTAAAGACGGCATCATTTGCCACAATCCGTACATCTTCTAAATTGGGCACCAAACTGTACTGTCACTCTGCCTTTCCATTTTATGTATATTAGCTTACCAGTCTAGATCTCTAAGGTAGAGTTTCTATAAAATGCCACTGATATCAACCTGTCTCATGATTCCAGCTCTAATTTTCTTCTACATTTCCTCCTCTTGTCTTTGTGTCTGATGCTCTCCCATATATCATTCTCTACCCGCTTTCCTTTCTTTCCTGTCTTTGCTTATTTTCCCTGCACTCCTCTTCTTAGGCATTGCTCATTTCTTCCCACCTCCTTATATTCATGCTAGCTCATTGGCATGCCAGCTTGTCATCTGCATGCTTTTGAACTGTTGCTATCTACCCTCCATCCACAGTCACGCCGCCCTTCTTTTTTTCTTTCCATGACTGCCGAAAATAACGAATAAGAAACACAATTCATATTTAAGAGGTGCATTTTAGGCTTAGGTGAATTTTATCCTGATTCTGTACTTTAAGCCATATCGCATTAAAAAGCAGAATGCATCATGCTTTGTAGCTACATTAATGCCTTGTAGGTTTTTGAGCAGTGTTTGAGAAATGTTCCATTTACTTAATAGAAAACACAGAGTAGATGGGGAAAAATAGCTTTTGACATCCAGAAGTGTAAACTGATGTGTTCACTGCAGCTGCTTAGAAATGCCAGGCTTGACGTCATGTACAGTAGATGACCTTGGCACGATGACGTGGTGCATTTAAATGAGCTCTTAAAGACTTTTCGTTGTTTTGTCTTAGATAAAGTCTTACAGTGATGCTGCTCACACTACTTGGTGTTCAGTTTTTCTGTTTGCAATGACCAGGCAGTCTTAGGCCCTTAGCTGAGAGACTAGTTGACGACCCCACTAGGGAAAAGTGGTTGCTGGAGGTTGCAAGGTAAATTGGTTGCAAAGCATTGTACAGTGCTGCACCAAAAATTTCTTTGTGATTGCCTTTTTGCCACTCGCAGATTCCCACAGTTGTCCATAGCTTGCATGGAAAATGCTGACTTGTTTACAAACACTCACCAAGTGCTTGCTGAGTCGTAATGAAACTATGAAAAGTGTAAAAATGGAGAAAAGTCAGCCATTAAGATGCCTCTGTTTCGGTATTGCATCACCCTCTTTCAAGTTTCACTCTCTCTGTGGTTAGTTAGCAGGATTTTGCAGTTTACAATTAGACCTCTCTCATGGATACTATGCAAATCTGCTTGTGGGGATGGTTTTGTTTGTTTGTATCCATTGTTTGAGCTACAGAGGCTGAAGCATATTCATGTTTCTATGTTCTTTCTGATGTGTTCAAGTGGCAACGGGTGGACTCCAGGAAATTCAAGGTCTGTCTCGTAGTGCAGCGTAAAGCAAAAAATGTGAATGCTTTTGTAAATAAGAGATTTCAGGTTTTGATCTGAGCACATCTGTAACAAACAAATATATAAACACATGCTTTTATTTTGTCACTGAAATTTTCAACATGCGGTGCGCTAAAAGCAAAATTGCCATAGTTACGGGAAATCTGCATTGTAACCTACGGCATAACTGCAAACCCATCTGAACCCTACGCCGTAACCCGGCATGCACTTCACGAAAAATGTAGCTACACGGGTTGGCGCAGCCCACAAGTATCGTGATTGGCCAGTTCAGCTCCATCAAGTTTTTGAAGTTTTAGAAAGTAACAATCATCATCTCAGGACAATGAATAATCATCATAGCAGCAACATAAGGAGTCACAAATGTAACAAATTCTTGGAGGGAGATTGCAGAAACTGTCAGACTGGATGTGAGGGAAGGCACAGAGGAGTAATATGTTTACACCCGTAAACAACTGACCACCACAAAGAGTGGAGACCCAGGTGGGGGAAAAGTCCCAGCAATTCATTTTTTTTCTATCAGCATGTAAAACACAGGGACTCATCCACAAGATGATTAACATGTAACACACATAAATGAGATCGGCCACTTACGTAGGTTATGTCATGGGTTCTACAAAGATTCATCCTTGAAGCTGTTTCAATTTTTATGATTTTTTTTTTTTTTTAAGTGTGGAGTACAAGTTTGAGAAGATTCATACAATCGTTTCATCTCTCTCTCTCTATTTCTGTCTCCCTCTCTCCCTGCTGTTCCTCCTCCCGCCCACCACCCCTCCCCCGTCTCTTTCAGGCCAAGTCATGTATCTGCCACATGTGCGGCGCCCACCTCAACAGACTCCACTCCTGCCTCTACTGCGTCTTCTTCGCCTGCTTTGCCAAAAAACACATCCACGAACATGCCAAGAGCAAAAGGCATAACCTAGGTATGACACACACAAACTCATGGTCCCATACTAAGCTTCCTCATTGTAACAAACATGGACGATATGCACACCCCAGCACAACACCATCGGGGCTAATTATACAGCCAGCGGCTAATGGAGGTATAGGCTAGTGCCACTGCATTGTAAACACCATGCATTTGTGTGTTTGAGACTATATTTATAAGCAGCTTTGGCCTTCTTATATTACTTATATTAATGCTTTTATTTCAGCTGTGACGCATCTGTGGTTTTTGTGAGGCATTCGGAGCCACAGGGGTGTGAGCTGTTACGCAAGCGAGTGCAACATAAATGCAATACTGCCTAAAAGACTTCATCTCAAGGGGCTTTGGAAAGTCACCTGTGTATTTTGGCCTCAGGCAGCCTATTAGAGGGAAAGCATGCAGTATTGAACTTGCTAATGAATGGGCACTGAGGTCTGTCTTGGTGGCTGATTTAAAATTAAGCACATTTCCATTTTATTGGGTACACCTCCCTGCTCTCCAAAGCCTCTCTCAAAATCCCTGCAATCATTCAGCGGTGTGGGTATTTATAAGCAAGAACAATGAGATCTCTCTCAGCCTTGTTGTAGACAGGATTAATATTGCAGGTCAGTGAAGGGAACACAAAATATCACGAGCCATTGTTTTCAGTGATAATCTGTATATTTTTCTCCTTTTAAAATGACTGAGCAGGCTTTTATTTTGAGGAGCCAAAGCAAGCGCGCTGTATTTCTCACCACAGCTCGCACGGAGGCTGCTTAGTTGGCCTGGGCACACACAGTAAGAAAACGGGAAATTGTTGTATTTCAGTTCAATGAGTTATATATTTACAGGAAACAGACGCGATCTGGACAGCTCCAGATCTGAAGAAAGACGTGGGTGTTTGGTGAACAGTTGGTTGTTTTCGCCCAGTGCTTCGACTCCCACTGGGGAACACAGCCTGTGATAATCAAAACATTGCTCAAAAATTTAGCAATTTGGTCATTGATATTGCCCAAACTGTCAATATCAATATATTGAGAAAGCTGCTGGTAGTACCTGAACTCATATACTCAGATAGTATAAACAGCTGCTAAAGAATTCTGCTGTGTGCAGAAATCGCTGCTATTCACATCTAATTGGGTGAAAAATAAAAAGAAACACCACTGAGTACACTATCCTTCCTCCCTGAACTATGTGTCTTGCAGCAGGCCTGAGACTTTCTGTGAAAGTTTGATATGTTCTGAAACTCCCATTGGTGCTTGAGTTAAGTGGCGATTGGGGCCCTGTTCCAGAAATCAGATTTAACAAACTCTGAGTTCCAGAAAGGATGATCAGAGTTTGTTTAGTCACTCAGAGTAATGAAAGAACGGCATCGTCGATGGAGCTCTGATACCAAGAGTCACCATGGCAATGGGTAACTAACGATCAGAGCCTTCATTTAAACCCAGTGGACTGAGGAATATCATGCGAGCGCCGACTGTGACATTTATCTAAAAATGATAATAAGAAAGGGGAAAACGTGCCTTCCCCAGTTAAATAATAAACCCCAAGTTATTAAACCCAGAAACATTTACACCACATGTTACTGATTCAGTCTATTTCTACGTTGATTCTTCACCAGCTCTCTGACACTCACAAACTCGCAGACTCCCACGAGGGTCCGTCATCTGTTAGAACAAGTGCATGAAGGCTAGACGTCATGTTGAGCCTTTTTTGTGCACCATAACCCTGCACACAGGGTTCATAGCATTGTGATGCTGTTTACTGGGTTACACAGGGGTGTAATATAACTTATTCAGGACTCATGTATTTGAATTTGGGCTTAATGAAGTTGTTTCTAAAGCAAATGACAAATGAGAAGTTTGAGTGATCAGAAGTGATTCTGTACTCTATGGAAGTAGTGATCTCAGCTAGTGACAAGTACATGCTCCATAAAAACATCACAAAAGACTGAAACACAGTGCATTATGTACACATTCACACTGAGCATGCTAGCACTGGACCTGGTGTTAGCAGTGTACTATTAAAGCTGAGGGAGTGTAACTTTCATCGCAGGTGTGCAGATTTTTTTGTAAGTTGTGTCATCATGAGTATTGAACAGTTGTGTTGCACAAGGAAGGTTGGTGTTTTTTCAAATGGTTACTTGACTAGCACAGCAGTGCAACCACATCATCGGGATCATAGTTCCTGAATATCCTTAACAAGTCTTAAAAAGCACTGGGTGCTGTCATCTAAAAAGACGCTATTCATTGTTATGAAAATGTCTTTGATCATTTTATCAAGAGTGTTAAAATGAGCTTGGAAAGCAGCGTAATGTCTGCTGTCATTGTTCATGTTAGAATCAGGATAATTGCTGACATCCATCCTTTTTATTCTGCTTATCCAACTCATGCAAATTCCACAGAGAGAGACCTCAGTAACCAGTGGATTCAAACCCAAGACCTTCACTGTGCTGCCCATAATTGTTAACATCAGTTCAAAACAACAGAAAATAACTGCTCATATCTAGTTTTGTAGCTAGATGCTCACAGCAGACATGCTGCCTACTAGGTGGTAGATTAGCAGATTTGGATGCTAACAATCCACATTTGTTTAAATGGCTCAACCAATACCAAATAGTTTGGCTAAGAAAAGTCTTAAAACATAACCTGCCTCAAGCTGTAGGATCCAAGATGCCTCCTGCTAGTTTTACTGGTTAAATAATGTTTTTTCTAGACTGGAAATCCATCTTGATCTGCTGCTCTCTGACACTTACACAGTTGACATCAATTAATCGTCTCACTCCAGCAAAAATAGGCTGTGCTAAATGACAAAACTATGGAGGAGCACAAAGCTTTGAGACTCGGGATTATTGTGTTGCTAGAGTCGATCACACAGACATTTGTACAACCTTTTTATTGCCTTTGATATTACCGAAAGCATTAAAAAAGGGGCAACATTTAATTACACTGTAAACGGCGTATTATCTGCACCAAAAGGCATCATCCTGTTAGTGTGAAAGCGGCGACGCCAGCTCGACACCCAGTGTCTTTCATTTTTTATTCTCCACATAATGGAATTACGGCTGTTTTGAGCTGCAAGTGGAGTGCGTTACACTGCAGCGTTGTGCAGGAGAGCGCCGCCGTAGCAGAGGCACCGAGGGTGTTGCTGACAAAAGGCTGGATTTGGCAGATGTTGGAGAATCTGTGCTCTGGTTTTTATCAAGCCTGCTTTGCTTTATCACTTGGCTCAGGAAGACCCCCTGCGGGGGGGGGGGGGTGTCTGTGTGTGTGTGTGTGTGTGTGTGTGTGTGTGAGTGACGCTCTCAGCAGGCTGATGAGGAGGTAATTAAGTCGTTTTTAATACACCCTGTGGAATTAGCCTCCATTAAACCCGGCCCCTCCTCCTCACCCTCCTTCTTTCTGTTCCACCTCCTGTTTTGCCTTTGCATCTCTTTCATCTGCTCATTTTACGGACGTCCACCGTTCTCTTTGCCTCCTCATGTCGGACTCCTCCCGCTCTCTCACCACTGTCCTCTTCTCTTTCTGCCCTCTTCTTGTTCCCATGGTTACCCGATGACCCTTTCGATATTCCGAATTGTTCAAGGATTTCATTTAATTTCACTTGGCACCGTTACAACCCCACCCCCCCTTCAGTCTGTCAAATTTTCTTCCTTCACTTTCATATTTGCCTTTGCTTTTCCTCACCTCCCTCCATTCTTTCCTCTGTACCTGCAGAAGATGACAGCCAAGAGAGAGGCCGTCAGGCAGGTTGTTATGGCAACAGCAAACAGGTTGCCGCAGGGTACAGAGCAGGTGAGGAGAGAGAGGTAAGACGGAGTGGAAGCACTGTTTTGGGCCGTGAGTGAGCATTTAAGTGAGTCTGCGATGGTGGGAAATTACCCAGAAAGGCGGCGTCCTCACCTTTTGACTTCCCATTGCTCTCTCTATCGTTTCTGGCTGCTGTGAACACATGGCTGATCTGTCAGCAGATGAACCCTGCTGCCTGCCGTCGCAGCGTGACATAAATAGAATAAAACTGAGAGGTGAAGCAGTTAGCCTTTTACACAGTTTGCAGCAACACGCAACCCTTTACAGTCTCGTGAGTGTCCCTGCATTTGAATAAAATGCCGTCTTCTTCTTTTCTTTGTGTCTGTCCAGCTATCGACCTGCTGTACGGGGGAATTTACTGCTTTATGTGCCAAGACTACATTTACGACAAAGAGATGGAACAGATCGCCAAAGAGGAACAAAGGAAGGCCTGGAAGATGCAAGGTACAGCAACTTTAAACAACGCACCAAGTGACTTTGACCTCAGTGGGACATTTCTACACCAGAGCTCACCAAGCAATGGCACTTCTGTGCTCAATCACTGCATTTTGAGATGGCAGCACATATGCAATATTAAAATCCACACTGCGCTGCAAATTCTTTAAACTCCTGGTCTTCATTATCCAGCTTATTAACCTGATTAGATATAAATTAGCATTTTGCAGTTAAAAGTTTTTATAGAGTTCAGTTTTGATGTGCTAATATTCATATGAATGATAATGCTGTATTGCAACATTGTTTCTAATCCTCTGTAAATGTGGATTTTTATAGAGCAGCCGCAGTGGGTTCATGCATATGTAGCAGTGGTCAAATGTGTTTATGGCAGCCCTCTAAGCTTGAACAGAAAGATTCAAGTCTTCAACCTTTAACGGCAAGTGTATTTTGTGAGTGTTTGAGAATTAATCAGTGTGATTTTTATTTATTTTCCCCCCCGAAAAACCCAAATAGACAACACAAAAATGCAGAAAGTAGCAAAAATGATAGAAATTTTAACTGATATATGCAAATGCATATTTAATGTCTTTCTTTCTCATTTGTAAGAAGCTTCAGTAACCACGCCAGTTTCAAAATTATTATTTCATGGTTCAGGCTACACAGGTTTGTGTGTCCGTGTAAATGTGTTCCAGGTATCGGGGAAAAGTACTCGACGTGGGAGCCGACGAAGAGGGAGCTGGAGCTGCTGCGTCACAACCCCAAAAGAAGGAGGATCACCTCCAACTGTACAATTGGTTAGTCTCTCTCTCTCTCTCTCACACACGCACATTGACATCACATCAAAGATGAAGCAACACCATCATCCATCATGTTTTCACACGTACTCTGCAGCCCGGATCTTGTGAGAATGTCTGACACACTTTGGACATCAGCCGCTCTTTAACCTGCCAGCTTCTTACTGCAAAGCCTGTGTGATGGCAGCTGGCCCGTGTGCTAATTGCAGAGCTAACTTTCTGCTTTACCCATTCCTTTAATAATATGAAAAGCTACCAGTCACAGGCACAGGGTGATGCAGAGAGGAGATATTATTTGTTGTAGTGATGATGAATATTGGAGTGAGGCAGTGGTGGGACCTTCAGTATGTCGGAGTGAGGAGAGCTGGCATACGTTTAACACCTTGCAGCAGCCTGCAGGGACGTGCTCCAGCGCCAGCAACATCCCTGGCTCTGTCTAAGACGAGGGGAATTACAGGGCTGGCTGCTCATCCATGAAAAACACTACAGCCTTCTTTCTTTTCTGCTTCCTGTCTTTCCTTCCACCTTTTCTCCTTCCTCCTCCTTTCTCTCTCTCTCTCTCCCACGTCTTTTGTTTTTTTTAATATATGTGGTTGGTTCTGCTTTAATCAGGCAATGGTTTCCCCTGTATGCAGTCCACTAGTGCCTTAGAGACATTGGTGTGTGTGTGTGTGTGTGTGTGTGTGTGTGTGTGTGTGTGTGTGTGTCTATAACAGCATTGCAGCCTAGCTGCCACACTGCAGCAGCCACGAAGCCTCTTTTTCTGTTTATCCTGTCCACACACTTTTGTTTCCTTGAACTGCGTTTATGTCTGTTTTCCTTTGCTGTCCCTCTTCCACCTGCAGGCCTGCGCGGGCTGATAAATCTGGGCAACACGTGTTTTATGAACTGCATCGTCCAGGCGCTGACACACACCCCACTGCTGCGAGACTTCTTCCTCTCGGACCGGCACAAATGCGAGATGCAGAGCAACTCCTGCTTGGTGTGCGAGATGTCGCAACTGTTCCAGGAGGTACTGCGTCTTTGATTTTATTTTAGTAGTTTAGAGAGGACAAGGCGATGATTCAGAAAGTGTCATTTGAAAACACAAACTCCTCCCACCCCCTTACCGCAGTTCTACTCAGGCCACCGCTCACCTCACATCCCGTTCCGCCTCCTCCACCTCGTGTGGACCCACGCCCGTCACCTGGCTGGCTACGAGCAGCAGGATGCCCACGAGTTCCTCATCGCAGCGCTGGACGTCCTGCACAGACACTGCAAAGGTCAGACGCACAGAGACGATATCATAAACAAGCTGAGACGACCATCAAAGCTGAGACATGTGACTTTCAGTCAGACATGTTTGACACGGAGAGTTAAGAGGCTGAAAACACATGAGAGGCAGTATTGATTCTTTTGGATCTCTTGTCAGTTTATAAGCACAGTGGGGATTTGTGAAGTTACACAGTAAGGCTTTTAGTGACAGTGTGCTTTAATGTTTTTGGTGTGTGTGTGCGCGCGTGTGTGTGCGCGCGTGTGTGTGCGCGCGTGTGTGTGTGTGTGTGTGTGTGTGTGTGTGTGTGTGTGTGTGTGTGTGTGTGTGTGTGTGTGTGTTTTCTTCGTGTCCCTACAGATGACAATGGGAAGAAGGCAAACAACCCGAACCACTGTAACTGCATCATTGACCAAATCTTCACAGGGGGCCTGCAGTCTGACGTCACCTGTCAAGCCTGCCAGTAAGTGTGTGTGTGTCTGTGAGAATGTAAGTTTGTGTGCAGGGAAAAAAACAACTTAAAACTCTACTGATGCCTCACTAGAGTCTGTATAAAGAGATTAAAGTGTACAGTTCCATCATGAAGACACAAAACAGCCACCAAACAGGCCTCACTTGTCTGCATGAGAATGTCTAATGGCCTGCCTCGAGGTGACCCTCCTCCCCCTCCCTCCCTAATGCCTCCGTTCTCCTCTATCATTCACATACTGCACCATCAATCACACACTTGGTGAACTGCTACACTGCAGCAACAGGAACAGCCTTTCATGGCATGTAAAGTTGATCTCTAGCTCCACCTGGTGGTTTGTGGAGGCTGTTGAAGCTCTGAGTGGACTAGCCCGCCTTTTTTATTTATTTATTTTTTAAACTGATCTGTTATGTGATTAGCTCCTATTTCCATATAAGAGATATTTTCACACACTGGGGCATTTTTGCCTTTATTTGGCGTGGCTGAAGTGACGAGTAGACGGGAGAGAGCAGGGGACACGCTGCAGAGGCCACGGGTCAGACTTGAACCCAGGCAGCGGCATTTCTGGGTCACTGCACTAAGTGTAGCAGTTTGTTTGTTACTGTCAGAAGAAGTTTTAAGCTTATTGTCAAGTCATGCTTAGCTGAGGAACACAGCTGGTGCCTCTCCAGTGGAAAAAAGAAATCAGCAGTAAATACAGTGAGCCACAATTTTGTGATTCCATCCATCCGTTTTCTTCCACTTATCTGGGGCCGGGTCACAGAGGCAGCTGCCTGAGCAGAGAATGCCTAACCTCCCTGCAGCTTATCCAGGAGAACACCTGGGTTTTTCCAGGTGGGCTGGTGTAGTTGTAATCACTCCTGGGTCTGCCCTGTGTCCCCTGTAGTGCATGCCCAGGACACCTCACCCAGGAGGCATCCTTGCAAGATGTCTAAACCACCTTAACTGGCTCCTTTAGATGTTGTAAGTGGCAGTTCTACTCCAGACATCTCCAGTCTGTCTGTCAGTCTCCTGCTTCCCTCTCCCCATTACTCGTGAACAAGACCTTGAGATGCCTAATCGCCTCCGCATGGGGCGCAACTTACCCCTGACCCGGAGTGGCCACGAGATCCTTTTCCAGCTTAGGACTATGGCCTCAGACTTGAAGTTGCTGATTCTCATTCCCACTGCTTCCCACTCCAGTGTGAGCTGGCCATCACCTGACCAAGTCAACAGGACCACATCTGAAAAGATCAGAGATGAGATCCTGCAGCCACTAAATTGGAAGCCTTTTGCCATTTTAAATCCATCCCTATAAAATTTGACTAACTAAAAGATGCTGTAGAGGAATGCGGTCCTCTTTTTCTTTTTGTGGCAGCTCTGGAGAAAGTCAGAAATTTCTGCTTTGACCAACCATAACCAGACTGTTGCCAGTCAGCGACACTATTCAGAGCTTTCATCTTCATGGTGAGGAAGACTGCTGGATTAGGCTAGAGTGCAGTGGAGGTCCTGGGTGTAGCAGTCATCTTAAACAGCCATCAAATTTGATTAAAGCTCATGTCAGAACCAGTGACATGGCTTTGAAAGAGCCCTTGTTCTGATGACACTGGTGGCTTTGTGGAGATTCATGGCACCAGGAAGTGGAATTATTAGAGCAAAGAGATGGAGCTAAATATAAACAGAAAGCCGGCGCTGCAGTGATACATCTTGTAATTGTGCTATGGCCCTTGGCTTAACAAGAACACTATGCATTACAGAGAACGTAGGCAGAACAATAGATGATTTAGTGGAGCTGTTAGAGAGATAACGGGGGTGCAGTTTGGAAAATGGATATTAACTGAGCAGTGTTTGTGTTTGTGTTGCAGCTCTGAGCAACAAACTGCTGCGTTATAATCCAGCTGTTCCAAATGACTGAAGATACAAACACAGTCACAAATATACCACGAACCAGTAGGATCTGCTTTATGTCCTTAAGAATGAACACACAGTGTTACCAATGAATGTTCAGCTGCAAAAAACTGATAAATAGACCACCAGTGGAATTCTTTGGCTTTCATTTGTTTGAATGTTGCTTTATTTTTATCTTAAATTCACCTCCTTTCAACACAGTGGTGTACTTTTTCCAGTCAACTGTTTTTTTTTTTAAACTGCATATTTACACATAAATAGTGTTCATGTGAGTTAAAGCCTTTTTTAAAATTCATAACCCTTTTCTCTGTGTGATGTCAGTAAGAACAGATAACCTTAATATGGTTGTCAGTAACAGTGGCTCCGCCCACCTGCTGTTTGCACCTCCTGTATTTTTGCAAGAAAATAAATGATCCTTTAAAGCAAACTGTGAAAAAAATGAGTTGACATGAAGTGATAATGAGCTTGTGCTGATGTTTCTAATAAAGAAGGGGAAGAAAGTGAGATTCTGGGTTCATCCCGTTCTCAAAGCTGGTCATAAAATGACTCGGAGGTAAAATGGTTCTGTTTTACCATTTCTGGATCATTGTACATTGGGTATGATAATGATTATTTTGAGCTGTGACTTCTCAAGAGTAACACTTGACCGTGTCACGTGACATCCTGGCATCTGTTTGGTTCCCAGTGGTGTTTCAACAACTATAGACCCATTTTGGGACATCAGCCTGGACCTGCCAGGCTCTTCCACACCATTCTGGCCCCTCAGCCCCGGAGGAGATGGATCAGCACTTAACGGAGAGAGTCACACCACTGGAGCCACAGCACTGACGGACTGTCTGCGCAGGTAACTCGCATATGAAGAATAGATCAGAGAGACATGATCTGAAACGTCAGGATTGAGCTGTAGTCATCAGCATTAAAAGATAAACAGGTGGGGAGTTTTTGTCTGTTTTGTGGTTGTAAAATGAAAAGAATAATTTCAGCGTTTTAATCAGAACAATCCTACATGCTCTGCAAACTCAGAGACCCACCCTTTAGCCTCATCCCAGAATCATCATGAGCGTCACATAAAACTGTTCCTACCCTTCCTGACAGGGGAAGCAGCAGCACAAGTCCCTGGTACCAAATCTCACCCTCTGTTGTCCAGGTTCACCAGACCAGAACACCTCGGGAGCAGCGCAAAGATCAAGTGCAGCGGCTGCCATAGTTACCAGGAGTCTACCAAGCAACTGACGATGAAGAAGCTGCCCATCGTGGCGTGCTTTCACCTCAAAGTAAGAGAGGTTACATTTGACGGCTAATGAAGGGGGATATTTATTACCTGTTCTAACTCGTGGATATGTGCGTGTGCTCGCAGAGGTTTGAGCATTCGGCCAAACTGCGGCGGAAGATCACTACTTATGTCTCCTTTCCTCTGGAGCTGGACATGACCCCGTTCATGGCCTCTAGGTGAGCACAATCTAAAAGAAGGGTGGAAGCTGTCAAAGAAAACCCAGTAAGGTGCATAAAAACTAGAAGCTGCTGTGTGCATGCTAGGCCTCAATCACAGTAACAACTGTGTTTATATGGACTTGTGTGCGTCCAGTGTCTTTTCTTTTTTTAAAAATAGATTTTTGGTCATAAACTGATTTTTGGCATTAATGTGCACAACCGTAAAGACTGATCATTGCAGCAGAGTCTGGATGACGCCTGCATTTCCTAACTCATCAGTCAGCTGGAAAAATATGGTGGCCGTGTTTTATTTCAGAGTACATTACTATGTGCTCATATCTAAATATGTTTACATCCTTACTGTGCAAACGTGTATGTGTACTGTATATAACACTCAAAAAAATGAAAAGAACACTTTGAAAACACATCAGATCTCATTGTGGGGGAAAAAATCATGCTCGATATCTGTACTGGTGTGTGTGCTGGGAACTAAAGGATACCACATCACTTGATGGAAATGAAAATTATCAACCTACAATGGGGTGAATTCAAAGGAACCCAGGACCCACTGTACCAGGGTAGGGTCTGAGAGTGGATCCAAGGATTTCATCCTGATACCTAATATCAGGGTGTCTTTGCCTAGTCTTTAGAGATCTGTGAGTCCTTTCATGGATGTCCCTCCCCAGACACCACAGATCCATCACCAAACCGTTACAGGCAGCATAATGTTCTCCATGGCTTCTCCATACTCTTTCACGTCTGTAACGTGTTCAGAGGGAACCTGCTCTCATCTGTGAAAAGCACAGAGCATCAGTGGTGGACCTGCCAGTTTTGGTATTATGAGGCAAATGCCAGTCAGGATCCACAGTGCCAGGCAGTCGGGAACTCAGGCCACCTTCATGAAGTCTGTTTGGTCAGAGACATTCACACCAGTGTCCTGCTGGAGCTCTGGCAGGTGCTCATCCTGTTCCTCCTTCCACAAAAGGAGCAGATACCGGACTTGCTAATGGGTTAAGGACCTTCTACAGCAGTTTCCCAACCACTGTGTGCCATTAGAAATGATCAGGTGTGCCGTGGAAGATTATCTGGTTCCACCTGATTAGTAGTCTCAGCGGCTTGAGTAACGAGCAGAACAATTACATTCTCTTCTATTCTCTTCCACTTCGTACTCTAAGTTGCCAACTGCCAGTAAAATAGAAGAAGTTACATAATAGTCATGCTGACCTCTGTCCTGGAGAAAACTTTTTTGACATTAGACAAAAATGTGAAATATGTGCCGTGGTTCCAAAAGGTTGGGAAACGCTGCTCTACAGCACTGTCGAGCTCTCCTACAGTAACTGCCTGCTTCCTGGAATCTCCTCCATGCTCCTGAGACTGTGCCGGAAGACACCGCAAACCTTCTGGCAACAGCACATATTGATGTTTAAATACCTGTGCAACCTGTTTAGGGTCCAGGTATCGCCTCGTGCTCTCAATAGTGACACTGATCCGAGCCAAAACTAGTGGGGGGAAAAAACAAGCCAGAAAAAATGTGAGAGGCCTGTAGAACTATTTTTGTTTTGGGGACTCAAGTGGATCTTTCATTAATTTTATTAACAACAAAGCAGCTGACACTGAATAACAATGTCCTCTGCTACTTAACTGACCAGATATTTCACTGGCTTGATGCTATAATCTGATCGAAAAGTGTTCTTTTCATTTCTTTGAGCAGTCACAGTCGCTTTTGCAGTGAATGTTAATTTGTGTAATACATCCGAGGAAACTATTCTGCTTGAAAGAACAACAGTTGGTATGTCGTTACTGAGTCTCTGCCGCGTGTTTCAGTAAAGAAAGCCGGATGAATGGGCAGTACCAGCAGACCGTGGATCCCTTCAACAACGACAACAAGTAAGCAAAGCGACACGTTTGCAGCATCGATTCCACAATAATCCAAAAGGACCAAACGTATATTCTCATCCTTCTGTCACCTGACACAGTGAGCCTCGTGGAAACACACCTGACAGGTGCAGCAGGGCTTCATGAAGCGCATGTTTATAGAAATGTGCTGTTTTTAATCATCACAAACTGTCTGCTTGACTGCTTCTTCTTGTCACTGGTCTCACAGCTACATTCATTTCACTGGGTAGAATCCACTACCTCATTTGTTTGCATGGAAATTAGCCCAACAAAGTAGGAATTATGAATTTGCAAAACTACCTGTCATAACAGCTAAGCTGATTATCTGTTAGCTTCCAGTGTCTGGAAAAGCCATTTACAATGCTGCAGTATAATAACAGTCCTTGTACAAAAACATGGTGAACTGGGAACAATAACTTTTAGTGATCCAGGCACAACATACTGAATCAATAATTGTATAATGTCCCAGTAAACAGGAAGAGCATTACCTCCAGTGAATGATCAAAATATTGGGATAGTCGAGGAAAATTGGTAATGTGGTAATCAGCAGCTACAGAACGACACGCTGATGCTGCTGCTGTCCTAAAAAACACCACAGGCAGGCTTCAGCTTTCTCCCACCTGAATTTTTTTTTGAACAACAGGAAAAGGAAGCTTGATGAATATTGAGAGCACATTTTTAATCACGTGAGAGCGAGATGAATTTGTTTGTGCAGTCACTGTTGTAGTCCTGGCTAAACTCACAAAACAGCTGAAGAAAATGGTGTGTAGGAAGGAATAATAATAATAATAATAAATTTTATTTATGAGCGCCTTTCAAGTCACCCAAGGACACTTTACAATAGGATAAAACACTTAGTAAAACAATGGCAGAATAAGAACAATAAAATAAAAGCACAAGATAAAATAAACAAACAGTGGATTCACAGTGAATATGCAGATTTGAACAGATGAGTTTTGAGTTGGGATTTAAACTGGGGGAGAGAACCAATATTTCTTATTTCAGGGGGCAGAGAGTTCCACAGCCTGGGAGCAGAGCAGGAAGTCATTATGAACTGAGTAAAAGCCAAACTGCAGCTTGTTCTGCTCTCTTCCTGTCGCAGGTACAGCTTGTTTGCAGTGGTGAACCACCAGGGGACACTAGAGAGCGGTCATTACACCACTTTCATCCGACAGCACAAGGACCAGTGGTTCAAATGTGACGATGCAATTATCACCAAGGCTAGCATCAAGGATGTCCTGGATAGTGAAGGGTGAGAACGTCAAAGAGCTTGAGACACATTTTTGCTTTTGTGTTTCTGCTGCTGACTGACCTCGTGGTGCTTTCATCTCCTCAGGTACCTTCTGTTTTACCACAAACAGTTCCTGGAGTACGAATAAGTCCCTGCATCAGCACGGCCTGCAGGATGAGCTGAGGGACGACGCAAGGATTTGTTTGTAACAGAGTGATGAGAAAGGCAAAGAAACACGTTGTCATTGGCAAGTCCCACCCTTACTACACACCAGTCTAGTTACTCTGTGTGACATGCAAGAAGGACACTGTCTGCTGTGCAGGAGAAATCCAACAAATCTGACTGGATGGGCCCTAAAGGAACTTTATGTACTTGAATTCAGGGGATGAAGAAGAAAGCAGCAAGTCCGTGTACAAGTCTGCTAAAGAAAAAAAAAAAGAAGAAGAAAAGAAAAGGAGTGCAGAGTCCTTCTACATTTTTGTTCTCTTATCAGACACAAATGCAAGAGAAGCTTCACTTGATCACAAATGCTGTCCTTCACCAATGTCTTGCTACATGCTTCTTGCACAGCTGCATATGTAGGGGAAGAAGCAGAGCAACAGCTTTACACAGAGCTACAAGGCTCTGTTGTGATATTGTTCTTTCCCCCTCTCTTCAAGGCAATCTTCCGGACACAAGCGCACTTGTCTAACACAGCTACGCTCCTCCAAAAGACCAAATATTTCAAGGGTGGAAGTTGTCTTCGTATGCTTTTTTTTTTTTTTTCCAGAGTGCAGCTACTGGGGAAGGGAAAAAAGACGTTAATCATAGTATTGTGTCTGAAGTTTATTCCATTTTTATTACTTGCGAGCTTGTAGTTATCGCTCAGAAACCATTTTCCCTGCGAAGGACATGAAGGATCTGTTATTTTCTGCCTGTCTCCTCGTCAAAAATGGGGAAATAGACAACACAGTAAATATATTTTTATACATACTGCAATTTAAAAACATTTGTTTGCAGTTTTGCGTTCTCCCTGGACTCTCACGTTGTTCATCTGCGTTACATTGTGCTGTCAATCTCATATATATCTTTTTTTTTGTACACATGACTTTCATGACACTGCTGCTATAGGCTGCTTCTTTTTTTTGTTTTTGATTTCAGTCGTGTTCTCCACATTAATGGAACATTGTAATGATGCTGTTTCAGGTAAATGGCAAAAGAAAGAAAGTAAACAAAAAAGGAGGAGAGTCTGTACAGTGGGTCACAGGCTCAGTCCTGCAGTGTTAACTGTCGGCCGCATGTTGCTCTAATTCAGTGTGTTTATATGTGTGTGAATGTGTGCACGTGAATATGCTCGAGAAAGAGGAGGATTAAAAAAAGAAGCAAAAGAAATCCATTAAAAAAACCTCAGCTTAGGTGCGTTTATATAAAATGTGTTATTGAGTGTAAAGAGACAAAAAAAGAGCGCGTATGTGTCCTGTTTGTATGCACGTGTGTCGTGCGCGTGCGTATGTAGCGTATGTTCATGTACTGAATCAGTACTTGCATTTAGCATGCCGTCTGAGCTGGGTATCACAGTTTGATAGGATTTTTTTTTTTTGTTCCACATGTTGATGACGTGTGTAAAAGTATATATGTACAGTTTGTATGTAGAAACAAAATGGTGAAACCTCAAAGTTGATTTGTTCTTCTATATTGCTGGATCCAGCCACGGGGTCATAATCAGAAAAAAAAAAAAAAATTAAATATCTTGAGCCAGTCAGTCATTCCACAAAAACACATGTAACTGCTGCAAGAACTGGACACAGTGATGGAAAGACACTCAAATAAAGAAGAATCTATATCTGTAAAATCTTTGTGTGTTGCTTTTTGTCACTAATTATGTAAGATTATATTTATGTTTATTTTATTGTTTGTGTTGCTATATTTTAATGTTATATTGCTGATTGAAGGGTTTGAAAACTACTGTAAAAGATTCATGGTGACAACTAACATCAGCCCAAACACCTCATGCCAACTGTCAAGCAAGCAAGCACGGTGCTGGAGTGGTCATGCTTTTGGCTAGCTTTGCAACCACAGGACCCTACTGTGCATTCACTGAGTCAACTGTAAGTTTAAACGTTAGCTCGTCTGTGAAAACGGATAAAGCTATGTCCAAATTGGGTCATGCAACACGGAAGTGACAGAATGGCTGAAAAAGTTAAGAATCAAGGTGTCGCAATGGTATCAAGAAGGCGATAAAATTGTCTAATAAATGTTAATAGAAAACCAACAAAATATTTTCTTTTGGAGAAAGAAAGCAAATTATATAACTGACAAGTAAAAAAAACAAAACAAACACATCTTTAAATCAATGAAATTACAAATACTTTTTCCAGCTCTCATTGTTTTAATGTTTCTAAATTAAATCAGAGCGTTCTCATTCCCGACGCGTAACATACCATCGATTTGTCACGGCTCGAGGCGTGTCATAGTAACGGGAAAGGTACCCTTCCGCATCCTTATGAAACACTCCAGATTCTTAATTGAAGCGAATGCACTTCCCTTTTTATTCGCTTCGTGGCTTTCTATTGCAGTCCTAACCTAACCTTAACCATAACCTTACATTTATAGGTTCATTCCAACCTGCTCTCATGCCTCAGAATGCGTAACATACAGACGAATTGTCACATATCGTTGGTATGTAACGTGTTGGTATAGCTCGTTTGCATCTGCCGTTTACAAGCTAAAGAGACCTTCACTTGCTTGACCTCTTAAAGTGTCGATTATATTTGTACCCTTTGGTATAAGGCTGTAACAGCAATTCATAGCAGAACAGTATGAAACTTTGCAAAGAAACCCACTGGGGGAAAGCAGAGTCACAAAGTCTCTTTCTGCATTGCTAAAAATATGCTCCATATCCGTTTTTCACAAAAGTCAAGTCAGGACCACCGTGTCCGAAAGTCAGACGCAGGAGCGGTGTACAGCAAGCGCTTCAAATTCTTATTAGAAGACCCAGAGCAGAGTAAATCCTCTGAAATGCTGTATAGCTGTTATGACACTACCCATAACCACATTATTATTCATCTTTGGCTCTCTTGCACAGCATGTGGGGTTTTTTTTTTTTTTTTCGGTCACCCATAAATGGTTACAGCAGATGGCCGCCCCTCCCTGAGCCTTGTTCTGCTGGAGGTTACATCCTGCTAAAAGGGAGTTTTTCCTTCCCACTGTCACCAAAACTCTTGCTCACAGGGAGTCAAATTATTGGTGGGTTTTCTCTGTTTTCTTTGTATTATTGTAGGTTCTTTACCTTACAATAAAAAGTTCCTTGAGGCAACTGTTGCGATTTGGCACCATATAAATAAAACAAAAAAACCCTGAAAATTGAATTTGGACGCTGACTCACGTTGCCACTTGACATCCACAGTCATATTCAAAACTAGTCATGATGTCACAAAGTCACACTTGTAAGCTTGACTGGCAATATTTATTCATTGTAGCTATTGCAATATGCGGCCTGATGATTTACATTTACACATTCACAATGACATTAAGCAAAAGCAACATGACAGAAAACCTATAAGCATGTTTCATATGTGGAAATATGAAGTGAAGCATAAAGTTGTATTCATGTTCAAGTGTGTTATTTTCACACCACAGTCGAGGGAAACCTGAACATCCTTTGACTACGATGACCTGGATGACTGAGAACCTTCACAGACATCCTGCTGTTATTTCCCTTTAATTCCCGGTTTTCCCAATTGGGTCGATACATATAGAAAAAAAAAAAAACATTCCCACCTGATCCCTTTAGAATCAGCTGGTTTTTTACAGCATAAAGATGACTAGTAGATAAGATGGCTTATCTACTATCAAAATGTAGATAATAATAAGACCTTTCATATCAATTTCATATTTGTTATATCATTTGACCCTTTAAAAAGTGCACTTTGGGTAAAATTGATTTGGTTTCATGTGCTTACTTATGAAGGTTTTTTATGAGGGTTTAAAACATGCTGGAAAAAGAACTGGAAACACAAATTTAAAGGCGACAAATTTCAACACACACGCACATGTGTATTTATATCCTTGTGGGGGCATCTCATTGACGTAATGGTTTCTCTAACCCCTTACCCTAACCCTGACCATCAAAAATGAATGCCTTACCCTGACCCTAAACGTAACCATAACCTAATTGTAACCCCGACACTAAAACAACAATTTGAGTCTCAAAAAAGCCTTCAAACTCATTGGGACCGAGATCGGTCCCCACAAGGGCTGTCGGTCCCCACAAGTATAGTAAACATCCAATGTTTGGTCCCCACAAAGATGTTAATACCTGTACACACACACACACACACACACACACACACACACACACACACACACACACACACACACACCATAAAAATCCTTAAAATCAGACAATTTTTCCAGCAAAGATATAATTACGGTTTTTGTATTAAAAGTGAGTGTGAAGGTTTCAGTATAAATTATGAGTGAAGGAACTGAGAGGTCAAAAAACGGTTTGTGAACTGTTGTTATAAAGCTGGGAATTTTCACCCTCTCCATCTTTGTGTCTTGAGACTACGTTATCAGGGGAGGGACTGATCATTAACCAGTCATAACACTCTGGGTCTCTTTTCTGGCTCTCAGAATCACCAAATTTACATGAAATTGAGTTAATATTTGATTTCATAAGATCTGAAATGAGTGATGGAGCTATAGGATTTTCCGGAAAGTGTTAAACAAGTGCTTAAAAGAGTACAGTTAAGGTCAAGGCTGAGGGCTTGGTTTCGCCCCCTGGTGGTCAGTAAATTCAACCTAGACGCTATGTCCATATTATATTTATAGTGACGGACTGATTTGTCACATACTGTGATGGTGTTTGTAGCATTTCGTTTTTAGGGGTTTTTTTTGTTTTTTTGTTGTTGTTTTTTTACCCCCAACAAAATATCCAGTATATCGACAACCTTCTCTGATGGATCGGAGACACGGTAATTAATTCCAGTTCACTTGCACCACTAAACTCATCCCACTGCTGCCTCCTCCTGGACCTTCATGTCGTAGGTTCGGAAGCTCTGCTCCGTCCAGCAAGCCCCTCCGTTTTGGGTCTGGGCTCTTTGGAGGACAGCTTGCTGGTAGAGCACAGGAGGGTCTCTGAGCGTCCTGCTGTGAGCCGGGCCTCGCACGTTCATGTCGGGGAAGCAGTGGACACACACGCAGGTCTCTGTTGGCAGGGAGTCGTCTGATGGCTCGAGGTTAACGGGGCAGCTCGGAGACATTAGAATATCTATAAGTGAAGAAGGCAGACCCTCGTTAAACTGCTCAGCGTTTCCAATGGTTTTTTGGTTCATTCCAGACTAACCTTTGGAGCTTTTTCCAAGTTGCCCAGCTGGAATACCAGTCTCCTGTCCCAGCCTGGCCTCGCTCTCTTTCTTCTTCTTGGATTGACTGCCCTGTGTGGATCCTTGGTTAGAAGTTTTGGCCTTGCCTCCTCTAAGAAAGGCTACAAAGGCCAGAAACAAGCTAGAAAACAGCAGCGCCAGGCACACAGCCAGCAGGGAGTAGATGAGGATATCAGAGTCTTTCAGTGTGGAGGGTCCTGCGACAACTTCAGCTAGGAAAGAAGGAGGACAGATCTTTTGACTGAATGCTTCTAGATTCATATGTCAGGTATATAAGCTCTGAACAATGTTAGTCAATCAGAACAATTTGATAAAGTATTGATATTTTCCAATACTTCCTTCTTTAAGGTTTAAAAACACAGAAAAACCCCATCAGGACAAAGGTCACCGAGGGGTCAGCACTCACTCTGGCAGTGTGGGGCGCATTCTGGAGGATGTGTGCCGCAGATCTCTTTACACTCTATACATTTGTTTAGCAGCTTATCGTAGTAGTGGCCAGGTTGAGTCTTACAATTTACAGCCTCTGATGCAGAAGGAGACAACGTGAGAGAAGAAGCAGAAGACATGTAAGAAACTGAACTGTGTGGGTTTAAGAGTATCTCTGCTGTTGCTATTACCTTCAGGAAGAAAGTCAAATATCAAAAATACATGTTACATCTATATGTCTTCAAGTTTGTGTGTAATTCTAGCTGGATTTTAAGTTGCAATCTTGGAAAAGTTGCATTAAAAAAATGCCCCTGCATGTGTCTGTGAATGCATGTGTGTGCTCTCACCACAGAAACTTCTGCATCTGCTGATTACAAGTGATTTCTGACATGTCCCCAGACAGTCCATACACCCCACCAAAGCATCCCGATACTGACCTTCAGCACAGCCTCCACCCATCGGCCTGATAACCCTCACACTGAAACACACACACACACAAAGGGACCAAAACAAATGGTTTTATTATTTTCTTTCTGTCTTTGTGACTTGATCTCTATGAAAAGTTTATTTGTAAAGAAACTTTTAAAAGATGGGTGGCTGTAAACAAGCAGCTGTGGCATTGGCTAACTACACATTATGTTGGTTATTTTATGTGCCTGTTATTCTGGTATTTATATATATGAAAGCAAAGCAGCTGTGATATGTAATGTATGCAGTGTAGTGGATTAGACTGCTAGCTCCATCCTTGACCCAGTGAAACTGTATTATTTTAGAAATCGAGGCTTTACTGAGAAATATCTCAGTTTTTGTCCTCTTTTTGTGTTTTCCACACATTTTTGGAGCAAAACTTAGCATAGCTACAACCAGCATCCTTTTAGAAATCATGTACTTTCTTCTTAAGCATATTTTTCTTTGCTCCAGTGAGCACTGAGTCATCCAAGTGCAAAAAGATGCAGATCTCTACACCACCTCCGCCCCGCGCTGCTTTCACATAGAGCGCTAAGACTAATGCCCGGGTATATCCGTCACACCCCAGCGAGCAGCACTCTGTGTCTAATTCAGGATTCATATACAGTATGTTCTCTCTTTAACTTTCAGAAACACATAAAGTCCCCAGCGTCTGAATTCAGAGTACCTTTTAAATGCACTTAGCCATTTCTGTGCTTATTTATGGAGGGCGTTTCTTATTGTTTTGATGTTTGGAATCTACAGAAGGACGTAAACTGCGTTCAAACTGATAGAAAACATTGTTTCTCGTTATAAAAGCCTCAACGAGCCGCTTGGTTTGTTATGAAGGTCCTCTATGGGAACTTAACCAGCACTCGATAAATGGATTTGATTCTCACCTGCGTTTCAAATGCTAACGAAGCACATTTATCTTACTTGAGCCGCTGCTATAGGCTGTTAATGATGTTGGCAGAGATGACTTACCAAGCGAGATGAAGACGCGGAGGGAGAATCCTTGATTTGAAGATGAGAGTGACACAGGCCTGTATTTCAGCGTGGAAGCTCATTTAAATATACACTTAGTGCCAGACTGGGGACTTCCCCCTATGCATGAGGAGGATCCTCCCACTTAAACACGCACACACACAGAGTGAGGTCAGACAAGAAAAGTGCCTATGTATTGTAGTCAGTTTCCCTTGGACTGTATTTTGAGACTGAGTGTAGTCCATATAGTAAACACGATGTCTGGTACTGAGTGTCTGGCACATGGAAGTGTGAGACCGTTCACTGCACTCTAGTGACCTCCACAGTCACCTGACCGGAGCACTCTTGGGATGTAGTGCAGCAGGAGATTTACATCATGGATGTGCAGCTGATCAAATCTGCAGCTGTGTGATGCTGTCATGGCAATATGGACTAAAACATCTGAGGAATGTTTCCATCACCTCGGTGAATCTGTGCCGTGAAGAATTAAATCTGTATATAAAGTGTCTGAAGGTTGTATCAGAATCAGAATCAGAATACTTTATTGATCCCTGGGGGAAATTATTTTTTGTTACAGTGCTCCATTTTAAACCAACATTAAGACAAGACAGACAATACGCTAACTAAGAATAGTACAATATATACATATATATACATACATACATACATAAGTCACTTATAAATAAATATTTGGAAAAGAAACATGTGTAGTTGTAGCAGCAAACAGTGTGTTAAGTGGATGCGTTGTACAGGGAGATGGCCACAGGCAGGAATGATTTCCTGTGTCGTTCAGTGGTGCTTTTCGGTAATCTCAGTCTCTCACTGAGCTCGCTCCTGTGACTGACCAGCATGTCATGGAGTGGGTGGGAGGTGTTATCCAACATTGTCTTTATCTTGGACAGCATCCGCCTCTCCGACACCACCTTGAGGGAGTCCAGCTCCATCCCCACAACATTGCTGGCCTTACGGATTAGTTTATTAAGTCTGTTGGCATCTGCGACCCTCAGCCTGCTCCCCCAGCATGCAACAGCATAGAGGATCGCACTGGCCACAACAGACTCATAGAAAATCCTCAGCATTTTCTGGCAGATGTTGAAGGACCTCAGTCGCCTCAAAAAATAGAGACGACTCTGGCCCTTCCTGTAAAGTGCTGTGGTGTTTTTAGCCCAGTCCAGTTTATTGTCAATGTGTACTCCAAGGTATTTATAGTCCTCCACAATGTCAACACTGACCCCCTGGATTGAAACAGGGGTCAAGTGTTTCCTGGTCTTCCTGAAGTCCACGATCAGTTCCTTGGTCTTTGCCACGTTGAGCTGCAGATGATTCTGCTCACACCACGTGACAAAGGAGTCGACCACAGCCCGGTACTCTGTCTCATCATCCCTGCTGATGCATCCAACCACCGCAGAGTCATCAGAAAACTTCTGAAGATGGCAGGTCTCTGTGCAGTGGCTGAAGTCTGTGGTGTAGAGGGTGAAGAGGAAGGGGGAGAGGACAGTCCCCTGTGGTGCCCCTGTGTTGCTAATCACCTTGTCAGACACACACTGTGGGAGACGTACATATTGTGGTCTTCCTGTCAGGTAATCAACAATCCAGGACACCAGAGAAGCATCCACCTGCATCGCTGCTAACTTATCACCCAGGAGGGTCGGCCTGATGGTGTTGAAAGCACTGGAAAAGTCAAAAAACATGACCCTCACAGTGCTCGCCGGCTGGTCCAGATGGGTGTATACACGATTGAGCAGGTAGATGATGTAGAGGGGTTGAATCACTTTTGGAGCGAGCTACAAGAGGCTGTTAGGAGAACTCGTCATTATTATTTTAGTCCTTTTCCACTTAATTACACTTGAACTACATAGAATATGAAATACCCTCTACATCTTTTTTTAAAGAATATAAAACATTCATTAAAAAAGAAAAGATATATGGCCTAGAGCTGAGACGCCACATTTATTCCAGTTTGATCTTAAGTGGGCCAGGCCACGTTTAATCCCTGAGATAGTTTAATATCAGAAAAAAAAGTCCAATTTCGACAAAATGTATAAATTTTTGGGGAGGGAGATGTTTTTTATATGATAATAAAAACACTGCTGTAGTAAATGCAAGAAATCTGTCAGCACGAGTCTCTGGGCTTAATCTGCAAGAGGTAAATGTGTAAAATTATAAACAGAAATTTCTTGTTTATTCACAGAAAATGTCTGTTTTTACATTTCTATTGTAGTGAAAAAAAATTGATTTAATTTTGGGGGAAATTGGACCATGGTTGAGTTTAAATAGGAAAATCAGTCAACACTTTGTGTTACCCACAATTTTTTATGGATCGTCTTCAGAAGTGACATCGACATACTGGGCCTTGGGAGACATGAGTTTCTAGGCTGGCTACGCATGTGACCTCATTGTTAGCACCCACCAACGACACCATAACAGGCTGATGTTGTCATGAGGCGACTTTTGTTGTGATTTGGCGCTATATAAATAAAATTCAATTGAATTGAATTGAATATTGTAATAAAAACAAACTGATGTGACCATGATCATGGAGAGGTCTTCATTAGTAGGAAACTTAGAAAGAAAATACAATTAAAAATACAAAATTTATGCCCTAACTCACATTTTATAAAAACATCCAGTGGGCCAGATTGGAGTCTTTACAGGGCCAATTCTGGCACCTCGAACTAGAATATAAGCAAAGTTTGCCTTTTAGTCCTTTAGTGTGTTTTTAGATCATTGTGCAAAATGCTAAAATGCTGCTACTACAGATCAAAGTGTTTTACTTTGTTAAACTAGAAAAATGTGCCAATTTAATCATACTAAAAAAACTTTTTAAATAAGAATTAAGATTTGTGCAGCTCCGTGTTCCAGTCTTCGCACACGGAGCTCCTACAGTGACTCAGTGTTGACAGATATTAATGCACTGCTGAGCGTGCCTGACACTTGTTGGGAAGATGTGAGTAAACTTTCTCGACATCAGTGTGAAACTGCCGGGCAGTTCCACACCATGTGTTTTACACTACGCTGAGCACAAACCATGACTGCAGTGTCTTATCTCTGCTTCAGTTCTCATATGAACAAGGATTTGCGTACAAAGATTTGTGTCTGTCTAAAACTGAGACCGAATACAATGAACTATTTTTAAGCAAAGCGAGAACACCTGATCTTGGTAAAAATGTGCCTTTGACGTGGAGATTTAAACCTCTCAAGCCCTGCACGGCTTTATCTCAGCTCCATCACTGAAAGGTCCTTTTTGTGATTTGAGATCCCCTCAAAAAAGTTCGCTTGCAATATACTATTAAAAAGTCACTGCTGGCATTAGATTGAAACTGAGATTAGTAAAGAGGGCGATTTGGACGAGTGTGGAACTAAAATGTCAGTTTGTAAGACAATGATTAATCTCCCAAACCCCGAGGGAGATCTGGAATAAAAGGTTTCAGATATGAGTCTGAGATTTTCAGGGAGGATCTGCTAAGCAGCTGTAAGAAGATAACGGAAATTATGTGGCGAGATGTCATTAAAAGGTGTTAGTTTTGTTTTAGAGCACTCTCATTTAGTTCTGCTTTCTGAGACTGTTAGTAATACAAAGAGTCCACTGCTCCCCCTCCCCGATAAAACAACTGCAGGTGCAGAAGCTTATCCCAGTGTGCATCCCTGGTCAGACCACGCAGAGAGACAAACAAGCCTTCACACTCACATTCACATCTACGGCTGATTTAGAATCACAAATCAGCCTAACATGCATGTGTTTGATCTGTGGGAGGAAGTCAGAGCACCCAGAGAAACCCCACACAGGGACAGGGAGAACATTCAAACGCCACACAGCGAAACCCAGGACCTTCATCTATGGGCGGCGCTGCTGTATATCATGGTCATCTATCAAATAAATAAAGTCAAGAAATGACAACCACAACTTTGAACGCCATCAGCCCGTAGGAGTGCTTATTTCACTTGCAGGGTCACGGTACCACACTGGCTTCCCACTCATCGAAGCCTGAGAAACTGACTCAGTCTCTGACCCTGAGGCTCTGTAGCAGAAAAATCCAACAATCTAGAGCCAGTCCTGCACAGTTCTACCAGAAAAAGAGTGTATAAAGCACTTTATACAACATGTCTCATTCATCCAGTCAGACACAAGCATTCCCCACCCCTGCTATATCTAAGTGTTTTCTAATGTTCACTAATAAATGCCTTGGAGAATAATTTGGGGTTCAGTTCCTTGCCCAAGAGTACTTTAGCATGTAAACTGAAGCAGCTAGGGATTAAACCACCAACCTTTTAATTTCGTAGGTGCTCTACTGCTTTACTGCTCGAGCCACAACCACATAAATCTGCTGGGCCTTGAGTTAGAACCAGTAATGTGCAGGAAATAGTGCAGGAAACCTCTAATGATTTGCAGATGCAGTTTTTCATCCAATGAAATGTGTCACAGCTTCTGTTAGTCAAAATAATTCTCAAAGGCGTTCAAAAAGTGGCCTGGTTTTCAAAAGGAAACAGGCAGGACCTTTGCACCAAAGCCACACTGGTGGAAGGTGTTTGTTAAGAAAGACTGACAGAACAAAGCCAATCAATGGCTACATAAACAAAAGAGGAAACACGGCCATTAAAAATGCATATTAACAAACAAATTCATCACTGGGATTCAAACTACAGGAGCATGCTTGAGCAAGTGAGCCGTAAATAATCAACTTCCACTTTGGCTACATCTGTATGTAAAACACCTAAATGCAAGTCACCGTGTGAGAAAAAAAGAAGCAGAATTTGAGGAAGAGCTGCACATGGATGACTCGGCTCCATGTTGACTCACAGTGAAAGCAAAAGATTGGTCATCAGATTTGATCTAATCTGCACCAAAGTGTTAAATGCAAAATAATGGAGAGAAGATGTCAAAGATTTAAACAAAATCAAAACAAAACAAACAAAAAACAACAACAAAAAAAGAAGAAATAGTTTGATAGGAAATATTTTTGCATCACCAAGGTGGTTCCCATAGAGCTATTAGCAAAAAACGTCCCATATAAGTGATTTACAGTAGATGAGCTGAAGTATCTGAAAGTCATGTCCCTCAAAAAAAGGAAACAAAAATCCAACAAACACCTGACAGGACCATAGAGATGGACTCTTCAGCTGATCTATCTGCAGTTCACCCAAACCTCTTAATAGAGGGGGGTCTTCTTAACGAAGAGAAACAGAGGGGGAAAGCCTCAGGTGTGCTAAAATACACAAGAATTGAACTGAAAATCAGTGGCAACCGGTCTGTTGGAGAGATGAGTCCAAATTTGAAACTTGTAGCTAAAATCAGCTTCAAGGATGGAAGTCAGGAAAGATACACAGCAGTAAGTGTCATTGTTCCATTGTTTCATGGAATTATGAACACAGAAAATTATAGTTCGATTCCGCTCCACCACACAATATGATGAAAGTCTCTGATTGGCTATAGTTTCACTCTTCACCGTGACAATTCAGTTCAGTTTCTTTTCAGTTTTAATTACACAATGCCAAATCACAATTTGCCTTAAGGTGCTTAATGTTGTTTTTATACAGAAAAAAACCAATGACATCTGGCTTAATGGATAGAGCTGGGCATCATCTGCATAGCAGTGAAAATTTATGCTATGGCTTTGAACGATAGTACCTAAAGGAAGCATGTATAATATCAACAGAATTGGTCCTGGTGAGGAACCCTGTGGAACATGTCAATGATCCCAAACATACTGGCCAAATGGAGAAACACACATTACACACTATTAGTCATGGACAAGCCTCTCCAGAGCCCGGACTTCAACATTATTGAAGCAGTCTGGGATCAAATGGACAGTGAAATGAACAAAAGGCAAGCAACATCCGAAAACTGCTATGGTGTGGGTCTAGGGACCCAGGGCTCATGTATTTTTGTATTTTGTATGTTTATTTTTCCATATGTAGGGTTTTGGTTGTTTTAAATAAATCGACTCTCCTTCACAATAAGAGTCCAGCGTTTGGGTCCTTCTTACCTCAACTCCACGGTCTGCCATTGCAATCCGTGACAGTTTAATCCCGCCATAATGGACCTGGCGGACTCAAGTGTTGCCTCAGAGAAGGAGTTGTTCTCCCAGCTCTGGGATTACTGCTGAAGCATAATCCAGACTGCGAGCAAACACCAGAGACAAATAGAGGTAGTGTTTTTTGATAACTTCCTGTCATCCTCTACCTTTTCTGTGAGCTTTTTGGATATGAGAGTAAGCTCCAGCTTTGAGCTGTTTGGTTTGGGCAGTCTGAGCAAGGAGGATTTGGCTGCCCTCCTGGGAGCCCTTGCTTCCTGTTTTTTTTCTGCATCGACGGACGGTTTTCCCACCGTCGCTTGCTGCTCACTTGTTGGAACCTCGGAAACTAAAGACTGTTTCTTCCCTGTTCACTGGCAATGCTAAGCCTGCTAAATGTGGAGAGAGAGCGGTTTTGGCTAACCTGTCCACTGTGGGTTTCTCTGAGTCAGTGGGCCTAGAGACTGTCAGTGGGCCCTGTAGCTACTAACTGTGAATCTGTTATGAGTAAACCAGGCTGAGGCTGCCACACCACCATCATCACAGATGCTCATGGCAGCTTCGCCACCATCATCTCCACCACCTGTGGCTGCCACACCACCATCGCCATCGCCTCAACCATCTGCAGCTGCCGCCCCGCTTGGGGGGACCCGCACAGCCCGAGCTGGAGGACAGCACGCCGGGGGTCTGTGGGCCGTCTGCTGTGCCTCAGGATGTCAAGGCACCTGGTTCTGCCTCGTCTGGCCATGCATGCCGGCCATCCACCAAGTTGCCCGGGCCATAGCCTGCATGACCTGAACGTCATGGAGCGTCTGCTGTGCAACGCTGCCGCCACTGGACCCGCGGACGGCCACCTGAGCCGCTAAGTTGCTGCCAAGGGATCCGCGGCCGTCCACCAGAGCTGCCATGTTACCAACACCAGGCCCGTGGCAGGCCACCTAAACTGTTTTGCCACAGTCGCCGCCCACTGGGCCAACCTCCAAAACTGTCTCACTGTCGCTGCTGGACCCGTGGCATGCCACCGGAAGGATCTCACCCGCATCGCCACCGGTTTGGTGGGCCACCTGAACTGTTCTGCCGCCACCATGGAAATCATGGTTTGTGGAACTGTTATGCGGCCTCATCAAGAGCGTGCTATTTAAGAAGGTGGCAGAGCTCCAGTCAGCGCAGGATTATACTGCGACAAACCTGTAAAGTACCTCCGTTGATGAGTGTTCGTGAACAACATTGCTGCTGTGGGTGTCCTGCTGAGCTGCGTGTTTTTGTGTCACCAGGAGACAGGAGCGGAGAGCGTCGTCAGGAGGGGAACTCACGGAGCTGAATTAGGTTTTGGAGTTGTCACCTTTTTACTGTTTATGGACACGTGCACGTGCACACGTGCAAAAAAACGAGCTTTTAATGTCCTCTGAGAATGTCATTTGATACTATTGGCTGATCGTGCGAATAGGTCCCTTCAACATTAAACTCTACAGAGCTAAGATTGCCAAGAAATACTCATTGTGAAGAAAGGCCCAACGAAGAGAATTTGTGTTGCTATACTGAAGAAAGTTCAAAGTTAATTGAGTTTGTAGACTCTTGTATGCTGCATGTATACTACATGCAAATAACACCATTAGCCATGTTTTACTTTATTCTGACATTTACCATTATGTGGTCATCCTGTTAAATAGACGGTTAACAAGATTTAATATTTGTTATTTTTGCTTTGACTAAGCTGCCACATAAAAACATTAAGCGAACCCTCAATCATCGTAGTATAACACATTATTAAACATCAGGCATATCATAATAATCCACTGTGAAGGCATTTCAGCTGATTTGGTGCAAGTCAAAGGGGCAACAGGTGCAGCAGGGAGGCAACAATAAGACCAACCTCCAAGAAAGGAAATAGTTTTGCAGGTGGTGGCCACAGACGATTGCCCCTCCTATCTAATTTTTCAGCTTTCTCTTAGTTCCTGTCACAGCTGGCAGCACGTGATGGTGCATACAAGGCATTGCACAGGTAGTCCAACTCCTCCAGGAGGGGACACCCATACATACTACGACCAGAAGTAACTTCAAGCACAGTGTGGATGAGATACCAGCAGACGGGCGGTTATATGAGCATATTTGGACAGGCTGTAGAAAAGCATCAACGCAGCAGCAGGACCAGGAGGAGTGTTATCAGAGCCCTACAGGATGACCTCCAGTGGGATACTTATGTGTGTATTTCTGACCAGACTGTCCAAAAAAGGCTTATGTAATGTGTTCACCATGGTTTATGCTTCCTAGCTGGACAGATTGAGATCATTGATGTGTACTGACTTTGTTTTATACTTTGATATATTATTGCTTCATGTTTAAAAAGACCAAGAATAGTTTTAAGTGTAGGTTTTGATTAAATGAAAGCATGCTTTGCCATATATGTCCTGGGTGTGAATCTGTAGAGCCATGAAAAAGTATTTGTGTCGTTCCTGATTTCAGATTTTTTTTAAAAAAATTTTATATATTGTCACTCTTAAATGTTACAGATCATCAAACAAATTTTAATAGTAGACAAAGACAACCTCGGTAAATACAAAATGCAGTTTTTATATGATGATGTCATTTATTATGGGAAAAGTTATCCAAGCTTACCTGAACCTGCATAAAAAAGTAACTGCCCCACACTGGGAAATTACTGCACTGTACTTTCCCAGTGTGGCCCATTGCGAAACTGAATGTGACACTCCTCATTCAGAGAACTATGAAGTTACGTGTTTTTGGCAAGTCTGGTATTACCTGAGGATACAGCAGTGACATTATCTGAAACTCGAGCCACGTCTAATATGAGCACTCGGTATGTGAAGGTAAAGTATTTATTAGTATCCATGAATAAAGCCAAAAGGATTTATGGATTTAAATACATGCATTTGTTTTGATAAAAAGACTCACAGCAGGCGAGAGGAGATTTCATAAAGAGCAGTTTGTTGTTGGGGGTTTGTATTGTTGCGAAAAGTGTGCCGCAGATGGCGAACAACTGGTTCGAATTCTGAGAAAGAAAAAGGAGGTTGCTGTGCATTGTGGATCACACCTTTAACCAAATAACCCCTGTCAGAAACCTGAAGTCACCCAGAATAGATTTGCTGCAGGTGGGTAGTCAAATTCTTCAAAGGGAAAAGGAAGCCAGCTCACATGATTAAAACTGAAAACAATGAAAAATAGTCCAAACAGGACTAAATCAGCCGTGGTCTGATTTGCTGAAATATTTCATGCACAACATTTAGAAATGCTGGGTAGCAAGAAGAGTGAGTTTAGTTCTACATAGAGTGTTATCTTATTAGATATTCACTTGATTTGACTGCTTTTCACTGTTGACAATGATAGAAAATGTCGAGTTGTTGCTCCTGCGAAAGCATGGTGGTGTAATATTTTGGTGGGCACGATGAAGAAGAAATACAAATAAAGCCTGCAAAAACATCTTTGTTCCCATAAACCACTGGGATTTTTGTCATTTTATAGGGAACACAAAAAGCAGCAGACTCTGACCAGCAGATGGAGTCACGCTACAGTATATGAAAGGATAATCTGCTCTGTGCACGTTCAACAGTAACTTCCAGCCTGGTCTATGTTCTGTTCAACATGGATCGCAGTGGTTTACACGCACCATCTTTTTTCTTTCTTCATGCCACTGGAACACTTTGTTCATCAGTTGTAATCCTCTTATGAAGGTGTTGAAACTCTACTTAGGCGCAGGTTTGAAGAGGATGAAAGTAGGCTCAGTATGTGATGAAGATAGTATTGACAGGTGTATGAAGATATGTGATCAAAGGATGAGAGCTCATATGTCGAGCAGAGCTCTCCTGAAATGCCTCTTGGACCACCGAACACCCAAGAGGGGCGTCTTTGCTAGATCAAATAGACAGCGTTGCACAGTTGCACTCTCACATTTACTTTCTTCAGTGACGGTGTAGCATCTGTTTTCACTTTACCCATGCTGGGAAACACGATGTTCATTACAGAATAATGGAAAACCCAGACATCATCCTTTGCTTTGTCTATGCAGGTGAAAATTACTGTATTTACAACCAAGTGCTGTTATGAATACTAGATGGTTAAAATGCAACTATGTTTCTCTTTTCATGCATTCGTCCTGCAGAGGCTGTTATAATGAACCGACATGTTGTATTTGCACTATTTTCTACGGTGTCTTTGAAAGGTCAAACACACTGTGAAAACCATACAAAACACAACAGAAGTAGGAGAAAAAAAGCTAAAGAAAACCAAAAAAAAAATCCCAACCAAGGTAGAAAAACACTGGCTTATGATATAAATACTCATTCTCCATTTATCGCATTCAGAAGATTTTCAGAAAACTTGACCTCTGACCTTAAGGTCAAGGTCAAAGTTCAAAGTCTCTGAAATTCAAACTCATCTGAAAATCATAGTGGATGTACCTTTGGTATGAATTTGAATATGTAACATGAATGCATTCACAAAGTTGGGTATTCACGCTGTCCTGCAAGGTGACAACACCACATCACCCTTTTACCACAGTGGTTGAAGGGTGATGTGGTAGTGTTTTTAAAAACCCCCAGGGTAAAAAAAAGGGTAGAAACTATTGCAGTGCAGCCCAATGTAAGTAACTGACACTGTAATTAATGAAAAAATGAAAGTAAATGAAAAAGAGGGAGGAATCATTCACGACTGCGTGACAAACAAAGTCACTTAAACTTCATTAAACTTTAATCTGCCATCAGCCATTGTCAGCCCTTATCCTTCCTGACTGATCTCCTTGTCACTTGTCACCCATTCAAATTGGCACAGGTAGTTCAACTCCTCCAGGGTGGCACAGCGTACTGCCACAACACTGTTTGCTGTGTCTCCCAGCACAGTCTCATAAGTTTGTGCCATTATACAAGGAGAGTTGGACAGGGCATCAACCAGGGAAATGGACCGGTGTCTGCTCCTTTGTGCAAGAAAAGAGAGGAGGAATGCTGCCAGATCACCACAAAATGACACTGCAGTGCAGTGCAGTGTACATGACCGGTCACTTGTAGTGACAGGAAATTGTCAAATGCCATTTGTGTCTATTTTTCTGTTTGTTTTAGTATCTTTTGGCTCTTTGTTTTCTATTTAGGAACCCTCACTTTAGCTTCTTTTTTCCCTCTCTCTGCTCTTGTGGTGTCATCACTGTAAACTACCTACAACACCAAACAGTGAGTCTAGTTAAAGCTAACAGTTAGCTGGTAAATGCAATAACACTTTTGGCCATTAAATGCTTCCTCTCAGAGTTAAGGGAGACAAAAAAGAAAGGAACAAATGCAAAATAAGACTTACTATGGGACTTATTAATCAGAAAAAATAGACAGACACATCACTTGAAAACACAAAATCTAATGGTAATTCTATCTATTGCTAACATGACAAATACGTGATGTTGGGGTTTTAATAGTGAGGTGGAATGAGTAAAACTGCATGTCTGTTATCACAGCATACCGAATAATATTTCTTTGTTTTATGCTGATTTTGTGTGTGGCCACCTCTTAAACTCATGCACCGCGGCGTTGAATATATCAGAGTACGCTGCAGGAGCCTTTGACAACATTCTGAGCAAAAATAATTTATGCATGAATTATGTAAAATGCTTGTTTGTGAGTATGATTAAAACTAAGCTGAAAGCTGGCTCTTGAATGGATGATATGGCAAACTGCAAGGGAAACTAGGGCCATAGTGTTCTTTGACTCTTCCCTATGTAAACAACAAACCTTAACACAGCGATTACTTATGTATTACTCATGTAAAAGCTTCTTTTAAGAATCCTTTTATGGAGAATGTGCTTTTCTTAAGTGCTGAAGTGAAGTGATGAATGCAGTCACGACAGCTGAATCTTGGTGAAGTTACATTTGGCAGAAGAGAAAAGCACAGAGCTTTGGGTGTGTGAAAACTCAAAAACTGTGATATAAAACGTGCGCTTTGTGATTTTACATCCCAATTTAATCTATCACAGAAACCCACCAAATTTCCATTTATTTTGTCAGTACCTAATTTTGTGGCGTTTCTTATGCTGATTGCATCTCAGCCTACTTTAAATTCACATTATGCAACAGAACTTTTCAAAAGACGTACAAGGAATGGTTTGATCGGCCATTTTTCCATCTGGTTATCGAAAAGGTCAGAGAGGCGCGATTATACCCCTCTGAAGCTTTGGCACAGTGCTGACCTACAATAATAAAACCAGGGGAGCATGGTCAGCGCTCACTGACATTTTTTAGATTGGCATTCAAACCTAATTCTCATAAAGCTTCAGCTGACGAAATATGGACATGAAAAATCTCCCTCTACTCTGAGCATTTAATCCTCATTTCCATCCTCTCACCTGCCGCCACCACAATAAAACACCCCCGAGCACGACATTCATTATAGAATACATTACTTGTTTTTCGGAGTGGAACTGCAGCGCAGCCTGGCACGCCGTTCTGAGTCGTGAGTCATTCGGAGGCGACTCAGGCTGGAGAGAAAATGAGAAGTGATATGAGGGAATGGTGTTGCACGTAGGCTCACTGGTGTGTGGAAGGTAATAGATTGAGCTTTGACTGTTTCTTCTTGCCAGGGAATGTCCTCATAACCCCACATGAAACTAAATAAAACACACATTTTGACCTTGTCACAATAAACCTAATACGAAATAATAAATGAGAAGCTGTAACTCAAGTTTCCTAATTGCAATTATGTTCTTGTAGTTTGTTTGGGGTTTTGGGGGGATTTTTTTTGCAATTTTGACCTTGAACAATAGTTCTCTAGGCTTTTAAGGTCTTATAAATTTTCTTTTGGTCAGTTTTGGGTTGAATTTCAGTCAGTGGTTTTGGAGATCTTGTCAAAAGTGATGGAATGATTATATTCAGCTTTTGGTTTTCCTGTATTACCATCTGGAACGCATCAAATTGGACACTATTTCCTTATTCTACATGAAAATTATCCCAAACACACTGTCAATACAGTAAACGCATACCTGGATAGAAACAATGGAATACTATCAGTCATGGATTGTCCCCCCAGAGCCGTGACCTGAACTTTACTGAAGCAGTGCTGCATTATTTTGACAAAGAAGTGAACAAAAAGCAGCGGAGATGTCCTTCAAGAAGACTGGAGAACTATTCTGAAGTCTACATATATTCAACTTGTTTATATGTTAACAGGAAGTAGTAGGATTTTTCTATCAGGAGTAGCCCTGCTCATTTGATCTCCTTTAGAACAATAAGAAATCTTTTCGAATGTTACTCTCATGTCACAAAACCTCCCCCCGAACACACAAAAAAGACCAGATCAGCCCTGATACTGTAATTGAGTGCTAGCTCCCTCTTTACAATTAGGGCAACTTTATGATTCATAACTGGAATCAGAAGATTTTAAAGTCTTATAGAGAGCAACACCCAAATTTCCCTTTAAACAAAAGCCACACTAACAGCACTAGTACTGACCAACTGCTAATGTGAATATGCACACGTGAAGAAGTTCCAACTCAAAAAATGGAATAAATGTCAAGTTCAGAAAAGATTAACAAACAGTTACATTACATTTCATTATTTTTAGCAGTGTAGCCAGGGGCAGACTGAAACAATGCGTGAAGCCAGGAACTGGACTCCATCCACTCTGCTCACACAAACCCCAGAGTTCCCGTAATTATATTCCTGGATGTCCACTATGTGTTTTCCCTCTTTTTTGGCAAATAAATAACATTCTAAATGAAGGTGAAAGAAAATAGAAGAGTCAATAACTCTGGAAAAGCTGTCCAGAAAGATTCATTTCATTTTTAAATATTTTCCGTGCTGAAAAGAAGGACTAATGAGCCTGTCAGGCCACATAAAACAATTAGCCTATGCCTTATAGACAGAGAATGAGATGCAGATTTTACACTAATACAATGAAAAAATCTATATATTCAGTTCAGCTAAGTATCAGCTGTTTTACACACTTTAACTGAAACTGAATAAGCCCTGACAATGCAAATAAGCTTAAACGGTAAATTACATAGCTAGTATTTTTGTGTTAGTGTTTCAGCATACATTTCTTTTATTTTTCCCTCTTGCCTCCACCTTTCCTTTGACTTACTCAGCAACGTATCTAATGTTCAGTAGAATTCGGTTTGATTTATATAGTGGCAGGTCACAAAAGTGACCTCAAGGAAATTCCTATTGTAAGGTAAAGACAGCTAAAATGTTAAAAACGTTGCACCTGATGTGTGGATTGCAGAAGTTCTTATTTTGCCAGAGCTCAGGTTGAATAGCTCAGGCAGGTCCCTCACAGGTAGTTTGACAATAGGACTTGTTATTTAATCTACACACATTTTTTTATGAAATAGAAGTAGAAAAGTTAGACCACACAATTGTCTAAATTATATGAATGTAAAAATCTGTTTTCATGGCTGTTGTTTGTCATGTTTTGTTTTAAATGACTTGTGCAATTTTACTACAATATTTTTTCCTAGCTTTAGCTAGAAGATTTAAACCTAATAAAAGTTCTAAGGCTAACATGGACCTCAGTCGAACAGGGATAGAGACCTGTCAGCGACACCATGGCAACGTTGCTACCATCGCTCCATCGCTAGAGAAAAATGGTGTGAGTGGTCGCTGTGAAATCAGTAAAGAACCAGCCATGGTGGCCTGGAGAGCAGTCAGTGACCCTAAGCAAAAATGTGCAATACCTAATGGGTTGAAGAGATATTGTTGGGGGGGGTGTGTGTGCTCCTGTACCTGCATGAAATTGTTGCCAACAGGTTGTGCTACCTAAAAACTACATTTCCTCAGAGATTGTATGAAAAACGCTGACTTGTCTGTGTACACATTTACCAACTACTTGCCATTTTGTAGTGAAAATGTGAAGAATGTGCTACGGTTGAGATTGTTCGTTGGTGAACTCGTTGTTGTTTGTGATTAGGCGCATTTTTTACTTTTGGTAACCCCCCCCCCCCCCAATATCTCAGTTTTCGATTTGTGTCACCATTTTTTGAGTTTGACTTGGTGCGCAATTAGTATTTGCCAACAAGTCGGTGTCTTCCATACAAACTAGATTGATGACAGCAATCTGCTAGCACCGAAAATGTTTTTTGTTGAGTGACTTTACTCAGTGACAGCCAGGAACTTCCAGGAACATACTGCCAAGTGGTCAGTGAATCCTTTATTTTGCCTAAGTGATCGGAAATCGCCAACTGGTCTCTAGGCTCGTGTGACGGAAGCAGGATTTATGGTCCTGCGAATGTGTCGGTCTGTGTACACGTTTCCATTCAGACGGCAGGGTTTACCCACCCCAGATCTCCTAAAAGTTGCTGTCACTGGAAGCAGATGATGTAAACGACTGCGACAAATGTTGGAATGTTGGCCAGATTAGAGATGGGAGTGACAGCGCGGATCTGGGAGCTGTGAAAGAAACTTCAAAGATAAAAAAATGCATCGTGCCGTCATCTGTCACATGACCCAGCCCTTGCAAGTCATGGTTATCTGTCAATTTTAAGCTCACATTGCGACATTAACATTTAGGAAGCCTTATTTGCCATGACTACTATCGCAGAAGACGACGCTAAGGATGGGGTGAGATGGATGCAGGTAATCAGCTGTGGCTCCTGAAAGAAGCAGCGAGAAGATATGAGGACGCTAATTAGCTTAACATGTTACGGAGATCCTGGTAGTGCTTATTTGCACAAACACAAAGTTCAAAAACATAAAAGAGGAATCATAAATGTAATACCTAGTCAGACAAATACATATCAAAACACTATCTCTGAAATGCACTAAAATCAATGCTTAAATGTTATATCACAAATGCATTTTTTATTCTCAAATCAATGGTTTAGTGCTTTAAATGTTTATCTTTTTAGAAATACAGCTCATATTTTACAGTTTATAACAGCACTTACAGTAAATGCTGAGTAAATGATTATGGAAATCTCAATACGGTTGGAATCAGACATCCCCCCAGACAACAGGAATGTTAATAGCTAGGCAGTAGTCCACACTAACACATACTCACAGCCAAACGTGCATTCAGTAACTCACAAACACACCAGTTTAACCATGGCCCGCATTTTAATTGCAGAGACAAGGACACTGACCTGTCCATTACAATCATTGATCACGTTATATTCTACAGTATGCAACAACAGAGTCACAAATAAACATCAGCTTTTGACATTAAAGCACACAAACAGAAGCTTTGTACGCTGGGGAGATAGCAGTAAAAGTAATACACTCTACATCTCTGTTATGTTTTAGTTACCAACATCTAGAGTACAAAGGCCTTTGGTTGGTTGGTGTCTGGGGAGTAAGGGTGAGAATGAAGTTTTGTTGTACACTGATGTCTTTACATGATTGGGTTCAAGGCACATCAATAAAAGTAACAGCACAGAAATGTACATAATCACGTCTGCACATGGCCGGTATCAAGCAGTTTATTACTAGTTGGTGTAGTCAGGATTATAGTGTGATATTCACCCAGAATCTCCTGATTTTAACCTAAAATGACAGAAAAGTATGGCCTATTATGAGACTAGGGTGCATGTTTATGCATTTTCTTTCTGTGTATTACCAAAAACGAAAAAAGCATCACCTAGTAAAGTGTGTAACACTGGTTTTGGTTGGTACTGTGATGCAAAAAGTGGAATATTAAGCCACCATCCCCATGCAGGAACAAACAGAAGATACATACTGAATGTTTATAACGAAAGGTGCATCCTCAGGAATGCACTATTAGCCCTTCGCAAATTAACGAATGTTTCCAAGGAAAGAAACGGCATACAAGAAGCCAGAGGTCTCCCGTGCCTCTGCTTCTGCCTCTCGTCTGTACACTATACAGTGATGGGCACCGGCCTTGAAAGGCAGACGATTGCCCTTTTCACATTAGGTGCTGAATTGTACCCAGCAAGTAACTAACCAAGATACCTGCTAATTTATTTATTCATTTTTAAAATTTTTTGTGAATAAAATGACCTAATTCCAGGTCTTGACTTCACAAAATGACAAAGAAAGCAGCTACTACAAACAGCGTCTCATTCCCCCGGCTCTCCTTTGAGCACTACATTTACACTGGCTTTGGCACAAACTATCTTCACCAACATCTATTAAACACCACGATGGTCCCGTAAGTACATTTAGCGTGTCCGAGTAGCCAGTGGAAACGGTGTTTTGTGTGTTTTCTTCAGTATGGTTCAGTACATTTCGTCGTTCACTTTAGGTGGGTGTAAAAAGTGCGTCAGCTCACATTTCACTCCACCAGCCGTGAATGTGACTGAAAGACTGAGAAAGAAACAGACAGAAAAACACAGAGAGTTCAAGTAATTAACTCTGGATGATGGGAGATCAGTTCTCACACTGCAGGCTTGAAGACGCTAAATACCTTAACTGCAGTGGGTGAGGATCTGAAATGAGTCTTTTCACCGCGGTGCACATGTTATTTAGTAAAGCAGAAAAAGGAAAACATACTAAAATATACTGCATATACTTCATTACGGTTCCTGTTTACTGTTTGATTGCTGTTACATACACAGTCCGGTCGCCATCGTCATTTCATGTATTTTTCAGACTATAGTACAAGGATGTCTGTGTGACAGAGTATGAAACAGGGCTAAAGCACATTAAATCACAGCATGCCTACAAACTTCCATAAACATGATTCATAGGGTATCTTTGTAATCCTGTTCTGACCTGTTACTGAAGGTGCGACTGACCCTGCTGGAAATACTACCTGCAGCAGTGACAACACAGACAGAATGTCACGACAAATTACTGGGTGTGTTGCCTGCTACAAACTGGGACTTGCCTCTCTGTGTGTGCAGAGCCTCACATTAATATTATTAGGAGTAGCCTCTTCTACCTCATCTCTTTTGATTGCATTGATTGCGAGCTTCCGGCCTGACTGATATACTGGAACCAACTCAATCTGACAGTGGAGCGTGTACCCAGCAATCTTGTTGTTGCTGTAGAGGCTTTGACAAATAGTCTGGGAACCAGGTGTTGTGAAGGTGTCTTGTGGAAGTGGATGTGAGTAAAATCATGATAGCTAGAACAGAACGGGATGTGTTCTGTGGACGTGGTAAGGGTTTCTAAATTCAGGCTATTGTGAAGATCTTTTTGCTGAAGCCCATTTTGCTCATACAGAATAAATTATATCTATATTGGTCATGTTTTTGCTAGCCAGTTGCTGTAGGTAAGTTAAAATTAGTAATGATGGACGATATAAACACTATCTGATATATAAGAAGACTTCCAAATCAAAGAGGCTAAACATATCCTGTAGCCCTTGTGGCTCCATGGCTTTACTTAATCTAAGCCCTGACTTTAGCATGCTAACATCTTTACATTGATAGCAGTTTATTATGCAGATATTTATTGAACATTTTTACTCCTTGCTAACATGTTAGCTTGCTAATGTTTCTGACTGAGTTGCAAATTCAAGGAAAGCTAGCATGCTAACATGCTAAACACAATGTTAAAAGGTTAACACACTCGCTAAATATCTGTATAATATAATTGTCAGGATGTCAGCATCAATGAGCGCCTACTTTTCCAAGGGCTCTAGTTCCAGAAGGGAATTTCTCCAAGAAACCTTCATATTAAATGTTTGAAGCCTTGACCCAAGCTGAGCAGCTACCAGGTGAACTGTAACATGAAAATCTGTTTATATAAATACTTTGAATGGTGAAGGAACTACTACATTCCTCAGCAAATATCTCCCAAACTTCCTGAATTTAATCCTTGACATTACTGTAGTCTTTTTGAATGAATTTTATAATTTGTGTTGTGTGTGTTTGGGATTAGGGTTTCTTACGTTTCATGCTCATTAAGTGTTAGTGGGTTTGAACATTTCCATTACAACACCAGCTTTAACTAATCAGAGGCATTGCTGTTTAAATTTTGGACATCTACTTTTGACTGATTCAGTATTATGTAGGTCATGGTCAAAATCCTGATGAAGACTATGAATGGAATTGGCACTTTTCAAAACTCACTATTTTATTTTGGGCCTTATTCTGGACAGAAAAGTCATGTTTCCCTTATACCATGCTCTCTATTCAGCTCTGTATGTTCTGGAACACAGAGTATCTAACTAAATATGTATACAGGCGTTTAAACCTGCTGAACCAATAACTTCTTTCCATTAGTTTTGCAGGTAATTGGATTTTAAACCACATTATCAAATAGTGTAAATGACAGACCTGACGATGGCAATTGATGGAATGTTAAGGGATCGCCAAAACATCTTAATTCATCAAAGAGGTCTGATCAATTTAGCAAAATAGTGAACTGACAGACCAACACTGCCGAGGCTTGAACCACCCTGCAAGCAACCCAGAGTCTCAAAATATAGATCTAAATATATATAAATGTCCGGTAATAATAGACTTGGTCGCAAATTTGAGCTATAGCTGTCTACTTATTATTTCCGCTCTTAATTCAATGCATTAAATGCAATTCAGAGATAGTGAAATACTATTCAAAATATGTTGATCATAATGCTGTTTGCCATATACCGCAACAACAAACTCTAGCGACTGTGAAGACCAACTACATGTGGTTTTAAATTTGTTTTGACCTGATATTTTCATATATCTAAACTTTGCTGAACTGTTCATTTGGACATAAAACTTGAATGTGTCCGGAAATGTGTGACATGTTCCCAGCAGCAGTGTCCTTGATTTTAAAAGAGGGGCTATTATGCTAATTTCCAACTCCATGTCATGAATTATTCTTGGGGTTTACTAGAGTAGCTTTGCGCAGTAAAAGCTCAAAATTATACCATACTGAGCATTGATGCAGCACCTCATTTCACCCTCTGTCTGAAACAAGCTCTAGTGCCAGTTTTCTTCTGATTGGCTGCCCCTCGCAAGCAGAAGGTCTGAAAAGGCAGAGCTTCGTGCTCACAGCAAGAGCTATAAGCCTGAGATGATAATTTTAGGAATATTCCGTCTCACTGACATCCTAGAGAGCCGATTCTAGAAAAAACTAATCACGAAGACCAAATGTTTGGATCTTAGATGTTACCTGTACATACACAAGCCTCATTATTTCAAACTACATGTTTAATATGGACATCCATCACACAGGAAATCAACAAAAGCACTCCATTTAATATTCCTTAAAAAAGGACTTTACGGAAGTGCAAATGCATCAATTGTTACTAGACTATGCTGCCTCTCGTGGTCGTGTTTCTTATTACCATTTAGCAAACAAGTCCACGACAAATGACTTTTTAAATGTAATACACTGTATAAACTGCATGTTTGAGCTATCCTTACATTTATTTATGAAGAAATACATCCCGGCTCTGGAAACACTGTGTCTTTGAAGAAATAATGCATTATTTTTCAAGTTGTCACCTTGATCTCTTCCTGTCAGTCATGCTAACACAGCACACTTCAGTCTTCAAAGCATTGTCCTCACGTGTGTTGTGTTCTCAGCGCATACACTGCATCCACAAGCTTTAGTTCTTTTTTTATGTCTCTGCGTCTCCTTATCCATCCATCTCTCTCTCCTTCCCTGTTCGGTTACATGACACATTTGTCCGCCTTCTGTGAAATTTCGGCATCTTTGCAGGCACACGCTGGCTGAACCAAATGTGAGTCTGAGCAGAGTGTTACGACATTAAATTGGGAACTCTTACATTGCCAAAACACAGCACTTTACACTTATGGGGGCTCTTTACAACGGCACAAAGTAATGTAAAGTTCAGGATACGGTAAAAATACTTTTGATGGGACTTTACAAACTCAGCAATACACAATGTAATAGCAGGTTTTTCCTTTAAAATTGTTTTTGATTTCAACACATCCACATTTGTGAAGTTTCCCAAGAGGTTGAGAGAAAGCCTTTTTCCTATGCACAAAGTCAAACTGTTGTAAGGGAACAAGGTTAGAGACAGACACAGTTTCCCATTCTTTCACTAAATCAATAATCCAGGATGTAATATTCAGAGGTTTGCAGATCTGTAGCTTCTTCCATCTTGATACCAGCTAGAATGGAGAGAAAATAACATCCTTTGTTTGTCGGCTTTGCCGTTTCGTTGCCCCGCTGATCATGTAAGACCAGACTAATCACCTGATATGAATAAAATATGAGCATGAACCTTCAGGTTGTAGACTCAGATTCTTATCTTCGAGGCTCTGGGGAATTACAGAGCTGGCTGTTTTCAATCAAATGTTTTGCCTACTTCTCTCCATGGTACTTCCACATCCGGAGAAATCGTTGCCTAAAGTTTTTTAGCTAACACACACACACACACACACACACACACACACATTTTAAAAAAGAGAAAAAAATCAGTCAACTAGAGCAAGGATGGTACTCGGTCCCCTCAGACTTCTCTCTGCCATTGGAGTACTATCCAAAATATTTCTTCGTCCTTTCCACCACGCTCCACTTTCACATCCTGCCTCCTCAAGATCATTTCGGGCAACTCCATAAAAGCTTGAAGCTGGCAAGCACAAATAGCATTCTTATAAATGTTTCATGTCACTTATCTCTGAAAAGTACTTGAGTAAAATACATATTCTTGCTCCGCCTTAGGGTTAATAAGCTCAAGTTGCTTCATTAACCCAATTAACAAGAATTTTGAGCTCGAGTCAGTGCACTTCCCCTGACCTTTAAAAAGATTAAGAAATTGTTTATTTTTCAATTCGACTTTGCTCATGCATCAGTGTCCACGAGCAGTTCTTACATCATCCGTTTTCTCATTTGTGTTTTAACTTGGGGTTACCACAGTACACTGGCAGCCTGTCAGTCTGTTACTGGCACTCCTTTAAATGCTGGTCTGCAGTTCGCCATTGAGCAGGGTAGGATTGTGAGTGTACAGGTTGGCATTAATAATCGAAGCTTCGTTAATCATCTTGCTCCTGTCTGCCCTGCTGTCGCTGCGCTCTACCTCATCCAGGCCTGCCACCTTTTTCAAGCACAGAACATTCTGAAAACTCTTCTTGAAGTTGTCTGACAGGAAGGCGTACAAGATGGGGTTGGCGCAGCTGTTAGCGTAGCCGAGCACCACCACGAAGTCGAACGTGCTCTTCACAGCAGAGGTGGGCTTGATTGAGCCGGTGACAGAGGTAACATTGAAAATGTAGAAAGGCAGCCAGCAGAGGACGAACACCGCCACCACGATGGACACCATCCGGGTCACCTTGCGCTCTGAACGCTTACGCTTTGTGGAGCCCACACGCAATCCGGATGACTTCACCTGGCAAAAGGAATGGCTGTCAGTGGCTTAAAAGTTCCCAAATAAAAAAGTACAGTGTTTCCATAGAAACATCCTAGTATTATCGGGTTTTTTCCTAGCTGGGCTAGGTAGCCTTTCAGGACTAGCTAGCCAAAATCAAAGTCCTATTACCCTGTTGTAAAAACAACAGTGATCTATGGGTTGATAAAATTGTGTCTACGGACACGTTTTATTGCAAGCCAACATTAAACTAATGACAGAAAAGTGTTTAAACAGACATTATTAACATATTTACATGTTACATGTTAGCCGCCTAGCTTAATTGATTCTGACGATTGAGGACTCTGGAATGTACTAATAAAAGTGCACACTCGGTATGCACAGTGGCTGCCATCTTGGCAACGAAACAGAAAGGAAGACACTACTAATCAATTTTCAGCCACTAGCAAAAGGCTGCACTGTAACTGAAAATAGCGAGTTCAGTGCTAAATAGCTAGCTAACTACCAGGGAACATTTTCAGGTTTCAACACTCTATGTGTTGTGGCATTATTTGATGTTTATGCATGATAAAGTGATTTAGTAATATGTATCTTCAAAAGACTGTAAATATTCCCAAAATGCTGTAGCTGGGAAAAGAACCAGATTTCCCAAATGCAAATCATGTGGAAATTACTTCAATCACAAAGAAGTATTTAGTATGCATAGTGTCATAAGTGCAAGCATAGGATCAAAGGATCTGGATTAATGTTCTTTTCCTTTATGTATGTACTGCATATTAGTTAAAGCAAAAAAATCTATTTAGTTAAAAAAGAAAAGGAGACTGTTATTAGCTTTTTTTCATGAGACAGTGGCAGTGTTGTTGATTTCTGAGCTAACATTTCAAACTAATTGAAGTGGACCACCAAAACGTTGAATCTGCAATGTAACCAAATCTTGTTGGATTTTTGTTGTGTAATTTAGAGCGTGCAGTTGCGGACTCTTACCTTGACTATAATGAGCAGGTAGCACATACATATAACTGCCAGCGGCAGGAAGAACCCAATGAAGAAGGTGTAGAATATGAAGGCCGTGTAGTAGACATCCTGAGGCTCCGGCCACACAATGCCACACACTGGAACCTTGTTCAGTCCACTGAAGATCAGAGTTGGCAGGATGACTAACAACGACACACCCCATACTGTGAGGTTAATTAGCTTTGCTACACGGGGTTTCCGCCATTTTGTAGACTTAATAGGGTGAACCACAGCCAGGTATCGATCGATGCTCATTACCATGAGACAGAAGATGCTGGTGAACTGATTGAGAGAGTCTGGGATGGTGTAAAGAATAAGAAAGAGCAGAGGAGTGGAGAAAGGTAGAAGTTGAGTTTAGACTCAGTAACACTTGATTAAAAAATACATGTATGCTGCTGTGAGAACCGATGAAAAAAACGAACACAACCAGTTTTTGCTTATAGTACAGACTAGAAACAAGAAATCATGTAAACGCATCACATTGTATCTATTTCATTACCTTTCTTTAGCAAATGGAACACTTTAACACCAAGTCTGATGTGACTGAGCACCAACTACGTGTTGGCACGACTTCAGTTATTTAAAACAGTTTTTAATCACATTTTTCAACCGAGATTTGACATCTCAAATGGTTGTTCAAACAGCATCAAAATGTTTGCCGAGTTTCCGCTGTGAACCATTAACCATATGCTTTTCACCCACCTACGCTCAAGATCATTCGGCACAGAGCCTCTCCGAAGGGCCAGTGCACCAGCGCCAGCTGCAGGGCGATGAATGGCAGGCTCATCATGCACAGAACATCTGCCACTGCCAGGTTGAGGATGTAAATGTTGGTCACCGTCTTCATTTTGGCGTAACGTAGAATAACATAGATGACCAGGGTGTTACCACACAATCCCACAGCGCATACCATGAAGTAGATGAAGGTAATGACCACTGAGCTGGTCTTGTCCTGGTGATGCTCCTTGTCTTGGGAAATGTTGAAGCCCAGGTCGGAGTCATTCCCTTGGATGTCGTACCAGAAGGGCTCAGGGATGGAATTGTTAGGGGAAGTTGGGAGGAAGGGCAACTGATCCAAGGCCATGACTGCTGAGAGCAAAGTGGTCTAATTTCCTAAAGGGTTATGGGTTTCTCTAATCCAGGGTACAGTGATGATGGGAAATATTAATGAGTCAAGGGTTCAAATGACATGTTTCAAAGAACTGCTTTTACTAATAAAAGTTACAGAAATACATTTAAAAGAGGCTTTGAGTGATGGATTCAAGGATAAAGGTAAGAGCCTGGGGTCCTGGGAATATAAGACTTTGACTTCCAAGGGTGTGGGGCTCTAGGGATAAGGATGACTCAGAAATTTTCACATAGGAGGAGCATCAATTATCACATCTCAGCTGCAGAGAGACAGTAAAAGAGAAGGGTGGGTGGGGAGAGAGACAGCAGAATAGAAAGCAATAAGTTGGGTTGAAGAACAGGGACCATTTCGTTTGACAAAAAATAATAACAGTCCTCCAAGATCCATGGCAACAGTTGCAAGGTTACTTTACATAACTGCTTTCACACCTCACCAGAGCATCATGTACAATATTCTCTCTAGAGAATCCTCTAAATAGTACCTCTATATGTTGTGTGTGATTATCCTTAATGCTGCTTATTTCGCTCACAGCAACATTTTTGGCACGCAGCAGCGGAGAGGAGATAGCCAGCACTAAATTGTACATGATGTGCAGTTTCATAAATATAACATTTTTGCCACTTTCTCCTTAATTTGACACAAAAAGAAAAACAGTAAGTAAACCAACTATGGGACTGGGAATTACCTCAAACATCAAGCTGTTTACTTATTGAAAAGCCAACATTTGCATTTGCACATTTTTGCTCATATGTCAGGCAAAGGTAGCACAGCCGACAGGAAGAGATCAAGGTGACTGTGTGTTTGAATTTGATGCCTTTTTTTCTTCCTTTCTCACTCAGACCATAAATCCTGTGATGCTACAGGTCGGGGGAGTGTGCTAATATGTGTTTACGCCTCCCCCACCTATGCATACATGCAAGAAAGAAAAAAAAAGGACGCCTGAGCAAGAGAACGCCAAGGGCATCGGGGAGCTGAAGACAAATGTTTATTCAATTGATCTCGAGGACAAACAGCTCTGACACTGGAGCGAGATCACTCACTCTTCCCCATCCAGTGACAGGTCTGGCTCAGCAAGGACAATAGTCCACTTCTTGCTTTCATTATTTACACGAGATGGGCCTGTGTAAAGCTGTTTAGATAATCCACTTTGAGTAAACAAGGTCATAAAAGATTACAAGTATTCAGGAGATGGCAAGTGAAATGCTTACATCTCTGGATCACACTAGACATCATTCCACAAACTGATTTTCTTGCAATTAACTGTTTAAGCCCTTAAAACCTTGCCTCGCCTTCCTCTCATGGACAGTTTAACATGTAAAACTTACTAATTTCAGATTAGTTTCAGTGTAGACCTTCAGTGGAATCCTTTGTTAGACTAATTATTGGTGTCTACACTGTTGTTTCATGAACATGGACTGTGCTAGGAATCAAAATTTGGAATCTATTCCTGCTTAGTGGTCCTTGTTTTAGCGACACTTGTGGTTACTGGTGGTAAATAATTTCCCCCAGGGATCAATAAAGTATTCTGATTCTGATTCTGATTCTGATAACTGCAAGCGCCGGAACGGCGACTCAAACTGCTAACCCCCCCCCCCCCCCCCCCCCCGAAAACCCCCCCCAAAACTACTGAACAATAAAAAAAAAATGTGTTTTACAAAAATCACGTTTGAAATTAAACACGCAAAACTGAGATATTCAGTTGAGAAAAAATAAATAAAACAGCAATTCTCTAAAATTAATATTAGCATTTGTTAATAGATGAAGCTCTGCTCGCCACAGTTGTCTGTGAGGATGGAGTGTCAGAGAGAGAGAGATTTTATAGTGTTATTTGCTAGCAGGAGGAGGGATGCGCAATTAGTAGCTTTTTTTGTAATTTAATTATAAAGCAGGATAATCACATTTTTAACTTAAGCAGGGGGATTTGGTTTATTAAAATAATTGCAAAAGAAAAAACATCTAATAAGCTTTGCTTCCCACAAAAAATGCTGGATGGGTGTCAGGAGCTGCGTCTTGGCTCAGCTCTGGCTGTGCGAACAGTGATGCCGAGGAATCGGCAGTGGCACGGCTCAGCCTCACAGCTTACCTGCAAACTGCGCGCCCAACAGGAAACTTTCCATCACATCGGCGCGGAAAACAGCGGCTGAATAATGAGCAGGTTTGGTTTGTCTTTCATCTCAGTGACAGGGGGATGAAACACGGCACCGAACCTTTGACTTATTAACCGACAGATAGAGATATTTATTTGCCAAGCAGCTGCTGTCTCTGGATTGCACCTGTTCCAATGATTTTTGCATGATTGCCCTAATCATTAAAGAAAATCAGAAACTATATCAGAAAGAGACGCGCGGCAATTTTTTTCATTTTATTTGAACATTTTCTCTTGCCAAAGACTAAGCAAGTAGAAGTAAGTGAAATTCCTCCATTATGTGTATGCGCAACTTCATCATAGCCTGAACCTCGCCAAAATATAACTTACATCAGACTCCCACTAAAGTGCGCACAAGCAAAGCAAAGTGCGCACATGAATGAACATGATTTTTTTTAAAGATCATAATAAAAATCGGATCAGTCTCATTGCCCCCACCAATTTCATCACTTACTTTTCCACAGAAAAATACCATCCTCATATCACGTCCAGAGTAGCAAAAGTGTCCCGAGAACCCGAGAATGCGAAGTCCTGCCGCCCCCGAAGCGGCTCTGACCTACTGGAAAGCTGCATCCCGCCAGCCTCTCCATCCACCTGCTCCTAACTTACGCACGGCGCCGGCATTCAGTCGCCCTAATCAGAGCTGCTGATCGCGCTACATCTCTCAGGCCATTGTTACCTCCGAGAAATAGTCCACGTTTGTAAAAGGAAAGACTAAAACAAAAACAAAAAAACACAAGAGAATGAAAAATAAAATAAGGTGGCGTGCGCTCGCGAGTGTGTGTCCAACAGGAAAGTCTTGGCGAGGAGTCAGACAGAGCGGCAGGACGCGCGCAGCACCGAATGGAGAGAGAGAGTGTTTCTGACAGAGAGAGAGAGAGAGAGAGAGAGAGAGACGGGTCGAGTGATAGATCAGCAGCAACGTGTCACTGTGCGTCGGTGTCCTACAATTTGCTGATTTCCATGCACATGAGCTGGCTCTGCTTCTGCTGTCCTTTTGAAAAACCCTGCACAACTCCCCAGCTGCACGCTGGCTTCTGTATCAGTGTGTCTAAGAGGTATATTTAAAAAAAGGAAAATTAATAAACATTTGGAATATGGAAAATTGCACATACCATTTTGCAGGGAGCTTTTGTTCTCCAGCTGTGTTTCCTTTTGTGATGTGATGTACTCAAGGAAAAGGAAAAATCAACCCCAAGCTGCTCAGGAAAAAAGGAGGTAATCACGCTGTCCCTCCAAATTCATCAGGTTCAAATGAAGTGATCTCAAGAGCTTCACTGTCCCTTTCAGGCGCCCATCACAGGCACCGGTGCACCCCTCTTGTCAGCCAACAGCGATGGCACTCGGATTTGAGCACTGAAGCCAATCCAAGAGCCAATCTTATGTCTTTATATAAAGGGAGCGTTTTCGAGAGAGTGCAGATGGCGGGTATCTTCTGTGACCTCTCTCAGTGGAGAGCTCCGTGAGAAAATGTCCCGCCACTTGTCTCAACATAGCAACACAAAAGTGCAGCTATTATTACTGCTGTCCTATCAAAGATTAATAGTTCTATTTATGTCCAAATTGAGGGACTGGGGCTCCTCAAGGAGGTCACAATGTAAGAAAGTAAGTGGAAGGGGGATTTTTGAGGGGTTCCTGAGGCAGAGATAACCCATCAGTGTATCAGTATACTTTCAGACAGGCTACTGGTTCAAGTGCATGTACTTCAAAGAGTGCTGTATTCTGCTTCACCAAGGATAGCAACAACTCAGCAATATTTACAGTTCATTTTTATATCATTTGTAAGGTTGGAGTGGTTCAAGTATCCCTGTATCCTTCTAGTATGAATAGCCACAAGATACATTAAAAAAAAAGATTGATACTGGTTCCACATGTAAATATTAAGCTAATAACATAAAGTTATAGTCAGCACTTGGAACAATAACAGAAACTTGTACTTGTCTTCAAACTGAATGGAAGCCAGTCTAGCACCGTGGCCAGTTGTTACTTATACACTTTTTTAGCAACACCCATTCAGCTGCCTCTTTATGCAAATATATGATCAGCCACTCACATGACAGCAATTCAACACATTTAGATGTGTAGACATGGTCAAAGTGACCTGCTGAAGTTCAAAGTGAGCATCAGAATGGGGAAGGAAGGCAATTTAAGTGACTTTGAAGTGGGCCAGCTGGGCTGGTGCAAGCTCTTCAGAAACTAACAATGTACTGGGATTTTCTTTACACAAATATCTCTCAGGTTTACAGAGAATGGTGTGAGAAAGAGAAAATATCTAGCGAGTGGTAGTTTTCTTGGTGAACATACGTCACTGTTATCACAGGTTGTAGGAAAAAAATGCCCAGGCGACATTGAGCTGATAGGAAGGTAAAGGCAAGTCAAATAAACACTTGTTACAACCAACAAGAACAAACTCAGTCTTCAGTTGACATGACTCATTAGAGCTGGACTACAGAAGATTGGAAAAAACGTTCCCTGGTTTGATGAGTCCAATCAAACCAATCCAGTACTAAGAAGGTCATAAGGAATCGAGTGAGGGTATGTCCATATCTTAGCTATAAGCTAAGCTAGCAAATGAGTGCACATCCATAGCTTAGGTAAACCTTCTTTGGTTAAAAATTCACATTTTGTTTGATCTATCTTGTCAACAGTTTTACAGATATGGATGACCCCTGCGGAAAATGCTTTTCTGGGGTTTTAGGGGATATTTTTCCACTTTTGTTTTTGTTTGTTCTGTTTTTTGCTAAGGTTAGCTAACAAGCTCCTAGATGTGGCCTTACTGAAGAAACAGAAAAGCATGATTGTGCAGGGTTTTCTCTCTCTTAAACTTGTGACATTATAATCTCAGAATATCTCAGAATATTATTTATTTTCTCCCTAAATCCAGACTTTATTCCAAGGATTCCTTTTCTTTATAAGAATATTTCCACATTCTGTCGTAAGCAACACTTTTAGAGCTATTGGTAGCTTTTTTCCTCTTCTTCTTTTTTCTTCTCCTTCTTTTGAGTGAGTGAATACTGTTATATTTTTGTGTACAGCATATAAATAGAAGAGTAGAAACAGTTGACATTTTGGTGGCAGACAGTGAGATCCTAACGGGAATATAACTTTCTCTGCATCTTTGTCAACAGCGAATGGTGCCAGGCACAAGAGTGACGAGCTGGAGTCATTCCCTCTACAGCTTGAATCAAGAGGGTGGTTCTGAGACACAGCATCACTCAGAGCAACGCAATTATTTCCATTTCTGAGCTCTGTGTTACGACACTTTATTTAACACTGTGCAAATTAATCTAGCTATTGTTACCGATTTCCACTGCACGGCAAAAGCTAATTAGTCTGTTTGCTGTGTGTGTGATCTGCAAACCAATGCTTATCAAAAAAAGAAGAAGAAGTTTGTTTTTAAAATTGATTGTCAGCTGCTCAATAACGCCGCCCCGAGAGGATCCTGCTGTCAGAAAATGATCAAAAGGAGTGAAAATAGTTGAAGCTGAAACTTTATTGAATGCTGTGCTGTTTGTTGAGCCATGATCTTATCTGCTAACGTCACACACAATCACACGTATGGCCTTGAACGTTCATTGGTTAACCGCTCTCTGCTCGGCCTCAAGCCCCCCGTCCAACACACGTTTGAGTCAACACGAAGCTTCGTTTGAAGTCCACTCATGATAAGGCCTAGAGATCAAATGCTGAGATCAGCTGACTTGCACAGACAGGAGAATCCACTTCTGTTCACAAAGCAGTTGCAGACAGTTTGGACTAAAATCTGTGTTTTTTCATAGAGTCCAGGATCGTCTACTTTTGGGCTGTGAGAGAATCTGAACAGATTCCAGGGCAGACACTGATGGAGGACTGCAGCTGCTGTTGTTGTGTTGCTGATGCTTTGTTTTTGCTGTTCGTACAAGGTGTTGCTGGATACACTGACGCAGCTAAAGAAAAGTATCAAAACCATATACACCTCTTTTTTTCCTTCTGCAGCCCAGCAGCTTGCGCCTGTCACCCTGCCATAAGATATTCTTTCACCTTCATCCCAGGCTCGTCGAGCACACGAACACGTGTTCAAAGTGAACGAGCGACATATACGTCTTGACGCCCTCGTGAAACTCAGCCAGAGAGAACGCAAGCATTCCCTGTGACACATTTTATCTGCTGTTCATCACCTTGACTCCTGGTGACATCTCAGTGCTCTGGCGCGTAATAGCATGTCGTTCATGTGACGTCACTGGTGCCAAGAGCAAGTGCCAAGGTGCTGAACATCGACCGGATCACGCGGCAGGGGCAAACAAAAAAACCCTGCTGGTTTCAAAGAGTTTTGATGATTCTGTGAAAATGTTTCTGCATGAATGAGTGAGTTTCTTTTCATCTATCATAACAGCAAAAAAACAAACAAAAAAAAGATACAGAAAAAAAGACTGCTTTAATTTGGCATTCATGCTAAAACCACTCCAGACCTTTTTTTTGCCCCACATGAATCTTTAAACGTTATCAATATTTTGGTGCTTTAGCACTCTGCAGAGCAGATTGTCAGTGTCACCTGAGGTCAGGGGAAGTTTTTGCATCATTTCCTTTTTTTAATATATCTTTGTGGTTTTGTTTTTTGACATATTTTCTGTTTTTAAATACGGTAGAACATTTATAAGACAGGACGATGCTATTTATCTTTTTCAACAACCCATCCATGGCTCCTCTTGAGATAGTCCCGAGAGGCCTGTTCAAGAGATTTTAAAGCTGATTTCTCAGTGCAGACATTTTATTGTCTGAGGAGTTGGAAGTTGGATGTTCAGACTTAAGATCCTATTCATTATTAAATGGAAGGCTGAGAGCAAGGCCTTGTATAGATGTGTTTTTCAGAAGTTTCCCAGGCCAGACAAAAGTGGAGAGAAATGGAGAGATGCAAGGCCCTTACATGCTACAGTGTGCTTTTTTCTGAATTGCAGGACCCCTCCCCCTGCCTTCAGTTCCCTGGAAATAAGCATGGCGGAGGACCATGGTGGTCCGCCCCAGTATCAGTTTGAGCTGCTGGCTCTACCCCAATATTGCCTGAAGCCAGAGCTTTCAAAGCAAAGGCAGTTGAGAAGCTGTCCAACCATCTGCAGCCATTCCTGAGCCATATGAGGGCCTGAAGGGTTTGGTGGTGCTTTTACAGCTGTTAAATGTAAAATACGATAACCATTGTGCCCAAATTTAAAAAAAAGTATGTTAAAGACTAGCAAAATTTAAATAAAATACTATGAAAATGGTTTCATAAACACACAATCAAGGCTCCATGTCTATCTCTTATTATGCATTAACATGGGGGAAAAAGTAAGAGGTGTGGAGGAAAGGAACAAAACCCCCAGCAAACAACAAAGCAGCCAGATACGTTAAAAAGACAAACACAGCTCAAAAGGATGAGCTGGTGTGGAGGTGGGTTGCAAAGTGGCCTGCAGATTTCAGCAATGGCTTTGGCATCTTAAACTGGGTTTTGGTATTTAAAAAAAGTACTGAGCATTTACAAAGTGAGTGTAATGGCAAGATTGTGTTTAAGAGATGGAAGTTCAGCGAGTAAGTAAGTAAGTAAGTAAAATTTTATTTATATAGCACCTTTCAAGATAAAAATCACAAAGTGCTTCACAGAAGCTAAAACCTAAAAATAACAATCAACCAAAAGCAAGGATACAGGCTTTTCCAGCGGAACATTGCCCAAAGCATCACACTGCCTCCGCCAGCTTGCTGTCTTCCCATATTGCATCATGGTGCCAGGCGTACCCCAGGTAACCAAATAACACCCACCCACCCATCAAGGTGATGTAAAAGAAAAATGATTAATCAAACCTTCTTAAATTGCTTTGTAGTCCAGCTCTGATGCTGGCACATTGACCAGTCCGCAACTATGCAGCCCTGTACACAACAAACTGTGATCCACGGCACATTTTAACACCTTTCAATCAGAACTAGAATGAACTTTTTCATCAATTTGAGCTACAGTATCTCATCTGTTGTATCGGACAACAGGCCAGCGTTTGCTCGTCACATGCATCAGTGAGCCTTGGCTCCTGAGATGCTCTGATTGAGTGGTCTAGAAATCACAATTTGGTCTTTGTTAAACTCGCTCATCCTCACATTTGCCCATTTTTCCTTTGAACGCACCAACTTTGAAAGTAAATATTCACTTGCTTCCTAATACACCCATCCACTAACACGTGCTACGATGAAGATATAATCATTGTTATTCACTTAACTGGTCAGTGGTCAGAATGTTATCCCTGATTGGTGTGACTTAAATCTGGAACAGCATTTTTTACTAAACAAAATCCAGTAGAGAAAATGTTGGTGGTAGTGTAAACACCATGAGTCACAGAGCACAGAAATAAACTGTCCATCAGGCATTTCTGGTTCATTTTATCCCTTGAAGTCATGTAAATTGCCTTTATACAAGAATGCTACACAATACAATTTCAAAATTCTATTGCACGGCTTACAGTCCTACATTGGAAGCTTGTTTCCATTATAATGACTGTTTGCCAGACTGCCACTGTAGGCCTACATTTAACGTACACATGTATGACCTACAGTGTGTTTACATGCTTTTCTGATTACAAGCTGCGCCCTGTCCTGTGAGTAAATTACCTGCAGCTAAATATCATCACTTAGCCAATCTGCCAAGAGTTTGCTGTGCAGCTCTTGGCAGATTGGCTATGTCATACTGAAATGAACAGACTTCACTTGTGTTTACAAAACTGTGCTTTTTTGACAATCACCTGCAGAAATATCCACACCTATCAGCGCTATTTGGCGATTGCGCTCATCATTATTTTGCACCCATTTAGTAAATCTGGCCGTAAAGTGTTAAAAGGTATCAGCTGAATGATTAGCTCATGTGGATCAGTGGTGCAAATGGCTGTTGGGTACAGCATGTGGAGCCATCAAATTAAGACTTTTTAGAAAGAATCTAAACATAACACGTTTCATCACAGTGCCGTTATATCGTTTAAAAGTTTGGGGTTTAAAAAAAACTATCCAGGATTTCAAAATGTCTCTTTTGCTCTTTGTATTTCTGATTTCTCACTAAACATTCCCTTTTATTTCTGTTTTTGTTTAAAGTTCTAAAGCACTTTGCAATCACTGGATTTGCTTCAGAAATAGCATTTCCTTTTGTTGTAATCAGCCCTGAAAATTGGCTGTTGTACAGGTGAGTGCACACACAGATGAAATTTTAAATGCTTATCTTCCAGGTAAATGCCATGTGTCAGGTCAACGCTATCATGTGCCGATTTTTTTTCTTTTTTTGAGGTGCACTGATCCACTCTTTTGTGTGAGTGTACTTCTAACAATGGCACACTGTGTCTGTTACCTGATGAAGAAGTGTGGGCAGAGTGGGGCTGGAAATTTAATAGTGAATGTCATGACACTGTCTGCCCTTTTATAGCTGAAGGTTTGAGTGCAGGTTTGGCTATTGTTCAGGTCCTACTATTTTTGGAGCTCGGACAATGCGATGGCTGAATAATGGGGTAGAATAAAACAGTTGAGAGACTCACGCAAGCAGATCGAAAAAATACAGATGACTGATGCGAGAGAGTTTGCACAGTGATGTTTACATGGCTCCCGCTTCTTTTTGTGATTAGAAGAATGTATTCCGTATCATGCTGTGTGAGTATACCCGAGGAGGAAGAAAAAAAAGGCTAAAAATGTGAGTTTTCAGCATGCGGTGCGTAATTGGCAGTCTCTCTGCTATCTCCTTTACTGGAGTGTGCTGATTCTACCTCTGTGTGCAGAATAGCGAAAGTCTTGATCAAGATCAGTGACCGGGGTTTGTGGCGTAACGGAGAAGCTGAAGCCATTGTGATGGAGTGTAGGGTTTGAATTTGGTGGCAAGTGCAGTTTTTAGGAGATAAAGGAGCTTAAAAAAGACTGGCTAAAAATGGACACTATAACACTGCCACCACCTGAAAGTGAAACACTGGAATCCACCTGCACATCCTTGCAAAATAAATATTGCTAGACGTTAATGGCTAACACTTTTATAGTGTTCAATAAAAAAAGCTCCAAAAAAATGGCCATTCAGTGGGCCGTTCAGTGGGTCAGAGGCCAAAGGGGCTGGGGGGGTTGGATTCCCATTAATTTTTCACTTCACTTTTGACCTGGAACACCACAGATATAACAAAGTTGATTAAAGCACTCAAAATTCACTTTTATATGTTCAAGTGTATAGTGTGGATGCCATTAGGCCTTGAGGCAATCAGATGTAAAACAAAAATTTATGAGTTTTTAAATTTGTAAATCGGTCAGATTTGACCCGAACACCACAGGAAGGTTTTGTAGAAGCTTAAGTCGAGACTGGAAAGACTAAAATTAGCCGGTGTTGTCAAGACAACATGTGGTGAATGCACTTTATACAATTTGCATGTCACTGGTTTGTTATGGTTTATGCAAAGCATCATTCTTCTGCATGTGTTCAATCTAATTAGAAATCCACTTGGCAAAACCACATAGGAAAGCAGTTGAATGTGGCCAATAGGAATAAACAACTGAGCGTTATCTGCATAAAAATGAATGTTTAGTTTATGTAATGATGGTGGCATGTTGTCAGGATCCTGGGTCTGCTGACCCAGCGTTTTTAGTTCTTTGTGATTCATGTATTTTGTACTCGTGTGATTTATTCTGTGGTTTCTAGTTTTGATCCCTTGCCCTTCATGTTTCTCTGTGCCCCCTCTGTTCTGTGTAAGTCTGTGTTTCTTGGTCAGTGTCTTCGCATGTTTTGAGTTTCTTGTGTTTTCTGTCTCTCTGTATTGTGAATTATGTTCTCATGGTTGGTCTTTTGTTACTCCCTCGAGTCTAGTTTCTTGTGTTCCATGCTTAGTATTTCCCTCTGTGTATTTTGGTTCTAAGAGTCCTCTGCTTTATGGTTTGTCTCTGTGTTCCTTAGTTGCTCTGTCTCCCCTAGTCAAGTCTGCATCTGTGCGACTTCCTGTTTTACTTTGAAGGTCTGTGTCTCATGTGAGTGTATCCTACTTTGCTTCCTTGTCTCGTCAGTTCTGATTTCTCCCAGCTGTGCCCTCCTTCTGTGTCTCATTCCCCTCGTTACTTCCCAGTGTATTTAAACCCTGTGTTTCTCTGAGTCAGTGTCGTGTCGTCCCTTATGCTGTGTGGGTTGCCCTTTGTGTTAGTTTGTGGTTTCCCAGTTTAGTTTAGTTTAGTTTGTGTTGTATACTCATTTTCCCCTGCCAGCAATTAAAGCTGTGGTTTTGAGTTCATCCCTGGTGTCTGAGTCCTGCATTTTGGGTCCAACTCCTGCCTGCCACACAGCGCTTCATGACACATGTAGTGAGACAGCAGTAAAGTTCACATGATGAGTGTGACAACTTCACAATAAAAGTCCTTTTCTGTGCAGATATCAGGGTTAAATCTATGAGATACAGCAGAGATCAGACCCACTGTGGGAGTCAGACTCATGTTAAGTGTACACAGCCAGGAGGAACGCTCCCAGAACTTGAATTAAAGTTTAAACACTCTTGTGCTCAGTGTCTCTATAAGCAATATTTTAGAGATGCTGTGCAGAAACATTTCTCAAAATGTGAGTCATCCCTCGATACCAACTATATTGTATGCTTCTGTGGTTTTGCAGTGGCCAGCCTCTGACCTGAGTGTGTCAGTGGACACGTTTCCAGGGCCGGCACGATGCACTCATGTGAAGTGCCACTTAAATCCCTTTTATAAAGGAGCTGATGTTTTCTGCACCTGAGAGTCCCTATAGTTTTCAGTTAATTTTCACACCACTGTTATGAGTACAAATTGGGCTTTGGAATTATTTGGAACACAACAAACACAGAAACCAAAGAAACACAAATCGCTAAACCTCAGCTGAAGCAGACTGACCTGGATTATGATCAACAACAGCCAAGCATCAAGCTCAGTTTATGTTTCCTGCCCCTCTCCCACATTCAACACACATATCGCTGTATTACATTAAGTATCATATTACAACTTACTAAATGCAAAAGTTCATTTTACTATTATGTGAAATACTTCAAAAGGATCTTTCAGTTTGATGACATGTTTGCTGGAAGGAGTAAATCAACTAGAAAATGTGATTTGATGGAGCATGTGGGCAGAGGCAGGACAACAGCTGATCCTGAAAGATACCACCATCACCTCAGGGAAATGGTGGTATTCCTGTCCTGAGCTGAAGCTCGAGAGGAAAACATTTGCTGCAAAGAGCGGGATTGTTTCATGGCAGGCTCAGAAAATGTGGAGCTAAAACTACAGCTGATCAATCAACGGTTCGGAGAAGAACTAGCATCCTGGAGATAGTGTTTGAGTTATGGCTGTTCGGCTCTACATAATGCAAGTTAAAGCTCTTTGTTACAGCCATTAATCACTACTGTCTCCTTTATAGTTGTTTTGATTGTTCGGAAGGTAGAACCATTCATGCATCGGTAGGAAAAAAGTCCAATACTTGTTTTTTTTAGGGGGGGTTAAAGATGGCTGCAGCAGATTCATGGATAGACCCTGTTAAATGGTCTGTGCCTAGATTATTCTGCAGGTCACAAATACAAAAAAGTAGTAGTAGAGATTCAGCTTACTGTTTACGTTCACTGCTGTCATCTTGGACTGTTAACTTTGGTTTGGAGGGGGTGCCCAGACTATCAGAAATCCTAGCTGGAAATTGTAATTAAGGGGACATTCCAGATAAAAATTCCAACTGGGAACTCAGAAGCTTGCATCTTAACCTGGAACACATTATAATTATAGCATCTGTTTTAAAAGGCTGTCAAACTGTCACATGTGAACAGTCTGTTGCATGACTCTTTATGTCATGTAACGGCTGTGTGGCAGATGGAGTGTGGAGCCAGATGGAGGACTCGGGAGGCAGGAATGAAGTTAGAAACTCAGCTTTGTTGCCAGTAACTCAGCAGCAGCAGATCAATCTGGAAACACAGAAACAGGAAGCAGGGAGACGCATGAACATGAGGGAGGATGTGACAACTAATCACAAATCTAATCACATAAGATAACACAAGGGAAGTAGACCTAAATACAAGACCCGGTGAATAACGATCACCAAAATAAAACAGGAAGAGAGGCATGACTGAAAGGCGAGACAAGATTAACTTGGCACAACTGAACTTGGAAAGAAGAAAGACAAAGGGACAAATGCAGAGACAAGAGTAGAGGAACTGAACAGAATACATAGTCTAAGGAGCTTGGAAAGAAAAGCGTCTTGACTTCTTTGAGTTGCTTGAAGACGTTTCACCTCTCATTTGAGAAGCTTCTTCAGTTCCAGGGTCAAATGGTGGAGAGTCTCAAATTTAAGTCCTAGGGGACTTTCTCCCAATAGGGTCATGAACCCCCTGTTGATCCTCTACCTAATCACACGAGCCAAGGTGTGAAAATGGGTGTAGGTCACAATCAGCCAAGGTTTCGAGTGATCCCGCTGTGAAACCTATAGCCCCACCCTATCATGTGATTTCCTGAGGTCAAATGGTCCAGGATGTGAGTGGGAATTAAGGCGTCTGAGAAGGGATCTCAAAACTGGATTAAAGATTGCAGACAGTTGGTGTGGTAAGCCGCCGCCTCTGTTCAAAGATGGCCGTTCACAGTGGACATAGATGGCTTGGTGATGAGAACCTTCACAGACAACAGAATACATAATCAAGATACAGAGACCCAATTTAAACACAACCTAATAAGTTAGACTTGAAGGCAAAATAGAAACAGAGACTGGTGTGAGGTATATTAAATACCATCAATAAAAACAGAAACATTATAGTTGATGATTCATAAAGGAAGCCCAAATACACAGACATTTAAAACCCTCGGTCTAAGACCTAAGTCCCTGCTAGTTCTGGGCTACCTGTCGCTGGAGATTTTGTAAAAACATTAGCAATACCCAGAAAGTTGATTTTGTTCATCTGGACGTTGTGTTTTCAATGGAGAATTTTCACCCATCCAAGTGATTTCTTTAACTGGCTGCAGGTTCTTTACAGTGTGCGCTGTTGTAACTCACTCGTCTTATTCATAAATTGTATAAAACCAGGGCAGTGGGCCAGTAAAGGTTCTTTTCATCTGCACTCAACTCACTGATAGGTGCAGTCTTTTTGTAGTATTGCCGGTATCAGTCTCTTGTTTCATTTTTATTTTGTTTCTGGCTAACTGAAGCTCCAAAGTTGGCGTTGTAATGATTTACACAATTCTCACTGGCGCTTGTGCCGACTAAACCCACTTAGTGCGAGGCAGGTATTCCTTGTAGAGTAGTAATGAAAGCGCCGACCATTCTCCCTATGACAGCATTCACCTCAAAATGATTTCTGAAGCTGTAAAATTGTTTTTTTTCTCCCCTGATTCCATCTCAGCTGGGGAGTCGTTCAGTTTGGCATTGGTGCATGCACTGAAAATAAATTCACCTTTGTGGATTTAGGGAGTAATTACTGAACAGTTTTAATGCATTTTACATCTTTTCATCTTGAAGATGTGAAAGTGTAATGACTTGAGTGTCTTAATGGATTTAAATGGATGTTTGTCATTTTATGTTTTTTAACCCAGTGTTATTTATTTATCTGCAAGTTAATGCACACAGAAGAAAACAAAGTATAGCCAGCATGTAGAATTAAGCATCGACTTTGGAACAGCTGGGACTCCGTTGGACGTTCTAAGGTTTTTATATGGGGCCAGCATTTGCACTATGTAGCTCGGGGCTATATCCACAGAAGTGATCATTAAAATCTTAAAATCAATTCTGAAACATACCGGGAGCCATTGGAGAGAAGCTAGTATTGGGGCTATGTGATGCTCTATGTTGAAACCAGCGAGAAGCCCAGATGCTACATTCTGAGCTAAAGACGTTAGAGTCATTTTCCATTTATGCCCAAAAGCTGGAAGCCAGATCTCAAGAAAATAAAAGCATAAATGATTTTTTCTAGGTTAGGGTGAGACAGCATTGATTTAACTCTGCAGATGTGACTTATTTAAAGGAAAGAAGAATGGAAAACATTTTCTGTGCGTGTCCTGCAAAAATTAGAGCCAAATCAAACTCCTATATTTTCAGCAACAGGCTTTAAATTAAGAGACAAGAGACTCATAATAATCTAAAGAACTGTGATGCATTTTAAGTGCTTGGAAGAAGTGCAAAGAAAAAGGCTCGGTCTGATAGATAGATACAGTGATAGTTATTTTAGCAGGTATTTCATCTATGAGTATATTGTACAGTCTGACTAACGTTGGGATGAAGGACCTGCGATAGTGCAGTAACAGTCAGGGCTCCCACTGTCTCATGCAGGGGGTCCATAATGGACATCAGCCTTTTTTCACCCACGTCCTCTATAGAGCCCAGAGGAATGCACCAGACAAAGCTGGCTCTCTTCACCAGACTATTAAGAAATTTCCTGTCCCTCTCCATGCTGCCACCTCCACTGCAGACAATGGCATAAAAGATTGCAGAAGCCATCACAGTGTCATAAAAGCTCCCCAGTAATGTCCTGAACACCCCAAAAGACCTCAGCCTGCCCAGCAGATGGAGCCGACTTTAGCCCAAAGATGTCATTGGTTACCATGGGGCGTTTCTGTGCCGTATAAACTTCTGAAAATGGACTAAAGTCTCTTGAAGATGCACATGAGAGTTCACAGTGAAACTAGGAAAAATGGAAGTCTGAAATCAACCTGGAATCATTTTCAGTGGGCTTTTTTTACTTTAACAGACTGAACTAAAGCACATTTGAATCTTTTAGGATATTAGCGGAGAGTGGAAAGGCTTCTCAGGTATCTTTTCACATCTGATAGATGCACTTGATTTCTCAGCTGTCTTAAGTCATAAATCTCATGAGTAAGACACAAGTTTTGATTAAAATGTGTGAGCAGGAGGGGTCACAGATCCCTTATACACATGTCACAGATTGTAATATTTGGTAATAAATGGAGTTTAGTTTAAAAGTTACATTTAGTTGAAAGACTCTCAATAAAGTATTTGTTCACGCAAGAGATTTTCTTTAAGGTGAAGAATGTGAACCCCAAACACAAAACTATACAAACTGAATATCAAAAACAGCTACTGTCCATATACCAGTTATCCGATATTAAAAATTAAGTGAAATTAAGCTGATGACATTTGTGCCGGTCAGGCAATATTCCTTTATGACCTTTTTCAGTGGAGTCCATGCTGTGGTATGTGTCATTCTCAGGATGACGCCAGCAGCGTGACAGTGACTTTGATTCGGCCCCCATGCCCCAGAGAGCTTTTCAATGGGAGAGAAGAGCAAATATCTGCTTGAACCGAGTGACATTATCAAGGCCAACATGAGATGTTAACAGTATGTCTTTATGTTCAATTCTCAGAGAAGTTTGACAATGCAGTGGAATTAGGGTCAAGGTCAGCACTGCTTGTAATATATAACAATGTTATAATAAAGAACGACGAGACACACGAAGATTTAGAATCACATAAAAAATTCATCGAAAAAATTCAAGTATTCTGAGAACTATGTTTCGCCTAAATTAAACTTATCTCTGTTTAAAAGTTGAGCTTGGACATTAATCAGCAGATGCTTTAGAAAAATATTTCAAAGGAAAATACATTTTAGCCGGATAAAGAGAGCCCAGGGAGGACAATAGAAAAATACACTGAAAATAGATATAAATTTATTGGGCTGGCGTAGGATTTTGGAAGTTGGAACAAGTTTTGGAAATGAGGTATAAAATAGGTGAAACCTCATAATGGAAAGAAACAGCTGAGGTTCAACGTACCCTGTTTGACCCAGAAGTCCACCAGACACTGCTGACCTCAAAAGACAAGGAAATCATTGACAGCCTATTGATCACGTGAATGGTACCCGCAGAGAGAGCAGAAAGGTCAGGCTTTGTTCAGTTTGAAATACTACCTCTGAGTGCACAGTTACAGATACAAAGAAAAGTAAGAGCAAATGATTTCGACAAAACAATTTTCCGCATCTTCAAAAAAATTCCCCTGCGGGAACAACTTAACCTTCGGTGGTGGTGGAGTCCTGTCATGTAACAATTGACAAACAACCCTCCAAACAGTCTGGCTGAGAGCTATTTTTCTTTGGTGAACATACGAGTCTTTGTCCTGCTATGCTGCATTTATGCCGCTGCAATTTCAAGTTAATGAAGCTGCCAAGCTGGACTGAGTTAACAGAGAGGGGCAGGTAGGAGTTTTGGTCTCTGTCAAATCCAACTAAAGATTAAAAGATCTTGTTATTTATTTATTTATTTATTTTTTAAATAAAATTGAGAATCAAACCTTAAAACCATTAAATTAGATGTTATAAGTAAGCATTAAGAAAATAGGTGGGTAACCATGAACTGTAAATAAAAGATGGACATTGGCAACATGCGTACCATTTTGAAGCCTTGAGTTTGGCATAAAGCAGAATTCCGTTGTAGGCATTATTTCAGTGTTTGGCACTGAGCATGCCTGACATTTACGGGTATTTTTGCTGATGTAATTATCATTACAGCAACCTGTAAGCTAGCAACGCCAAGCTTAGCAGTTATCATGACTGAGCTACCTTCTTCTTCATTTTGATCTCAAATGACAAGCTGTATGACGTGGATGTGCAGATCCTGATTACTGGCTGTTGTTACCTTGGATTTTGGAGCTCAGAGTGACCATATATGAAGAAGATGGTGGTGTAAAATAGCTAATGTAAGCTATCTCTCTTAGCAAGGTTCATTTATTATAAGGGCGCATTGCACAGATACCTAACAAATAGTGTTTAGACGTGAAAAAAAAAATAACACCAGTGTTTTCCATAATATAAAATTACAAGAGAGGAGTTTAAAAAAAATCTTCCATGATTGTTATCAGAAGAGAAATTAAATTGAGAAACTGAAAGTGTTTTTCTAGTACCTTATAAACATGTAGTAACTCTAACATGAAAGCCTTTAGGGACTCATTGGCTTCTGAAACCAGCCTCAAGTGGCCATTTTTAGAACTGAGGAGGTTTTTGGCATTTTCACACTGACTTCACCTTGAGTTTTGTTAACTTGTAGTTGAATTAATTGGAATTATTACTCTGGTTGCCTATCAATCCTGTTTATCGGTTTTTGCGCATGCGCTACAATCAGCTGATTTTAGTTGCCGAAGCAGGGCATTTTACAGTGTGGATATGGGCATTACTTTTAATTTTATTGCATAAAAAGACAAGAGCACAATAGTAAAATGCAAACTGCATCCAGGACAGAAACAATTGTATTATGCTGCTAAGACAATTTCACCTCTTTGCAAGCACCTGCACAGACAGCAAGCTAATGCTAAGCTAGCCAAAGCCCAGAGTTACGCTAAATCTGAGTGAATGTTGAACCCAGCCCAGGACTGTGGCCAAGAGAGCCTTCATTTGTGAGCAGTGTTGAAGCCATCTGCTGCTGAACTTTATCAGGTAACAAACACATAAGCAGTCATGCTGCAGCCTTCGTTTCTACAGAAGAATCACTGCTGCAGTGACTTTGAAGTGTCTTTGCGCTGGTTTTCATCTTTGACTTGTGCTTTTGGCTTTGTGTTCATACATTAATACTAAGAGGAAGATCATATGTGTGTCTTCATCAGGATAGGGATTTGTGTTGGCGTGTGAGATTGTAGCCTCGGGTTTATATTGTTATATTGTAATGGTAATTATGAGACAGTGTGTGTCAGGTCATTTTACACAGTACGGTGAAAACAATGTTATGTGGCATATAATGAATTCTTTTCTCCCTGGAGTAATTAAGTAACATACTGCATTACTTTTAATAAATTAGCTTTTTGTAATTTGAATAAAATATTACTTTTTTGAGTAATGACCCAACACTGATTACAACAAAGAGGAAATACATCCTACATGTGCACAAATTTGACCACACAACATGCAGTTAATTTGCACAAATGTACTGTCTTTGATATGCTGCTTAATGATGGTGGTAACTGTCAAAGCAGAGCGTGTGAGACCCCAATGAGAATCGATAAGGGAATTGATAAGAAATTCAATCGATGAGTAATATTACTAATGGAATCTGAATCGCTAAATTCTTAATGTATCCTGTCACATTTTTTTGCAACATTAATCTTTAAACCATCTCAAAAATGTCCCTCTGTCTGTATATTTTTATTCAGATCATGAACTTTCAGCAAGACAATCTGATTAAATACCAACCTTTACCACTGGGAGCTTTAAAGCCAACACTTGCTTTTAGGATATAAAACACTTGTCTCGATGAGAAGGGTTCCCTGTGACAAATACAAGATGAGAGTTCTTATCAGTGATGCTTTCGCTTTCTCATAAGAATGAAGTAATAGGTGAAAAACTATATACTCAGTCAGACAATTAGCACTAGGACTTTCTTGGATGAATACCAGTAATTCTTGGCTGTCTGACAGATTTTCTCTCAGGTACACATAAGCAATAAAGATGTCAAGTGACATTATGTAATCATGAATATATTGCCTCCAATGAGCCCTCAATAACACTTGCGCAAAGCACTCTCTGAGCCAAAACACTATAAACACCTCTGCAGTTATGTAATGTCTAGTACTACAGCATAAAGTAAAACAACTCCCTGAACTGTTAGTGAAACTCTTGTCCCTAACTTTGATTTCTGGCAATTTATCACAAATAAAACCTGTCATCAGGTATCTTTTAAATATACTATTGTATTTTTATGTAATTGCAGACAGTGGTTTATTTTAAAGGTGGGGTAAAGACAGACGAATGTTTGTTTAATTTCTTCCAGTTTTGGCTGGTAAAGAGCAAACCATTTAACCTGAAAACATGTAACAACGGTATCATTCACCAACAGCCAACATGCAGTCATTGTAAAAAGAAGGTAAACCTTCTGCCTGGTCGTTAGCAGGTCTTAAAATGAAATGTTGGTACTTATTTAACAAAAAGTTCAGGTGTGTGTTAATACAATGCCAATCAGGAAAGACATCAGCAATGCCCACAGAGAAGCCATTATTGCTGCTTAGAGTTATGAAATCTTTTCCAAGCAATCTGAGGTCCATCATTATGCAGCAAGAAAGATCATTCACAAGTACACATTCAAGGGAGTTCCCAGTCTTCCCAGAAGTGGATGTCTAAGGTCAGAATGTGCAATCCTCAGAGAAAGTGCAAAAAAAACCAAGATCAACATTTCAGCTACAGGCCTCAGTTTGCATCTTAAATGTTAAAGTTACTACAGTGCATTTAGAAAAAGACTGAACAAGTATGGCTTGCTTGCAGATGTTGCCAGGATAGAGATTCTTGCCTCGAAAAGCAACATGGCAACACAGCTTCAGTTCATAAAATTGTATCTGTATCTGGTCTTATGAGATCTCTGACTGTAATGCACAGTGCCACATTTGGCAAAAACCAAACACGGCACATCAGCACCTCATTCAATCATGAGCTCTTCCCTCTACAGCCACCCCCAGAAAACCTTGGGATTAAATGAACTCCTGTAAAGTCTCCTAAATTGCAGCCACGAGAAGTGGGCACATTGTAGTCATTGAGTCGACCACGAACTGATCTGTATTCCGAAATACTCTAGAATCAAATGTAAGTTCATCTATCCGACACGCCGAAATTGGGTCATGCAATAGGAGAATGATTCGAAGCACACCAAGGTGTTGCAATGGCCCAGTCAAAGTCCAGACCTTGGTGGGACCTGAAGTGGTAAATGGACTGGTTCTGATATAGCATTTTCTAGTCAACTTGAGCACTCAAAGCACTTTACACAGAATGTGTCATTCACCGAATCACTTTTTTTTACAACAATTTTGCACTTTGATCAACACCTCACGATCAACTTGAGGTAAAGTGGACGACCCAGGGATCAAACCATCAACCTTCTGATAAAAACACGTCCTAGTCTACCTCCACAGCCACAGCCATCCCACGTCAGCTAAAGAGTTAATGCACACAAACTTCAATGAACTGAAGCATAAAGTAGAGTGAATGAAATTCTTTATATTATGCCCAGATAGATAAAAAAATTTCAGCTGGATACATTATTTCTAATAATGATTACAGAAGGTAGAGTAAACGAGGCTAACCACAGCTGCTTTTTATTTTACCTTTATCAACATTTCACTTGATTTAAGAAAAAAAATATCTTATTAGTTGTGCTGCATCAACCGCCTAGAACATCATAGTGGTGCCTTAGCTTACTGGGAAGAGATAGTAACTTACTATATTTATCATATCTGGACATCCTTATACCTTATCACTGTGGGAGTCGGAGCATGATGGGATCCCCAGCACCTAAAAACAGCTCATTGATAAGGCTCATTTCTTCCTATGCACTGCCCTTTGCATGAGGCTGGGAGTCCTTCCAGTGGGAATTCAGATTATGTTGTTTCCCTCCTGACAAGCACAGGAGCCTAATTGAGATGGATGGTTCTAGATACAGAATAGCGTGGAAAACATGTTTTTTAGATTACTGAAACAGAAAACAAAAACATTCAGGGAGGGGATGGAGAGCGGAGTACGTGCTTTCACGTAGATGCCACACACATTGTAAAATAAAAAACAGAGCCTCATTATTCTTTGAGTCTTTGTGCTGCATTTGAAGGAAAAAAAAAAAGCCGATTAGTTATTTTGCGAGTGTTTTACGCCAGAAAAATAATTTTAAGCCCAGGCTTTTACCTACTTTATACAGTCTCGTAGAAACGTGTTAAATCATTTGCTTGGTTGACGGTAAAATTCACTATGGAAATGTCTACAGTGGACTTGTTTTTGCTTTAAGAGATGAAAAACAAAAGTCAGGAGTAAATTGCAGCGAGCCTTTTTCTTTCAGTTACTACAACCCGTACACTCAAGCAAAATGTCTGTATTGTTTGTAGCCTTGCCTATACATGACAGGGCACTAATATATGTGTATTCTTTTAGGTGTACACACAGCACTGAATCTCTGTGACCTTGGACTGCTGCGAGCTTGAATCCATTTCTTGAGACAAGCCTCATTCATTGAAATCCATTCATTTGAATTATTATTCATATACAACTCAAGTTGAGGGACAAAACTGGCCTAGAGGGGAGATATGTGTGTGGCGAGTCCTGCTTATGGGTCTCTCTAGAGACACGCTTCATTTTCAGGGTATATTCAACAATATTTTTTATGTATAAAAAAATAACCTTGGATCCTTTATACGATCTATGCTCATTCTGCCATGACTTTACACACGTGAAAAAATAACACTTTTCTTTTTGTCAGAATTAAAGGAGGCGCCTGTTCAGTATTCCCATTTAAACTTTAAATTCTATCCTCATTATGTGAGGATCTTATCCTTTTTTCTTGTTGTTTTGTATCACAGTCGCACATATTTTCCCATGTAGGTCTTCACCTTTAACACTCACAACCTTAACATTCATCCAAGACCGTGCAATGTTCTCAATCTGGTTCAAATGCATTAAAAATGTTAACTGAGAAACTAGAGACGTCAGGATAATTTACGCATTTGTAAAAAGTGTTTTTGTAGCAGGAAATTGTTAAAGCACTTTTTACGTAAATCCCATTTTTGTGCTTTCCAAGAACACGGGAATGTCATAATTCTTGGCAATATCTGTTCGCTGTCTGTTCCACGAAATACTCAAACCCTGGATCAGCAGTGTCTTGTTAACATGCAAATTCTGGACAATTGTCAGTCCTGTTGCACAATCTGAATGGAATAAGAAAAAAAAGCAAGAGGAGATTTAAAGAGATAAATCCATTGTTGAGAAATGAGATGAGGTATCAACAGGAAACGGGGGAGGTGGCCGAGGATAAAGAATAACGAGGAGGCGGCAATCAAGACAAAGACATAGGAAAGTGATGAGTAAATGCCTGACAGAAATGTAAATTGCCTGATGGAACCTCTCATCGTGTCATGGAAAAATGCACACACACACACACACACACACACACACACACACACACACACACACACACACACACACACACACATATATTTAGTATCTCTCAGGGGTCCCATCAATATTCTTTATTGAGAAACTGCTCTGGCAGTTTGCATCTGGTCTTAATTACACTTACAGGGTGATGGCTGGATCAGGCAGAGTGAAGAGAGCCAGTGAAAATAACTGCGGTCTGCCACTGTCTTAATCAGGACCAACACGCACACGCCGAACATGCACAAACACACACCAAACACCGCAGACCTATTAATTAGCGTGACCTTTGGTTGTGGTGAACGATGCATTGTAAATCTTGTTTCCTTCAGCACATTCAGTTTGAATGATAGGCCGATTGAACATTTCATTACATTTTGTCTGACCAATAAAAGCGTCCGGTCCTTTGGTTTGGGTCCATTGTTTTTGTTCTTCTTGCTTTTCACCATGAATGGTAAATATGAAAGTTTCAGGTTTAGTCTTGCAGAAAAACAGGAGTCTGTCTTTGTCCATAATTTGAAGCTCCCTGATTAACACTTTAATTCTGGCTTGTTTTCTGTGTCAGCTGCCATTGTATAGGCTGCTGTGGGCCAGGCTGTTACTGGCTGTGAGCGAGTGCTTGGTTTCATATTCAAGATTTAGCATGTTAATTAGTCATATTTTAGAGTTCCAACATAACGGATGGATGTGTTGGTTTCCCCATATACATCTTCTGTTATAGTCCAGATTCCCCTCTGTTCTTTAGCAGGCTGTTTACACTGAGTCTGCATTATTCATGGCCAACTGCTCCAACTGGCTGGAAGAATGCCACCGGGTTCACTGCCAGCCAATCAGACTACTACCTGGTAAATTTCCTTATGTCGTATCTTTACTTGGTGTAAGGGCAGCACCTGGAGATGTCAGCTTGTATATATGAACCAGACTCTGACTTGACTGGGAAGGCTACCTTCTGTTGCACTCCTGAGACTGAAGCAGGATGTTTGAGAACCGGAGGGTCATGAGTGCAGTCAAATAGTCACGTTTGGGCAGGGATGCTCCAAAGTAAGTGAACTGACCCAGAAGGATCTCTATGGCAACCAGTATAAGAGCTGTTTGAATTCTGTAAATACCAAGGAAAGGTGCATCAAGTGCTTCCTTTATCATCTTTACCTTTACGATTGGATACAGAAAAACAATGCGGTCCAGTAATTCATAGCAACACACTATCCAACTATCATTTTAAACAATTAACATAACAGAAGCTGTTCCCATATAAAATATTGATAATTGCTAAAAAAGTTTTTTTAGACGACGTCATGGTTCTGGGTCTAGGACCCAGGTTTCACATTTTGAGTCTTACAGTGAACACCAGTGAGTACTGGTTATTATTGTGTGTTCCAAGGTAAGGCAGTGATTTTCAAATTTAACATAATCTTAATAAACAAACAAACAAATTATTATTAACAACAACAACAATAATAATGTTAATAATAATTCTCAAAATCCATGTCACAAAGTGCTTCCTTTTTTTCACCATCTGCAGCAAATTTAGTGATTTTCTCTGCAATTTGGAGCCATGACAGCTTTCACAATAACAGGTTGACCAGAGGGAGATATTTCTGGCACAGCTGAACTTTATAAGAATATAAAAAATGAGAATAAAATAAAAAGATAGCATATCATGCTGTGTTGTTAGAGACGAAACCATTTTCAGGTTGCTTTTTTTGTCTTTCTTAACCAACGTTTGGCGAAGTCACAAAAAGATGAAGCTTTGCCTAAAAGTTGCTTTGCTACTGCAGCAAAACATACTGTATATTGTATATATATATATATATATATATATATATATATATATATATGTATATATATATATATATATAAGGCTGGGATTATATTCCCATTACAGGTGCAAGGAGACTGTGGGCACAGTTATTCACATCATAGTACTTTGTTATCTGGTCGTAGGAAGCAGGTTAAATGGAAACCTCTGGAAAATTGTGGGTGAGCTTAAAAGTCTTCCTGGTGAGCACAAACTGGAGGATACACAGATACCCACATGGAGCCTTGCCTATACTGCAGGATGATGAAATGTACTCACTGACGTAGAAAACTTAATGCTGGCATAAGGAGGTTTTTGTAACATTTTTAGGAAACAATCACAAAATGACCCAGTGGAAAAGGAAGCAGACATTAAAAAGATCAGGAAAAAGAACGAGGGAAATAAAAACCCAAGAGCCACATGGAGAAGAGTGGAACAAAGATGGTGACATAGGCGGTGCAGAAACAGGAAATTCATTCAGAGACACAAAGGAAAAGAAACAATGTTTGTGTGATTAGAAGCTTTTGTGAAATTATTTGAGTAATATCAAAGCTTGCTGTGTTTTTACTTCGGTTTTGGCAAGTTAAAATATATTATTAGTTTCTTAGCGCTAAATTAGCCTGAGTGTTCATACAGTTTATGGAAGCAGCTTGTTAGCCAAACTTGCCAGCTCCAGTTCATGACTTAGCATTCCACCTTCTAGAGTAATGCAGAAAAGCTATAATGCTCTTTTATATGACCATTATTTTAATTATTATTATTCCATAAGCAGTGTTTTTTAACTGCCTTATTGTCATCTTATGTATAAAAGTTTATATTTTGATTTATTGAGAGACAGGATTGAATTCCTATCAAAAAAGTTCATCTTACATTAGATGAAGTGCCAGCATCTAGTGGTTACTTGAAAGAACTGTAACTCAGTCTACATGGTCAGCTGTGTGACTGTTTGTGTTACAGAAATGTGTAGTGCAAACTTTTCCCCTTCATGAACTCCACCACCCCAACCCACTCCTGCCTTGGTGTTCAGTGACTCATATAACCGATCTCTCAGTGACCTCCTCAGGGCCAACCTGCAGCTACTTTCCCATCCAGCAACCCTAAAGGATACAATCCACAAGAAACAGATGTCTCGTTTATTTAGAACTTTTTCTATATTTAACAATGTTGACAGACAAAATTGACAGGAGAAAAATATTCTTTATTTATTGACCTATTTATTGACTATGCTAGAAATCATGTTAGCACATCTGAATATTTTATTTAGACAACAAAACATCCATTTCAGAAGAAAAAAGCCATCAGCTGTTTATAGTATTGCATTAAAACATTCTCTCTCTCTCTCTCTCTCTCTCTCTATATATATATATATATATATATATATATATATATCTATATATATATATATATATATATATATATATATATATATATATATATATATATATATATATATATATATATATATATATATATATACACACACACATACATTTACGGTAGCCATGCCACCAAACTAATTGAGGACTGTTTTATGCCTTTAGGCCAACTCTGACACACCACTGCTGGTCAAGTCTTTCTTTGCCTTCAGCATTTCAAACATTTTGGCAGAGGTTCATTAGTTCTTAAAACTAAGCCGGCAGATACAAGTGGGTCTCAACAAGCAGGCCTGACATTTACAGGATGCCCTTCGAGGGACGGTTTCGGAGCAGACGGTCAAGTCAAGACGCTCAGTTTGCTTCACCTTAGAGGAGATGGATGAGGCAGAGATGGTGTTTTCGGAAGTGTTTGGAAAAAGATTAATGCTGCTTTTAAAATCAAACCTCGGCGGGGTTTGAAAAATGGTTACATTAACTGGTAAGATGATCGTTACAGAAAAATGTAACAAAACTTGGTGGTGATTATTTTCTTGGCACATAAATATAGTTAAGATACAGAGACTGAAATAAGCTTAGAATCAAGAAAGTTTCAGGCTAATTTTTTTTATTCATATAATTTATTCATTTATAAAACATCAGAAACAGAATGTGTGATTTTCGACTGACATATTAATCTCATTCATACATACTGTATCATTGATGATTTTAAAATGTCTCTTTCTTTATATGTGCAAAAATGCTGCTTCTATGAATGAAGTGGTTGGCTCCTTCTGTGTATCTTCCACAATTTGTGTTTTCATGTTTTCTGGTTAAAGTTGAAGTAAAAGAGGGGGGGGAAAGCACTGTGAGCAAGAGGCGTTATTGTTGTTAACACGTGTTTTTGTTAACTCATAAAATGCATTTCACTAAGTATTCTTGGGATTGCCCAGCGGGAGTGCTTATGGAAAGATGTAGGGAGACAGTTAGCAGCTGGACGGCTTGAAATCTCCTCAGCCTTTCGTGAGCTGATTTGAATCTTTCTGCGGTGTGTTGGTGGCCGCTCTAATCTAACCGCTCTGATGACACGGCCGTGCTGGATTCCTGCACTCGAGTGCCGGGGTAACACATGTAAGCAATGTCTCAGTGTGTCACAGCTGGTGGAGGTTAATGTTAAGAATAGCTGTCAAAAAAATGAACGTTTAAAGACGCATGAAGTTTAAAAGCGGTCAAAGTGAAAGAGAGGTAAAGGGAGGGGGTGTGTGGTTAATCAAAGAATTACTGAGTGAAAGAAGCAATCAGGAAATATCACTGGTGTTCAAAGAAAATCCCCTGTTTTCATGTGTATGCATTTGCAGGATTGATTGGGATTGATAGATTATGCTGGTTTAAAAAATCCTGTTTTTGGATTACATCATAATTCAGACTGAGATGAAGAAACTCTGGAGGTTCCAGGTTTCCACCCAGGAGCGGGGTAAAGCATACATTTCCAGAATGACAAAACACAGAACAAACATTGGAAGTTTTCATATACCACACAGGCGTAATGTTGACTTTATGTAGTGATTTATGCATCTTTCACCTAGTTAAGGGTGTCTTTTTGTATGTCACCATTAAACAGAATAACATAGGTGCTTGCACACAAAAATGCAAGTGCGTGCTCGTGGCCAGCCGAGTAGAAATACATTCATCCGATGCCTTCCTGCATGCACAGCCACTGGGACATAATCCAGCTGTGGGAGATGTGGAGATGCTATTTGCTGAGTGTGTACGTGCATGTATGAGTTGGTGCTGTCAAAAGCATGTGACCCGTGTTATTCTGTTTACACTCCACCTGTCCACACTTCATCCCTGTTGTGCTACATTTTATTAGCTCTGCTGAAAAGCGCTATAGCAGGATGTGCATTAGAGCATTTCGTCTGAATTTTCTGAGCTCTCGGCTGACAAATTATACAACAGGTCTGAGTCAGACAGACACGTGATATTTAAACCAAGAGAGTGGTATGGAAATCATCTACTCACATTTAGTGACAGTGTCTGGTGTTTTCTGTTTTATCTTTATGCTTTTTAAGAAGTGTTTAAGCCTGCATTTGATATAGTGGTGAATAGAATTAACCCTTTAAAGTCGCAGCTCAATGCACAGTCAGAAAGGCATCAAATCCACACACCCAAGGCTACAAGCTTGAGCATAAAATGTACATTTCAAGTGGAGAAGATTGAACAAAAAAATAAAAAAGGGAAATTTGCCAAGCTAGGCCATGTTTGTGAAAAGTGTAAACCCGGTGTATTTTTTGTAGCTGCAATTTACATAAATGCGTCAGATGTAGGCAGTCATAAAGCTCTTGTTTTCCAACAAAGTGATGCTATTATAAAGATACACTCTCTGCACGTGTCTGTGATTGCTCCAGTTCAAACTTGGCTGTCCAGAATGGGCAAAATGGGTTGTTACAGCACATCCAAATTTGTCACAGAAAACCAAAGACGAGAAAACTACAGTGAAACTTGTCCAGTTGTCCTTGTGACGACTAACTTTTGAGTTTTGGGCCATCAGCTTAATGGAATGTTGGAAGAATTTTAACAGTTTGGATGACTGGGTTAAAGCTGTTTCAGGGTTACAGTTGTTACAGTTAGAGATTAGTTCAGCCCAGGGTAGCTGCATTAATGCATTAATGTCAATGAATGCCCACTCAAAGAAAAGCGATTAACATATCTGTGTATGTATGTATGCCTATCCCCCCTACACACAGAGTGGAGCAGTCAGCAGTCCGTCTAGTGCAAACACTGGTAGCAGAGAACAACTTTTAGTCAAAATATGAGAATCGCTCATCCAAATGATCTGAAAGTCAGCACTTCACTTACTCGGGTTGTCAGCAGAAAGCCAGCCAAGTTTAACTCGGATTAGGCAAACAATTGTGGAAATAAACAAAGAATATAGTGGCTGCACATACAGTGATTTCCTAAGTCATTGTAGGTACCTGCAATGCATTATTGGAGTAACTAAAAAGAAAGAAGTCCAAAAGTACCGTGCAGTGCATCATAATAGGAAGGGAATTAAAATGCAGCCAGTATTCGTTTGGCTTTATGGGGTACTGGTGCCATCACACACAACTGTGTCATTTAGGTTCTGCTGGTCAGTGATGCACTGCATGCTGGAAGAAGACTTGGTGATGGGGCAGAGTAGGGTGCGGAAGTGCCTCCTGAAGGTGTCAGAGAGGCAGGCGTAGAGGATGGGGTTCGCGCAGCTCCATGAGTAGGAAAGCAGGACCACAAACTCGAAAGCCCTGTAGAAGGTCACGGCGTAGCTGTTTTGGTATGGAGAACAGAAGTTGAAGGTGTAAAACGGCAGCCAGCACAAACCAAACACAACCACCACCGCGACCACCATTTTGGTGACCTGTTGCTCCAGCTGCTGGCTCTCCAGGGTCACCGCTGAGGTTCGGAGTTTCTGACCCCACAAGGCGAGCAGCATTGCCACGTAGAAACCTGTCATAACTGTAAATGGTAAAGCGAAACCCAAAATAAAGGTGTAAGAGAGGACGCCAAGCCACCGGGCGTCGGAGCCGAGATCCGGCGTACAAAAGCCGTGATCGGTCGAGAAGTGAAGCGCCATCGGGAGGATGGTGAGGAGGGAGAACAGCCAGAGGAGGGATGAAACAATCTTGGCACAGCGTGGGGTCCTCCAACGGGCAAAGCGAAGTGGCTCCACCAGCGCCATGTAGCGGTCGATGCTCATCACCGTCAGGCAGAAGACGCTGGTGAACTGATTGATGCCGTCCAGCACCATGACAGCTTTGCACGCCACATCTCCAAAAATCCAGCGGTTCATGAAATTCTGACTCGCTATAAAGGGAAGACCAACCATGAATAGTCCATCGGCCAGCGCAAGGTTGAAAATGTACACTGTGGTTGAAGAGGACAGCTTGTCAAACTTTAAAATGGCGACGATAACGAGCGCGTTTCCAGCTAGCCCCATGACCCAAACCACCAGGTAGAGAAAGGCCATCGTGATGCCGAAACCATCTAGATTTCCCTCCCAGTAAAATTCCCGATCCACTAAGGACTGATTGTAGTCATATAAAAATGAGGCATTCATTGTGACTCCAAAGGCTGATCAGAAAAGGAACACAAGGGCACAAAAGTGACACTTCGAACAGTCACTGCGGAGGGTGGATGAAAATCTCAGCTTCTGTTTAAATTCCTCTGCACGCAGTTCAAGAGTCACCTCTTGACTCTCTGCTGTGGAGGTTCTCAGAGGGCGATGAGTAAACAACTCAACCGAAAGAGAAAAAAAAAAATCAAACTTCCAGACTTGAGAAGTGCCAGGTTTCAGAAACTCATCAACTCCCCTCTTCCAGTTAGTCGTTACTTCCTTTTATCCTCTGGCACAAATAACTGCAAAAGTTTATTCCTTTGTGGTGGAGACGGCACGCGGCTCCCTCACATCACACACTAGCATGAAACAGTGGTGTGCAGCAGTGTGGAAACAAGCAGGACAGCAGCTCACACACTTGCCTGACCACTCTTTCTCCCTGGGAGCCCTTTTATATCTCTTCCACCCCTCACTGTGCTGGGAGTGTGCCACCTCCCCCCCCTTCCTCCCCTGGTTCATCACTCTCCAAAGATTGTGATAAACTCCAGCTTGGCTCTGCCTCCCCCGGTTCCTCTGCTGTAATGCTGTTTCCAAGGTAAACCCATGCTCCCATCTGCTACAATACTTTTGTTTTAATAACTTTTTTTTCTGTCTTCACTCCCTCTTCATTTCTATTTACCTCACCAACCCCTCCCCCCTTCCACCATCTATTTTATCCACCTCTCTTTTCTGCCTGCACAGTTCAGCGGGGGAGGGGGGTCACACGAGCAAAACCTAAACAAGCAAAGATAATAACAACCAGCTCGTTGCCTGCGGCCATCCACCTCTGCAACCCAGACCGAGTAAATCTGCCGACAGGAAACAGAAATCAGGGCTTTTGTTTTTTGACATTTGACACGGGATGCTGCAACTTCTTTTTTCCCTTTCTTTATCCTATTTCTATGCTCCTCCAACCCTTTTTCAAACTACGTAGAAGTGGGAAAAAGGTGACAATGAAAAAAAAGTAAGAAAAGGTGGTGAAGAGAAAGAGGTAGGAGGACAAGGCAGAGGTCGGCAGAAGAGTACTGACCTTTGTTCTGTTGTGGTTCAGCCACGCATAGCTGAAATAACCCTTTGAAATTCCTCCAGCACGTTGCGCCACCTACCATCAACACCAGAACCGGATTTCAATCAAAACTAGACAAGGACACTTATCAGCTCATCTATCAGCTCATTCGTCAGATTTCCCCTGAGATTTCTCCGAGACGTACCGCCTGTCTGTCGTTTAAACTGGTTCCAATTAACTGCAGAAAAAATGCTTTTGTTGTTTGAACTCATGATTAGGTTCTGGCTTAATGTCTCCCCAGAGACTGGCACTTCACAGAACAAAGCCTCCCTCTACGCCCCGACCAAAGCCTTCTGCCTTCTTAAAAAAACACCCCTTGTTTCAACGGTGCTAAATTTGGAGACGTTTGACAGGGTCGTATTTCACAAGCTGCGTTTCACTGACATGTTTAAGCGGACATGTTGACATCCGTGTCCACGTGCGACAGCGCTATCTACAGCAAAAGGATAAGTCACGAGGAAACAGATGAATGTCAGCCCTCGCACGGGTAAACTCGAGGTTAAAGGCCACTTCACCATTTATCAGAAAAGCTTCGAAAACTCTGTTTCGTTTTATTTTCCTCCTAAATCTTTCTTTTTCCCATCTTACACAACTGTCATGCACTTACTGTAACACATGTTACTTCCACTCTCATGTCTCACATGAATCTTCCTTCTAGGACTTACCTTTTACTGTGATATTTCAAAAAAGGAACCCTTTTCCCAGTCTTGTTTGAAAATGTGTGTGAAACTATTACTCACCCCCCACTATGACAGTGGCTTCTCACTGTGTCTTTGAGTGTAGCGTGGACCTGTAAACACTTTTGCCCTCCAACCAGGTTGAACAAAGCGCCCTGTTCTGCAACACGTTCTCATCAGAACGCGTAACACACCGACCAATGTCACAAAATCGTCAGTGCATTGCGCATTCGGCAGCATGAGAGCCGGTTGGAATGAATCTCTAAATGTGTTTTATGTACAGATCCTGAATCGCTTTGGAAAACACTACGTGATAGGGTTAAGGTTAGGGTTGAGGTTGGAGTGGACGACTGGAGCCTCTGCTCTGGGAGTGTGTTATCACCGTGAACGCCTATCTTTTGGATTCAATTGAGAAGCCAGAGGGTTTTATAAGGACATGGAAGAGTACCCTTTGCGTTATTATTGCGCCTAGGGTCGTGACAAATCATCGGTGCGTTACGCATTGGGAATGATAATGCTCTGTCTTCTGGACTTTCTTCATAGTTCACTCCAGATGCCTGATGCATAAACTCTGTGCAGAGTCACAGCTGTGTGTGTAAGCACAAACGCACACAGACACACTCACATTCTTTTCATCAAATTGATAAAAGCCTTGCATACTCATGCTCTTCATTTAAAAATCTCAGCCGCTGTAGAAAGGCACGCACTGGCAAAGACGTGATTTTTTTTTTTTTACATCCATCTTTAGCAGCAAATTAGTCTGGATCTCAGAGCAGTAAAAGACTACTGAAGCACAATTTTTTTTTTTAAATGAAAGTGAGGAAAAGAAAAAAATGTTAAATTTAGTCATCTCAGTTTAGGATGAGAGCAGAAGAAAAACTGCTGAATGGAGACAGAAAATCATTGTAGGATTACTAATGAGAAGCAAAGCACCATCCATATGTGTGACTAATCAGACAGATTTACAAAATGAAGTGGAGGATTATAATTATTTATTAAGCAGTTTGTAGATTCAAATTTTTACCTTTTAATATAGGTGAGTAATAGCAAAAAAAGTGTTCACATAATCATAATAGGCCACAAGTGATTTAGCAAGTGTCTTATTTAGTAATTGAATAGTTATGATACTCACCCCACATTTACTCCCATTGAGGGACGTCACCTTAAACAATACTTCTAATGCCTTTCAATACTAAACTTAAGATTATTTTTTTTTAGTACCATAGGAATCATAAGCAGTGTATGTGCAGAGGTTGCAGTTCTGAACTTGATGACAACAGCATATCTCCTTACATTCTGAAGAAGAAGCATTTCTACAAGAACAGGAAAAACTACAAATGGCACACAAAACTACATGTGGAAGAAAGCAGCTAGTTCAGTCACTCATTGATTAGAATGGCAGAAAGTGTTGAATAAATACTTTACGTTGTTATCCTGAAATGCACATTCACATTTTTGAGACATTTTTCTGGCGTTGCTGATGTGAAACTAAAGTCAGAATTCTGAGATAAAAGAATTCCGAGAAAAACGTCAGAATTCTAACGCAAATATTTTGCCAGTGATATACTGATGATTGATTAGCACATATTATCAGGATATAATGAGAAGTCTGTGAAGGTTCTGAGTCATCCAGGTCATCGTAGTCAAAGGAGCTTGCAAAGAAAAGCGTCTGGACTTCTGAAGAAGAAGCTTCTCGGATGAGAGGTGAAACTTCTTCAAGCAACTTGAAGAAGTCCAGACGCTTTTCTTTGCAAGCTCCTTTGATATAATGAGAAGATAACTTTAGATTTTCAGAAATTTAATAATGAAGGAAACTGTTACACAAATCTAACTGTATGAAAGTTACCAAACTCATTCATGTTTATCACATAAATCAGGACTATCTGTAGTGATCAGTCAGGCTGAAGAAGTCACTTGGATGAGTGATGAAATGCTTTTCCCAAGTCCAAATGAAAAGAATCAGCTTTCTGGGATCCATCGGGCAGTTTGCCAAAGTAAAAGGTGAAGGTTAAGTAGTCACGGGACTACCAGCAGCTGCAGGAGTTAGCATGTGTGAATAGTGAATATGTTGCGCTAATCTGGCAGACATCAAAACATTTTATGCAATCTATGAACAGCTTGACCTGCTGTTAGCACAAAAATACATCCTCTGTGGGCTTTGTATATCTTCAGCAAATCTGATGGTAGCTCTCAGTCAAATTGGTGGCATCCATACTCTGAGTATCGTGGCTCTTTGCTCAAAATTCCATGTGGGTTCATTTTCTGTGCGCAAGCAACAGGCGGACAAATGTTCCACGGAGCCGTGCTGCTAGAGTTACTAAAAAAGACTCAAATAAAGCACAGAGACCATCTGCAGCGTGCATGCAAGATCTAATTATTCCAGTAAACTATGAGTCAGACAGTGTTACTGCATTTTTTACATTGTTATTTCATAAGACAATAAGTAAAAACTCTTACAGATGGAATAGCATGCTGCACCAAATACTTTCAGCATGCTTGGAAAAGAGAGGAAGCCAATAGAAAAATCTGGAAACTCCACATGATTTATTGTCTTGTTTATTGTTTGTGAGTACCAGGATATGTTCATCCTGCTTTTGTTTCCCAGAAACAATGACTAAACATCTAGCGTCATTGACGAGTTATGTAAATCTGTAGCTTTTGTAATTGCAACATAGAAATTTAAAATATTTGAGGGAATATTAGTCAGGGGCTTATCTTGTCTAGGGCAGCATTTTGAGAGTTCTTTCCTAAAACGTGGTGATTTGAACTATTCCCATTCCCGTTTTCACACGCAAAACTACCCTAGAAATACCTGGCATGCTGTCTCTTTGGCATGTTACCAATATGGAGTGTTTTGAAGTCATTTTAGCATAAAAACTGAAGAGATCAAACACCTCAGAAGGAAAACTGAGTATTTGATGTCAGTTCTTGAGAATCGAAGAACGATGGCTGCTTTCTTTGACAGCCATCTTGCACAACAGATGTTTGATCATCCTGAAAGAACCGAAATTAGTGGACAAGGAGTAACAAGGCCTTTAAAAAGATAACAACCCACCTGAGACACAGGACATCATGCATTTGTTTGATGAAGAGCTCATGGCCTCGACTTTCCACTACAAGCCTGTTTGCATATTAAATTATGATGTTTTGCCACATATATAGCTTTTGTAACTGGGTCTTTAGTTTGTTTCTAATAATAATGGATTATTTTTGCATTAACTAAATCATTCCACAATGCAACCACATGACAGTTAATAAGTAACAGCAGAACCCTAGACATGCACACACAGTACTAAATGTAATGTAACATACTGAAGTGAACTTTATCAGCTGATGATTTCCAACATCGCAAAGTTACTGAGTTTTATCAACTGCCAGCACTGAAAGAAAAAAATGCATCCCTCAACTAACAGGCTAATAAAACAAGATGGTTAAAGCTTTAAATGCCTGAGCCCCCACTGGGGTTGTTAAATACTGGAAAACAAAAAAAACACATAGGGTCCTCTTAATTGTCAATTTACGTGGTTTGGTGGGTATGAAACATAAAAGAGCAAGACTGATGACTGATCCGTTAATAATTCACATCACAGTGAGAAGCGTTATATGGTCAGGGATTTGGCGCTCACGGAAGATTTTAAGAAATTCTGTACTAAAAAGCACAAAAACCCCAATCAAAGGTCAGCTTACCTGGGAATTCCCAGAGATGAGAGTGGCAACTTAAAGGAAAAGCAACATCAACATAATCTGTTTCTTTTCAGAAAAGCAAAGATCCCAACATTAATTAAGGCAGAGGTAGCAAACATGAAGCCGGGTGACCAGCATTGGCTCAACAAAGACTGCAATCACATCACAATGGACGGCATTGAAAGATGTCAGGGATGGCAAAAAGTATACGACTTTTAAATGTTTTTTCATAAACACCTTTGTCCTACTGATTAAGATCTCCCCAAAGACATTTAAAGTACAATAATAAAGTAATAGAGAAACAATTAAATGACAGAAAAGCTCCTGTTTTTTCACTATCTGCTTAGAAATGTCTGTTTTTTCACATTAATCATAATAATAAATAAAACAAATGAATAAATAAAAAATATTTAAAAATAAAATAAGTGATTTTGTATGATTTAAAAAATAACTTTCCGCTGAATACTTACAGGACAATTTGTGAGACTTTTATTTTGTAATTTTCCACATCTATTACTTACAATTTAAGCCCCAAGAGTCATGCTGGCAGATTTCTTTCAGTAACACCATTCCTTTATCATGCAGAAAAACTGAGGCACACTGTTGAAATTGCACTTCTTTTTCTTACATTTAGATATCTCTGGGATTGAATGTGCAGTTAAACTACTCTACTATGACAGAAATGGGAGTTTGGTCTGTCCCATTTAAAATGATGTGAAATTAGTTTGAAATTCATGAATTAAGACATTTGGAGCCTTCAGAAGTGACAGCACAGTACACAGTTAAAGAAAGTGTTTATTACCAGTAAACATCCTGCATCTGCAAACATTATTTTGCATATGATAGATTTTAACATTCCATTTGGTTGGGTTGTTTTTAAGTTAATTCATTAAAAATTGTATCCACTTTTTGTTCCATTTACTGATGTTTTGTAGGTAGAAAGTTCATTTTTGACCCTTTTTTACAAAATATCGCTAAATACAGAATACATGAAGCCTTTAAATTAGACCACAAACTCACCGGGAAAATGTTTACCGAGTCGAGAACTTAAGCGAGAAGTTGATTTGTTGTCTCGTGACTTTCACTTGAGCCTCTTGCAGCTAGCTTGTTACACATCTCTGACCTTTTAAGAAAGTATCAATCTTGGTCAAGCCATGACTGATGAAGATTAGAATTGTGCCATTAAGATGGACAAAAAGACCTTAGTGTGCACCTGTGCATTCAGGTGCCAAACCTCAATTCCTGAGTCCTATTCAAACCCAGGCTACAGGGTTGACATTTGAACTCTATCCAGGAAATTTTAAATAAAACCTCGGACCAAAAAATAGATGTTCCTCAAGACTTACATCCAAGGTCATATATAAAGTTTTGTTACTGATATTGTCATCTCTTTAACTTAACTATATACGTGTATTTATACACACAAGCCTGCTTAATTCACTTTCTGAACATCTTTATCTTGTTTTTTTTCTAAAAAGACTAAATTGACGGCACGTCAACAAGAAAACCAACTAGACATAACTACTTGATTCTTCCACTTTATATTTGGGTGAATGTGACAGACTGCATATCAGTTTGACATAAATACCATGATCTCACCAGCAGGTTTGCTTTGACTTTGGCATTTTGGATAAAAAAATCTATTTTTCTGAAGCCTGACATGACAAGACATGCAGTGGATTTGACTAAGAAGCTGACAACAACATGCATTTTATCAATCATATGATTGTAATTCCTTCCTCTAAATAGGACCGTGAGTTATGAGATGAACATAATGCTTGACTGAAACTTGTCATGGAGACATCAAACTCACTTTGAAAATGGTTCCTGTGGTTAGAAATCACACAAGTTCTTTTCAAACTGTCCAACTTGCATTTGTGTAGCAACTTGTTATGCAAGTTTCACTTTTCAAGGGAGCATTAATCTAATTTTAGGGCATTTCTGAGTAAGATTAGACTCAGTTTTGAATTGCACCATTGGACTAAGACACACAAAAAGTCTTCAGTGGGCAGCAGTATATTGGCATGCCATCTTTGATTCCCTAACCAGTAATTAAACCCAAGCTGATGCACTGAGTGAGCTGCATTATAGCCATTAGCCCATCAGGGACCCACTACATCAGTGCTTTGAGTACCCTAAATGACTGACTTTTCAAAAGCACTGAATCACTTGAGGAAGTGTTAAACAAAATTTGTGACCATCAAATAACTGGTTTTCAGGGTTAACATCAAGAACAATTTTAACAGATAGTTTTATCCTTGATATGTCTTTAACTTATAGTTGTTAACCTTTTGAAGAAAACATTGAATGTTGTGGAGCTGTCCAACTCACAGAAACACATGAATCCACTGTCTTACACATACTCAAGATATGAGGACTGAGGAATATTAGTCTCAGCATTAATTTCTGCCCACTCATGAGTGGGTATCAGTATAGTGCCAAGCATCACTCTCTGACTGGGAATTGAGCCTGGGCAGCAGCGATGAGAGCACCAAATCCTATTGAGTAGAGGATCAGGGACCAACTAAATAAGTGTTTTGAATATCAGAAATTGCTGATGTTTTGAATGTACTCAATCGCTGGCTGATTCCTGGGTTCTGATGATGGTTCTGAATCCCCACTTTAGCACTTTTGCTGCAGCTTTCTCCTCATTCTTAAATTGGAAAAATGCACATGGACCCAGTAGCAGTACACAGCCATGCCCTAAAGTATACCCTGCTTTATTATTCACTTTGCTTGAAGTAAGGCCATGGTTTAATAAATGGGCATAATTCTTTGTTCAATAAGGCTTGAAACTAAAGACTGAGACCACAAATGCACTGGGAAACAAATCAAGTAAGAAGTTGATTCATTTCCCCAAAGACTTTTGTAATCCTATAATCTTAGGTCTTTTTGCAGCCATCCAAGCCAAAATGTCAGTGTTCTGCCAGATAAAAAGGTGCATGGAATGAAAATCTATTTAATTAACTGAAACCTCATTTGTGAAAAAGCTTTAAGAAAGAAAGAAATGATCAAAGAACTGAAGAAGGCTCCAACACTTTAATAGAAGTTAGCATGCTGCTGTCTAACTACTGCCTGTGTTCTAAATCCCCAGAAACTAAACATGTTAGACCTCTTTGACTTTACAAATGACACTTTTTGCTAAATTATTGAATCGGCCAATCACAAGGCAGAAATTTGGCTTGTTTAAGCATGTAGTCATGGATCAAGATGATTGAAGTGACTTTGAATGTGACATGGTTGTTGGTGCCAGACAGGCTAGTCTGAGTATTTGAGAAAATGACAGAGTCCACCAGTGTTGGTCAAGTTACTTGAAAAAAGTAATCAGTAACTAATTACTGATTACTTCGCTAAAAAAGTAATCCCGTTACTTTACTGATTACTTATTTTCAAAAGTAATTAATTACCTAGTTACTTAGTTACTTTTTAAAAACATGATTTACAACCTGAATAGGTGATAAAGCGATAGATCTTTCAGCCCAATTCTACTTTTTCTACATAATCCATCATACAAAATGTAATCAAATGGAAAAGTCTCTTTTTAAAACTTGTTTTATTAGTTTTCATCTTTTAACTTCATGCATCAAGCAAAAATGTAATTATATGCAACATTCGCTGACTGGAAGAAATTTGTTTAACATTTAAACCTATTTTCTGCACATTCCAGCACATAAAATAAAATATTTTTTTGTGTTTACACTCAGTCTTTCAAATAAATGCAAGTGAAACACAGCAGAAAATAAATAAAATCAAAGACTCAGCGGTCCTGTTGCTCTATTTTCACCTGTATAGCAGGTGGAGGTTTGCCCTGGTGCAGGTGAGCCGCAGCGCTCAGTAGAAGAATCCACGAGTTTGTCTGTGAATTTCACATTCCAGCGGCAGCGCACTCGGTGCTTGCTTGGAAGTTAAGGGTTTTTTTCACTGTAAAAAGAAGTTTTCTTCCCACGCAATGAACAGCGGACACTAATGTTTTTGTCACTTTTTACAGAATCAAACTCAAAGTAAGGTCAGTATTTCCACGCTTTAAACGCTGCACGCTCATACTCTCCCGCACTCGATATATTATCTTTTGTTGATCTGCACACAGCTGTTGCCACGAACGTCGCACTTGCTTACGTCATTGTTATGAGACACTCTGGCAAAAAAATCACGGTTTTAGTAACACAGTAACGCAGCGTGCTTACGGGAAAGTAACAGTAATCTAATTAACTTTTTTGCAATAGTAATCCCTTACTTTACTCGTTACTTGAAAAAAGTAATTGGATTACAGTAACGCATCACTTGTAACGCGTTACTGTAATATCTGGTGTCCACACAGCAATCTATAGAGTTTACATGGAATCTTCTGAAAAAGAGAAATTATCCAGTGAGTGGGAATTCTCTGAAGGAAAATGTCTTGTTGATGCCATAGGTCAGTGGACAATGGTCTTTGGTATCACGCCTTCCAATAAGCATTGAGCTATTAGGAACGCAAGTATACAGAACAGCATCTCACACAACACATTAAACTTAGGCTACATCAGCAGAAGACCACACCTGGTCCTAAAAAAAAAAAAAGGAAAAAAAAACAAACCTGGTCCTAAGAATAGGTATTTGAGGCTATAATTCACAGTGACTCATCAAATTGGACAATAGAAGTTTGGATAAACATTGTCTGGTTTGACAAGTCTCATGTTCAGCTGTGACGCTCAGATGGTAGCTTAAGAATTTGGTGCAAACAACAAGAAGGTGTGGATCCATCCTGCCTTGTTCAGGCTGCTGCTGGTGTTGTACAGGGTGGGCCATTTATAGGGATACATGGGAATGGTTGGTGATATTAAAGTCATGTTTGTGGCACATTAGTATACGTGAGGGGGCAAACTCCTCAAGATGGGTGGTGACCATGGTGGACATTTAGAAGTCGGCCATCTTGGATACAACTTTTGTTTTTTCAATAGGAAGAGGGCCATGTGACACATCAAACTTATTGGTAATGTCACAAGAAAAACAATGGTGTGCTTGGTTTCAATGTAACTTTATTGTTTCACGAGTTATTTACAAGTTTCTCTTTGTTCACAGCCATTGACATGTCGAAGAGGTTAACACGTGAGGAGCGGATCAAAACTGTGTTGATATCTGGTGAACGCAGTAACCGGGTCATTGCAGCAGATTTCAATGCAAGACACCCTACGAGACCACCCATCTCCCATGCTACAGTTAGCAAACTGCTCGCTAAGTTTCGTGAAACTGGTTCAGTGTTGGATTTGCCAAAATGTGGACGCAAGAAAACTGTCACTAATGAAGAAACATCTGTGGCTGTCCTAGCTTCATTCAGCAAGAGCCCACAGCGTAGCACTCGCCACATGTCACTGGAGACTGGCATTAGTCGAACATCCCTTCGGCGGATATTAGCTACTTACAAATGGCACCCTGACAAACTCCAGCTACTGCAGCATCTCAACGAGGATGACCCAGATCGGCGCACAGAATTTGCAGAATGGGCAAAACAAAAATTGGAACAGGACCCTCAGTTCGCGCAGAAGATTTTGTTCAGTGATGAGGCAAACTTTTATGTGAATGGTGAAGTTAACAAACAAAACCACCGCTATTGGTCTGACACTAACCCACATTGGATGGATCCCTCCAAGACTGTTGGAACAACAAAAGTGATGGTTTGGTGTGGTATATGGGGTACAACGATAGTGGGTCCATTCTTCATCAATGGAAACCTCAAGGCCACTGGATATTTGAAATTGCTACATGATGATGTGTTTCCCTCTTTATGCACTGAAGCTGGCACGTTCCCTGAGTTTTTCCAGCAGGATGGTGCACCACCACATTATGGGTGCCAGGACCGAGCATTCCAAGATGAACAGTTTCCTGGAAAGTGGATTGGTCGTCGTGGGCCAGTTGAATGGCCCCCAAAGTCTCCCGATCTGACCCCCTTAGACTTTTATCTTTGGGGTCATCTGAAGGCAATTGTCTATGGTGTGAAGATACGAGATGTGCAGCACCTGAAACTACGGATACTGGATGCCTGTGCTGGCATTTCTCCTGCGGTGTTGCTATCAGTGTGTGAAGAGTGGAAGAAGAGGGTTGCATTGACAATCCAACACAATGGGCAGCACATTGAACACATTTTATAAGTGGTCAGAAACTTGTAAATAACTCATGAAAGAATAAAGTTACATTGAAACCAAGCACACCATTGTTTTTCTTGTGACATTACCAATAAGTTTGATGTGTCACATGGCCCTCTTCCTATTGAAAAAACAAAAGTTGTATCCAAGATGGCCGACTTCTAAATGGCCACCATGGTCACCACCCATCTTGAGGAGTTTGCCCCCTCACATATACTAATGTGCCACAAACAGGACTTTAATATCACCAACCATTCCCATGTTATTACGGTGTATCCATATAAATGGCCCACCCTCTACTATCGAGGTATTTTATGGCACATTCGGGGCTTTTTAGCACAAACCTAAATGCCACAGCCTACCTATTATTGCCATCTTTGAATGGTTGCTTCCAGCTGCATAATGTTGCAAAGCTCAAATCATCTCAGTGTGTTTTCTTGAACACATACGAAAGTGAGTTCATTGCACTAAAAAAACCCTCCAATAGAGAGCGTCTTCATGATGTGGTGGAATGAGTTCTCAGCAAAATCTCAGAGGAATCCAACTTCAGTGTATGCCAGGCACACACAAGGCAGTTCTGAAAACAAAAGGGGGCCAAAAGAGCGAGTGTCTATCCCACCAGTGTGAGAAAACTCCTTGCCTATATGACCTACAAAAAAGCGGATAGTTTGAATCAGTCAATTACAAACAAAAAACAATGCACAGATTACATTTGGAAGGTTAAATTTAAAATATTCTCCTGAAATATTTATATTCGTATTTTCAGCACTTAAGTCAGTGGTTTATAAATAAAGTTGGCTTAAATTTTAAATAAATTAATAAATAAATACGTAATACTACTACTAATAATAACAAAAAAAATCATAATAAAAAAATAATAATAATATTGATGATAATGAACGCTGTCTTCGATTACTACTGTTAAAGTTGATGGCCAATAGCCTGCGAGCAGAGGCGGGGCTAATAGAGTCATAGACACGTGTACTAGGAAGTAGGAAGTAAATACAGAGCACTCGGAGTGCTGCTGGAAAGAAGTGAGTAAACCTGAAAGACTTATAAAGAAATTAGCGATACAATAGATTTAGGATAAAATTGAACTGTGCCGAATTCATTACTTTCGCTTCACAATACCAGAAACAGCGTGTTTTGGAAATATGACACTGATATTTTTAAAAACAAAGCGAATATTTTAAGAGAGCCGGCTTGCTTTCATTTACCTCTGTTTTCTGTAATCTGCACTTTGTGCTCCTCACGTGTATTGGTATTTAAAACTCGATTCGCCAGAAGGTCTCCACGAAGACCGGTTATATCGCAGAACAGAGCAAAGGAAAAGGAAAAGACGAGAAAATGAAAAAATAGTTAACAGCTGTTGACAAGAGTCAGCTGTCATTTAAAGCTGATTGTATACGCACACGAAAGGAATACGTTTAACTTTACGCTCCAAAATGAATCCACCCGTACGAGGCGAATATTTTTCCTATGTGCTCCTCTCTTGTTCATTGTAACACTACCAGGGTTTTACTGCTGCAGTCTCACATAGTCTGACAGTATTGTTGGCACACCTGCCAGTTACAGAGACCTGGGCACAAATGTTTAGGAGCTCTAGCCGACATGTTTTCATGATCAGGCTTTTTTCTTTCATCCTTTCTTCAATAGTTAGATATGACAAAAAGCAACGTGTATAACACAGAGAATAGTTTTTATAGACAGCATCATACCTTTCTGGGGAAAATTTTTAAAGTAGCCATCCCAATCATTCTTTTCATTAACTCATGGGTGTCAAAAATAAGGTCCAGGGGCCAGAATCAGCCCACCAAAGACTCCAATCTACCCACTGGATGGGTTTGGAAAATATAATGGAGGGCATATGTGTTTGACTTTTAGCTGTACAGCTTTTTCTAATGATAAAGACCTCCTCCATGACCATTCACACTACACCAACGTAAACAACTAATAGGTAAACAATTGAATAACAGAAAGTTCCTGTTTTTTCACGATCTACTATAGAAATTTACGATTTCTGTTGTGGGTTCACCTTAAAAAGGAGCAAAGCAAAATAAAACAAAACACAAAAAGACATTCAATTACAAAAAAATAAAGTTTTATAATCACAGGACAGTCTGTGCAGTGAAGTAAGAACTTTTTATCTAATTCAAATATTCATTAAAAGGTCAAAGTAAACTTTATTGTCATCTCTGCTATATACAGTACAGTATATAGAGAGACGAGATGACGAGGCTCCAGTTACAGCAGTGCAAAAAACCCCCAACAATAAATATAGGAAGAGTAAGAAGTAAATATACACTTTAAGACTGAGGTAAGGGGAGTAAATATACACTTTAAGACTGAGGTAAGGGGAGTAAATATACACTTTAAGCTAAAAAGGATCAATAACAATCTAACTTTACAATTTGAAATTGAGATTTAAAATGACCTTGAAGACCTTAAAGTGACCTCAATTTAAGCTCAAAGCAACATTTTTTTTTATTGTTGAAATGACATATAATATTAAAATATCTCAGGTATTAAACGTTTGATTAGATGTGTGCTTAAACCTATTTGCAAGAGTTTAAATTGTGTGGTCCACTTACATCTAAAGTGGGCTATATGTGGCCCACGATGTAAAACGTGTCTTATATAAAATGGAAAATGAAGAACAATTTAAAAAAATTAAGCTTTTTTTAAAAGGATAATGTGTATTTTATAATTTAATTGTGTGTCCTTTCACATACACATGCACACACGGCTCCACCTGTGTACACCCGAATTATCTTGCTTGTCATTTTGCTGAATGTTGTCTTAACAACTTTAAAGTGAACTGCAGTGTCTTCATCTTGAATTGCTTGAACAAAAAAAGAAGAAGAAAAAAGAACAAAATAGGCAGTTTCCATAAAGGTTGCATATGCCTGTTTTTTTTACCCTCTGTTGTTTGATATTTCCCCTTCTACTTGTTTCATTCATTTTGGAAGTAGTGCAAATACAGCAGTTAGCTGTAGACTAATTTCTTTAGCAGTGGAGGTGAGAAAGGAGCAGATAACAAAAAGGAGGACTGCATTTTACACTTTATATTATTTTGTTATGATAAATATATATATACATGTCTTGATGATCTGAAAGTTTAAGAGATCTCTTTTTCATCTGTGCCTTGGATGGGTCCCCAAATGTGGTGGGCCCTGACTGCACATTGGATAATGTGGTTTAAATTGTATTGGAAGGTAGAGACAGAGCAAAGTGCCTTGAGAAGATAAAACTAAATTGAATTGAATAAGTTGAATTGACCACAAGGGGCTGAACTTTTCAGGCAGATATTGGGCTTACCAAAAGTTAACAGGCTTATTATCAGACAGAGCTTATAGGCACTCATATTTAAATAAAAGTTTTACTAACAACTACTACTAACTGATTTCACTGGAATTTAAAAAGTGAATATTGTATATTAACATGAAAATCATTTGGTGTGTTGATGATTGAAACCCTAGGACGGCAGTGATAATAATCATAGTGCAGCAATAGAAAAAAGAAATCCAGGATGTTAAAATGCAAAGCAAACAGGATTTGAAACATCTTTTTGTTCCACTGTGTGCTGAAAAAACAAGGTGTGAGGCGTGAGTCAGTCACACGAGGGCTGTGCATTAGCATGTGTGTTGGCTTAAGAGGAGTCTTGTTGCCTTGTAGGATTACCTGAAAGCAGCCTTTTTTGTTTTACTCTAGTTTTCAAAGTCTTTCTGCAGTCTTTCTGTCGCCTATCTTTTTGAAAATAAAGTCGATGTGCACGGGCTAACTTTTAGTGTGGCCGTGTTGTTTGTTTAGGTCTGTCACTATGCTAGAAGGCTACAGCCCTGTGACCCAGGCCCTGCTGGGGACTCTGTTCACATGGGGTCTGACTGCTGCCGGAGCTGCTCTGGTGTTCATCTTCTCCAGCCGACAGGTAATGAGTGTCACTCTGAGCTCCAGGAATCGCTCTTCTAAAGAAATACTAGCAAATTATTTGGTGAGCTAGAGTTTTCCACTCATGAACTTAGTGTGACCTGGTCAATTTACAGTTGCCTACATTTGGTGACAAATTTTAGAATTTATAATTTTTATATATTTTTTTTAATCTGAAAGAACGGTGCTATCTCAAATGAATCTACTACTTTTCTCTTATTTTGAAAGTTTGGTTGCTGCAAGCCAGCTAGACAGGGCCCTTCCATGTCTCATGTTTTCTCTGTTTGCTGGCAGCTCCTACAAAAACAAAGAGTTCCTACCAGGGCCACTTGAGACTGGCTCTACAAGTGGGTAAATCACCATAGACTCCCATGTTGAAATGTCCAACTAAACAGCATTCAAAAGCAACACAACTAAAAAGCAACATTAAAAAACCCCAAACACTACAAAAGCTAAAAAAAGCAGAAGTGTTTCTGGGGATACAATAATGTGACAGAACAGACATTTTTGTTCCTATTTTCATTGTATTTCATTTAATGTCCTTGTGTTTTATGTGATTCTGCAGCATTTTTCTATTTGCGGATATTTTCAGTCTGTTTGATCTCTCAGGGCCACCGTAACAATCTGCGTTTTTGAATACAGCTAGTTTTTAGGTTCCTTCTGTTTTTCTTTCTTGCTTCTGTTCTACATAACAGATCAAGTCGAGTGAATTCATTAGAATTCAAATTTAAAATGATAAACTAGCTGGTAGAAATAACCTTAAAAGTGACTTTTTATTTTTATACTTTCAGTACATTTCAAAGCCTGCACTTCAAATTTTTCTTTAACAAAAGGTTCTATACTTCTGTAGTTCTTAAGTTATGGACATGTGAAGTTTTGCTACTAGTCAGGCTTAACGTTTGCAGTGTTTCTGATAGGCAGCAATCACCTCAGCTAAATATGAGTCACTGCTGTCTCATCTATGCTTGTGCTGTTGGTGTCTTTTATAACATTTTCACTTAATTATCTTATTCAGTGTTGATTAGCGCTAATCAGCAGATATGTGTGTCTGTGGTTGGCATCCATGCTGGATTTTAACTCAGCACGCCACTCTCTCATCCACGTGTAGTAATTTATGGTGGAAAATTCAATAATGTTAAGAGTTTAAAATGAATGCATTGCAGCCAGGTCAATTTTTAATTTATTAGCGGCAGATATTCGCTGTTTGCTGAGCTATCAGTGCCAGCATTTATAGTGGTCGTCAAATGAAATAAAAAAAATTAAGACTAGATGGAGGAAGCAGTCTTAACCCATTAAATGAGTATCGATGTTGAATAGTTTGTCCATCAGAGAGAGGAAAAGCCACTCTGCTACTTCCCTGTTGACAGCACACATATTTGGAATCGCACAATTTCAAAAAACCAGCTGATCTAAGTAAAGTCAGGCAGAGCACAAGTGAGTAAATAAATAACCACAGGTAACACATTTTAGGAGAATCTGTTTATGTTTTGTATGTCAAAAAAAAAAAATGTTGGTGGATATATTCCAAGATCACATTTTTAAATCACCAAATATCTGCATGTGTATTGGTCTTAAAAACCCGATATCAGTCTTTTCTAACACACAGTCTCATACATGTGTGTTCTGCTTGGATATCAGCTGCATTCAATTACAGCACAGCTGGACTTTTTGTGACAAAATTATTTGTAGATGTGGAATGGATACACACAGTTGAATAATTTATTTATGTGTTGGTGTGTTCACCATCACCCGACAGCTCACCACATATAGAATTTAAGTCTATGTGGACACACAGTGAGAAAATCCAGAACACTTTAGCAGCTAGTGATGTCAATATTTGTTTCTGCAACCTTTAAGTGATATGATAAACCGTAAATTTATTCAGCTAAATCGCAGAGAAATGAATCAGAAAGCATGAAAACACTGTGCAAAACCTGCACACTGTTTGATGTATTTTTACCATTTCTGACTCCGGTAACACATGCCCATTTTGCCGAGTTAAGTCGATGGTGAGGAATGCACTGAACTGCTGGCTCTTCCACTGTCAGGGTTACTACGATATCGATTTCCCTGCCTCACTCACAATCTCTCTTCTTGTCTGCCCTTTTCAGAAGCGCATCTTGGATGGAAGTTTAGGCTTTGCAGCTGGGGTGAGTAAGGTTTCATTTGAGCTGAACCACATACTCACACATACATTGCTATGAGGTGATTGGCTTTTAAACGTTCCACTGCAGCAAGGCAAGTTTCCTCCTCATAGAGAGAAACTCTGACACATCCAGCTGCCATGTCGTTTCATTAAAAATCTGAGAGAAGTGTTCCCCTGCAGGTATCACCCTACAACTGAAAATGCATCCCCTTAACAGCACTGTCACTCATTCAATTACGATGTTTAAATCCCTGCAGTACGAGCAGTTTATAGATATAGATCACATATATCAGCTGGCCTTGTTGGGATGAGTGGATCGATACTATCATTAGCAGTGTTGGTGTTGGTATCAGATTTATAATAGCATGATGAGATTGATACTTTGGTTTCAGTTTCTTCTCTTTACATTTAGTACTGAGAAAATAGACGTCACTCCTTGTTTTGAGGTTTCTCACGTAATGTCATGCACACTTTGTCTAAAGCTGTCTGCCATATTGGACGTCATCTAACCAGTGGTTGCTAGGTAAATGACTGGTTGGCAGTGGTTCCTGGAGGCGGCACTCAGTCAAAGCTCTCACTCATCACATGAAATTCGAATCCCGGTGACCTCAACCTCAAGGTCAAAAGTCAGGTTTTCTGAAAATCTTGTGAATGCGATAACTTTAGAACAAGGTGATGTAGGATTTTGATACCAGAGGTGTATCTACTTGGAGGCTGACAGTTTCATTATGGCTCAGATAGCAGCTGGCCTCCGTTTGTAGACGCATTTGTTACTTCCATTCAAACTACAGCTAAATTCCTCCACCTAAAGCATTCACAAGACAATTTTTGCCAACTTGTTTGGAAATACGCATTTTCCCGCGACAGATGGTTGCTGGGGGTGGGCGGGGGGTGTCACTGACCAGTCTGTAGGCCTGTATTACTGGAGCCTTAGAAATCATCTTCTCAGCGCCTGCCATCAACCTCCAGCAACCACTCTCAACCTGTTGGGGAAAAACACATTTTTCCCTGACGACTGCTGGTTGGCAGGTGGTCATAGATTGGCCTCTGGGCCTGTGTGGCTTGGCCCTTATTCACTTGGTCTTATATTGTCACCATGATTGTTATACATCTGAAAATGGTTGAGAAGTTGATGTCACATGGCTGGTGTTCACATGTTGGCATACTTTGCTCCTCCTCCTCCCGTCCTTCACGTGAAGCAGCCGCACTGAGCAGACACATGTAGGCTGCAGTGAGAGAGAGTGATGGCAGAGAGAAAGAGGAACGTCATGTGGAGATATTTTACAGCTCTAAATGAAAACACTGCAAACTGAGATGTGTGGAGAAAGGCTATTTGCTACTGTGGCCGCACACCAGTTTACACAAACACATGAAAAACTGTGGAAAAAAGACTGCTCCAATCAGCAAATGACAAACAAAGTAAAAGGAAAATCCCTCAGACACATCCAGACCCCAGCACAGAGACAGAGGGGACAGGTACAGTCCTTTTAGAGAGGCAAAGAATATCCTCCTACAGTGATAAAGCAATGTTTCTGTAACTTTTCACCATTAGTTAATGTTCATTTTCATATTATTATTGAGAACTATAACCTACAGACAACCTATATATCCAAACAACCCCAATTCCAAAAAGTTGGGATGCTGTGTGAAAAAAAAAAAAAAAAAAAAAAAAAAAAAAAAATATATATATATATATATATATATATATATATATATATATATATATATATATATATATATATATATATATATATATATATATATATATATATATATATAAATAAAAGCAGCTGGATAGCGTAGTGGTTTGACTACACGCCTTTGGAACAGAGGATCGCAAGTTCGATTCCTGCCTGGGGCGTCTGTATCCAGTAAGGGTCCTAAGGCTAGACCCCCTATGCTAAGCAAGCCTACCGCAGACATGAGCGAGACAGATAAATATGAAGGCATGCCGGCTCGGACGTCGCCCGGATCAACAAGGTCCGCGTCAGGTGTTGAGGAACCAGGGCACCCTGACGAAAAGTGGGCTACTGGAACAAGAAGGCATCGGTGGGCAAGAGACGAAAACAGGGCGTTGTTGGAATGCTACTACGCAAGTAACCCCGGCGGAAGGGGCTACATGAATAGGATGAGGGACCTATGGATTCTTCGATACCCAACATCCACAATGACGGCGAAACAACTAGTAGCTCAGTGTTCCAACATTCGAAAGAAGGGACTGCTCTCACAGCTAGAGATTGACGAGGTACAACACAAATGCTACGGCAAGGAGGAGTCAGGACGCCAAGTCAGGGGGGAGATATCATCACCCCCACCCGAGATTGGGTACATAGCCCCAAGTGCGATAGGAGAAGGATCGTTGAGTGCGAGAGGAACTGACCTGAAAAATAGGATCATGGCCAAGCTTGAAACCTGGATCCCGCGTAGCCGGTTACCAAGATTACGTGAAGTTCCCTCAGAAGGTCTGCTAGATGATGTTAATGCAGCACTATGGGCAATACCTACAACCACGATTACCGACACTAACAAGCTGATCTACAATACGGCAACAGTGATCAGTGAGATGCTTGGCTACAAGTTGAACAGCGACAAGGGGCAGTACCCTCCATGGAGAAGGAGGCTAGAGGGCAAGATCAAAGTAGTACGGAGGGAGGTTAGCCAACTAACGGAGTTGCAGAAAGGTGCGACAAATAAGGTGCCTAAGAAATACAGCAAGCTGTCCATACCTGAGGCCTTGGAAACTGCCAAGCAAAGACTCACAGCCTTGGCCAGCCGCTTGAGGAGGTACACCAGAGAGATAGAAGGCAGGAGAATAAACCAGCTGTTCTCCACAGAACCAGCTAATGTGTAGCTTCCCCACTTCTTTTAACTACACTCCCTAAATGTCTGGGAACTGTGGAGACGAGTTTATGGTATTTATGGTATTGTTTATGCCATAAACTGTTATTTTTAGACCAGTGATTTTCAGTCAGTTATGTAATGTCATATTAGTATGCTTTATTTAGTAACTATATTGTTCAACTGCAACTTCTGTCTAATCACTTATGTTTTGATTAGTAACTGGCTACAGTGAATAATTTTATACATTTATTTTGCAATTTAATTAAATGGCTACGCGCACCTAGTCATATTACACAGTTGTTATATATTGATGAGTGGAACTTTAAATAAATTAGAACCTCACTGTTTGTTTCCACAAATTCCTTCTTGCACAAAAAGTAATGATTATACGCTGTTACTAATGGTGTCTGTGTAGACACACCACCCATTCTTTGAAAATCACTGCAGCTCCAGCTTGTTCTTTTTAACGCTGTGCACCGATGAACTTTTTAATTAAGTGCTCCAGCTTGAAAGTGTGAGGTAAAGTGCAGGATCAGATGGATGTAAGCCAAAAGAGCTGTAGTACTGGCTGCAAAAGATCTTTTATTCTTTTTTAAAATCTAACAAAACCAAAGATAACCAAAACTAGTAACAACGTTTCTATTTTTCTTTGATTTACATGAATGCTGTGTTTCATCTCATAGTGTTTGGTCTCTTCTTTTCTTTTAAATATCTTTGTTTGAATTGTAGTCCGTCTGCTCCTCCTCTGCAAAAGTTACCTCATTACTCCACATTAAAAATTAAAAGCACATATACCATTTCAGTAGACAAGGAGCCTTCTTTTTTTTCCTTAGGCTTTTATTGTGAAACACGCAGGAAGATGTCATGGAAAACACAAACTGTATATAAGATTTACATTCGAATTCAGATTCATCTGCCATGACAACTGGTTACTATTTGGTGTCCTTTATTTTGCCACTATAGAGAGAGAGAGCAGCCATCCTACATGTAAAGAGTGGAAAAAAGGGAAGCGTTAATTTTCAGGGAGAGCAGTGAGATGTGAGGAATATGTAGTGGACAAACAGGCATGAGACAGATGGATGTGAGGCTGGGAGACAGATGACTTTATGATCTATTCATAAAGTCATTCTAACATTTGATCTTGTGCGCAGTAATAGTTGACTAATGCATGCAAACTAGCCACTGCGGTTACGTAACGAACAACAACTCATCTGTCATCAGTGTGGTCTGATACTATTTCACCCCAAACAAGGTGAAATGATAAATTTGAGTCAAGCATTGCAAATAGCCGACACATACTTGTGGAATCTCTGTTTCTTTCTCTTTTTGAATAAGACTGGGACCTTAATTGCAATCCCTCCAACTGGTTCAGAGCTTGTTGTTAATTACGAGCTCAGATGAGTGAGCTGATAAGATGAATGCCAAATGATGAGAGATTGTCCACGCTTCTTTGAGAAAGATAGATCCAATCTCGGCCCCCACCTCCTTTATCTTCATTTTGGTCTTAACAGCTTTTCAATTACTTCGCGGGCTTAGCTGTTGCTCTTATACATTCTAATGAAATGGCTCATAAGGAGAAAAGAGCCGAGGGCTGCTTCAAACATTTGCTGAACTTCTTTGCAATTATGGGAACTGAAATCTTTTTAAAATATGTTTTTCACAGCGTAACTTTTGGCTTATTGGTGAGATAGTGTTACAATCTATCCAGTCCTCTTATTTTTCTTTGCATAATTCACATTTTTTAATAATATAGTTTTGATAAGAAACACAGTTTTATTCTGGATGTGCCACACTTAGCTTAGATTTGAGGCACTGTAGCTATCTGTTTGGTTCAAATGAATACATTAGACTTTGCAGTCAACAACTTACAGAAGAAATATAAAAGTTTTTATCCCTGTTTGTATTATAAGATGAACGGATGGAGCAAGAAAGTATTTTTTTTCCACATCTTCGGATTTTGCCACATGTGAGGTTTAGAGCTGCATTTGGCTTTTATCAGAACAAATTAAACTCTTCAGCTATTTAGAAAAGCAAAATGAGTGGAGCTGGAAGGCAGGATGGGACTCTTCTCTTATGATTTTCAAAGAAGACAAGGCTTGGATTGCTTTTTGGCTGTGCGGAGAGGGAAGTAAGGTCAATCCATTTTAAAGTAGGGAAGCAGATACAGTGGGAGGGAATGTTACACAGCATTAAGTGATGGCAGTTCAGTGGAAATGAATTGTTATCTGTCTTTAAAAGTTTTCACTGACCTTTTATCAACTTAAATAGCTTGTTCAAGCTTCTACTTTGGTATTAAACATGCTACCATGGATGCTAGTAAGGCTGACTCTTGCTAGATGCTACAGTCTTCTTGAGTTCATGTTGTGTCTTTAGCACCCTGACGGTTTCCCTCTCTGTCTTGTTTCAATGTCAGTTCCTTTGCCCTCCTGTGTTTTCTTTTCTCTGTAGTATTTTCTTTTCTTGTCTCGGTGTTTAGCATTTGTCTTTTGGTTACTTCCTGTTTTACTTTGAAATGTACATTTCTCTCTTGTGTTAGTCTTACTTTCCTTGATCATGTTCATCCATCAAACCTCGAGACATTCGTTGATATGCTCCAATGATCCAGTGTTTATCCCAGCAAACATTTTGATGCTGAACACTGTTGTCTTTTCTTGACATCTGTTGGTGAGATGATGCTGGAGTTTCAGCCGTATTTGCTGGGATGCACTTGTGCCCCTTTAGATTTAGTATTTTTTTTACACTTGTCATTTTTGCCAGGAACCCATAAATGCTCCAATTGTATTATTCCGACCTGCAGTTGGGTTATCTCTATACTGCAGTGTGACTATATTGAAAATACTGTGGGAAAAACTAAACTCATCCTTTTATTTCACATTAGCTGCTGTTGTATTGGGTTCTGGCAAAACAGTGCATCTAACTAGAAGAAGTGTTTTTGCAGAGCCTTTTTTCCACTGCAGGAGACACAAACATTATTAACGGTGCAGTGTAGCACTTCGCGTTTTTGTAAAATGTAACCCCATTTTCTATTAACTGAAATGAATATTGGCCTGGAACTGAAAATTGATTCTGATTTGATTCAAAAAGCTTTGCGTCTCTTTACAAAAAAAAAAAAACTATTTAAAAGCTAAGCACATTTTTCTTGTCATCTTTCAAAAAGCACGCAGGAAAAATATAATTTTGTTACTGCTGTCAGATGTTAAAATCCCTCTTTTGTAATAAATTACTGAAACAGTTTGACATCCAGATGAATGTGCTGACGTTAAGCTCAGAACATTTTAATTTGCAGTGAAAGTTTTATACCCAAAAACTCAGTTCTTTCTGTCCTTTGCTGAAGAGGCCCTAATAAAACAAATGCTATGGCAGTTACACATCTTGAGGTGACTCGTGAACCCTCCGTAAGCTGAGAGAGTGGAATGTATATAATTAATTGTAAATTGCTAATACTGATGCTGAATGACATGGTTAAGAATTGATGAGATGAAAGCAGCTAGTCATCACCACTGCAGTTACTCCACTCTCTAATAACACATAATCTTTGTGATATTTTTTCTTCCAATATCAAAACACAAAAACACATTGTGTACTCATTTTTAAATAGAAAATACATTGCCCTGCAGAAAAGCCATGTTGAGTTGTGTGCGTCTGTCTGTGTGTGAGGCTCAGTGGGTGTTTGAAGAGCATGTGTCATGCTTTTTGTGTCTCATGATTCAGATGCCACCCTGTTTCCATGCCTAACATCTGCTGTCCTAACATGCACGCACACACACTTTGTGACAGTAGACTATCACGTCATGCTGTCTCAAAACAGCATCTTTCAGCTCTCATTGTTGGTGTAAAATCATGCAACCCTTTCCACTCAACGTCCGCCCCACAAACACATACAAATATACGTGCACAAACCCAAATCGAGTACTGTGCAAAATGCAACTTACAGCATTATGCTTTTGTTTATAAGTACATCGCTAAAACCCTACATTTGTTTGAAACATATAAACTATAATGTGGGGGGGAGGCAATCTTGTTTTGATGTTAAAGCCAGCAACCCATCTATCTCTCCATTTTCTGCCACTTATCAAGGTCTGGGTCATGGGGAGAGCAGTCTTATGCAGATACTCCCAGGCCTCCCTTTCCCGAGCCACTTCCTCGAGCTCTTCCAGGGCGGCACTGAGGCATTCCCAAGCCAGCTGAGAGGCATAATCTCTCCAGCGTGTCATGGGTCGGCCCTGGGCCCTCCTGCTTGTAGGACATGTCTGAACCAACTTACTGAGCGGGTGCCCTGGAGGCATCCCGATCAGATGCCCAAACCATTTGAACCGGCTTTTCAATGTGGGGCAGTCGTGGCGCTGTTCTTAGCCCCTGCTGAACTGAGTATGTCACCCTCGCTGTAAGTTGTAGGCCAGACACCTTATGGAGGAATGTTATTTCTGTTGCTTGTATCCACAGTCATTCTTTTGGTCACTACACCGAGCTTCTGGCTGGGAGCAAAGATTGATCTGTAAATCGACAGCTTCACGTCAAGGCTCAGCACGCTCTTTACCGCGACAGACTGGTACAGCATCTAGATCACTACTGACACAGCACCAGTTTGTTTAGGCATATGCCTCTCACCTTTGGATTCCTGCAATCTCCTGGATTGGGATTGGATATTGCCACTATCTTGTTTTTCAAAATTGGGACCAAGGAAAAGACCTGAACTTTGTCTTTGTGACTATAGTTTATTAAAAAGGCAAGATGTTTAGGAGCCAAGCTATGGAACATCTTGATTGCACCTGATTGTACCTTTAATCATTAGTTATTTTTAATCTCTGGCCCTTTGCTACACTGTATCTTTTGTCCTGTTTCCCTCCCTTCATCCCCAACCATTTGGGACCGATGGCTGTCCCTCCCCGAGCCTTGTTCTGCCGGAGGTTTCATCCTGTTAAAAAGTTTCCCTTTCAGAGTTTTTCCTTCCCACAATTGCTTGCTCATAGGGGGTCATGTTGGGGTTGGGGTTTTTTCTTTGTTATTGTAGGGTCTTTACCTATACCAGTATAAAGTGCCTCGAGGCGACTGCTGTTGTGATTTATTGCTATATAAATAACATTGAATTAAATTGCTGTCTGTTGGAGTTGCGCATACTGCCCTCCAGATGAAGACTCTTTGTGGGAAAACCTTGCTTATTTCAGCGAGACACTATCAAACCTCATTCTGAAACAACTGTAACATGGTAAATTGTTTAAGTTGAAACTGGCTGGTTTGTTAAGACATATCAGAAAAAAATTAACAAAATATACAGTTCCCCGTTGAACAGCTGAAGCAGGAATTTGAACTAAGTACCCCATTCGATGTTAACTGGTCTTTGCTTTTACCAAATGCTCACACAGTCTTGGTAAAAGAAGAGATGATGCAACACAGTGGTAAACCAATACCTTGTCCTGACCTCTCTGAAAAGTGTTCACAATGGGTGATGGCTGAATGGCATAACATTCACAGTAGTTATTTGAAATGTTTTCTTTGTATTATTTTCAATTAAAAATAGACTTTAAATGGTTGTTGCAAATCATTGCATCACATTTATGAGTGTTTAACACAACTGTCTTACGTTTTGGGAAGCTGGGTGGTACAAACTTTTTTCTTTTAACAAGTCCCTCTTATTTTGGTTATGGCATATGCAAAATGTTAGAAAATGCAGATACATTACATTAATGGCCTGCAATTTACACTGAGTCATCAGTTTCTCTAAGTTAATAACCGGAACAATTTAAATAATCATTTTCCTATTCAATGCCTCGCTGATATAACAGAACAGTAGGCCAGTCTAATTAGTTCATCATGGTCGAGTTTGTTCATATATTATTAATATTCATTGGATGGTGTGTAAAAAGGTCACAGCAACTATTCCAGTGGAACAAATTGCTGCCAGTGAACAAAATCTGAGTGGTATTACATTTCCCTCAAAAAGTAAAAGCTAGTGTCAACTCATCGTACACTGGATAAACAACAATTGTGTAAGACAGGATTCTTTAGGTGTTTAATGTCCCAGTGACTGGAAGATAAAAGCAGTGCACTGCCTTTTATAGACCTACAGAATGAAACAGCCCAGAAATATACCCACGGAAAAGTAATCTCCATTTTTAGGAAAAACAAGAGAAATGAGTTCCATTACTCGTGGTTCCTGTTTATTAAGTGTTTCAGAAAGTAAAATGGGCTTAAACAGGTCCCAAATGCCTTTGAAGATTGTCAAGCTGTTTCCCCTTGAATTTAGCCCAGCATTACTCTTCTTCACAAAAGCCCTGAAAAAGAGAATTTGTAATGACACCGAGTATACAGCAATTAAAACAGCAGAGTGTCATATAGCTTGTCAGTTGAGTATGGTATTTGATATTATTATTTTTCATGTTGTAGCTATAAGGCCTGTTTGCACATGAGGCACAGGATTTTTCCAGATTTTTACAACATATCAACAGCAGTTTTAAAGAGTTGTGATACAAATAAATATACATCAGGATAAAATGAATGTATCCAGTGTAAAACAGACAGTTATGTCCGTACTTTCTCTATGTGGAAAGTGGGGTGCACCAGTGGGACTTGCACTTAATTGATATATTATATTAGGTGAGGTCCATGGGATGTGTACATGTACATGATCACACTGGAGAAAAAAAGATTATGACCGTATGCAAAAATGCTGTGACCTTGTTACATTTGATGTGGTTGCTTCAAAGATGTAGACCAGTCTCTGACCACTTGCAGTGAGTTATTGTCTTTGGTGCATGAAAATGACAGTATGATGGAAGCAGTCTATCAACTAAATATTAAATATCAAAACTGGCAATTATATGCCATATCTGTGATAATACAGTAATTAATTGTGATAAATTGGTGAAAATCACAAATCCATTGCCGTCAACATACAAAGAAATTAACATTAGCTACTTATAGACTTAGCCTAGTCAGTATCACATAGATTTGAAAATGAAATTCTTCAGCAAATAGCAACATAGTCACTGCAGGTGTGCAATTTAACTGGAAAGTGACACAAGCACTCAGCAACCCTGTTTTTATCTAAAAATATAAGCAGAATACAACCAGTTAGCAAAACAGTAGAGTCCCCTGTTGCAAAGAGATGTGTCACAGACAAGTTGTGCTCATTTGTGCAGACTGACTCTTTCTGTGCTTGTAAGTTAGCAGATCTTTGCTACTCTCTAAATGCAGTCAGTGCACATCAGGCCAAGATGCTTCGGACACAGGTGCAGGCTCTAGTTTCAAGCCCCCTGTTCAGTTTTATTGAAGCATCAAAGATGTTGCACCATATTCAAGAAGGAACAAAGGTGTGCAGCTCATTCTGATCCTTTGAGACTGAATGCTCAATAATTTTGTCAAAAAAAGAAAAGAAAAGCATGTTTTCATGACATTTGTTAAATTTTATGGCTGAATTGGTGAATGGAGCTACTCAGTTTTCATGTAGATTGTTTAGCTGGCAACTTAAGTGTGGGATTTCTTATCATATAACATTAATCTGCTACATAAATGACAATATAACAGTCAGAGTAAGTCAACTGCGAAACCAGGAACATCAGAAGATGTAGCTCAGAATTCCTAAGACACACTGATGTAGCTTTATCCTTTGTTTATGACCAGTTGATTTGCTGATAATTTGTTGGATCCACTTGGTTAATAAAATTCATTTTATATGAAAACTCGGCTGAGAACATCCAGTCTTTTTTGAGAGAGTTTGTAATAAGTTTTGAATATAACTCATTTAATAGATAATGCACATTTCCAACATGCATCACCTTACTTTCTGTGCATTATAGTACTTTATATTCATTTTTTGTCATGCATTGTCATATCAGTGTAACTATATTGTATATCAGCTGAAAAAGATCTTTGTTGGTTACTTTGACAGTTTGCACAGTTACTTGTGACTTCCAATGAAAACATTGGTGACTTTAGTCTGTCTGAGGAATTTGAATGTGGTACCTCATCCAAAGAAACTTTCTCCCTCTTCCTGCTGTCAGCAGTCACAGTCAGACTCCACCTGACTGCCCACACATTTGGATGACGCTGAGATATTTATTGATGTAATTCATGTGTGAAACACAGTTTGTTTTTTTGTTATCTACAAAGCCTCCTGATGGAGAGGGATTTGTTGCTAAAGAACATTTATGTAATTACACCAAGTGGGGTTTCTTTGCGTGTTATGATACCCAGAAACCCCACAGTGCTTCTGAAAAGTCCTGGAGTGAAATTGTGTGTTTGCTGCGTGGAGGTTGAAAATGAGCTTGAAGTCACTTTAGGAGAGGTTTGGGCATTTGTCCATATGAGGATTAGTTGTGTTGCCATGCCGCCGCCAGATTTATGTTGTGTGTAATGTGAATTAGCACTGACATGCTGAGAGGTAGACGGCACCTCCCAGGATGCTCCACAAGCGTGGCATGTGGTTTTTGTGTTGTCTGTTACGTAGACGTGGACACACACGGGTGACAGATTTAGGAAGTACATTTTTAAATGTTTGAATGTGTTGCTGATAGCAAACATGATATATAGATAGAGAATAGATCTGATAACCGATAACTGATTTCTAAATTTAGTGAAGGACTGAAGCACCTTAAAAGTTCTTACCTAACTATGACGGTTCTGGTATTTCCTCTGGGTGCATGTATAGAAACTAAAAAGATTATACTCTTTCAGGATGTCCTTCCAGCTTTTTACTGCAAGAGACTCTCTCTCTCTGTCACTGCATCAAAATAATTAAATTCCCCAATGTTGGTCCCTCACATGGAGTGACTATACGGCTGTTATTTAAATGAGGCGTTAAAGTAATGAAAAAGAAGAAATATGAGAAGGCGAAAAGGGGGTTGTTGAAGTGGGTTTCAAGACCGATGTAAGATCAGGCTTACAAGGTTACTGAGTGCAAATCTGCTGTTTTAACATCCTTCAGGGCAGTGTGGTCATGGGGTCAGTAGGATTAGTTATGTGGCTAGAGACTGGTCTAGGGTTGCATCATGATATTTATAAATCCCTACAGGTTGATTTTCAGTAATGTCAAAAACATGTGGCGCTGTTAACCTGACAGAGAAAAGCTTTACGTATGGAGCTCGACAGTGACCGCCCACTTTTTTAATGGCTCCGATTCTGGAAGTGAATTTCCTATTTATTTCCACTGACATTTCAGAAAATCTTTGTATAAACAGTTTGAAGCCTTGAACCAAGCCCACTAGCTATGAGGTGAGTCATGACTATAAAAAGATTTGATTTGGAATTAAAAAATAAATAAGGGAAAGTGGAAAAAAAGACAAGACTTTGTACTTACTTTTAATAGTAAAGGAACTACTTGGGCCTGGCTGATAAAAGCAATGAAGATAATTTTTGTGTAGGATGAACAGGCGGTAGCAGCACACGTGATAATGTCAGCAGACACAGGCCAGGGCTCTTTTGAAAAGAAGGGCCAAAGAAATTTGGTTGAGGCAGAGCCACACATACACATCATCGTTATAGATTCAAAAAGTTTTAAGTGAACTCTCATAAAACTATGTAGGGTGTAGAGCAGGGCCATGTTAACAATCGAATTTTTGGCATATATACATCAAGGTCAACATAGTTAAGTATCGGTAAAAAATTGATAAAAAGAATTCCAACTTAAATTCTATGGTTCTTACAAGTGTCGAGTGTGTTGTCAAAATATTGAAAGTACTGTATAAACATGTAAAATATGTCACAATGACCTTTGACCTGTCCTTCAAATTTAATAGATTAGAATCATTTAAAAGCATAACAATTTGAAAATATGTAAAATGCTCATGAGTAAGTATAAATTGTTTTGAAAAACAAAACAAGTTTGTGATCAAAACTTTTTTCACTTGGTATTTACTAACGATTTAAATGAATGTCGAAATTACTGTTACACATGTACAATAGCTGCATAAATAAAAATAAAAGGTAACAAAATCCTGCACTTTACACTAGTTTTTACTGCACTGCAAACTACAAAAGCACATTTGGGGAAAAAACCCCAAAGAAAACATAATGAATATATAGAAAATACAGTACTATTCCCTTAAAAGCAAATACCGTCCAGAGATGTTTTATATCTAATTCATTTATTGGAGCTTACTGACAAATTTAGTGCTTTATTATAAATACCTTTGCTATTTATTTAAAATACAGTTGTATTATGCTATAATAATAATGTAATATGAATGTCTCACAGAAAAATAATTATATTTGAGCCAAAATTCACCTTTTATCTTCACTTAAGAGTAAAAAAATGACCTTTAAGCTTGAGAGACATAGTGATTTGATATATATCTGATACAAATTTATGTTGATATTGACTGATGAAAAGAATCCCATTAAGATTTTTCAGTATTTAATGCCCTAACTCTGTGCACATGCAACAGTGAACAACTTCCATACATACTTGAGGTTTCTGCAAGAGCACGTTCTATCATTTCAGAACGTTGTGTTACGTTGCGATACTTTGGATGGGTATATTAGCATTATGGATCATGTTCAGAATTTCTATGGAGAATATGAATTGTGTTTTTACTGCTGTTGAGCTCCCAGTGACAGAACATGTCGTCCAATATGGCAACAGGTTCAGAAATTATGACACAGATGAATTTACCAAAGTGAACAAAACGTGTGAGCTATTATAATAATAATAATGGATTGGATTTATATAGCGCTTTTCAAGGCACCCAAAGCGCTTTACAATGCCACTATTCATTCACTCTCGCATTCACACACTGGTGGAGGCAGCTACAGTTGTAGCCACAGCTGCCCTGGGGCAGACTGACAGAAGCGAGGCTGCCATATCGCGCCATCGGCCCCTCTGGCCAACACCAGTAGGCGGTAGGGTAAGGTGTCTTGCCCAAGGACACAACGACCAGGACAGAGAGCCCGGGGATCGAACCAGCGACCTTCCGGTTACAGATACGCTTCCCAACCCCCTGAGCCACGGTCGCCCCCACTATTCAGTACAAGAAAGTGAAAAAGAATACAATAAACAAACAATATTGTTCAGGGTAAAATGCAAACCTGCTGCTTCCAGCTTGGCAGAAAAAAAAATTGGCAAAGTTACAGCTTTCCAAACTGTTTTAGTTACAGACAAACAGTGCAGCACAGTTGGCCAGGAGAAGAAATGAAGTAAAACATTATTTTTAGACATATTTTTTTGCAGCTTATTTCCAAGTCATTTAAACGGGAACAAAATGTTAGATTCATTTTCAAAATCAGGAGAAATTCAGCTCATGTTTTTGGACAAAATAAAGATTTCTGTAAATTTATGAGCCATTTAAAAAAAGATGAATTCATGATGATTGTTACGTCCCTCTGCAGCCCCTAATCTCCTCAATGTTTTCAGCTGGTGCTAATTGGCCACACCTAGTCAGGTGTGGATAAAAGCATACCTGAGGCAAGCTTCCAGGGAGCTCACTTGTCTTTGCCTTGGTGCCACCAGCCATTTTAGCCAACCTGGTATTCCATTCTAAGATAATACACAGTCAGAAATAGGGGTACGGAAGGAGTACATTACTGTGCCCCAAGGTACAAAAATGACATTAATACAGTCTAAGGACAAATATTGGACCTCGGGGGAACTATCTGTACCTTTTTTAGCGTCTGAAAGGTACATACATGTTCCTTAATTGTGAAAAGTACTTATTTGTACCCATTCTTTCAAAAGATAAAGTACAGGTTGATTAAGCTCTTTTTGATTAGAGGTTTTTTTTTTAATTCTTTTTGACAGTAATTTATTTGCAACTGTATTGATTTAAGCATATATTTTAGTGTTTTTATTTTATTTTTTATTATTTTCATTGCTGTTGTTGTTTTTGTATTCCCTGAACCCCCCTTATTTTTAAGCTGCTTTAAGAACAACGAATTTATTTGAAAGAAAAAAAAGTAAAAATGCATTTAAACATTTTTTTAAGAGAGCGTTTTTTTTTTTAAGTATAAGTATTTGGATGAATTGCAAAAAAGCACCCTCGGAGTGCGAGTTGAGCCCATCCTCACAACATCAAACAAAAAGTAGAAGAAGAAACTCAACGAATAGCTGGTGGATTCTAGAACTTTCTTTAAATGCAGCAGGTGCCATTTTGTTTTATCAACGGACGGAGATGGATTACGAACTTGCAAGTCCTGGTGTGCTCTGTTCACTTTCAACCGAGGAACTCTTAACAAAAATACAAGAGTGGGGCTTAGATGTCACCGAAGCTGAAGCTCAGCGTTTCAGAGGTAAGTTTTATTTAAAGAAAAATGTAGCGTAATTACTAATTATTGGTTTAGCCTAGCTTAACGTATATTAGCAATTTAGCTAGTTTCGGCACTCTCTTAGCTCAAATTATGTCTTTTTACAAACGATTTTACAAACTTTTCATGTGTAAAGTTGAGGTCACAGTTCTGAAAAATGAAAAATGTGTACACATAGTATTTGTATAAGTTTGAACTTATTTATGTGGTTCGGCCACAGTCTATGGGTTCGGTAACCCCTGCGCAGCGGAACGGCGCGAAATTTGATTCCCTGGTAGCTGAATGCAGTTTACCGTTAGTGTATTAATGGTTTAATAAAATCACGTTTTTACATCCACTCCAAGGCCATTAACACACATGGGCGGCGTTTAAAGGAAATATCTTGACGCCGCACTTGTTTAAAATATAACAAGGGTGTCGCAGCTGGGGTTTGATAGTCCCGTTTTCAGCAATGTGGGAACTTTTTCAGCATGTAATCTGAGCTTGTAATACGGTCCTGCGGGTGTTATCGCTATAAGTAATCGGTCTGAAAGAACAGACGGCAGAAACTGTCGGAAATCTGGAGAAAGGAGTCACCTTAGTAGTGAATATTAACAAATTACAGCATTCTAGTCTTTTTTTTTTCTTCCAAACTTGAAAGGGCACAAAAGCATGCTCAGACTCTGCTCTCCTGTGTCCAGTAGTCCCAAACAAACATCTAAATTTAAAAATGAAAACTTTGCATATCAAGAGGATTCACTCTAAAAATTTGGTTTATTTTATTTAATTTACTGATTTTTTTAATGAATATTTCTTTGAACTGAAAGAAGTTGTACAAAAGGTTTTAATGTGTGTGATATACGGTTTTTACCCATGTAAAAATGTGGTGTTAAATATTCTTACATGGAATTTAGAGTTTGTACTACCATTTGTCTTGCAGACAATGAGGTTGATGGTGACACAGTTGACTGCGGTCTTACTGAGACTATGGTTGCATACCTTTTCCAAGGATCCTTCAAAAAGCAGGTTAAATTCAACCAATTTGTGTCAAGGATGAAGGAATCTTCAGTGACGCTGACTCTACAGACTGTCTCTCCAGAAGACTGGCAACCATCTACTTCGTCAACTTCAATAAGGTATTTTCTTATTTATAATGAAGTTAGTATGTCTGAAACATACATGTTGGCCATTATGCACTTTTAGGATTTAGTTAATATGATCATTTTTCCTACCATATGTATTGTTACTGTAGTGTTTTATACTTCAATTCATGCAATAAAAACAAACATTTAACTGTTTTCACAGCAATGAAAATACTTTGAGACTGCCAGCCTCTTTTGAAATTCCAAGATTTCCCAAAAATCTGCAACTAAAACTGGACAACAAAGAACCGTGCCATAAAAATCCAAGGGACAGACACACAATAATCAGAGTTCTATATGAAGCTGTGGCACAGTATACTATGTAAGTTAATCAGGGTAATGTTAGCTTGTTGCTTTAGAAAAAGCTGAATCTGTCATATTGAAAATAAACGCTACATTACTAAGAAACAATAACTGACACTTGATAAAGTTTGTTTGTCAGCAGTTGCTCTAACACTTATGTTTCTTCTGATATTACAGGTATCCCACAAATTCTGAATATGTGCAAGCTGTGAAGACGCTGGTAATGAAGTATCCTTTCCTCAAGGATCGTGAGGGAAATGGTTATGTAAGTTAAATTTAAAATTTGCATAAGGTTCCTTCAAGATTACAAAGTAAAAGTGAAGCTTTTTTCAATCTTGTTTTGTTAGTAAGACAATCTGTAGCCTCTCAGTAGGTTTGTATGAAGTATGTTTACTGATTCTTTGTTGGGTGTATTTTGTGTAGATTGTTTTTACAGTAACTTATGTTTCTGTTCAACAAGCACACATGGCATATGTCTTTGAGACGTAAATTCAAATCAGAGCGGGCACCACTAGTCGACAGTGAGGCAGTGAGGCGTTGTAAGGAGAAGTTTGGTTCTACGAGGAGAGGGCAGCCTAATAAATGTCAACGAACAAGTCAGAGAAATGTTTGTCAGGTTGGTGTGAGGGACATCTTGAGCTATAAAATGTTCTTGCCTCTGTTATTACATCTAAAACTAAGGATTAGGGATGCAACTGTACCCCTTTTTTTTCAAACCGAAACAATACCAATACTTGGATTAGAGCACTTGCTAATACAAAGTACCAGTGCTAATACTTCTACCTCACAAAATATTATTAATTAGAAGGCGCTAAAAGAGGGTGAACTAGATTAAAAAAAAAACAACATTTTAAATATGACTCCAAAACTAAAATTTCAAGTTAACAATTAAGATTTTATGTGAAATTATTTCAGAGTTTCCATATTTTAAATATTGGTTCATGGTATCGGTTAACTTTAAACGATACGAGTTCTTTGTGATGCACAGATCGTGTCAGCTCTAATTGTATATTTAGTCTTATGTTGGGTTTCTAATCTGTTTTGACTTTCTCTTCTCACTCTTGCTTTCTTTCAAGGGACCATGCGTCCAAGGAGAGGATTTATTATCCATCGACGCCCACTTAAAGGTCTTACAGTGCCAATATCAGAAGATGCAACCAGATACCATGGTGGTTCATAACCGTATGCAGCAAACGTTTGCTTGGCGGCAAAAAGAAATTGCAGATGGTATGCCTGTGGAGGATGTGTTGAAGAAGTACCCCTTCTTAGGGATGCCTACTGGTGTAAGTCAGAAAGCTGAACTGAACTTGGAAATAGCTGTCACATTTAACATGTTTATAGTAGTAAATTTTATTTGCCCTTGACCTTGCTTTCTTCATCTGTCCCTCTTTCCTTTTTTTGTATGTTCATGTAACTTCTTACAGTATTGTTGTTAAATTCTATAAAAAAATAATTATGCAGCACCATACATAATTAATATCAACTTTAGATTATTTCATTTTCATACACTGTTATTTTGTACTGAAAATTAATTTTTTACTTGTAGCTGTGCAACGAACTCGGGTGGATCCAACCAACAACGGGTAATGTAAGCCAGCGATTTCGTGAAGGGCTCTCATGTGTTGCAGCAAAGGTGATTGACGTTACACGAGGGAAAACCCCACTCTACCAGCTCTACCTTGATGCAAGAGAGGAGGCTCTCACTGATGACCTACCAGGTATTTGCTTTCAAGGCTTCCATTTTATATAATTTTTATAGGTAACTGGAAATGCCAGATAAAATGCATGGGTGATCTTGTGTTGTTTTTGGGTTTTTTTGGCAGATCTTGACACAAGGGCTGCACTTTTATTCCTGCCATACGTCTTCAAGGAGAAACTGGATCTCTTTGTCATACTTGGAGAGGTGTGTGTATTAAAATATTTAGTCTATATAAAAGGAAAACAAATGTATCTTTTGTTAAGAGACTAAGATATTGCTTTCCTCTACCTTCTCTTTTGACTTCAAAGGTTCATCCGAAAACCCCCTATCCAACTGTGCAGCTACTTCATGAAGACTGGAAACCAGTGTTCTCCAGAAGCGCTCCAAACATTGTGAAGTTGGATGGCAGTGAAGTGTGCAGAAGCTCGTGTATTTTTGAAGGAATCATCTCTTCTTTCTGCTTGTATTTTGTCTTCAACCTTGCTTATCCAAAACATCTGAAGAACACCCTGATTTTTCTCCAAAAGTACATTGTGAAAATAGATGAGGGTGAGGACCGGCCTCTGCCAATCACAGTCACCAGACAAATAAATCTTCTGTATTGACCACCATGCCTCAGCCATATCAGTGCTCCAAATGTGGCAGAAGAACCTTTAGTTTGACAAAGCTTATTCAGCACATAGGACTTATTCATTCCCATGATGCCAATTTTGATATAACCTGTGGACTCAGTGACTGCTGTTCTTCCTTCAAAAAATATGAATCTTTCAGACGACATGTGTATAGGAAACACAGAGAACAGGTGTTGTGTCCCCATAAAGACTTAGATGAAAATGAGCAGGAGGTAGTCAGTCCACACCCAAATGAATTTGCAAATGACATGACTGAAAATATTGAAACCCCTCCATCCTGGGATGAATTTTTGATAAATTTCAGAGACAATCTTTTCAAGTTCATTCTTAAGTGCAGAGAGAAAAATTCTTTACCAGTCTCTGTTCAGGAAGAAATTGTGGAAGATGTAAATTTTCTGATGTGTTTTTTCAAGGAGAACTACGATGCTTTTATAGCATATCATTTAGAGAAAATGGGTCTTGATGTGTCTTTGTGTCCAGAGCTTAAAAATGTCCTGCATTCAAATGAATTTTTTGAGAAGGCTTCAACAGCTATTCGATCTCCTTATTTGGTCAAAGAACATTGCAAATCAAAGCTCAACATGACAGAGCCTGTTCATTGCAAATTAAGAGACTCTGTGGGTCATACAGTTGGCTCGTATTCATATGTGCCTGTTGATAAGGTGCTAAAAAATTATCTTTCTCATGAAGACATACAAGATCACATTTTTTCAAGTGGCAATTTGGAAACTGATGAATTTCTAACAGATTACTCTGATGGAGAAATCTTCAGACATCAATTCTTCAAGGATAACCCAAATGCACTGCGACTCCATTTTTATGAGGATGAATTTGAAGTACTTAATCCTCTAGGATCTAAACGATCCAAACACAAACTTAGTGCATTTTATTACACTGTAGGCAATTTGGACAAAAGGTACACTTCTCAGCAGAGGCACATTCATCTAGCGTTATTGGTACGCTATTCTTTCGTTAAGCAGTGTGGTTGGCATGTTATCCTTAAACCTTTGCTTGATGATTTGGAAAAACTTTCCACTGATGGCTTTACTTTTACCATTGATAAAACTGAACACACTATTCATGCTGCTCTTGCAACTTTATCTTGTGATAATTTATCAGCTCACATGATTGGTGGTTTTTCTATGTCATTTAACACTGGTAGAATTTGTCGGTATTGCATGGCTTCTTATGAAGATATGAAACAATCCTTTGAGGAAGAAAGCTTTGTTTTAAGAACATCAGAGATTCACCAGTATCATCTTGCACGAATCCAAGAATTTCCGGATGATAAAACAATATATGGTGTAAATAGTTCATGTCCTTTTGACAGACTGAGTTATTTCAGTGTTACGCAAGCTTTACCACCTGATGTAATGCATGATCTGCTGGAAGGTGTAGTTCCTCTAGTTATGAAACTAGTGATTTGTAAAGCCCACACTGAGAAGCATATTACAATTAGAGAGATCAATGAAGAATTGCAAAAAATGCCCATCGGTCAGAATGACAAAACAAACAAACCAGTACAGTTATCAGAGAGACTTCAGAGTGTTGGTATTGTTGGATCAGCATCTCAAAAGTGGTGCCTGTTCAGATTGCTGCCATTTCTGATGGCAGACCGTGTGCCACCTAATTGTAAATATTGGCATGTTTTTCTTCTATGTCGTGAAATAACAGAGATTGTAATGGCTAAAAAAGTGCGAAAAGAGAATATTTTATTGTTGAAGTTGCTTGTCCATGAGTTTCTCACAAAACTGAAAAGTGTATTTGGGGATGTAATTACACCAAAGTGTCATTATTTAATCCACTATGCAAGACTGATTGAAATGTTCGGCCCTCTACGTTTGTTATGGTGTATGAGATTTGAAAGTAAGCACCAGTATTTCAAAACGTTGTCCCGCAATTGTAGAAATTTTATGAACATTGCTACAACTTTGAGCAACAGACATCAGTTCAGACAGTGCTGGGAGTTTTCTAACAAAAGTTTACTTGGTGAATTTGAAAATGTTTTTGGAAAAAGTGTGACTACACCATTTTTGTCATTACCACTGGAACTGCAACAAGCACTGACAGTCTATTGTGGCTTTTCTGAAGTTGATAGTGCTAAGAAAGCTTTCCAGCGTGTGTCAGAAGTAATTGTGAACAGTGTCAAATACTGTGTAAGAGATGTGTTTGTCATTGATGTACTGCATTCAGAGAAGATTCCTCTGTTCTGGCAAATTAAGTACATATTTAATATTGACACAATGTGGGTCTTTTGTGGAAAAATTCTCATTCCTCTGTTATATGACAACCATTTTCATTCATACAGTGTTAGAGTTGATAGTGAATGGACGTTGCTAAAACCTGGACAGGAAATTGATGTTGCAGCTTATGACACATACTCTGTTGATAACAGTTTGTATGTAACAGTTAAGCAATGTATTTAAGAAGGTAATAAATGTGACAAGTATTTTTGACTTTGTATCTTCAATTTTTCAAATCCTGAGAGGAAAAATATAGGAAATCTGTGTGTAGATACTGAACCTTTAGAAAGACATTTTTGTACTCCTTTTAAGGGTTCTTTTTTGTACTTTATACTAAGGGTACAACTTTGCCCTTTAAAGTACAGGTTTGACGTGTAAAAGGTACAAATTACAAGGGTACAAATCAGTACCCACAGTTTAGGGTACAGAACGGTACCTTAGAGGGTACCACCCCAGTGACAAGCCATTGTACCCCTATAGGTACATTTCTGTACTTTAATTTCTGAGTGTGTACCTCTTCTCACCTATACTCTGGTATTCGTCTCCTTTTAATGTTGCGGCTTTTGAGCCGGGTCGTAACATAAGTGGGGGCTCGTCCGGGATTGCTTGGACATTTTTGTGGAGACTGAATATCTGTTTTTTGTATCGCTTTTAAGTAGGTGAGTGAAGGTGTTCACTGTGATTGAGCAGCGTCCCTTTAGTAAGTGTGTTTCAGCTGGGTGGCTGTGCTGCCCTTCCATCGAAGCACTTGTTTGTTGTTTTGCTTTCTTGTTTTAGTATATTGTGTTTGGTGGTTATCCTGGGTGGGGGTACGCTTCAGAGTTTGGTAGGAGACTATATCTCTGGTCTGCTGCCTGCTCTCGAGTTTGCGTTTAAAGTTGCCTTGAGCCCGGTACACCACTGAAGACTAGATAGGTCAAGTTTTGTTTTTAGCGTTTTAGGCTGGGAGTTGCACATAGTAAATCAGTGGCACCAAACTTGGCAAGAGGTTTGAGACCATTCATTAATTATAGTCTTGTGGCTGAGGCAGGTAGGCTGTTTTTAAGTTGGCATGGCATGTACACCGTGTGTGCATCTAATATGTCAGTGTTGATGGATACTAATGACATCTCATGAGGTGAGTGTTTTGTGCTGTGACCTTTAGTGTTGTGGGGAATATGGCTACATTTGTTGGATCACTTGTGAGTGTTGTTGGCCAGGGGATGGCAATAACACTGTGGGGTGCTGAGCCACCCTTGATGTGATCATTGTGTGGCCATAGCTCTCCATTTTGTGATTGGTCACTAGTATGCTTGCTTACTGAACCTTGTGGATTAAAGTAACTTGTTGTGGTATAGGGCCACTTGTATGTGACCATTTGTGTGGTGGAGACAACAGATCACTTGGTTGTGATTATTTGTTGCTACTTTTGGTTTTGGGTTGTAGCAGGTCAGGTAATCATTTTGGGTTTGACTGTTGTGCTGCTTTGTGTTGGTCACATGCTACTTTTTGTGTGTTCAGTGTGGCAACTTCAAATCCTCATGCAGGGGCATCCATGTTTAAAATGCCAACTAAAGAATTGTGAGTATTTAGTTTTGTGTTAGAGCTGGTAATAAAGTGCTCAAGTTTGTGCTTTGGCTCAAGCTTATTTTTGAGGGATCAAGGCTTCAGACAGGCTTTTAATTTGTTTAGGGGTCCTAGAGGAACCCTTTTGAGGGAGGAGGTGTTTTCAACTGGTGCTAATTGGCCACACCTAGTCAGGTGTGGATAAAAGCATACCTGAGGCAAGCTTCCAGGGAGCTCACTTGTCTTTGCCTTGGTGCCACCAGCCATTTTAGCCAACCTGGTATTCCATTCTAAGATAATACCTCTTCTCACCTATACTCTGGTATTCGTCTCCTTTTTTATGTTGCGGCTTTTGAGCCGGGTCGTAACAATGATATCTTTTTGGATATATGGCGCCCTTTAATGGATTACTTACCTGATGATCTGAGGGAAATTATACTGAGAGGGGCAGCCCCACTCCGATGGCAGGTTGGGTTTGTCAGGAGAAATGTGTAAATGCACAGTAGACCCAATTATTTACTATCTATCATACTGTATTAGTTTTATATGTCTCAGACTGCTTTTTGTGTTGTTTTTTTGTTTTGGGTTTTTTGTTTGTTTGTTTGGTTTTTGTTTTTGTTGTTTTTTGTGTATCAAAAAATCCAAATAAAGAGATTTAAAAAAAAAAGAAGATTAATTCTGTGTTAGACTACCCTTTAAATGTGTGGCATCTGGTATCATAACATGGCACACAGACATCTACTTGTGAAGGTTAATGTCTACAGCGGACATCAATGCTCTGGTTCAGTGGTTATAATCCAGTTTGTATAGATACAGTCGACACGGAAACATGTTTTCATTTTTTGAGATGAAAATACTGCATTTTACTCCCACTTTCCACTTTGCTAAAATAATGTAGTCAAACCAGTATAGTTCTTTCCTCAACCTTTTTAACTCTGTTATCTTTCTAGAGTTTCATATTTATTCTTTATTTATGCTACTTACTACAATGTAGCTTGCTATCGCCAGTGTGTGAATGTGTGTGTGAATGGGTGGATGACTGAATGTAGTGTAAAGCGCTTTGGGGTCCTATGGACTAGAAAAGCGCTATACAAATGCAGGCCATTTACCATTTACTTTAGGTATATTTGAGGATATTTACTAAACAAGATATTTGCACCTTGCTTTGCCACTGTGCAGTAGTGTCTGCAGGCTGATGGGGAATAAATGACTTGAATCCATTGTAAAATGATTTTCTATAAATCTATCAAAACTCTAAAAGGGTCGGCAAACTTCCCAAACACACTCTGTACATTCTGCATTTACTGATACGTTCTGAAATGGTTTCTTCAAGCGTTCTCACGGATGGGGATAAGTGGCAGGCTTTTCAAATACAGCGTGAATGGCACTTTCTGATTTCTCCCCCGACTCTCAATAGGAACTTGTAATGTTTGATCTTACCTCAAAAGCCAGATTGCTGCCAGGTTTTGTTGAACAGTGGGAAACTTTGGTATGTTTCTCAGATTGTTTAATGTGTTTGTTTCTTCAGTTTCTGTACTTTTTGTTTGTTTGTTTTTTTTAAACAAGAAATTTACATTGAAAGGAACACTTTGTTTGGACTGGTGTAATCAGTTCCCAAGATCAAGGCCACATGTTATGGAATATTATACAGTAGATGGCCCTGTAATGTCTGAATATCCAGCACATTGCATATAAAGCTGTGTAAGGATGGTGTTGTCTGTCACATGAAATTCTAACAACAGCCACATTAAAGTTTAAAGCTGTATATGTGATTTGTTTGTGTTTATCATCTCTCCCCCAGACTGCACTTGGTATTTCCAATAGTTTGGAGCCAAACTGGCAAAGCAGACTCCTTTCATGGTCACGTTGTTGGGGGAATGCACCAAGTGTGATGAGAGAAGGGAAGATTTGGGAGATGGATTTATTTTAAGAATTTTAGGAATCACTACAGTTGTCTTTTGGATAAGAGATAAAGCACTGCAATATGTTCATTTTGTGTGCAATTGTTAATTTCCTGCAGTTGGATGAGTTACTGTTTCAGCTCCTCTCATTGAGTGAGGCAGTTTTGTTGAAAAGGCGACAAAGCTGGACTGCTGGGGCAAAGTGGGGATGGTTGAGTTAACACTGCAATTATTTTTCATTTTTGTTTATTTATTTATTTTTGTTGCTTCAGTTTTTTCTCTATTTTAATCAGTGCACTGAAAATATACTGTACTAATCCACAAAAGCCTGGACTCTTGAACAGTTTAAAAGTCTGTCATTTCAGACTTTCACACAAATGAATAGTGATTGGATGATTTGTGAAAATAATGGAAGTTTACAGGTGAAACTTGCCTCTTATGACAGAATGTTAAAAACATTGTTATAAAATTGTGTAACAGGCTTATTTGGTTCATTCAGTTATTTGCACATGGCCTGGATCAAAACCATTAAACTACGAATATACAAATCATAGAAGTCCTTGGGGTGAAACAGAAAGGTAACACCACACATTAGAGTTTTTGTAATTTCCATGTTTTGATTTCCTTGGAATAATAGCCTGAAACTGATGACTTTCTCTGCCTCTAACGCTTCTCTCTTTGTGCATCTCATTACAAAATGCAGCACATTTTACATCCTAGTGATATCTATTTTCCTTCTCTCCTCACATATTTTGCACTTCTGAGAAGGAACACCCTAAAATACAGGGTGGGCCATTTAAATGGATACACCGTAATAACATGGGAATGGTTGGTGATATTAAAGTCCTGTTTGTGGCACATTAGTATATGTGAGGGGGCAAACTCCTCAAGATGGGTGGTGACCATGGTGGCCATTTAGCAGTCGGCCATCTTGGATACAACTTGCATTGAAATCTGCTGCAATGACCCAGTTACTGCGTTCACCAGATATCAACACAATTTCGATCCGCTCCTCATGTGTTAACCTCTTCGACATGTCAATGGCTGTGAACAAAGAGTAACTTGTAAATAACTCATGAAAGAATAAAGTTACGTTGAAACCAAGCACACCATTGTTTTCTTGTGACATTACCAATAAGTTTGATGTGTCACATGGCCCTCTTCCTATTGAAAAAAACAAAAGTTGTATCCAAGATGGCCGACTTCTAAATGGCCACCATGGTCACCACCCATCTTGAGGAGTTTACCCCTCACATATACTAATGTGCCACAAACAGGACTTTAATATCACCAACCATTCCCATTTTATTACGGTGTATCCATATAAATGGCCCACCCTGTACATCCTCTAATCTCTCCATGTAGCCCTGTGCATGGCCTCTACTGTGTTCATAAAACAAAGCACCACAGTAGGAAGGGGAGCAAGGTTAAATGCTCATTTGATCAGTGGAGCAACTGGATGCTGATCTCAAGGGACGCGCATGCACACACATTAATTTCTATAAATGCAGACCTGTTAAAGGCATTATACTAAATCAAGTAAGACTTTGAGTTCTCTTTCATCTGTCAGATTGATACAGCTTATTTTTTCAAAAATGGGATCACCATTTCTCCATAGTGCAACTCATTTGATTGCAGACGAACCTTTTGAACTAATCAATACAGCACTGATTGTCTGTAGAAAGCACTCAGAGTGAATTGATTATATGGTGACATTGGGATTGACTTCTGCAGAATATGCATGGAAGTGTTTTTTAGCCATGCGCATGGTGAGGCTTAAAAGGAAGGCTAATGCTGGCCAATCACTTGGTCAATCAGTTTGTTCCAGAGAGCGGAGTGAAATGTCTCTGATAATTTCTATTGACTTCCCTGACGTTTTCGTTTTGCTTTTAATGTCTCCAAAAGGGTTTGACAGTTTCTGATAAATTTGGCACAGGAGTTGATTCCTAGAGGAAAAATCCTTTTGACTTTGGTGATCCCTTGACTTTTTCATCTAGCCCTACAAACATGCCAAACATTTACATATCCTTTTAAATATCAGATGGACTGCTGTGAAAACTAGGCTGCGTCAAAGTATAGCCTCAAAAAACAGCAAGCGTGGCTCAGTGCCTGTCAGTGCTGTTATCTTCTCTTTCATCTTCTTATTTTATTCCTCACTGACCTGGATTTCAATGCAACATTTAAATGTTTCATGTTTAGAACGTTTTATAACAGCTTTCCTGCTACTCCATGAAAACAGGAAAAAGGGGACCCATTGAATGCCTCTCAAGCTATACTATGAAATAGTAGAGTGAAATTGCCCCATTAATATCCTCTCATTTGTTTGTGGTAGTTTCATATGATTAAGCCTAAATTACACTGCAGTGGTTATTGCATCTGCCCAGATTCTTTTTTTCAAAACATACCAAACAAACAGAACGAGGGTAAAAAATAATTCACAAACCACAGTGGTGCTATATATACAGCAGTTGTTTTGTTTGCTCTCAATTTCGACAGCCCTATTAAAGATTAATATCTGTCTGTACATGCTCCGGATAGCTTTTCTTTACATTCTTTAATTCTCACTCGCTTTTGCAACTTTGTACTTTTGTGTTGCTCGAAGCAACAACTCCACCTCATTGTCAGTCCATTTCAAGACGGTCCCTTTCCTCGACATTTTGCCCCGACGTTTCCGGAAAGTAAATAAACAGCTGACAGAAATCATGCAGGTCGAATTGTCTTACGTTTCACGCGTGCGCAATACAGGAACGTAAGCGTTTTCTGTCTTTTCAGTGTGGATGAACAACTGTTCAGAAATGATTGAAAACGATAGTGTGGATGCAGAGGGCCCAGGGCCTTCTTATTGTGAGGTGACACCACCGTGCTGCCCATAGCAGTGTACGGTTTATAGGATAATGCTAACGAGATCAGAACTTGTGTTTACAAGATTGTATTTGTAATATCTAATTAAGAATGCAATATTATTTGTCTCTCACTTTAAGACAAAGATGCAGTCTAATATAATGATGCAAATGGTTGAATGCTGTTCTAACGTGCCAGAACTAAAACCCCTTTCACTTGAGTATCATTCAGCCAGGTGTGGCATTTAACATTTTATGTCTTTTACCCACATCTCTGAAAATCTCTCGACACATCGGTGGCTCCCCCTGCCCCACTTACTAAGATGAACAAAACACTTTGGAAGGTTGTGAGTCAAGAAGTTTGTGAAAATGACTCACTGCTGTAACGGTTCAGATTTGTGAGTGATGCAATGACTGATGGTCAGCCTAGGGCTGATTTTTTTTTGTCAGAGATTTGTTTCATAGCAATGAGTTTCCAGCAGGATCTCATGGACAGCAGCCATAGTGCCTAATTGCAGTTCAACAAGAGGAAATAGGAAGCTGCAGAACAGTCTGATGTGGATGATCAGGCATGAGTTTGACATTTTATGCTTTATAAAATTCCAGTTCAAACACGCACGATTTCATAAAAATTGGATGAATAGTTTAGGGAGATTGGTCTCCTGAAAATCAGCATCTACCTCTTTTTTTCTGGGATTTTGGCCAGTATTAAGGTGTTGAAGTGGATTTTAACTCATTTGGTCTGTGACCTAGTAACAAATCAGGAAAACTAGAGGCAGCCAACTTTTTTTTAAATATCATTTCCAGTTTCAGTGACCCAACATTAACCAAATCTAGCTTAATTTGTGTCAGAAGCATTTTAGAAAAGCACATTCCTTTGGCTAAACCAGTACGGTTGAATGTTCCCATGACGACTGAGGGAGACCTAAAAATAATAAGCTGAGGACTCTTGAGGACAGTGCATTTAATGATGTTTGAAGTGCAGTATGAGGAGGATAAGGTGAGAGATGATGGCAAATCAACAGTTAGGTGTGGGTACCAAGGAACAAGGTCTATTATGATTTGAAGAGAGAAAATGAAGTGGGACAAAGTGGATGGCTTTGAACATTAATAGCTGTTGGATAGACGAAAGCAGGATGGATGTGGGATGGGTGGATTTTGCCTTGAAAGGGAGTACAGGCTATTAGAATGGAATGATGACATTAGGAACATACACATAATGAGAGGAAAATCTAAGGAGAATACCCTTGAGGCTCAATTTACTATAATCCTTATCCGTAAAGCTACAGGGCTGTAGATGGTAAAGGGGTATAGACAGTAAGATGAAAACATGCACAATTTAATCTAAATGGAGGGTCTCAGATGCCAAGTACTTAACAGTGCCAGTCAATGCTCATCTTATGTGTTTTATGCCTGTCTCCATGATAATAATCAGATCTGTTTGCCACTGGCTTTGGTTAAATGAGCCTCTAAACCTTACTGGCCAAAACAATTTTTTTATTTTAGAAACTGGGATTCAGAAGAATACGTCACTGGATTTATGTTTTGCCAGATTGTGGGATGACAAGTGGAAAGTACTTACTTTGATGATGTGAATGAGCTCCATTTCCAGTTTCCATTGCACTTTTCAGTGTCACTACTGCTTGGAGATTATTCCATAAATTTTCCATGCAGACTATGGTCGACTTTTGAAATCTGCTAGTAACCAAAGCAACTGCATGGAAGTTTTCTGAGCAGGATATAGCTCTTTCCAGAGGTATACAGTGTATACAGTGCGACCGCTAGCAACCTCGAGAAAACACTGGCCAACCAGTCAAGGAATACACATTTTTCCCAAGCAAACTGAGCTATCAGCATCAACCTCAAGTAACCAGTCACCAAAAATGTGTAGGGGAATACACCTCTTTTCTTTTTCTTTTTTTCCAAGTGGCAGGTGGTTGTCATATTAACCAAGTGGTCTCTAGGTATGTGTGACTAGAGGCTTAGATAGACTTACCAATAACGTTACATTTTTTCAGTCCATGCTACAGAGCAACTCTCACAGTACTTGTCAGGACATTGTATCCCAAATCATTCTGATATTCATTGTTACTTTCTAAAATTTATGTTCACTGCGAACATGACTCAGCCCATCTCAGCAGGGTAAACTGTAATCACTGATTGCAGAATTGATTATGGTGCATCCACATATTATAAAGAGAGTCAAGCCCCTATTGTGTCTATAAAATAGACCTTAATGATGAGAGCACAGATTAAGCTACTTTGTGTTGTCTCCTTTTTTGTTTGTCATTGGTTAAATGGAAGAAAAAGTTATTAATGCTCTCTTTTGCAAGGTATTATAGCCCTTCAAGATTCGGGCAAATCAACATTCATTCTGGTGCTGTGTAAAGCATTTATTCTTTCCACCTATTTTTTCTTCCATTCAGTGTATATTAAAGTTCAACCTGCAATATAAATATAGACAGAAATTAGTAGGCTATATCTTACACTACAGCCTGTATACTAATTGTATTCCAGACTGTAAATATTTTAACACTTTAAAAAAGATTCACTCTTATGACAACTAAGACTTCAGGATAAACATTAACCTAAGATCAAAGCTTTTTAAATTCTCTTTTTCATGGATGCCTGGACATTGTGCTTCGTTGCTTCTATGCATGGAAGAATGGCTACATTGATCATTTTACTGGATTTACAATCATTTGCACTGCTGTTATTTCTTAATGGTTCCATGCTCAGTTCAAAAGTCTCCATCTGTTATGGTATGGGAGGGCATTACTGCTTATAGATTTGGCAGCTTACACATCTGGAAAGTCACCAACAATAATGAAAGGTATGTATAAGTGTTATAGCAACATAAGCTGCCATCCAGACATCCTTTTCAGGGAAGACCTTGCATATTTCAACAAGACAGGGTCAAACACCATACCACTGCTAATTAAAAGAGTTTGGGCAAGATTCTGACCTCCTCGCAGTGTGAATGTATGTGGATATTAGATAGAAAGTACTTATGCGTAGAAAAAAGTGTTTGCATGAATTTGTGTGAGGCATGTTGTATAAAGAAATTTGAGTGGTTAAGCAGAATATAAAATACCTATATAAGAATCAGTCCATTTACCAAACAAAGATCAAAAAATGAAAAACATAACAAGGAGAACTGAGGCCTGTTGAGTAGCTGAATCCTATCAGACAAGAATAGGAAACATTGTTCTCCTGAAAGTCCAGCAACTGGTCTCCGCAGTTCCCAGAGATTTCTAGACTGTTGTTAAAAGAAAGGCGGATGCTACACTTTTTTTTAGATGTGTTGTTGTCATCAAATTCAAAATGATCTTTTTCTTTAAATGGTACATTTTATCAGTTTAAACATTTGATATGCTTTTTTGACATATTGTCAAAATTGCACCTGGAGATAAAGACATTAGGGTCCAGAACAAGCAGACTACGAGTCACCAAAACCATTATGAAACATTCTCTGGAGACCATGAATGTCAGTCCAAATACTTCTGGAAAGTGATTGCTGTGTGTTACATAGATGTGTTGTGTAACATTATTAAGGCCTGAGGGAGTGAAGGTGAAAGTGGGCTTAACATACAGTTCACTCAGTTTCTTTAAAACAAGGTAAAAAGAGAAACCAAGAGAAAGTAAAAATAACATCATCTTGATTTTTAAGTAATAGTAAATGGACTGGTTCTTACATAGCACTTTTCCCCGCTGTCTGAGGATTTGAAGCTCTGTGTACAACTTACCCATTCAGGCTCATTCATACATGCACTTTTTTACAGCCAACCTTCCGATTAGTAGAGAACTTATAACTTGCTCTACCTCCTGAGCTACGGCCAGAGCGTTGTAGTCTTTTCACAATTCTCCCTTGAACAAAGTGGTCTTGAGCAATAGTTCTCCAGGCTTTCTTAAGGTCCTTTTTCTTTGTACATTGGCTGCCATTTTCAGAGGATTGTTTCTTTTTGTTTGTTTATTAAGCCACTTAACTCTGACCTATGAGTCATGAGTCATAAAAAGGCACCAAACTCAAGAATGAACCAGTGTTACACAGAACTGGAAACTTAGCAAAGAAAAAACACAGTTTGTCTCCATTTATCAAAGATAAAACAGTTTGACAAGCATAACACATTGTTTTTGCTCCAACAAGATGATTCCAAGAAGTGCTATTAGCCAAAAACTTATCATATCCCAGCATGGTGTTCAGTGTGTCATTTGAACAAAATTGAGGAACTCGATAAGTGGAGGTCCAAAGAAGAAGTGCCAGGCCTAAAAACTAGTAGATATATATATATGTGAAAGCAGCATCAATGGAAGAGTAGCTGTTAAGAAGGGACCCAAACCAGGAAAGAAGGCTGAGGTATGCAAAAATGCACAAGAGCATTTTTGGCATAAAACATTGCATGCAAACATGGCATAGAACATTATCAGCCATTGATTGGTCACCTCAGAGCATGAACCTCAACATTATTTAAGCAGAGTGGGATCATCTTGACTGAGTAGACATTCAAAGGCTGCTAACACCCCAAGAAGAGGTTTGAAACGACCTTCAGTAAGCCTGGAGAGCTATTCCTTAAGACTACTTAAAAAAATGTTGAAAAATATTTTTCCAGTGTGTTAGAATTGTACAAATCTTGTTTTACCTTGTGTACACAATTTACTTTGTCCCTTTCTGGCATATTTGTCACACTTTCAGATCATCAAATAGATTTTAATATTAGAGACAGATAACTCGAGTAGATACAAAAAGCCATTTTTAAATGATGATTTAAAATTCTATCTGAACTTGTGAAAAATTATTGTCTGTCTTTATTAGCTCATGAATTAACTAAGTACAGTTAAAAAAAAATCAGTTTCACTACTGACAGCCAGGCCTGATTGCTGTCAGACTTATTGATTGAAGAAATCACCTAAACAGTTAAAGACATCATACAGCAGGATGGCAGTAGATAAAAAACTTCACCCCATCTAAAAGTAGTTAGTAATCGATAAGCTCCTGCATGATTTGGACTATGTGATGCTGAAAAGTAATGATCCTGACATTAAACCCCAAACCACTGAGATCTTAGTACTTAATGAAGTACTTGTGATACCATTGGCCTTTAGGCTAGAGTTGCTGTAGTGCACTCTACACATAAATAGCATAATAACAACGGATCCCATAACCTTCTGCTGTAAACAAAAGAAGGAACAATGATCTTTGTAACTAAACTTTGTAAACTAAAAGCAGTATTGAATCATTTTTTTAGCAACTGAATATGAAAGTTGCATGAACAATAGTATGAACACCATTATGCACGATTTCACAATCAGTGTGTTCTTTTTAAGTGGCTATGTTGAGAAGCTCGTGAAGTGATTTTTAGTATGACAATCAAAGAAAATTCATGTTTTTAGAGCATCAGTTAGATACATTACAGCAAACTCAGTTAATGATTACATTGATTATATTCTTTGTTAATTATTTTACCCCTTTCATTAATCAGTACTATTTGTTTGAGAAGTAGAATTTATAAATGTAGCTTGAAATAAAACTCTGTATCAACAGAGTAAAAACTTTCATGTCTCTGTGCTAAAAATAGCTATAAGCTATAACTATTATCCACTTAGCTCATCACTCAAAAGAATGTAAGGATATGACAAATAGTCTAAATGTGAAAAAATAAATGAATGCGAGTTAAATGGATAAATGTGAATTTATAAATATATGTGTGTGTTTTTAATTCAAGTTCTTTGCCACTAAGGTGTAGCTAACTGTAGTTTGTACTTTAAGTGTGGAAATAATTTATAATAGTTAGTAATTCTCTTTATAACACCAGTCATCTTATGCACAAGTTTGTAAATAGGTTGATTGTACATGTCCGTAGTTTGATTTCTTGCCTTTTTCTTCATTTTGTCAAAACTATTCTCAAGTCACTTCCACCTATTTAATATATTATATAGTGGTTGTTAGAGCCCAATCACAATAGGATTTTTAAGACTGATGCTGATATCAGCTGATAGTTCTTTCTTTCAGAACTTATATATAAAGATAGTCCCCTAACGTTTGTTATGAGTACTTAGTTTTTACTTACGCTGTCTAACTCAGATCAGCTAGTTGTGTTTTTGTGTGTTTCAAACACATGTTCTGGAAATTTGTAGGGGGCCTTCTGGTGGACAAACTACACAACATCAACATGGTTGAAGAGTTCTTCCATGTTTTCTTTACTTTTTACATTTTAATTTTTCGCCCATTATAAATGCAGATACTAATACATTTCAAAACAGCTAATATTGGACTATTTGTTAGGCTTCAGTGGATGTAAGATAAATAGTGGTGAACAGAGTTTGAAATGTAATTGGTTGACCGTGCTTGAATTCTCATTCACATAACAAATGCAAAGATTGTGCACCTGAGGCTTGATATCTGTGTGCAGCAAAAGCGTTTCTACTCATTGCACTTTGACTTTGGATTGCTGCTGTAATATTTAGATAGCTCACTGGGCTTAATTTAATTGGCACAAAACTATATAATGTTCTCCAGATTGCAAAATTGCATTCTTTTTACTCAGGGAATGGAAATTGAATGTGATGAAACCTAGTGTTGAAGATGAAAAAAGAAAAATGTCTGGTGTGATTATGGCTTATGCTGCTGGTGCAACTAGGCGTGAGGTCAAATTGTCAAAATGAGCCAAGCCTCTAAGAAGTTTCCAAGTTAACAGAGGAGCAAACGAAAAGGTCCTACTTTTTGAGTTATCACTAGAACCAGTTGCTTTTGCTTAGCAACCAGATTGCTTAAAACTACCAGTTATAATTGGAAAGCAATTGAAGTGGAACAGCAGAGAAAGGGAGCTTCTTTTGTAATCAGCAATCAGGCTGCTGCTGGTATAATCATACACATTTAAAACCAGTGCCCCCATTAAGTTCAGTGCCGTGGCCCCTGTAATCAGTTTCACTGGCAAAACCCTTCTTCTCATTAAGTTTTTCCAGTTAGAAGAAGAGGAAAAAACTTCAGTCATACATGTGAGTGTATCAAATTGGTCATTCTTCTTCAACCAAGAAGTCAGCCAATCATTTGCATTTTATAGGGTAACTAAAAGAAAATTCTAACATTACAATAAAAAGTTGCTGAAATGTTGCTGCCTTTTAACATTTTGAGGTCTAAGTCATCACTGGTGTTAAATCCTGATTCTAACCCTTCCCTTAGGGCTGGGATTAGTATGGAGGTCTTTGATAAACATCATCAGGATCCAACATGGCTAAAAACATGGTGTGAGTTTGGAAATGATCAGTTAGATCATGTAAAGAAGGCCTGATTGCATTAATGAATGCTGTAGATCTGCTCTTCTTCTTTTTTAAGGGTTTCTTTGGCTGTTTTTGTAATGAGGTTATTGTACTGTATTACCACTGAAATAACTTTAATTTCATTAAATGCCATATTGTTCAACTGGATTTTTAGTTTGGTTCAATTTCTCACTAGGTTTCTTTCTGGCTTCTTTTTAAACCGTAGACATAATTTTTTACTGTCATGGGCACAAAGAAATGCAATTTATATTCTTTTAAATTGAGCTTTCTTTTTATATCCTCATAACTTTGTTCCCTCTCCATGGTGCTGCTGACTGGGTATTCAGTTTGAAAGCTGCTGCACTCAGAATAAATGGCATTTCTGTCATGAAAGCTTTAAAAGTAAGTGCAGGTAGTTTTTGACTGCCAATCTGAAAGTGGCAAGAAATCACATTTAGGCAAATGGATAAAATAACGTGTTTGAGTGTGTCAGACAGGTTATAGTGTAGATGGAAAATAGAATGGGATCTTTTTGATGAGTAAGAAATGATGATCATTTGTCACTTTCAGTCACTTGATTGCTGCAAAGCTCGGATAGTTCAACACAAATAAGACAAAACCTTTTATCTCCCAGGATTCTAGTCAACTTTGGCATTGTTATGCTTGATAAGCACCTCTACATAACTTCAACAGGGGTCTCCAAGACAAAAAAAAGTGCTTCGGCAACTTTTCAGTGATGCACAATAGAAGCTGAATATGTGTTGTGTACACACACATTAAGCTTGAAAAGCTGCACTGCTGTGTGCTGCTCTCTCTGTCTGGACTTTGACAGCTTATACAAACAGACTAAGGTACTGAATACTGGACAATTACACACAGTGACAATGGCAGCACACATATCCACACATGCACCAATAAAACTTGGGGAACTTCAAAAGAATTCAATTGCAGTTTTAAGTGCTGTTAACATTGATGTTCACTGTTAATTATTATGCACCATTTGTTACTGAAGATCTTCAGACTGGAGTGTTGTGTCTTGATGTTATGAATGATCAGAGAAATGCTTCAAATAGGCAATTCAGGTGACCTGAAAGAATTTGAAAAGATCAGTGTCGCTGCCAACAGAGTTTCATCTGCCATGCTGCGACAGAAAAGAAGCAATAAAATGAAACCAACTAAAAAATCTCCATAAGATAAATCTGATATTAATAAATGATAGTTTCTATAGGTCACACTGTTTTGGATTTTATAAAACAGCTCTTGGGATTGAAGATTTTTAATGGAAAAATTTTGATTGATAGTTTTGTTTTATAACTTTCTATCTGCCAAGTTTAAATTTATGTCTTGATTGGCTTACACGGACAGCTTTACAGTACTGTGCAAAAGTCCTGTCATCCATTATTTCTTTAAAATGGAAAATTGGTGCATTGATTTATTAAAAACATACAAACATGATACAGGTTGTGGGAAACGAGCATTTGTACAATTCTGGTGAGTTGAAAGTCAATATTTGGCATCATCATCTTTATTTAGCATAGCCTGAACTGTCTTGGGCAAGCTTTCTTTTAATTTCTTTATGCAGTATTCAGGAATAGCTCTCCAGACTTCTTGAAGGATGTTGGCTGCCTTTTTTGCCATTCTCTGTCAAGATGATCTTACACTGCTTCAATAATGCTGAGGTTGTGGCTCTGGGGGCATCGCTCTATGACTGAAAGTGTTCCATTATGTGTGTTTTTCTAAAAAAAATGTTATCTAGGTATGGTTTTATCAGTTGGTGTATTGGCGTTGTTGATATGCCGATCAATTTTAACACTGTCTGAAATGCAGCTCCAAACTCTGATAGAACTTCACTGTGTTTTACAGATAGCTGTAGACACTCACTGTTGTACCCATTACATATTGACAATGATTTGAACCAAAAATGTCAAATTTAGAGTCATCACTCCATAACACCTGTTGCCACCGATTTTTCACCCCAGTCATCATGTTTGGCATACCTCAGTCTTTTCTCCCCATTTCTCTTTCTTAAGAATGCTTCTTGGAAGTCACCCTTCCACTCACAGCATTTCTGATAAGGCTTCAATGAACAGTAGATGGATCAACTGCGTTTCCTTTTGGACATTTGTTGCTTAAATATGCAGAGTTTTTGATAAGTAGTTTTTTTTGCCTGTCATCCTATGTTTAACATATTGTAACAATTTAACAGTTGGTTATTTGCTAAATCGTCAGTTACAAATATACACAACACTAGTTCATCCCTTGAGTTGAGTGCAAGGATTTACTGTTGCAAGGACTGGACTGAAAATGAGTGAAAAAGCAGCCAAAATCCAAAGAACTTTGAAAGCACTTCTGAACACCTGAAGAACTATCGCTTAAGACCACTAAAAAAAAAAAAGCTTACAATAACGTTTGGCTCCTGTGAAAAACCTTAAGAAAAAAGTCCAGACCTCAACATTAGTGAAGCAGTGTAGGATCATCTTGACAGAGAACGGGACCAAAGACAGTCAGCATCCAACAGAGCTTTGAAAGTCCTTCAAGAAGCCTGGAGAACTATTCCTGAAGACTACTTCAGGAAATGACAAGAAAACTTGCCTCGGAGTGTTCAGGCTGTGTTGAAGGATTGAATTGCCCTATATAATTTATTTCCATGGATTTCCACGTAGTATATGTTTATCATGTCCAAAGACATGCAGTTTGTGGGGATAGGTTAATTGGATAATCCAAATTGCCACTAGGTGCGAATGAATGTGAGTGCGAATGGTTGTCTGTCCCTGTGTGTTGGCCCTGTGACAGACTGGCGACCTGTCCAGGGTGTACCCCGCCTTTCGCCCTATGACAGCTGGGATAGGCTCCAGCGCCCCCCGCGACCCTGAAAAGGATAAGCGGAAGCGAATGGATGGATGGATGGATATGTTTATCATTTCATCATTTCCATTTTCCTAACAAAATATAAAGAATTGAGGGGTGACTCATGACTTTACAGCACTATAGGGCATCCTCCATCCTTTTCCCTCTAACCTGACAGCATTTTTGGACTGAAACCAAAAGTACACAAAAATCCAAGCTTCATATTCTTCTTCTTTTTTTAAATTTCCTCTTTGCCCTCTTTTTCTGTGTATTTCAGGTAATGCTGGCTGCTTCCTATTGGTCACTGCTGGCCCCAGCCATCGACATGGCGGAGGATACTGGGAAGTACGGCTCATTTGCTTTCGTGCCTGTGGCTGTAGGATTTACACTGGGGGCCGCGTTTGTTTACTTCGCTGACCTTGCCATGCCCTTCCTGGTAGGAACTCTGACACATACAGTATTCTATGTTTCCTGGAGAGCACAAAAAATAATCTTGTGGTGATGTGAATGTAGCAGGTGCTGATCAATTCTTAATGTCTGCTTATATGTATTCACGGTCACTTTTCAAAGACTTATCACCACGCACGGGAGCAAGCTATTGATAATTCATGAGGGAAAGAAGAAGAAATGGAGGACATACTGTGGTGTGAATGTGAAGAATTGAGTTCCATGCAGAAATAAACAGAAATACCCACTTAACCTAGATAGGGCATATCTGAATTTGAAACCTTGAGGACTAGGTCAGTGAGGTTAATACAGATGAAATTTCTACAAGGGGCATAGAGTAGCATGGCAGTTTTCTTATAATTAAAGTATTGAAATTTAGTACATGCATACAGATATTCTATGATACAATAGCAGAGAACAGAGCTTTCTACTCACGAAAAAGTTGAATCTTGGCACAGATTTGCCACCCATATTCCTTTGAGAGGTCTGCAGAAATGCCTAATGTTACCTGAGGCAACACATACTTGTTAAAAGGACCAAGATTGTGTTTTGTTCCACTTTGCCTGCACTGGTCTTTTGTGTGGTTTAGATAATAGCATAATTGCTGCTGAGAGCAACTGCTGGTTGAAGAATAGAAAACATGACAGAGAAAATGAGTTTGGGCCAAAGCTAGTAGAATGCATCTCGGAGGATTAATCAATATAAAGTTCTTTGTTGCCTGCTTGGGAACTTTTGTAGATGATGGCTTTTGAAATACTTCACTGTTTGCATATTGATACACTTTTTTTTGCCAAAGGCCAGCACACCTGTAAGCCTGATAGACCCAAGAAAAGAGCTTGGGTAACGTAACCATGAAAAACAAATCAAAGCAATATCATGGAACTGGTTCCATTAATGGAGACATTACCCTGACATCTATTACAGTTTCTTTCAGACTATGTTATTTGCATGCTTTTTTCCATAGACAATCAAATTATAAGCTTATTTTTTCTCTTTTTTTCTACTTCTTTCAATGGTATATAAATGACTGACACCTCAGTCAAAACAAACTTTAAGCTAACTTTTTAGCTCACTTTTAGGCTTAATAAAACTCTAAATGGGTAAATATAGAAATGGGTGATTTTAAAATGGGAGCTTAAATCATTTTTGGAGCTAGCATCAAGTTGTCATTAAAGGAATTGGATTTTTTGGAGCTTTCAATACTGGGAGTGCACTGAGCATAGATAGAGGAGGTAGATAAAGAAGAGATGCACACCAATCAGCCACAACATTAAACCACTGACCTGTGAAGTGAATGATATTGATCATCTCGTTAAAAGCCAGTGTTCTGCTTGACAGCTTCGGGTTCTGGCATTCAAGTGATTATCGCTTTGACATGTACAGCCCACCTAAACATTGGCAAGCACTATCCCGCGTTGGATCGACTCCCCCAGATGGCAGTGGCCCCACCCGCGGCAGATCCCATCATGCTTAAAACTGCTGGAGAACAACTCGAGAAACATGGCAAAGGTGTTGACCCAGCCTAATAACTGCCCAGATTGCAGCTTGAATGAGTGTCAGCAAGACATTTGGAAACAGACTTGATCCACTTGGCTATTGTCTTTATGCTTTAGTCTTCTTTTAGTCTTCGTCCCAAGAAGAATAGATTCACAGAATAAGTTAGATTCACACGAGTGCGATGTTTAGGACAGGAAAAGGTGTTCAAATAACTTCAGTCCAACAGATTTATAATGATGGAAAGCTTAATTCTGTAGCTGGTTTGTCATTTATTACTTTGTCAACTCAGCCTGTTTCTCATCTTTCTTTAAAAGAAACAGAGAGAATATGAATATGTGTAAAACATTGACAGAGATCTGCAAACCTCTACAAATTACAACAAAGCTGATCTGTACAGCTGGACTTTTATTAACGATCCTTTAACCCTTTCCAAAAACGCCCATGTCTTGTTAATGCAGATTTTTGCAATCTCAAATGATACAAAAAACAGGTCTGAGCCTTCAGATATGCGCCAGCACAGGAATGTGGAGTGACAGTAGTGGAGTGGGGAGATGTGGGATGCGGCCACAACAGTCAGAGCAGCAGAGAACAGCTGTTGCCTTAAGCTCCTGCAGTCACACCAGGACAGAAGCAATCACTTGAATTACATATGAAGGAGTGCATAACGTCGCTGTCATGCACACTCATATAAGATGACACGCACTCGCATAAACACAGCGTTACACACATATCCCTGTGAGGATGACGAACAGTGAAAGCGAGGGTGATGAAAAGCAAAGATTTGGTTGTGCGTCTTTGATCAAATCTACGATGCACATTTGAAAATGTAGAAAACACACAAGGGTTGTATTTTTAGGGTTTGATATTAAGACCATCAGTTAAGTTCAGATTTCATAACCTTCATTCAGTTATCAGCAGAGTTGTGTCATTGTGCAGGATAAAGCTTGACTGTTGTTGCGTGGCATATTTGAACCTCATAATCCGATATTAAAACCTGGCAACTTGATGTGAGGGAAAGGTAATGAAGTTAGGGACCGTCTCAATACTAAGAAATCAGGGAAGAGTAATAGGCTGTATATAAATGATAGACATAGCCTCTGGGTTGGAAAATGGAAGCCACTGTGGAAGCACCTTAAAAGGCTTCAAACCTTCATTCTGTCAAACGGTGGATTGTATAAACGTCTACTGCAAAACAACCCAAAGCTCCCTTGATCTATGGCATCAGTATGTTTTCCTGATGGGTTTTTGTTCTTAAGAGATAGCATACCTTGTGAATGAAAGGCCAATACTATTCTTCGTTTTCAAAGGGAGATCCACCCTCCAGTTTATGCAAAACCACTCAGGCTTCACGAGAGGATTGTGGCCAATTGTCAGCCATCTTTCAGATACAGCCTGCAGAATAAATGAGGGACATTAGAGAACAGTTTTTCTAATTTTCTTGTTTGTGCAAAAAAAAGAAAAAATGCAAATGGTCACAACAGGACAGTAGTATAACAGGGTAGTATAAAAAGGGTTTTTACTTTGAAAATTGAGCAGTTAAATGGCAGATATGACTGGACTTCCTGTTCTCCTCACCTGCTGTGTGCAGACTGACACATTGTCCCATTACTGCTACTGCAACTCCTTTTATTTTAGGATCATTTAACGGTGGTGAACGCTCCCATCCTAAATCAAATGAGATAAATGTTTCTCCTCCTGGAGGAAAAAAAATCATTTCTGTAAGACCAGGACAAAAAGCAATCTACTGCTTGGGAGAAGAGAGAAAAAAGAAACACCTAATGTTATAATTTACTGCCTGTCTTTCACTCCATCACTTCACCTCTTCGCATTTCAGCAGGGGCTAATTGGGCTGCTGACCTTCCTTTCCGTAAGCCACCCATGCAGCAGTTTAATACCTGTACTCCACTGGTAGTCTTAGTAATAGGGCAGGAGATAGCAAGTACAGCAATGGGCAAACAAAAACATTTCTCAGAGCTTCAGCAGGGACATGTTTGTGAAAAGAGTTCAGAGCTGTAAAGACTTTTTAATCTATTGTATTCTCAACACACCATAACACACAGAGTACATTGTAAACTGTAGATAGCTATCAACTAGACAACTCTTTTATGCGCTTGGAAACAACATGAAATACATCCTGGTGTTCTCCCAAGAACACTTTCATAATCTGGTCCAATTTCCTGCTGTAAGACTTATGATACATATATGTGTTCTGAGGTGGGCTCATCAAACTCTTGACAACTTTACAAACCTGCTTGTGGAAATGCAAATCCCAGAGATTTGTTAAAGCTTAAGCTTAATTTAACACTTCCTAATTACCATGTAAGACGACCTGCTGTGCTCGATTTGTGGGCGAGTTTTCTCTACAAACGTGGTCCCTAATTTCACATCATTAAATCCAGGAAATTAGCAGGTGGATACACAGCGTCCCTACCAGTGTTAGTATGAGCGTCAAGGGACCCAAAATAGATAGAAAATGGTTAGTCATAGATAGGGATGGGTACCGGTGTCCGGTGCCATGATGGCACCGGTTCTGACATAAACGGTAGTAACCAGACCGAAAAGCAGCGCACATTTCGGTGCTTTATTTCGGTGCTTTTTTTCCTGAGCTGTGATACACTTCTAGCCAATCGTTTTACGTTTCCGAGGATAGTAGGCGGGGCCAGGTACGTACGTTCTGTTAGAGCAGAGCTACAGATTAAAAATGCCCAAGGCGAAGCGGTCAAAAGTCTGGCTGTACTTCACAGCAAAATATGCAAACTCAGCAGCAACAAGTGCTTTAAGGTGATACTGTGATACTGTCAAAGGAGGTAACACCAAGAATCCGATTAAACAGCTGGCGACGCATAGCGTTTTTTTAAAAGCCGAGAAATGCGCCGTATTTGATAGCTTTCTGCGAGACCTCACACCGTGCACGTCGGGTGGGTTGCCAGTTATCGGACCCGGAGCAACATCCCCCAAAAACCCGAAGAATAGAGTCCTGGCCCCTAGCCCTGCCAGTGTAGCAGAAATGATGAGGATGATGATGCAGCAGCAGCCGTTCTCCTCTGCGTGAGTAGCTTAATGTTCGTGTGTAATTTACGTTGAGTAGGCTAACCACGTTATTACATTAATGCAGGTAAGGTGAACTAGCAAACATCATCATAGCTACATGCGGCTGTCTTCTTGTTTGATGGCAGATACTCCCTTCACGCTGGCCAAAAAGGCTAAAATGACCAAAGAAGAAGTGGAAAACAGTTAAACATGAGAGGTTTTTGGACAAAGTTTGTGTTTTTTCCATTGTTTAAGCACTGCTTCCAGCCAAGAGTGATACCATATATGCCCCATAGCTGCAGAAAAGGCTAACATTGTTATCTTTTTACAAAAACCAGCTGAACATGAGAGGTTTATGGACCAATTTTGTGTTCTCCATTCTTTAAGCACCGGTTCGAGCACCGTTTAAGCACCGGCACCGTTTCAAAAGTACCGATTTGGCACCGGTATCGGATAAAACCTAAACGATACCCATCCCTAGTCATAGAACTATAAATACAAAAAAAAACCTTTTGCTAAAGCAAAGTGCTAGATAATTAGGTGGTGGGCATTCAAAAATCAGACACGGTGAGTGTTATTTCACATTTGAGTGGAATGGAAGACGGTGTTGAACAGCAGCTGTGATGCTGCCTGTTCTTTTTTAACTTCAGGTTTTTTTGTCAAATCTGGTCTATCGGAAAACAGATTAAATAAAAAACCTGAGTGTTGAAACCTTCAGTAAGATCTGGGGGATCATGAATGCAGTGGTTGAGTGGTTGTTTTGGATTAACTTGTCCTCTTAGATGGTGGGGCACTGATAACAAATGGAAAGTTCTTCAGCGTAATCACCCGTGATCAACGTTTGATGAAACGTCTTGATGCTGATGGGACTTGTTTTCCAGAATCCCATTCACAGGGCATGAAGGGTCAACGAGTGGTTTGATGAGTATGAAAATGATGTAACCCATATGCCCTGGCCTTTACACTCATTAGATTAGATGGTGGACAGTTGACAGCAACTTTCCCTTTCAATAAATGAGGGAATATTTTTTGGAAGAATGTTTTCATTGAATCCTTTTTTAAAACTAGAATTTGAAACTATTGAGATTAATAGTCTCTTTTGTGAGTGTCCTTCACCCAGATGGGAAGCAGTATGTAGTGTCATATTAGATGTCATTAACCCTCATAAGACTGGCAACCTGCCCAGGATGTACCCTGGCTTGTACCCTATTGTAGCTGAGAAAGGCTCCAACCCTACGTAACCCTGATAAGAATAAGTGAAAGAGGATGGATGATGGAGAAGAAACTGTAGCTGCCAGAGAAAAGAGCATGCAGGTTCAAACCTAGAATAGTGCAAGTGAGCGTTCATACTGCTTCTTTGCCTTGCTAATTGTGTTTGATAGTCTTAAGTGATGAGGCATTGAGTTGGCAGCATGTGGTGGTCCAGTACCCTAAAACATGTTTTTGAGTCTGTCAAACTGAATATTGTGAAGAGTATTGGTGTAAACTGCTCCGCATGCCTGGACTGTTATGTCTTTAGCAAGTAAAGGTTTGGAGTTTCAGTCTGCAAGTGTTTAAAGCAATGTTTTTTAGCAGTTTCTAGTAGTTAGCTCGACCATCTGTCTTGCTGTTCCTGTTGTTCAATCTTACTGTAAAATGGACAGACTGCAGGATCTTTGAATGTCTTGGCAGTCATTTGTCTTCTGTTGATCTCAGCATACATAGAACCACAAGTGGACTTTTATTACATATCCTTTTTGACTTTTGACAAAATGTAGAAATCAATCAGATTTTCAGTCATTTAAAAGCGACGCAAAGAGCCCCCAAGGATCAATGACTCAGCATGACTCCTCTGATATGCTGTGTAGTCAATGGCTTCAAAAGATGACTAAGAGAGAGGCAAAGATACTGCCTTGTATCAAATTTATATTTTAGTGTCATTTATACTATGTGATAGCCAAACGTTTCCTACATCCAGTGTGTGAAATGATATTTGTGACAGGTAAATTACCGCCAGACCCTTAAGTGTTTTCCAGCTCACTGATTTGCTTCTCTGTCTAGATTTCATAAGTGTTCTTTCCAGCCGCAGCAGACAAGTGAAGAGCTCCATAAAAGCCAGTATATCCAAGAACCCATAGTAAGTCCGTGTTGTATGTATCACCTGTTTGTGGTGCTCAGTAAGAGAGTAGGTCTGTTAATGTAGGTTTGCAATTCACACACAAAATAGTTTGTGATTTAGATATGTCTGTGAAGGTTTCACCTCTCATCCGAGAGAGGTGAAACGTCTTCAAGCAACTTAAAGAAGTCCAGATGCTTTTCTTTGCAAGCTCCTTTGACTACGATGACCTGGATGACTGAGAACCTTCACAGACTTTTGTTTTCTTAAACCGTTACATTTGTCATTTTATTCTTCATGGGCATTTTTATTTCTTATTCTCCAGTTTCATAGTTTCTCCTCAGCTCCCTGAAGCTCTCCTTCATTTTCATTTTATCACATATTCGCACTGCTAGTTCAGCCCCCCTCCAACGACTGGCACCATGGTGACAGTAGTGGAAATGTTGGGCAATAGTAATAGCTTGCAGGAAATCAACTAGGAACCTGTGGGGGGCTATCCGTGTTTGGACAGCTGCTGCTGGCCTGACTTTTACTGGCTCTTCAACAAACACGGAAGCTGAATAAGAAGAACAACTGGGAAAGGGTAAGATGGACACAGAGGGGGGGTTTGGGCTGACAGGGAGAGAACGATGACGGTGATAAGGTACGAGATGGGAACAGGGTGACGATGACACAGAAAAGAAGTGATGTTGGCAGACAGCAGGAAGGACCTCACAGAGCCTTTCAGCTTGGTGATAAAACCAAATGACCAAGACAGCGTGAATCTGTTCCAGTAAGACATTTTTCTTCGCATGCATCTTTGCTTTACACCTCTTCAACTAAAGGAATATGAAGGGCATGAATAATAACTGAGTTTCTTAGAATACATTGTTTTCAGAAGCATGTAATGCAGGTTCAGTGTTTATTCATAAACCCTCTGTGGGTGGATTGTTTTTGTTCCATCAAAAAAGCACGAGCTGGAATAATGAAAGCCATAAACCTCCACACCTGCCAAGTAATTGCTGAGTAATTAGTATTAGATTAAATGAGATGGTGTTATTGTTGCAGATGTCCTGAAGACAACACATCTGCTTTCATTATTTACTGATTTATTTGACATTAAATTTCTTTCTCAGCCCGGACAATCACTGCTACAAGCACAATGCACCAGGTTAAGTGTGTCTGAGCAATGAGTGCAAACCAAAGAGCAACCGGGTCCGCCAGCTTCCTCCCACAGTAGAAAAAAAATCAGTTTTCAGTTAACTGGTGTTTCTAAACTGGATTTACTTGAATGTGAATGCAGGGAGGATGAAATAAATGTATGTGAAATGGTGAAGGTGACTTGTAGTCTAGGAATAAGTCTATCCTATTCCATGTTTTGATTAGGGATTATATACAGCTTTCATTATTCCATCCTTCCAACCATCCCTTGTGAAATAAGAATGCAGAATTGTTTTCTATTCTTTGTAGTAGCAATGACGCAAAATAATGAATACGGCAATGTATCATCCCATTATCCCTTTAGATACCTTATCAATACTCTGGTGGTACTGTTCTTGGTTGTGGTGCCAATTATGAAATACATGAGGACAACTGGAAGTTTATTAATTTGTTGTGAAGAACAAACTCACAAAGGGAAAATGACAGAAAGCTAATCACAGGGCTAATTAGGTGAACTGGCACATTATTAAATTTGAAAAACAATGATATTATGTAACCACGGTGATAAAGCACTACATTACTGTGCAAATATTTATATATTTTTCTAGGAAGCTGGGAAATGTGTGCATCAATTTATTGAAACATGTGCAAACGTACATGGGAATACAGTATCTAAGGCACAAACAGTTCTGTCGAGCTTGAAAGTCTATATTTGGTCACTATGATCCCACAATGCTTCAGTAATGTTGAGGTCTGGGCTCTGGGGAGGCCAGTCCTTGACCAATAGTGTTCTCCTGTGTGTTTTTCTGTCCAGATATGGTTTTACTGCATTGTCTGTGTGTTTAGGATCATTGTCATGTTGATGCCAATCAGACTCTTTCCAGATGGTATTGCATGGTGGATCAGATCCCTGAGATCCCCAACAGCACCGGCTGACACACTGCACACCATGCAGAGATAGGCCAGGTTTTTTGTGTTTGTAATAACTGTTAGTGAATCACATTCTTGTTGCAAAAATATGATTTTATGCCAGGAAAACTGTGTCGTCTTTTGTATTTTTCACAAATTCATCTGAAGAAATGGGAACAATGATATGTTGTTGTGACAGGCTGCTAGTAACACAAAACTGTCTAATGATACAATTTAAAATTGGTTCTTTGCTAAATTGTCTGTGTAGACACAACACTGGTTCACCCCTTGAGTTAGGTGCCTTTTTATGCTTTAATGATTCATAGTGAGTCAGTGTTAATGGACTTAAGAAACAAACAATCAAAAGCCATTCCTCTGCAAATGATCAGGTCCAATAACAGTTGCAAGAAAGCCTAGCTCCTTGAAGGAAACATGTAAAGAAATGAGGTGTGGTTCAAGACTCTTTCACTTTATTGTCTCTGTTTTTTGGGGGGTTATGTCCTCTATTTGAGTCACTCCAATATCATGACGTGTTTATGATTGTCTTGTGGTGGACTATCATGGTAATCGTACTGTGATAATATAACAGTGTTTTACTCTGTGGCCACATTATTTTGATCCAAAGGGTTCATCTCAGTAACATCACCTTACCTTGCACTATTTTTCATGGAAGTCTGACTTTGCTGTGTCGTGTCTAAAATTCTTCCACTTTTTCTCGACTCTGTGTATGAGCCTTGCTCTTCTGCCCTCAGTCTGAAACCAATGTATAGAAACTGACCTGACCTTATGTCAGTAAGAACCTATGATTACAAATCACCTGTTTTTGCTTTCTTCTGAGTTTTATTAGTAGTTGGATAAACACAGAAATGGAAGTCTTGAATTCAGTTCTACTAAAGCTCTTGTCAGTTTTTGTCCATCTTTTGTCCTTTGGTTGAAGACTAAGAGAGAAGAAATGTTATGGGAGCAAGTCATTGCAGGATTACATGGTTTTAGAAAGCAGTGGCACTTGACCTTGAAAGAATTGATGGAGTTTAAGGCAGGATCAAGAGAGCAAGAGTAATAAGAAAAGGAGCAGAGCGTCCCTGTTCCATTGTCACTCATTGGTTTTCAAACTCTCGCATGTGCTTCTCTAACAATACACGTGAAGAGACTCTGATGTGACTCCACACTTGAAGTAACACAGCGCTACTTTCATACCTCCTTGTTCTAACCTGAGCTACCCATCACCATAACAACATATAGCCCTCAGGAATAAAGGAAATGTTGGCCAGAGGTGGGAACATTACACCACACTGTACAGTATATCACCAGAACTCTGTTTGTGTCCACAGCGTTCAGGGGGCACTTAGCCAAGAGGGGAGGATTAACAATGACCAAAGCACAGCAAACACATTTACTGGACTGGGATTTTTAGTCATGGTAACTCAACGTGAAAGTCCCAAACAATAAATCTCTTTAACAGTAAAATAACACCTCACTTTGCACAATAGTTTTAAAACTCTAGCCTTCAACTTGAGTGACTGGGTGAGAGAGTGACATGGATGCACACGAAATACCAACTGATTCAAGCAAATTTCTTCAGTCGGTCACAAGAGTTGTTTGTAGAAAACTGAACCCATGAAACGAACTTTATTGTGGTCGTCAGTCTGCTGACTTTATTATAGGATTCAGTCCATTAAGATGGACTGTGTCTGCACATTTCCATTAAGGAGCCATTAAATAAAAGCATGCTTTTTGCAAATATGAGCCATTCCCTATTCAAATTAGGACGGTTCATTTAAGAAGCATTATCTTCTTTTGGCCTCTCTAATATCACCTACTTGCTTTTCTTCCTCCCACTCAGATGGAGCTGTCAGCAGAACTGATGACTCGTGACCAAGGGCCTTAATAAGTAGAGTGTGTTACTAATACAACCATTTATTGCTGTTAACAGGCCTGAAGGTTTACAGGGTATTCTGTGCTGTTGGTCATGGTGGAGTTAAGAGTGATAATGCCAGGTTAGTACATGTTTTTGGTAGGGCACAAACACAGTAAAAATAAACTGCTGCCACAGTACCACACGGTCTAACAGCAGAAATGTCAGTAAAAACGAACAGTAGGAGGAAATCAATGAATAAAACACCCAGCTGAGCACAGATCGATTAAGGAAAGAACTGCCACTCCTCCATTATCTATTACACCAACCCTCTCACACATTTAGTTCCTGTGAAAAAGCTAATCATCAGAATTGTCTCTGAAAATGGGAATAACAAGAGCCTTGATACTCCATCGGTGAACATGCCAGGAAAATACCTTCAAATGCCTTCAGATATGACTGCGGCAGTGGTGGGGCTTGGCCCTAATAACAGGGTCAGAATCACACAGAGCAGAGATCGTCACGCTTCAGTTCACCTAATTGTTACCGATTTAGATCTAGCAGCGTCTTTTTTTTTTTTCAAGAAGGTAGAGCAGAAAAACTAAAAACGTGTCAGTGTGGAGTATTCCTCTCTGTGAATCGATAGAAAGCAGTAGCACCTAGTCACGGTCAGCTTACCGTGTAGAGTGAAAAAGAAAGACATTATGCCCTCTGAGTGTGTCTTTAATTGGTCAAATACAGTCCAAATCACAGCACTAATGTGTGGTGATTTTGTCAGATAGCGTGTGGTTAACAAATCAGAAACGGGTTGAAGGACTCCCCGGCTGTTGCTGTGATACTAACTGAGGCTTTTTAGCTGAAAGAAGCTCTGAATGACCCAAAACATCGAAACATTTACATCCCGGAGGCTTCACACAGCTGTTTCTACTGACAAGACAAATTCAGCTCATACAAACAACAATAAATCAAGTTCATGTTTATTCCTTTCCTCGTATATATATTTATTCTGTGTTTGTATACTCTCTGGATGGGCCATCACTGACCTGGCACATTATGGGCTTGCTCTGATTCTGTTTACACGCATGACCTCACAAACACTATCCCTGCAAAAGAGGACGTCTATAATAATACGGCCATCTGGAGAAGTTCGAACGGAGCTCTTAGCTCCTTTAACTTTTCCTTGTTTTTTATACCACCCACGTTTGCTGTCAAACACTCCCCTCTGTCGTAGAAGGTCCCCGTCCTGTTCTCGTTCAGGCATCTTGCATCTTTATTAACCATCCGCACAGAAGAGCTTAGCTGGCTGTAGTACATTGTTTTGCATGCATAATGAAATGTAGCTGAAATCTGCCTTCTGCTTGTTCACACTGTACTGCATAATAAAGTAAACATGGCTGTTTGGAGAAATTCTCTCCCTGCTTTTTTTTCTTTTCTTTAAATCCTCTTTAGCTGATTTGTTGAGCTTTGATTAGCAGGGACCGTCTTAACATACCACAGGGAATAATGTGGTTAAGCTGACTTGTGATTTTCTTCTTCTCAGCTGTGGTTATTGACCAGTTTGTCATCGGTCTTTGAGCTCAAATCTCATTTGAGCTGGGTATTAGGATTCTAACATAATTAAATACTGGAGGGAATAATTTGTCAAACAGCCAGCTACTTAGATTGAATATACAAGAATGTATTTACAGATAATAATTTTTCGTGTTCTAGAAAAAATTAAAAAAGGAAAATTCTAACAGAAAAAAACAAAGGAGATATTTTTTATGCAATTTTGAAAAATGGAGAGAAGCAAAGATGATGCATGACGAGATAAACTGCACTTATAATTTTTCAAAAACAAGCAATTAGAATGTCATTTTGTGCTCTATTAAACTTCTCTTGAATGTTTTCCTTTATTTTCTGTCATTTATCATGATTAGGGATGGGTATTGATAAGATTTTCACGATTCCGATTCCATTTTCAATTCTGTTTTAACGATTCGATTCTTTATCGATTCTCTTATCGATTCTTCCCCCACAGCCAAATGGCTTTTAGCTAAGCTTTAGCTTCAGCCAAGTGGAAGCTAAATTGGCTAGTCATTCATATGTATATTAGGTCGTTACCTGGGAATTCTGGAGGGAGGGGAGTGGGGGTGTGTGAATGAGGGGGTGGGGGAGCTGCTAAAAGCTGTGAACTTCCTTTTGTGTTCGTCTTGATGCATTCTCAATCATCCAGGGAAATAAATCTCCAAAAGTCACCAACTTGGAGTGTTTCAGTTTGCCATCTTAGGGAGAAATCAACACACATGGGTGTATGTCCTTTGTTGCTGAGATTTATTGATAAAACAGTACAAAAAACCAACCATTTGTACACATTTTTACAAATAATAATAAAAAGTGAGTGAGTACAATTCAACATTTTCAGCAATCACTCACAATCCTGGCACTGCCATGGTATCTGTAGTCTGCATTTACCACATGTGTATCTTTTGCAGTGAACACATCGCACAGTGGCATGATTGTTCTTGCATTTGTGTTTGACCTGACACGTGGCTCTTTTTCCAGGGCTCGGTGTGGAGGGTTGTGTCCGAAGCAACTGTTCTTTTCTTGCCTTCTTCGCAGCTACATGAGAGTGAGCCAACTCTGTTGCAAGCGCCACCAGGAAGTCCACCCGTCTTTCCTTCGTCCCGGTGCATGCTTGATACAGCACATGTGCATTCAGTGCTGCCATGTCAATCATGTTATAAAACACGGCAACTGGCCAGCGCCGTGTTCCTTTGCGGACAGTGTACTCCCGAACCATCTGGTCCATCACATCCACGCCACACTTTGTTTTGTTGTAAAGGGAGACAGTGTTTGGCTTCCTTTTGGTGGTGTTATCAGTCTGAACCACGCCGTGCATGCTGCTAAGAATATAGACTGTCTTCTTCCGTTTGGCCGCATACGCCGTCAGCGTGGCAGCAGAGGTTGAAAACACCTAAGAAATAAGATAAATTGTTATTTCCATAGCCCTTTTACACACAATGAAACACATAAACATAGAACCACAAAAGACCTGTAACATACCTGAGTGGTGAATTCATTGCGATCTGTCTGTCTAGTGGATTGAGGAATTTCCCTGCGAATCCTGTTGACTGTGCCGAGGATGGTGGTTTTCCGTCTAAGAAGTTTTTGCGCAAGTGAAAGCGATGTGAAAAAATTGTCCGTGGTAACATTTCTGCCCTTGTCTAGGAATGGTTCCATCAGCCTCATTACTACATTTTCAGAAAGTCTCTCCCCAGTGGGACGATTGGGGAGTGTTATTTGTTATTTGTGGCACCAATCAGAGGCACCAATCAGAGCACTGGTACTATTGTACCAAGGGTATATATATGATACAATCTCACTGCACTTAGCCTAATCCTTCATTGCCCTGAAGAATTCTGTGGTGTACGGACCTCCTCTCCAAGGAAAGAAAATGCAGAGAAGACTCACCACTCAGCAGGCCTTGGAAATGATCCTGACGGAAGTCGACCCTTGTGACTCGGATGGAGAAGACCTAGAAGTTCAGCCGGATTCGGACTCAGAGCTGTCTGATCAGTCTTCCAGTTAGTTTCATTTCATGTTATTTCCTTTTTCATTTCAAACAAGTAAGTGGATGTAGTTAGTAAGTAAGATATTTCAGACATTATTCTGATACAGAGGAGGAGATACTGGAATTATAATTAGTATCTATGCATGCATTTGTGATTTTGTTTGACCTTCCCATTTTGCTCACAATTTGAATTTGTTCACACTTAGGGTTGCCAACCGTCCCTTAAAATATGGAATCGTCCCGTATTTCGAAACAAAAGTACACGTCCCGTATTGAGCTAATAAGGGACGCACTTTGTCCCGTAATACAGTGAGAATCAAAAGTAGTCTATAACTTTTAATGGAATTAACGCTTTGTTTGAAAACATAATTCCCAGCCCCTCTCCTGCTTTGTGACCAATGAGCTGACAGCACACTTATGACAATTCGAGTATGACAAGTCAGATTACCGCTCATCTCATTGGTTGAGGAAAGGTCGCTTACGGAGAAAATACCGGAAGACAACCGATGACCACAACAACAAGCATGGCCAACAGGGAAACAAACGCCGACACTGCGGTGCAAGTCTCGGACGGCACACTGTGCCTCCATAAAATGAAGGTTATAACAGAAAATCTGTCGCTCGCTCTCTCTGTCTTTCACTCACACACACACACACACCACCACCATCAACTTTGCTAAATTGCTAATGAAAAACATTGATCAGGCAGCTGTGATTGAGCAGCAGTGTAAATCCAACTATTTTCACGGTTGTTGTGGTCGTGATAATTTTGTGATGCCACATGGAAAAGGCTCGGATGAGCTTTCCAAAGTTCTACAAGTTGTGCCTCCATCGCTTGTGTCCAGATCACACGCTGCACAGCTGTGCTGCAACGTCTTTTTCACCGACGTTTACGTGTTTGCGCGTGAGCAGCTGCGGTGACACCCTCACGAGCGATTGATGATCGGGAGCTGGTCGTGAGGTGTTAATCGCTTCTCGTTACCCCACGTATACTACACGACGCACGATGAAGGCCAAAATCGGGCTGATCACCAAATCGGTCGCACGACTCAAAAATCGGCTCAAAATGGGCCAAAAATCGCACAGTGTGAGCCCAGCATTAGAGCAGCAATGTTTGTTCGCTCAGAGAAAGAAAAAAAAGGCTGCAAAAGTACAGGGAGGAATGGGAAAAGGAAAACACCTGGCTGGAAAAGTGCACTATAAAGCGCACTGCACTGTGTGCCGGCGCACTTTTTCCATAGGCATGCTTCTATTGGTGGGCACATGAAGAACACGAGGGGCATGAAAGCTCGGGGAACCCTTTACCAATTTCTTGTCCACCAGGCCACGGCAGAAGCAGATATGGTATGTAAACACTGGTTTGTTTTTTTTAAACCCTCTGGTTAAGGTTAATATGGGCATGTGCAGTGAATATCAGGGCTATGTGGCCAGAAGTGTGATAATATAATTTATTTTGTGTAATAAACAACTGCAAGGATAGATGATTACAACAAATAGATCACTAATACATAAAAGTAATACATAGATGAATAATGATGATGAGTTATGATGCGTAATCATGGGAACAAGTGGGTTTACAAACAGGAGCAGCTGATTAGCTTTAGAAAAGCTGAAATAATACCTCAACTGAAGCCAACTGTACTAAATGCACTATATGTGCACTGTTACAAGAATGATTTTGTTCTATTGTTTTCTATTAATTTATATAATTTTAAGTTAAGTAGGACAGAGTTCTTTTAAAGAAAGATTTACTTATATTCTCAAAAGTTAAGCATGACAGGCTTCTGTTTAAGAAAGAGACCTGTTTTACTGTGTTAATGTTGTCATTGTGAGCTAAAAATAAATGGCTAAATGATCATTTGTTTCCCATATGGTCATATCACAAAGAATATGCATCTGCTTAAATCAAGTTCAAGTCAAATGGTTAAAAAATAATTTCACACACAAAAAAAGAGCTAGAAAATTCACCACACTGGGAAGGGTGAAGACAACTGGGTTGCCCGGCCCTGGCCACGAGGTGTCCCTTATTTATTTTTCAGGGAGTTGGCAACCCTATTCACACTGTAGATGAGGAGACTGCTTCTCTACCGAAAAAGAGAGCTTGTTTGGGGACTGAGACAGCGAAAGATGGCACAGTGTGGCGTGAAGAACATGTGGGGACCTGTCTCCCTTTCACCCCAATAGAAGCGTACGCTGCAGATGGAGAGCCAACGGCTAAGGCCAGGAGAAGTATCTCGAGTCGCCTTCAGAGCTTCCTGTGTTTCATCACTCTTGACATGCTTCGTAGCATTCAAGAATGGACTATTCAACATGCACAGCAAACGGAGCATGTTCATTGGTTCATGGACCTCCCTGAACTAATGGCATTTATTGCAATTGTGATCTTGCGGGGGGTTTACATGGTGCCATCTGTAAATGACTGCTGGTCAGCAAACCTGGGAAACCCACAGATAATTGGAACTATGGCACAAAACCGCTTCCAAGAAATCATGCAACACCTACGCTTTGATGACAAGTCCACCCGCTGTGATCGAGCAAAGACTGACAAGTTCGCTCCACACCTAGCCCTGGAAAAAGAGCCACGTGTCAGGTCAAACACAAATGCAAGAACAATCATGCCACTGTGCGATGTGTTCACTGCAAAAGATACACATGTGGTAAATGCAGACTACAGATACCATGGCAGTGCCAGGATTGTGAGTGATTGCTGAAAATGTTGAATTGTACTCACTCACTTTTTATTATTATTTGTAAATATGTGTGCAAATGGTTGGTTTTTTGTACTGTTTTTATCAATAAATCTCAGCAACAAAGGACATACACCCATGTGTGTTGATTTCTCCCTAAGATGGCAAACTGAAACACTCCAAGTTGGTGACTTTTGGAGATTTATTTCCCTGGATGATTGAGAATGCATCAAGACGAACACAAAAGGAAGTTCACAGCTTTTAGCAGCTCCCCCACCCCCTCATTCACACACCCCCACTCCCCTCCCTCCAGAATTCCCAGGTAACGACCTAATATACATATGAATGACTAGCCAATTTAGCTTCCACTTGGCTGAAGCTAAAGCTTAGCTAAAAGCCTACCAGCCATTTGGCTGCTCTCGGGTTTTATAGGTAGAAAGGTAGAAGCCTGGGGATGCTAAGGAGAACACTGAGGCCGATTAGCTTAGAACTTTGTTTTATATCTTCTCTTTGAACAAGATAGAAATTTAGGAGTAACATGGCCTTACAAACCCAACAGTGAGATCTTAAGAGATCCAGCCTACGGCTCTTCAATGGGGTGTCACAGCGTCCCCAGGAAAAAAATTGTAAATGTAAAATAATAAAATAAATATTCTTCTGTAGCAATAACAAAGTATAACATAAATTATTCTGTAGCAATTACACAAGAATATCCAGTAATGTCCCTGCCTACAATTAAACACATTCACTTACCTAAAATCGGGGCATCTGCTGTGGCAAATGGGTGCAAGCCTTTGACCACAAACTTAGTCACTGCTCGGTGACATTCGTCTATCCTGGCCTGAAAGGAGATGCTACCGGTAGACTGCAGCGAGAACTGCCAGCATCTGAGCCAGACTCTGTCTCTCTCATCATGGTCACCTAAATGCACAGCAATGGCAGGTTTTGTAATAAGGCAGATCGCGCTAACATAATATGCACTGTTAGTTGATTATTTACCTGCCGCATTAACGGGAGAGGACGTGCAAACGTTACCGCTGCTGCTGGGTTGAGATTCACGAGTCCGGAAGGGAATTAAAAACATGACATTCATTTAAGGTCATTGCGTGTTTTGTGAGCAAATGCTTTTGCATATTTGTAATGTTTCCTCCCTTAAATGAAATATCTACTTTTCAAGTATTGCAAGTTGCCCTGTTGTCATCCGTTCTTGTAAAGTATAATCAAACTTCTGAGCCGCTTAGATACCATGTTTCCTGCCAGGTAAATGACGCTCCACAACGTGGTGACGTCATTCGGGGCGACTGGAATCGATAAGGGAATCGTTTGCAAAAATGGCAAACAATTCCAAGGAATTGAAACAGTGGGAACCGGTTCTCAACAAGAACCGGTTTTCGATACCCATCCCTAATCATGATGGATGTTAAAAGTTTCCAATAATGTGTTCAGCATGTTACATTAGAGTAATATGCTGCCATGATGCAGTCTCTCACCAAACCCATATTAATTTTGTTGCTGAGTAATTTTTTTTATCATTCTTTTCATCAACTAAATAAACAACTGTTGTTATTTTGTATGTGAGAGGCCCGTTACTCGTGTAAAAACTGTGTTGTTCGAAATCTGTGAATATTCGCCCCCAGCAGCCAACGCAATGGGCAGGAGTAAAAGTCCAACAATAAGCATTCAGCATTACAGGTCCACTTTAAAGGTACAGATCAGCAATATACTCTGAAAATCTTGAGGATGATGATTTCGCTGGATTTGCTTTTGCTGTGTTTATTCTTAATTGCCCCTCATCTACAACTGTGACAGATATATTATTTGTGGTTTTCAGTTCAGTACACCTACAGAGCAGCTGAACTCCCCTAACAGCCTACACTTGTAACACGACTTTCATCTAAAACGTTCTCTTAACTGATGATTTGAATTGCTCTATCTTTCTCTTTCCTCTGCTGAAGAGGCGGTTTGAGAGATATTTTCTGGTGGTAAAGTAGATAAATGACCATCTCAATAGCTAAAAAAACAACGAAAATTCAAGTTGGCCAAACTTTCGAGGCCTCTCTCACACACGCCTGGAACCAGTTAGCAACCATCTGGCAGCCACTGGTTACAATAGAAAAATGCATATTCCCCAACTTACTGGCTCATACTGGGCAAAAGATATCGTGAGGATGATGCTATGTAAAGCCTAATGAGCCTCCTTGCAATTGCTTTGATTGCAAGAAGATTGCTACAGTTGCTCTCCAAGAGGTGAAGAAACTTTGACAAGTGCAGTACAAACTGAAAAATAATGTTACCACTTTTTCCGTGCGAGCAGTGGTTGCCAGAAGGTAACTACCCAATCTCTAACCTCCATGTGACTGAGGCCTAACATGGTGTGAAATCTTCGGTTCCTACCCAAGTAGCTTTGCTGCCTCATCTTACTCTAACAGCAATTGAAGTAGTATTAAACTAAGAATCAAAGTTGTTGATCCTTGTGATTGTTAGGTCTTTTTTTGGACTGATTTTTCCTTAAAATATTATCGAGATGGTCGTTTAGTAATTTGGGAAGCTACCTTTTAGCAGAGATCCTAAGCACAACATACAAACCATTCATGCAGCTGGTGTTGCATAGGGGTGTACCTTCCAATTCTTTGCAATAAAAGACCTGTTAGCCAGTTGCTGCTATTATTATTCTTTCATCCAACAAAACACTGGAGAAGATTTAATTTGAAATGGCTGCAGACACTGTTGGTTTTATATAAATCTTGAAAATGACCTGTTAGAATGAAAGGAGTCCCTTTTATACAAAATTGCTAAAAATAAAGGTATATTGCTTTCTGTAATAAAAGCTCCTGTCACCATATGCTGTAGAGGCAATATCTTAACTGAGGATATTCAAAGCAAGTCTGACAACCCTGTGACCAGATTTCACTGCCTGGATTTTTAACATATCTGTTCTCTTTCATCCAGACTGCAATAACCTCCTCCTGTCTCCCATTAGACTGTCAAATGGCTGACACTGGGAGTCATCCACTGTGTTAGATAGGGATGCTAAGAGACACTGCATCTAACTGAATGGCTGTGCCTGGGTTACCATTAAACCAAACTGAGCTTTGATAATGTGGCACATGCCGTTTGATGAGCTCTGTTCTTCACACGGCCTTGTAGCATTATGAGGGTATGCATATTTTACTAGTTTGACCCTGGTGGAAATAAATTCAGAATCTGTGCCGCATTAGTGCCGTCGTCTACACAGCCCTGAACAATTTCCAGTACCTGCATCCTTGTGTGTGTTTATATGTATGTCTGGTGATTGGATCATTTAAACAGTTGGTGCTTCTGGAAACCAGAAAATGTAATACGAGTAAGGGTGCAAACCAGAACAAGATAAAACAAATCGATGCACATTTTCTTGGCTTGTTCCTGGTTTTGGCTGATGTTGTTCTAATAGGAAATAAAGTGGGTTCAGGTTAGTACAGATTTAAATGAGCTTAACTTTTTCCCCCCAGATATGAGATGTGAGCCGATTGCGGCGTCCACCCAGAAAGTGACAAGCAGCAATGCGGCCACCATAGAATATCAGTGACTTTCATTAACTTCAAGTGATGATGGGCAAAATAGCTGCTAGCGATGCGAAGTATATGGGTCCTGAGTTGACCCTTTCCCAACTCCAAGTTGAGCATCCGAATCACCTTTTATGGTCGTGCTCAGTACTTCGTTCATGTCGTCCACTGGCAGGAAAAGTTTCAAATAAATAGAGAGGAGCTAAAACATAGTGGAACAACTCCTGGGCAGCACCAAGGCACACTATATGATAATAGCTGTTATGATAGCTATTTTTAATACCAGACATTATACATTAAGAGGTCAAGAATAAAACCGTGCAACTAGAAGCTAGCATAATTAGGACATTTTAAACATGTTTGGTAAACGTAGCTAACTAACAAACAACTAGGGATGGACATTTTAAGCAAAATTATCATTATTATGTTCACTAAAAACTCCAAGTATTCTGTCTACATTGCACTCTCAGATATGATATACGATACAGTGCATCATTACAGTAGACCTGTGACATGTTAGCTTTACCTGGAGAAGTTTGCATTGGACCTTTTTGACTGCTCTACTTCTCTTTGGCTTTGCATGTTTCTCCTGTTTGTGCAATAGTATCTAATGTCGCTATCACAAATGATCCAGCCACTGGTTGTAATTAACATGCTCACCTTCATGGTGGTTAGCATATAGCTTCTACTTGATTTTCACTGCCACTTCCTCAAGTTAGAGGTGGATTACATTTTACCGCCTGCTGGCATAACAATCGAAAATATCAGAATCTGAATATCGAAAAAGGTGACCATCTCTAAATCTCTTGGACTTTAAGTAATACAAGGAGTTTGATGTCTCCTGTGTCGTCATGCTCACTCACAATTGTATGTCGTGATCTTTCACTTATTAATTAATTATAAGATATATGTTGCTAGAGTGGTATGATCAAAGTACATGCACAATAAAAAGATAGTCTGTTCTATTTTATTCTATTCTAAAGAAAAATGTATATTCATCTCATTTAGTTCGTGATGATTATATCAAATAGAGACTGCTGCTTAGTAAGTACTCTACTCTGAATCCCAGGCTGGAAATGTTATTTATAAATACGTTGCCCTTTTAATTTGATTTATTTTATGCTTTTGTGGACTATTGCATCTGTTACGTTGCATTCTGCCAACATAATGAGCTAACCTTATTGTGTCTTGCCTGCTTAGATACTTTTATATTTAGCGTATTTCATTAATTAATTTCGTTTTAGATAAGATCATCAGATCTGCCCAAGAACCATGAAGATGGAATTATGTGCCTCAAGGCTACATGTAGGAAGACATGAATGAACATTAATTAGGGTTTTACATCTACATTGCTGTTGCCTTGTTGATGATCCATTGTTAGAATTGACTCACTTGCAAACAGCTGCAACCCACTGTCGATCTGGAAGGTTTACAAAGACTGAGGGTGATTTTATGTTTTTTTTTCCCCAGTTAACCCTGTGATAGATTGTGTACCCCTCCTCTCTATGTATCTCCTATCTATCTATGACCGCTGGGATAGATTCCAACCCAGCTGCAACCCTGAATGAGGGACACATGAATGGATGGATGGATTCTCTATTTGTAACAAAGGTGTTTTTGTACCTTATTTTATGTCTTGGTTTCATCAGAGTAAAAAAAAGACTGCAACATCCTTGAAACTAGGAAAAATTGTTGATTGCTGGGTGATTACATTACAAATTGTTGTGGCGAACATCTGGTTGCCCAGAGGTTGCAGCACCGTCCAACCTCTGCTTTCAGTCTGATTGAAAATGGTCACACATTGAAGGTTGAGTGCACAGCTCGCCTGATGGGAGGCAACCTGTCCCAAAAAATCACGGTCTAACTTGGACCATAAATTAGAGCATGCAAGTCACACTCAGACTGATTGCCAAATGTTTGTTGGGGTCATTTTGCCGTTAAACTGCTGTCCTGGAGCAACTATGTCAGTGTTTGTGGAGATATTTGAAATCTCTTTAAATCTCTGTTTGAAATCTAAAAAGTTCTGGCTGAACTCAGAATCTAAGTAGATGATAATAATTTCTGATGAATGGGAAATTCGGTATTTGTAAATAAAAATGGATGGCAACAGACACTTTTTGATTATTTATCATAGTTAACGATTATATTATCACAAACAGAATGTATGAAATTGCTAGCTTGAACCCCAACTGCAAACTGCACTTAAATGTAAATGGTAAATGGCCTGTATTTGTATAGCGCTTTTAATAGTCCCCACTAGGGACCCCAAAGCGCTTTACACACCCAGTCATCCACCCATTCACACACACATTCACACGCTGGTGGAGGCAAGCTACAGTTGTAGCCACAGCTGCCCTGGGGCAGACTGACAGAAGCGAGGCTGCCATATTGCACCATCGGCCCTTCTGGCCAACACCAGTAGGCGGTAGGTGAAGTGTCTTGCCCAAGGACACAACGACCGAGACTGTCCGAGCCGGGGCTCGAACCGGCAACCTTCCGATTACAAGACGAACTCTCAACTCTTGAGCCACGTTAAAATGCGCTTTTGAGGCAGGAACTTGACTGAAAGTGGTCAGAGACTTGGTCCAAAGCTGGATCTGCCATTTCATTGGCATTGAGGTGACAAGTTCGTTACACGTGGTCGTTTAAATTGCAAAGAATAAAAGCAGCCTGCAAGTGTGTGCTTTAATGAGTGGATGTAGCGTGTAGTGTATAATCTTTAATATGAGCATCCACCAGTGTTACAGTATAGATTTGACAGAGAATAGCATCATAAATCACCCTGAACATCTTCAATTTATAATCAGAAAACTTTTACATTAGGACACGAGTCTTTGTGTGCCATTCATTTTTCAACAACAACAAACTTCTTTTTATTAACGTTTCTGTCTCCTGAAAATTAAAATGACTTTTTCAGTATTTAAAGGAAATTTCTAGTTTTTTTTTTTTTTCACCAGTGCGCGCTAATGCAAAGGGCTCACACACGTACACATTTGTGTAATTCTATTAAGCACATTAATTCATTTGGACACCTTATAACCAATAAGAATGGCACCAGTTTCAAACCCTTAAGTGCACCTGTCACAAACCTGTTACCCCCCCCCCCACGCCCCCCAGTATTCAAATTAATCACTGTGTATTCTTAAACACGCAGCAGATGTACACACACGCATGCACAGCAACACACAACACAGAAAATTCTATCAGTGTTCATTTATTACCGTTTTATTTATTTCTTTTCATTCTTTTGTCTGTCATGGATTTGTTGAGCTTTTTTAGTTGGCCATGCATGCTTTCATCTTTTTCTCTGTGCACACGGTTTTATTAAGCACGTTTCTCTCTGGCTCTTGCCCTTTAACTCACTCTTCCACCTGCCTTTTTGAAGTAAAGCCAGCATAATTGCACATCGTATGAACACCGTTGCTCCCTTCTTCCTCGTAATACATCACCAACGTCCCGGCTTCCAGCTCTTTGCATAGTGGGGTCACAGCGGTCATTTTAATGAGTTTGCAATGTCTCACTCTGCTCCGTCCCGTTTGTTTGTTATCTCCTCTGTGTTTTCGAGATTTATGGTTGCACGTGAATAAGTGATGTCTCCCTTATCTGAGACGTATGGCTGGGCTGTGATGCCCCTCTGTGTGTGCCTTTTGTTTAATGGATTCTGGTAAAACACTGATATGCTATCTTGTGATGGTTTAGAATAAAAGGGAGACACAGAGATGCTAAATGGTCCTCAGAGGCATTTTATTAGCCCAGAAATCACAGGAAGTTTGAACAAATATTAAAAAAGTGGCGTGTGGACACTGATTTCTGCTGACTGTAGTTTTCATTTGCAAGTAGAAAGAATGTGTTGTTTTGTGCCTCCGCGTTCTCCAAGGACAGTGTGTTTTGCTCCTGAGTTCAAAATGTAGAAATCAATCAGATTTTCAGTCATTTAAAAGCGACGCAAAGAGCCCCCAAGGATCAATGACTCAGCATGACTCCTCTGATATGCTGTGTAGTCAATGGCTTCAAAAGATGACTAAGAGAGAGGCAAAGATACTGCCTTGTATCAAATTTATATTTTAGTGTCATTTATACTATGTGATAGCCAAACGTTTCCTACATCCAGTGTGTGAAATGATATTTGTGACAGGTAAATTACCGCCAGACTCTTAAGTGTTTTCCAGCTCACTGATTTGCTTCTCTGTCTAGATTTCATAAGTGTTCTTTCCAGCCGCAGCAGACAAGTGAAGAGCTCCATAAAAGCCAGTATATCCAAGAACCCATAGTAAGTCCGTGTTGTATGTATCACCTGTTTGTGGTGCTCAGTAAGAGAGTAGATCTGTTAATGTAGGTTTGCAATTCACACACAAAATAGTTTGTGATTTAGATATGTCTGTGAAGGTTTTCAGGCATCCAGGTCATCGTAGTCTAAGGAGCTTGGAAAGAAAAGCGTCTGGACTACTTTAAGTTGCTTGAAGACGTTTCGCCTCTCATCCGAGAAGCTTCAGTTCTAAGGTCAAATGGTGGAGAGTCCCAGATTTAAGCTCTGTGGGAGTAACCCACCGAGAGGGACAAAGGACCCCCTAATGATCCTCTACCTAATCACACGAGCCAAGGTGTGAAAACGGGTGTAGGTCACAATCAGCCAAGGTTTCGGGTGAGCTCATTGTGAAACCTGGCCCCACCCTATCATGTGATTTCCTGAGGTCAGATGGCCCAGGATGTGAGTGGGCGTGAAGGCGTCTGGGAAGGGATCTCAAAACTGGATTATAGATGGCAGACAGTTAGTGTCGTAAACCGACAGATTTAGACATTTTAGAAATGAACCGCTTTACCACCTAAATTAATAAACCTGATTAATCCTTGTCAGTCAGTGCTGATATCAAACTCTGCCAAAGTTTCGTTTGTGTGCGCGCGCTCGAATCTGCTTTACAAAGAAATTGGGTGCACTTAGTGTCATCATAAACCTACAACAACTACTGTCTGGTGAGCGTGATTGGTATGGGCAAGGGTTTCCCCTTCCAAAAAATGTATTCACCTTCCCTAAAATTGAAAGCATAACACAGCAGTGGATACTTTAAAATTTTTCAAATTAACAACCAAAAGCTAATGTTTATGGTCAACATTTCATAATTCAGTGGTAATTTTTGACTAGGCTAAAGCTAAAAGGCTGTTCCATGTTTAAAAGGAAATGTGGAAGAGACAGAGTAATGAGCTATATAACGCCTTGATTTTCAGCTCGTTTGAAATGTTGTTCTTGTATTGATCATCAGAATTGCTTGGCTTATTACTACAGTTAGGGTGACAATGACCACATCATTTTTTTGCACCTCAGCTAATGGTGTATTGCCACCCCAACAAGGTGGGCGGGGATGGGTGGTTGTCATTGACACCCAAATTTGTGAATTCGAATAAGAGTCGTTTCATTCGCGACCGACACATCACTTGTATAGATGCAGTTTTATTTCCATTTCCAGGCTGTCCATCCACAGAGCTGGAAATGATCCAAACAGGTTCATTTTAACCAAATTTCTGTCCAGAACCTGTAGCTCTCTGACAGTATAAAAAATTCTCAGTCATTTTTGTAGCAAGTAAATTACATTCTGAAGCCATTCAGTTCGATTGAACGACTCAGAGTCTGTGTTTGAAAAGAGGTAATTGGCTCTTTAGTTTTAATGCTTTGCTGTAAATGTCTTGGGTATTTGGATTTGCCAAAAGTTTTGCAAAGCTAGGCACAGATAAGATTAAAAACCCACGAGTTATTCTACAGTCACGCATCGACTACCTGCCTAGTTGTGGTAGGCCATCCATTATATATATATATGTGTGTGTGTGTGTCCTGCTGTTAGTCCCTTTTGCTGTGTTATTGATCAGGATGGCCCAGTGCACGTCTTACGCTTCCTCTGTAATGTTTCTATTCTGGGCCTTTTCTTTTCCCACATTTTCTCACCTTCTCTTTTTCTTGGCCTTTTCCTCTTGTTTTGTAAATATTACAAGATTTCACCATAATCTACAACAGTTTGTTTATTGATTTTGATTTAAGCCATAACTCAATCTAGATTAACCACTTAAGTAAGTAGTGATTGAAGTGATGAAAGATGTGGCAGAGGTTTACAGCACGCCAGTATGTAAAATTCACTAACTACATGTGCGGCATGATACTAGTATGAACCTGCTGTCCAGGTTGTTTAAATTATTATGCATTTTTAAACAACATGTGTTCATGTAATCCCAGCTAATCTTAATAATTTATTTAGTTTAGTCTAATTTATTCTGTATCACCACCAGTGTTGATCAAATTACTTGAAAATAGTAATTAGTTACTAATTACTGATTACTTCTCTTACTACTTCTGACTTATTTTCAAAAGTAATTAGTTACTTTAATACTTATTTACTTTTTAAAAACATGATATACAACCTGAATACTTAATAAAGACCTTTCTGTCCAATCAAATGAAAAAGTCTCTTTTTAAAACTTGTTTTATTAGTTTTAATCTTTTAACTTTATGGACACTGCATCAAGCAAAAATTAAATTATATGCAACAGTCTTTAAGAATTTTGATTAACATTTAAACCTATTTTCTTAATATTCCAGCATATAAAATAAAATAATTTTTGTGTTTACACTCTGTCAAATAGATGCAAGTAAAACACAGCAAAAAATAAATAAAATCACAGATTCAGCAGCACTAAGTCCTGTTGCTCTTAAATCTGTTTTCACCTGTTTAGCAGGAGTGGGGCCAGGTTTGCCAGGTGCTACAGTGGTCATGTCAGTGGGGGGATCCGGGGGTTTCTCTGTGAGTTTCACATTCCCGTGGCAGCATGCTAGGTGCTGGCTCAGATTTGAAGTTTAATTTTTTGCTGTAGAAAGAAGTTTTCTTCCCACACAGAGTGTACAGCGGGCGCTAATATTTTTGTCACTTTTTATGGAATCAAACTTAAAGTAATGTCAGTAATGTAATGTACGCTGCATGGGCGGCAACAGACGTGTGTTGCTGCCTACGTCATTGTCATGAGACACTCTCACTGCGTTACTAAACCGTCATGATTTAGTTTGTAACGCAGCATGCTTATGGGAAAGTAACAGGTAGCGAGTAAGTACTCGTTACCTGAAAAAGTAATCTGATTACACGTTACTGCCCATTTCTGATCACCACACTAAGTGGAAGAACCTGCACATTCAGAAATATTATCGTCGCTTGGAGTTGAACACACAATCATTTTAGTTTTCTGAATTAATACAATATACAAAAACCAGTTTGTTTTCTATAGTCTTGAACTGTCAGTTATCACTTTTGCACCATCCTAAGGGCATGTGTTGAAAAATATAAGATATTTTGAGGGGCAGTGCTTATGGATATTCGCTAAATAGTTTTGTTATAATGAGATGATCTGTGTTGGTTCCATTTTAATTATAGTTAAGATGCCGGGGTCATGTTTTATTATTGTAATTTTCGATAAGTGACACTGTAATGCCATAAGTGAACCGTGTTGCTTATGTCACTTGTACATGCCTTACTTTACATATAATGTACCGTATTTCCCGGACTACAAAGCGCACCTGAATATTAGCCGCACAAGCTAAAATCAGGGGAAAATCCTGTTTTGTACATACATTAGCCGCACCTGACTAAAAGCCGCAGGTGTTTCAATGTTGACTTATCATATGTAAGAGAATATGCACAAAGGGAATTGTCAGGAAAGAGATGGCTGTTTGGAGACATCACTTTTATTAATATTTTGAAAAACAAGTTATGGGTACATATTTGCACATGTAGTACATAACAGTAACCTACAGCACACCAGAAAAATAGATTCGGACTACCTTTTAGGCTCAGGTGCAGTGACACAGCTTTAACAAGAAGAAAAGTCAGTCATTCACCATCATCTTTCTCTTCTTCCTGCGCACTAAAACCACCAAAGTCCTCTCCTCCAGTGTCGGATACAAACAGGCTCAGGATGGCTTCGTCATCCACTCTCCGCTTCTCTCCTTCGTTGTCACTTTCAAAACCAAAGAAATCCTCGTTGTCAGTGTCAGAGTCGAACACCCTCAGAAGGGCCGTGGCGGTGTCCTCCTCTCCATCATGCAGCAGTCCAGCCCTTCAAAATCCGTTGGTGATCGTGGATGTTTTCACACTTTTCCACGCTGTCAGAATCCACCGGTGGAGTTGGGCATAACTTGCTTTTCGCAAGTTTATCGCCGCTCATCATCCACGCCTCCCGCTGAACGCGTAGCGCTACTTTGAAGTTTGTTTTTCGAGCTACTTCGTACGGCACTACGTTGCCTGGCGGACGGACATGTGACTAACATACCACTCTTGAACCCCGATCCTTCCGCCAGGCAACGTAGTGCCGTACAACAGCGGAACAAACAAAACAAATCGTCTTACGATATCACAAAAATCATGGAAAATCCATAGAAAAGCCGCACCTGACTAAAAGCCGCAGGGTTCAAAGCTTGTGCAAAAAGTAGCGGCTTATAGCCCGACAATTACGGTATATGCAATACAATATAATGTAAGGTAATTAATGCTACATGTAAATATCACTGCTGGATCTCACTTAAAGTAATACAAGAAAACACTTTGAACTGCTAAAATAGATCAAAAAAAAATGTGACTTTAGTTGCAATTTTGTGACATGGAAAAAATTCATACAACAACTATACAGTTAGAACTGCATAACAGTTGTCATATGCGTTAACAAAGACTAGCTTCCAGTTTATGGAGCAGTAAAATTGTGTTAGCGTGGTAAAAATGGGATCATCTCCATTCAAACATGGTGAAATTTTGAAAGATGTAAGTAATTATTGTAGAAACAATACTTCGGAGTTTTAGCACTGCACTCCTATTGTGTTATCAGCCAGAAGAACAAGAAGTAAATTCCATGCATTCCTCTAACTTGTCAAAACCTAGTGATTACATTACATGCATTGCACTGTGAGTCACGCTGTGTGTTACACTGGAAGATTTAAGTTGATGGCTTCATGCTGAGATGATAAGCGGGCAGGAGTCTTGTACGCACTCTTCCTTGAAACTCTATAGCTCCAGATTGTTTCCATTTCATTTCCAAATGTTTAGTCTTCAGACCCAGCTGACACTGACACGAGCGACACCGCATCGCTTACTCTCACTTACCGTAGACTTACAGTTCCCCCTAATGTGTTTAGAAAAATCATTCAAATCCTGCTGAAACCTGAAGCTTTAAATCTTTTTTGAATCTGCAGCCTAAAGGCTTAAATGACTTCACAAGCACAGAAGAAAACAAACAAACAAGCTTGATTTGATACTGATTAAAGTCATTTACAACTGTTTTCATATCTGCCTGTAGCTAATGTAGCAGAGGACTTTAGATTCAACTAGTGTTATTAGAAGTGTGAAGAAGTGTTTCATTAAAGTATTCAAATAATTTGATTCCCTACTATTTTGAAGTAAGCTGTTCCACAGTTGGGGACATCTAGTAAAAAGTATATGAGTACTATACCTGACTTGAGAGGAATATTAGTTTTTCTGAATCAATGGCAATAAGAACCAATGATGCTTATGTTTTTGAGACCAATTTTTACATGTTGAACCTTTTAAGGAAGTTGATTTCCAGGGGGATCTTTTATTTGTGTGTCCACCTCCCTATTTGTGTGAGCAGGTGTGTATTTGAGGATACAACCATCTGTTGGTGGTCTAGTGTTAGGAACAAGAATGCACACTGCCTTTTATTCAGTTTGCACTCCTTCTGCATGTAATTAACATCTGATTTTCTGCTGGAGCAGCTTATTATGCAATCGCCAGCAGGAACTGTCTGTGCTACAGGCTCAATACTAAGTCTTAAAATTGCAAATTTGTGATTTGCGAAAATTTGAGTTGCCAGCCTGTTCTGCAGAACAGACATTTCCCTGTTCATGACACCAAGAATAATTGGAAAAATGATGTTTTTCTAGTTGAAATATCTTAAATGTCAACACCACAGTCTTGGGACTCATCACCCACGAAAACATCAATTTCAAAGCTGTGGTAAGATCAGTGTCATAACCCAAAGCTCATTTTCTGAAACCAAACCAGTGAGTCTTGATTGCTCAACCTTACGGTGGCCCTGAGAGGTCAAATGGACTGCTACTTATGAAAACACCAGCAAATAGAAAAACACTGCAAGACCACACAAAACACAACGGTAATAGAAAAAGAACACAATGGAAAAAGAAAAAACAACATTACAAAAGTTGAATAAAACAACAGAAACAGAAAACAAAGCTGCAGAAAAAAATCATGAAAAAAAAACCATGAAAGAAAACAGAAGTGAAACAAAAACGTGACGGAACAGCCGTGGAAGTGAGAAGCTAATAGGTAACAGCTACTAGCAAACATGTATGTACGGTATTATATGAATCATGTGATTGAATCATGTGCATCTTTTCATCATCTTTCACTTTTTCTTTCACATATGTTGGTGTTTTCTTAAATTGCAGTCCGTTTGACCTCTCAGGGTCACCGAGCTAAGTGTTGGGGAAAAAAGTAAAGTATTCACCAAGTGAAACAAAATGTAAGTCTAAAGTGAAATGACAGTATGAAAAGAAATGAAACATAAAAACTCTGGTGCCGTTTCAAACAATTCAAACAAAACCATTGAAACCATTGTGACCTGTTGATCTATCACAACCTCCTGTGGTTAAAACATTTTACTTTTTCAATTTAAATGTGCCCAAGAATAATGAATAAAACATATTTCCATGAATATGACTCATTAAAGCTAAATTATGTGACTATTTTGTGCTAACTAGTGTAAAACTGTGTTGGCTCAGTAGACCATTTAGTCACATCTTGGATGCAAAGACAACTTTATTAAATTACAGTATCGATTCTCGTTTCATTTTAGGCTAAAAGTTTGGGTTGTGTTTTTTTTCTTTTAATGAAATACTGTTTTAAAGATGCCTTTTGTCTAAAATGTGGTATTTTAATCCTCAAGAAAACGCCTTCTGTAATGAATCTTAATAGTGTTAAAAAAAAACTTTAACATTAAATGGACCCCAAAGTTCAGGCAGGACTGCTCGAAACACTTGGTTTTAGTTTTTTTCAACTCTCTACGTTGTTCAAACCTTTTTTTTTAATTGGGTAAGAGATTTAGCTTAGAGTCTTTAAGACTTCCACATGATTAGTGTGACCCCCCCCCCCCAAAAAAAATGCAAATTATCATTTAATGTTTTTTTTATTAGCTTTCAAGCTTCCTCTTAGCTTTATCACTAAAAAATTTGCTTCAAAGTGATTTATTTTATAAGGCTGACTTTAGTCATGTAATCAGTTATTATTATCATTCAGTTCATTTTCATAAATACGATTATAATGTTCTTTGTCCATATGATTAATTTAATATGTTGGCTGATTTTAAGCTTTGACTTAAAGTTATTTTTCATAGATGAAATAATCATTAACTGCAACCTGTAATTGTCAAATTCAGGAACGGAGTGTGACTCAAGTCCATGTCGTGTTTGACACATTAGATGTAACTAAAGGTGTGAGGTTTTTCTCTTTTCTGCTGCTTAGGTGCACTTCCGGGCTCAGCCTTTGTCTGCTAGCTTTGCTGAAAAAAAGACTTTCTCTTTCTTTTCCACTAAAGTGCACATCCTTTTTTTCCCAAAGAGAAAAATGTCATGAAAATTCTACCCTGCTTTATGGTGTGTTTTTTAACTATAGTAATTTGCTAGGTCCTTCAGGGAACGCGTAAGAACATATTGACAGGAGCTAGGTAAATTGCTGTATGTGGGCCTTGTTAACTCTCAAAAGTAGAAGAAAATAATGAAAAAGTAGAGCACTATGACTAGTGATATTTGTCCTATCGCTGTCCGGGTGAGAGGGTGCGTCAGGTGATGCATTAATAATGGTCCTTTCCCTCACATCAAGACCACCTCTGAGTGTTCCCACGTCATTGGACAGCTTCTCTTTACTCCTGCTGTGAACGAGAGCGAGAGAGAGGATCTCTGGAGAGGGGGAAAAGGGTGACTGGTACAAGGTAGTTATCTGTATGCAGTCGATTTACGAAAAAGTAAGTTATCCCACAAAATTCTGTAAAAAAAAAAAAAAAAAAAAAAAAAAAAAATATATATATATATATATATATATATATATATATATATATATATATCCACACCCCTCACTTACATCTTAAGACTGTACCCTGAAAATGACCACATTCCCTTTAATCACTGGTACTGCTTATTAATGTGATAATACTGTGTGGGGTAAGAATAAAATAGAAAGTTTAAGATGTGTTGTGTAAAGATGTCCTGTTTAAAGACTACAATAGGCTGGCACTTGTAGTTTGGACTTTGCCCACATCTGCATGATTTCTGTAAGCTCTGTGTAAATCTGCCACTGTATGTGGAGTTAATGTGACATTTTAGCCGTTTTAGCCTGAAATAATTGCTAAAGACACAAAGCTCGATGCCTGTTAGCCATCACATCCAGTTGTGGCTAAGTGTAGCTGCTGCTGATAGCAGCTGAGTAATGTTACATTTATTAGACCTAACACATTTCATTATCCTCATGCCATATGCTCACTTTTAAAAGCTAAAAGGTTAAACACAAAGGCTGTCAGATTTTGACTTTAAGTTTGCCATGAAGAAGCCAAAAATAACCATATTTGGAAGAAAGCAAGGAGTGCTTAATTATTGTCAGGTTATCAGCTTACGCTAGCAACTTTGGTTAGCAAGAAGCATCTGTACACAGACTTCTTAGATAGTCTCTGTGTACATTTAACCACACAGTAGGCCAAGAAATACATATAAAATATGGTTGAAATGTCCAGTTCTGTGGCTTGAATTAGCTGGATTAGCTAAGCTTAGCATCAACCAGTTACTCTTAACAGTCATACCGTTAACATTCAGAGTTTAAACAGGTGAGTTTTATATACAAGGGGCAGAAAGACTATTGCTATCATTTCTAAAGAATGCTTTAAATATGATTTTTTTTTCTGCTTTATGGTTAAATATTTTAATGTAGGAGTGTAGGGATCAAATTTAGACTGAAGCATTATTTTTAGCTTGTTAGGTTGCTGCTTGTTTAGAACTCAGATAAAAAGCAGGGAACACTTTAGCATCAGTTAAAACTTTTAATACCCTCAGATTAACTTCTGATTACTTTGGTGTACTACATTTAAATGAGCAGATGCTAACTATCAAGAGCCTTCCTCAACCTTGCAACATAAGCAACCTTCATCGATTATACAGGATGTGGATGATTTGCACTCAATAGGTGACGGTGGTGATGGCTTCAGTGGATGCATCTGTGCTGCCGTTCGTGCGCGTTTGCGTGCGTACTGATGCAGTAGTGTTTTCCCAAGGCTAGATCCTGACAGGCTTTGCAGGTTGCAAAGGCCTAGCGGAGTCCCATGATTCATGCAGCTAACAGCAGTTCTCCACCTCATTTATTCACCAAATGGACACAGAACTCATGCTCCGTGCTGAATATCACATGGCAAAAGGCACGCAAGCCAGCCTGTGTGCCCGTCTGTGGGTCTGTGTGCAGGTGTGGGTGTGTTTTTCCTACAGTGCTGTCCAGCTTACCTATGAATAATCATTCCCCTTTGAAATGTCACCTTCCAAACCCACTGGCCCCAAGTGGATCACACTGTGGTGATGGTGTGTGTGTGTGTGTGTGTGTGTGTGTGTGTGTGTGTGTGTGTGTGTGTGTGTGTGTGTGTGTGTGTGTGTGTGTGTGTGTTAGAGAGCGAGAAAGCAGGAGAACAATATCTGTACCAGTAGAAACTGTAATAAGGTGCTCTAAGCAGAAAACACTTGAGATATACAAATGAGACAGACTCTTAAGTGTGTGTGTGATAACAAGGTGATAGCATTAGTCAAAATCTCAGTATTCTCAGTCACGTTGCTGAGGGAATCCTATCACCATGGAAACCTCATTTAAAATCCATAGTCTTTCTCTGGTGTTTGACTGTTGGTGCAGAATTCATCCAAGTAATAATGATAATAATAAACCAAATAACCCCCCAAAACAATGCAAACAATACATTGTACTGTCCCATTAAGTCAGATTGCTGATGCAATATTATTTTCAGACAGTTTTCAATTGGTCAGCCATGAGCAGCGATCACAATAGATGTGTTTGTTGCTTGTGCAAACAATATGAACAGAGCATACTGAGCTGAACAAAAACTATTTTATTTGTGATGCTTCAGTTGTATTGCTCTGCTGCTGTGACCGTTTGATGCTAATAGTCTTACACAGCTTTGCAAATCCATTTCTAAGCTCAGCCTGTTCTTTTTTCCATTGCAGTAATTTTATTGAAAGTGAAATTGGTTGCAAAGAGGGTGCTACACCAGCAACCATTCTGGTAGCAGATTGTCATGGTCTACAGTAGTTTACATGGTGGATGCCAACATTCCTGCAAACACTGACAAACTAACCAGTGAGCCATAGTGAAACTTTGAAAAGTACAATGCCACCCAGAAAAAGAGACACTTCACCTTTAAAGATTTTCTTGGGAGACATTCTTGAGGTGTATTTTTTATAAGTAAGAAGTTACAAAACATCTGCACCCATTTCAACTGTCCTCTAATCCCTTATGGAAGCTACTTTAAGGCTACATGACCTGCAAGGGCTCTGGGCCCATGTGTTTGGGGCCTGACGTGAAATGCAAAATTGCTAATGTTTTATTAAGAATATTTAATTTAAATTTCCGTTAATGAGAAGTCAAAAAATACATTGTGTGAATTCTTAGTCCTACATTCTTAGTCCTGTTGTTCTTTAAAGCATTAGTCCATATTCAGAGAGAGTAGACTTTTGAAATATTGTAAAATCTAAATGTTGTAAATGATTTGGTGTATTTCTCAGGGTAACTGTAAAAAAGAAAAAAGAACAAAAAACACTATTAACTTGCACTGGATTCACTTTGGATATGTCCCCTTCTTTCCACACAATGCCTCTCTAAGTTCCACATCACAAAGTCTCACTCCATAGTTAAATCCATTCAATTTTGGAAAAGCTGGGCGCCAGCAGGACAGCTCTGACTCACGGTTAACCCTGATTACATACAAGGATGAATGATTTCATGTAATTGGCAAACATTTATGAATGAATACCTTATCTTTACCATTTCGACTTAAAAAACCCCCCACTTACACTAAACCTTTAAGTCACCTTTCATATGTCTTAAAGCACATAAATGACAATTTGACACATATTACTTTGCACACAGTTAGCCATTTACACAAGTAGGCTCTTTTCAGTTCCCTTCGGTGCAGAAAGGACTCTCCACTCTCCTCCACTTCTTTTTCACTCCCATCGTCAAATGCAAACACCTCCCTTAAAGTCAAGATATGCCATTATGCAACCTTTTACTGCAATTGTAGGGAGCACTGACCCCTTTCAGTAATATACATTTTTATGCAAGTGTGTTTTTTTTCTTCCATGAGTATGGAATTAATCTTATGTCCCTTTATGTATGTTAAGGAGCTAAATGCAGCAATAAAAAGTGTTAGAACTATGGAAGAGCGATTACATTTTTAGATTAAAACGTGTGTGGGAGGGAGTTAGTTAGTGTAACTTCAGTGTTCAGCAGGAGCACCTGTGACTAGAATTTCATTTAACAGTTAAGGTGTACAATGAATATTTCTATGAATACTGTGCAAAATGAACAATTTACAGATTTATTTCTGTCATTCTCTTTTGTACTGTATTTATGTAAAGTGCGGTTTTACTAGTTTTATCAGCTCTCTTGCTTCCAGTTGAGAGCATTTGAGCACTTCAGCAGTTTGAAGGTGTGTCTGGATGTGACAGTTATTTTCCGGTTATTTATTGCTGCTGGCAGTTCAGTACGCTGCTTATGCAAAAATGTTTCCTTCCGCATCGTCAGGAGATTAGGGTACAGTGACGTCTGGACAGGATTGTTTTTCCCCCACGGTTGGGTGTAGCTTCTTAGCTTAAGATGTGCCACAAATATCAGAATTGAGCAGCCAGTGGATGTTTTTACATGTAAGTAGTTGGCAGGTAGCGTGACTCAAAAGTCCTGTAAGCCAGTTTGTACGCTTTTGAGACTATTTCACAGCAGGACAGGGAATCCCTGTGGGAGATAGCCTTCCTCTTGGGCCAAGGAGTGTGCCTTTTAAGCTACACAATCGCATACTCACACACACCCACACAGATGCTCGCAGAGGATGCTCTCAGCAGCGCTTTGATGGTAAGGCAATTGTTAGATCAAAGCTGTCCTCCAGGCTTCCTGGCTCAGGGAATACTTGCCCAGTGCCCTTCTGCGAAACTTGTTATCTTTGATCAGACGAAATGGCCGGCAGGTTGCTTGAGGGGATTTGTTACCATTGAGACTCAGTGTAGGGACGCTACGTTTTACGAGACGGCTGCTAATCCTCATAAGCTCACGGTGTACTGTGAAGGTATGAATTCAGACACGGACACATCCACAAACACAGGAGCTTTCTAAGTGTTTTACACTTCTCTCCAATTGTTTTCTTCCATTCCTCTGCTGCCAGTTTTTTTTTTAAACAGAGCTTATGAATCACCAACAAGGGTGCATAATTCCGTACCACAAATTTTCAATTTAGCATTTGCTAACCGTCCAGAGTCAGGTTACAAAGGCCCTAATTTGATTGCCGCTAAACAAAGCTTGGCGCCAAGCTGTTTGAGACTTTGTGGCAGCCAGAGGAGCACAGGAAAACTGTCCCCCGCTTTTGAACTTGAGACATTACTGAAAATAAATATAACCACTGTGGGAAAATTACATTAAAAATCATGTTTCTTTTGGGTTAGAAATTTTGATGAGATCAAATTTGCTGTGATGCAGAAATAATTGTTTAGGAGACACAGATGGGTAGTATGATAAATTTATTATGGAAAGGCAAATAGACGAACACACATATTACAGCAAGCATGATCATCCAGTCTCTACAGGGTGGGCCATTTATATGGATTTATATTACGCACACTGTAATAACATGGGAATGGTTGGTGATATTAAAGTCCTGTTTGTGGCACATTAGTATATGTGAGGGGGCAAACTCCTCAAGATGAGTGGTGACCATGGTGGCCATTTAGAAGTCGGCCATCTTGGATACAACTTTTGTTTGTTCAATAGGAAAAGGGCCATGTGACACATCAAACTTATTGGTTATGTCACAAGAAAAACAATGGTGTGCTTGGTTTCAACATAACTTTATTCTTTCATGAGTTATTTACAAGTTTCTGACCACTTATAAAATGTGTTCAATGTGCTGCCCATTGTGTTGGATTGTCAATGCAACCCTCTTCTCCCACTCTTCACACACTGATAGCAACACCGCAGGAGAAATGCCAGCACAGGCATCCAGTATCCGTAGTTTCAGGTGCTGCACATCTCGTATCTTCACACCATAGACAATTGCCTTCAGATGACCCCAAAGATAAAAGTCTAAGGGGGTCAGATCGGGAGACTTTGGGGGCCATTCAACTGGCCCACGACGACCAATCCACTTTCCAGGAAACTGTTCATCTAGGAATGCTCGGACCAGGCACCCATAATGTGGTGGTGCACCATCTTGCTGGAAAAACTCAGGGAACGTGTCAGCTTCAGTGCATAAAGAGGGAAACACATCATCATGTAGCAATTTCAAATATCCAGTGGCCTTGAGGTTTCCATTGATGAAGAATGGACCCACTATCGTTGTACCCCATATACCACACCAAACCATCACTTTTGTTGTTCCAACAGTCTTGGAGGGATCCATCCAATGTGGGTTAGTGTCAGACCAATAGCGGTGGTTTTGTTTGTTAACTTCACCATTCACATAAAAGTTTGCCTCATCACTGAACAAAATCTTCTGCGTGAACTGAGGGTCCTGTTCCAATTTTTGTTTTGCCCATTCTGCAAATTCTGTGCGCTGATCTGGGTCATCCTCATTGAGATGCTGCAGTAGCTGGAGTTTGTAAGGGTGCCATTTGTGAGTAGCTAATATCCGCCGAAGGGATGTTCGACTAATGCCAGTCTCCAGTGACATGCGGCGAGTGCTACGCTGTGGGCTCTTGCTGAATGAAGCTAGGACAGCCACTGATGTTTCTTCATTAGTGACAGTTTTCTTGCGTCCACATTTTGGCAAATCCAACACTGAACCAGTTTCACGAAACTTAGCAAGCAGTTTGCTAACTGTAGCATGGGAGATGGGTGGTCTCGTAGGGTGTCTTACATTGAAATCTGCTGCAATGACCCGGTTACTGCGTTCACCAGATATCAACACAATTTCGATCCGCTCCTCACGTGTTAACCTCTTCGACATGTCAATGGCTGTGAACAAAGAGTAACTTGTAAATAACTCATGAAAGAATAAAGTTACGTTGAAACCAAGCACACCATTGTTTTTCTTGTGACATTACCAATAAGTTTGATGTGTCACATGGCCCTCTTCCTATTGAAAAAACAAAAGTTGTATCCAAGATGGCCGACTTCTAAATGGCCACCATGGTCACCACTCATCTTGAGGAGTTTGCCCCCTCACATATACTAATGTGCCACAAACAGGACTTTAATATCACCAACCATTCCCATGTTATTACAGTGTGCGTAATATAAATCCATATAAATGGCCCACCCTGTAGAGTCTCTGTACTGGTACACACAGCTACTGTCCTCGAGCCTCATTCCAGAGCTAAAATACGTCAAAGACAGGTCATTGTGCTCCAAAAGGCTACATCAGTCTTGACCTTTTCAGGCCTGACAAAAACAGCATAACCTCACCAAATACAAAAGTTAACTCCTAAAATCTTTGAGAGCACTGTTACTTTGTATTTTCTGAAAACAACCTTTAAAATAGGAACATTTCTCATTCTTTATGTTTTTAACTCCTGCAACAGTGAGCTGATATTTTGTCCATAGTCATGTAAACTACAGCCAGCTGAGACAAAAAGCTGATGTTATGTGTTTTACAGTAGCATGCATCTTCTATAATTGCTACGATATTCAATATTGCACTTGATAATCTAAACAAACCCTAAATACATCTAACACCACACTGTTTTACCTGTTTTTTTCCAACTAATATAACCGCTTGTCTGAGAGATTCCATGTTTCAGATAAAATTTCTTCTGCTGCTGGCAGTGAGTAAATATTCTGTCAGTAGATAAAGTAAAACACATTCATCACATTTTTAGCAATTAAAGAAGGGCAGAGGGATAGGAGACCCTGTCATAGTAGGGATTCCAGATACTGTGGTGCGGTCCTTCCTGGACTGGCTCTGGTCGATCATGTGGTTGCATTGGTCATCTAGGAAGAAAAGTTTGGAAGCTGGATCAACGCCTTAGGCTCTTTTTTTTGTCCTTTGATCTGTCTCTGTTTACGTTTAGCAGCACGGCAGCTACATTAGTATCCTATTATTGTTGTTGTTTTGGGCTCCAGTCTCACACAGGTCTAGAGACTGGTCTGCAACTGACTGGCAACCCCCAGGTAACCAGTGGTTTCTAAAGAAAATGGACAATTCAGAAAGTTAGTTGATGTACTGTCAAATTAAAAGCTGTGCCTTTGGAAATGTGGTCTGGTGGAAAGGCATGACTTTTACTTTGAAGTTAAACTGTCTTTGCAATCCGCTAGTGACCAATTTTTGGGGCAGCACACAGATTTCACCTGTGAATTGTGGTTGCTAGGGGATTGCTTAACAGTCTCTAGGTCTGTTACTAAGGCCTTAGGTGAACGCTTCTGATGTAAAGTGGTTGCTACATGTAGCTCCTATTGAAGTACCAGGTTCCAGCATTTCCCATTGGCCTTTTATAAAATGGTCTTTTGAGTCTCTAGCTGTCAGTGGTTTTCATTTTGTGAGCAAACCTCCCAGTTTTTTGGTCTTTCACCTTAAATCGTAGTTCTTTTGATTGATGGCAGTTATTCATGACAGGAATTTAATTCCTATTTGTTGATGTTGATTATAATCTAAGAATATGATATGATAATGAACAAGTTTCGGGGACAAGTAAAAAACACAACAAAAAACCAAATCTTTGATCACAACGTCCATCCTACAGCTCTCTTCCAAGTTACAAAATGAGTGTGGGCAAGGCTGAGCATGATGTTTATTACTGTATTGTTTCTATTACTTCTGAGATACTGATGCTGGTGAAAAGGCCAGCTGGGACTACAGATGTTATTGGTCCACCTGCGCTTCCTGTAATGCGCTAGTGCAACAGAGGTTTCATCTTGCATTAATTTTTTTCTGCAGTACACTTTCTTTTGTTCTTGCTGCCTTTTATAATCTAGTTTACATTTTCAATCATAATCCTCTCGTTCTATTCTGGTCTTAACACAAAATAAGGTTTTAAGACAACAACTAAACAAATAAGCACCCAAATGATGCAATGAGGAAACAACCTATGCAACTACTAAGAGAATGTTTTGTTAGTGCCATCCTTTAAAAATGAGGATTTATGGGCGGGTGTCATGGCGGAATGAGTGGACGCGTTTGGTGGCTGCTCCCTATAATCAGGAATAGAAAAACACCGAAAACTCGTTAACAGACAACTCAATTGAGTAAGGCGAACGTAGTCGGTGAGGAATAAGACAAAAGGAGGCCAAAATGCCAAGGGGACATGACAAAATGACAAAATGAGGATTTATGTAAATTGTAAATGATACTGAGGATGAATACTTTTCACGTATTAAAAAAATGTTGCAGTTTACATATGCACAAAAAACTCCTGTTTTAACACATTGTTTTACACATTTACACATTGTTTCTCATTGCCCAGAGTCTTAAAAGGTTCTGGTCCTAAACCATACTGCTAAATAAAGATAATTTCATACTTTCAGCATCTCCCTTCAGTACATCATCTGCTCACCCTGTTTTCTACCAACGCTCTGCATGTCCTAAATGTCCTAAATCCATGAACCCTCTCTGTGATTTCCCTCTTTTGTTCCAGCCTGGCAGCTTTATATTCAACATCTTTGTCCAGTATATCGACAATCCCTCATCTGCATCAAAGCATCTCAACCTTGCGTTTGTAACTTTGTCTCCAAACTGCTCAGCCTGAGCTTTCCTTCTGACATAATAATTTCTAATCCTGTCCATATTGGTCACTTTCAATGAAAATCTTAGCAACTTCACCTCTGTTGGCTCCGCCTATCTTCTTGTCAGCACCACGTCTTCAAATCATACAACATAGTTTCGCTGCCATCTTGTAAATCTTACCTTTCACTCGTAATATTTTCCGTCAGTCACAAATCACCCCTGACACTCATCTCCAACCACTCCACCCTGCCTGCCACCTCTCCTGTGCACTGTACATTGCTTTGGTATTTAAACACATTGACCTTCACTAACACTACTGCTTGCATCATCATTGTTACACTTGGACCGCTGTCATTCACACCCTTTGATAAACAAAGGGTAAATGAAGGTGTTACAGATAATGTTTATGGATTTACTATTTAATAATAGTGTTTTTTTATATAGTGTTACCAAAATGATTTATTAAAAGCAGTGTAAAAGAAACTAATGGAATCAAAATATCTGTCTCTCTAATTGAGTTAGAGGGCACTAGAAGAAGCCAAACCTACCTGGCGCTCTGTAAATTCGTTGTACCACTTTTGGAAGCAAGACCTGCAGTCAAAAACTAGCATTCAGTCTTTTACATGTCGTAGCCCACTCTTCTTTTTAGACTTTTCAGCCTTTTTAGAGCAAGAATGGCCTGTTTATGGTCTTTGATAGCAACAAATATTTGTGGAAGAACTTCACCTACTTCCAAGGTGCATGGAGAAGACAAAGATCTGATGATGGGAAGACTCCAGCGACACTTAATAAAGTTGTTCCCTATTACTTTAAGTGACCAACGCATTTCAGCTTGTGGCCTTCATCAGTTTGTTTTTAAATAAAAAAACAGCACACAGAAAAAAAATCCAAGTGGACCAATCACATCTTCACAAATAAACCAGCTGGCCAATTGACATTTAACGAGGTGGTATTGTCTAGTTGGTTAATTGGTTACGATTAACCATTTACGGTCTTTCCAAAGCATCTCAATCAGATTGTAGTCTAGACTTTGTCTAGACCACTCCACAATACCTTTCAGGTCCAAACTAATAAAAGTCCAAACTACTAAAACTCAGGGATGTACTTGCTGACGTGTTTTAAATCATTGACCTGCTGCATAACCCAAGTCTGCTTGAGCATCAGGGCATGAACTGATGGTTCGATATTCTCCTTCCAAAATTTTCTGATAGACGGCAGAATTCATGATTCCATCAATACGGCGCTGTTAATTTCACGCCAAGTGTAACAGGACAGAAACCTTCCAGAAGGTTCAGCTTTTGTCTCAGTCCACTGAATATTTTCTTGGGGATCACTGAGATGTTTTTGGCAAATGTAAGATGAGCCAAAATATTCTTGATGCGCTCTTACAGTAATTTTGGTAGGCTGGGGACTCCTGGGAAGGTTCACCAGTGTTGCACGTTTTCTCCATTTGTTGATATTATGGTTCGCTGAAGTCCAAAAGCCTTGGAAATAACTTTAACTTTGTTTTGTCATCTCTTCATGAATTCCTTTAAATATGTTACCTTTTGGGATTTTTTTAGCCCACATCACTTTGTCGGTCTGGTTCTATTTAAGTGATCAACAGGTGCGGCAGTAACTGGCACTCTGGCTAGTGAAATTAAACTCAGTCTTCCTAAAAATACGTGGTTTCAGTTCATTCGTGATTTAACAATTGGGAGTTACTTTTCCACACAGGGCCAGGTAGCTTTTTCCTTAATAACATTAATGTTAAAATAATATTAAATAACATTTAATAGTACTAAAATGTGTCCGACGATATGAAACATGGTAAGTGTGAAAAATATGGAAAAAAGAAAGGAATCACAAAGAAGGCAGCATACTACTTTTTCACTGCACAGTAACAGTAAAATCTGTAGTGCCGTCACTCTGCCGGGTGGGTGACGTTGACGCACGTTTGTGAATGTGATCATTTTAGAATGAGGCGACGTAGATTTTTGAAATTTATACCATAGATGTATCTACTAAAAATATTAGTTAGTTAGTTTTAGATCCTTGGTTTTCTACTTACTTTTTGTTAATTCAGTTCATCCCTGTGTTCCCCCCTCTATCTCATTTCCTATTCAATTGTTAACTGGTGGTGTGTTGTTTGGGGTTTTAGTTCCCATTTCTTCATAGACCTAATTAAGCTGCCTCAATCTCTACCTCCCTAACCAGCCCTCTGTGTTTAAATAGTCTTGTCTTATTTTTTGTGTTTCATCTACCGTTTTCCTTTTGCAAGTTGTCAGTACTCGTAATCCCCCTGTTGGTGTTGTTGTTGTTTTTTTACGTTTCTGTACTTTTTTTATTAAATACTTTTTTGTTGAGACTTCTGAACTTTATTGTCAGGTTTACAATAAGGCTCAGTTTTTCTTTTACTGCAAGTACTGGTTTGCATTGATGTCCACCTTCAAGCTAAATCTTGACAAAATCGTTTGTAATAAACGGCCTCTGGTTAATTTCTGTGCTCCACCTCAGTTGTGATATAACAGCTACCTTTAAGACCCCACACAGTCCTCATCAATTCCTAACAGAAAAGCTTCCCCGCTATTTGAAAAACATATTGATTCCCCTTCAGCTCCTTCTCATCGATTTGAATTGCCACACTGGTTCTGTTCCTACGCTTACACTGTACTATTTTGGTTAACATATTAATCACTACCCTATCGATTCTGCTTGTTTTTGACCCACCCTGTTCTTGGCAGATTGTGATTGTTTTTAGTGAAAAAAATGTTTTTTGTGTGTTACTGTTTAAAAATTGGCACGTTAACAAATCTTATTCAGTTGTCAATGTGTAAATCCATGGTTGCACTAAGACAGTAAATTTCACCTCTGAGCATTTTTAGCCTACTCAGATGACTTTGGTTAGCTGTCATATTTTTGAAGTCATGTTATTTTGTTAAAACATTCCTTCTAATTGACAGAAAAAAACCGTGATATTGATGATGACAGGATAGGAAATGAGGACAGGGCTTTGACAGAATGGGATCAACTTAGAAAAGATTTATCTGGCAGAGTCAAGATCTCTCGTGGTTTTGTCTCCTCCCCTGGCTAAATAAACATCCATTATACCAAGCGTATTACCACAGAGGAACAAACAGCTGCTTCTCTACTGTGTTTTTCAGGCATTAATTAGAAAGATTAAAACAGAAAACCGCAAGCTTTTCTTTCACAATGAGCCATCACGACCCCAAATGCATTATTACATTTGGTTTGTGTTTGTTTATTTTGCAGAATTTGCACCTTTTAATGCAGCAAAACTAAAACGATGAGTGTTGATTCTTAATGGAGATTACTTGTCGCTCTTTTCGGGTGTTTTCTTTGTATGCAATTAGTTCCTTCTATTATCATTGAACTGGATGCTTCATTTTCAGAGCCATGGGCTTCAATTGTCGGCGGGATTCGTGTGCATAGGAAATTAATTACGCCTAATGTACTAGGTGTGATGGTTTAGTATGAATAAGAGGATGGAAGAAATGTCAGCAAAGGAGAAAGCTAATGGGATTCTAGAAGAATAAGGTGGGTTATGTGCACATTAGAGGAGCATTGTTGCAGATAGATGAAGGAACTTTGTGTTTCTTCAGCCTCCTCCTCAGTGATGCGAGAAGTCTCTTTCCTGAAGAGTATTTGGAGAGCGCTCAAGGATGTTTTTCTTCATCTGTGCCTTCAAATCAAAGGACCTAAAAGCAGCAGACATGCATCAGGATAATAGGCTGGAGCGAAAATAGAAACCAGTAAAAGGTTTTTAATGCCGTTGGTAAGGTGTTAGACTAAAATACATGAGACGGCTGCCACATATAAATCATCTGAAAAAGCTTTTTCTCATATTTAAGAAAAGGTTTCTCAAAAACATCTTTGTCACTCACAGGAAATGTCACATTGGAGTTTCCTATTATAATTAAATACGTTTCTGCCCACATAATATGATGTGGCACTTATATATTTTTAGTAGCAGGCTTGAAACTAGTTTCATCACAGATTACTGCTGTGCAGTTGCTGTGGCAGTTAGCGCCTTCAAAGTTTTTACTTTGACTCAGTTTTGACCCCAACTGTATATTATAAAGTTACAGTACTGTGCCAAAAGTCTCAACCCACCCGTCAGCTCTTTATATTTTGCCAGAAAAATGAGACATATGTGCAACTAATTCTTCTAACGTCTAAACATAAATGGAAATACAGAAAATAAGGCAAAAACTTGCAAGTTAATATTTGCTATGACGGTGTTCCTCTGTGTGTTTTTCTGTCTAAGTATGCTTTACTGTATTGGCAGTGTGTTTATAGTGTTCACTCAATCAAACCTGTTCCTAGTTGTTGTTTAATGTGGCATATGTCAACCTTTTCTTTTGGTTTCCCTTCCATATGAATCAATTCTTGACAGCCATCCTTCCACTTAGACCATTTCTGATCAGTCTTTTGCAAACAGTACATTGATCAGATGAAGGGCCAGATCTGTCAAGTCTTTGTTGGGCCTGCCATTTCTTTTTTTGTCCTCCACTTATCCAGTTTCATCAGAGGGAACACTTAAAGCAGGGGTGGGGGAACTCCAGGCCTCAAGGGCCGGTGTCCTACGGGTTTTAAATGTGTCCTTGATCCAACACAGCTGATTTAAATGGCTTCAAGTTCTCCAGAGGCCTGGTAATGAACTAATCATTTAATTCAGGTGTGTTGACCCAGGGTCAAACTGTCAAACTTTGTAATCTTTGGCATTATTCATAAGAAATTATGTGTTTTTTTGTGTCTAAAGGTACAATTTAAAAGTTGTTCCTCACTAAGTCGTTTTTTATGTGTAGACACAACATTGGTTCCTTCTTTGAGTTTCATGCTTGAATGAAAAAGTAGCCAAATTTTACAAAGTAAAAACTTCACCTTCACCTTCAGAAAGTTTGGAGAACTATTGATTAAGATCACTTTAAAATTGCATGAAAGCCTGACTCCTTGGAAGCAGATTACAATGAAACAAGGGGTGACTCAGTGATTTTGCTCAGTACTGTATGTGGGGTCATTTTTGACCAATACTGTATATGTGTTTTCATTGGGGTTTTCCACTCTAATTTCAATGTCTATTTTATTTATATAGCAAATTTTATTTCATCTAAATTCAGCATGCTTATCCAAAGATGGGCTGGTATTAATTTTGCACTTTTCTGGTCTTCCTCTGCTCCCAGAGTACTTTTTATGTGGCAAGCTATGTTCACACACAGATTCATGTGGCACATTTATTCCATACCTTTGAGCACTTTTTAACCACTCACAGTCTCACACCCGATATATCTTGCCCCATATCTTGCCCAAAGATACATTGAACTGCAGACTGAGATAGCCAGGGACCAAACCACTGACCTTCCAATTAATGGACAATCCGCTCTTCTTTCTGACCCAAAGCTGCCCTGAGTATCGAGATTTATTACTGCAGCTGCCTTGAGGCAGATATTTAATACTCAAAGTGACAATAAAAGCAGCTCAGCTGATGGAGATGAGTTGAGATAACTCTGTTTTATATAAAAATGACTGTATATCTTTCATGGATAAAGGAAATGGTGTAGGTACAATGTGTGAAAACAAATAGAGCCATTCGATCTGTTAAAAAGTATCCCTGCAAAAAATATAGTGTGGTTAGTTATTACAGTCACTAAAATAGCTTTCTCATTATTACAGAGCACATATCAAAAATTATGACAGAAACATCCTGAAAAAACAGACACGGAAAAAGTGCCGGGATTAGATAAAACGCAGCAGACCTTGAGATGCAAGTGTTTTAAAGTCACCCGGAAAGCTATGTGTGCGTTTCTTAATGTCTGATCATTTTGTCACTTGAGCGAGTTGATTCTGGTCTTCTCTTTGCGTGCTGTGGCTTTGCTCTCGGTGAGACACAGCCAGCATATTGGAATCATGCATAAACATGTTGAATTGCTGTGTTTCATTATCATTCAGTCTTGCTGTTTTCTTCTTAAATTTGTTTTCTCCGAGCCCACTATGCATTCCTGTTCGCTCGGATGTAAGTGACAGAATTCCTGCCCTGAGTGTTTTCCATCAGAAGAGCAAATCAATTATTGGCTTATGTTGGTTCAGCCCTTGCAAGTTGCCTAAAGCACGGCTGCCCATGATTTATTGTCTTCTATACCAATTATAAAGGCCCTAAAAGGGTTTTCTCTATTTCTTTGTGCTTGGGTTTTGCATGTGTTGTTCACTTTTTGTTCATATTTAAAAACTGACATATAATGATGGCTAAGGAAGAGCCTCAGGTAAAATTTTTGCAGTTGATAATCTTTCACAAGTTCCCGGCTTGAAATAGAAAACAAAAACAGAAGAGTCCTGCCTAAAAGAAGGTTGGCCACAGGCTGGATCAGAGGTTAAATGAGGTCAGCACCAGACCAACGTCCACCCTGACCAGCTCTCCAGTGTTGGCTGTGTACCTGAGGACTGCTGGTTTCCATCTCTCTCTGCTCCACACTGTTAAGCTCAGTGCCTGCTTGATTGTTTCCATAGCCAGAGGCAGGGAGGTAAAGGTGAACAATCTGACATATAGTAAACAGATTTTAGAATAGACTGTGAATTTTATTGACTGCACTGACAGTGATTGGTGTTTTCTCAAAGTACAAACCCCAAGTTGTAGTCCTCTGCGTATCCTTTGTTTTTCATTTTCCCCATTTTTATATATATATATATATATATATATATATATATATATATATATATATACACATACATATACGTGTATATATATGTATATGTATGTGTGTATATATATATATATATATATATATATATATATATATTCGTATGTGTGTGTATATATATATATATATATATATATACACATACATATACGTGTATATATATGTATATGTATGTGTGTATATATATATATATATATATATATATATATATATATATATTCGTATGTGTGTGTATATATATATATATATATATATATATACACATACATATACGTGTATATATATGTATATGTATGTGTGTATATATATATATTCGTATGTGTGTGTATATATATATATATATATATATATACACATACATATACGTGTATATATATGTATATGTATGTGTGTATATATATATATATATATATATATATATATATATACACATACATATACGTGTATATATATGTATATGTATGTGTGTATATATATATATATATATATATATATATATATATATATATATATATATTCGTATGTGTGTGTATATATATATATATATATATATATATATATATACACATACATATACATATATATACACGTATATGTATGTGTGTGTGTATATATATATATATATATATATATATATATATATATATATATACACACACACACACACATATGTATATATACGTATATATACACATATGTGTGTGTGTATTAACTTACATTTAAATGATAAAAACAGGTATAGTTTAATCAACTAAGCAGTCGGTGTACGTGTAAAAGGTGAGGCACATGATCCTGAGCCAAATGCCTCCATCACATTTGAGAACATAACCAGCAGTAAATACAGTAGTAAACTTCATCCACTAAATGGAAAAATGCGTAGGATTCCCTGGACGCACATTTTCTTGTTTGTGTCTGTCTGGAAATCATATGCACATATACACAAGATGTTGAACACTGAGTGGGCTTGGATATTGGACCCTCGGGATTTGTTGTCATATACTGTACAAACAGACTTTCATTAAACTCATTAATTATTTCAGCCAGCATTCGACTAATTACCCCTGCGAGCCCTGTTCCTGGTGTGTGTTTGCCTCATTTAATTTGTGTGTTTGTTAAAAGAATTTCCTCCCTTTCAGTTCAGCGCTTTATGTTTTCTCGCGCTTCATCTTCAAACCAGTCGGCATGGTTAGTATTTCAGTAAGAAGAAAGGTTTTAAGTGTCAGATCAAAGAGATGAAGTGCTTGACAGAAGAGCAGTTTAAACATAACGTCTCCGCCATCTTTGTTTTTCCTTTTCATCGCTTTTCTGAGCACGACTACTAGCATTATTTTTCCTGACACGTATTTCCTTGAATTTTTCACAAATCCATTTTTCCTTGTTTTAGACCTATAATTTTTCTGTGTGATATGTCTGACATGAAATATTCAACCAATTGAACATGCACAGCATACTTGGCTGCAGTGAAATCTGGCTCTGAGTGTACTTGTGGCTGTTATACATAGACACTACCAGACACCTTATTGCATACACCTGCTCAACTGCCATTTATCTCAAATATCTAATCAGCTGGTTACATGACATCAACTCAATGCATTTAGGCATGTAGACATGGGCTTTACAACCTGCTGAAGTTCAATCCTAGCATTGAAATTTTGAAGAAAGGCGTTTAAGTGACTTTGAATGTGGCACTGGTGATTTACTGCCAACACTAGGGTTTATAGAGAATGATCCGAAATAGAGAAAATATCCAGTTAGCAGCAGTTTTCTGAAGAAAGATGTTTTGCTGATGACTGGTCAAACTCTTTCAATCTGGTAGAAACACAACATTAACTCAAATAACCAACTGATACAAGTGAGTCTCTGAGCACACATATCAACATGGGTCCCAATCCTGAAATTGAGGCTACAACTTGCCCGGGCTCATCAAAATTGGTCAATAGAAGATTAAAAAAATGTTGTTTGGTCTGCTGAGTCTCGATTGTTGCTGTGATATTCAGAAACTAAAGTTAAAATTTCCATTAAACGTGAAAGCACAGATCCATAACATCTTGTATCAATGGTTAAGTCTGCTAGAGGTGGTTTTATGGTGTGGGTTATATTTTCTTGTCACACTTATTACCAACTAAGTATGACTTAAACTCTCTCAAGACCACATGTGTACCCATCAAAATGTATGGAGAAGGATATTAAAAATTAACATTGAGAGATTGCTTATTTAGTAAAATCTGTATATTATAGATTTCTTGGCTGTCATTGTAACCAAAGTGACACAGGCTTAAGAACACTAATATGAAACTCTGTTGATAAATCTTTCAGAAACATAAAACAAAGACAGATGATTTTCAGCCTTCAGGATCAAAATACCATAACCAGTAATAGGCGGATGTTTTCCTGGAAGAAATATGCTGGATTTCATCTTCTTCTCTTTCTTTTCTTCTTCCTATCCAAAGGCCCTGCAGACAAAGTGGTTTTCAATGAGAAAAGTAAACTTTATAATTGCTGCAGGTCCTTACAGCCATCAAAGTCGCCATCAAACGGCCCTTTTAATGAAAGTGATGGATTGAAATGTCACTTGAACATAAGTGAGTTTACTTTGGTGCATGGCCTGATTTGAGGACTGAATGATCTGAAGCCCAGACACGACTGCCTCTGCAGATTGCTGCCACCATATTCCACACATTAGGATGTCAATCATGTAAACAGCTGCACCTTTTTCTCCCACACCTGTCAAATAATGACATTGATTCACAATGTGAATGAATAGTGGCATTGTAAAGCGCTTTGGGTGCCTTGAAAAGCGCTATATAAATCCAATCCATCATCATCATCATCATCAATACTCTTGAATCAAAAAAGTTCATGGAATATAGAGGTATGCAGAATATACTTTGTTGTAAGATATTTCCTACTGATAATGCAATTTTTTAATAGCATTGTAGAGAACAACCAAAATGAAAATGCTTATTTATAATCTTCTCATCAAGATTTCGCCAATAGAAGACATTTTTTTCTGAAGGCAGTTCCTTTGATATATCTAACAACTGTTACTTAAAGGTTTAAAAGAATAGTTCACTGACATCATACACATAGCCTGAAGGTTTAAATGTATTTTCTTTCTATTTTTATAATCATGTCTCTAGGCCTCTTTACAGGATGTCAGTTTGACTTCATGATCATCGTTATCACCATCCCCACTCAGATGTCAACAGGATCCACACCTAATTACACACAAATATGTACCTGCATGTGTGTGGTGGTTTATGTGGTGTGGTGGTGATGATGATGTCAATACTTTAGTTTCCACCACTCTAATAGCCCGTTAATTAAGAGCTAGGTGCCAGACCCCCAGACTTCATTTTATCTGACAGGATGTTGGCCCACTTGCACATATTCACACAGTTTTACACACACACAGTGTCTTGTAATCAGTGGTTGTAGGGTTTGCGTATTGTTTTATGACTATGGTACATTTTTAAAAGGTGTTGCTATAGTGTGTTTGTGTGTGCACGCATGAGCGGCTTTTGAAAGTACAATAAGCTTATATGAAGTGTCCAACACTTTCTGCCATCCCCATGAAAACTGTTCATCTGTGCGAGCTGCAGTCCCAAGGTTTATTTGCGCTTTAAAGTACAATGGTCTCTGGTGGCTGTATTCATAGCTTTAGGACTCATGAAAGGCCTAGAGACCAGTTGGCAACCAGCTGACAACCATCTGGCAACCACTAGTTGCCCTAAGTCCAGTTGCCTTCTGTTCGAGCCCTCCAGAAAACCTCTTTGTCTCCTGTAGTTTGCATGAATTATATAGACTTGTTTAATCTCCTTTATTTTATTTAACACTTTTTTTTCTATTGAACTCTGTTTATTGTTTTGTGTAGTTAGTTTTACCTTTTTGAGCTTATTTTATTTAGCTGTATTTACTTTAAATAAGAGTTTGTTATTGATGTTGCTGCCATGACATTTTCCAGCTTTTGGGATCCACAAACTGTATCGGAAATTAACCAACCTTATTTTCTTTTATCACATCTCATCATATGTTAGCTCAACTAAGCTTGGCTTGCATTTAATCTTATTCCAGTGTTTTTAATTGTAATATGACACATTGCATTTCCCACAAAAGTTTTAGTTATAAAACAAAAGTTTTTAATGATTTTGCGTGTGGAGTGGGCAGCACAGTGAGAATGGTTTAATGCTACATTAGACACTCGTCAAGCAGCTACTTTGCCAGAAATGTGTCAGAAGGGCAGCTGTTAACTTGATACAGTTGTTAATCACAGTAATAAAACGAAATATCCAATGACGTTTTTCAGCACTGGAATGGCACTCTTCCCCTACAAATAACACCATGCAGTTATTGAATGACAGTACGTTGAATCACTATTGCATAAAAGTACTGACCATAAATTGCATCTCAAATTTGATGTGAGTAAATGTAATACCCTGAGAATAAATTTAACCAAAGTCTGATCATTAAATCTTCCTTTGTGGACTTGACAATGAGTTCAAAACTTAATTTTAAGCCCATTGTGTAGTTTGGCATTTTCATTTCGCTCTTTCATAACACAGTTAGTGTGATTTGCTCAATGTGTGCAGTAATAAAGCTATTTCTAAAATAAGCTTCAGTATTAGGTGACTATTCACTGAAGTAGTTGTCTTCAGGATACACCCTGGACAGGTCCATGGTGTACATGTGTATATGAACTCAGAGCTAAAAGTAAGAAAGAACCAAGAGCCAACAATGCTTCTTGGCTCTTGGCAATAAATCTAATATTGTTACAAAACCAGTTTATTTCCCATTAAAAGGTGCCAGGTGTGTAAGGAAAATTCATTTGTGGGTTGAGCAGCAGAGCTAAGTATAAAATATATTGCCAAGAAGTATCGTTACAACAAAGCAAAAATTGACCAAACACCCTTTTTTTTTTTTTGCAAAGTTTATATGCTTACGATGTTGTATGCTTACATAAGCTCACATCGTAGACTGATCGAAATATTTATGAGAGAGGATGTCTTTATTATTGTTTGTTTCAGACAGACATGAGCTGTTATACCAAAACCCTAAATCAACCAAAGCTTTTCTAGTCCAAGGCCCCAGTCACACAGGCCAAGAGACCAGTAGGCAACCGCCAGTAGCTAGGGAAAATTTGCTTTCCACGGCCGGTTGTAAGTGAATGCTGGAGGTTGCTGAAATCAATTGGTAAGCTCCAGTCATGCAGGCCAGGACTGGTCAGTGACTCCTGGATCGCTACGGAAAAATGGTTGCAGGAGGTTGCTTGCAGTAGTAAGTGAAATTGGTTACAAAGATGTGATGCTTCACTAAAACCGTCCTTTTAGTTGCTTGGCTATTAACAGATTAACACAGTCACCCGAGGCTTGGATGTCAGCTTTTCTGCAAACACTCGCCAACTACAAGTAGTTGTGAATCTCTGAAGAGTGTGATGCAAACCAAAAAAAAGACGATTTGCCTTCAGCGTTTACTTTGAATGTAAGGATTCTTTGTTGCCAGTTTGAATTGCACTTCCATGCAGACTTTGCAAACAATGTCAATCTGCTAAATTGGAGGTTACCAACTAGCCTCTGGGTCTGTGTTTAACTTGTTAACATTACAAAACTTTTAAAAAGATTCCTCTCTGACTGTTTCTGTTTTAGCAAAAGAAAAACGAAGAAAGAAAATATTTGTCTTTATTTAACGTGAGGTTACAAAACCACATTGTATAATTTATCTGGCATTTCTAATGTAAAGAAATAATAAGTCTTACCTCACCTGAACCTGGCAAAACGCACTGTGACACTTTCAACACTGAGTGACCAAGACGTTTTCAGTACTCTGAAAAGAAAAGAAAGAAAGAATGACGACGAGCGCCTGTACGCCGTCAGATTTCCCAAGGTGGGAAAACGGCGTGTGCACGTGGGTGTGAACACCGCTGATGTATAGCACAAGTGAAATGGATTATGATCAACAGTAGATTTGACTTTCTGCTCTGTCTACTTTCTCAGCGTTGCACCGCTCTATCAAGAGAGACACACTGAGATATTCAAGCACCGAGCTGCCGGAGAAGGTCATTTATCCTCCTTGTCCAGGGACTAACTGACTCTGTCTTTGTGTTAATGATATTGTAAGCCTCACTGAGTGGGCTCGCTTATCAGTTTTGAACTTTACTGAATAATTTTTCTCTCTCTGGTAACACTAAATGGACTGATGTATTATAGGCTACGGATATCTTTTAGAGTTAAATTTGTTGCAGTGTGTTGAAACAAAAATGCGTGTTTTGTATACTCCTGCTAGTTTGATGCATTTACATATTAATGCGCTAAGTGCTGCCCAAGGTATTATGGGATGTTCTGGAAAACGGCGTACTGTCTCATTGTATCTTTCCCTTGATTATTTCTAAATGCCACTCGTTCAGCCAGCCTAGAAACGGCCATTCAATGGCTGCGTCTCTGAGGCCAGCATCATTGGCTGAAATGTCTATCAGTGAAGAGGGTGACAGAGTGACTGGTAATTTGGGAAAACAAAGCATTTATTTAGATGCAAATTTGTTAAAAAGGCAAATGAAAGAGGAGAATGCATTACAGCTCCCCAGTATCAATTCATGTGTGCTATGGGCTGTATTTAATTTAATAGCTTTGTGAACGAAGAGGTTTTTTGTGGTGATTACTGTGTTGGAGCTCCACTAATCACACTTCTGGTGACCTCACTGTCAGATGAAAGGTAAAAATGTGAATTTGTGATACTTTCTTTGGACACTATCAAACATTTTGTGGGCTGTTTGTCTGTCACAGCAAATAAAATCATATGTTTTGAATAGGAAACTTTTTTCAAAAGGAGGAATGATCCAGGTCCAAGTTTTGAAATATCTTGCTATACTTTGGGGGAAATTTTATGTGTAACTTTGTACCCTGTGTGTTTATATGTGGGAGGTTTATCACTGAATACCGAGCATTATGTGTCTCAGTATATACCTAGTTGCAGCTGGTTTCAGTGCTGCTCCTGTTTGTTGCTCTGCACCTGTAAAGCATTGGATTGAAAGTAAGCATCATTACACAGAAGCCAGGAAAGTATTTCTAGTTGCCAGATTACATATTGATTGTGTTTACAGGTCATAACTAAATGAGTCCAAGCATAATCAGTGCTGCTCAATTAAACCTGTCCTGAATGATGGAAGTCTCAGCAAAATATCCTCTTAATGTATATTTGCATGGAGTACCTGTTGTTAGGTGGGGTTAGTTAGATCTTTATTATTTTGAAACTACTTTTGCTATCATTTTCTTTTCTTTAGTTATCTTACAAAAAACCTTGGCATTACCTCTAATCTGTCAAGGACCACTCAGCTGTATCATTATGTACTGAAATATAGGAGTAGTGTAGCAGAGCTGCACTGAAATAACTACTTCTGCTTTTGTGTGTGTGTGTGCGTGTGCGTGTGCGTGTGTGTGTGTGTGTGTGTGTGTGTGTGTGGTTAATCTGACAAAACAAAGGTGCATTTATAGCTTGGGCTTGTACATTTCATGATACTATGGGAAAAATATTAAATTTGGCCAGGCTTATGCTTTTATACTTTAGGGGAAATATATAGATACACGTACGATTCCACTGTTTAAACTTATTGCAACATTTGTTACCTGCTGTTTGAGCTTCATAATAATTGACCTCTTTTACTTCAGTGAAAATGTGAAACTGTTTAAAAACAACCTTAGCTTCACCTTTGTCTTTTAAGTCTCATAGCAGTCTGTTAATGTATGTTCTCCTCTCAAGCTTGTCTAATTTGAAAATCACAGTGCCTGTTTAAGGAATAACTCAGCTGTTATGATAGCACTCATACATTATATGACTAATTCAATAAAACTTAACTTCTTAAGGCTTCGCTTGAAGGAGTCTTTTATGATTTGGACTTTGAGCAGAAGTGAAACCTGACCTCTTATGGTCTGGATCTAAAGCAGATCATTAAACATTTGTTTGTAGTGTGCTAGGTTTCATTCAGATTACAGTGGATTGTAAAATACTGATGCTTTACCGAGGGTATTTCACTGAGAACAAAATCTGACACTAATTTTCTGTGTGTATAAATCCATAATTCAGTTTGATTATTCAATTTTGACAAGATCCCCGAACCATGACCCTTATGTAGACACTTATGTATATATAGTTCTGTGTGAAAGTCTTGAGCCACCTGTTATTTTCTTTAAACAAAAAAGCAATGTATTGAAAAATGGACTAAACATCGACATACAGTATATAACAAGTTGTTTTTGTACAATTGTAATGAGCTTGAAAGATAATTGCTATGGCCACCATTATTAGTCGACGTACGTCTGAAGGTTCTCAGGCATCCAGGTCATCGTAGTCAAAGGAGCTCGGAAAGAAAAGCATCTGGACTTCTTTAAGTTACTTGAAGACGTTTCACCTCTCATCCGAGAAGCTTCTTCAGTTCTAAGAGAAACTGGTGCAGAGTTCCAGATTTTAAGCCCTATGGGAGTGTCCAGCTATTAATCCTCCACAACAGCCAAGGTGTGAAAACAGGTTGTGGGTCACAATCAGCCAAGTTTTCGGGTGAACCCATTGTGAGACCTAGCCCCATCCTTTTTGCTGAGGTCAGACGGCCCAGGATGTGAGTGGACGTTAAGGCGTTTGGGAAGGGATCTCAAAACTGGATTATAGATGGCAGACAGTTGGTGTCATAAGCCCCGCCCTCTGTTCAAAGATGGTCGTTCACAGTGGACATAGGTGGTTTCTTTCACTCCTCTTTCAAACCATCTGTCTTCTCTGTCCAAAATGTGAACATTGGCATCCTCGAAAGAGTGACCTTTGTCCCTTAGATGCAGATTATTCCTCGAGTCAAGCTTTCTCCAGGCTTCTTGAAGTAGATTTCAAAGCTCTTCTTTGGATATTGAATGTCTGTCTCTGTCAAGAAGATCACACACTATTTGAGGTTGAACTCCAAGCTCTGGGCAGTGCTCCCTTGTGTTTGTGTTTTTTGTTTTTTTGTAAATCAAGGTATGCTTTTAGTGCATTGGGAGTGTGTTTGGGGTCACTGTCATGCTTAAAAATCTTGATGGTATTACATGGTAGATCAAGATCTCGTCATACTTTATTGTAATTTTCCAATGATGCAGAGCCTTGACCATGTTTTACAGATGGGCGTAAACAGTCACTATTGTATCTCTCTTCTGACCTCTTCTGTATACACTGGTGATGATTTTAACCAAAAACCTCAAATTTGAGTTAGTTAATACCTGCTGCTACTGATTTTCAGTCTATTCCTTGTGTAATTCGGCGTGCCTCAGCCTTTTTTTTCCTGCTTCTGTTCCTTAAGAAAGGCTTCTTGACGGCCACTCTTCCACTGAGACTCCACTGGATGAACAGAAGGGTCAGATGTATCTCTCAGGTCCTGTGTCAGGGTTTTGCTTTGTTCCTGTTTCTTAAAGACATCACTTTCAGTTGTTCATCTGCTGGAAAATGTTTTTACACCCTCTACTTTTTCCTATGCCCTCCACTTGTCCTTTCTTTTTTTTTTTAAGGACACACAGCATGCCTGTCAAACTGTATTATCTTTGGCATTTTTGTAGATTTATCTAAAAAAAATCAACAAAAAACCCAGAATGTTTTTATGATAGGCTGCTAGTAACAAAGTGCCAAAAGACGCGACTTAAAATTTGTTCTTTGCAAAGATGTCTTTTGTGTGTAGACACAACACTATTTCATACCTTGAGGTGCCTTTTATGTGCCTTAATGATTGAATGATTGACAGTCAGTGTTAAGTGGTTTAACAAGTAAACAAACAAAAACAAAACAATCTTTTGAAAATGGTCAGGTACACGTACTGGACTGAAAATGTGTAAAAAAAAAGAGCCAATTTCAAAAGAAAATCTTGGAAGACCTTCAGAAGACTGGAGAACTATTTCTTAAGACCACTTTAAAAATAATCTAAATATACAAAAATAAGAAGTGGCTCAAGACTAATGCACATTACTGCATCTATCTTTGTTTATTACAAGTAAAATAAAATAAAAAAAACAAGTACAGATTTTCCAGGATTTTAGAAAATATAGAAATGAATAGAAGGAGGAATATAGACAATATTTGCATATGAACCAAATAATTAAACAAATAAATCATTTAAAAATGGAACAATGGGGCGATCGTGGCTCAAGAGTTGGGCGTTCGTCTTGTAATTGGAAGATTGCCGGTTCGAGCCCCGGCTACGACAGTCTTGGTCGTTGTGTCCTTGGGCAAGACCAAGGACACTTCACCCGTTGCCTACTGGTGGTGGTCAGAGGGCCCCGGTGGGCCCCGGTGGCGCCAGTGTCCAGCAGCCTCGCCTCTGTCAGTGCGCCCCAGGGCAGCTGTGGCTACAATGTAGCTGCCATCACCAGTGTGTGAATGTGTGTGTGAATGGGTGGATGACTGGATGTAGTGTAAAGCGCTTTGGGGTCCTTAGGGACGAAGTAAAGTGCTATACAAATGCAGGCCATTTACCACACGTGTGGAAGCCCTTTTGTCACACTGCGTGTATTAATATTCACTAAGGAATTATGGTAGGAATTTCTCCCTCTAGTTTCTCAAGAAACGGGAGCTGCTACTATCCAAAGTGACAGGATAAACAAAGTGAGGCTATTCCTGTTAAAAGGGAGTTTTTCTGTCCCACTGTGGCCAAAGTGCTTGCTCATAGGGAGTTGTTTCATTGTTGGGGTGTTCTCTGTATTATTTGAGGGACTTTACCTTACTATATTACATGCCTTGAGGCAGCTGCTGTTGCGATTTGGCGCTTTTTAGATTGAATTGAATTGATTGATGGCACTGAGTATTATTCACAGAGAGTTGGGGAACGGGTGCAATTACAGCCTTGTAAAATGGCGACAAATATAATTTAAAACCCACCTCCTCAGTTCAGTGATTGTCATTCCCTTTTCCCATAATGGTTTCCTTGACTTCTTGCTCATACCAGCATCATTCCCTATCCAGGGTGTGTTGTGAGGAACGGCCAGAGGAGAGAGCGGGGAAGTGAAGACTCGAGTTAAAGATATTCTGTTCTGTTATTGTAAGCAGCCAACAAATCTTAATCCTTCTAAAGTAACCCAAACCTCTGCTCAGTTATCCTTGTGTGTGGAATGAGGCTCAGGAGACTTCTTCTACTGCTATGATTGAAATTTCCGTGGCAGAAAATAGTTTTCTTTGACAACTCCTTGAGTGAGCACCAGCTAGGTTTAGTTCTGCTTGAAAAAACTGGGTCTCCATGATCAAACACACCGAGCCCAGTGTGAAGTGGAGATAGCATGAGTGTATACTGTATTTTAGGCCACATTCATCAAGCGGGTTGTGGTGTGAGTGGGCTCCTGTGTGTAAATATGTGACAGGTTGCTGGTGTGTTTTTGATGGAAACAGGGCAGTGGCTGCTTTGACTGCCTCCCTCATCAAACTGTGTGACAAGTCCTCTGAGACAACTCTCTTGCTTCAGCTTTCACACAGAATGAATCATAAAAACATCAGATAGCTGGGGGACTTTCATATAGCCATATAGATTTTTACAGTACATGAGGATCAGCAGGCTCTTCTCAGCTCAGTGAGGAGTGGGTAGATTGACTGAGACAAGCTGGCAAGTGTTACAGTAAATTATGTTAAATGTCCAGTTATAGCCATACATTTTAATCAGTCCCCTGTCTTTTCATTTCATAATGTTTTACCTTCGAAAACCTGGATATTTGTGTCAGACAGCCCAAAGTCTGCACCTATAGCTTTGGCTTGAATCTAATCTTAAGTGAGATAAAAAAAAAAACTACTACTGCTGCTGCTCGTCACTCCTCCCAGGATATGGGCCATTCTTTAGAGTTGGGTCCAAGTGTAGCCCAACTTTTTTGCTTCTGCCTCGAGGTCTCATCGCCAGGTGTTTCATGGGCGGCCTCTCTTTTGCTTTTTTGCCTTGGGGGTTCCACCTGAGAGCCTGCCTGGTGATGTTGGTTGGCAGTTTGCGTAGAGCATGCCCTACCCAGCACCATCCTCTCTTCCTGATTTCTTTCTCTACCAAGAGTTGACAGGTTCTTTCTCATAGTTCGATGTTACTGATGGTGTCTGGCCAGCAAATGTGGAGAATCCCTCTGAGACAGCTGTTGAGGAATGTCTGGATTTTTCTACATTCATTTTCAACCCACGAACCTCCACATCTACCAGTGGAAGCGTGTCCGAAATTGTGATGTGGTTACAGAAAAGGTCTCTGGTTGTTTGCAGTGAGCTGAGAATTATCGCTAACAGCAAAGACCATTAATAAAATAATTGACTGCTTGGATCCAGCCATCAATAATGGCACCATTTCATAATTTTTTATAAAATTCATCTTGACTAAACATTCATAATTAAAGAGAAAGCTCATTTTAAAATTTTAGAGTAAACACTGTGAAAGTACAGTGTGGTGTGAAAGTAAACTAAGTAAGTTATGGGAGCAAAAGAACGATAGTCAACTTTTAGCTATTTCCATTGGCACTGGGGAGGTAAACGAAGCAAGATCAGTGAAATGAAATGATTTGAATATCGATAAAAACCTTTAAATATCACTGTGATGCTTAAAAAATACATGAACATTTTAGGTTAGTTGTTATTTTAATCTTTTACAACTAGTAAATAAAGAGAGAGTGAAAATAGTAAGAGAAGAAGATAAAAACAGTTAACTGTTTACTGAAACATATTCTTCTTCTTATCCCAGCTGACCATGCATTTCATTTTTCACAAGGCTCACAAACAGCCACTGAAAGCTGCTGCAGTAAAGGCCTTGCAGAGCATTGAAAAGGAGGAAACCGACAATCTGCCGATGTCCATGAGTTTCAGCCTTCAAGAGACTCCAGGCTGTTACTGCCAGCAAAGGGTTTTCCAACAAGTATTAGATGAATGAACATTTTATTTTCAGTGATGTCATTTGTCCAGTAACTTTTGATTCCCTGAAATGAAGCGATTGTGTTAAAAATGCTTTCTTTACATTTGTTTGCAATCTTTTTGATCACTGAATTAAAGCTGAAAGTCTGCACTTCATTTAAAATTCATTGTGGTAATGCACAGCCCCAAAATTGGGAAAACAAGTTGTCTCTGTCCAAATATTTATCGACCTAACTGTATACTCCACCAGAATAAGAATCAAAACACTTGGAAAATGTTCAGCTTTGAAAGCACAGTTTACTTTCCCCTGTCTGCATTTGCTGCTTGTCCTTGAATCCACTTAAACATCAGTCACACCACAGAAAACACAAGCCAGAAGGTCACTCACAAAGTGCTTCCTCTGCCAAAATGCTCTGTATTGAAAGTTGCCCAGAACTGAGATTTTAATGCTTTCTTTCTTTCCCCACGCTCCACATCTCAAGGAAATTCACTTCTGTAGTTTTTACCTAATCTTGCTAACAGACACTCATTTAATCAGTCGTTGGCTCAAGTTGCCTAAATTTGTTTTTTACACTTGATGAAAGATCTAAGAGGAAAGCAAGAAAATGGATTTCTTTCTTTCTTTCTGTTTTTCTGTAGTTTAGCTAAGTTCAATTGTCTGTTGAAGCGATTGGTCAGAAAGTAATCTCATGTAAGTCTGGAGAATCTGGAGCTTGATTTAAGTCTCTGCAGGTTTGTTTTAATTGGAAACTGAAATATGTGGAAAGCAATTACATCCCGGAAATTGAAAATAATCTAAAAATGTAAACACAAGCAGCAGTGTAATAAGCCATTTATTCTTTGAAGATGCTAAACCAAAGATACATTTCCCTTTTTCTTCTATTCTTGTACTGCTTCATAGTCCCTCCTCCATTCCTTGCATGTATTATATTTTTCTACAAATTGTGGTTGCAGTAATAACCACAAATAGTAATGCAGCTCTGTGTCATGCCTGTGGTGTCATCAAATATGCTCACACAGTAGAGACAGAGGAATAAGAAGAGATAGAGGGAGGGTGACTTTCTGCCACCAGCAGAGCCAGACTGCTGCCGCTACTGGAAGTGTTTTGATAGTGAACCCACATCTGCTGATGACATTGTATCATGGGTTGTCACCAAAGGCCACTGTGGGTTAATAGCATCCTCAGAGATGGTGAGTGAGTTCCTCTGTGGTGTGACACACACTTTGAACCGATTTCACACGTTTGCACTCATTCCAGCACAAAGTCCGAGGTCACAGTTACCTTATAAAGACCCCTGTAAATGTGAAAAAACACAGAAAGAACAATCACCTAATTGGAATATAAGCTTAAATTATTATGTTATTATTGGACTATAATTTTTAATGTTATGTTTTATTCTGACAATATTTAATTGCCTTTTTTAGGTTATACAATATGTGCTAATGTCCCTAATGCATATTACCAATTATTTTCCAAGCATATTGTAGGATTCATATTGATTGCTTGTTATTTCACAAAAATCTATGGATGGACTGATGGGTACACACGAACAGCAGCTGTTTGTGCCTGGCTGTTAGGCTGCAGTCAGTGTTTTCAGCCAAACAGTGACACTACGTCCCTGAATGTCATGCCCCAACTCACTCATTAGTTTATTTTTTCATTTTGTTTTCCTGACCAAACTTCCTGCCTCCCCCACCACAGGCTGTATCTTTATTTTATTGCTGCTGGGATACATAATAACCAGAGAGCAAGAATGAAAAAGACAGATTGAATTTAATTTGTAGCTCAGAGGTAAGTTTCCATAACACAGTGTTTGGTTTCTACACTGATAAGAAAATAAAATAATTAATTAGCAAGCACAAAAGTTGTTATTTGCACAGTACCTGTGATTAAATTTTCCAGTTCTTGCAGATGCTGAATAATGAACAAGAAAACAAACAAAATAATAAAATAATTGGTGCATAAAATTTTTTGACTTCAAATTCTGTAAGTTTAAAGGTTGTTTTGCTTTATGCTGTATGATAATGGTGAAAAATCTTTTGTTCTGTTGAGTGGTGTAGGTGAGGACATGGGCAAATATTTGCATAAACCATGTGTAAAAACATGTCGCACAAAACTGTGATTCATCAGTATTTTCTTACCTGATTTGTTACAATACTGCAGTTTCAAACCCAGGAAAACACTTATATGTAATACCAATAATACTAATCATACTCAATACGAACGTCATTTAAGTTAAAAACAGTAAGAGGTGCCTTTTTGGAAATAAAGATCAGAAAAATGTAAACAGTAACATCGATCACAGCACTGTTTTAAGTTGCCTGAAGTAATGCAATAAACATAGTAGCATAACTGTAAATAAGGTATATATGTGACAGATATTTAAATATAATAGGCTGCATGAGTTGGTGCTGTGCATCTGGTGCTTCTATTTTAAAAGTAGGACTTTAAGAGAAACGTGACACTCTTTAGACAAAAAGAACTTATTAACACTATTATTGTTACAGACAACAACAACATTATGGTTTTATTATTAGCCATAGTTACTAGATGCTAACTTAACGATAACTTAGCGGATGGCTAATGTGGCTCTCAAATGTGTGTGGGCTATATTTATGGTTCAGTGTTTAAATACTTCAGTGTTGTTGAAGCAGCCGCTTTACAAAATTCAATCCAAAGTACTACTTCAGCTACTAATGTAGGTACTGGCTCTATATGTATTTATTTATTTTGACAACCCTGCATTTTAAACACTTTTTAGAAGTGCCTTCGACACAGCTTCACAAACAAGTGATGAAGGCCCGCCTGTCTTAGAAACTAATAGCAAGCTAAAATTGGCCAGAATCAAAATGAAATGAACATCAGTGGAACAATAAATACATGTAATGAACGCACACTATTAACTGAAAAGGAGCACACTTTAATTCTTTTAAAAACATATGGTTATTGGCATTATTCTTTCGTATTATTTACTAAAAATGGTTTCCATTGCTGCACTTAGAGTCTAATTTCTTGGCACTGAGATTCTCATCTCAGATCGGCTGCTCCTTGTCCTCCACCTGTTCTCAGATTTTTCTTGTGGCCTGCTAGTGTTTATTTTCACATCACCTTCAGTGTCAAGCCTTTTCTCTTTGTACCTGTGGCACAGTGAGTGTCTCAGTGGAAACTACATTCAGCAACTCCATTATTTCAGCCATGCTGTAGTTTTTCTTTTTTTTTCCTTCCTAAAAAACATCATCAATCTCGAAGAAACATTCAGGAAATTCAGACACAGTGGGTTTCATGTTTTTAATCAGACTTTGTCTTTCTTTTTTTTTCCTGTAGCCGTGCAGGCGACTCTCCACCACCATGGCTGCATTTTCCATGCCACCTCAAGGCAAATCTAAAAAGAGTGTGTGACAAATTTTAACACAAAAAATGGTGGTAAATTACTGTCATTTAGCTTGCCTGGTTATTTTTTGTGATGCGCAAGAACTTTGTGATGCGCATATTAGCGAGTGAGGCCAGTTGTATCACGCATCCTGTGTTTTAAAGGAATTGGATTTGAAATAAACCATCTAGTGCTACAATCACACTAGGAAAGCAGTGGGCTGGAGACCACAGACAATCAAAACCGCTTTGAAAATGTGCAGTGAACTTGCAGTCTTGTTGCCTTTGAGATGGTTGCTTTGAAGGCGAAGACCAGGTCTGTGCACGCTCGCAATCAGCTGCTGTCTTCAAAGTGACTTTGGTGCGTCAAGACAGTGATGTAAATGGCAATAAGATGGAGTCTATTGCCATCTATTGCAAATCGTTTGCTTTCTACATTAAACAGAAATTCACTCTTACATTAAGTTCAGCAAGAACATCAGACATTTGAAAAAAAAAGTTCAAAAATCGCTCCACAAATGATGTCGTTGCTGCTTGAGGCAATTTAACTGGGAAATAGGTGCATGGCAATCTTGCGTTTATGTAAGAATGTAATCAGAATATAACCAACTGGCAACCAGCTAAGTTGAGTGCCCTTTGGCAAAGAGACACAGACTGGCTTAATATTTTGTCTTTATTTTAAAATTAGACAGCCATCATTAGCAACTCTTTGCTAATCTGTCTGACTGCAGTCAGTCTGATCCAGGAGACAACTGTTTGGAGACAGGTTGTCTCCCACTGGGTGACATGAAGGTGTTGCATGCTCAAAACTGTGGGAAACCAGTGTCTAGACCTTAAGGGGCATTTTTGTTTTCCATCTACAATTAGCAGAAAAGGCATTAGTGCATGTTATTATTTTATTTTACATTGTACTTGCTACGTTACATAATTTTTATAATTTACAGTGATAAAAACAACATTTTTTCCTAGAAAATGGGGCTCAATCAATGCAAAATTGATGCCGTGGATTACATCATGTGATCCACTTTGCTTTAACTCCATAATTTCATTCTCATCTAGTTCTTGCTTATCTTCTACTTATATTTTTGTGCCACCCATCTGGAGAATCAGCAGTGCTGGAGCAGTTTTTGGATGCAAACCGGGTTCTGGTTGTATGAATATAACATGAAGCCTTCAACAGGAAGTGAATACTTTTTGTAAGCAGCGCATGCTGGTTTTGATGTGCTTTCTTCTGGGATTGAAGAGGATTCATATATGGATTTATTCTACCAGTGGAGCTTACTTTAACACTCGCCGGTGACAGGAGCTTTGTAGTCAGACTCTCTGTAGCTTTATAGGGAACGATTGACACACACATACTGGAATGTTCCGAATTTGAAAATATTATTAAGACTGATTGAAAATTCCCACATTAAAGTTTCAAATTTATCTTAAAAATATTTGTATGACATTTTACTGGTGGTTCAAGTACTAACATGTAGAGAACATAAGCGATGTACTTCATGGTGTCTATATAAGTTATCTGTGGTAGTCAGCACGGGTCATTTTTCTGTTCACTTTTGCTTGAAAACGGGGAAGGAGTAGCTGGTTTTTTTGGACATTACTCATCTAATGGTTGGCTAATGAATATATGGACTCTGTTTTCAGCAAAGTGGCCATTTTTTAAAACTACTTAATTAAGCCTCCATCTGTCTGTGGTGCTCATTCAGTGTAATGTTATTTTTGGCTTTGGATAGTGCCTGACATGGAACCCGGTTTATTTATTTTGTACTTTTACTAAGTTGGCTGTTAAAGTTTCATCCTTTTATGTTGCTTTTCTTCTGAAAGAGATTCAGACACACTTTTGAAGCATTTTTTCTTCAAAAAAGCCAGCAAAGATCACAAAAAGCTTATTTATGATTATTTATCCTTCGGAAGAATGTAGCCCTGAATGATTGTTAATTAAGTGTCTTATGCCTGTCTTATTCCTAAGTATGGCAACAGACTAACTGTGAAGGTAATGAAACTGATTAAGATGACTGATGACTGTCATTTTGCCGTTATGCTACTCTGGCTGTGTAAAACATCTCTGCATCATCATTATTCCGCTTTCCCATAAAGTTGTGTCGGTTCATGTGGACACGAGTGTTTTCAGTGGGAAAAACATTTCATAACTCATCCAAGTGGCTTCTTCAGTCTCCGCTAACTGAAGGTTTTCCCAAAAGGCTAGCGCTATTAAACTGAAGTTATCAGCAGTAATGGGGACACTTGAAAGTTGATGTATACCATAAACTAACACATAGGGATCAGTATTTAGGGTGTGATTCACATCCTCCACTGCAGCATAAATTTAGATGTCATCAGGATGCTGCAACTCCACTCTTGCATGTGCTGCTTTGGTTCTTGAATTAGTTGTGAAGAAGAGCAAAGATATAACACACAAAGAGCTCAAGTGAAAACAAGTGTTAAAGCTGGTATTCCCTAAGGCTCAGGGCCCCCGGCCAGAGTCATGTATATCGTGTATTCTTTTACCTGTGTGTTTCCTTTGCATTAGTTAACACGCTCACTTGGAAAGCTAAATGTTGCTGGTTCAATTCTAGTTGGAGATGCAAATTTTGAAAGGCTTCTGCAGTAAAACTCTGAGCTACTGACCCCTTGTGACAAAGGAATAGACGGAATTAACTGCTTCTCCCTCTGGCTAAATGGCACAGCACAAAAGAGCTGCCTCATCACGCCGGGACACTGTTCTCTATTTACAGCTACAGTCCAGTGGCCACTCTTCAACAATGAGTATATGCACATACTTAGCAGGAAGGATGATCGAGCAGAGAGTGATGGGAAGCCATTTGGGTAAAATGGAAACAGCCATCTCTGAACTGAACAGGGACCCTAAGGGTACATCTTTCACCATCTTTACAGTGCGTGATTGCAGCCATTCCCCAGACTCTATGAATAGTACATGAATAGTACTCATGGCCATTGCTTAATGGTTGAGACAATTTGCATATCAACAATCATCAATGATCTTGTGTCTCATTATTGTACAATGATGCTGGTTTTGATCGTTATGCAACTGTAGAGTTTTTAAAGCGGGGAAACCTGCAGTCAGCTGAGACTGAAGAACTCAAGAACATTTGGATGAGCGCTGAAACAGTTCTCCCACCAAAAACTTTGCATCTAAATGAGCTGAATTAAAAGAAATCGAGTGAAAATCTAACGTTCTGTACTGCATGTAGACAAACCAAGACTACTGGTTTCATGTGCTATGCTCTCAGCACTGCTGCCATTTCTTTGGTAGCACAATGGAGCTGAACACATTTACTGTGACAGTGAAAGCAGAGGTGTTTGGGTTAATTGCAGTCAGCCGTCTCCCCTCTGACAGATGAGTCTGTCTGAACGTGAAATGTATTCACTGAAGACTGGAAATGTCTGAAATAAGTTAATTGGCTAGATAATGACATGGGTTGGACTATTCATCACTCACGGATGCATAAGGACTGGACTGTAACGGAGATAAAGGATTAACTTCGTTCTCTTGCACAAACTGCTGATAACGACTAGCTTAGTGTATTCTAACTTGTGCTACTTACAGGTTTACTATTAATAACTTTTTCAAGAGTTGTGGTCATTTTGAAAAATTGTCTATCACGTAGACTATATTATGTGAACAGTGTAGACTAAGGCCTCAGTCACATTGGTCTAGAGACCAGTGGATGACTGCCTGGGAACCACCCGCCGCTAAGGAAAAATGTGCGTTCCCTGAACAGTTAGTGAGCGCGTGCAGGAGATTGCTTGTTGTTAATGGAAGATTTTCAACATGCAGCTACTTTTACGCAATTACTTTACAGTTTTCTGAGATAAAAACAGAAAGAAACAAGGAAAGGAAAGGAAGCAGGAATAAAACACAAACACCAAATCCTTATGAAGATATTCATGAAGTGTCTCTGCCTGCTTTGTGTGAGTTTTGTTGTGGGGTTTTGTTATTTTTAAGTGCCCCTACTTTTACCCCGGAATGATAGTTTTCTAAAAATATTATTTTTAATAAGCTGTGTTCCCACATTTCCAACATAACTTAGTATTTATGGAGTTTATCAGCCCCTTTAGTGTTTCTCTCTGTTAAATTCAGTTCTTGTTTTACTCTGTTAGTTGTCTCCTGTGTTTTGTGCTGTTTGAGTTCCTCCTGCGGCTGATTGTCTTGACTAAACCTGTGTGTAGTTTGCCTTAGCTGTCTCCATTTCCCTAATCACCTTGCGTGTATAAATAGTCCTGTCTTTTCCTCAGTTGTTGTTGCAGTGTCTGTTATCCTGCCCACTGTGATTTTCCTCCACGTTCTCCTGAGGTCTGTTAGATATTGTGCTTCATGGCATGGATTGTGTTTTGAGCTTTTATGGATTAGCCTAAATAAACAGCTCGTCTTTTGTTAATTTGGTCTGCCTCCTCCGTCCTGCACTTGGGTCTTAACTTCTCTATTCAACAAATCGTGACACAAGCCAGATTTGTTTTAAAAACATGCAAAGTTCATCACTGCTGTTATTTTGTTGAATAAGTTATTTCATGCTAAGCCCTTTACTTTGCACTTGAAGCATTTCTATTTCTATCCCTATTCCCTTCAGGGTCTATGTAATCTTAAGTTGAACTATTTATTCACTTGTCTCCAACCAAAGCTGAGATGTATGCTAATTTTGAGCTTCAACGGTGGTTTAATTGGAATTGCTTCCCTTTACAACAACAGTGTGACGTTTCCTATATCATTTTCAGACACAGCATTCACTGGACTTTAATCAGAGTAGAAAAACATGTCAGCTCTTTGTCAACAATGTGAAGCGATGCACTAGACAGAGTGCTAACAAGCATTTTAAGTGACAATGCCCTAAAAGATGGTCCTGCGATTTTATATATTCAGTTTTAATTAGGTAGGGCAAATATATTTAGAAAACATGCATCTCTAATACTTCACTGAAATCAGAAATACTAATGAAAATGTTATGGTGATGCTAAGAAAGTTCATCTACAGCTCACTGAACACTGAGTCTCTTTATATGCACTGCATTTCTGCACAATTCATTCTGTTGATTTGTCAACTTTGCAAAACATTCTAAACTCAAATGTATACAGACATTCACAGCTCTAGGCTAATCAATAACCAAAGCTAAAACCTTTTTCTGTCATCTTCAGGGTGTTGGTACGGACCCCCACAGTGCCTTGGCTCTGCCCTCTGACTCCAAGTGGCACAAAGAAAAAGCAGAGGATACCCCGTTCCAGTTCCTGGACTCTGATGATATGACCATCAGCATAGGTAGAGCTGGACATCTCTCAGGCAAGCCTCCCTTCATATACCCACATCAGCTGTTTTTTGGGCTGCAGTCTTTGTAGCTGCAACCTTTTTAGTCTCTTTGTTTCAAATGCATGATTTGGTTGCAGTTGCAAAAGAGGTTCAGGCATTAGAAAGCAAAATCGAGGAAAAACGACTGCATTTGGTTGGCTGTCTGAAACCTGACCTGGCGCTTCTATGATGGCTCTCTTTTTGCTGTCCTGTTTTTTCTGTTTCTCTTTTTCTACCTGCCTTATCTCACCACCTGTAATCCTCACTGGGTGCTCTTGTGGCTGAATGGTGTTTTCATCTTGACAGCTCTTGGGAAATTATCCTTGGCTGCAACACTAAACCTTCCTTTAAGCAATCATCTTTCCGAATGCTATTCCCTTATAACGTAATGTCCTACATACTAATTGTAAATTGTCACACTTGTCTGAATCGGTTTATAATGGGTAGGTTGTTCTGTAATTAACATAAATTATAATTTCCAACGTGCAAGACAGAGACAAGTCTAATTTTGTACTGTTTTGCAGAAAACATGAGTAAGAAACATTTTCTAACATATCAGAGTAATATTATAGCAACTGAGCAGTGACACCCCACATACAACTGCCTAACGAAGATAGAAAATTAATGAGCAAATAAATGCAGCAAAAACATAACATAAAATAGCAAACATAAATGCTGGCTCACTTGGAGGGAAATAGGCTGTCTGATATGGTTTAGTCAGACTTTTTTGCTGTTAGGTTACAACAAACACCTGGTCATCCAGAGGTGAACGTGCAACAGCCTCAACCTCTGGTGAATCGCTTTCAATTTAAAGATGATTGCACAGGTTGCCTGGTGGAGGCACCCTGGTTGTGGCTGGATCCTCAATGTAGGTGGTTAATGTGAACGTCTGTGTATTTAGATATTAGTCTGTGTATTTCGGTATTTAGCTAAATACACAATATATTTAGATATACTGGCTTTGTATAACATTTGTTACATGTACTTACCTATAAGTTCTTACTAGGATAATACAACACTAGTGCTTGTTTATACTGTGCCGACTGTGCTCAGAGCAGCTGGTTTGTTGCGTTTGTGGCGCGCTAAACATGCGTCTTGCCTTCAGGGAAACTCCATTGGTACTATTTTTGGTAATGGTAATAGTTTAGATAAGTTCGCTTTTCATTCACATGTTATGTTCTGTTTATTCCTGCACTGAAAAGCTGTTAACTGTCGCTCTGCGTTCTTATGAATTCCAAGCACAGCAGGGGCTCTGCTGAATCATACACATTGTTGATTTCGAACCAGACTACCAGAGCAAATGGTGAAAATGAAATAGAGTCATGCTGCTAATTATAAGCCTTATGTAGTTATTTTTCTTTGGTGTCACAATGAACCCAATTAAGAAATAAATCTTCACCAGCACCAATTGTCAAGACCGTAACTCATGAAAAGTAATGGTCAGGTAGAAGGAAGGAAGAAAACAAGGACTTTTTAAAAATCTTAATTATACCCAAAGTGTTGATGCTGCATTTCATTGACTTTTTAAGAGGTATTGAGTGCACAACCTCCTGTCATTTATCATAGATCACCTACAAAGGTTTTGGGGTTTTTTTAAATCATGAATTACTTGTACCCTTAAAAAAATATTGTTTGTTTTCAGCATACAGTCAAACCAGAATAGAGACAGCCTGAAAAGCAGGGTCTCTCTGCTTGAGTTATTTAGTCAGATTTTGATTGACAGCTTTTTTGCCAGCTCAAACAACCCAAATCAAATGGGAAAAAACAGCAGAGTTTGATTGAACTGGACCAAAACGTCTAGATATCCTGAGTATGAGTATAGGAAACAGAAAAATACCTTCCTTCCATGCAATATAAGGTGACCCAAAGGGCCTGACTCATTAATATGTAAAGTTTTTATTTATTTATAAGATTAAAAAAGAAATTCTGAAATAGGCAAAGTTACATTAACATAAGAATTCAACAACTTGTCAGATAAAGATAAAAATATGTATGCAGGTAATGCCAATTTTAAATTACCCAGGATAGGATGATTGTTCAATTCAATTTCAATTCTTTATTTATTTGTCACATGTAGTTATAGCTGGTACAACATACAGTGAAATGTTTTTCCTGGCTAAAAAAGTACTCCCCCCGACTGTGCAGACATGCTAAAAAGGATTTTACATAAACTAAAAAAAAGGGAGGGGGGGGGAGAAACAAAAGTTAAAAAGTAAAAAATAATATAAAAAACAATGTAAAAGTCCATATGTTTGTGCTTATAAGTATATATCCATGACGTGCAGGATATTGTACTGTAATAATTTAAATGAAAAAACTATAAAAATATACATTATTTACATAGTACAGATATATATAATAAGGTACGGATAAGGTTCAGAGAGAAAAGTAAAATGCAAATTATGTACTGTGTGTGAGATTGTCCATCATGTCGTCCGGTTTGTGTTTTGGTTGAGGAGTCTCACTGTTTGTGGGTAAAAACTCCTCCTGAACCTTTCTGTTCTTGTTTTCAGGCTACAGAGGTGCTTTCCTGACCTCAGTAGCCTGAACAGTTTGTGGGCGGGATGGCTGGAGTCCCTAATGATCCTGATGGCCCTGGATCTGCACCTTTCAGCATAGATGTCCTGCAGTGCTGGTAAAGATGTTCCCATAGTGCGTTCAGCTGTGCGCACAACCCTCTGCAGGGCTTTCTGTTGCTGTACTGTGCAGTTCCCGTACCACACCATGATGTTGTTGCACAGGATGCTCTCAATTATCTCGATTATTTAAAGCTGGGTTCTTCTTCTTCCAGCCCCTCTCTGACACTCATCTAATAAGGGCTGAATCTGAAAAAGAAAACACAAATCTGGGATTTTCTTAGGGTAGCACAAATGCCAGCAAATCTAGCGGATTAATTAACAAGACAACAAAAATGGAAGTGCCCAAAGGCATTGATTAAACACAAAACATTATTTCAAACTCTGAGACAGTTTTTATGGAATATTAAGTTGTGGCAGTAACCTGCATGTGCTTGCTTTAGTGCTATAGTCTTGTAAAATACAAAGCAACATACGCTTTTTTTTAGAGCACACTGCACCAGAACTATAGGTACTAAAATAAAACAAGTGCCACTTCAGTGGGTCACCATTAGCATTGGCTGGTCTTTGAAAATTGAACAGTGCAGCCTCTATTCTTATTAATTACCACACTGTTTTCCCTGCTGACATAAAACTTTGGGAAGTTTGTTCTTGCTACCAGGAACAGTTTGACTTCAACCTGGATGTTGCTGAGCGATTGCAAAGTGCTTGGAAGATGGAGTTATATTTTGAATTCCTTCGTGTTTGCGTATGCTCCTGTGAGTCACTTTCTGACTCACTCACTCCTCTTTATTTCCGTCATTGTCACAGTGACCTCCGTGTTATTCAGTTGGTTTCTTTAAAGATAAAAAGGCATTTCTATACAGTGTAAAACATGTTTCATTTTCACTGTTGTAAGGACAGCACCTAAATGGCTGCTAAATGTGTTAAGAGACAAAAAGTGACAAAAGTGATAAAACACTCAAAACTGACAGTGAATCCCTGCTTTAGTCGCCAAGTCCACCAAATGAGTAAATATATATTTCAAGCTACCTTCGGTGTGGCTTATGGATCAGTTAGTTTCCCTCATGGCTTGCCTGAGGGCACTGAAGTCAGTCAGCCAATACAGTAAACAGAAAGGAGCATAAGACCAGCCCTCATCAAAAGGTCTCTAAGTCACTGCAGGCCCGACGTGCTATTCAGGATGCAACATAGCTAGTCTGCAGTAGAGAATTACAATTTCTTCGTATTTTGCTTCCAGGGACACAGACTTGTGTTAGTGAGCAGCAGGCTTTCTGAAAGTTTTCTTTTGACAGTGACTGCACTTTTTCCCACAGATTTTCCATGAATTGTTGAACATTTCCAAAAGATTTTTTAAACACTGACCTATGAATTACTCAAGCATTGAAAACAGGCATCTTACTCAATCAGGTTTAAATTATATCTTTCGGAGTTTGGTACTGCCATTCTATTTGCAAATAAATAAATATATTCTGAAATTGAATATACAAAAATACCAATTATAACACAGTTTGACAGGCATCAAATAGTTCTTTTACACCAACAAGGTATTCTTAAAGAGCTATTTGCTAAAACTTGGCATATCTCAGCATGGCGTCCACTGTGTACTTAAAATATTACAAAATAAAAAATGTTATGCCTAAAAAACTACAGAGGGTGAACTGTATATGGAAAGAAGAGAAAATCTAGCAAAGACCTGAGAGATGCATCAGGCCCTTCTGTTGATCCATCTGCTGTCTACTGAAACATCATCAGATATGGTCTCATTCAGTGGAAGGATGGCTGTCAAGAAGCTATTTTTAAGGAAGAATGACTGGGAGGAAAGGTAGAAGTATGTTACATTGCACAAGAACTAGACTGTGTCAGTGTCAACATGTTTGATGGAGGGATCAGGGCTGCAGCTAAAGATTTTGGTTGTCGACTAAACTGCCAATTTTTCGTAGTAGTCGATTAGTCTACGATTATTTCAATAACTCTTATGGTTGCTTCCTATGGGCAAACCTCCTGTTATAGGCTCCAGTAGCTCATTTGCTCAAGTCTGTGAATATCATCCTGTTGTCTCACCCCACAACAAATTAAATTCATTAAAACTAGGAGACAGTGGAGCTATTCCTGTTTAACGGTTAACTATCACATTTCACAAATGGTGCTCGCTTAGTAAGCATCATCCTGAGAAGTTTCCGACAGGTAAGCCAACATAGACATTACTGTACAAACATTACCAAAAACAAGGTATCAACACGGCGCACTAACTTAACTGAGTTTTACATTTTTATCATGGAAGGAAATCTCTGCTTTTGCACAGCCTGCATTTAACTTTGTTTGTTTTCTTTGAAATGCTTTCACATTTTTTTTAAATTTTCGTTCCCATTTTCTTCCGTCCTCCTGTTTTGCTGTTCGTGCTACGTTCTTCTTTGTTAGTACTGAGTGCAGTCTCAGCAGATGATACAGATAACAGAAAAGTACCGTTACATTTTTATCCACCGTACAATACCACCTGGAAAACATCTGTCATATTGATATTGATCCCAAATACACTGCCAAAAAAGAATTCCTGGAAAAACACACAATGGGACACTGTCAGTCATGGATTGATGTCCCCAAAACCATAACAAAGATGCCTCAAAGGTCATGATGAAAAAGACAAAAAAAAAAACCTGCCAGCATCCAAAGAAAAGCTTTGAAATGAAGTCTGTAGAATTATTTCTGAAATAAATTACATAAAGCTTGCCTAAGAGAGTTCAGGCTGTGTTGAAGAATAGCAGTCATCCTGCCAAATGGTGATTTTCAAGTTCTTTAGTATGTTTTTGCCTTGAACACTATGCTTTGGGTGTTTCAATAATAAGCTGTACTTATTTCCCATTTTTCTAGCAAAATATAAAGAAACTGCAGGATTGCCCAGTACTAGTATTTCACAACAGATCAAAAGAGTAACTATGTTTTATTTTAGATTAATATCAGAATCCCTGTCTTCCTGCACAGTACAACAGCTGCAGAGGTGAAGATGATTGTAGCCTCTGGGCTCCTGGTGTCATTATAGGTTCAAATCTAAAGGCTTCTTTTGCATTCAAGGCCACTGAGTCTTCTTTAACTTCACCTTAATGGGGTTAGGAGCGGAGGAAGGTGTAAATGCTGTAGATATCAGCAAATGCTTCTGCAAGCAAGCTGTACAAAAGATGATTGACAGCTTTTTTCTTTTATACTTTAGACACCGCTCTTGGTTAGATGTCTAGAGTAATAGTGCGTTCAACTCCAAAAAACTTTCAAAGACATTTAGGGTGCCCGGTTTTAAAGATTTTCGAAAGGTTCCAGTTCATGTCTATTGAAAGATTGACCTTGTCAGGCTTTGCTTTTATTTATGATTCTTTTACAGACAAAAGCTATTGATAAATGTCTCTTTAGGTTCATGTGTAGAAACTCATGTTTAAGCTATAATCAATATTTTATTTTAGCATTACATGCATCCTCTCAATCAATGCTTCCTTTATCTTTCAGTGTCCTTTGGTGATCTGATGATTGGTGTTTGGGCTCTTTTTTTTGGGGACCTCTTTTTTTAATTTCTTGACTAATTTATGGATATTTCCTCTTGGTTTGGGCTTTATCTTTATTTGAAATCTTACCTTTTGACTTTTTGGAAGCAGTTGTTGTTGTCCTTTTAGTCATCACAGAAGATGAACAAACCAAAAGCTCATTCCAGTCCTTTAGATGTGTGGTATATGAATGTGGAAGGTGTGCATTACATTTTTGTCTTTATTCTAATCTCCCAAGCAGGTTGATAGCTGCTTGGAAGTTTAATTATGCTTCATTTCCATTGCTGAGATGGGCATCTGTTCAGAGGTGGGAATTAATCTTCTATTTTTAGAGAAGAACTTCCTCCACAGAACAATTAAGCACAACACCAGACATTTAAATTTGCATTTCAACAACATGCTAATTATTCCTAAAGAGTAGCATAGCCACATGATTCATGAATTTGAAGTATTGTCTTTGCTAGAAGTGACTTCTGGTATTTATTTTCTGTATGACTTCATAGGTTTTTTACATCATTCTTTTCAGGATTGGTTGAGTTGATTGAGTTATGTTTTCATTCATACACAGCTCCCTAAAATACCACAACATTACTTCAGTGAGGCTGATGTCTGGATTCAGCCATGTTTTATAGATTTGCTGCTGTTCTTGGGGATCACCGTCTTCTTGCATGACCCAGTTTCAGCAGCCTTTAGCTGCTGGACAGATGTCCCCACATTTGAGTCCACAATATTTTTTATCAACAGAGGAGTTCATCATCAACTCAATGACTGTGAAGTGCTCTGGACCGGTGGCTGCAAAACTAGCTCGAATCAGCCACACCACTATCGCTGGTGCTTGGTTTGTGCTAATATGGTGCTGTGCATTATGGTCAATCATTTCTCATATGTCCAGAGGACATTGTTCCAGAAGTCGTGTGGTTTGCTCAAATGCAGCTTTTAAATTTTAGCCATGCTGCAGTAATCTTTTTAGAGAGTCTATCTTCTGGAAACCCTTCCATACAAGCCACACTTCTCAGTCTTGTTCTAATGGTGCTGTTACAAACTTTAACATTTAGGCCTGTTGACCTCGAAGTGAATTTGCTGGGACATCCACTTCTGAGAAGATTGTGGCATTGTATTACCACACATCTGAATACTCCAGACCAGAGGTGGTCCTGTAGTCATACTTGCTGATGAGTTAATCAAATAGCAGCATCTGTCTGCTACCTTTTTAATTCCCACGGACGCAGCAAGGATTTACTGCAAATGGTCTGCAAGGTGAAAACTTTCTTTTTCACATAACTGTGGGCATCTGCCAATATCAGTCTATTGGAAGTCTTGTCAAAAAAGATCTTATTTATAGCTGATAATAGCTCATTTTTAAAAAAAAAAACTCTGTTGTGCCACATGAATTTTGCATTGGTTCATCGCGTGACAAAGGGCTGAATGAATCAAGACCTTCCGTGAATTCAACCTTGTCAAAATTCAAAGACCATACCTGATGTTTGCAGTCTCCCCTTGGAGATTATCTTCTCATGCAACTTTCTTAGGAATCCTGTTCTGCCAAGGAGAGCAAAGATCAATTTCTGTTTCAAACTGAGCGAGCCTTCATGTCAGAGCACATCACTGGGGATGAGAGCTGGGTCTCCAGCTACAACATAGTGGGTAAACAGGAGTTCAGTACACAATTTTTAACCCCAGAGAAGTGCAGCCAGGAGCATGCTCACCATTTTCTCCAGAATCACAGGTTTGTGCAACATAATTTCATTGCCCAGTACAGTACAGTTACACTGTAACAATGTCAGGCATATGAAGGAGAACGTTCAATCAAAACAGCCTGGCTTTGCTGTCAAAAGTTGTGGTCATAAAAATCAAAACAACATCGTTGCTCACCACCAACTATTTTGCTAAACAATGAACATTTTACCAGACACTGAACATTGTGAACACTCGTACACAATAATAAAATTATTTTAGGCATTGCTATCATTCCACAATATCAGTATGCAAACAGACTACAGAGAACTGCTGCAGAAATCCCAGAGATGAGATAAAGGGTAAACAGTAAACCTGCGGTATAAATAATGACTGGATTAATTAAGGAAGTAGATGCAAATGTGCAGAGACACGGAGAATATCAACTGATTAATGGTTGGGAGTGGCTGACGTGACAGAAGATTTAGTGAATGGAATAAAACAAGGCAAAGAAGAATGAATGAACATGTAAAGCATAGCAGAATGTGGCACATTTTGTTGTTGGTGTAATTTGATCCAGTATTGTAAATCACTTGGATTAGAATCGTTGACCATCTCTCTGAGGTTTTTAAATTATGTTTGAGATATTCAATTCAATTCAATTTATATAGCGCCAAATCACAACATAAGTCGCCTCAAGGCGCTTCATAGATACAGAGAGAAACCCAACAATCATATGACCCCCTATGAGCAAGCACTGTGGCAACAGTGGGAAGGAAAAATTCCCTTTTAACAGGAAGAAACCTCCGGCAGAACCAGGCTCAGGTAGGGGCGGGGCCATCTGCTGCGACCGGTTGGGGTGAGAGAAGGAAGACAGGATAAAAGACATGCTGTGGAAGAGAGACAGAGACTAATAACAGATATGATTCAATGCAGAGAGGTCTGTTAATACATAGTGAGTGAGAAAGGTGACTGGAAAGGAAAAACTCAATGCATCATGGGAATCCCCCAGCAGCCTACGTCTATTGCAGCATAACTAAGGGAGGATTCAGGGTCACCTGGTCCAGCCCTAACTATATGCTTTAGCACAAAGGAAAGTTTTAAGCCTAATCTTAAAAGTAGAGATAGTGTCTGTCTCCCGAATCCAAACTGGAAGCTGGTTCCACGGAAGAGGGGCCTGAAAACTGAAGGCTCTGCCTCCCATTCTACTTTTAAATACTCTAGGAACAACAAGTAGGCCTGCAGATATCATTGTTTAATGTGTGCAGTGGTTTACAAGTGTGTATAATAAAGAAAGGGAATATGTGGTATGAATAGTAGTGTAATGTGAGTGCAAAAGAGCTAGTAGTGCCTGAGATGCTGAGTCAGTCAACTTTTTAATAGTTCCACTTATGAGTTGATGTTGAGTTTGTCTAAATATTTAGTTCTTGAGCCAAGACAACTTAAAGAGAGAAAGTTTGGCCATTTGGAGTAATAGCAGCTTTGCATTATTCAATATTTCAGGGTGTTTACACCTGCAGTGTTTAGTCTATTTGGTTTAAACTGCAGCTTGCACTCAGGTGTGGATCTAAACAACCACACCAAGACCCTTTGGAGGAGATGGTCTCAGTCTGGTTCTGCATACATCAGAGCACTTTGTTTATGGTCTAAACATGATCCGACCCAGCTACCAGGTGTATGCAGCTTGTTTGAGATAAATGCCTTCCGATATGCAGGCTTTGCGTTCTTGGATGCGGCAAAGGGTACCATAGGTGTGCAGAGTACACAAACTACTGGTAGAAGTTAGGTATCTATCTCTAGCCACTTCCTCCAGCTAATCCCAGGGAACGCAGAGGCATTCCCAGGCCAGCCTAGAAACATAATCTGTCCAGTCTACCCTTGATCTACCTCAGGGATTCCTTTCTGTAGGACGTGCTGTCAGCTCGCCCAGTAGACATTCAAATTCAGATGCCCTTGAATGGATGAAGTCTTCATTGCATCTCTTAGGGAGAGGGCAGCCACCCTTCAGAGAAAGCTCATTTCTGCCTTGTATCTAGGCTCTTGTTCTTTGGGTCACTATTCCAAGCTCGTAGGGTAGGGATGTAGATCGGCTGATAAATCAGCAGCTCTGCTTTTATGCTAAGCTTTTTCTTCACAATGATAGACCAGCACAGTGTTCACATCAACTAATCATCAACTAAATGAACCAGCCTCTCAGTTCATTTTGTGTCTGAAACAAGACTTTCTGGCTTCTCTTAATTTGAGGCTACCCTCCCTTTATGCCAGCTTTGTTCTTATAGGCTGCCCAATTGTAAGGTGTTTTGGGCTTCTAGAGCTGTCCGGCCAAGGCCCCATCCCTGACATGGCCATATTAAAAATTTCCACTTTTACTTACATAACAGAGAGCTTTAACTTTTTTCCCCAAGGAGTAAAACCTCCATCCATGCTGGATACAACATTTATCATCTTGCAAAAATATGAAGAGATTGATGACATTTATTGTGTAATTAGTGTTCAATAAAAGTGCAGTGCAGAAGCAAGACATTGGCTTGCTTACTAATTCTTTTGATAAACAGTAGGGAATGATGGTGTCCTTACTTTAGTATACTTCCGTGTTGTCTAAAATGTAGTTGACACCGCTGATACATTTGATACATCACACAAAAATCTGTGACAATAGCACAGGAAAGAAACTGATGGCAGCTGGATTCATTGAGCTATTTGAAATATTCATACCAATGCCACACCTGTGGCTATGAATACCTAATCGTTGGTACAATTTGGATTGATCATGTTTTGTTTCTTGGTTAAAACAGAATGAGCCAATCTTTCGCTCTACTAGCTTTAGTACAGTGTTTTTCAACCTTTTTTGAGTCGCGGCACATTTTATACACCACCAACCAAACTTGCTCCAAAATGACACATTGTAGCCTAATACAGTACATATAATGGCAAGTTAGTCTCTCAGTTTGTTTATACTCACTCAGTGTGAAACCTGGGCCTGTCTAGATGAACACAAAGATGATATTCTGGCAGGAATTGAAGAAAGACATACAGGCGTTTAAGCTTGCTTGGGACCATGGCACTGTTTGAGAGCTTTTCTCCACACACCAAAGGCAAGGCAAGTTTATTTGTATAGCACAATTCAACAACAAGGTGATTCAAAGTGCTTTACAGAGACATTAGAAACAAAAACAAATAAAAAGCATGATTTAAAATTGATTAAAACAAGCAAAAAAAACAAACTAACTAATTAACAAACAAACAAACAAAACAGTATATAAAATCAAAACAGATAAAATCCGAACAGTAGATAAAATCAGTAGTTAAAATGTAAGTTTTGACATTTAAGCTTAAGTGCGGATTTGGTGCTTTATTCAAATGCAACTGAGAACAGGTGAGTCTTCAACCTGGATTTAAATAAACTGAGTGTTTCAGCTGATCTGAGGCTTTCTGGGAGTTTGTTCCAGATATAAGGAGCATAAAAGCTGAAACATAACGGAGTCGGTGCAGTCCGATCTCCAGTGAAAAGTAAATCCAAACAAAAGATAACTTTCACTGTATTGCCTCGAGCTCACCGTTTTTGCTGTCTTTTGACTACCACTGGTACTAGGCTCTTCTGGATTAGAATTTTGTCCAGGGCACAGTTCGTAGTCCGCAGTTTTTCCTTTGTTGTACGTCTTGCAGCTGCCATGTAAAGCGCGCATCACTAACTGTGTCTTAACTTAACAAGGTGATATTGCGCTACCCACTGCCACCCACTGACATAAAAGAGTAATTACTCTACCAGTCACTGCATTGAAAGCACAGATGCCCAACAATGATTTTATTACTTGTAGTAATTATTAAATTGTATTTTTGGACCAATTAATTAAAATTAAATGGTTGGGAAACACTGCTTTAGTAGATGCATTTCTCCAACTGCACAAGTCCTGAAACATGTTTAATAGATCAGTTCTCTGCCTCCTGCTCCTCTCCAGGCATTTGAAGTGGCAAAAAGCCCTTGGTAAGCATGTTTCGATTCAAAGATGCATGTATTCACAAATACACATTCATGCTTAATGCATAGCATCCTAAATAATTCAGTTGAGATTGGGAGGAATCAAAGTGTGCCTCTATTTTGTTAGTGCTTCAGTTTAAATTTTTAGATTTACTTTGAAATGACAAATGGGATTATGTGTGAATTCTTCAGAACACAGTATGCTGCAGGTTCCAGAATGGTATAGTTGTAGTTGTCAGGAATTGATGTCTTTCCGTAAAAAAAAACGTGTTTCATTAAATACAGACCTTAGGTTATGTCATTTGTAGCGTTTGGCCAATCTCTTATAATGAGGGGGCAGTGATGCCATAGTTGTGATCAAAGGGAAATCTTAATGCATGCTGCAGCCACATCATATACCTGTACATTACATTAAGTCACTGCTTAAGATGCAGTACCCGTTACTGAATTCTCATGAATAAAAAAAAGAAAATCCTGTCTGACCTTGTGTCTCTAATTGTTATAATAAGGGTTTTTTTAAAGAACTTATCAGTCAGCCATAATGAAATGCTCAACAAAGCAGATTTTAAGATAAGAGAGAGTTAAAAACACATTTCTAAACATTTATAATTGAAAACAGACCAAAATAAATCTATAAATAAAGGTTTTAAGAAAAGCTTATGACAAAAGTGATTTATCTTTCATCAGAAGAAACTTCAGAGAAGTTTCAATCTTTGACTTTAATTCATTGTATAATAAGTGTCTCTGACAGAAAAAGATCAATAATCTGTTATTTGTTTTTAGTGTTGGACACTAATATCAGAGTTGACATCAATCTGATTGTATTGGTACCTAACTAGTTCTAAAGAAATAAAAGGTACTTAAGATGAAGTTGAATATAATTGCATGACAGTTGGAGTCTCTCAGACAGTATGTAGATATGGGCCATTTCTTGTTCTGATGGCTCAAGGATATCACCATTATATTTGTGGCACTTTGGCAAAATGCAGTACTGTTATGACTCTAAAATGGTCCATGCGGTAAAAAAATGCATATGGACCAAATATGACAAAAAGCATGAATGGCATTTTTAGCAAAGCTTGGGCAAAGTTAATAACAGTTAAGTTGAGAATAAACTAAAAAGGTTTGGATTTACATCCAACATATGTAGGCCAGTCTTCTTAAACTTTATCCAAGCAACTTTTAGCAAAGATTAGGTAAACCGACTGCTAGTTATTCTGCGTTTGAACCTTAAGTGGCATACAAATGGCTTAGCAATTATGGCCCAAGCATTGTTGAGCAGCCCTGGACCCTTTTTTTCATTCAGTACAGATGTTAAAGACTAAACTAACTGTGCTAGATCTGTGTTTGAAAGGCCCAAAGTGTGCCAAGAAAATATCCCCAAATGATTACACCACTGCCTGAATCACTGATATGAGGTGAGACACACTTTCAAGTTGTTTACTCTACCGCCTGAATGTTGCAGAAGAAATTGAGATATTGTCCAATTTTGGAATTGCAGCCTTAGTTTCCCATTATTAGTTGACATAGGTGATACCTGGTGTGGTCATCTGCTGTTGGAACCTATCAGGATTGGATGATCTGTGCATTCATTGGATGATTTTCTGCATCCCATGGTTCTTGAGTTACTGTTGCCTTCAGCTCAAAACAGTCTGGACATCCCGTTCTCTCACCTCCAGCATCACTGAGGCATTTTCACCTAGAGAACTGTTGCTTAATGGATAGTTTTTCCTTTTTGGATCTTTCCCTTTAATCCCCAGAGATGGTGGTGCTCCATCTCATCCTAGAAAGTCAACAGTTTCTGAAATTAATTTAAATCACCTTTCTTCCATATTCAGATGCTTGGTTTGAACATCAGCAGATTGTCTTAACTGTACCTATTTCTCTAAAGGCACTGAATTACTGCCAAGAGAACAGGTGCACCTAATAAAGTGAGTGCACATTATATTCTGTTACACCAATTGCATGTTAGCCAGTGTTTAGTAATCCAGTTTTCAATACTGTGGAACTATTTTCTGTTATAATGTATCTAAATGTATGAAATTCCGTAGATTATCCTGTAGGTGTGACAAAATATTATTGAAATGCTTGTTATGGTGAGTTGGTTGATACCATAGCAGACTGAGGTTGCTCAGAGAAATGTACATTCAATTTACTGGCTGATAAATATGGACAACATCCACCCACCAGCTGGTTATGTCTCTGTAAGTCCACTCGAACAATGGCACAAATTACTTTTAGAGCCCACTCACATAGAACTTCGATCTACAAGACACCACTAGTGCGCAATAATAACTAAAACTTACATGTCAGCATAAAACATAAGAACCCCCCCCCCCCCCCCCCCCCCCCCCAGAAGGGTACATTTCTTTTCCCGAGAGCTGTTATGGAAGTACTCTAAAAATTTCAGGTGCTCTAAATTCAAACAAACAACCTTGTGGGCAAAAGCTGCTCCTCTAGTCTCATTGCTGCCGCTGAATTTCCTGCTGCTGTGTTTTGGCCCAGTTCATTTCTTTTGATGAGGGACACTAACGCTTCTTCGTCTTCTATTAAGCCTCAGAGGAAGGAATCAGGCAGGTTTTGGGAAGGTGATAGAGAAATGGATGTTCCCTGTAGAGGAAGACCAAAGGGGTAAACAGACAAATCTCAGACACTGAACTTAATGTAGTGTTTCACCACATGCGCACCTCTCTTCCTGTATTATTTACTCTCATCTACCTCACTTTTTCTTCCCTGCTCAGTGTTTCACACAGAGAGTTAAAAACCAAGAGCTTGCCCTGAACTTGTTTTCCTCCTCGTACTCCTGTACTGCTGGACTGCGTCAATCCTGAGAAGTTTGGAGGGATTGCAAACTGCAGCAGTTAATTAGTTGAAGACATCTCTGTTAAATCTCCATGTCTTTATAGTTCCTCCATCTCAGCAGGGTTCTTAGCAACCACTGAATCAGCATGCTGTCCAACATGTAAAAACATGTGCATCCACAACGGGGTTTTTTCTCTCACAAACTGGCTGATTGAGCAAATCTTTCCCCTTTTTCAAACTATTCTCTGTTGTTTCTCTCTGAAGCAGCACAAATAAAGAAAAATCTTATAATTAGTCTTTTTGGGCGATCGTGGCTCAAGAGTTGGGAGTTCGCCTTGTAATCGGAAGGTTGCCGGTTCGAGCCCCGGCTTGGACAGTCTTGATTGTTGTGTCCTTGGGCAAGACACTTCACCCGTTGCCTACTGGTGGTGGTCAGAGGGCCCGGTGGCGCCAGTGTCCGGCAGCCTCGCCTCTGTCAGTGCGCCCCAGGGTGGCTGTGGCTACAATGTAGCTTGCCATCACCAGTGTGTGAATGTGTGTGTGAATGGGTGGATGACTGGATGTGTAAAGCACTTTGGGGTCCTTAGGGACTAGTAAAGCGCTATACAAATACAGGCCATTTACCAAAAGAAGCATTGTTTGTAGTAACCCTTGAGGTAACATAAGCAACACATTCACACAGGTGCCTTCATAAAAATAACAAAAACCTTTCTAGCACATTTACCTGCATTCATCTTATGTACACGGCTTTTCTGTCTGCAGCCATCTCTATGCTTTTAAATATTTCTCCATTTTTATTACCTAAAAGTCTTATAAATATCATTTTTATACAGCTTACTGGTACATTATGACACCATGTTTGTTTGTAGTCCTTCCTCACTTGTTTTGATTGGCAATTACCGGAACAGGAAAGCAAATAAATAGCAGACATTTCGTTAACATTTTGGGAAACTCGCACTGTATTGGATCTGCAGCATATTGCCAATTAGTACCATTAAAATAATAAGTTGCAGGCAGTAATGATGGGGGAAAAGATTATAGAAAGGTGAAGGTGAATTAATTGCAAGGGCACTCCATGGACCTGCACAGAGTAGTTTTAATCAATGTAAGTAGTACAAAGCCTGTTAAATAACTGTGCTGCATCAGGAGAAGCTCTGTCAAGTCTATGAAAATCACCCTACTAACATTAGTGCTTGAATATTAAATTTTAAATGACCTTCTATTAAAACACTTGTTATGCAACACTAAGTACAGCCTCACGGAGCTGCTAGCGTGACTTTAAACTTGTGTAGTAATTTTCAATAGAGGCAGTGAAATAATCGTGTGCACATAACCTTGTATTCTTGCAGGAATTTTGGGAAGAACCTGAAATCATGAACTCCAGGTACAAAAATGCCACAAACAACTAGATGCCACATGGAAGTGCACTGAACATCAGATCCTTTTGTGGAATAGCTGATATGATAATACATCATATCAGCTATCATTGAGCCTTTTTTACCTTCTTTGACGAAGCGCTGGCCTAGGCACAGGTTGAAGCAGACTGGAGTGATCTGGAACATTATTCTAAGACCTTAGTTTATTAGTTAATGAATCAGATGGCAGGTTTGTGAAAAATACTGTCAAACAAGCAAATAACACACAATAATGTGTGATAACTTCAGTCAGAGATGGAGAAAGATGTGAGAAAAGGAGGGCAGGAAAGGTAAGGAGGAAGTGACCTTTGATGACTTTTGGTTATTTAAAGCTGACATCTTCCTTTTCTTCTTGGGCTGATACCTGTAAGAGTCACAGTGGATCATCTACCTCATTGCAGCCTGTCCTCTTATTTTGACATCCATCGTCTGCATGTCTTCCTTCACTACTGTAAATCATCCAATAACCCTCCTCTGTGAACTCTTCTCTTTCTCCCTGGCACTTCCATTAATTAACATTTTTTGTCTAATATATCCACTATCCCTCCTGTGCAAATGTCCAAACCATCTCAGTATTGTCTCTCTGTGTCCATCCTGGTCTCTGCAATTTAAAATCTTAACATCATCAACTACCTTCTGTCTTTTTTCAGTACTACCATCTCCAAACCATGCATTATTAGTACATTAGCTTGTGGCCCCCTCCATGTATGGGTTCTGCATCTGCATATGTTATAGCAATGACTGGAAACTGTGTGCTTAATAGGTAGCCAATAGTATGCTGATCATGTCATGGTTTTCCGTTACTGACTGTCTATTTCTCTGCTTACTTGTTGGCCTTGTCTGCTCTGTGCCTTCTGAAAATGTTTGAAAACACAGCTACAATATAGGATTAGTGCTGGAAACAGAAACAGAGGCAGATGGACAATCAGTCTAGCAGGAATATACTATAGATGAAATCTTGAGGCGCTGTTGGAAAATAACTCTAGATTAAATCTGGTTTGATGTTTACTATAGTCTCTGGGTACCACAAGCAACAAATAGAGAGAATGTGTTGTGTACTGTTGTGCTTGATTTCCTCTTCAGTTCTTAGTATTTTGATTATAATCTGCCTCATTTAAAGCCTCTGTCCTAATTATGTTTATATGGTGGGCTCCTTGTGCCAGGAGCCAAGGTTTCCCCCTTACGCTGTTGTGGTTATTGATGATTTGAAGTTCAAGGAATAAATACTGATTTTAGGTGGGACTGATAGTAAACTGATATAAATAAATAAATAATAAATGCAAGTAAAAGTGTAATAAAATAAGTTCAGTCACCAAAGTGAAGCACAAACTGTTACAGTCCATTTGTCACGGAAGGCTAATTTTATTTTAACTCAAGTAATTAAAACACTATGAATGTAGCCAAGAGATTCAGTTCCACTGGCACACCTGTCAATAGAAACAGGTACACCCCAACTTTAAGCCTTGTCACTATCCAAAATGTACCCACTGGATAATGGATGAGGGTACTACCAATGCACAATAGTATCACTTTTTGTATCTGGCTGTAAACATGCTGTTAAAATGGACATTTTTAACATAGTTGTCTACATGGGTGGTTTCCCGTTTGTATCTACCATCAAGAGGCCACTGTTTTTATATTGTCAGCTTTTGGCCTTGGTTTCAGCTTTTTTAGCTCCTGAGTTTGCTGCTTGATCCTGATATCAACCCAAGCAAGTACACTTACATAGTAATCCTAAGCAGAGTCGGACCATAACTGAATCCCCAATGGGATAATGAGACGTGATTCAAAATGCATTTAACTTGACCGCAGCTGAAACACAACACAAAGCACTTGCTCTGCTGTAAGGCTGAAACTTAACCATTAGTCTTGACACACTAAATTGGAGAAATTGACATCTGTTTGTTCTGAGGTTATACCACCTGTTTAGGTTCTAAACTCCATAAGTAATGAAACAAATGCTTAAAAAATGACTAGTTCAGCATTTAAAGGTAGTGTGATTTGGCAGTCAGGTGAAAATTCTGAATTATGTATAATTGTGCTAAAGGACTTTGAAGTGATGGTAGATTAGAAAGGACAGAGTTCTCTATTCAAAGTGGCAATTATTTGGAAATCTCATTAATCTCAGACATAACCTGTAAATGTCATCCTCGGGAGACCATTTACAAAATTCCATGGCAACCCATCAAATGAATGTAATAGTCTCAACCTAACAGACTTTCCTTTTCCACCTTGTGAAAAGGAAAAATTCAGAGTTGGCTTCATCTGTCCCCAGTGAAATACAGTGCCTAACAAGTTTATGAGAGCACCTCTCAGAAGAACAAGAAAACATATATATTTTACCGATCTGTTAACCTAAAAACCTAAAACTGACATTGCTATTTATGGAGCAAATGACAAATTTAGATGTGCAAATTTGAGCCGGCACACTGGACTTCTCTGTGAAGTCAGAAATAATATTAAACCACTAAAGCTGTTTTTTCTGTTCAGGAAGTAAATAGCTGTCATTTTTCAAATTATAGTTCTGTACTGAAATAATTTTGATTAAACAGCGTGTGCATGCTGGTGGTTTACAGAAACATTAAACATGATTTTGGTATTACCGATACTGTTAGTTAGTGTAGCCCTGGCATAAACCTGACGTTGGACTTTGGTCTAATAAATTTGCTGAGCGCTGTAGTTGTATAAGGTTCGTGCATCAGTACAGCTTTGTTTTCTGCTCATTTGTCTCTTTATCGTTTATATTGCTCTACTGAAAGATGTGTTTTGTCCTTACAGTTTAACAAAAACAGTTAGGCTGTTAAAGAGCTAAGAAATGGGTGTATGTTAGATGGATTGCTGAAGTATCTCTGAGGAGAAGATGTCAAGCCTAATTGGATCAATAGCCTCTGCTGTGAGCTGATGCAGTGTCACACACTGTCTCCGTATTTCTTCCTCTCACTGCTTACGTAATTAGTTGTAATGAGAGAAGACAGTTTTTCTCAGTGGAGGTGTTGATGGCTTTTTCGTGATATAGTTAATTTTATGTTCCTGCGTGTGCTGGGAGTGTGCGCACACTCTCACATGATAGCCAAACAGGGTCAAACAGTTGCCTGGCAACAATGGGCAGTGAACACATGAAAGCCTGGCTCTTTAGTTCCTGCGTTCTCACAGTTTCTCTCGTTCTCCGTCATTCACCGTTATTCTTTCTTGCTCTCACAGGCTGTCACTCCATTTCTGTCCTGTTATCGTTCCCTTGCGTCCTCTTACTGTGCCTGTCTCTCACATACTGCTGTCTGTCATCCCAATCCTCTCTGCTCCACTTCTTTTTGAAATCAGTGGATGTGACAACACTTACATAAAGCACAGCGTTCATAAAATGAAGCAGCTAAAATATTGTGCATTTTGTGTCAGGAGCAGCTTATTCTTATGCAGTAGCATCCACTGAGAGTATGGCATATAAGTGGATGTGTGAATGGGTTTTGAAAAATGTTGCACTGTTTTGACTAGTCATTAGTAGTATATTGCATGATTGCCAACAGTTTGTTATCAGTGATATGCACCTTTGCATTACAGTACATCAAGTACTATACTTCAGCCCGACCATCCATATCTTTCAGATTTCAATTTGTCTGACCACAGTTTTCCACTTTGGCTCAGACCTTTTTGAATGAGCTGTGGCACAGAAAACATGGCAGAGCTTTTGGATTGTGTTCACAAATCCATGCTAGAGCTTTAACCTGGATTTGTGGGTGGCACAGTAGTCTGTGTGTGACGGTGATTTCTGGAAGTGATCCTGAGCCAGTGCAGTGATTTCCATGAGAGAATCCTGCCTGTTTTTGATTCAGTGCCACCTGAGGGCCTAGAGATCATTTTCAACGTTGTCCCTTGTGAGCAGTGATTCTCTGAATCTAATGATGCCATATACAGTAGATGATGATATTTTCAAAGTTCTCCCAGTTTCATGTTGATGAATGTTATTCTGAAATTATTCCACAATTTGTAGCTACAGTTTTTTGCAGATTGCTGAACCTCTGCCCATGTCTGAGATACTTTATTTTTGTACTCAGCAATGTTACTGACCTGTTGCTAGTAACCTAATTGGGTCCGAAGTGTTCTTCCAGCTGTGTCTTTGTAGTACCAATTACTTTTTCATGCTTTTGTTGCCTTGTCCTAACTTTTTTGAGTTGCATTACTGCCATCAAATCTATCATGAAATAATAACATATCGAAACATTTGATATGATCTCTATTTTCTATTGTTGATCAAATTTGGGATTTTGAGATTTGCACATCTTGTTTCCTCTTACCCTTTGCACAGCTTCCTAACTTTTTTGGAATTGGGTGTTTTAAATAAGAGTAATCTGTAAAGTCACAGTAAAGTTTTATTTTTATGACACATGTCTTTTTATCCCAGCTTATGTACTTTTCTTTAAAGACAGTAGAGCAGAAGGAAAACTGAAAAACCAGATCAAAGATCATTTATCTGTTGGACACTCTGGTCAAAAAGACAATTATTTGGAACACTTGCTACATGCTTGTCAGTGTGATGCAGTGTTGTTATTTTAGAGATGGTTTGTTACAAGCCTGCGCCTTTACTTTCTTGAAGCCTCTTGTGTGACTTTGACAGTGAAACTCTGTAAATGTCACTGAAAGAGGCGACCACATAATTACCAAAATGATATGGAGCATGAAGGATGCTTTCAATCACATTCGAACTACTGGCTTTATAGCTCTTAACCAACTTTGTGAGTTGACATTGCTAATTACACAACATAACCAGTGTCAAGGGTTAAAAGACACTGATGCATACTTTGAAATGCACGTTGAATTTAGTCAATCACAAAGACATTACCTGTTGAGCTCCACTGACGACTAATGGCACCTGTGAAGCCACAGAAACACTGCTCACAGAGCAAAATAGTTTCAAAGTTCAGTAATCCTTTAATATCCCAATTAAATACGCCTTTTGCATGTAAAGTGTTATGTGTATGCTCCTGTGCTTCTATTTTCTGGACATTTTTGGATAGCATATGTATATTTGTGCCCATTATTCTCTCAAGTGAGAACACAGTGTCCTGCCAAATGATTACAGAGTGATCTTCACACGTCTGTTGGTGTCAGCGTCAGTTTATTTACCTTTTTGCTCTTACTTTCTCCAGTTGCTGTCATGAGTTTTAGAATATTTCATACTATCCATGTTGTATTTTGCCCTTTATTATTTATTTAAGTCTTCATCTATCGACACAAATACAAAATCCCTCCTACTGATAAAAACAAAATAAAGAAAATATACACTGTCATGGTAAAAAGAGCGCACACTTTACTTCAAATCTGAGGTTTTACACTTAAGGAAATAAGAAAAATGATCTAGTTCTTACCATGTTTAAATTAGCTAACAAGTTCATTAAATATATTAGATATTTACTGGACAGATGTTTAACTGTTTTTACATGACACATGACATAATACACTGTCTCATTATTTATTGAACAATTATTAAACTAATTATTTACTGAAGTCAAAGTCAAACAGCAGAAGCAGAGTGTGTCGAAAACTAAGTACACCGCATGAGCTTGTAGAACCACCATAAGTTTCTCAAAGCTAGTGGAGATATCATGGCTCACTCTTCTTTACAAGGTTGCTTCAGGTCATTAAGGTCGGCGGGCATTCAATTATGCATAGCAGACCTGGACCTTGGATGCGTCACTGCGATGCATTACACAGAGGAGCTCGTTTGCAACTCATTGACTACTACTAAGTGGTCAGGTCCTCACCCTTCTGCCACCATGTGTTGCATTATGGCCAAATAACCTTTAATGGCTAAGACTAGGATAGGTCGTGTTTTGCCCATTTTGTAGACTCTTTACGGACATCAAGTGACATTGGTGTATATTGGTGCACATGTGTATTGAGAATGGGTGTATACTTGCCTTCTGAAAGTGTTGTTTGTATTCTATCATTTTTCCCTTTTCTGTTCCTTGTTAACCACAACTACTCCTGGCTCGTTGGCCAGCCTCTGCTCATCTCACTCCCATCTATAGAAACTAAACACAAATAATAAAAGTCCACTCTTGAAACTAACTAATAGTATAACATATATACTAATAACGAAATACAAAAGCTTGAGATACTTGTTTAAAAAGAAAAAAAGCATATTTAAGCTTGTGCAGCTAACAAAAAGTAAGCAAACAATGTTGGCCTTAACAAATAAAGCCAAGTGCATGAGCCAGCACACACGATGCCAGCCACTGGAGCTGGAACACCTGCATGGACTGCAGCTGCTATCAGCTACAACTGTGTTTGCCAAGTGAGTGTGTACATCATCTAATTGGCCCTCTGTGGAGAAGCATACAAGCAATAATGTCCTCCCTGTGGAGGTGTTCCCCATTTTTTGTGTGTGTGTTTTTTTTTTTGTTATTATTATTATTATTGTTTTGCTCATGGTGTGCTTTTCCGTCATGGGGCGTTGAATCAGATGACTGCTGACAGCTATCAAGTTTAATTGATTAATTCTGATTTAGTCATGCCAATATGGAGCTGTGACATTAGGAAAGGAGTTCACTGAATTAATTGCAAATTTAGACTGAGGCCTTTCAAAATTGAATATTTAGATCTATAATATAATGGGAATATAACTGATTTAAACAAATTGAAAAGTAACAGCTGGGCCACAACTATATACAAATGGCGGATTACAAGTTTAAGACAGGAATTACAAAGAGCAGCAATTTTTAAGTTCCTGAAGTACCAGCATATTCACTCTGGATACCAAGATGGAGAAAATGAAAAGAACAAGAAAGGTTTAAGGAACAATAAATGTACACAAAGTGAAGGAACAGGCCTGCTTTGTCCAGCAGACATTCCCTTCAGTGAATGCATATCGGAGTGTGTAGTAGTATGTGTGCATGTGTTCATCGTCTTCTTTCCACTGCCTCCTTTAGGGGTTGCCACAGCAAAAAATTGAAATAAATTGAAAGGCTCAAGGCAGGCTTAGTAACACAAAAATAATTAATAATTCAATTTTACTACAGCAAAAGAGACAAAAAAAAAGGGAAAAATAGAAATTGGATAAATAATGTGGTGATAAAATAAATACTATCAAAATAATTTTCTATTTAAATGAATGAATAAATAAATAAACTGTCCAAATGAAAATATAGCCTCATAATCTGTGAGTGAATTTAAACGTTGCTTCAGCAGTAAACCTTTTTTCACTGGCAGAACCAGAAGTTACTCTTTATATTTGAGACAAATTAACAACAACAAACAGTCACAACAGTCCTTTTTTTTTGGCAAGCTGCATCTCCCCTTGTATGTTCACCTCTTAATGAGACACTTGAGTCTGCCTCTGAGACACGATCAGATCCACTCTGGGTGGAATTGGGGAAAGGCTTACTCTCAGAGTAGCTTCCAGTGCTGCTCTGAGTCTGTTTCAGGCTTTGGTCTTGGATGTGGCCACAATGGAAAATCCTGATTCACAGATATGAAGTTGTGAATGGAAGAAGGCCGTGGCTTGTGTTGGTAGCTCTCCACAAAACAGCGTGTCTACATGCAAACTGCTGTCCCGGCGATAACGAACAAAAACCAGCAGCAATGCACCATTCGCGACACCAGCGGACTTGTCTAGTTGCAAAAGAGAAAAATTGACTACTTTTTATTCTTTCCAGAAGCTGATGCTGTCTGTCGAGGCCGTGTCCGTGATACGGTCTCACAGTGTTGTTTGAGAGTGGGATGGTCAGTAGCTTTGCAGCAGCCTCTTCGATCATCTCACGGCACATATTTACAGCGGCAGGCAAAATCAACTCCTGTGCTAAAGTGAAAGACTTTGTGCCACAAGTCTTGGTATGACGTAGCTAGCTTTTAAAGCACGTTTTGAGTTACCAGTCAGTGGCACAGGAGACAGTTTCTGCATCAGCAAAGTGTTTTGTTTTCTCTTGAAATATTCCACCGGCTTTCTTGCAAGCATGGGATGTTTGGTTTTGAGATTCCGTTGTAATTTCAAAGGCTTCAGTGCTTCGTTGGGTAGCATGAGTCCACACTCCACACATTGGGCTCTCAGGTCCGCCTCGTTTCCTCCGTTCACAAACCCATATTTCAGGAAATCAGGGTTGTTCTTCCGCAACAATTTTGCCTTTTGGGAGGAGGGGTTATTACTTCCATCTTCAGTTTTGTGTTTTAAGAACTTCTCCATATCTTTTGCTAACTGCAAACGGCAGGCAGCGTGTCTTCTTCTGCTTGCTTATTGAGGCTGATTAAACAACTCCCACCAAGTGGTGGGAAGCTGCATTGTAACTGAGATTTTCATGGATAACAGTAGTCTCTGGTGTCTTCAATTAATAATGCCCCGCTGCCCTCACAGCCCACAGGTGTAGAACTAAAAGTTTATTGTGGCCCCATGGTTAAAAATCACTGTCCTATACTACCTCCAATTCTCAATACTTCCTCATTCAACCACTAGGTCTCCTCTGTCCAGAGGGTTCACCAGATATCTTCTTCACAGGTTCCCTCTCCTCCACAGCTGTACCTAGTCCTCCGGTAACTCTTTCCTGCCACCAAGAGCCTGTCTCAACTCCACCCTGCAAAACATTCTTTCTTCTCCATGCTTAAATAATGAGTCCACAGGTTTATTGTGATTTAATTACTTTAGTGAAAAGACATTTTCTGTCTACAGAGCCCCATAAGACCATTCTGAGATGTCTCGAGTAGTTTGTTGCACATACGATATTTTTACATTGTTACACTGTGACCTTTACTGGATTCTATTATTAGTTGCTTGTGTTTCTGATCTTTAAATCAAATCCTACATTTGCAGTCTTCATAGCAGCATCAACATCTGATGCACCTTCTCTTATTTCCATTATTTATATTGCTTTAACTTCAGTATCCTCTTCTCCACTCTATACATCCTTATCACTCTCACTCATACTTCTTCCCAGTTCTGTCTCTTTCTTTGCCTCAGTTTTGGATTCACCGTCAAGTAAAACCCACCTTTCTATCTCACCTGTCTTCACTCCACCAATGCGGTATACATATTCTCTGAATTTCTTCAATGTCTGTTTAAAATCGATTTGACCTGACCCTTTCTGGTCATTCTTGACTGACAAAATCTGACAATGCATGACTCATGTTAGGCAAAGGAACATTAGCTTCTCTCTGGCTGATAATATCTGCAATCAGTGCCATCCACTGCCAGTCTAACCATAACAGATTTCTCCTCCTTTGACATGTCATTTTTTAGGTTAGTCTCGTGTCTGGATACTGGTACAATTTTCTTGTAGTAAAACTATTTAGAGCACCATTTTTTTCAAACAGAGAGGTGAGAAGACCTGATGTGAAATAACCTTTAAAGAATTCTAAATTAGCATTAGCATTACTTTTTTGTTGTTGTTCTTTTCTTGATCTAACAGGGCATGACTGTTTCCCTCTATTCCATTTCAGCTTAAAAATCCATTTATTACACGTTTTGGTAACATGACTAAGGGCACCATGTGTGCTCCACTGAGTGTATAAAATATATCTGTGTACAGGTCAAGGGTCTGATATTAGGTCTTTCATTTTAGGTGGACCCATGCTGATCTTTTGTTGATTGTTCTTTGGGGAAAAAAGCCAATTATCCCAAAGTTAAAAATACTTTTAAAACTGGTCTTGTTTAAGGACTGTTTGTGGCCAAAAGAACCTTTTCAAAATGAAAGCTAAACTAACATATTCTTTTTCTTAAAGACAAAAACTTCCACTCAAAATGCATTGTTGCTCCCTTTAGCATTTTAGAGCTAATGTTCCAATCGGTCTGGCTTTAAGACCATGTAGCAAAATGGTTACATTTTCCGTGAATTCCAGTGTCTGATTAAGGTTCTGTGTTAAACGTGGCCTGACCTGTGACTTTATGGTCACTGTCTTATCTCATCTAGGAAAAGGCTGCTGTGTTCAGTCAAATCTGTACACAGGCCTGTTAATATACTTAATGTGATTATCACAAGATTTTTAACACTATTAAACTTATTTATTGCTGAGTGGAACTGCAAAGTGGGTGATCATTTACAATTAACACCTTTAAAATTTGAAATTGTCTTTTGACATCCCAAGAAAAAGAGCATAAAGTTTCTAAAACAGTTTTGTTTGTTTTTTTTAAACTGGGTGTTTTTCATTAACATTTAATGTTTTAGTGAACAGTGGAATAAAATGATAAAAAGATACAATTTTCCAGAAACATTCAAGAGAGAGACCGACTAAACAGACCACATGTGTTACACTGTTATTTTATTCTGATTTGGTTAGTGGATGAAATGTAATAAATCACTCACTATTACACTGCTCATTGTGTCTTAGCAGCATGACGTTGCAACGGCTGCTGAGGCAATTGTTGCTAATGACTACTCAAGGTGATGAAAGATGACAGGTGGGAATCGAGGCTGCATGATAGATGTGTGTAAGGTCTGGTGTGTTAATGTGTAAGAGAGCACGTACATGGTGCATGATGGCATATACTGTATCGTGTAAATATATATTTGATTTTTATTTACGATTTTATTTCTTTTATCAGAGATACATTTTAAAAAAATTAAGATAGAAATATAAACATTACAATAATATGTGAATTGTGATTAATCTTGACTAAATTGAGCTATTATTTACAGTCTGGCTTTATAACATCAATTCTAGTATTTCTAAGATACATACTTGATGATGTGTATTTTGTATGTGTAGCTTGTAAAATGTTATAAAATACTAGGTTAAATCACAAAGCATCACAAGGAAAGACTAACTAAAAACCAAAGCACACTGCACGGTCATATGGTAGCGACTTGTCAGTCTCAAGCTTTCATAATGGATTGAGTTAGGACCCACATACTGAACTGGACATGCAGGTTTTACAGAGTCTAAAACTGTAGCCAACAGAAATCCACAACATGGGGAGAGAACATAAAAGCTAAAAAAGTCACTAAAGTGAGATGGGACTATTTATACACAGAGAGGGTAATCAGGATAATGGATAAAAGTAGGGTGATGACACACAGCTGAACATTAACAAAATAAAGTAGTAGCTAAACACAGAACCAAAAACATGTACTGAACATGAAGCATGAGCCTAGAATAATAAACCAAAACACCATGACGACTCGAGAATTTAACTCAATTAGTAAAGTTCATATGATAAACTACAACTCAAATAAGGAAAAAGCCCAGTTTGCAAATAACTCTCAACTCTGCTGAATCCGGAGTATCCTGCACTGGTATCCAAAGGTCAGCCAGTAATTACTCTGTGGATGTGCGTTTCTGAGCCATATCCATGTCAGTCAATCATCCCTGTCAGGGCTGTCATTTTAAAAGAGTTTCTAATCTTCTGAACGAGACTTTGCCAACTTTTCAGATCAATACTCAAAACTTCTTTTCACCAGTTCCATTTAGATGAGCTCTGACAATCACATTGTTCTCGCTCTGAAAGTTTATCCAACAACAGGAAACATTGTCATTTATTATTGTTCAGATGAATGAACTGCAACTGAGCTGAGCCAAAGAAAGAGAGAAGAACCACACATTTGAATTCTAAAGTCCTGTGTTCAGATCATGAATGAGGCAGGAGGGCAGGCTACTGTGTTTCAATTCAAAAATAGTTTACAGTTTGTGAAGACTTTCTTTTATTTTTCTTTGTTTTCACAAAAAAGGAGGCTTTCCCTCAAGAGAGGCAAAGCAGTTACTGTACTAATTAGACCATGGAAATATGATGTGCAAGTTAATGTCCTTTTACCAAGGTGTCTGCAGCTGATACTATTTTATGCACGCATTTAAAGACAAAAATCCTACAAGATTAAGAACTAATGGCCTAAACGTGTGTACTGAGTCCTTGACAACAGCGTTCATTTTTCATCGTGTCTTGTCAGGTCTTTGTTTTGCATACATTATTAACGATAACCAAGGCAGAGGCAATGAAACTCACGTGTTTAGCTCACAGATACTAATTGAGTTTTTTGTAGTTACTGAATCTGGCATTGAAAATGTGATACCTAATATTATGTGGTGCACGGTAAATGATGCATGTACGATATTACTTTGTCTTGCTTTTATTCACGTTCACCTGTTGTTAAGAAAATCAGAGCCACCCAGAGCAAGGGCAGAGCTGTGTAGGTGAACCGTGACACAGAAGAAGATGAGGACTGGATAGAGGAGAAGCATGGCGATTACTGATGAGCACTGAAGTGAAGAAAGAATGATTTAGGGTCAGCAAGCCAGTCCCAAAGAGAGGGAAGAAGATGTTTGCAAGTTTTACAGCAGGGGTTCTCATATTGCAGTCCGTGGTAACATTTTATGCTTCCCTGAAGCCAAACTAGGAAAAAACGCACATATGGGAGCACAGAACAATATTAAAGGAACATTACTCTTAAAATTTAATCTCTCTGTTTCTAACACCTATAAATGGAGCATAGCGTTAGTTTAGTCACAAACAAATCCTTGACATTGTGTTATATTTTCTGATTTGTTTGTTTTTAAGCAGTGAGCCCACTATTGAAAAAATCATAAATTTCATTTAGTTTCTTACCTATTAGTTGTTTACTTTGGTGTAATATGAATTGCCATGGCGGAATTTTTTAGCAATAGGGACACTGTGAAACTTAACCTTGTAAAGGACAGGTTAAAGTCTAAAACGTATGCCCTCCTTCATACAGTGGCTTGCAAAAGTATTCGGCCCCCTTGAACTTTCCCACATTTTGTCACATTACAGCCACAAACACGAATCAACTTTATTGGAATTCCACGTGAAAGACCAACACAAAGTGGTGTACACGTGAGAAGTGGAATGAAACATTTTTTACAAATAAATAACTGCAAAGTGGGGTGTGTGTAATTATTCAGCCCCCTTTGGTCTGAGTGCAGTCAGTTGCCCATAGACATTGCCTGATGAGTGCTAATGACTAAATAGAGTCCACCTGTGTGTAATCTAATGTCAGTACAAATACAGCTGCTCTGTGACGGCCTCAGAGGTTGTCTAATGCTGGGCAGACACTGTGCGATTTTTTCAGTCGCGCGATTCAGCTCCTGCTCAAACTGTACGGTTGACTCGCAGGGGTTAGAAGTTCATAGGTCACGATGCAGGTCTCACACTATACCGCCCGATGCTCTGATGCGACCTGAGTGCTCACACTGTGCGTCCATAAAATGAAGGTTATAACAGAAATTCTGTTGCTCGCTCTCCCTCCCTGTCTTTCACTCACACAGACACACCACCATCAACTTTGCTAAATTGCTAATGAAAAACATTGATCAGGCAGCTGTGATTGAGCAGCAATGTAGATCCAACTATTTTCACGGTTGTTGTGGTCGTGATAATTTTGTGAGGCCACATCGAAAAGGCTCGGATGAGCTTTCCAAAGTTCTACAAGTTGTTCCTCCATCGCTTGTGTCCAGATCACACGCTGCACAGCCGTGCTGCTCCATCTTTTTCGCTGACATTTGTGTTTGCGCGTGCGCAGTGTGACAAACTGCGGTGACACCCTCACGACCAAGCGATTGATGATCGGGAGCTGGTCGTGAGGTGTCAATCGCTTCTCGTTACCCCACGTATACTACACGATGCACGACGCACGATGAAGGCCAAAATCTGGCCGATCGCCAAAACGGTCGCACGACTCAAAAATCGGCTCAAAATGGGCCAAAAATCGCACAGTGTAAGCCCAGCATAAGACAATATTGGGAGCAACAACACCATGAAGTCCAAAGAACACACCAGACAGGTCAGGGATAAAGTTAGTGAGAAATTTAAAGCAGGCTTAGGCTACAAAAAAGATTTCCCAAGCCTTGAACATCCCACGGAGCACTGTTCAAGTGATCATTCAGAAATGGAAGGAGTATGGCACAACTGTAAACCTACACTGAAAAAAATATGTTGTTGGATTTACTTAAGGAAGTCAGACTTGAATTTTGAAATGAAATTATGCCAAACTTTTTTTTAGAGAATTTGGCTATATTCCATTCAACACAGTGCAAATGGCTTGTAACTGAAAAACTAAAGGGACCAAAAATGGTCCCAGGGCCTAAGAAGGGTTAATTCAATGGTGGACATTTGTTGCACACAGATGTTTTGCTTCGGCAGCAACTTAAACAATTGAGTTAAATTAACACAATTTATTCATGTTCAATAAACCTGTGCAATTTGTGTTGATAAAATGTGACTTAAACATGTTTTGATGAAGTAATTTGAGCTCTTGGAATATTTTAATCCTTCACAATTTTTTCACTTTATCCCAACACGATTCAATAACTTTTACCCAATACTACTTGGTCACTTAAATGCTACATGTTATCTTCAAATTACATTTTGCTATTATATTCTAGTATCAAATACACAATTTTCAAATGGAGGCCTTATAACAGATTGTATTGTTCTCTTCCAAGATGGTTGCTGGCATCCACCAGTAACCTTTCAAAACAAAATGTCTAATTTCACTGCATTGACAGTAGGTAAAGAATTAAACTGACATTACTCCTCCACTGAATCTACATAAATCAACAGTTAAATAATGTCAGTTCTTCCGTGTTCTCTGGAATCAATCACAGCAAAGAAATTAGACTCTTTCTTTTGAAAAATGTTGGGAAAGAACAATACAAAACATTCTAAGGCCTCTAACGTCAAGATTCAGTTAAACAACAATTATGACTAAACAATTTGAGATAATGTTAGTTTCCATTAACATTAAATTAGGTTACTGAATTGGCAAACACCTTCCTATTAACATTACCCATTTTACCCCAATAACTAAAGAAATTAGCACTTGCAGGTCAAAACCTTTATTCAAGAGACGCAAAAATAACATTGATACAGTGACTGTCAAAAATTACAGCACTGATCATACTGTGACATGTTGGTTCAAAACAGCACGCTTAGAAATATTCAACGTTCTTTACTTCAACTGAATGAAACTGAAAATACCATTTCACAAGACCCATATGGGATATTTAGACTGTATAACTGTTCACGCTACATCTCTTCACTAGTAAAAGAAAGAAAAAATACAAAGAGAAATTTAAAAATGCTGCCAAACAGACAAACAGAGAACTTGTACAGAGCAAAAGGAAAAACAAACAAGAACAAAAAAACAGCTTGTCCTCATGGCAGTTGCAGAGTATATAAAAATGAACTCTACGATCTGTTCCTGGAATTGAGCTTCAAAAATGCAGCAGAACAAGTGTGAGATTTAAATGTCCTCTCACCTAGAGCTGATCACCTTGCATGCATAACCGTGAGCTTTCCTTGCAGGAGCAGTTTTGTCTTAGTTGTGAGCTTTTCTTGAGAGCTGAGTTGCACCCAACTCCATTACCACCCTTTGAATCACCTCAAAAGTGTAGCAGAGTTGTGATGGGTAACTCATGTTGAAGGAATAAAAAAGGTCCAAACAGCATGGCTACTGCAAAGGTCACGTTGTCCAGATCTTGAAGAACTACTACACCCTCGATGATGATGCCAACATCAGAAAAGTCATTGCCTGGTGCATCCTCTGGAGACAGATGTTCATTGTGGTTTTCTCAATCTGTGCAGTGGCCTCAGTCAAGTCCTGGTTAAACACAAAACATTTTTTTTTAAGATTCCTTTTTAAACTCATCTCTTTTGAATCTACCAGTTCTAATGTTAGAGTAATTTAAACCAATGCAAGCAACATAGTAAATAGCTATAGCCAAAGAGTTGCCTGCCATGCTGCCATTCATGGTCTAACAGAGTTTCTAAGACAGAGTGAAAAACATAATAATTTCAAATTCTTTACATTAGTTTTTGTTAGAAAGACACCGGCCCATCAGAAATCCAGGTTATGTCACTCAGAAGATGTTAGAATTTAGACTTTCCCCACAATTTGGTTAGCTGTTGGTCAGTTGGTCATTTTTTTCAAACAAAAGCTAATATAAATATTGGTGGGATTTTCCTTTGTTCACTAGAATGACAAATTTAAAGTTTTTTCACACTGATGTGACCCCTAATACAGGGGTGGGGGTGGGGCCTCAAGGGCCGGCAGCCGAGTTCACTACCAGGCCTCATGTGAACTTCAAATTATTAAAGAGGACTACTGGTCCTAACCAGTCCAATGAGGATCAAGTGGATAACTAAATGCATATTTAAATGTTGCAAAGCCACAATCTACTCATAAAACACTCACCATGAACTCCTGCACCAAGATGTTGCAATTGTCTTTCACACAGATGCGGAGCACTTTGATGAGGGACTCCGAGCATTAATGTCATCCTTGACTATTATAACAAAGAAAACAGAGATTTGTGAACTTTTCAGTAGCACAGAAGAAAATGATCCCAGACAAAAACTCTTGACTTTTTAAACCAGTCAACATGCAACACCAGCATCTACAAAGCAATATCAAAAATTCCTGTTTGACATCAACTTTATGGATATATAGTTTCCAGAACATATATTTTTAAAAAAAGATAAATTTTTCTCAGTGGGCCAGTAAATGCATGACAAAAAAGAATGGCATCCTTTCAGTGGAATCAGTACTCACAGGTAATAGTTGACTGTTTCAATGGATGTAGCATAAAAATCTTTTACTGACCTAATGCAATACATATACACTTTTTAGTTAAAGAATTTTAAAGTTCTTACTGTCATCATGGCAGCTACATCCTTTAGCTTTGTGTCCTGTTCCCCCAATCACTTTGCAAACACTTTCAGCAGACTGTCAGAGAGAAACTCAGCTCCGTCAGAAACCTTAACTGTAAAGGCATGGTTGGGATGCACTGGAATGCTTAATTTTATCTGAAATGACATAAAATTATTTTGAAATAACAGCAGGCACTGTGCTTGGTTAATCAGTAATGTTTTGTTGAATAAAAACTGTGTTTCCAGATCTTATGGGATTAAAAAAATCCAAAGATGTTTGTTTCTGATTTGCAACCCAAGAACCCACAAGTTACAACCTCATTTTAGTTCAAGTGTGCATTAATGTGAGTCCACTAATCACCTTTCTGACAATACATACAGGTATAAGTTAAACCTATGGCAGATTTTGGATTTCTCAGTTGTATTAATAGGGTGGTCTATTTGTGTATGCATGCACCTAATAATTATACAAAACCTATTATAATTAAGTTACAGAAACCTTAAGCGAAAATAGAATATACTTTCTTACCATAACACCTTGAACCCACAATCCATCAGCTGACTCCTGGTGAAATGCAGAATAGAGGTCGTCTCTCAATGTGCAGCAAAAAAAACAAAAACAAAAGGACAGCAGGTGAGGGCAGGAGGGATGTAAGCTAGCATAATGCCGCTGATGATATTAGCTAAAGCTGTTCAATGTCCAAAATCTCACTAACACCACGGTGCAGTAAATACACAATGTAACTGAAGAGTCAGTTGGCAAATCTATTCACACAGAAAACCAAATTATGTTATGAGTGCCTCGTAATTAGGTTTAATGTGATATTACGGCTCTTGTGCCAAAGACAAATTCAAATGAAAAAGCGCCAATTCTTTGACAACAGATAAAACAGCAAATAAGCTAACAGCTCTTTTTTAGCATGTTACAAGGCGACACTCTAGACGTTTAACTACATTTGGCTGAAATATGGTAAATATTAATTCAAAAAATCAAGAAATACCAAAAACGTAGAGTTGGCTGCTCGACTTGACTGAGATGGATGCCTTTTTGAACCACGATCGAAAGCCCGCGAGATGAAATCACGCGTGGTTTCACGAGATTTAACGTTGCTATCTTATTGACTTACTTCACCTGAACATGATATGAACAATTTAATACACCCTTTCTGCATATCATGTAGTTTTTACACTATATAGTTACATTTATCTTTAAAACATGAGGTAATTGTGTTAAATACATGCAAGATGCTTATATAAATCCAAGAGATGGCCAGTCCCTTTTTTTCAGTGTACAAAGACAAGGCCGTCCACCTAAACTCACAGGCCGAACAAGGAGGGCGCTGATCAGAAATGCAGCCAAGAGGCCCATGGTGACTCTGGACGAGCTGCAGAGATCTACAGCTCAGGTGGGGGAATCTGTCCATAGGACAACTATTAGTCGTGCACTGCACAAAGTTGGCCTTTATGGAAGAGTGGCAAGAAGAAAGGCATTGTTAACAGAAAACCAGAAGAAGTCCCGTTTGCAGTTTGCCACAAGCCATGTGGGGACACAGCAAACATGTGGAAGAAGGTGCTCTGGTCAGATGAGACCAAAATGCAAAACGCTATGTGTGGAAAACTAACACTGCACATCACTCTGAACACACCGTCCCCACTGTCAGATATGGTGGTGGCAGCATCATGCTCTGGGGGTGCTTCTCTTCAGCAGGGACAGGGAAGCTGGTCAGAGTTGATGGGAAGATGGATGGAGCCAAATACAGGGCAATCTTGGAAGAAAACCTCTTGGATTCTGCAAAAGACTTGAGACTGGGGCGGAGGTTCACCTTCCAGCAGGACAACGACCCTAAACATAAAAAGATCTGAAAACTGCTGTTCACAAACACTGTCCATCTAATCTGACTGAGCTGGAGCTGTTTTGCAAAGAAGAATGGGCAAGAATTTCAGTCTCTAGATGTGCAAAGCTGGTAGAGACAGACCCTAAAAGACTGGCAGCTGTAATTGCAGCAAAAGGTGGTTCTACAAAGTATTGACTCAGGGGGCTGAATAATTATGCACACCCCACTTTGCAGTTATTTATTTGTAAAAAATGTTTGGAATCATGTATCAAGCCACTGTATTTACCAAATCTATCTACTGCGCCAGATTGGAGTCTATATTTGTTTTAATTTGCCCCAAGTTGCTGCAATTCTGCAAGCTACTTTGTCACCCTCCTGCACCCCAACTCCACCTATCATGCTGCTTCACCCTGATTTAATCTTCTCTGTGTTGTAACTGGCTCTGGAGTGTGATGCGCAGCTGCTGCTCTTCCAGTTTCTGGCTTTTCATGTATGCACATGGACAGAGTCTGGCTTCACACTATTCAGCTTAAGCCCTTTAACCACAAGGACAACATAGCTATTTGTAGATACTGCATAGAGGACGACGCAAATCTGAATCAGAATCTGATTGCCACGTTGCAGGATGAAGAGACCGAGTCACAGCGTGTGTGTGTGTGAGAGAGAGAGAGAGGAAAGATGAATATGTGCTAATTAATGCATTACTGCATCTAAATAATAATAATCACAATTTGTAGGATATTCTGTTTTCTAGTGTATGTCATATGTGTATACTGTATGTCTTTGTGTGTTAATATCAGTATTTACATTGGAGTTAGTAATTCCAATAATTTAGTCTGCTGTCTCACTAATGGAAGGTTGTCAGAGACCTGTGTGAGACCTGTTAGCTTGTGTTATAGATAAGAGAAACCCAAACAGAGACACTGACTTGGTGCAAAACTCAACACATATTTTATTGAAGATGCTGATTTTACAAAAGCAAAAGGCCAAGAAGCTTAACAGTCTATATATGAAAAATGCATGAAAGACCAACAACAGAAAGCATAAATAGACAGGGGACTATAAAGCAGTGAGAGTAGCACAGGGGGCTGGGAAATGACTCAAGGTACGTAGACTATCTGACAAAGACTGAGGAAAAAAATAACAAAATAAACCAAATTTAAAAAAAAATACATGCCACAGAAAGATCCACATCTCAGAAAATTCTTAACACAAAACAACTCATCTGTGACGTTTCACTAAGAGAAATGAAGCGTGCTTTCCACACAACTAGCTAACCTGACCTGACCTCTATGTTTCTGGCCGGTTTGTTCTCCTGCTGTTTCTTTGTCTTTCTTTTACTCAATGATATCTATACAGCATTTTTTCACACCTGCCTAAAACCTTTGCACAGCACTGTATATGTAAAACACACACACACTTTACTCATTGTGTTACAGGGAAAATAAAGAGTGGTACCTGTTAACATTTTCTTTCACGTTGGCTTCTCGTCCATGAATCACCAGTTGTTTCTACAAGCTTTAGCCTGGGAAGTAAATGGATTTCATTGTCATATGCAACTTACACAGAACAGCTAAATCTCATACAGCCCTTTAAACATTATTGTTTGTGGCTTTTGATACATTTTTACAAGTTTAACTTTAACTGCAAAAGAAATCCACAGAAGCAGACCAAAGGAAAAGTAGAAAAGTTAATTAATCTCAAAGAGGCCTGTGTGCCTTCTGTGGACATAACCTCCATAAAAACTGGAGGAAAACACATTTCAAAGCAGCACTATCATCAAAATACCAAACCACCAAGTGTAACCAAATAGTGAAGAAAGTGTCAAGAGACTGGTCATTAAAAAAGGCCTTCAGATGGAGCCAAGGACGAACTTTATAAACAAGAAATCCAAATAAAAAGCACTTCAATCATCAGCACAACGTCAGATGTATAAAATGTGTGCAGTGCATTTGTTAACCTCCTCAAGTGACCTTCTCCATAAGAGCTTAAGCACCAGTGGACTAAAATAATACACATTTCCACCTATGTTTGCACTTAGAGACAAACACCACATTACTTGAACCACTGCAAAGTGGTCGCCTGAATGTGTATGTCATGTGTTACCGTTGACCTGAAATGAAAATCAGACTCTTTCTCCTGTGGTTGAAACATTGCTTAATTCAGGATGTTTCTCAAAGGGTTTACAGTTTGTTCCCTGGAGGGAGAGCTTCATTGTGGACGCGCTCTATAAAATACACTATGAAGCAGGATTTACGGTCTTTGTGAGAAAACTGTGAGGTCAAGTTAAACCCACAAAGCTGTTTCTCTTGCTCCACCAGAGTAGGTTACCTTCAAGATTGTAGATGAACACATTTGAAATCACCCCATACTGTCCAATAAGTGTTGTGGAAAATAGAGTCATCATTCTTGAAAGACCCTAAAAGAGAGTCTATATCAAACTCATTTTATATCGCACTTTGATCTTAAGTGGGCCAGACCAGGGAAACGCCCAGTTCCATCAGTGTAAAGAAGTTTAACTACACAATTAAAAAATGCAAGAAAACATGCAATGTCAATGGCACATTTCTTTTTCTACATGATAAAGAAATGCTGCTGTAGTAATTGTAACAATCTGAGCTTAAATCATATGAAATAAATGTGTTTGCTACAATGTGCTACAAATGTACAAAGGTAGTGCATGGTCCAGAAAGTTTTGTAGTTATAAAACAGAAACATTTTGTTAATTTACAGATAATGGCATTTAAAAAATAAACATTTGAAGCCAGTGTAAAATTAAAAAAAAACATTTCTGTAGTTGATAGTTGGAAATTAGGAACTCTCTCTCATTGTTTATCTTTTCTGTCTATATCTCTACTTCTTTATAATGTCTGTAATGTATTTAACAGTAGCCCAAAGCTATAAAACCAATGAAAATAGAGTTCAAAATCTATGTGCTGATTCACATTTTTCAAAACTGCCCAGTGTGTCAGATTGGAGTGTGTTCCAATCTGTTTTGCAAGCAATTTTAAATCCCTTTCATTGTTCTGGAAGCACAATGAAAGCATGGAAGCATATGATATAATATAATCCTAAAACAGGGCCTTGTACTCGCTGACCATATATAAGATTTACAAGATTACTAACAGATTTTAATTAGCATATGCTTTTATATTTGTTACTTGCTCTTATACCACAAAACTTTGCTGGTGTTGCTTCTTAATGAACAAGGCAATTGTAATTTCATCCACACTACATAGACTTCTAATTAAAGTTAGATCTTCTTGTATCTTAATGAAGGGGCAGCAGTGCTGATGCATCTTTCGGCATCATTTGTATAAGTAAAAGCACAGTAATGCTATCCAGCATCTTTCCTGTTACACACAGTGACACGCAGCAGCAAGGCATTATCACAGTGGTTGGTTGTACTATAGTCATGTTTATGTGACCACCTTTCATGATGGTTGATTTTATGTGAAGATGAATCAGACGATATCCTGGATATGTTGTAAGAGGTGTTACAGGCCAGTGACTTGAGCAACAATGAGCAATATTTAAATTAGTATGGAGGGTTTCCTCTAGATACTTGCAATGCACATCATTGCTTCTCTTGTGACAGTTTATCAAGCAAGCAAGTAAATGAACTATATAGTTTTCGCAGTGTTAGCAGATACATCCCGAAAAGGCCAAAAGTGTTATTCGGTAGTGCAAATGTGTGGCGTGTCCGAGTGAGAAGTAAAGAACAGCCGATGGCTAAAGCAAACCATTATGGACTGATATTCAGACAGCATGAGAGGCTGCTCACTGCCATAATGAAGACCTCTCAGGCCCTGTGTTAACCTGCCCAATTGTGTTGTCAGTTTTCTTTTGTGCCTCTTACAATGTGTTGTTATTTTGATTGGCTGTCATTGCGTTTCTTTTAATTTGATTCTCTGTGTCGCGCTCGAAGATTATTTCCACTGATCACTGTACCATTTTCAGGTTATTTCAGAGTAAAATTGTTATAAGATGTGAGACGCTGCACTATACAAAAAAAGGTTCCAATCAGGTGTGTCAGCTGCTTTTCACAAAAATGAATCATAAATAGAGCGAGAGAGGGAAAGAAAGTGAGCGTTCATTCAGCTTTTTATTTCCAGCAGCAAGATCAAAACCCCCGAGGAAAAACTAAGACCTTCAATGTGAGGTGCCGGTGCTTTGTTCACTTCTGCAAATTGAGGCTTCTTTTGAAATGCCACAGATTTGACAAACAGTTGCTGTCAAATTGTGTATCTTATCGATCTGATACGCTCCTCTCCCTCACCTCTCCAAACAGCTGTTTTTGTTTTCTCATCTCAGTCATCCTCTCTCCCGTCTCCCCTCCTGTCCTCGAATGATGAGAACAGCAGATATGTTTTGGAATGACTTGACTACAGTGACATGTTATGCTGTGCTAAGTTGCGCCTCAGAAATACTTGTTGCCATAACGGGTGTGACCAAAATCTTTGAAAGCCACTTAGCTAACCCAGCTTGCTCCTTGAAGACCCACACTCTTCATTAACTTGGCATGGAGCAGCAGATGAGGCAGTGGCACCGTCACGTCCTGACTCATCTGCTGCTACAGCAACAGGAGGCAACTCTTCCTACCTCCGGATGAAAACTGTGACAAACCGTGTAGTCTCTCTTTTTTTCTCAGTCTCAGGATTCTGTCACACAACATGTGCCCAAGCCAAGTAGTCTCAGATCTGCTGCCTGAATGACAAACAGGAGACCCAAAACGTAACATTCCTGGAATATTGTATTACTTTCTGGGACTCCACGGGAGAGAAGGAGGTTTTTCCTTTCTAGCCATAGCTGTTTATATAAATGTCAGTATTTGCAGATGTATAGCATCGATAAGTACTATCTAATTTTTATTATTGTGTTGTTTTATGATGCTGTTGTTGTCACCACACGGGGTAGCAGGCACGTGGGCAGACAGTTTGGACACCCAACTTTTGTGAACACGAGAACAAGGTGACGTGAAATTTTCAAACGGATACCGTAACATCTGTGGTATCATAGGTGTGCATCTACCAAAAATCTTGGATGAGTTTGAATCTTGCTCAAGTTTTCTGAAAATCTTGTGAATGTGGTAACTCGAGAAGTAACTCACCGAGGATTTTCACATTTATACGATGGAGTACATACATTTGCAGCAATAGGAGGCTGATGGACAGCACTGGTGGCTAAACAGCCAATTTTTAGAACATTTCCTGCTTCACTATCTCCAACTTGGCAAAAACCTTTATGGTACAGTTTGAACATATAGAATCAGTGCTGTGAAATTTTAGCTGTGTATTGTGTATCCAGCCCTTCCACTTATCCTGATAAGGATAAGTGGAAGAGGATGGATGGATATCAGTATGGTATATGGAGATTTTATAGCAGCCATTATTATGTTCAAAGTTTCCTACCATAAATGTTTTTGGAAATCGGAGATGTTCATGAAGAAGGCTTGATGGATTTAAGGCGGAATGACAAATTTGCTTCACAGTTCAAATCAGGCGTGAAAGTTTCTTTAGCATCATCATGCAAAAATGGCGCCCCCTGTCTACTTGTTAGCTGTGCAAGCAACAAGTCTAAAAACTGTGATGATTTATAGACTTTTACAACATCTGTAATGATGACTGAACATTCGTTTACTATGGCTATAATCAGGTCAGATTTTCAGTGCTGTATTTGCTTTCTTTATGAATCCTTTTGTGGCTGCAATAGTATTCAAAGTTTTGGCCTTCAGGAAACAACTGCCTCTGCTGCTACAGGCTTTTTGTGTACAATCTTGAAAAAGTGAAATGTTCACAAAATAAACTGCATTTCGTGGTTGGTTGGTGTTTTTTTTTGTTTTGTTTTTACTAGGAGAGCAGGCATTTCTGTGGAGCAGCGAGTCTTTTTATTTTCACTTCATTCAAGTCCAATAATGGCAGGTCAACGTGTGTGTCCTTGTGGAGAACAGTCCTTTCTAAGGGAATACTGATGAAAAGTATATCTGCATACTCTCAGTCACCAGGCACCTTTATGCCCTTAGTTAGCAAGTAACCTTGAGAGATATTTATCCACGATGTATTCTTCCACCTGCCTCATTCTTTTTTTCTTTTTTTTTAACTCTGTCTCAAACTGTAAATAGCTAAATTTTAAAAGGGTACAATCTGACAGGATCCCTATTGAACGTACAAAGGGTCATTTCATGGTTTCTTCTTTGGTAGACCAAATGAGCTAAAAGACTGATACAAAGAGTGATTATGTTGGTCAGAATAGGTTCTGGTTAAATATTTTATTAAAGACAGTGAGCCCTATCAGTATCAAGGCCATGAATGGCAATCAGAGGGCTGATGAAAGCAGCTACTAGCAAATTTAGGGGTTCGAATGCCAGTCACATCCGTAACCATGTATTCATTCATGTTCGCCACTACCAACCCTAATAGGTTTACTCATATCTTTCTTTTTGTGTGAAGTTTAATTAATTAAATACACACACAGTCAAAAGTTTGGCCACACACATCAAGGAAGTATCTCAACTAAGGACAAAACTAGAAATGGCTTATTTAGTGTCCAAAGTGGATTTTTGGTATTTGAGTTATTTTTTTATAGATGCGATTGAGAGAAGCAGCTTCTGGCCAACAAACCAGACATAGTTGTGTTTAACAAGGAGCAGAAAAAGAAAAAAGACTTGAGTAGAAACTTTCAGAGTATACACCCTGTCTAATATACATATATGTATTGAATCATAACATTTAGAGTAGAAGAGAAGATTATCTTTATTAAGACAATTATCTTGTGGCACTTGTGCATATTTGGGTATTTGTGTTCAGCTAAAAAATGTTTTTTTTTAAATCATGAAAATTTCCAGTAGTCAAATAGTTTGGGAAGTTAAATGGGTGAGAAATACACAGCGAATTTCCCTTCTGCTTGGCTGAGGTTGTTACAGAGAGTGCACTGCAAGCTAAAGTCCAGATTGTTTGACCTTTACTCACCAATAATTGCAATTTACAGCCCCCTACATAGTAAGAACAAGACACTTGGAACACATTAATAGAGGTCAATTGCTTGTGTTCAGCAATGTAGGTGAAAAAAAAAAGAGACCGATGCAGGGATGGGGAGGGCGGCCGAGACTAAACACTGCAAACTGAATTATCCACTCGAGGGCATCTCTCATGGCATTTCACGAGAAGAGCAGGGAGGGGTTTTGGTAATTTAAACCATTCCTAGTGCATCTACAGCGCCTCTGCTTCTAGACAGTCTCCTTTGATTGGAAACCTATAAAATATTAAAAGCATTGCACCATTTAGTCAGCTAATCATCATTATGTTCATGCTGTACCCAACATTTTTCAGCTGTTTGATGGCGTCTGTCCATTTTGGGCTTATTTTGGTTTTTTTATAACAACATAATGTAATTTGCTCCGTCTGCGTAACCTTCATCAGGAGTTTTGTGCAAATTAAATTGTCTTGGGCCATTAACTTTGGTTTATGACACTGACAGATGTTGTATTGCTGGTAATTGGACTGATATGCGACAAATCCTGAGCATTTTTCTTTTAATGAAAGTTTTACTTTTCATCTGTCAGCCTGTAAATACAAATTTGGTGACTGACGTGCTAATCAGGCTTGAAGCAGCCAGCCGAGGCAGAGGATCTTCTCTGTAATAAACCCATTTGTCATTTAAGTTGTCCTTTGATCTTGTGGGTAATTGCTTCCTATGTGTCGCGCATCACCGCAAGTTTTCGTTGAATAACAGAAAACTAAGTGCATGTTCACGTGAGTCACAATTATAAGGATTCTGTGTTTGAAACGTTGACATTCAGACTCACATAAGCGCTGATTGGCATTTCAAAGACCTTAATTAGCCTGATTAATGTAGTTCTGAGTGTCTTTATAGGATGCACCTCTTGACACCTTTGTTCTATTGCAATCAAGGATCAACTCTACAGCAGATTTGTTGTAAATCCACGCGACCATCTGAGTGTTATATAAACAAGGCTTCAACGTGTGACTGAAATCAAGAAAGAGCTGTGAATGCTGACTCCCAGTCCTTCTCTACCAACCCTACCTATTCTTTATGATCGTAGTCAAAGATAGGGTTAAAATCTGCTGCCATATGCCATAATTAGGAGTATCATTTAAGCCATATCAGGAAGGATGAGGGCTGCGGTCGACCCTGCCACTATGAAATGGATGAATAATGAAAAATAAGAGGGAACAATGAAGAAGCCGAATGTTAATGAGGAAACCCTCCCTTCCTACTTTTACACGTCCTCACGCCTTGCTGATTGCTGGACAAGGTTTCCTCAAAGTTTTTTGTTTCAGGAAAAGTCACAAGAATAGCCACAGTCAAAGAGAAGGGTGTCTGGCGCTGTGGGGCAATCCACCAAGCAATTAAAGCCAGCCTGCGGTCAAAAAGTACTTAAACAAGTCTCCCAGCCATGTTTGGAAGCAACACTTGTAGGCAGGTTGAAAGATTGTAATCCCAGTGTGCATGTCGGTGTTTCTTAAAAAAGGGATTCTTTGAGTTCTTCTGAGTTTTTTATTTATTTATGTGCTAAACTTTTAATAATTGCAATTCCACCAAATTCTATTGGGTTCAGCTCTGGCTCGGGAGGTGCACCAATCTGGAGGTTGGTAGTTAGACCCTCGGCTGAAAACCAATCAGTCCATCTGTTTCTGGTAATTAAAGGGCTTTGCAGTAAACACATAGAATTCAAATGAATCCTGTGTTAATGGGTGGATGTGGCCTGCAGTGTGAAAGTACTTTGAGTGGTGAAAAAGAAGTGCTGTCTAATGTTTGTTATCCTCTGTTAAACAGATAAAATTGAGAATGGAGACGTCTACCAGAGAAGGAAAGGACTTCCTTCGAGCAACTCGGATGGACATGAAACAGGAAGTAAACAACAGGAAGTGGCTGAACAGAGAGGCAGCAGCTGGCGGCGAGTTCTTCTCCTCATCCTAGCCATCACTATCCACAACATCCCGGGTGAGTACAAACCACAGGACATGAAGTTTTGCTTGGGAACGTAAATTGAATTCAAACAATACGGCTTCTTTTTTAATGATCAAGAGTGTTTTTCTTTGTTGTGGGGCAAAAACACATTTTAGCTATAACCTTCCATCAATGTAAACAGACTGAATGCCTGCACTCACTGATAAATACTCTTCGCCTTTATTGTGGTTTATATCTGCAAAACGGTTGTTATTTTTTTCCCTCCACAACAAAGACGACGACTATGTATCGGTTATTTCTTTTCTAGGGGTGTTAAATTGAATTCAAATAAGCAGTCTTCTTCTTTATCAGTTCGTGCCAGCACTATGTCTGTTTTTCTCTTTTTGCTACAACTGTGCATCCAATACATTGTTTAAGATCTGGAACTTAATTGAATACCCAGAATACAATCTTTGCTTTTCATTGAGTGACTGTTACAGTAATTTTTGTGGCTCTGGTTTGAGTTCCTGAATGAATATGTGCCTGCAGGAATATGTATGTGAACAACATCAGCTGTGACCTGGAAGCAAAGCTTTCTGTAACAGGCAGCGCAGCACCTAGAAGCTTCTGCTCAGGTTTTCTTGTTGACTCTAAGTGATGAAAAAATATTTTATTATGATGATGAAATGTTTTCCCAAATCATGAGCAATAGTTGCACCACAGAACTTTTACAGGGCTGACTAAGCACCCGCTAATGATGCTAATGATAAACGATAGTTAAGGGCAGTAATAAATTTGGGTTCATGTTGCTCTTGACCTTGCTGTCAACACAGCTTGAAAACTTTGTCTAAAATTCATTTGGCAGTTTGATTTAACTTGGACTTTTCAGTATGGCAACGATATTATTTGGTTGTTTCAACAGTCCACCAGTTTAGTAAAGACTGAAATAAATAAATAGTTATTGGATATGGATATTTTGGCGTGCTTTCAGAAGACTTCACTTGTAATGCCACCGGGATGGTTGAAAAACAATGCTGTTTAATTTGAAACATCTTGATCGTCGCATTCATGCCAACTTTGAATTTTAGGCGACATGATACAAAGATACTAATGTATCATGGTATTAGCCTGCTAGTAGTAGCATATGGCAGCATATAGTCCAGCTTCACTGGTTGTTGTATTAGTGGCACCATTGAGCCTTTTTTTAAGTGTAGCCAGTGACTGAAAAGTTCTTCAGTTGTTTGGGTCATGACTAAATAATTACTATATAGCAGCATGCTAATCTAAGTGGTGAACTTTATCAGCACAATTAATCATTGTCCAATACTGTGATCATCCACAGTGGATTAACGTAATCACATGACATTTTTAGCTAATACAGTAATATAATGAATTGCTGGAATAAATGCAGTCATTATATACAATCATGTTACCTGCACTATAAAGTTTTTTCATTTATCTGTCAGATGATTGGACAGAAAGAAAAAAACAAAAACAAAAAGCAAACATCAAATGTGCCTTTTTCTTCTGACACTAGAAAATGTAAACTTTGAAAAGTAATTGTACTGTGCTGCTAACATCTTTTTTTTACATGCAGCTCTGTGTTAAATACACAGCTAGCAAAGAATCCAGGGTGATGTTAAAGCTGAGTGTATGCTAACCAGAACCTGGTCAGATTTCCAAAGCAAAGCCGTTCCTTCCTTTAAAGGACCTTGAAAAGCTTATCCACGCATTTATTACATCCAGCTTGGACTACTGTAACTCCCTCTACTCGGGCCTCCAACACTCCTCTCTTTGCCGGCTCCAGTTAATTCAAAATGCAGCTGCGCGTCTTTTAACAGGTACGAGAATTCATGAACACATAACTCCAATTTTAGCCAAATTACATTGGCTCCCTGTTAAATATCGTATAGATTTTAAAATTCTTTTGTTCACTTTTAATATTTTGAATAATTTAGCGCCCAGTTATCTTTCTGATTTACTCCATTCATACAATCCCAACAGAGCACTTAGATCGTCCAACCACAGGCTCCTAGCACAACCTAGGACTCGAATGAAGTCGAGAGGCGACCGGGCCTTTGCATCCGTGGCACCCAGACTCTGGAATAACTGCTGAGTCTATCCAGTCTTTTAAATTACGTCTTAAAACTTATTTTTTTACTTTGGCTTTTGATTCTGTCTAGTTGGCTGTTTTAGCTTGTTGCGTTGTTACCTATTGTTTGTTGTCCTCTTTTATTGTTTGTTTTAACTGTCTCATGTTTTTATTGACTGTGAAGCACTATGGTCAACACTGTTGTTTTAATATGTGCTATATAAATAAATTTTGATTTGATTTGATTTGATCTTCAACAGGCAATGCTGAAGATCATTGAATAACTCGTTAGTACTTTATGTTACTGTATTGAGTAACAATGACAAGCAGTCAGGCCTGTAACACCGCAGCCTCCATTTCTACCTGTAAATGTTTCTAGAATGGCTCTGGTAACTTTGAAGTGTTTTGTTCTCAAATTTGCTTTATGGTTTTGTGTTCATGCATAACAGAAAGATGTTGTGTTCCCTCTTTAGTATAGGGATTTGTGTTGGTGTGTGTGTGACTGTAACCTCGTAAGTGGTAGCATTGTGACAGTGCATTTCAGTTCACGTAACGGAGTAACATGACAGTAGTATAGGGAGTAGTGTAATGAAATATTTTCACCAGTGGGTAATTAAGTAACAAACTACATTACTTTTTACAAAAGCTAGAATAGTGTGCAGTACACTGATGTATTCATTTTTGTATTGTTTTTTCTTTTTTGTAACGACCTCAGCATCGATTGTTAGGAACTCTGCTAAATATTTAAAGTTTATACTTTACATTCGATCAAGAAGAAAAAATCGCTAGTCCACGTCCACTGAGCCAACAATCCCTATTTACAGACATGATTTAACAGTCCACTCACGTGTTGCACTCTGAACATGTGTAAGTAAACTTTGGAAGAGGCACCCGGTCCATTTGTGTCAATATAACACTTATTCATTTATCTATCGGCATCTAAACTGAATAATAAACAGTTGGTGTAGGATGCACTGCTGTACAATTTATTGGCCCCTTTGTTGTTATATTAACTTACCCAAAAAACTAAAATGTCAATGAATGAAAAGGAAAGAAAATCATGGCTCTTGTGATCGATAATATCACTTCAATACACTTGTGTTGCTACTCTAGCTCGTATTGAGACATTACTGTCACTGCCTAAGAATTGATTAATGCGTTCACTGGCAAAACACTTAATTGTGTTTGTCCTAAAGGTGGAATCACTGTTCCCCCCCTTCCAGCTCTTTGTATTGAAGTAGAGACCATTGTTTGCGAGGTAGCAGAAGAAACTCCACAGACATAAGAAGATGAAGTGAATGCACTACTCAGCAGCCTTGTCAGACCAAACTCATGGTTGTCTGTTTGTGGTGTGAACTGTGCATCAATACAAATAAAAAATAAGAATAGTTCATACATCAGACACTCATTTAAACAACAACCATATGATGATCAATATAAAGTGTGCATGTCTGTCTGTGTCAGAGAGCAGGAGAGTCGTTTAGGGATGCCAGCAAGCTGTAAATGTTACACGAGGTGTAGCAGTAAACCATGTATGTATAGTCACTCTGAATTTACAATTCACCCACCTGCTGCTGAGCTCCACAGAATACCAACAATGCAGCTTTTTTTTTAAAGCTCATTACACAAAAGCCTGTTTCCCAGCTCAGGCTGTTTTGTAGTGCGTCAGCCGGAACGCTCATTGAATGTACATATTGATTTTCTTTCTCGCTTCAAATAAGTTGTTGGAATATTAATGATGAAAAAAAATAAATCAGTCAAATAGACAGGTTTGCTCTGCAAGAGGCCTTGCACTATTAAACACTACTCAGAGGTCAACAAGTCACAGTTTTGTCAAGTCCAATAAGTTAATTAAGTTAATAACCTGTCAGTCATACATCAGAGAGAAACGGCGGTAAATGTGTGCCTTTTGATAAGGTTCATACTTAAAAAGAAAAGAATGGTAAAGTAATTAACAGCAGGGTCGGTAACTGAATTAACTAAGTAATAGTTAATTCAGTTATTAATTAACTGCTGTTTGTTTATAATCTGCTTGTGAATTTTGTGTTGTCAGCATAAATAATCTTAACTCCCAGCACTCATTCCCTTTTGTTTTTCTCATAAAAGCAGAGGCCATATTTACTTTATTATTTTAATTGACTTGTGACATTGCTGAAGAGGAATGTGAGGTGCTTGCGGGGTACAATAAAGTGCCAGTAATCGTAGCACTTTTTAAGCTTCCAGAGCTGAACTATTTTGCCACAAACTGAACTCAAAACGCAAAAACTAAATACAAAAAGAATACAGCTTGTAAAACAAAATAGCTCATGCTCGTGTTTAGACTCTTCATTTCAAATTAGCTTACGCAACAGTGATTTTTATTTACACTACCGGTCCCTGAAAAAAGCCTTTTTGTATAATTCAGATTTTTTTTTTGAGGGGGAGCAGTTTGGGGGAACAACTTGAATTGCATTAAATAACTGGAAAAATTGGGGCATTTTAACATTTTGACCGGTGGTGTAAATCTCCAACTGTATTTCACATGTTTATATTTCAGTATAAGTTTGTCTGTTTTAAAGCAAAAAAAAAAAAGAAAAAGGAAAAAATCATTAGAGAAAACATTTTTTCTTATTTTGAGAGATCCAGTTCCTGGTTAGTAATGCTAACACTACCACTAATATTAAATTTCAGAAAGACCTTTATCCACATAGATTGAAATAGTAATGTGTATGTGTTAGTCCCCATGGGCACTGTGTAGGGACGGTACCTTGCTCAGGGCTACCTCAGCCGTTCAGTGGATTCAAACCCCTGACCTTCCGATCATGGGGCCACCACTCTACCCATGGAGCTATCCCTGCCCTTTATTTATTTTTTTTCATTTTTAAATAATGTATCTCTCTCAATATACGTATAGATATATGGTCATGTGACATGTGCCACTGATTTCAGGTTTACTGCTTCTTCGGGAGTTGACAATATAGAGGCAAATGTTAGATTAGGTTCTTCTTTCAAACTACTTTCCAAATATAACATTTAAAATTATAATTATAACGGCAGTACAAAGTACAAAAACAGTTTCCATGTTTGCTGATATTGGTTGAGACATCATAGCAAATAAACTCACTAAGTAGGCTACCATAATTGCAACTTTCTGGATGGATGAGACATAAAAAAGAGCATGTGATGAATATGCAAGTTGATTTTACTTTCTAACTTGTTGAGTGAGTATCTCCATGTTATCTATAAGTAATGCAGACACATGAAAAATTGACTTTAGTGGTTTTACTATTATGTATTAAACTGCTGTCAGATTGCTGCTTCATTTTTAAAGTGACACAATATTAATTGTTTAGCGAACAGACATGAATTTGAACATTAGAACATTTGCAGTCTGAAAGTGTATTTGAGGAAAAACTCAGATCGGTTTAGATATTTGTCAGTGGTTTCGTGTCTTGAATGAACGCTTATTTCTTTTAAATGTAGGGCAGCAATAGTAAATCAAATAATTTATATTCTCTCTTTTATCTATATTTAAAGTGAAAGTAAAAATGCACTGAGTGTCAATCAGTGCTACATGCTTTTTTAAAATCAACTTTGGGGAATCATACAGCAGAGCTGACAGGTTTATTAAAATACATTTCTTTCATCACAGTTAAAACATTAATGTCTTGGAAGTCCTCAACAGAATTATAAATAAACTATAATTCAAAAGTCCATGCATATTTGCCCTTTGATGAGATATCCACTCTAACTATTAAATGTTAAAATTGCTTACCTTGGATTTGAAAGGATTTGAAAATGAGAGTTTTATATAAAAACACAGCAGAAATTCTCGAATAATGTTACTTCACCTCTTTACTGTGGTTATAACAGCCTGTTACCAAAGGTCTCAGGTGACTTCCTTGTGCTCGTCCTGTGTTTGAGAGTTCTTATATATGAAAATGTGGAAACATAGAATAGAATTGTGAGCTGAACGCTGAGATGTGGGCAAGCAATGATTTGCTCAAATTAAAGTGTGTAATTAATAAGAATGAGCTCACTTGCTTGGATGATTTTCTGCTTCAGGCTTGATTGATTTCTATTTGTCTATTTGTAACAATAATGTCACCAGTTGAACTCTGTGTGAAATGATTGTTTCTTAAATGGTTCATAAGACACAAAATTAGGAACCAGTGTGCTGTGGAGTATTTACTGCACTGGAAAAATTATGTGACGGTCCACAAGAAGGTTGCTGGTTTGAGTCCAGGGATAGATGCAAACACTTTGTTACAACAAAGAAGCCAAAAGTACCTTTTTTATTAATAACATCAAAGAAAGAGCACATAAAACTAGCAATATGTACTTTGCTCCTTTTAAGATTTTTTTATTCTTATTATTATTTTTAATAAACTAGCAGTGTTTATCCTGTTTAAAAGGCCCACTGGTGTTATGGGTAATTTTGCAGTCCTAAATTGCAATAAGAGGGACCTGTTTGCTTCTTTGAAGTGCTTCTTCACCAACTAATCATGCAATTTAACATCGACTACAAACACTGAAGGCTTTGCGCTATAATAACCTCATCATTTGATTCAGACTGATGAAAGAAAACTATTTTACATAAAACTCTAACACTGAGCAGTAATTTGTCACATTTTATGTGGAAAAAAATCTGCTTTTCACTGAGTGCCTTTCTCAACGGTGCAAAAAATGTACTTATTTTTCATGTTGATGCCCGTCTTTACCTGTAGGAAGGGAGGCTATCAGTATGCGGCGTGAACCTTTCCTTGAATAACACAAACAGCAGCTGCAAAATGGAGTGTACTGATCTTCAAAGAGGCTCTGAAGACGCAGCAGAGGCTGAGTCGGAGACGTATGGCCACCTTTTCTTGCCACCATTAGCGTTCCTCCCTGTTAGTGTGATGGATGGAGCTCACTGATTGCTAGTACTAGCAGCTGGGTTAGGAAAAAAGTCAACCAGGAAAAGAAAATTGGATTAAGTGCTAACGGTGGTTAGCACTCTTGCGTCACAGGAAGGAGGTCCTGAGTTCAATTCCACCATCTTGCCGGGGTCTTTCTGGGTGGAGTTTGCATGTTCTCACTGTGTTTGTGTGGGTTCTCTCCAGGTACTCCAGCTTCCTCCCACAGTCCAATGACATGCAGTTAGTGGGGATACGTTAAATGGAAACTCTAAATTGCCCATAGGTGTGAATGTGAGTGGTTGTCTATGTCTTTGCCCTGCGACAGACTGGCGACCTGTCCAGGGTGTACCCTGCCTCTCGCTCTAAGACAGCGGGAGAAGTGGAAGAGAATGGATGGATGATTACATTCCCTATAAGGTTAACTCTTATGTTGCTTTTAGTACATTTTTACTAATGGAGATAAAGAGCCTCAACAGCCATAAGCTGTCCCTGTAATCAATAATAATCACAGCATGCAAATTTCCAAAATTAAAAAATATATATATCAAAACATAGGTCTGGGATTTCCTCTGTCTGCCCAGTAATTATCCATTAATTATCCATAATTACAGTAAATATACAGTATTTATCCAGGATTTGTTGGCATTCTTCTAAAGACATAAATTATGGATGTATGTACATTGTATTACTTTTTTCTCTATAATCTAGATCCAGACTAACTGATTGGCTAACATAAAATCGGTTCAAAATTTTTTGAAGGATTCATTTATCATTTAAAAAAGAAATAAAGCCACTTTTAAGCATCTCTTGGTATAGTAAGCTTCTGTGGCATAAGGATTTGCTGCTTGTGTGCATCATGGGTAATTGTAAACAGATTAGTTGTTGATTATGTCAGATAAGATGCTTTGTTGGCCTGTACTGTAATTTCTCACATGATAGATTCAGTATTTCCATCAGCACAGCTGTCATTTCACACATAAATGGGCTGCTATGAGTAACTGTTTTTCCAGTCACTTCCACATTTTGTTAACTTTAGTAACTCGCCAAAAGAAAAGGGAAAGACTGCACCGTTTGTGCTGGTTTAAGGTTTTTATATTTTAAAATGTTCAATTAAGTTTGAGTGACACTTAATATTAAAAGAACAGCCAAGCAAAAGGAAATGAAAGAAAGGTTACTCAGAGCTCTCATGTTAGACTGATTCAATGAGTGCTATGTTAATGTGCATGCTCCCTAAATTAGCAAAGCAACAGTTGAGGCAGTTTTGAGTTTATATGCTGATTCAGTGAAAAACAAAAAGAAGCTAATCAGAAGAGAGTAGCTGATGACTAATGTTTGTTCAAACATAGTCTTTCTAAACCTGTTTGAGGTAAATACAGACCCTCAGGCACTATGTGGGAATTTGTTATGCACAATCGTTTAAAGTTCAGTGCATTTTACAACAGAACTTTCATCAAGGCCGCTGTTTGTCTAGTTTCTTCCAGGCCTTTGGAGTCACTTTAAATACAAAAGTTGCCACCAATTGTGTGTCTTTTGATGCTAAGTATTACAAGGTACTAAATCATGGTTTTCATCAAGCAGTTTGCATTTTGTGATGCAGCAGGATATAGCAAATTTGAAATGTCGCTTTGTTGTTCGTGTAAAGGCGAGGATTGAAAGAAAAAAAAAAGACGCAGCTTGACTTTGATGTCATTGGAATAAACTTCTCACCGGGAAATAATGTAAAAAAAAAAAAATAGCACAGTGGGAAAAGTAGTGTGTCCGTGGGTGAGGAGTGGAGATTAAATGAAGGTGCAATGAAAGGAAGCGGCTGCTGTGACAATGGCCTGTCAGCAGCAGTATTGTCACAGTCGCTTAAAAGAGCATAAAACATTAGGTAGGAATTGGATAGAGCTGGTTGCTGAGCCAATGCAGACACACACAAACATACACAACTGCAACCCCAACCCCTGGGCCACGGACCGGTACCGGTCTGTGAGTCGTTTGGTACCGGGCCACGATAGTTGAGACTCGGGTGTGAAATTTATGGTTTTCAGGGTTTTTTTATTATATATTTTCATGTACTTTATATTTGTTTTTTTGTGTGTCTTACTTTGAAAGAAATATTTACACGTTACCATAGTGACCAGAGAGCATTAAGGGGCAGAGAGGAGGATGTTACTGTCAATGTTGTTGGTGCATTTCAGGAGGACGCTGCTAATAAAGTTACACAATTACACAGTGAATTTGGGTTTATTATTATATTTACAAAATACCACAGTTTTTTTCTTGGTCCTTTATTTTATTTTGTTGTATTTATTTCCGGTCCGTGAAAATATTGTCTGACATTAAACCGGTCCGTGGCTCGAAAAAGGTTGGGGACCGCTGCTCTAGCTACCCTAGCTACATTAACAATCTCGTCCAGTTTTTAAAGTTCTCTACTGAAGTTTGTTTAAGCTGTTAAAGTTTTTCATATTATGTTACATATTATGTTAATATACAGCACCTTATTTTATGTATAATATGTCTTATGTATACAATACTACAATATTTTAAATAGTTTAGCATATGAACGATTAGCCCCATAAGCTAAAATCTAAGGCTTCAGATCACTTTCTCACAGTAAACATGTGTCCAACCAGCTTGGTCTTAAAACCTTCTGTTTAGAAAGGACAGCCAATCAGGTTTAACCTCCTGAGACCCGAACTCTTTCATGGCATGCATTTTAAATTTCTCTTTGCAATTTGTGCTGACTGGGACCTGATGAATGTAAAAACAAAGAATTATCTTTTTATCTGATTTTGCTCTACAAGAGCCTGATATCCACATATGAAGACATTCGTTTTAAATTTCGATAAAACAGTGGCAGTATAATATCCTCGTAAGTGGGATATCAGGTCCTTGTAGAGCAAAGTTTAGCATTGTGGTCTAGGCAACCCAAAATGTGATGTCCATATATGTGGACACCAGGTCCTAGGAGGTTAAAGTCACTAATTTTAGCTATCAGATGACACAAATAAGTGATCCTAAAGTATAACCCCATGTCCAAAACATCTATTTAATCAATTTCTTGAATTAAAAGTGAATAATTAAACTGCACTTTGTATTGCAAAATGGGTAGCAAGTCACTGTAGTCAGGTCTACCATGAGATCAACAGGAAAGGGAAAAGAATAAGCAGTAGAGAAGCAGATGTGGGTAAGACTGTTCCAGTGAACCGGACCGCACACAATGACTAAATCACCTAGAAAATGATCTTTAGAGCCATTAGAACCAAATATAGAAGCCACATTTGACATTTTTAAAGAAAGGAACAGAATGAGTCAACATTGGACTCGCACCTATCTGTCCACTCACAAAGAAGCTAACTGTGTGGCACAAATGTATCATAGCTGCACATAATGGCTTTCCACACACATCTGTGTAAATGCAGTGGGTGAGAGGGAATGAGACTCTGGGATGTTTATTTCCAACTTCCAGCAGGAAGAGAAAGGATATATCAGCAGAGAGCCAAGAAACCAAGATATTTAAGGTCAGCGTAATGATTTATTGGTCAGTATTTAACAAAAAGCCTCAGAAATGATCATGCTTGAATGTGGTGAGTACTTTTGACATATAGAAAACAAACACATAAAAATGTAAAATATCATGTTACGTTTGACCTCTGACCTCTCCTTAGAGGTCCATAGATTGATCTGAAGGTCAACCTGATAATGCCACACAAAGCTATTTGACGCTATGTTTCTTACTGCCATCGTTTGTATTGACAACATTGAGGCATTTAGGAAATGATATATGAGGATTCTAAACATCACATTACTTTTGACCTCTGACCTCTTCTTCAAAGTCAAATAAGGTCAAACTTTCATGAAAAAAGTCTTATCTTTAAAGCCATGGTTAAAACTCTTCTGCCTTTGTATTGGCAATAAATAGCATTTTATTGATTTTATTTGACCCAATTTTTACATTTCACGTCCACCTTTCTTTAAAGTTAAACCCAGAACGTGTCTCTAAAGGAAGTGCTGTCATGAGAAAGAGAATGAGCTGCCTACATAGTGAGAAATATACTGTAGTATAATGTTATGTAATAAGCTCAAGTTATACATATCCAGTTATTTAATACCCCCATTATTCATTACCTACTCCTACATAGTGTTTGTGTAATCATAGTAAACGTATGTAAGCGTACCCTTATCTAAATTTCACTGCACTAGAAAACCTCTTCAATTATATTCTAAAAGAACAAAGCAAAAAACAAAAATAATATATTCGAAATATAATATTATTTCTTGAAAATGTAAATACATTTTAATTTTTTTTCTATTCTTTTTTTAAATGTAATTCGTTTTTTCTGTCACCAATTAACTTCAAAAAATGATTGAAGTAAAGCAGACACGTTGGGGTTTTTTAAAATGAGAGTTGGCATCTTTAAAGGAAGGAGGCAGGAAACCGAAAGGCTGAACCAAGGGCCAGTAAGAGATAAATAGGAGTCATATTAAACTGTGGATCACTCAAAGCCACTCTAACAGAGTCCAGTGATAAAATTATGGAGGTGGAAACGAGCATAGTAATGGTTTGGTTTTTAACAAAAGCTCTGTGGCACAGTAAGAACATATTGTGACTTTATGGCCTTTGTCCAGGTTCCTTGTTTAACTGTTTTTCAGCAGTATGATTGTAACACCATAGAGTGAGAAATTGTCTGTATGAACAGTTTGACTGCTCGTTCTCATAGTTTCTCTATTTAAAACTCTGTTCTCTGAATTTAAACTGAGGGGAGGAACGCCGTGTTTCCAGAAAATATTCCCTCCTTTAGTGTTCGATGGCAGTGGTGGAGAGTGTGAGCTGACACAGAATGGTGACTGTAAAGGCCATAGCATATGATTCACAATTTCCATGGTGATCGAGGTTGGTGACCTATTGTTTTCTGTGCACGGCAAAAGATTTCAATGAAGAATAAATAAAAAACTCAATAAAATAAAACAGTGCAGTTTATTCCTACTCAGCCTTTCTTCTAAGACTTGATTTGTGGAGGACGTCAGGAAGGTACAAGAAATTTTTTTTCCCTCCACAGTATTTTAACAATCCACAAGGTATGCATTTAAATGCCACGAGATGCAAGCAAAGACAGTAAAACATAGGGCTCAGGGATAAAACCTGACAGGTGTGTGAGTGTTTACCACTCCCCTGCTAGCTCTGGACTGTGCTTTGGAAGAAAAGCTTCCAGCCCAGTGGACTCTTCAGCTGTGAAGCAGGACGAGAGGTCAGCAGCTGTTGTCAGAAAACTAATTCTTTATTCAAAAGAGCAGACAAAAGTCTGGCAAATAATCAGTGTCAATGCTGAAACTCATCCTGATTATTTAGGTGTTATCCAAGTAGCTGATGTAATTTCCTTAGTATTTAAAGCAGCTCATTTTGAAAACTTCTAGTGTGCCTCTAGCCTTGCACAAGCAGCTCCAAACAGTGAAACTCTCACAGCTTATGTTTTATTCAAACACAGTTGAAGGTTTTTCAGTGCCAGATTTTTTACTGGCCCTTCAGCATTTCAGACTGTTTCCGAGGATTAAGTGAAGCAGACCCACAGCGTACCCAAAGGGTGGTTTTTTCCCCATAATGCCACTACACTGTGTCTGCCTGTAATGAGGCAGCGGGAGGTTGATAAGAACTAGTCTGTGTTGTTATGAGAGGTAATAACAGGTGTTAGATTGTGATGAAGTGGTACCTCAGCTGGAGAAGTCTGTTTTGCAGGGACACCTGGTTCCTAGAAAAACATCCTGTTACTTTTTTTGGCCTCTGTGTTAGCTTTCCCCTCTTTAGTTTATCTTCTTGTTGCTTCATTTATCTCTCTTATTCACATTCTACTTGTTTTTGTATACAAGAGGTGAAATACTTTTAGAAGAAAAAGTGTTTTAAACCCTTTGAAATTACCAACGGAAGATCAGAAAACTATGTTCTTTCAAGATTGTTTCTACAACAGGACAAATTACTAGAAGTACCCTGTGTTGTGTCTTGAGCGCCAGTTCTCCAGGCTTTTGAGAGTTTTTCTCACTCATTTTCAGTCCTGGTTTTTAAGCCACTTAACACTGACCTATGAATCAGCTGAACATTAAAAAAAACTTGCCTAACTCGAATGACAGACAACTCGCAAACACAGTCTGACAAACATCAAACAGTATTTTGGCAGCAAAGAGGTGATCCCCAAAGAGCTGAAAATGTGTTATGTTTCATTGTATGCAGTGTGTCCTTAAAAAATCTTTAACAACTTGACAAATAGAGAACATAATAAAATGTGGCTGAGTTGATGATTATCGGTAGAACAGTATCTGACGTCAGAGGAAATCAATTCAGCTGACAGGACCTGAGTGATACACCTGGCTCTTCAGTTGATCACCATCACTCATTATCATCATCAGAAATGGTCTCAATGACTGAGCGTCTGTCGTCTTTAAGACGCACTTAAAGAATGAAATCGGGTTGAATATGGGGTTTGACAGATGACACGAGAACTGGAGTGAAAATCAGCGGCAACAGGTTTTATGGAGTCAAATGTCAATTCTTGGTTTAAATGGCGGTCAATATTTAAGGAGGACGTCGAGAGAGACATGCAGTGAGTGCCTACAGTTGTCTGTAAAACGGAGCGGAGGCTTGGTCAGGATTTCTGGCTTTTAGCCAGGCGGGGGGGGGGGGTTAGGTTAAAATTAAAGGAAATATTTTTTTCAACCATGCAATACTAGCTGGAAAGCATCTGACAGCTTCATTTTTCAGCATGATGATGATGATGATGTCAAAAACACTGCCAGTGCTGTAAAAGCATACGAGAAATGACATAATGGAACACGATCAGTCTGGATTAGCCGCACCTCAACTTTGTTAAGCAGTGTGGGATCATCCTGAAAGCGAACAGAACAAAAGGCAGCCAACATCCAAAGAAGAGTTTTAATGTCCCTAAAAAGCTGAGCATACCAAATATTGACTTTCACCTCCTAAATATTGTACAAATTCTGGCTTATATTCTGTATTTCCATGTGTTTGTTTCAGTACATCGCTGCACGCGCTTCCCATTTTCCTAACAAAATATACAGAAATGAGAAGTGGCTCAAGAGTTTTGCACACAAAAAAAATTAAATATAAATGTTACCGTGGACTGTAAAAGAAAAGCGTATTTATTAGAACATGAGGTAATTTGGGCCTCCTGGAGCTCAGTCATACTTCAATTCAATTCAGTTTTATTTATACAGCACCAAATCACAACAACAGTCACCTCAAGGTGCTTTATATTGTAAAGTAGACCCTTCAATAACACATACAGAGAAAAACCCAACAATCATATGACCCCCTATGAGCAAACACTTTGGTGACAGTGAGAAGGAAAACCTCTGGCAGAACCAGGCTCAGGGAGGGGCTCTATATTAATATATAAAATGTAAAGAAATGAATAGAAGTTGGCAAAAGAGCAGAAACCATGATGTTATCTTTTATTTTAATCACACCCTACAGTTTAGGCTGAATTCTGTTAAAAAGCATTAATTTGGTTACTAACAAGCTAGTATTAAGAAGGTAACGCGCTGTGTCTGTAGATAAAAGGTTGGATTAACAAACACAGCAAAAATTAGTAAAGAAAAACATTTGTTAATGGTGCTTTAAATGTTTCTGTAATTTAATCAGTGTGTCACACGTGATTCTAAGTGCTGTGCAAACCTCCTCCAGGCACAGTTTTACCCTTGATTCTTGTTCCTGCCTTGTTTCTATAAATCCTCGCTGTGCATAAAGAAAATAAATAAATAAAGAGACTATGAATCAGCAGGTTGTAGCTTTGTAACAACATAGCTGTTAATGGCATGACAGGATGTGTTTGCTTGTCAGTGTTTGAAGCAGGCCACACACACACAAACACTCATTATAGATACCCTGTGACCTTTTCACTTTCAGTTTGAATAGTGTGTACTTTAAATATATGTGGCAGGCATGACAAATGAGACAAATGGGACATCAGAGGAGAGGGCTGCTGCTCAGAGTGTGCAGAGAGGCAGACAGACTGGCTCTACACACTGGTCCCAACTTTAAGAAGCCCTCACAGCACAGATAAAGCGGCTTTCCCATTCTATAGCCTCACTGTCTGTAGCATCTAAAGCAGACAATTCACAGCACCTTATAAGGAAAAAACCCCCAAAAAAACCCCACAAGACCTAATTTCTTATATTTACACTCAGTCACAGTTCAGCAATCATATTTCAATCTACAGTCTCCATCCCACAAGGGCTGCATATCCACGTATAGCAGGTTTCATAATAGAAATCTGTTTGTAAACAGCAAGACCATCCTTCAGACTGGGAACCTCCACAGGCGTTTTGCTGTTAATAGATCGGTTTCCTGTTTGAAAAGACAGCACCTAGTATTTTTCTTTCACAGTACACAGACTTTCTGTCCATGCTGATTTTCTTCACGTATTTTGTTATCATCTACAGTTTGCCAACATGTTCTTCTTTCATCCATCCCCTTAAACTGTTCTTATTCCTGTGTAACAGAGAAGCCCAGGGACATACACTAACAAAGATCAACTGTTTGTGTCTCTGCAGAGGGCTTGGCAGTAGGTGTTGGTTTTGGAGCTGTAGGAAAGACAACATCTGCTACCTTTGAGAGTGCCAGGTAAGACTGATGTAAAACCCGAGAAACAAATACAACACACGGCCTTTCTGAAGTTGTGAAAAATGGATTCTTGCTTTATTGATTGGTCTGTTAATTTGGCTGTTGAGCATTTTATCCGTCATTGCAGCTGGAGACAGTTATGGTTGAGGTTATCTGTTCACAAGCTCTGACTGGTTATTGTTACTACATTAAAAACTTCAGATAGTTGAGTTAAATACTGAAGCTGATGGTTGGCTTTTCTTATGCTCATTTTTAGCTCCATGTTTCCATTTCCCTTTACAGCGAGCTTTCTTTTGATTGGGCGCTCCTCGTAAACTCAAGATTTTAACAGCAAGCGAGGGGACTTCAGTGCTGTGTGTCTGAAATAATCACAATCAGGGTATCCTCTCATCTTGATATCACACAAAGCTGAGATGAGCGTTTAAAGAACTAACCTTAGTATTTGAAATGTTGGCTATGGCTAATGTGAGTATCCAACAATGTAATAGTATATAAATGATTGGAAATAAGTTCCACTTTGAAGATGGGTTTGATTACTTTAGTGTGTTTCCATGCAATCCCATAACTGTTCTCTGTTGTGTGCTGCTGACACCTAGTGGTTATATTCTGGTACTGGCGATACAGTTGGAGATCCCAGCAAACCTTTTCTAAGCCAGCAGCCTTGTCTCTTGAAGCAGCTGCATGTTTATCTGTGGATCTGAAAAGGCATTAAGATTGAAAACAATCAGGTCTTTAACAAATAGAAACAAGGTAACACTTTGATCTGCTAACAGCGTGATTGCAGTTTCAGTTACACACACTACCAAAAGCAGTTATAAAATAGAGTTAAACTACACGTGTAGATACTGATTAAACACAGGCTGCAGCACTTATTAAAAAATATTGTTAAACCCAGGACCCACTGCACCAGTGTAGGGTCTGACAATGAGTCCAAGGATTTCATTCCAATACGTAATAGCAGTCAGGGTGGCTTTGCCTAACCTGTGGACTTCTGGGTCCCGCTCCATGGACCTGCCTCCCCACACCATCACTGACCCATGGCAAACAAACCAAATTGGTCCCCGCTGCTTATCCAGACCCTTTCTGAAGCTTGGGAGCAAGCTCAGGGTGAACCTCCTCTGATCTGTGCGGTTGACCTTCCAATTCTGGTATTCAATGGCAAATGCCAATCGGGCTATGTGGCACTAGGCATTGAGCACAGGGCCCAGTAGAGGACGCTGGGCCCTCAGCCCACCTTCATGAAGTCTTTTTCTGATTTAATATTTCATAATATTCCTTGTAAAGAAAAGTTGGGTGACTGATTGTTTGTGTTCCATCAGAAATTTGGCCATTGGTATCGGAATCCAGAATTTCCCTGAAGGGCTGGCAGTGAGCCTGCCCCTCCGCGGGTCAGGGGTCTCAACATGGACAGCCTTCTGGTAGGGAAACCACAGGTTTCTACTCACTGTATCAATCTTCAAACAGTGTGCAGCTTCCTTCATTGTTGGTGTTCTTCCTTCAGGTATGGTCAGCTTAGCGGTATGGTGGAGCCTATTGCCGGGCTGCTCGGCGCCGTAGCTGTTGTTGTGGCAGAACCTCTATTGCCATACGCGTTGGCATTTGCTGCCGGGGCGATGGTCTATGTGGTGGTGGATGACATCATACCTGAGGCGCAAGTCAGGTAAAAGTGAAAAGGAGGAGTTACTTTTGGGGTGGGGGGGTCAAAGCTAGATTACTTGTGCAAGAGGTCTAATCTATTACCCTTTGCTTCAACTTGGCATCACCAGTGGAAACGGAAAGCTGGCATCCTGGACCTCCATCCTAGGCTTTGTAGTGATGATGTCACTAGATGTGGGTCTAGGCTGAGATCACCGTGAGGACCGGCGATCCCTCACAGGACATGATGTCGTCATCATGATGCAACTTGTATTTTAAGTAAAAGGGGGACCAAAATTAGTGTTTGATTCTCAAACACTGTTTATGCATTTAGTTTTAATTGTTGATCATAAAATTGATCAGGTTTGGAAGGATGATCATACTTGAACTTAACTTTTGTCATTCACATTTTAACAGTGATTTCCTGAGAGCAGCTGACATGTTTTTCATGTCTGATATTTCATTAAGGAATTAATTTCTGAATATTTAAATGAATATTCATATTCCAGGGCTGGAGAATGTTTTGTTGGGACTTTGTAGCTTTTAAGTTTAGAAACAATATAATAAGTACAGATAATTTCTGTTCTGTTAAGTTAAAATGAATGTGTTGGGTTTTGTTTCGTCCATTTCCCTAATGATCACGATACTTGAACTCTGGTGTTTGGCTTGCTGTTGTATGGGAGTGAAAATAAATAATTACAACATTTCTACATCAGTCGTCTTGTCATCATTAAGAAACCAGACAGTATGATTATGGTGTGTTGAATTATGGCATTTCAAATATGACACTTTGCAGCTACATGTTTAACCTAAATATTTCAAACATGCAATCTAATGTCCCAGGATTATGATGCTTTTATTTTGAGATGTGGTGTTGTCGGTATTGATTTGATTTGAACAGTAGTCTATTTTCAGACCTTTTGATTTTACCGTGTCATAAGATCTTGTATTTGTTCATCGACTAACCTTTTGTAATCTATGAAAGTACCTCTCACAATAGTGTACAGCAAAATGGCCATAAAAAATGTAACCTATATACAGTGGTGTGAAAAAGTGTTTGCCCTCCTCCTCTTGTTTCATCCGAACCACATTAGAGAAAGATAAACAAATAATGCAGTTTCTAAATTATAGTGTTTATTATTAGGGAAGGGGAAAAAATCCAAACCTGCTCGGCCCTGTGTGAAAACGTGATTACCCCCTTAACCTAATAACTGGTTGACCCACTCTTAGCAAAAACAGCTGCAATCGAGCATTTGTGATAACTGGCAATGAGGCTTTTACAGAACTAGGAAGAATTTTGGCCGACTCATCTTTGCAGAATCATTTTATTTCAGCCACATTGGATGGTTCTCAAGCATAAACCAGCTTTTTAAGGTAATGCCACAGCATCTCAATCAGAATCCGGTCAGGATTTTGACTAAGCCAATGTCGTCCTTTGTTTTTTTTTTTCTTAAGCCATTCAGAGATGGACTTGCTGGTGTGTTTTTTGATCTTCGTCCTGCTCCCAAACCCAAGTGTGCTTCAGTTTGAGGTTACAAACAGAAGGTCGAACATTCTTCTTCAGGAGTTTTTGGTAGACAGCAGAATTCATGGTTCTATTTACCACAAAGTCTTCTAGATCGCGAAGCAGCAAAACAGCCCCAAACCATCACACTACCACCACCATATTTTACTGCTGGTATGATGCGTAATGAGACACACACCCTGCAGAAACTTCAGCTTTTGTCTAGTCAGTCCACAGAGTAATTTCCCAAAAGTCTTGGGCATCATCAAGATGTTTTCACAAAGGGCTCCATAGGCTTGGATTTTTTTCCTTTTAATAATACACACCTTTGTTTAGAAACTCCATGTTGTGTTTACGTGTGTTATCCAATATTTAAATCTGAAACATTTAAGTATGACAAAAATACCAAAAAAATAGGAAATCAGGAAGGGGGAAAACCCTGTAAATTCACCACAGTGCAAGTCAACCTGTTTATCCTGCTATACATTTGCATAGTGACTGAAACCAGCAACACTGACTAACAATGGGCCGTGAGAACAGTTTCATGATCAATAATATGCAAATTGCCATTGTCATACAGATATTTGTATCCAAATGTAGAGACTAAAAGTAAAAAGTAAATACGTAAAGCACAGATACCTCAAAATTCTACTTAAGTACAGTACCAAATTTGTACTTACTTCCCACCTGCGGTCAAGGCACGCCTCCTGGCAGCCCTGTGAGACCAGAAACTGCAGTTTGTTCCAGACCGTTTGGCCATATCTTCCTGCAATCCTTGACTGCAAATCTGTAAAACATTGTGTAGCGACAGGGTGCGGAAACCCTTACTCTTATATTGTCCCTTTATATCTCTTCAATTTCAATTAATTGTCAGATTTTTTTCTTTTGAAATGGAACTTTCAGACAATAAATAAATAAAAATATAAATATTTCAGTATGTTTCATCAAAAAAAATTCTTACATGCAGTATTTTGTGTAATTTATTCCTTAAAAATGTATTGTGCTATTTACAGTGGCTTGCAAAAGTATTCGACCCCCTTGAACTTTTCCACATTTTGTCACATTACAGCCACAAACATGAATCAGTTTTATTGGAATTCCACGTGAAAGACCAACACAAAGTGGTGCACACGTGAGAAGTGGAATGAAAATCATACATGATTCCAAACATTTTTTTACAAATAACTGCAAAGTGGGGTGTGCGTAATTATTCAGCCCCCTGAGTCAATACTGTAGAACCACCTTTTGCTGCAATTACAGCTGCCAGTCTTTTAGGGTATGTCGCTACCAGCTTTGCACATCTAGAGACTGAAATCTTTGCCCATTCTTCTTTGCAAAACAGCTCCAGCTCAGTCAGATTAGATGGACAGCGTTTGTGAACAGCAGTTTTCAGATCTTGCCACAGATTCTCGATTGGATTTAGATCTGGACTTTGACTGGGCCATTCTAACACATGGATATGTTTTGTTTTAAACCATTCCATTGTTGCCCTGGCTTTATGTTTAGGGTCGTTGTCCTGCTGGAAGGTGAACCTCCGCCCCAGTCTCAAGTCTTTTGCAGACTCCAAGAGGTTTTCTTCCAAGATTGCCCTGTATTTGGCTCCATCCATCTTCCCATCAACTCTGACCAGCTTCCCTGTCCCTGCTGAAGAATAGAATAGAATGGCCTTTATTGTCATTGTACAGAGTACAACGAAATTGGAGTGCCACTCCCTTGGTGCAAGTATCAATAATAAATATAAATGTAAAATATAAAAAGTACAAAAAAAACAAAAACAATCGTAAGTACTCAAACAATAGTATGTACAATATACTAAATAAAAGAGAAGCACCCCCAGAGCATGATGCTGCCACCACCATATTTGACAGTGAGGATGGTGTGTTCAGAGTGATGTGCAGTGTTAGTTTTCCACACATAGCGTTTTGCATTTTGGTCTCATCTGACCAGAGCACCTTCTTCCACATGTTTGCTGTGTGCACGACTAATAGTTGTCCTGTGGACAGATTCCCCCACCTGAGCTGTAGATCTCTGCAGCTCGTCCAGAGTCACCATGGGCCTCTTGGCTGCATTTCTGATCAGCGCTCTCCTTGTTCAGCCTGTGAGTTTAGGTGGACGGCCTTGTCTTGGTAGGTTTACAGTTGTGCCATACTCCTTCCATTTCTGAATGATCGCTTGAACAGTGCTCCGTGGGATGTTCAAGGCTTGGGAAATCTTTTTGTAGCCTAAGCCTGCTTTAAATTTCTCACTAACTTTATCCCTGACCTGTCTGGTGTGTTCTTTGGACTTCATGGTGTTGTTGCTCCCAATATTCTCTTAGACAACCTCTGAGGCCGTCACAGAGCAGCTGTATTTGTACTGACATTAGATTACACACAGGTGCACTCTATTTAGTCATTAGCACTCATCAGGCAATGTCTATGTGCAACTGACTGCACTCAGACCAAAGGGGGCTGAATAATTACGCACACCCCACTTTGCAGTTATTTATTTGTAAAAAATGTTTGAATCATGTATGATTTTTGTTCCACTTCTCACGTGTGCACCACTTTGTGTTGGTCTTTCACGTGGAATTCCAATAAAGTTGATTCGTGTTTGTGGCTGTAATGTGACAAAATGTGGAAAAGTTTAAGGGGGCCGAATACTTTTGCAAGCCACTGTATTTGGGATTTTTGGGGACGGGGGGGATATCACTCTGATGATGTAGAGGTTTTAAAAACTCACAAAACCCCAACAATCAAACGTGATCAAGTTCTTCCCCTAATCTACTAATAATGCAAGCACATTTTGTTACTCGTAATCTGAAAAAAACAAGACAGTATGAGCACATTTTGGACATGTGTCTCTCTGGAAACAGCATTTCAAACCAGTGTCGGTCAGAGAGACCCACAAACAAGTGACATCATAAGAAACATATAGTGACAGTCATTGACTACAAAAGATTTTCATCCATCTGTTAAAGACGGCCCTTAGGTTTAAACTTACGTTAGTTTTTCAATTTAATTTTGAGCCTGATATATATGTATTAAAAACGTCTCTGTAAATCTATTTCAAGAAAAGAACAATGAAATAATCTTCAAAGTAAATGTGGTGCTGTGCTCTACTTTATACTGTCCCTTCATGCTACCGAGAGACAGAACAGGTGCTGTCAGCCTGCAGCAAACTTAAGCAGTCTTTCAAATTTAAAGATTGACCTAAACAAGCAGTTCTTCTGTGTACAGACAGCTCTTACTGGGAGTGTTTTTTTATTCAGTTGCTCTGTTGCTGTGGTGATGGGTAGAAGCAGGCTAGATGGTTAGAAACTAAAACTTTTATTGACATTGACACGTTTTGGTTTTTTTAATTAAAGAATTTTGTTGTAATTTTAATGTGAAAATATTGGCTGGGTCTTACAAACAGAAGGTTTGAAGAGCAGATGGGTGTTGCTGAATAGATATAAGATTATTGATGACTAAATCTTAAGTTGATTTGACTAAAATACAAAGTGTAAAAGTCTGTCGTGTTTTTACCGGTGAAAGTTGCTTCATGCGGTTTACAAAGTGTCTTATTTTCCTTCACATAAAATGTGAAATGTGTCCATCTGTCTGCTCTCGTCTTCCTCCTAACCATTGACATTTTGCAACAGGAAGTGTCTCTTCCTTCCAACCCGTTTGTTGTGTGCAGAATCAGATCAAATTGTGTGCGTCAAACATGACTGGACAGGGAGAACTTGTCCCCCCTCTCTACGTAAATTCATTAGTTCTGCTTGGAGCTCATCTCTCTGTTTTTATCTCTTTTTTATTTGTCAAAGAAGGAACAGAGACATTTCATTATAGTTTTTTTTTTAATTTATTGTTGTGTTTTCATCAGCAAAATCATGAATAAATTTTTTAGTGAATGATATTAACACTGATGAGGAACCACCATTGTGCTGTAACTCAGTCTAGCTTATTTAGCCGGCAGCATGCTCCTTCTGCGGACCCATTTAAGGAAGTAACATGATGATGAAGAGAAACAATGTATGATTTTGTTGTTGCAGAGTCATTCACACACTAGGAAAAGCAGACATAAACCACACATAAACTACAGTACTTGTAAAATCTATCTTTCAAGTTTACATTTTGGTGATTCTAAAAGCATCAAATTCAGCATCCACTCTCTAATAATTATGGGCATAAATTCTGTTTTATGACTCTAATGTAGCATCAATGCAAGGGTAAAAAATGTAGATCATAAATGGGGTTGTTATACTTTCTGGAATAGGTCTGTGGGTCACTTTTTCATTTAAGCAATTCATCTAAGGAAAGCCAAGGAATATAATGCTAGACACGTTTCCCTTCCATGCAGAGCTTAAATCATGATTTTTACAAATATAGATGGGCTTTTGAATAAAACCAATTTACAAGATAGTAAACATATTATTCAAGTCCTGAGAAAGTAACAAATATAGGTGCGATGGCACAAAGGTTTAAAACCAAACTCTACCCATATTCCTTCCAATTGTATATGGCTTATCCATTTACTTTAAACAAAATCCAAATTACAAAGTGCTTCACATGAGCAACTAAAAAACAAACAAAAAAACACTAAACCAAACACACACACACACAAAGCCATCAGAGAGCAGTATATTGCAGTAAAAATGAAAGAGATTTAGGACATAAGAATTGGGAAGACCAACTGACTGGCGACTGATTTTCTTGGTCGGATTGGTTTCACTGGCCAAGATAGAAATATATTTTCCTCCACTGGATTCCCAGGCCAGTAGATCAGACTGGACCCTTACATAACTGTACTGGCCACAAAAAAATTACTTGTTTCAAATATTTTAGTTTATTACTTGTGGCTCGATGCTTGACGATCAAAATCAGGTTTTGATAACAAAGTCAGCATTTTGCCTCACAAGAGCTGGAATATTTGCTTGCAGTTTTGAAAAATAATCCCTCGTCCAGGTAATCTGAGGTTTAGAAAACAGAATCTCTATTATCTTATTGGCATTTTGAGAATCATCACGATTTCTCATCAAGGTCTTGAATTTCTCCATCAGACGGTTCATGTCCTGCTGATAAATCCCTGCCGCACGCACGGCTCTGGATCCATCAGGTTCTGCTGCACTTTCTAGACGAGCCTGATGGATCAGCATCTGTGTGTGGAAGGCAGCTCCATTCACCCACTGCTTCAGAAACTGAGTGTCCATATGTTCATCTATCAGCATGGAGTTCTTAGAAAAGAAATTGGAGTACACGGCATCATAGGGTTAATTACGAATATTTCTATACATGAATACTTCTGTAAAAATCCCCTATTCAGGGATGATTCGTTACAAATGAAAGCTGGCAGCTTTGTACCTTTAGCCGTGTGAGCTGGGCACTAAGAGCAATCTCAATTTGACGGGTGTCAGAGAGTTGAAGTTGTGGGTCTCTCAGGTTGATCTGCATACGCTTCAAATACTCGTGCATCAGATCTCGCACCTGCACAGTTAAAGAGGGGAATGTTAAGGCAAATTTTGTATGTTGATCAGCAGGACTTTTTTTTACAAGGAAAAAAGTGAATTAGTAAGCTACATTACGCATCCAAATGAACACCACTTTTAAGTGCTAACTTCTTAAGTTCTTACCTCCTTGGCCTTCTCCTGTGCGAACACCCTCTCTAACATTTCAGCTGTGCCCATGGTTTCTTTATTTAGGCTTTTGGCCACCACGTCTAAGGCCAAGGAAATGATGAGAGCTCCCAGTCCGACAGCATGAGGCACCTTGCTGAGCCCACCTAGAACATTCCCCACCTCGCTTAAAATAGATGCGACCTGATTGAGTTCTCCACTGTACAAGACGTGGTCTCTGTAATTGTTCAGCTCTTCAGCTGAGTTGAGCCCAGAGAATCTCTGCAGGGAACTGAGAGGATATTTGTTTCCCATTAGTTTAGCACTCTACAAGGAACTTAGCTCATGCTGTTATTATATTTTAATTAACTATTGATTAACTTTTACTGCCCATTTTATTTCAGTTTTTGAAAGGTTCAGTTTGCTCCTATGATCACTAACTTTGCAAATGTTTAATGCTAAACACAAAGCTCTTGGTATTAACAACAAAAGAGTGTTAAAAGAATGCTCTACATGAAAACTCAACTGATTAACAAAATGAGTGAATTTACATTGAAATCATGTATGTCTCTGCTTTGTATTTTGTTTGATGTAGAGATCTTATAGATATATCATCATGTAGCATGGAACGTCATCATATATAATGGAACTTTATCGTCTAGAATGTAACCTCATAAACTAGTATGGAATGGCACAACGTAGCATGTCAGGTAGGATGGGATGTCATTGTGTCTAATAGGATGTCATAATGCAGATGGGAATGTCATCGTTAGCATGAAATGTCAGTTTAGAATGGAACGTCATCATGTCATTATTTAAAACTGAATGAAGAATGGGATGCCATCATGTAGAACGGAATGTCCTATTTAAGAATGGAATACCGTCTTGAATGGAGTGTTATCCTGTTGATGGAACTTCATCTTGCTGAACAGAATGTCATCATTAAAACTGGAACGTAATCATGTCGAATGGAACGCTAAAGGACACTCGTTGTCTTTTGGTTGTGGAATTGCTTACCTGTCAATTTTAAGTTCATCCAGCTGTAAAACATTGCTAAGCATATCAGCAATACCTTCAAAGGCCATCTCCTCCTGCTCTGGAGATAGTGTTTGACCCATTTCCTGTTTAGTTGCTGTCATGAGAGTAACAAAGAAAAAAAGCTTTAATTTTTTTTTTACATTATCTGAGACAGAATCTTTAACAATTTTTGAAATTATAAACATGTTTTTTAAACTTATTTAAATGGACTTTCCCCCTTGTTTTTTCAATGGTTTAACAAGAAGATTTCTGTTTTTCTTTCTTTTGGCACAGCAACCTGCAGGTTTAGCACTGACTCATCGTGCCAGAGACTGAACACGAATCCTTTCACTTTTCCCACATCTACATATATATATATATATATATATATATATCTCTAGATGGTTGTGGCCACATCTTTTTCACATATTGATCTACACAGAAGATAAATCCTAACTTCAGTGCTCATCTGACTTTAGTCATGCTCCATTGAATATCACCTAATCTGAATTTCCTTGTGCTGATTATGATTGTGTATTTTTTGAGAAGCAATTTCCACAAGTATAAAATCTTTTAACATATTCTACAAAAAATGTCATCATCTGAACATTTTGGGGAATTCTTTGACTGTCTCTTTGACTCTTTCTGATTTTGAGAAACAGCTCATGCAAAAGCCTAAATAAAAGTGCTTAAAGATTTTTTGCTAGTGATCTGCTCTTTGGGACACAGTAAGTACAAATCACATCCTTCTTGCACCCTTCCTAAAAATATATCGGACATAAATATTCTTGTTTTTTTGGATGGGTGGTGCTCTTAGAAGATATTTTTGCAGAATGTCCCAGGCTAAGAAGCAACAGGATTACAAACTGAAGCTGTTAGGTATCAACTCACCTAAAGATTAGAAGTTAGCAGCAGCAGCAGTGTTGGAGGTTATTTCCTTCAATTTTTGAGGTTCATGTTTAAATGGTTGAACGGAAAAGGTAAAAGGTCACAAAGCACCAATGAAGACCTATGTCAACATACTGAATAGATGAGAGACAGGACAAAATAACCACTGACAAAATAATATTCTTGCATGGTGTTGTCACAAGAAAATGTTAGAAATCCAACTTTCTTGCCTTTCTTTTGATCTATATTTGTAAGATAATAATTAGTTTGTTTAATTTTGGAGATTAATGTCTCTCATTTTAGCCAACTTCATATAATTTTTCTTCTTGTGTCCATTTTTATGCATATGTCAGTTCCTCCCCTCTCATGTAGTATTTGTTTTCAGACCAGATGAATGGAGTAGTCTGACTCCCTTAAATTTTTTTGTCCTGGTTTTTGGCAGTTATTTATATAATATCATCACAAAGAATTGTGATAATGTGCAAAGCAACAGGACTTTGCCTGTCTAAGGTCACTGTTCTTTTGGAAATATTTGAGGATCAAAGTCTTTGTTGACAGCTCAGTGGGACAGAGGCACAAACGAGGCGTTTCTTTTAGTACCACTTACTTTTACAGCCTAATCCCAACTTTGAGTGTCACGAAGCATAACAACTTTGTCTTTGGAACTGGGCTTGTACACATTTACCAACATCAGCCTCTGTGTGATGGATCTCAGAGGTGAGACTGCACGATCCTGAGGTAGATACCAGATCCTCCATCAGGTCTCGACACTCCATAACTGACGAATCGAGTGTAAAGTAAAATTTGCGTGTGAATTAGAAAATATTGTTCTGACTATAATCATTAAGGAGAAGAACATGACTGCACTGGGAACTCCAGTGCAAACAACCTTTGTAACAGTTCATTTGAGATTGGGCACACCTTGGACAGGTAAAGTGTAAGAACTACAATTCCACAACAATAATCCACCTTTATTCTTTTAGCTGAAGAATCAGTCTTAAGAGCAAGAACAATGCATACTCACACAGAAGCCATTTTAAAAAGAGGACAAAGGGGCTCAAATCCTGCAAATAAAAGCTTAAGCTAAAATAAAAAACAAAACAAAACACAGGTCATAAAATAACTTAACCTTCACTATCTACAGAACAGTGACTGGTGCTGCTTTGTGTTGCAAGAAGTTGATGAGACTTGAGGGCATTTCCAGCTGGTCGATGCAGTTGATCTTGTTGATCTTTCTGAGGTGTCTCCGCACAGCAAGTCGGCACTGTGAGGTCAAAGCTTTTGGATTTCCTGGAGACAAAACAGAAGAAAGTTATACCCACAATATATCATGAATGATAATAATATTATTTATATTTAATGAAGTTTACAGTAACTATTATTACTAAACAAGACATCCAACATATATTTAACAATCTCCCAACTGGTCGTGGCAGATGGCTGCCACTCCCTGAGCCTGGGTCTGGCAGAAGACTCTTCCTGTTAAATGGGAGTTTCCCTTCCCACTGTCACCAAGTGCTTACTCAACGGTGGTTGTTTGATTGTAGGATCTCTAACTTACAATGTAAAACATATTGAGGTGACTGCTGTTGTGATTTGACACTATATAAATAAAACTGAGTGGAACATATAACTGCTGCTGTATACATATTGTAAGTACATTATTTAAGAATTTTAGCTTTTACTATGGGGAAAAAAAAAAATCACACCTACAAAGTGTGTTAATGTTAAATACAAATGCTAGTCAAACATATAGTATGTAAAGCAATAGTGAGGAGAGATGCCTGGAGGATAAATGTTAGAAGTCATATTATAAATGTATTTATTTCATAGATAAAACTTTAGCACTCCTTCAGTTACATCGTCATCAGTAGTGTTAAAGATCTGAAGTGAAAAAGCGCTGAAGAATCTGTCCGACACCTCTTTCTCGCAGCAGCAGCTCCACAGCCTCGTTCTGCTTCGTCGACTTCTCGATGATCAGCGTGGGGAGGTAGACGTTTGCACCGAAGTCGATCAGAAGCTGGATGTATTCCACGCCACAGCCGTGCCTAAGGCACATCTCCAGCACAGTTTTGGGCTGCTTGTCAGAGCTCAGCAGCTTGGCATCAGTGCAGTTGTAGTCTGGGTCTGCCCCGTAGAGGAGCAGCAGTTTGAAGCACTCCATGTGTCCATAAACAGCAGCCAAATAAAGCGGCCCACTGGAGACTCTGGCACTCGAGGTCCACAGTAAGACTTTGGCGCGGGAGTTCACCTCAGCGCCGTGTTTTAGTAGCTGCTTTAGAATCTCTGCGTCGCCTTCCCTTGCAGCAGTGAGGACCGGCGAGCAGTTGTTGGACGAGCTTCCATTGGGGTTGGCGCCAGCTTTGAGGAGAGTTAAGACACAGTCAAGGTATTTCCCTCGAACGGCTGCGAACAGAGGCGTCTGGGCCTTGACGTCCACGCAGTCTATGATGGCACCGTGAGCTAGAAGGACCTGCAGACAGCTGAGGTGGCCTTTAGACACTGCAGCATGCAGGGGTGTGCCTGCAATGCCCCAGCCACCTCTGCAGTTGATGACTTTCTTGTAGATTTCTTGGCAGAGCATCTCATCAAGGAGTCTGTCATTGTTTTGTAACACAGCCTGCCTCAGCTGGGAAATTTCACAACTCCTTTTCTCTTCTTCAGCGGTCCTTAGCTTGAGCATAGAACCTGCTGCAAATGCAAAGACAGAGAATAAATAACACACCAAATATACAAACGTATGGTCCTCATACAAACACCGCAGTGCATTTCTGTTTGTCAACGTCATCTGTTCTCAAAACAGATTTGGTGTCCTTAGGGCACCAAATCAGCAACCAGTGTTTTGTATTAAAGAAAACAACAACAACAACAACAACAACAAAACATAGAATCCAAAGTTCAGGTGAAATATAAATAAGGCTTCAGATCTGACTCGGATAAAAGTGGCAAGATAAAGTTATTATTCTATTTCCGGGAAAAAAAATAGTATATATAGGCGTTAAAGTTTAAGCTGGTCATTAAGACTTTTTCCACCAAACTTCATTCAAAATCTTTACAATTTTATATTCGCAAAACTAATCGTCCGATCGATGCATCCAATTAATCAATCTATGCTTGTTTATGATAAATAAAACCTTCTGGAAACCTTCGGCATAAAAAGGAATAGAGGCTTTTATAATTAAACCAACCGTTTATTAGAAGTACTGCGATTTTCCCCCGTGAGGCTGTATTGTAGGAAGAAATGGGACAGATTTAGTTTAACTTTCTTACACTGTGTACATGCCGACTCATGCCTCTAATATTAAGGAAGTTACCCATCGCATCTCTACACGACATACAACATACACACACGTATAGTGTTTCTTATCAGTACTACTTCGCGGACGATAAATAGCTTCGCTAATATTCACCCTAAAACCACAGTGAAAAAACCCAAATAGATATTAAATTCCAAATATCCCGTTAGTACGCAAACATCTCCATCCTTTAACAGTGCTTATTTCAAAGAAACGAAGCTAAACCCTTATGTTTTCTTCGTTTAACATTACCTAAGATATGTCACCATCAACAGCCTCCTTCTTTGCTTCCTGTTTTCTGCTCTTCCTCGATGGTGTGTTTGTGTGACGTACCGCTGCTGCCCCCTAGTGACTTTTATTTGCAATGGCAAACTGAATCTTAAAATAAATATAGATAGCATAATAGATATTTAACAGATGCAATAGCAAAATATATAAATAGTCTATTAAATTGTAAAAAACAAAAAAACAAAAACAAAAAACAGTATTATTAACTGACTTGAATCAAATCTGATTTTTTGCAAATCCGATTTTTAATGCAGATAATTATTTTGGGGAACCCTTATGAGCTGCAGTCCACACTTTCAGGAACTTTAATTTGATTTTGAGTTGTAGTTTTATTAGTGCTGTAACTGTTTCAGTTCACAGTTACCTATAGGTCAGTCTGATGTAACTGGTAAAGCATAGGCACTTTTTTAATGGACCATTTTCAATCATAAGATGAAATTTTATTCACTTCATTGCTGAGTTAATATAAGGAAAATTTGTTAAAAATACATAAAGTCATGGTGAAAACTGACATTGTGAAATGAAATGGAATAAAATCCCATATTTGCCATGCTTCCTGGCTCTTGGACCCATGGTTTTCAGTGTTTTCAGTTCATTATTCCTTTTGGGTTTTGATAAGTGACTAATGTACATGTCAATAATGTTGTTTTGTAATGCCTTATGCTTATGAGTAAGCCCATCTGATTCCTGGTATTGTTATTTGTGCCTGTAGTTTTTCTGTTAGTTATAAATGACTTTAGATTTGTCAGTTCCCTTAACAGTTCCCTTTCTGTTCCTTCACTCTCGTCTTTGTGTCGGTCTTTTTATTTTTCTCCTTCCCTGTTTAGTTGTGTTAAGTTAATCTTATTCTCCATTGGGTTGTGTCTCTCTTCCTGTTATAGTTTGGTAAGTGTTGTTCTCTGTGGCTTGCATTACTTCCCCATCTCCTTTGGTTAATTGTCTGCAACTGTGTTTCCACCTCCCTCATTAACCTCAGTGATGTTTTTCTCTCTCTCAAAAAAGTTTTTTGCTAGTTTCACTCTTCATGAAAGGTTACATCACCCAGGGGTCACCACAGCTGATGGATCCACATTTGATTTGGCACAACATTCCTTTCCCTTTTTTTAGGCTGGGCATGCATCCTACTGGTCTTGAACCAGGAGTATTTTCCATATAAGATGACACCACACAGCCCCAGTCTTGCTTGGATGCAACATTATTAATATCTAGCGCTAATGAATTCAGATCACATATTCTTAACATAACTAAACATAACATAATAAAACAAAATATAACAACCCATTGGAAGTTAATACAAATAGAAGTGGGAAACACTCGTACATTTACCACAATAAAATAAGACTAAAAACATTGAACATTTGTAGGAGGCAATGTGCCTGAACCAAAAAGAACACGAACATTATACGAACATGTCATGCTGACCAACATGCTGTAGAACATTAGCAAAATTTGAATCTTAAAGTTTTGTATCGGTAAAGTTTTTTTTTAAATTGACTTAAGAGTTGTTTTTTTTCTGCTTTGTGGTAGAAAACCATTTGAATCCATAAATACTGAACTATTATATACTTCACAGAAACCAGTGACTTTGGTCCCTTTATAGAATTTTAAGTTCTTGGGAAAGAAAGAAAAAAGAAAGAAAGAAAGAAAAATAAAAATACAGAAACTTCTAAGTTAATGCAACGTTATCGCCACCCTCTACATCAGGGTTGGGAGAACTCCAGGCTTGAAGGGCTGGTGTCCTGCAGGTTTTAGATCTCCTCCTGGGTAAACACACCTGAATCAAACAATTAGTTCATTACCAGGCCTCTGGAGAACTTCAAGACATGTCGAGGAGGTCATTTAACCATTTAAATAAGCTGTGTTTAATCAAGGACACATCTAAAACCTGCAGGACACTGGCCCTCGAGGCCTGGGGTTCCCCACCCCTGCTCTACATGATTTGTTCACTCTCCAGGCAACCCGGATGGCATCCTGCCTTTCAAATCTAGTCTTTGCGTGTGCGTCACAGAGCCTTTGTTGGGTAAGTGGTGAGGTCTTGCTGAGACAACAGTGTGTGGACACACTGCAGGAGAGTGACCTTTCTAGCTCTAACAGAAAAAAAAATCTTGTGGCCACACTGTGCTGTGAAGCTAAAACAACTACTGCAGTGACTCTTTGGGCTGTGAGGCTCGCTTCTGTCAGGACCCTTAGTTGCATCCAGCCTGAGGGAGTCTGCTTCTTTCCTTTGAGTGCCAGGAGGTTTTACAACATGGTAATGAGCAGCTCAGGCCTCCTCTGTCCACTCTGCTTCTATGGCTGTTGCTGAGAGACAAAGTAAAAGTCACCCAGGCGCTCACGGAGAACAGAGAAGAGGCCTTTAAAACAACAGTACCACCATAACTCATAGTGTCTGTGCAGGAGGAGGAAAGGAGGGCCCAGTGGAGATGTGTGTGTGTGCAGAAGGCACAGAAGTGGATGGAAAGGAAGATAAGACACTAAATTTAAGATGAGGAGAATCTTCAAATCTAGTGTAATACAAGGAGAGAATTAATTTCTACAATGCTCTGTTTCCATGCGTGATTTGCCCGGCAAGATGAGAGCCACGCTTGTGCCGCAGAAACACTCTCTACCCTGGATTATTTGCATGGTTTTGATCACAACTGCTGGAGGTGAGAATCTTAAGTTTGTACCAGGTTACTAAATGGAAAAGAAAAGCTGTGTTCTGGAAAAACTGCAGTATCAGCTTCAACATTTCAAAATAATTTCAAAATTCAGAAAACGTCTGGTTACATTTGAAGACGAGATCACAGAATACGACAGTATTGTTGTAGCACTCTTCATCCACTTTACATGTGTTGTCAGTATACAGCAAGAATTGTGCATTATGGCTTTTATTGTATATGTTGCTGTTTGTTTAATGTTAAAGAGAATGTGACTCCTATTTTCACCTTGTGTGTGCGGCAGAAACGTAGTCCTGGAAATGCGTACTTACTTAGCGAGGACTTTGCCAGCTTGGTGGCTGTTTGTGGACAAATTTTGTCAGCACATTAACAAACTGCAAGAAAGTCCAGAAAGCTTTAATAAAGCTTAATAACGTTGGTGTTTATTAAAGTGAGTTAAACCGAGTTAAAGACAAAGTGCAATATACTTAAATGTAATAGAAAATAACTTAAACATATATTTTTGAAGAAGACAGATGACATTGTGTTTAGTTTTGTACCAGCCAATCAAAAAGTGTTCTTTAAACTAACCTTTTTTTTCAAAATATGAAATATTTTCGTAGATGCTTTAAAGCTATGGTTTTTTGTTTTTCAAAATAAAACTTCCTTCTTCATCAAATGATAGTGCTCCATTATTTAGGAGTTTATGAACATGTGTTAAAATGACAGACTTTCAAAATTAAATCCTGCTATCACAATGTAACTATTACCTGCCACCTCCTGTAAGTCTAAAAAAAAATCATTATTATTAAACACCAACTTTATTGGTGTTTAATAATAATTACCAGACTAAAGTCTGGAAATAACAACAGTTTCACTGATGTATTTCAAGAAATTCTTGTTGATAATGATACATTTTTAATCACTGAAGGGTTGAACAATATTATATTATATTTACCAGCTTTTACCAACTATTTAACTTTTTTCCCAAAATCTCGACATTGTAGCAGTTTGAATATTTGATTCCTGGTTTAATCCCAAGAGGATCTACTTAATATGTGAGGCTTCCTTCTGTGCGACTGCACTCAACAAAGAAAAAAATGCCCAAAATGTAATGTTCACTTTAAATATGAAATTACATGCATTTCTTCCCCATATAATTTGTTACTTAAGAAATGCAAGTATTTCAAATATTAAATTTAATGGAAGCTGATCAAATGAAATTTGTTTAAAAAGTATCCATTGAATTTATACCAACCATATATTTGGTAATTTTATCAATAAATAAACTGTTGATTTTATATATTTCAGCTGCATTTTATTTAAAATTAACGCTTCATGGTAATAAGGCCTATAAAATAATAATTTTTGAGTGCAAAGAAGATCCTGTACCTGAGTGCAATTATGAGGTAAAAATTACTTTTTATTTGATTTTGTAAGTCAATTGCAACAGTTCAGAGGGAAATCTTAAATCTTTATGGTTTGCATGCTAATATGACATTTGTACTTACCTTTCAGATTAAGAATTATGATGTGTGTCAGCCCAGTAAAAAGGATAGAAGAGACTAAAAAGAGTAAAGGAGTAAAAAGAGACTAATGGGGCGATCGTGGCTCAAGAGTTGGCAGTTCGTCTTGTAATCGGAAGGTTGCTGGTTCGACCCCCGGCTCAGACAGTCTCGGTCGTTGTGTCCTTGGGCAAGACACTTCGCCTACCGCCTACTGGTGATGGCCAGAGGGGCCGATGGCGCGATATGGCAGCCTCGCCTCTGTCAGTCTGCCCCAGGGCAACTGTGGCTACAACTGTAGCTGCCTCCACCAGTGTGTGAATGAATAGTGGAATTGTAAAAGCGCTTTGAGGGTCTCGAAAAGCGCTGTATAAATGCAATCCATTATTATTATTATTAATGGATACTTCAATTTTTCATAGTTTAAAGTTTTTCTGATGATCTTGTCACAGTTTGAATGTGTGCATTTTACTTGTAACAGAGAACTTTTAAAGAGGAATGTTTGTCCCACTAAATTGACTGTATTTCATACAGAACATTACACATGGAGCATGTAGCGCTTCTCTCCTAAAACCAGTGCTGTAGCTCAAATTTCCTGATAAAACCAGCAGGTGCTTTGAAGTCTCACAAACACAACGTCAAGGTTAAACCTAAAAGCTGAAATGTGATTCTGTCAAATGTGTCTTTGTTCAGCTGGATTTAAAGCTAATCACTGATGTGATTCACATGAGTTATGTAAGAAAGCACTCCTTGCATGTGGTTCGCTAAGTTTTGCTGTTGCTTTCCAGAGAACATTCCCTGCCCGCAAGGCAGTCAGGTTCACCTGACCAGCCTACGATGCTATTGGCTGTCAGAGATGGCAGTGTCATGGTTTGAAGCACGGGCTTCATGCAGAACGACCCTGGGAGGGGACTTAGCAGCTGCTGACAGCCTAGAACTTCAAAGTTTCTTTCTTCATGCCTTTCCACTGTGAGTCTGACAAACAATATACACAGTCATTCATATCATATTCTCCTGAGAACTTTCTGTTTTTTTGTGATTTGTGTGTCTACTGCAGAGGACAAATGATGACCCTGGTTCTCAGGAGGAGATGCTTCTTCAGCCTGTTTTTAATCTTTAACACAGAATGTGTAACATTTTGTATTTTAGGAAAACCACTGTGTGGGTATGGCTGCAGGACTCTGACCAGGAAGGGGTTGTTCAGTCACAAAGTCCAATATGGCGGGACAAAGATGATGATAGTCCAGGGGAGTGCACTCAGATGGCACTGGGAACACTGGGAAGGTGGAGGAAGGCCCAGTGTGGAGGACAATACCATTTCATCTGTGAAATGGAAGTAAATGGTGAGATTTTTGTTTCATTAAAGGACACCAGAAACACGCATGAATGTGAAAGCAGGAAGGAGAACTGAATGCAGGCAGTATGGTAGTTTTCAGGTGGCAGGCAAGCTGGCAAACAAACAAAAGCAGAGGGCAAGCAAAGCTCAAGCTCTGGAAACAGAAAAACACAGCTCGACTGAACATGCTGATAATTTGGCAAAGCCTAATTTAAACACCGACCAAGCATGCATTATGACCACTGACAGGTGAAGTGAATAACACTAATTATTCTCGTCATCATGACATTGTTAGTGGGTGGGATATATTAGGGACTAATGTGTTCATCGCTTACCTGGGGAACTCCTGGCACCAGGATGCAATATGGGTTGAAGGCAAGCTGACGAAGGCAGTGTGAAGCTTTTGGTAACGTTCTGTTGGAAATCCTTGTGGATCCATGTGGATGTTATTTTGACACATAACACCTACCTAAGCATTATTGCCAGCCATACACAGCATTTCATGGAAATAGTATTTCTTGACTGGTCTAAGGAGCTTGGAAAGAAAAGCAGGAATGGTTTGAGTACGACAGCAAGATTGAGGTGTTGACTCGGCCTCCAAGTTCTCCAAATCTCAGTGTAATTGTGCATCTGTGGGATACCATGCAGGCCCCCCAGCTCTCAACTTACAGGACTTGAAGGATCTGTTGTTAGTTAGTGTCCATGCCTCAATGGGTCAGGTCAAATATATAAAAAATGTCATTTGAAATAGACTGAGGTGATTTTGTTTTATTCATCTTCCTGTAGCGCCTTTACCATCGATAGACAGTTACCTCATTGGATTGGCTCTCATGACCGGCATATATGCGGAAACCCACGTGCAGCTTCTTCCCAGTGTTCCAGACATCGGACGGCACACAGCAGAGGTAAAGTATTGTGCTTAATCACTGACTCCTGACTCAAGGACTCATAGGATATTATAAGATGAACGGCTGCTATGTGATTCCAAACTAGGGAAAGGAGAGGATGAAACACTCACAACTTTTGTATATAAGTAGGCTCCCATGTCTCCCACAGATGCAGCTTTTCCCAGGCTTGTGGTTCAGTCATGCAGGTCAGTTGCTATCAGTGGAACTGGTGGTCCAGCCCAGTCCTGTGTCCTCTCTGGCTCGTGTCCAGATACTTCGGCCCTACTGCAACCCTAACTACCACTTGGTACCTCCAGGTACTGAAACAGCTGTGACTAAAGCCTAATTTTTCATAGCACCTACTTGGCTCAGATCCACTCAACTCAGTTTGGGATATTTTTCAGTACAATTTAGTACTACCTCAATGTTGGTGGGATAGTTATAGGAAGGCAGAGTGTGCAGTGTGTGTCATTTGTACGCAACACAAACACAACACAAACTGGAGGACACTGAGGTGATGTATACCTGCTGGTCACTTTATGGCCTTTTGTAAGACTAAAAGAAGAGAGTCAAAAAATGATGCAGGCTCTTGGGTTATTCAGTGACATCACTCTCAGTGATGGCACGCAGTCTATCGACATCACATTTTCTGCTTGACTCAGCTTGATGGGAACCCAGGCTGACTAGGTACAACTACTAACCAAGTTACCACCTGATAGAAAACGCTAAAAACCGAGTCAAGTTGAGTCGAGCTGAGTAGGTGCTAATGGGAAGGAGGTGTAGGATGTACTTGTCTGATACTGTAGGTGATAATCTGCTTTTTTATTTGTCAGGCTGCAGCTCTCTCCTTAATCCATTCAGCTGCTGCTCAGCAGTACCGCTGTGTAACACTACAGGGGGCTGCAGCACAGGGCAGCACTGGTGCCATCTACTGGAGGCATGCGTGCTCACCACCAGTCCATGCAGCACCTACGACTCTGCCATCAGAAATCGGGGCTTTGCCTTACCCCCAAGATACTCCGACTTACCACCGTTCTATCACGTGGTGGCAGACCTGCCTCTGAAAATAAACCCCACCTTCGAGCTAAACACCATAAGGGTTTGTTGATTATCTTGCAACCTTTTTGGAAAATGCACCTTTTAAAACGTATGCCACAATAATTCTTTACACATTATCATGTTCGTTTTTTCAATAGCTGTCCCTCTTAGAGCGAGCCATCGTGGTTTACCCTGATGATATTGTGGCTATACAGCACACTCTTGACTCTGGAACATTTCTACATTGCCTAAACAGTGAAGCCTCTCGAAACTCTCCCTGGAGCCAAAGTTACCTGTCCTTCAGGGGGATGGAGTGGGGAGGCTGGTTGGAAGGAGTTACTTTACTGCCCCAAGGAAGCAAGTGGGTGGATGGAGTTGTGTGTAATCTAAGGATGCTTTATGTGGACACCCTTCACAGAGCTACGGAGCATGAAGACATCTTTGACTATACTCCGACAGAGACAGCCACTGTCAGTGGTATTAGGCCCCTTACTACAGGCCCTAATCCCAGTCTTAGGTCTAAATTCCAACTTGAGGTCATTCACCCACTCCCAGATGATAAGAACCAGATTCATGTCCAAATCAATGCCCCAACTGTCATTATTCTCAAGGCCCTGTTTGGAGAAAAAGCCAGCAGCTCATGGTCAGCCCCGGTGCTCCAGACTGGAGTTCCGTTTCTTCCATCCTGTCCTGAAAATATGTTTCAGTCTTTACTTGGCTGTAGGAAGCAATCCCAGGATGCCTGGTTTTCATCTGTGACTCTGGTCTTATCATCACCTGGAATTCAAATCCTGAACATCAGTGTGATGGATGTGCAAAGTTTTCAGAGTTTGAGCATGAAGGTTTGTGGCTACGAGCCTGTGACGGGGCTTAGTGTTGAGTCACATGGATGCCTGAGGATGCTTGTAGATACATCGCAGGTGAGACCACCAAAAAGGAAACAGTGACAAAGATGCTAAGTTTTTTTTTAACAATATATTTTAACGAAATAGCTTGTGTGAGTCTCAAAATAGCAGTTTATGTTAATTGTTATGCCAGTTTGAATGCAACCAAAAGAAATTAATAACAACTAGATGAATTGTTATCCAAGTTCTGGAGGACACATATGGTCCCCAGACAGTAGTTCATAATCATCCATCCATCCATCATTTTAACCGTCTATCCACATAAGGGTTGCATGTGTGTGTGATGGCCAACACAGGAAAAAGCTAATATACTACATAACTCCAGCCACTGGCAATTTTAGATTTATTTATTTTTCTTACTACAGAGAAATCAAATTGGCAACTTAAAAACTTTTCCAGAGGTTTGTTTTGTCAGATTTTTTTTTGGTTTTGTTTGTTTTTAGCAAAAAATGTTAAATTTGCAAGTATAACTTCAAGAATTCATAGCAGGAATACCTAAAGAACCTTTACACGTAACATAAAGTTGATAAGTATAGTATGTTTCTTATCTACATTAATTTACAATTCCAGTGGATCATTGGTGTAATATTTCATCAAGTCCAAGATATTTCAGCTCACAATGCATAGGACCAAAGATTCCTATTTGAATCCATCAGTTACTGAAAGCTCTCTGCACTGGTCACATTGCTTTGTTCATCACCACAGTGTTTCAGGCTGACTGGACCACTTGTGGTTGAGCCGTCTTAAGTGCTTAAATTGGAGGCCATTGACTATTTTGTATTACATTTAGTTAGTGTTTTAGTAAGAGTTGCAATCACAGTTAAACATGGATATGAAAGTAATGTTAGTTACCTTAGTTTAATGTAATGACATTTTTTATGTTTTATTTTGTAGTCATTTACAGCCACAGTGGAGAGCGGCTCTTCAGTAAAATTCTCATGGGTGATTGACGACCTGAAAGAGTTTGCCTATGAAGGGAGATCTTACAGTGTAATGTTCAAGAAACCTGCTGAGTATAAGCTGCTGGTAAAAAAAAAAAAAAAGAAGTGCACTATGCTCAGATATTAGTTGTTATAAATTATTTGGCAAATATAACAAATAGAAATTTCATGATTACAGTTACCGTAATAGAAAAAAGGATTGAAAAAGCAGTTTTAGTAATCAGTGAACTATCTGTAGGTGACAGCATCCAACCCCGTGAGCTCACAGAGCCAGCAAATCCTCCTGACTGCAGATGAAATCACGCTGCTAGCTGACCCAGAGTTCCTGTCAGTCAGTGAGGTTGTGGCTGTGGATGTTACTCACCTCTACACTGTGAGGGTCAGAGTTGATATCTCCCTTCCAGTTACCTTTAGGTAAGGACTTCTGTAGCCATCTCTCCCAAGACTTTTATTGAATTTTTTATTGACAAGAAAGTCTCACACTGAAAATGCACTCATAAAGCTCTTTTTGTATGCTTTTCATGCAACTTGTCACTTAGATGGGATTTTGGGGATGGCAGTAGCACTGTCATCCACACGCAGCCTGCTCCATGTCAGGCCATGGAAGCACATGTGGCAAGAAGAGAGAAGCAAATGTATATCCAGGACTCGGTAAACTACAGCTATCAGATCCCAGGTAAACACACACAGAAGACTTAAATTATTGACACTGCTGATTATTGTAATATTTTTCACTATTTTAACTTTACATCCCATGTCTTTAATGTTTTGGTTCACTGCCACTTTTAATCAGACCTTCCTATTTCTTAACAAAAAAGCTGATTTTAGCAACTAACTCCAGTAAACCCACTGTATTCTACCTACCAAGCATCAACACTGTTAGAAAGTCTGGAGGACATATTAGAGCATTTGGGAGTGCTGCACATTTTGGTTAAAACCAAACCAGATTCTAAATACTAATGTTCCTATATGTCTGCTTGATGTGTAATGAGGCAAATGATTGCAAACTCCTTCAGCATATTGACTTTATGTGTTCGCAGTAGAGCAGTGTTATGTTTACAATTAGTTTCTCCAACAAACGCTGGCCAAAAAGGTAATTAATATGAGTTTAATGGTGCTTTAAACAGCCAGTTAAGCAAACATTAAATTAACTTTTAGTTAATTTAATTTAACTTTTACATTTTCTCTTTGTTGCCTTTTTGGCAGAGACCCCAGAATCATATGTAGATATTTTAAACCATTTGTTTCTCTTTTAATGGAGATTCATATTTTTTTTAACCACTTTAGAAAGGATAATATTTTTGAAATTTTCTCAAATCTATAGTAGGAAGTACCACAAATGACACTGTGGTTGACTGCTATGCACTTATAGTATTTAGTACAATAAAGCAAAATTCATTTTCTGTGTTTAATCCAGAGGACTACACACTTCACGTTCAAGTCTCCAATCAATATGACAACACTGAAACATCCATGAAGATAAATGTCCGCCCTCTGTTAATCAGCCTCTTCATTTCCCCTTCCACTTTGGTGCCTGATGTCAACCAGACTTTCGACCTGGAAGCTTCCACCGAACCCTCCGCTTTTGTTGTCTTCTACACATGGGACTTTGGAGATGGTTCTAAAGCTGTCCAAAGCATCCACGCTAGAACTGGCCGTAGGTTTGGATCTGCAGGAGTATACAACATCACAGTACTGGCTAATAACACAGTTTCATCCATTAGTGCCTGGCACGTGGTGGTAGTTATGGAGAAAATCTCTGGATTAACTGTCTCCAGCAGCAGATCAAGTGAAGTTGGCTCTGCTACAGATTTCAAAGCTGAGGTTTCTACTGGTACGGCCCTCCTCTGGGATTTTGACTTTGGTGATGGGTCCCAGCAGGAGAATCTTACAGATGGTTCCATGTCACACATCTATAAGTTTCCAGGGAACTATACAGTAAAAGTGACTGTCTATAATTCTGTCAGCAAAGCTTTTCAGTCTATCGTTGTTGAGGTCTATGCTTTGACTATTAGAGGTGTTCTCCCGACAGAATGCATCATGAGTGGAAAAGACACGCAGTTTACAGCTCTGGTGAATGGAAACATATCCAGTCTGACTTTTCATTGGCTGTTTAAAGACTCAAATGTAACTGTAGTGATAGGACAGTCCACAGCCATGCATATATTTCCAAGCCATGGTATTTTTCATGTTAACCTGACTGTGTTTAGTTCTTTCACACGTAGCTCATTTAATACGAGTGTCTGTGTTCAAAGTTCGATAACGAATGTTGTGATGCAACGCTCAAAGAATGTGGTGGCAGTTGGCGAACAAATATGCTTTGGTGTGTTAGTGTCCCCTGAACAGATGATGGGTTACCAGTTCAAATGGTTTAGTAACTCCTATGATCTTGCTGCTGTAACTGAAAACTCTGAGAGGTGTTTTGTCTTTGGAGATGAAGGTGTTGAAGAGGTGTCAGTAACAGCAAGTAACAAAGTCAGCAGCAAAACAGCCAAAGTTAACATTACCATTCAAAAACCAGTGAGCGGACTTTCTATTTGGCACAATAGCCAAAGTGATGCACTGATTGTCAATACAGTAGCATCATTTTGGATTGCCAGTTGTGCTGGCACCAATGTGTCAGTGCTGTGGAACTTTGGAGATGGGTCACCAGCGGAGCAGAAACATAACGTCTCACATGTCTTTACTTTGTTGGGTCAGTTCACAGTCACTGCAACAGCATTTAACGCTGTTAGCCGGGACTCTACAACCCTCACAGTGAACGTATTACTCCCTGTTTCAGATCTTTCACTTCACACCAGCCACCCTTATTCTGTGGTAGGAGAGGAAACTGTCATCACAGCAGTTAGCAGTGCTGGAATTAGCAGTGCCAGCTACTTTTGGACAGTAGAAGGCATATCTTTAACCAGTCAGGGAACTCATGAGTTTAGATTTGCTTTCCCGAGACCAGGAGTGTATCGAGTAAGCGCTATAGCACAGAATCTATTGAGTAAAAGAGAGGCAGATATTTTAATTGAGGCATTTGAAAGAATAGAGGGACTTCAGATTGAATGTCAAAGCCTGATAAATGAGAAATATATACCAACTCATGAGGAAGTGTTGTTTACTACTTCAGTCACCAAAGGCTCCAACATTACTTTCCATTGGCTTGCCAGACAGAGTGAAACAACCCAACAAATTGCAGGTGAAGGAGAACTTTTTCATTTGTTACCTGGAACACCTGGTAATCTTTCAGTTCAGCTTAGAGCCTCCAATGTGTTGGGTGAGGTTACCAAGAGTGTTTCTTTAGTAGTAGTTGAACGTGTAAAAAATGCAGTCATAACAGTACAGTCAAACTTTGTGGCATGGAAGAAAGTAGTGAATATCTCTGTTTTTGTGGATACCGGATCAGACTTACAATATCTTTGGCATATGAATGCTAACCTTTTACCCCTTCAGACACAGGAACCTTTTCTGCTTTACACTTTTCCAAGTCTGGGTTCTTATCTTGTCACAGTTGTAGTTTGGAACGCTGTTAGCCAGAGTAACAACACCAAACCGTTTTTGGTTCAGGAAGAAGTCCAAGATGTAGACTTTCAAATTGACAACAAGACACATCCATTTTATGTCAATGCAAGTGCTACTCTTTCCTTTCATGGGTTTATTCACAAGGGTAATGATCTGCATTGGGACTGGAAAGCTAGAACTGCTAAACAGAACATTTTCACCTCAACCAGTCAAACATTTATCTACAGATTTCCACATGCAGGCACCTACCAGGTGTATCTGAATGTTTCCAATGAGATAAGTTGGCAGATGGTTTCACACAATGTCAGAGTCCAGGATGCAGTCAAAGGTCTTGTGCTGGGCAATAGCAAGTCCTCCTTCTGTAGTAACAAACAAGTAACATTTATTCCAACAATCTCCAAAGGAAGCAATGTAAGCTTTCTTATAACTTTCCAAAACAAACACTGGACTCTAAGTCATGATATTTTTGAGGGCCAATACACCACATCAAGTCTTCCAGTCGGGAGACACATAGTTACAGTTCAAGCTTTCAACCAGGTCAGTAGTGCAGAGGCGTCCTCTAGCATTCTAATCACTGAGCAAGTTCAAGGTTTGCAACTTGTAAACTGTTGTTCTACTACTCTAGAAGCTCAGAAAGGAACCCAATTCAAAGCAGAGGTTCAAAGTGGATTTCCAGTCAACTACACCTGGATGTTTCACTTGGAAAGGTCAAGGCCCACTTGGCTCATGGGAAAAGAAGTCATCTTTACTCCTTTGGATAGTGGTTCATTGTTTGTTAGTGTGTCAGCCAGCAATGGACAATGCTCTCAGACAGTAAACCTGACTGCTACAGTCGAGTGGCCTGTTAGGAAAGTAAAGCTCGTCTGTCATTCAAAGAAAATATTTGTTGAACATCCTGTCCGATTTTCTGCAACGGTGGGCAAAGGAAGCAATATTAAATATGTGTGGGACTTTGGAGAGTCCAAGGAATTATTAGTGACAGAGTCAAGTGCTATTAACCACACTTATTATAACACCGGCAAATACAAAGTTATGGTCACAGTTTTCAACAGTGTCAGCAATGTGTCCTCACAGCTACACATAGAGGTGGAGGATCTTCAATGTTCCAGCCCACAGGCCTCCCTGGTCCAAAGCCAGTCTACTATATTTAGGTCTAGAACAAGTTTCTTTGAAGCAAGTATGAATATTAATTGCTCTTCTTACAAGACTCTCTATCTGTGGGAGGTATTCACCGAGTCAGACTGTGCCTATGGCAACACTGATATTTCCGGAAACAAAGTCATTCTCCAAAATCTGGAGGATGCAACACCCTTTCTCTCAATCCCAAAGCATGTGCTTAATGTAGGGAGCTACTGCCTGGTATTCACACTTTCATTCCAGGAAACTCCCATCCTCCTCAAACTGAAGACTAACATCACAGTGGTCCACTCACCATTAGTAGCTCTCATCAAGGGAGGCTCCCACAGATGGTGGTCCAGCTTAAACAACCTTGTCCTTGATGGGTCTGACTCTTATGACCCTGATATTGAGCCAGGAGTAGAAGATGCCCTTCAGTATCACTGGAGCTGCATGGCAGTGGTAGGCAGCTTTGTATGTTTAAGATTTCTATTGTATTGCATTCATTCTGTGTCTAACTATGGATGATCTGATATCCTCATGTTGGTGTTGTCCCCAGACCATCATGAAAATGTTGTTCCAGGTTCAACATTGCAAGTGACCAATCACATTGTTGTGACGTTATTCTTTTGCGCGCCAAGCCATTCGTGCATTTATGAAATTCCAATGTTGCAAGGACAATATCAGTTCTGCTTACTGTTTATTAAAGGGTTACGGTTAGGGTTAGGGTTAGGGTCCGTTGATCGGCGGACAGAGGTGGTTTCTCGCAGCTTAAGTACAGTTTTTTGTTTTACGCCGGTTTTTCCCGAAGTCGCAAAAGTATGACGTCACAACAATCTGATTGGTCACTTGCAATGTTGATCCTGGAACAACATTTAGTATGATGATCTGGGAACAACACCAACACGAGGATATCAGATCGCGCGTCTAACTATAACAACAATTTGCAGAACTCCAAAGAGTCCTCTTTTGTAAAGCAGCCCATCGGGTGGACCAGCAGTAGGATGACTATACAAAGTAATCATCTACACCCTGGCACAATCTACATTTTCACCCTTACTGTGCACAAGGAAGGAAGGAAACCTTCCTCTGTTAACCAAACGGTATGGAGTTATGTTGAATATTGCTTGCAATCAGATGATTTTGGAGATATAAGCAGGTATGGATGAACTTGTCACTGAGGGAAGAAGCTACTGGGCTGAATGACCATCAAACCTTGTCTTATGTCTTATTTCTTTCAGGTAACTGTCAGTGACGCTCACTTGCTTCCTGTGACTATAGAATGTGTATCCTGTTCTGTTCGCTCATCTGCTAACCACATCAGTTACAACGCCCCCGTTATCCTTTCTGGACGTTGTGGACAATGTGATGACCAGGCACAGGTAACTATTATCAAATTAAATGCAAAAGAAATATTGTGTGAGGTTGTATTTAATTATTTCTTTAGTAGATAAATTAAAGTAATGACTGGCTGATTATTTTTAAATTGGGAAATATATAAATATGCCTATATATTTTGTTATTACTGTGATTCATGAACGTGTCTTCTACAGTACAAATGGAGAGCTCATGACCAAAGTGGTCTGTCCCTTGTCCTTGATGAGGTCACCACTAAAGGGAAATATTCTCGCTTGGTGGTGCGATCAGGCATCCTTCAGCCAGGACAGAGTTATTACTTTGCCCTAGATGTAGCCCAGCCTCACAGTGGGGAACGGGGCAGTGCCGTCTTGATGATACAAACAAACAATCCACCACACGGCGGCCTATGTGATCTGAGTCCAGAGTCAGACATACAACTACTGGAGACAAAGGTCACCTACAACTGTTCAGGTATCACTAAGTTATAAAACGACAGGGCTACACAATCTAATTTGCATTGATGTTTTCATCTGACAGGTTAAAAGTGTAAATGTTTTTTTTTTTCACACTTTTCAACCCAGCTGACAAATTTAATGAAACAAGTTAAAATCACACAGCTGGAGTTTAATGTACGTTGTTGTTTATGGTTGTGTCTAACATCTGCTCTCTCTGGGATAGGATGGCAAGATGATGAAAGCAGAGTCTCTCAGTTGATCTATACCTTCCAGGTGGCATTATGTCAGCTCATTAGCACTGTGTGCCCTGTGCTCACACTCTATAGGTAAATGGCCTCAGCTTGCAGTTATTAATAGACATCCAAGTACATGCAGGCTTAGTTATTCCTTTAAAATTAAGCCTTTCATAACACAAAGTTATAGTTTGGATTGTCTGAATTTTTCTCCCAAGGGGGACACAGTCAACGTTCAGCACGCTGGTCCCAGTGGGAAGTTCTGGACAAAGAGAAACCGTGTCAGTTATCAGAGTCATTCTGCTTGTAGAGAACCATTCTGGGGCAAAGTCTGTGGCTTTGAACAGGTGAGAAGTCGTGTTAGTTAAAATCTAAGAGAATTCTTTATGAATAATACATCTCAGGCCCAGTGTCTGTAAAGTTTAATGCACTGAACTGATGTGGCCCTGCATTTCTGCATTCCCAAGAACACTAACAGTGGAAAATCCTGCAGTCAATGAAGCTGCCAGTCAGTGGCTCAGAAACAAGAGCCAGACTGAACTGTGGGCTTTGGTCCAACATGGTAATCCTCAAGAAATCATCCCGTATTGCATTGCCCTCACCAGCAAGCTCAATCAGGTAGTGTATGTAAAATGTTCATATTCCAGTGCATGTGTCATGGTCTGTGGATTTTGGTATTAGAGATTTTTTCTTGAGCTTTTTTTTTTTGGAGTTTTAGTTTAGATTATAAGATTAAAATTCTATTAGTCCCGTCAGTGTTTCCTTCTGTGTTTTCCCTCTGTCAAGTTAATTCATGTTTCAGTGATTATTCATTTCCTTTTCTTCTTTGGCAATCATGTGACTGGTGTTTTGAGCTCTCCTGGGTGAATGGTCTTACATCGTGTCTTGATGCCGTCTTGTACCCAACATCCCGATTGCCCTGCCACTCATTATGTATTTCGATGTTCTTGAAAATTAAATCTCTGTATTCCTGTGTCCTATTGGTTCCCTTTTGGAAAACGATTTTACTTGGATTACCTCTTATTGATTTCCTTTTCTGGCCTGTAGCTACTAGTTTTGTAATAAAACTTGACTATTATTTGTTACTTTGAATCCTGAGTCTGCACTTCACTCCTTTCACCAGATGGACTTTGAGTGGACTGCCGAGGAACTCATGGATAGGAGGGAGATCCGAGAAAATGTAACAGAAGCTCTCGCCTCTCTCCCTGTGTCCACCTTACTAGATGTTGATCAGATCAGTGCGACACTGTCGCAGTCTGTGGTAAGGAACCCACAGACAATGCCCAGACAAAAACTGTGAGCTTGAGGGGAAGAAGCAACAGTTTGACATTTTGGAAAAATTTACTTGGCTTTCTGGTAGAGAATTGAAGGAAAAGGTCAGCACCACTCCCCCACCGCAAGCTTAATTTAGCTCACAGACGTGAAATGGAGCAACTTTGGGCTTCGGTATCTTGCTGTGGGGGGTTCATGACAAAAGTAGTAATACTACAATGCAAAAAATAAATAAATTACGTACCTACTTATTATGCAGAAATTCAGCCTTTTACATTATATTACTGGATCATAATTATAGATTTAGTAACAAGAGCATGACTTTTATGTTTTATGTATTATGTGAAGTGTAAATATCAACACTGATTCCTCAGAGGCATCCGATGGAAGACAAAACACTGCTCAGTAGACCATTTAACACTTTATTACTTCTAGAAGGGAGATGCGTCCTGCATGACACGTTGCCGTGGATCTCAAAATGGTGGTGTGCCCCTGACAGTTTTATTACAGAAGCTCTCTCATTCTAGTCTAAACAATAGCGTCTCAGTAACTTTCCACTAGAGATGGTCCCCTCTTATCTACATTTCCCCAGGCAAGCGTGAGTGAGAGTCTGCAGCTTTCTACTCTCCAAGGACACATGGTCTAATGCCTTTATTTTTCAGGGCTGTGTCCACTTAATACTACACTATATAACTTTATAACACTTATTATTAAAAAGCATAGAATTATTGAGGCACTGCAAATTATTTAATCCCAACAGAAGCATAGTCGTCTTCTTTTTCTTTTTGCTTGCATTGACATTGCATGTTTTCTTTACTCCAGGCTGTTCCCAGTGAGTTGGTACGTGAAACCTCTCAGAAGAAAGTTTTGGAAACTGTGGGGAAGATGATCCATGTAATAGAGAAAGAGACGGATCCTGCCGTTTTGTCAGCCGCAGATAAGGGAAGAAACATCCTTAATGTTATAGGTGCTGGCCAACCACCATCTCCTGCATGAAATAGTCATGTACTGACATCAAATTTACCATATTCTATGTGTTTCCAGGTAGTACTCTGGCAGCCGCGTCTGAATCATCCAGTGGTTTTTACCCAGCCTACTCGGGAACTCTGCAGGGAGCATCAGTAATCTCCCTGTCAGCACTGAGTCATGCTGGAGCTCTAATGCGCACACTGATGCGTTCATATGTTTCTGGCGAGGTGCCTTTTTTGCTGTCCACCAACTATATCACCTCAGTGGGTTTCCAAGGAGACCCTTCTGATCTCCTCTGCCAGTCAAACCAGATAACGAGGCAGTCATCATTTCCTGACAAATCTAAGGCTTCTCATCATTGTCAGTTTACTATGCCCTCCTCCCTGATAGCTCATCTGGAGAATACAGAGTCTGAGGTGGTGCAGGTGTTGTTTGGTTTGGATAAACTACTGGATAACAACGCTTTACTGGAAGGAGCCAATCCTCCAATTTCTACCACTCTTGTGGCCATGGAGCTCAGCACTCCTCAGGGTCAGCCCATACCCATTGTGGGTTTGGACCCTGAACAAGCCATTCAGGTCGCCCTGCCAAATAAGTACTCGTTGGATCATGGAAATGAGAGAGTAGGTAAAGATAGGAATGGGACATGTCTTACTGTAACACTACCGACTAAAGGACAGCTGAACTTCACAGTAAAAGTTCCAGATAGCCTGGATGAAAATGCAGGTTTATATATCGCCTTCAAGTTCACCTTGGCGCCAGGTACAGTTTCTTTATTTTTTTCTTACTCTGGGTCTGTCCTGCTCCAGATTTGTTACCTGTTTCTGTTTTCATGAGTGTAGAAGTTTTAGCTAAATACCCATTACAAATATGAACACAAAAGCTACTATTTCTTAGTTTAAAGCCTCTTATTAAGTCAATACACAGTTCCTAAACTCTATGGGGTCCTTTAGCATATCACAGCTCATTGCTTTTATAGCCTGATACTTAATGGAGCTCTGTGGGGTTTTCTTGCAAACACAGTTACAAAAGTTCATATTGAGTTTAGAACATTGTGTGTTTTTTAGGTCTGATTTTAAAGACATTAACCTCTTCTTTTCATAAAATATTCGCAAGGCTGATATAACTGTTTAACATCCTGGGCTGTTGTTTATAAATAAATACATTTACCAGGTAAAGAAGAGTGAGCTGGGGAGCTATCAGCTAATGCTTGCGCTTACTAGCTATCTTGATTACCAGGATGCATTTATGTTTTTACACCAGGAAAAATAGGTGTAAATAAGTGCTCTAGTCTGAAGCCTTGAGATGAGCAATGTCATCATCACTATTCTTGTGTTTTGAAACCAGATGTGCCGAGCTAGTAGCCAGGATCTCAGTGCAAAAATCCATACACTTATTAGCTAACTATCACAAACCTTAGCCAACCCACATAGCAAGCAGGTCTGGCCCGGATCTGGTATCAAGCCGGCACTGCTGGTTAATTTCTATTTAGTTCTTAAATAGATCCAGCACAGCACAAATTAAATTTCTTTTAGCAATTATTGTTTTTTTTAATGTCACAATTCCAACCCTGCTCCTTTACCCGGGCTTGGACCGGCAAAAGTGACCCGAAATAGGCACTGTGGTGGAGTTACTTTGTGTGTGTGTGTTTATAAGTAGTTTTAAACCTTGTGATCCACAAAACAGCATAAGAGTAAAAGAGTAAAAGAACTGACTGCGTTACAGCACCCGCTGCTTGTTGAGAGTAAAAGCGATACGCGCTTTCACGTCTTTTTTTAGCGACTTTTTTTTAGAAAAAAAGTCGCTAAGGGGTCTGAAAGCTTGCTAAATATAGCGACAAAGTCGCTAAGTTGGCAACACTGTGTGGGCCATGTGTAAGCACATTGTGTGGGACAGATCCGGGCCATACCAATTTTGCTATGTGGGTGAGAGTGTTTAACTCTAGCCAGGATAGTCATTCTTTCTGGTACTATGACCTAAATTTATAAAATGGATTAAATATTTTATTCATATAACCCAAAATGAATACAACGCCAAGGGAATTTTCTTATATACTTCAAAAGGACCAAACATTTTTTGCAGCCTCCTGGTGGCTGCTAAATAATATACAGGTTTAGAGCTTTTCAGACCCAAAGCTACTGTGCTATAAAAATATTTGCCCCCTTTCTTACACAATATTTTTTACACATTACACATTTTATCAAACCTGTACATTTCATATAAGAAGCCAAATCATAATATTAGACAAAGATTTAAATTATGTCTTTACTTTAGTAAATAATGATATCATTTATTAAGAGAAAGAAGTTATCCAAACCTGGTCTTTTATGAAATGAAAACAGATGCAACAGGAATCAAACCTTCCAAAAAGTTCAACTGTATTTTCCCCAAAAGTCTTGGGGATCATCAGGATGTTTTCCATGGTTTTTGCCATGGACCTCTCCCATGCCATCTTTGCCCATCTCTTTCTTATTATTAAATCTTGAACTCTGACCTTAACGGAGACCTGCAGCTGCTAGATGTTGTTCCGGGTTCTTTTGTGACTCCTGGATGAGTCAGTGATGTGCTCTAGAACTAATTTTAGTAGATCGGCCACTCCTGAGAACATTCACCACTATTCAAACTTTCTTCCATTTCTGAATGTCTCACATCATACCACTTTTTCAAATAGGGCAAGGTAGATTTAAAAAGTAAAAAAAAAAACCCCATCTATTTTGTATTTTTACAGGTTATCTTTGTCTAATGCTAAAATTTGTTGGAAACATTGAAGTGTGACAAATATGCAAAACAAAAAAAGAATAGCACTGTACGTCTGTTGTGCATGATTCTAGTTTTTAGTCAGTTTATTACAGTCCATAGTGACTACCTCAGGGGGCAAACATCACAGTCAGGGAATAGCTTTTTATCTTTTTAGATAAATAAAATAATACTGTTTAAAAATAATCAGTGTGTTGCTGTTACTTTACTGTCAGTCCCGAACAATGCAATGACTACTATACTTACAAAATATGAATGCATTTTCATTAATAAATGTACTAATAACATGAGTGTACACATTTCAGGATAGGAGGTATCTTTCAGGACCAACCATGTAGTGCCTCTTGTACATAATTATTTATTAAACCTGCAATATATGTTTGTGCTATTATTAATAAAATTACTGCTTTTAAACTGCAATATCCACCACTAGGAGCAGCTCCACTGCCTGTAGGACATGTCAAGATTGAAGCAAGCTCTGCAGTGCCGAGGACCAATGCATCCCAGGATTCCCTGATGAGAGAGTGGGCTCTTACACTCTCTCATCTGGCCAGCTCCTCGGAAGAAACCATTTTTCTGTCTCCCCTGTGAGTTACGGCTCTCTTCTGCAACTCACTGCTCTAATTGCTCATTTTGATGAATAAAGATGACCTTCACATGAATTAATTTTCCTCTACAACAGTCTGAATGGGACAGATACGCCTCTTTCTGTCAACCTGAGTTCATCTCTGGTCGACGGCGGTCCAGTCAATGTGTCTGTGTGCGTGTTCAGCTCTCTGTGCCAGTACTACAATGTGAAGGAGAGGCGTTGGAGCCGGGAAGGTCTTCAACCACTGGAGGGCAGCACACTCCACACAGCGCTATGTCTCACCCAGCACCTCACCATGTTTGGGGCCAGTTTGTTTGTTCATCCAGGGGCTGTTGTTTTGCTACCACCTGTACGTGAGAACACAGAGGATTACAGCAGATGTAGATATTAAAATAAATGCATGATTTTTGCTCTTTTCCTTCTCCCCCTATTCAAATCTGCAGTCAGGAGAACCTGTGAGGAACATGGTGGTAGGGATTATCTGTGCTGCCCTGGTTTTGATTCACCTGCTGGTGGGGCTCATTGCCCACAAACTGGACCACTTAGACAGCCTGAGACTGAGTCAGGTACCACTGTGTGGGCGAACCGGGCTGTACCACTACAGAGTGCTGGTAAAGACTGGCTGGAGGCCCGGTGCAGGTCAGCCAAAGAGAAGACATTAAAGAGACAGAAAATGAAAAGCCAAACATTACATGTAATGGCTGAATTATCCTGTTTGAATGCTTTAAAATTAAATGGAAAGTGATCGTTTCTGTGGTGCTACCCTTCAGGGACTACGGCACATGTTGGCATTAGTTTGTATGGTCTGAAAAAGAGCGGCTCGCACCATCTGCAGAGGGATGGAGCTTTCCAGCGTGGCAGCCTGGACCAGTTTCATGTGGAGACAGATGACAACATGGGCGAAGTCTGGAAAATTCGCATCTGGCATGATAACACAGGTACATTATGTGGTCACAATTACTGGACCAGGCCTCTTCAGTTATTTCCAGTTCTGTTCCCTCAGGTGTACAAAATCAAGCACCAGGCAATCTAGTCTACCTTTAATGATTTTCAAAATAGCAAACAAATCAAATGTAAGAATGATATTTCTTTTGTTTTATGTTTTATTTTGTTGTGTTTTACACACAGTCCCTTTGAACACGTGATCACATTTTCCTTTAACACCCCTCTGTTAGCATTTGGGAACTCAGGAGGGAAGTTGCTTAACAGTTTACGGCCTCTTTTCTCCTGTTTTTAGTCATAATGTCCAAGTTTTTTACTGGGTGACAGGTGTGAGTTACAGGTGTGAAAGCTGAGCACCCAACTCTTGCTCCAGAACTATACATTCTCAGCATGGTTTGGCATTGCCTTTAATTTCCGGATGACAACATATGGTGCCCCAAAACGGTATATATATTATTCATGAATAATGGTGCCTTCACAAAGATGTTAGAGTTACTCATTAATGCCATGTACACCAATGCACCCTCATGCCACCACAGATGCTGAGTTTTTAATTGCGCACTCATAAAGAAATAAATAAGAAATTGTCCCCTTCTTTAATAGTCAGTGTACACGATTAGCAAAAGGAAAATAAATATTTTATTGGACAGTTTTCCATCTGAGCTTGGGAGCAAAAAAAAATCCCTTTTTAATTGGAAGAACTTTATAATACAGCCTACAAATTTAAATTCTATTGTAATTTTCATCAAATTGAGCCTTAAATTTGAGCTACAACTCTGCAGTCGTGGGCTGGTTAGTTCACTTTATAATATTGCTCACACAGCTTAATTTATTGTGTAATTATGGTTTAGGATGCAGCACTTAGTCCACTCAGCATTACAACCTGCGTCCTTAAAATTATTGTGTGGTTAAAATGTAAGGCAAGAGAAAAAAGGAACTACTAACATATTTATTTACTGTATGATTTGTGTCTGCTTTATTAAAATATTCAAAGGTTTCCTTTACAAATGCTTACAGTACTTTATTTCTTCTTACCAGTAAGACCTCAAATTGTTACTCCCTCATTCTTGTATACTTCCTGGTAAATATTTTAAGCTAATTAAAATGACAACTTAATTTTGGATAAATTGTATCAGAAATACACAGTAAACTTTGGGGAAATTACACCCTATGTTATGTTTTATTAAGTGCTACCTTTTCTTTGCATGGTAGAGTCCATACTTGCCTCTGTGGACAGACACAAAACACCATGTTCAATAAAGTGTTCCTGTATTTAAAGTGTAAGTATAGGGATTAACTAGAAACAGTTTTTCTAGTGAATGAAATGTGTGATTAATTAGTAACAGTAAGTGTTTAAGACATGTCTGCATGTGTGTGTGTGTGTGTGTGTGTGTGTGTGTGTGTGTGTGTGTGTGTGTGTGTGTGTGTGTGTGTGTGTGTGTGTGTGTGCGTGTTCACATGCATGTAAATACAGGTTTGGACCCATCATGGTATGTGCAACATGTGGTGGTGTGGGACCCTCAGACAGACCACATGTTCTTCTTCCTGCTAGATGATTGGCTCTCTGTTGACAATGAGACGAACAGCACAGTGGAGAAGGAAGTACTTGCCTCTTGTAAGGTTGCAGATGTTACTCTGAACTCAACTGTTTAAATGGAAAAGCACTAAGGCCATTTCTTAAGCAGATCTATCAAAGTTCCACTTTGTGTGCTTTCTCTTCCTGTAAACTGAAATATTTTTCTTTCATTGTCTTTGAACCGTTCCATTTGTCCCAAAAGGTCCAGAGGAGCTCACTCTATTTAAAAGGGTGTTCACCTCCCAGCTGATATTTGGCATGGTCGACCGCCACCTGTGGCTATCCCTGTTGGAACGCCCCCCTCACAGCTGTTTCACGAGGGGACAGAGAGTTACTTGCGGTGCCCTTATGCTGCATCTCTACCTGGCACTGGGGGCTCTGTGGTATGGAGCTGTTGGCACTGTGGGGCACAGGTGAAGTGACTGAGAGTACTCAATACTCGAAGATCTAATAATTCCAGATATAAGCCAGTAGATTATTGATCAAATCGATATGTGTTCTTTATACTCAAGTGGACCCATTTCAGCCCATCTGCTCGCCAACGTGGAGACGGTTGCTGTGGGGATGACTGTTGCTGTGCTGGTGTTTCCTCTCCAGTGTTTCCTCTGCTTCCTGTTTAGAAAAGCTCACAGTCGGGTAATTAAAAACAGTATCAACTTTTTATTTTTATTTTTTTTAACTAGTGAACCTATTTAAAGTAACTTGAAGATCGTGGGGGCGATCGTGGCTCAAGAGTTGGGAGTTTGCCTTGTAATTGGAAGGTTGCCGGTTCGAGCCCCGGCTTGGACAGTCTTGGTCGTTGTGTCCTTGGGCAAGACACTTCACCCGTTGCCTACTGGTGGTGGTCAGAGGGCCCGGTGGCACCAGTGTCCGGCAGCCTCGCCTCTGTCAGTGCGCCCCAGGGTGGCTGTGGCTACAATGTAGCTTACCATCACCTGTGTGTGTGTGTGTGTGTGTGTGTGTGTGTGTGAGAGAGACTGGATATGTAACGCGCTTTGGGGTCCTTAGGGACTAGTAAAGCGCTATATAAATACAGGCCATGCATTAATTTCAAAACATTAGACAGAATACTTGTGCCATCAGAGAGTTGCTGATTAGAGGTTGTGTCAGCTGTGCGTCCATGCTTTGTTTGTTAAACACTCTCACGCACGTAGCAAAATCAGTATGGCCCGGATCTGGCCCACACAATGTGCTTACACATGGCCCACATACCGCAAAGAACAATGGCCCTTTGGTGGCCCAGATCTGGTTTGCCAGATATGGCCCACACATGGGCCAGCACAAGGCCAGTTGTAGACACACTGCTGGCCCTGTGCTGGCCTATAACAGTTTCAGCTCTGGCCCCAGATGTCAGCCTAATGTGTACCTTAATCAAGCCATGTAATACCAACATGTGCTGGAACATGATAGTGCAAAAGTAACATGACAAAACTCTGTTCAGACAGTGAATGGACTGATTCTTATATAGTGCTTTTCTACTCTCCCAGATTACTCAAAGTGCTCTATACAACATCCCACATTCACACACTTTCTCTAAGCTGAGTTCTTACTAACTACATTCATACACATTCACACTTATAACATGCAGACAGGGATCGAACCACTAACCTTCCGATCAATAGGTGGCCTGCTCTACCACCTGAGCTACAGTCACCCACTGGCAAAGATGAGTAAACCCTCACTAGATTTTGGATAAAGTGTAAACTCACAAACCTGTCAAACCTGCATTTGAAACGTTGGCTACCATACCAGTATAGTATTGCAACATGGCATTTGGGTCTTCTAACTAAAATAAGAAAATAGGAACATAAATAGTGCCATCATTGCCAGACCTGGTCCACATCTGGTTGACATACATCCTGCCATGACACCAGTCAGTCAGAAGTGCCAGCTTGATACCGGATCCCAGCCAGAGCTGTTTTCTATGGACCTGGGCCACATGAACCAAACCATAATCGTGCCAGATATGGCATGCCATCACATAGACAGTGCCATCTATGCCAGGCCTGGCCCATATCTGGATGACATACGTCTTATCATGCCAGAAGTCCGCCAGCAGTGCCGGCTTGATACCAGATCCGGGCCAGACCTGCTTGCTATCTGGGCACTTGTGTGAGAGTACACTCAGAAATGTTAACGCTGCAGGTGTATGTTTACATGTGACTCAGGTAACTGTGGACATGTCAGTCCCTCCCTCTCCTGTTTGTCACTCTGTGGAGATGGACGTATTCCTTGGCCAATCGGAGTTCTCCTGCCCTACTTTTCTGTCTTTGCCAGATTCCTCTGGCCGAGTCACTGACAGTCCTTCATCCGTAAGGACATGCACATACACAGTATACTTGTTATTTTACTCCTGTCTTTTTCTTAGAATAACTCCAGTTGTTATTCTATCTTTCTCCAGTTGCCGGAGAGTAAGGCCTTAGACTCCAGCATCCTGGACTTCTGGGCTGCCTCTGGTTTGGTGCCCAAGAAGTACGAAGCACATCAAGAAGATGGCATCGTAGCATGGCCATCATGTGACAGCCTACTCAGTCTACCAGTGGGTTCAAGCCCCTCCAAGCCAACCTTAGCCCCTGACCCCTGCAAGGCTTCATCTGCTCGTCAGCTAAAGCGGAAAAAGGCCTTGATGCAGCTTCACTTGACGCCGCACAAATCCCCAGATATGAACTCCAATCAAGTCCAAGTTCACAGCCACAATCTGACAACACTTCTTACTCTTTCCGGTAAGAAACTGTTAAAGCGTAATTAATTTCTGCTATTGACGTGAATGGTCTCCAGCACTTTGCTTCTTGCTGTTTCTTGCCGACTTTCTTTAAATTAAAATGATTCCAAATCTGTTCTGGGAACACCAAGTTTTCTGAATAACATCTGATTCTGTATTCTTGTGTTTGGTACCAGAGGAGGATTTACTCATGTCTATTGAAGCAGCAGACGACACAGCAGATGCTAAAAACAGCAACTCAGACAGTGGGCGGGATTCTCCGAGAACAACATCCTCAGTCTCAACCATGTAAGGAAAATAAAGATTTATTTTTATGATGTTCTTTATTGACAGGTAACATTCTGTATCACTTCAACTTTTTTTTTTTTTAGGCGGAGCACCTCCTGCAGCAGCTGGTCAGAGCACAGTGAGGATAACTCCCAGTATGGCACTGGACTCTATGAGTGTCCATCCGTAGACTCGATGGCAAGCACCTTCCTGCCAAGCACTTCTCCTGACTCCACATGTTCCTTCTACACGACACGCATAGGTACCATAAAAGGTTTTTCTTGTTAATTGTACCCACAAATGTATTGTCAAATGTACTCCAGTACTCCTTCAATGAGTGGATACTGTTTCAATAAAGTGTTTTGGGATGGCTTAAGAATGGGAAACAGATCTGTGTGGGCACCTAATTCCTAATGCAACAGCCCAGTAATGGAGCAGGTCCATAGGGCAGATCCATATCTGCAATCAGTCGCCCATACTACATATACAAATACAATTCACAATTATCATTTTAGCTAACTATATATAAGTTTAAGGCCTTCTCTATTACAAAGCACTGTACTGGGGAGAAGCTGAATATAAGAAACTGAGGTAGTCATCACTATTTCCATGAGTCCCTTTACAGTTAACCCTGGTTTGGAATCTTTTTGTTAGACTATGAGACAAAAAACATCCTATCTAGAATTTTTTATTCACATTTGGAGATTTTATTTGAACAGGTGTTGCTCGGAGTCAGCCAGGCAGGCTACTTCCTCGCTGGGCGCTGCGTGTCATTTATCCTCTGCTCGCTTTGCTGCTTGGAGCGTGTCTGGCTGTGATGGGACTCTATGGAAGCTGCTTCTCCAGGACAGTAGTACTCATGTGGCTGGTATCAGCTCTTTCTGCCTTTCTCACTTCTGCTCTGCTGCTGGAACCTCTCAAGGTGAGTCAAGCATGTGGTCCAGTTTGTTCACCTCTCAGGGTTTTGGCAGATTATAACTACTTTGACTTGCATGACTTGCATTTGTATAATGTTCAGTTGACGAGACAGTTTTTATCTTTCACGCACTCCTGCAGTCACACACTAATCTACCAATGCTGAAGCTGGATCATGTGCACTCACACAAAGTTCAGACGTTCCAACAGTCATTTCAGTCTAATCAGACTTAGGGTTGCCAACTCCCTGAAAAATAAATAAGGGACACCTCGTGGCCAGGGCCGGGCAACCCAGTTGTCTTCACCCTTCCCAGTGTGGTAGCTGTGTGAAATTATTTTTTAACCATTTGACTTGAACTTGATTTAAGCAGATGCATATTCTTTGTGATATGACCATATGGGAAACAAATGATCATTTAGCCATTTATTTTTAGCTCAAAATGACAACATTAACACAGTAAAACAGGTCTCTTTCTTAAACAGAAGCCTGTCATGCTTAACTTTTGAGAATATAAGTAAATCTTTCTTTAAAAGAACTCTGTCCTGCTTAACTTAAAATTATATAAATTAATAGAAAACAATAGAACAAAATCATTCTTGTAACAGTGCACATATAGTGCATTTAGTACAATTGGCTTCAGTTGAGGTATTATTTCAGCTTTTCTAATGCTAATCAGCTGCTCCTGTTTGTAAACCCACTTGTTCCCATGATTACGCATCATAACTCATCATCATTATTCATCTATGTATTACTTTTATGTATTAGTGATCTATTTGTTGTAATCATCTATCCTTGCAGTTGTTTATTACACAAAATAAATTATATTATCACACTTCTGGCCACATAGCGCTGATATTCACTGCACATGCCCATCTTAACCTTAACCAGAGGGTTTAAAAAAAACAAACCAGTGTTTACATACCATATCTGCTTCTGCCGTGGCCTGGCGGACAAAAAATTGGTTAAGGGTTCCCCGAGCTTTCACGCCCCTCGTGTTCTTCATGTGCCCACCATTAGAAGCATGCCTATGGAAAAAGTGCGCCGGCACACAGTGCAGTGCGCTTTATAGGTGTTATCGTGCACTTTTCCAGCCAGGTGTTTTCCTTTTCCCATTCCTCCCAGTACTTTTGCAGCCTTTTTTTTTCTTTCTCTGAGCGAACAAACATTGCTGCTCTAATGCTGGGCTCACACTGTGCGATTTTTGGCCCATTTTGAGGCGATTTTTGAGTCGTGCAACCGATTTGGTGATCGGCCTGATTTTGGCCTTCATCGTGGGTTGTGTAGTATACGTGGGGTAACGAGAAGCGATTAACACCTCACGACCAGCTCCCGATATCAATCGCTCGTGAGGGTGTCACCGCAGCCGCTCACACTGCTCACACGTAAACGTCGGTGAAAAAGATGGAGCAGCACGGCTGTGCAGCGTGTGATCTGGACACAAGCGATGGAGGCACCACTTGTAGAACTTTGGAAAGCTCATCCGAGCCTTTTCGATGTGGCATCACAAAATTATCACGACCACAACAATCGTGAAAATAGTTGGATTTACACTGTTGCTCAATCACAGCTGCCTGATCAATGTTTTTCATTAGCAATTTAGCAAAGTTGATGGTGGTGTGTCTGTGTGAGTGAAAGACAGAGAGGGAGAGCGAGCGACAGATTTTCTGTTATAACCTTCATGTTATGGAGGCACAGTGTGAGCACTCAGGTCTCATCAGAGCATCGGGCGGTATAGTGTGAGACCTGCATCGTGACCTACAAACTTCTAACCCCTGTGAGTCAATCGTGCAGTTTGAAAATCGCACAGTGTCTGCCCAGCTTTAGGTGTACTGTCGTCCGAGACTTGCACCGCAGTGTCGGCGTTTGTTTCCCTGTTGGCCATGCTTCTTGTTGTGGTCATCTGTTGTCTTCCGGTATTTTCTCCGTAAGCGACCTTTCCTCGACCAATGAGATGAGCGGTAATCTGACTTGTCATACTCGAATTGTCATAAGTGTGCTGTCAGCTCATCGGTCACAAAGCAGGAGAGGGGCTGGGAATTATGTTTTCAAACAAAGCGTTAATTCCATTAAAAGTTATAGACTACTTTTGATTCTCACTGTATTACGGGACAAAGTGCGTCCCTTATTAGCTCAATACGGGACGTGTACTTTTGTTTCTAAATACGGGACGATTCCGTTTTTTAAGGGACGGTTGGCAACCCTAATCAGACTTGTCCTTTGATTATCTCTTTGATTATGAATAAAGGCGATGTACTGTTAGCAAACTGGAAAGAGCTGATTAACACTCATTGTTAACACATAAGGGTGGATATTCAGACTTTCTACCCTCTCTCAGATGTCCTGACAGGAAGTTGGGGCAAGGACTTCAATCTCTCTCCATCCAACCTCTCTTGACACCTGTTTTTCAGGTGTGCGTGCTGGCCTTGATCTACACAGTCCTGTGGAGACCTGTGGATCCAGAGGTGGAGGAGCAGCTGGCTCAGGAGGCCACTGTGGTGAGGCCGTTTGGAGAGCAGAGCGGGAAGGTCCGACCGCCATGCGGCTACGGCCTGCTGCAGGCGAAAGAGGAGGCTCGCAAAGTCCAAGCACTGCAGTCAATTATGAGGGTGAGGAGAAAATATTTAAGATTTATTTCTGTCTGGGAATTTTTCTTCCCAGACGTCACACTTTTTTTCTTTTTTTTGCAGCAGTGTGTGTGGCAGCTGTTATTTCTGTTGCTGGTGCTGATGGTGAACTACCAGGATGCAACTGAGCAGGGACAGGCCAGGCTTCTGCACGCCACCATCAAACAACGTCTTCACGCGTCACCCTTGGGGTTTCCCAACCTCACCTCACTCAAAGAGTAAGGGTGACACCAAACGCCACACAAACACAGCACACTGTCGCCACACAGTGTAAAATGTGGGGACAAATCTCGAGTTCTTTAAATTCAAAAGGTCAGAAAACATTTAGATGTTTAATGATTGCTGAGCTAATCGACAGAGGGGCAGATTTACTTAAGAGGGCAAAATAGCATGTGAGGGCAATCCCCAAATAGCGCTAATAAATGTGGTCAGTTTTACAGGTGAAATACAAAATTGGTGCTGTTTTTCTAAACAGTTCATTTGAATAACAAGCGAAACAAAAGACGTTTCTTTTTCAGCGTCAATTATTGGCACAATCAGCAGTAAATTGTGCATTTCACACATTAGAAAATCTGTTTGCACGCTTGATTTAAATTTCCTGTTATTTGTGGCTTAAGAAATCTCTGTGTTTCCACCATTTATATGCACTTTTGTAACTGCACTTTTTTATGCAAGTTTGCACTAGAGTAACGTGTTTGCAATTCTGGTCCCAACTCGCTGAAAGAACTGTGTCAGATTTATGCTGTTTATATCAGACATGATAAGAGCTGATTGTTGTGAACTTTGACCTTCTGGGTCCCCCCAAATAAGTAATTACATTTTTTCTTGGTATCTATACATGACATAGCAAACAACAAGTATGTGCATTTGTGTTTTCTTTAGCTATCCTAACCGTGGAGCAGCTTTTTCATTTTTCAGTGGAAACAGAACAACGTCGTTTCAACAGTGATTGCTGGGGAAATCACTCGTAATGAAATTAAATGATTTTGGTTTTTTATGTGTGTAAATTGTCGCCAAATCTGAATTTTTTTTAATGCAATTATTTTTTTTCAATAGTGACATATTTTAAAAAAGACAAGATTTTAAATGGCATAGTATTACTATAAAAAAAAACAACCAAAATTAAGCACTTAATTCCAAGTCCTTGTTACAACCATTTAAAAAAATAACAATTGGAGTACAATGAACGATTTTCCTGAATATGTTTTATTTGTAAAAGAAATTAAATTTATGATCAAAAACTGTTTTAAAATAGTTTTGTTTATTGTTTTATATACAGAATACACAAATTAAAAGTATTAGGTATTAAAATGGTTTTAAAAAGGCCAATCATAAAAGTCTGCATTGTGCAGCTGTTTTTACTTATTTTAAGTACATTTAAAAAGAACAAAGGAAAAAAAGGATCATATACAAAATAATATTTAACAGTTCATTTAATTTTTTTTTAAAATTCCAGGTTTTTTCCAGTTATCTAAAATGATTTTTCAAGTCTTCCTTTAGTTTTAGTCACAATTTTGATGTACGTGCAATAATAATAATAATGGATTGGATTTATATAGCGCTTTTCAAGGCACCCAAAGCGCTTTACAATGCCACTATTCATTCACTCTCACATTCACACACTGGTGGAGGCAAGCTACGGTTGTAGCCACAGCTGCCCTGGGGCAGACTGACAGAAGCGAGGCTGCCATATCGCGCCATCGGCCCCTCTGGCCAACACCAGTAGGCAAGTAGGGCAAAGTGTCTTGCCCAAGGACACAACGACCAGGACAGAGAGCCCCGGGATCGAACCGGCGACCTTCCGGTTACAGATACGCTTCCCAACCCCCTGAGCCACGGTCGCCCGTTGCACAATGACAATAAAGGGCTTTTCTATTCTATTCTATTAGTGTCACGGCTGCGCTGGCAGCCCGTGGGGATGAGAGAAAGGAGGACCCAAATGCAGGACTCTGGTGATGATGACAGAGCGTTTTTATTTACAGTGCAGAAAATAAAGACAACCAATAAATCCCTGTGTGTTCCCGACTCCCGTTCCGTGTCTCCCTTTCGTGTCTCTGCTCCCTGTGTACCATCCACCGGCTGCTTCCTCATTCCCGCAAATCCTCCTGGTAAACGCACACAAAGGCAGCCTTCAGAAAACTCTAGAATCGCGGCAGACTAGCACTTACTGGCTTGCTGGGAAACTAACAGCTAGTCACGCATAACAATCCTGCGTTGTGGAGCTCTCAGCCACACTGCTATGTAGCTCCCCGACGACGTTAGGTCAGCTCCAGGTGTGTGTGATGATCCAGTTGGCAGGGCCACACCCACCATGCCTAAAGATGCCCGACACAGCCGCACCCTTACACATGCACACCTACATACGCCTATATATAGAAACAAAGGACAGCAGCACAATACAAGGACACCGTACCCAATATATTATGTAAGTCCATAATTGCTCACCTTAAATTTACTGCCTGGTAATTTTGCTGGGGACTACTTTCATTTATGTGTCAATACACGTTTGGTGGACTGCATGAAACAGTGTTTGTGTTGCCTCCGGAGTGCAACTGTTCAGCTTATTCTACTCTTTCTTCTTGCAGCTGGTTTGACACAGAGCTGTGGATCAATCACACCTTGGTGCCACATCTCCACCAAAACCCCTCACTGCGACTCGTGGGCTTAACGCAGCTGCAGTACACACATGCGCTCGGTAGCCAGGCGGTTCACCTTCAGTCAAACAACAGTGGAACGATACCCGAGCTCCTCACTGCCCTTCACACGGCAGGAAGAAGCAGGAAACAGTAAGTGGAATTGTCAGAGCAACATGAGTGCTTCTCTCAGACATGCTGAGTGTGTTCATCAATACTGTTGAATTGACTCTTTTGCAAATAATGAGGCGTGTGAGCCCATTAGAAGTTGCCAAAAAGCAAAACAATGGAACGTTGTTTTTCTTCTGAAATCAAATGGAGCATTAACACGCAAACGACCAAAAACTGTGGTGCACATTTTGTCTGTGGTGTCCAATCATCTTCTAATGTCGTTATTTATCTGTTTGTTTATGGCCCACAGATTCTTGCATAACATTTACCCTCCATCGTAATGATGAACTCAAAGCTTTTATTTACGCATGGGTCACGCTTATCGAATTGCATTCATTTACATATTCAGTCGACAAAAAAAGGACAAAAATAAAAAGGTGAGTTTTTATTTGATGATTTCTTTTCCTTCGCTCCAGGTTTGAAGCTCTTTCTATAGAGTTCACTCAGTACCACAGAGAGTCTGCTTTATTTCTGTGCGTGTACGTAAAACTTGAGCAGACTCGGACACAAGCCATCACATCCTGTCTCTCTATCCATCCACTCCTCATCCCTTTATCCGTGTCAGGACTGGACCTGCAGACGGCACTTCCGGTAACAAATCCTGCAGTCTTTCAAATGAAAATCTTTCACCATAATCTGGTATTTAGAGCTTAATAGTTAATAGAAAGTACTTCTTCACCCAATCCAATGACTTTATACCGCAGATTCTTCTGCTCATCTCTGCTCTCCTGACTGTACTTGGGGAGCTGTGGTCTGTGGCCACTGAGCGCACCCAGTATCTGCATCAATGCCATCACTGGTTCCAGCTGCTCCTTGCCTTCTTGTTGCTGACAACAGCTATCCTGCAGCTCCGCTTCCTGTCTTGTGCGTCGTCATGTGTTTCCCAGGTAAAGAATAACATTTTAAAAATCCTCCAAGCAAAACAAAATTAGTATTCAACAACCTTTATGTGCTATTTAGCTGCGGTCCCAACCAGACAACTTCATCAACTTCCACAGTGCTGCCCTTCTGTCACAAAGGTCCTCTCAGTGTGCAGCCACCCTGCTCACTCTGCTTGTTTTAAAGGTGAAGTATTGTCTAACACATGTCCACAGATATTTCACTTTGATTTAAAAAGAAAAACAAAAAAACCCAACTCATTCCCATTTCCAGCTGCTGGGAACCTTACGGTTTGTGCAGAGGTGGGCTGCGATAGGCAGAGTGTTGCACAGAGCCTGGAGGGAGCTGCTGGCTCTGGCTGTCCTACTACTGCTGCTGATGCTGCTCTGCACTCACCTTGGGAATGTGGTATGAGCAGAAAAACATCAGCTTAAGCAAAGATATTTAAAAAGGCGAGATGAAAGATATTTGATATGGTTTGTTTCAGCTTTTTTCACAATCAGTAGAAGGTTTCCTGTCAGTACAAGACACCAGTGTCTCAGTCTTGTCCTTTCTTCATGGTCGGATCGTCCTGCAAAAAATCTGCCAGGTCCACCCCATCCTGGGCCCTCTCTATGGGCTGCTTCTCATGGGAGGAGGTGTTTGGGTTTTGGCTAGACTCTGTGGAGCTGTTCTTATCCATACTTACAGGTACACAACATTACCTTTCTTTAGATGCTATGTTTGCTTTAACCAAAGTTAGGTTTTGTTCTTTTTTCAAAGACAACAGAGTTTTGTAGACTGTCGAAGTTGTTAGCCCTTGAGAAACTGTGTTTTAAAGACAGAAATAGCCCTTTAAGCCCTTATAGGCCTTAAACAAGTTTATAATCTTGCCATACTGACATCTGATGTTTGGCAATTTGTAGCTGTGAAAGTCTTCTAGGTGTCTGGTTACCTAGAAATTCCATCTTAAGATAGAAAGATAATGTCACGGTTCTGGGTCCTTTTGACCCAGCATTTTGAGTTTTGTGTTCTAGTAATATTTTGTATTACGGGTTATGTTCAGCTCATTTGATTGTAATTGTTAGATTATAATATTATTTTATGCCATGTTATACCCCTAATTAAAGATTGTGAATTATTATGTAGTTTTAGTTTGCATTATTCTCCTGAATTAGAAGAAGCTGATAACTATTGCATTAGTTAAACTGATTTGCATTACGTTAGACTGCTGATTTATTGTGGATGAATGATATTGTTTATGATGCATTATACTGCTGAGTTATAAGAAATACTGTTTGCAGAAAGTCATCGCCTTATTTGTCTGATTAGAAGAGAACAGAGTATACTGGAGAGGTTTTCTGCCCAATCTCAGCAGGAGCAGATAAACAGGGAGCCAAGGTCGTAGCTTAGGCGCTGTGTGAGAGAAAGCATGTGAATGTTTAGGCTTTTTATGATAAGGTGGAGACACCAGAGGCTATAAGAGTTTGAGCAATGCTCCACCATTTTGAGATCTGAGGCTGTCTGCATCAGTGTCCATCTCCCACGCGTGTGTTCATTAAAATCATCGTTTGACTTAACCCGGCCGGACCAGTGTTGTTATTGTGGTTTTTTTCTCTTGTCTCCATCCCCAATATTTTGAACCTTAACATAATGTAAATGGGAAAAAAAAAAAAGGAAGATGATCTGTAAATCTTTTAAACATCCCAAAGTCAGCAATACCCATGAGATCAGAGATGCAGGCTTTTGAGTGCTGATAGCAAGCCAAACTTTCTTTTTCGATTACGTTATAGATGTCCTGATATCTTTGTTTGAAAATTCTTGGCAGACCTCATAATTCATGGCTTTGTATATGATGTTATGTTATCTTGGCCTAAACTCAGCAAAAGCGCTACCAAACCGTGATGGTACCAACCCCGTGTTTCACAAATGGATAAAGTTCTTTGGCGATGGCAAAAATAAAACCTCTTTCATTGCAAAGAAGTTGCACTTTGTAACCCTGCACAGTATTACACACCTTACTGTTGAAGTGATCTTTGAATTTCTATTACTTTTGTGATAATAGAGTAATTTTTTCAGTAAGAATTTCTGTATTTCCACAAAAATATAAGTGGTTGACAAAATGTTGAGTGCCACATTGTATCATAGGAAGTTTTGTTAAATGGCATGTTGTTTTGAATGTTTTGCTGAAATTTACTGAAGATAGAGCCACAGAGGGATCTTAAGTTTTAATAAACCATCTTCTTTCGTCTTCTAAAGGGCAGAGCAGGCTGAGTTGTTTCATCCAACCATTAAACCTCAGGACTATCAAATGGTGGAGTTCTTCATCAAAAGGCTCAAGCTATGGATGGGACTCACTAAGGCTAAACAGGTGAATAGACTGCTAAATGTGAAGCATTCCATCAGGAAGGCTGAGTAACTAAAAATTGTAGCTGTTGTTACTGATTCTGCACATTTGTTCCCCTTTCTAGTTCAGACACAGGGTGAAGTTCAAAGGCATGGGCATCCCTCCTTCCAGGTTTTCACAGGAATCTTGTCTCTCCACCTTGTCTTCAACCGTTTCTTATTCCCGCTCCCCTTCTTCGCCCTCCGCATTCTCGTCCCCACGTCCTCTATCCTCGGCTCTCTCCAATGGGTCTAAGGACTCGTCAGCGTCTGAGCTTGGTTTTGAAGTCCAGCATTACCTAGACAGTCTGCTGCCCCGTGTTACTGCTCTGTTATCTCGTTTTGATCGGGTCAACCAGATAAGTGAGGACATTTACAACCTAGAAATTAAACTGGATGAGGTTCAGACCAGGAGAAGGAAGACATGGATGAATTATGAGAAGAAAAGTGAAAGAATCTTTGGAGAGTTAGGAATACCAACAGGCGCAGATGAAGGAAGGATAACAGAAGAAGTTACTCACAGGAAGACCAGTCTCCATCATCCCAAGCTACCAGTCTCCCTGCCATCTACACTCCAGTCCTCTGTCCCTTCAGTGTACATGTTTCCCAATACATATATCTCCTATTCCGAGTTTGAGTCAGTAGCAGTTCAACCTCAGCCAGCTAGTGTTGTGCACTCTTGCGAAGTTGCCGACCCTACACCTGGAATCAGTGTATTGTATTCAAAAGCTTCTCAGTTTGAAAAGTTCCCCAGAAGAAGAGCGTGGCATTCTGGGAGCTCTCATTCAGCTGATGCTGCTCAGAGGACATTCCAATTGTTGGAAGTTTCTCCATGTGGAAACGGAGAAGAAAATTCTGCTTTTAATCCCAGACCCAAAAGTGAAGAAGGCTTAAGAAGATCTATCGGGGATGGGATTCCAGTAAAGAGGAAAGCTTGGATCTCTGAAGGACCAGAGACTGAGTGAGAAACATCACAATGGAAGAAAAATGTCTGTGTCTGGAAAACAGAATCATTTGAAAAAAATGACCAAAATGAAGACACACGTTTTTGCTGCTGTCCATTTTATGAACATTTTACTGTACTTTACAACATTCTATAACTCTAAGTGGTAAAGACACTGTGCTGTAGATATTCTGCTCTGCAGATGAATAAAGGCATGACCATTTGATTCAGACATTGCAATATGTTTGAAATCCACTCCAGGAACAAGCAAAAGTCCCTCAGATAGCAATATTAAATTATAAACCAAGAAATTGTTTGGCAAGAAGCAGGAGCAGCAGCAGGTCAGCTTATACATAAAAAAAATTCCAAATAGCAAAGAGCAGGAAACTAGAAAACATCCCTAATTAACAGAATGTTACAGTTTAATTGGACTTTATGCTCCACATCTTTGAACAGAGAAAGTGTTCCCTCATAACATTATGTGTGTACTTCTGTGTGTTTGCTTTAAGTGTTAACATAGCCTAGGACTATTTTACATACACATGTTATATTGTTACCTAACCGAAGGAATAGAGATAATTTAAGGAACAACACATTCTGACATGTAAGTGCTGGAGTGACAAACCCAGTCAGTGGAACCAATGCTGGATAAATGGGGATAGTTCCATTAGGAAGAGCATCTGGCATAAAATCTTAGTCAAAACAAACTTTCAAATTCTGGTTCATAAAGAATAAAATTTCCATACCAGATTAATAGGGGCCAGGTTAACAATGACCGCCTCCGGTACTGTTGGCCAAGAGTGTGCTGGTGGAAACTGTGCTACTGCTGGCAGAAGACAAAGGAAGAAGAAAGGGGGGCATGTTAGGAGGGAGCCAGAGAGAAGGAAAGGCAGGAGTTTTTATGTAAGAGTAGGGACTTTAAGTCTAAAAGAGAGAGAGAGCTGACTTCTACCATGGTGTAGATATGAACAGAAATGGAGGATGGGTGATCTTAAAAGAAGATTATGTGAATAGTGAGTATTAGGCATTTAACATCATTTATATTCTGCTAAAGTTTCGTTGTTAATATAAATGCAAATATAATACAAATAAGCCTACAGTTTAACAACCCCTTTATAAAAAACTTACATATAACAGAATAACTTATTGTTAACCTCACTGACCTATTACAGTGTTCATAGAGCTCCACTGTATCTCTCCTCCAATCTGCATATCGTACAATAAACCTGTAGCCTAAGACAAATGAACAACACCGAGTAACACAACTAAAGTTATGAAACAGCAACTACTTTGTCCCAGCACATAAGCAACAGTCACCTGTGTGTGTGAGGAATAAAAGAGGAACTGTCTTATTCTTTTACAAATGAAGTCATTAGTTATAAATCACAGCCTTACTTATTTGTGTACAGGATACTCTCTCAAGTCATCTGGTTTGACCAGTTTTCTAGCCCACGGTGAACAATGTTTGTTGACTTATGACTCAGCTAAATTTGTGCTAATTATATATCTTGTGTTTTAGCATTCATAGTTTCCCTATTGACAAAGGTTTTTTACTCAATTTGAAGATTTAATAATGGGCCCTTTGACCCTGTTCACAGTCAGGTCTGCTGTTCTAGTTTTCATTTTGTCCCACCTTCACATTTGTTACAGTAGTCTTCATCTTTTGATTAAACTGTCCTATTGGTGAACCCAGTGCATGCCATGCTATGAGGCTATCTGAAAGACTTGTTTATGCTTGGTTAAGAAGTTAGATGAAAATTAGTGAGATGCAGTATGGCTTCATGCCAAGAAAGAGTACTACAGTGCAAACATGATGTTTTCTATGAGAGCAAACATCATATGCTTTATCTGCTTTATCTACCAATAAAAAAAGATGGCACACACCAATTTGTTAGACTGCAAAAAAACCCCTCTAATTTTCTGCTTCTAACTTCAGATAAAACTGAGATAAAACCTATTGTAATTTGACATAAAAACAGGTTATCAAGCCAGATAGTTACTCTGGAAGACATTATCTTGGCCTCCAGTCACACTGTGAGGAATCTCACAGCCATTTCAATCAGGCTCGTTTCCTCGGTGAATATTAAACATCCATCCATTCGCTTCCGCTTATCCTTTTCAGGGTCGCGGGAGCCTATCCCAGCTGTCATAGGGCGAAAGGCGGGGTACACCCTGGACAGGTCGCCACTCGGTCGCAGGGCTAACACATAGGGACAGACAACCATTCACACTCACATTCACACCTAGTGGCAATTTGGATTATCCAATTAACCTATCCCCACAAGCTGCATGTCTTTGGACGGTGGGAGGAAGCCGGAGTACCCGGAGAGAACCCACGCAAACACGGGGAGAACATGCAAACTCCACACAGAAAGACCCCGGCCTGATGGTGGAATTGAACTCAGGACCTTCTTGCTGTGCGGCAACAGGGCTAACCACCGTGCCGCCCTGGGAATATTAAACAAACGCGTTTAAATGCTTTCTTGCATTTGTGTAGTATCGCTAAGGTTAGAAACACCCTGTCTCAAAGTAAGGCTAAAAAACTAGTTTGTGCATTCATTACTGTGGAATGCTGTCCAAGCATGTGGGATATTCACTCTTCCATGTTTCTTTCCTAATTAAATGTGTATTTTTTAACTTCTCATGTTCCTTAAAGCTGGAGTTCTTCTGCTACATCTCCCTCCTAGTCTCAGTACCATGACTGCCTCACTGGCTTCAGTGTTGGAGGTCACAGCCTGGAGAACCTGATGATGTCATCAGACAATATTATTCCATCTTTAAAAGAGACCAGACTGTAGTGGGTTTTACCAAAGCTATATAATTACTCTGAAATCACCCTGTCCTTCAAGAACCTGTACATGTTTGTGTTACCATTAATCTGTAGCCTACAACACAATGAACAGCACAGAACAACACAGCTGAAGCTGTGACGCAGCAAATACTTTGGTCACATGTGTCAATGGGGAAACTATAAATGCTAAAAAAAAGACATTTACAAAGCATAATTTCAGCTGAGTCATAAAATCAACAAACTTTGTTCACCGTATACGTTAGACTCGTCAAACCTGATGGCTTAAGAGTATAACAGAGAACAATATTTGTGTACTGTCAGGATTAAGGATGTGACTCCACTTAATCATTAAAATATGTACAAATAGCAATGTGCCAAAAAATACATTTGTTTGGAAATGTTTCTATGTACAGCACCACTGAAGCCTACAACAGAATGATCAACATTGAGCAACACAACTGAAGCTATGAAACAACAATTACTTTTCCCACATGCGTCAGTGACAAAACTAGAAGTTAAAAACACGACACCTATGTAGCTGAACAGTCAACAAACATTGTTCACTGTATGCTAGACTGCTCGTGAAACCAGATGGCTTAAGAGAAGTAGAATATAGCAGATACATAGGGGTGATCCTGAAGCCAGTTTGACTTTCTAAAAACAACATCAGTTCACTCAAAAACTTGGATCCACCACCCAAGGATGCTAATACCCCAAACCACACATTCTAAAACACGGCATTTGCGTAGTACGAGTTCAGCTGAGTCATAAAGTCAGCAAACTTTGTTCCCTGTAGGCCAAACTATTCATCAAACCTGATGGCTTAAGAGAATAACAGAGAACGATCTTGATGTACTGATTACAGATGTCATTTATTATCTGTTCACTTTGTCAAGAATGAGAAAATTCCCTCTTTTACAACATCAAAGATTTGCAAGCGTAGGAATTTATCAAAGAGAACATAACTTTATACACAAACACACACACAGAAATATATATATAACATATAACAGCTCAGGTTAAGCAGTTTGGAGACAAAGTTAGAGGCAAAGCTGAGATGCAGACAAATTATAATGGATATATGGATGAGATGGGGGCAGACGGTGACCCTAAAGCGAGCGGTTGAAAGTAGAAGACATTTGTTGGGATTTTTGTTTGTATGTTCTTTTTTTTCATCTGCGTGACTTATTTTATCTCACCTGAAAGGGATTTCATGTTCCAAACCCCTTTTCACAAGACAGTTTAACCTGAGTACACTCAGCCTATGGTGGGGATATGGAAGCGTTGAGCCAGTGAAGATGAATTAGTTGTACCACTTTATACTCTTGTATTCTAGGATTGACTCTAGTATTGGCTTTCACTAAAAGCTAGGAAGGCGTTCATCTTGGATGATTTCATACTGAAAACCAAAGTCAGGCTTGCATCTGTAATTACAGTGAAAAGGGGATTACATTTACTGGTATTTATGTAGTACTTTTATACTAAATTCTAGAACTTAAAGTGCTTTCTTTACTGCAAGGCTCATTCACAAACATTCATACAAGTGATTTTTTTTCTACGCCTAAGCACGTTTAACCTAATACTCACACACTCTGACTCCAGGGGAAACACGTGAAACGATTCAGGGATCAGTTTAGTGCCCAGGGATACTTTAGCATTAAGTTAGTGATCACTGATCTGATTGGTAGATGGCCCACTCCCTACCTACTGAGCTACAGCCGCCCTGGAGGATGCACTGCTCTTACACATGTGCAGGAACAATGCTGAACAAACGTCTGCTTGCATTTATGCTTATTGTATGTATTTAAAAACTGAATTCAGCTCTTTCATCACTCTCTTTGTGTATATGGCCTTTATTTATTTGTGCATTTATTTTTACATCAGCCAAGAAAACAAACTGGGACCACCTCTGAGCATTACAAACTCACAAACACACTCCATGTCCCTCATTTGGGATGTATTAATGTGGTTATCCTAGGGAGGCTGCCGATAATAAAGTGAAAAATATTAAGTGACATTAAAGTATTTTAATGCTTTGGAGACTTACATATATAAAATCTATTAAGAGTAAAATCCAGTTTGGATAGTTTTTAATTGTTAATAAACTCTGAAGAGGGGAATTCCAGAAAAATATGAGAACCTCTGTTTTCATCCACATCGGTCTGAGAGCTAAAGATGTGGCAAAATAACGACAATAGCACTAAAAGTTAGTTTAAGGGGATCACTTTTTTACACTTGCTGCAACAGTGAGTTTTATGTTAAGAAACTGATGATATACTGTCCATTTTTATTCTCTGTCTCTTAAGCAGTAAGTGGTTCTTTGTTGTTTGGCTGGTGGCACTGAAACAGGAAAATCCAGCTGTCAGCTGTAATGTTTGGTTTGATAAAGCAGTTTGTAAATGAAGGCTATGTGGAGGAGACCCTGTGTGAGTCAGATGACAGACCAACAAGCTCAAGTCAGAGACTCTGCGTGGCGCAGTCGGCTGGTGCAATCAGCACCGCGTCAAGCGACAAAATAATCATTTTTTACCCAAGCACATCAAAACAGTTTCTACATGCACATCACATCACACCACGAACATAAACAATTTTCTTACTGAAGCACGATCAGGAATCCCATCAGTATGTCCGCAGGGAAAACAGGTCGATGTCTGTGATGGGCCAAAAAGGGGACAAGATGACTCCAAGGGCGAGATGACGCACTTTTTAGAGCCTTTTCTTTTTCTATACTGAAACAAGAAGGCGGTAAACATGTTCTGAAACTTGAAGTGCTTATTTCTTAGAACCAGCAACATCTACGTCAGCTTTTTGGAGCAGGTCTCCATGGTGTGAATTAGGATTTATAGTTCTCTCATGAATGTCACCAAAACGTAACCTCCTCCATTCTCCACACTCTTACAGAACGTAGCCCACAAATTTCAGCTGAAAATCAGAAGCACTGGCTGTCTTTACACTGCGACTCAGAGTCAAGTTGGCCCCACCTTCAAATCCAACAAAAGTGGTGTCACACGTTTGTGCTGTAAAAATCGTTGTTTGTGCTGCTATCATTTAAAAGATATTAATAAAAGTTTCTAGAGGTCATCAGAGGTCAACCAGCTCCCCCCACATTAACGGAAACAAACAAAACTGGTGTCAATCAACTGTGCTATGTTTGTGCTGCTTCAACTTCCCTCTGATCAAGAGTATTTTGTACTCGGGAAGTTGCTGCCACGTGAAAGAATATTTCATTATGATTTGTAGTTTTCTCTTCATAACCTTTTGTTTGAGAGGGAAATCCATGTTTGTGTCTTTTTGTGTCTCCCTCTCATGCAGACGAGGGGTTTTCGCACCTCTCCCTCTTCTCACTGATTGTGGTTGCCACAGCAACATAGCTTTTTGGCTATGCCACCCTTTCTTTTTCAGGCTAAAACTCATCAAGGCCGATTCTGTGAGTGTTTAAGAGGGTCAGTGTGCCCTCTGTTTATCAGGACCATTCAAACACAGCTATTATTCATCACAAAAAACATGCTCACATCTTCAAGCCAATACTTCATTATATGACTGTCATTCAAAGTTTTGAGGGAGGAAGTGGATTAGATATTCAAAATAAAAGCTCCTAAAAACCAAAGCTACTTATCACTGGCCTTTTATCATGCTCCATTTTATCAGAATCAGAATCAGAATCAGAATCAGAAAGGGGTTTATTGCCAAATGTTGAGCAGGTTTACAACATTAGGAAATTGCTGCGGTGCTTCAGTGCAAACATAGTGTCATAAATAGCACTTAAATAGACATGAAAAAATAAAAGTAGGGATAAGAATTAAAAGTGCTACGTAGAAAGATATGTGCATGAGCTATACATGAGATATATACATGAGAATAAGAATTAAGAGTGCTACGTAGAAAGATATATACATGAGTGCAGGTGGTGATCAGTGCCAAACATGGAATGATGCAGTGACACAGCGTAGGGTCATGTGTTAGTGGTGGGAACAGTCATATGGTTATTGTTCATGTGTCCAACAGCAGAGGGGAAGAAACTGTTCTTATGGCGAGAGGTTCTGGTGCGAATGGACCGGAGCCTCCTGCCTGAGGGGAGCAGGTCAAACAGACTGTGTCCAGGGTGAGAAGGGTCAGCTGAGATCCGAGCTGCACGCCGCAATGTCCTGGAGGTGTACAGGTCCTGCAGCCAATCACCTTCTCAGCAGAGCGCACAACACGCTGCAGTCTCTGTTTGTCCCTGATAGTGGCTCCAGCGTACCACACGGTGATGGAGGAGGAGAGGATGGACTCGATGATTGCAGTGTAGAACTGCATCATCGTCCGTGTTGGCAGGTTGAATTTCTTCAGCTGCCTCAGGAAGTACATCCTCTGCTGGGCTTTCTTGATGACGGAGGTGATGGTGGGCTCCCACTTCAGGTCCTGGGTGATGGTGGTACCCAGGAAGCGGAATGAGTCCACAGAGGTGATGGGGGTGTCAGTCAGGATGATGGGGGGGAGTGGGGCTGTGTGCTTCCTGAAGTCCACAATAATCTCCACTGTCTTCTGGGCATTCAGCACCAGGTTGTTGTGGCTGCACCAGGACACCAGACGTTCAACCTCCCTCCTGTAGGCAGACTCATCCCCGTCAGAGATGAGCCCAATAACGGTGGTGTCATCTGCAAACTTGATTAGCTTGACAGACTGGTGGGTGGAGGTGCAGCAGTTGGTGTACAGGGAGAAGAGCAGAGGAGAAAGAACACAGCCCTGAGGGGAGCCGGTGCTGATGGTCCGGGAGTCCGAGACATTCTTTCCCAGCCTCACATGCTGCTTCCTGTCCGTCAGGAAGTCAGTGATCCACCGGCAGATGGGGTCAGGCACATTCATCTGGGAAAGCTTGTCTCGGAGATGGTCTGGAAGGATGGTGTTGAAGGCAGAGCTGAAGTCCACAAACAGGATCCTGGCGTAGGTTCCTGGGGAGTCCTATTCCTATGGACTTCAGAACAATGATGATGACCTTTAAAAAAAAGGATTGGCTATCGCTTTCACAGAGACTTGGTGAGACTTGGTGCACACATACATATGTAGACTTTGTTTCACTTTTTAAATAAATGTAGTAAATAAAAGCGCTATATATTATGAGATTTATTTATTTTTTAATTATTTTATTGGATTACATAAAAATATCATTCTACCTGTATGAAAATATATGCCACTCATGCTTTAGAGTCTACAGATAGGTCCTTCCACAAAGTTGTACATTTACTATTTTAGTAAAGTTTTCTGGTCTGATATGCATCGTTTTCTACTGCAGTTGAGGGCAGAGTCAAAACAATGAAGTGGGCCTTTGCTGTGTTTGCCATGGTATCACTCTCCAAGTGCCTCGTTCAGTAAGTCAGACTATAAATCATCCATTTACTGTCTTTGTTACTTTTTACTTGTTTTTCCGATTTTCCTACAGCCTTCTCTTAAACAGTTACAGACATATATGACACACTGTCAGGTCCGCTAAAATAAAAGAAGCATAAATAGTAAAACTTTTAAGAGGTTGCTGATATGAAAAAACACCTCTTTACATTTCAATAGAAAGTTTTAGGATTTAGCCTAATGTGAAAAATATGGGTTAGGGTTATGCAGAGTGCATCTCTGTGCAATCATGCTTTAGAGTCTACATACACGTCCATTAACAGGGTTGTACACCTAATATTTGACTACAGGAGTAAAGTGTTCTGTTGTTCTTATATGCATTATCTTCTATTGCAGTAGACGGTAGAGTTGAAACAATAAAGTGGGCCTTTGCTGTGTTTGCCATGGTGGCACTGTCTGATTGCCTCGTTCAGTAAGTCAGCCAAACTATATTTCATTCATTTCATTCTTCTTTTTATTTATTTTTTACTTTTACTATTTGAAATAAAAATAGTAATAGATCGACATGGCCATCTATCATATGCAATATAAGATACGTATAGTATAAAATATTTATATATGCAGTTCTAAGAGGGTGTTGGTATGAAAAAACATCTGTTCACAGCTCAATAAAGTTTTCTAAATGTATCCTAATGGGCAAAATGTAATTTGCTCCCTTTGATGACTCCTAGGATCCCTCTGGAAAAGGGTAAGAGGGCCAGGGTGGTCTTGGAGGAACAGGGTCTATGGGAGGAGTATAGGCAAAAATACCCATACAATGCCATGGCCAAGTTTGATAGGAGCTTTGCTGTGGGCCCTGAATCCATGACCAATGATGCTTGTGTGAGTAACATCATCTAAACGTTGAACATGCATATCAACATACAGAGAACATGACAAACGTCTTGAGAGTATACCTTCATGTCTCCTCTTCTTCTCCAGTTGTCTTACTATGGAGTCATCTCAATTGGAACTCCACCTCAGTCCTTTAAAGTCATCTTTGACCCTGGCTCATCTAACCTGTGGGTTCCCTCCATCTACTGCAACAGTGCAGCCTGCAGTATGTAAATCTATGATTACATAATGCATTTCCACACAAAGTCAGAGAGTGATTCTGAAAACCTTTATAATGACAAAAAAAAAATATAAGGGTCAAGGGTCCAGTTTACAGTTCCCAAGACTGAGTTACCAAGGTCCCACCCTGGAGTCTGGCCCAGGTTAGGGCCGTAGGGGTTCGGTGACGATGACTGGCACTTCCAATAAACTAACTAGTGGTACATGTTATTTCTCTGGTGGGGAAGGAGCCTGATCTGGTGTGCAAGATTGAGACATTTCTAATAGACACACAATGTAGGTGAACTGTTTCAAGTATCTTCTACAAAGAGGAGACTCTGGTTAAGACCCAGGAGCTGCTGGAGAGATTATAATTCTTGGCTGGCTTGGAGTTGAAGAGGTAGCCAGAGTGGGGAGAGTCTGTGCTTCTCTGCTCAAACTGCTGCCCCCGTTATCAGAACTCAGATTATGGATGGATGGTTTTTATATTTAGGATTTGGTAGTTAGGTAATAGAACTGAGGTACAGCATTTTGCCATAAACTGTGTTTTCTTTTTGACCCTGGTAGGAGCAGCACATACAGACAGTATGGCAGACCTCTCAGTATGACGTATGGCACTGGCAGCATGACTGGCTTCTTGGGATATGACACTGTGACGGTGAGAATTTTAAAACAAGCAAAAACAACCCCAAAACATCAGTCTGTTTAACAGTAAATGTAAAGATGAAAAAACGCCATGATAATCCCTACAAAATAAAAACTATGTTAGCCTGAAAGTATTGCTCCAAAATATTTTTATAAACCAGGGAAAAGAACTTTCACTTGTTTAATAGTAATTGTAAAGGTATTACAGTGCTTTCACAGTAAAAACTGCGATTGCCTCAAAAAGTATTTATGAATGTGAAATCTGAACATATAAAACACAAATGAAGGGGTTTTTCACATGTGATTCTTTAAATAACATTTGGAGTGGTTTTGGTTTTAAATGGAGATCAATAGAATGGTATGAAAAAGAACTTTTCAAAAAACCATCACCATTGGTTTCAAACTGTACTGGCTTCATCTTTGGTTGGCAGGTTGCTGGTCTGACTGTGACAAATCAGATCTTTAGTTTGAGTCAAACTGAGGCCCCTTTCATGCAGTACATGCAGGCTGATGGTATCCTTGGTCTGGCCTACCCAAGTCTGCCTCTGGTGTGTCACCTGTGTTTGATAACATGAATGCAGGCTTGACTGACCAGAACCTCTTCTCCCTGTATCTGAGCTCATAAGTATTATGCGGGATTCTACCTGACTCTGGAAATTATCTATAGATGCCTCAAATATTAATTTGTACTCAATTCCACCTGGATTCCTCTCTCCAAAGAACTGTACTGTTAAATCACAGTTGACAGGTAAAACCAAAAGTTACAGCCCTATATTTGTTTCAGAATCATGATAGAGCTATATTGCCAAAGAAGTTTCTTTCCTAATGCATACTGTGTTGTCCATTACAGTGTTTCTGGTAATGGTCAGGCTGTGGCTTGTAATGGTGGTTGTGAGGCTATTGTGAACACTGGAACCTCTCTGATTGTTGGACCTTAAAGTGACATTGACAACATCAATGCTTGGCTGGGAGCAAGTAGCCAGAATGGAGAGGTCAGTGCTAAAAAACAAAAAATATGGAGAAATATGTTGAGTGAAGTACCACTTGGTCTGGTGAAACTGATACTCTTCAAAATTTACATATTTTACAGGCAGCTTATTTTAACTTTCCTTTTCCATCAGTACATGGTCAGCTGCAACAACATTGACCAAATGCCTGATGTGACCTTTAACATCAATGGACAGCAGTTCACTCTCCCAGCCTCTGCCTACATCAGTCAGATAAGAATTCCTTTCCTTATATACAGTGGGGCAAAAAAGTATTTAGTCAGCCACCGATTGTGCAAGTTCCCCCACTTAAAATGATGACAGAGGTCAGTAATTTGCACCAGAGGTACACTTCAACTGTGAGAGACAGAATGTGAAAAAAAAATCCATGAATCCACATGGTAGGATTTGTAAAGAATTTATTCGTAAATCAGGGTGGAAAATAAGTATTTGGTCACCTCAAACAAGGAAAATCTCTGGCTCTCACAGACCTGTAACGTCTTCTGTAAGAAGCTTTTCTGTCCCCCACTCGTTACCTGTATGAATGGCACCTGTTTGAACTCATCATCTGTATAAAAGACACCTGTCCACAGCCTCAAACAGTCAGACTCCAAACTCCGCCATGGCCAAGACCAAAGAGCTTTCGAAGGACACCAGGAAAAGTATTGTAGACCTGCACCAGACTGGGAAGAGTGAATCTACAATAGGCAAGCAGCTTGGTGTGAAAAAATCAACTGTGGGAGCAATCATCAGAAAATGGAAGACATACAAGACCACTGATAATCTCCCTCGATCTGGGGCTCCACGCAAGATCTCATCCCGTGGGGTCAAAATGATCATGAGAACGGTGAGCAAAGATCCCAGAACCACACGGGGGGACCTGGTGAATGACCTGCAGAGAGCTGGGACCAAAGTAACAAAGGTCACCATCAGTAACACACTACAACGGCAGGGAATCAAATCCTGCAGTGCCAGACGTGTTCCGCTGCTGAAGCCAGTGCATGTCCAGGCCCGTCTGAAGTTTGCCAGAGAGCACATGGATGATACAGCAGAGGATTGGGAGAATGTCATGTGGTCAGATGAAACCAAAGTAGAACTTTTTGGTATAAACTCAACTCGTCGTGTTTGGAGGAAGAAGAATACTGAGTTGCATCCCAAGAACACCATACCTACTGTGAAGCATGGGGGTGGAAACATCATGCTATGGGGCTGTTTTTCTGCCAAGGGGACAGGACGACTGATCCGTGTTAAGGACAGAATGAATGGGGCCATGTATCGTGAGATACTGATGGAAGGAGCCAAAACCTCCTTCCATCAGTGAGAACTTTGAAGATGAAACGAGGCTGGGTCTTCCAACATGACAATGATCCAAAACACACCGCCTGGGCAACAAAGGAGTGGCTCCGTAAGAAGCATTTGAAAGTCCCGGAGTGGCCTAGCCAGTCTCCAGACCTCAACCCCATAGAAAATCTGTGGCGGGAGTTGAAAGTCCGTGTTGCTCGGCGACAGCCCCAAAACATCACTGCTCTCGAGAAGATCTGCATGGAGGAATGGGCCAAAATACCAGCTACTGTGTGTGCAAACCTGGTAAAGACCTATAGTAAACGTTTGACCTCTGTTATTGCCAACAAAGGTTATGTTACAAAGTATTGAGTTGTATTTTTGTTGTTGACCAAATACTTATTTTCCACCCTGATTTACGAATAAATTCTTTACAAATCCTACCATGTGGATTCATGGATTTTTTTTTCACATTCTGTCTCTCACAGTTGAAGTGTACCTCTGGTGCAAATTACTGACCTCTGTCATCATTTTAGGTGGGGGAACTTGCACAATCGGTGGCTGACTAAATACTTTTTTGCCCCACTGTATGTTTTATAACTTCTCTACATATTCCCTAAATTGTATTTATTTTTTTTCTGTTACATCTCCTCCTTAGTCCCAGAGCTATGGCTGCCTCACTGGCTTCAGTGGTCAAGGTAGCAACCTGTGGATCCTGGGCAATGTCTTCCTCGGACAGTACTATTCCATCTTCAACAGAGGCCAGAAAACGGTGGGTTTGGCCAAGGCTAGATAATCAACCTGAAGTCAAGTCCTTCAACATACATCTTTGTGTTATAGTCAGCTTTGTAACATCAAAAGTCTAATAAATAAATCAAGTTTTTAAAAAGTTAAAACAATTTTGTCTTTGTTTTTTTTGTATTTGTTTGTTTTTTCCTTATTCATGAAGAACAAAGCATTTCAAATCTCCCATTTGTAGGCTGATAACATCTAATTTGATATGATAATTAAATAAAAACACAGTTCAACAACTCTACAATACAAAACTTACATATCACAGAATAACACTGTCTTAACCAGACTGCCCCATAAACAGTGTGCATAGGCCTCCAGTGTATCTCTCCAACATCAAGCAACACAGCTGAAGTTATGAGACAGCAAATACTTTGTGTCACGTGTGTCAGTGGGATACATGTGAATGTATTAAAAATGATACTCCAGTAGTACAAGTCAAGGAGAGTATTAAAGTTGGCAAACTTTGTCCACTTCAGCAAACAATCTGTTTGTACTGGAGTTAGAATGTGATTTGTTACCTTTAATAACATTTTTTCATTTGTAAAATAATTACATTAATTTTCATCTTTTAAAAAGAGAGAAAACATGCAATATAAGACCCTCTTGGCAGTTTTAGTGTTAAATGCTTTGAAGTCTATGGTGTTATTTTTGTGCCTCTATTCTGAGCGCATGTTAAAAAAAATGCGAGCACAATTTTTGCATTTTGATGAGAAAATTATTTTGAGTGAAGAGAATTTTAATTTGAGCGAACAAAATTCATTCTTATGTGCAAGACATATATTTCAGTGTTTGCTATTATTCATATGCACACATAATTACAGCCCCTCTCGCTCATTTGTTCGCATTTGCTCTTCCTCAGATCTCTGCTCTGTGTGCTGACAGACAGCTGCGGACCTGCTCTCAGTGTGTCGTTCGCGCTCACAACATCTCTGCTTCATGCACACTCAACTCTCTGTACACCGTTATAAGTGTGCCACAAAACCAACCAATCACATACTTGGATGCAAAAATTCTGATTGGCTGGTTTGGTTTAAACTAGATTAAAACCAACAATAGTCTTAAAAAATGTTATATTTTAAAATAAAATAACTAAACATACTAACCAAAAATAGATTTAGCTGCATTCTAGGCCCTAGCACTATTTATATATTTATAAAGAATTACAAACAATAATTATATGATGCTTAAAGCAGGTTTATTAATTAATATCCAATTTATTTCCAATTTGCATCGAATTTATCAGTGTGAACATGGTGGTGTGAGTCTGACTGAAGGACTAATGTGATGGTAAGGTGTCTGCTGCTCCGCTTTGAATATTAGTAAGAACTTGACATAGAGATTACTAAATGGATGTTAAGAAAAACTGTGCCCAAGTTCAAGACCATATTCATTGTTGTTTGTTGTTGTTGTTATTTTTTGGGGGGGGCTTTCTAATTGTTTTTCACAAGAATTGTTAGTTCCCATAGAGGTTTTTTTTTTTGGGGGGGGGGGGGAGGGGGGGGAGTGAAAATTAAAAAACAAACAAACAGCCAAAGCAGGTTAATTAATCTTTGGAGTGTAATTTGCTGTTAGTTGCCTTTTCCAACCCCTATTTGTGTGTTTTTCACTTTTATCTGGGGTAAAAGAAACTGTGCTTGAGATTGATTTTTGTGGTCTTTCTCTTTTCCAGCTTGAAGGCTGCTGAAAGACCACAAAGTTTTTCCCCCTGTGCTACTCATGTCAGTGCAGGGGGAACTCGCAGAGAGGCCAGGGTCTAAAAGGGATCCTGGAGAACCTCTGAGGGTGTTATGTGCTGGTTTGCATCCAAGGCCAACATCTGTTTAACTAGGCTGACAAATAAATGTTGAACATTTTCAGTAGTTGTTCGAGGTTATCAATACACTTACGTTTTATATATCGAGTATTCTGGGATTGTAATCTTGTCTCGTATTGAAATTGTTTTTCACTCTTAAATGTCCAGTGCTGTTCGTTGTAGTTGTCTTCTATGAAATAGTCATCAGTGCACAAGCCGGAGTCCAGAACATAATCTGGTGGCTGACCCTGATGTCTATGATAAATTTCAAAACATCATAATCCATATCCCCAGGGCAGAGTGGCACCTCTATAGAAAGCTCCACAGCTACCAGCCCCAGAGACCACATGTCAATTGCTTCATCATATGGAATACCAAGCATAAACTCAGGTGCACCATAACCAGCCATCCCCACACAGTCACCAACTGAGTGGTATAATTACATAAGAATAATTATAATAATTTTCATATACTTATTCTGTAAGTTTTTTATGATGCATTGAAATGCATGAAACCTACAGTTTATATATAGAACTTGAGGTTTTAGTCATTAAAATCATATGGATGTATTAAATTAGATACATACAGTTAAATAAACAATAAACTATGAGCTATGTAGTAAAAGCAAGTTCTTAATTTAGAAAATGGTTATAAATTAAGAAGGTGATAATAGTTAAACCATTAAAAACTTAAATCTAAGTGAATGCTCATATTGTTTGCTGATATCATCTGGCTAGTTTCTTTCTCAGTTACATGTCAGGCCCAGTGGACTAAATCATAAAGGCAAGGAATGCAGAAAGTGTGTCCCGGTAGAAACACAAAGAGGTAAGATAAACAGGATTGTTGATAAAAACAAATTCTAATGTAAAATGTCACAAAATAGCTATGAATATCAAACTTAACATAATTAATTAAGGATCTATTATTTTGTGGGGATTTTGGTGCTGGTAATGTTGATTTGATAGGTAGGGATGAAGAAAAAAATGACCAAAAACGGATCAATAACAGAGACAAAAATATCCTGCCCTATATGGACAAGGACTTCATGGTCAGTGCTTCTTTTTCATGCCAGTGAGTGTTTTGTTGTTGTTTGGATTGGGTGTGGCTCAGTCAAATGATGTCAGGTCAGGCTGTTAATTAGTCATAATTAATCTCGTATTACTGCAGGATGTATGATTGTAGGTTTTATTGTTTACTATGTAATGTAATCAATAAAATGTTCAATAAACCATGAGCTGTGTCAATTCAAGACATAAAAAACCCATTATTAATTATAAAAGCTAATAACAGTAGATAAAGTAGATAGATTCTTAACGTTTGCTGCCACCTACTGGTCATTTTTAAATTTCGCTCTCAGTTACAAGTCAGGCCCAGTGGGGTAAAGGCAAGCAGACAAACAATGTGGAAAGTGTGTTGTTGTACAAACAGTAGTAGCCAACTTTTTCACACTTGTAGCTTTTGTAGTATTGCAGTAGTTCATTTCATCCAGTACAGTGCAGCACGTGTTTAAGGTATCACATTTATTGCATCTGTTATTAGGCATTTACTGAGTGTTTAGGTTGTACAAACCAAAATCAAAGCCAAAATCTTTGGTAAATAGCAAACTTTAGTCTAACACTGGGCATCTTTTTTTCTTCAGTGGTGTGATGTACAAATTCGCATTATTTATTTATTCAATCAAGTTAGATTTGAATCTGACCAAACAGACCACTGCATTTGGCAACAAGTGTGCTTGTGGCTCAATATGTGCACTGTTATATATGATATACACAGCTACATGCTGTTCTGGGTCAGTTGGCTCTCTGAAATTATTTGTATACCTTCTCTGGTACCAAACTGCCCCACTGAAATCTTAAAATGTCACACACATGAAACCATGGATGAAACCATAAAATTCTCCCTGCTGCTTCTATTCTTGAGAATTGGTTGAATCCAAAACTGCTTTCTTCTTTTATTTACTTAACAGATAATAGTCACGTATAAAATATGTATATAAATAAAATAAATCTTAGCCTACAACACAGTAATCAATATTAAGGTAACACTGCCAAAGTTATGAAACAACAACTGACATCAACCTTTAGTTTAACACAAGCACAAGCATAATCAGTGGCAGCCAGCACTGGGACACTGCATAGAAGATGCTTGGCTGAATTAAATGAATCCCAACACTCAGAAGTCCACACAAAAGGGTTGTCAGGGCTTGAAAATCAGTCAAAAGCACAACCACATTCACAAAGTCCTTGCAGAAATAGTATCCAGACATGCCTAGAAACTAGCAGAGTTAACATCATGTGTTGGGCACAGAAAAGTCCAGAATGGCCTGAACCTTGGCCAGCAAGGCACACACATGCCCATGCCCTCATTGTTTCCCTAAATAGGTGACAACACCCTTGCCAAACTCACATTTAACATGCACTTTCACATCTATCAAAAAATTCCTGCAAAATCTGTGTAATCTCACCATGCTGAAGAATAAGTCACAGTGTCACAGTTAAGTACATTGATCAGGCAAACCGTTTTGACGACCTGCTTAATATTTTTCTTTGTCCCTCTTTTGCTACCAAAACAGCCCTGACCTGACCAGTGGTAATATTGTTATGCCTAGGCACTAGACAGTGCAGTATTGATTAGCCTTTGGATAGTGACTCTTAAAGGCTTTACAGTATACTGTAGTAGGTGATCAGGCGTCACAAAGAAAGATATTTCAGATGTATAATGGGAAATGAGGCACCTGCCTGTATCCTTTCAGGAGGTCCAGTTTTGTTTGGCCAACCCTACTACAGGGAGTGCAGAATTATTAGGCAAGTTGTATTTTTGAGGAATAATGTTATTATTGAACAACAACCATGTTCTCAATGAACCCCAAAACTCATCAATATCAAAGCTGAATGTTTTTGGAAGTAGTTTGTAGTTTGTTTTTAGTTTTAGCTATTTTAGGGGGATATCTGTGTGTGCAGGTGACTATTACTGTGCAGAATTATTAGGCAACTTAACAAAAAACAAATATATACCCATTTCAATTATTTATTTTTACCAGTGAAACCAATATAACATCTCCACATTCACAAATATACATTTCTGACATTCAAAAACAAAACAAAAACAAATCAGCGACCAATATAGCCACCTTTCTTTGCAAGGACACTCAAAAGCCTGCCATCCATGGATTCTGTCAGTGTTTTGATCTGTTCACCATCAACATTGCGTGCAGCAGCAACCACAGCCTCCCAGACACTGTTCAGAGAGGTGTACTGTTTTCCCTCCTTGTAAATCTCACATTTGATGATGGACCACAGGTTCTCAATGGGGTTCAGATCAGGTGAACAAGGAGGCCATGTCATTAGTTTTTCTTCTTTTATACCCTTTCTTGCCAGCCATGCTGTGGAGTACTTGGACGCGTGTGATGGAGCATTGTTCTGCATGAAAATCATGTTTTTCTTGAAGGATGCAGACTTCTTCCTGTACCACTGCTTGAAGAAGGTGTCTTCCAGAAACTGGCAGTAGGACTGGGAGTTGAGCTTGACTCCATCCTCAACCCGAAAAGGCCCCACAAGCTCATCTTTGATGATACCAGCCCAAACCAGTACTCCACCTCCACCTTGCTGGCGTCTGAGTCGGACTGGAGCTCTCTGCCCTTTACCAATCCAGCCACGGGCCCATCCATCTGGCCCATCAAGACTCACTCTCATTTCATCAGTCCATAAAACCTTAGAAAAACCAGTCTTGAGATATTTCTTGGCCCAGTCTTGACGTTTCAGCTTGTGTGTCTTGTTCAGTGGTGGTCGTCTTTCAGCCTTTCTTACCTTGGCCATGTCTCTGAGTATTGCACACCTTGTGCTTTTGGGCACTCCAGTGATGTTGCAGCTCTGAAATATGGCCAAACTGGTGGCAAGTGGCATCTTGGCAGCTGCACGCTTGACTTTTCTCAGTTCATGGGCAGTTATTTTGCGCTTTGGTTTTTCCACACGCTTCTTGCGACCCTGTTGACTATTTTGAATGAAACGCTTGATTGTTTGATGATCACGCTTCAGAAGCTTTGCAATTTTGAGACTGCTGCATCCCTCTGCAAGATATCTCACTATTTTTGACTTTTCTGAGCCTGTCAAGTCCTTCTTTTGACCCATTTTGCCAAAGGAAAGGACGTTGCCTAATAATTATGCACACCTGATATAGGGTGTTGATGTCATTAGACCACACCCCTTCTCATTACAGAGTTGCACATCACCTAATATGCTTAATTGGTAGTGGGCTTTCGAGCCTATACAGCTCGGAGTAAGACAACATGCATGAAGAGGATGATGTGGACAAAATACTCATTTGCCTAATAATTCTGCACTCCCTGTATATCCAGTTATCCATGTGAGAGTGGAAATGAGTCAGGTTTAGTGATGGCGCTACAGATGAGACTTCAAATATCTTGATTGGCTGGCTTATCTAAATAAGACAAATGAGCCTTGGGTTCTTCCAGAATTTGGGAATCTTTTAAAGTGTGAAGGGGAAATCAGTGCAACACATTTAAAATTAGGTAACACACCTGAAATTGTGAAACAGGCCAATGTGTCAATGAGATACGTGTGAATGCCAAAAAATACAAAAAGCACAAACTAATGAGAGTCATAAGGTCAGCAAACCTCGTCCACCGTAGGGTAGACTCCTGGTCAAACCACATGTCTTAAGACTGTAGCAGCATTCTCCAGGTATAAATTTCACAACAGCCCACAAGGAGTTAACTCTATTTGTCATGTATTTTGTTTAAATATAAGTCATTAGGCAGTTTAATATGTTCTATGTGTTCCTGGAGCAGCTCCATTTGGTTCTCTGTTAGTGAACTGGGGTAGTTCCAGTTTGACGTGGAAAGCAGGAATAAAGCCACTGACCTCCCAGTGAATTTGGGACATTTCAATCTTCTGGACATTAATTTACAAAAGACAGCATATAATAACATAATATAACATTTTAATATATCTGGGTCCTCGAGGGCCGGAGTCCTGCAGGTTTTAGATGTGTCCTTGATCTAACATAGATGGCTAAATTACCTCCTCAACATGTCTTGAAGTTCTCCAGAGGCCTGGTAATGAACTCATCATTCGATTCAGGTGTGTTGACACAGGGTGATATCTAAAACCTGCAGGACACCGGCCCTCGAGGCCTGGAGTTGCCCACCCCTGGTCTAACACCCAACTGATAAAGACTAGGATCAAGCTTGAAGTGATCCAAAAGCCTACCAGCAAGTATCTGTCCAACTTAGCAAATCTGATTTACTGTCAGAATTTGTTCTGTTGTTACTGTGTCCTGGTTAACTTGCAGACAAGGAGCAAGAACATATAATGACAGCCATAAAAGCACATGGCGCTGTTGAGATATAAGAAGTCATGCTCCTCCAGTGAATCGAAAACATAGAAAAAACACACATCCAGAGTTCATGCCAGAGCCTCAATCCTGTGAATTTTCTTTTTTTTTTACATCTACCCATTTTCGGTGCTCTTTTTTATGCGTATTGAAATGTGAGGCAGTGTTTGACCATGAATATTTCAAAAACCATTAAACATAAAAGCCCGGACAAAATGAAAAATATCTGTAAATAGTGTACAATGAATAGAACAAAACTGTGGAATTTCCAAATATACTCTAATTATAACTGAGAAAATAATTTAGTTTAATATGTCATTAATATGTTGTATTTTTAATTTTCAAGACCTACTTGACCTATAAGTTTGAGACCTACTTACCCGAAGAACTCTACCAAAGACTTTTTTAGACTTAACTTACAAAACAGTTAATAAAAAAGAAAAAATTGATCATTTCATGTGAGTTATCTTGCAAGGCTGAGCTGTATCTGTAGCCTAATATACAATGATTAACATTAAGCAAAACAGCTGAAGTTATGAAACAGCAATGGGATGGCATAGGATATTTGTGAATGCTAACAAACATGATCTACAAGCAGCACAAGTTAAGGGCAGTCACAAGGTCACCAAATTGTGTCCACTGTAGGCTTGACTACTGGTCAGACCAGATGATTCAAGACTGTAGCAGAGGACAATCTGTGTGTCCCCAAATCAAGAAGGATGTGAATTATTACTAAGGAGTTCATGTTGTCGTTTGCAAAAGAATAAAATTAATTTCCTATTTTAAAACATCAGATTTACACAATAGGAATGTATTTTTGAGTCAGATATGCACCATAAGTAGAAAACAGAACATATGTGGAGGGTAAGACTAACCATTTTCTGTAACGATGTGCTGTGATGTATGGTTTGGAAACAGTGACGCTAACAAAAAAGACAGCAGGCAAAACTAGAGCTGGCAGAATTATAGATGTTAAGTTTTATTGGCACTGACCGTGAGAGAAAGTATTAGAGGTTAGTATAACAGAGGGACAGCTCGGGTTGAGCAGTTTGGAGGCAAAGTTAGAGAGGCAAAGCTGAGGTGGTTTAATGCAGAGCAGCGGAAGTGGATATATTGGATGTTGGATATGTTGAACATGTAGTTTGCAGGCAGGAGGAACAAAAGGAGACCACAGAGAAGATTCGTGCATGTAGTGAAAGAGGACATGTGGATGGTTAGTGTGACAGAATAGGATGATATGGATAGTGTTTAAACAGAGGCCAATGGCGACCCCTAAAGGGAGCAGCCAAAAGAACAATAAGATTGTTATTTTTTCTTTACTTTTTATTTTCCTTCATGGATGAAATGACCATCATTTTTATTTTATCTCACCTGAAAGGGATTTAATGTTCCAGCCCTTTACCCCTTTGCCCCATTAAACTCAAATGCAGTGGATGGTGTTCACAAGATAGTTTAACATGAGCACACTGTTTAGTATAGCACAGTTTTCCACCAGGCTGTATTTATATATAGCAGTGGATCTCAAACTGTGACAAGTTGCACATCAACATGTATTGCATTTTTAGTCAATGGACTCTTGTATTCAAGGATTGACTCTAGTATTCAATACACTGCAGGGAAGCAATTTTCTAAACTCTGGTTTTCTTTAAACGGCTGTGTAGAAATGTGGGAAGGCTTTAGTCATGGGTCACATTGCTTTCATGGGTCGCATCTTTTGCTGCTTATCTTCAACAGGAAGATTCTCACAAAGTCACGAGCTATGGAGATGAATGTGGAATGTGATGGAAACTTTAACAGATAGGAAGAAATGCAACGGTATTTATGTAACAGAGTAACTGCAAGTGGATGAAATTGTTGTAAAGGAAACAGTCAATTCTTAGACTTCCTGCTTTTATTGATATTACTATTTCAATTTAACACACAGGAGAGTGATGTCATATGTCATGAAGTAACATAATATGTGAGTCTATCAAAAAAAAAGTAGTTCAAAAACACTCTATGGATACATACTTCATACTCAAATCCAAAGCCAGAACTGGATCTCATAACTGGGATACAGAAGGAGAATACAGTGGCTTGCAAAAGTATTCGGCCCCCTTGAACTTTTCCACATTTTGTCACATTACAGCCACAAACATGAATCAACTTTATTGGAATTCCACGTGAAAGACCAACACAAAGTGGTGCACACGTGAGAAGTGGAACGAAAATCATACATGATTCAAACATTTTTTACAAATAAATAACTGCAAAGTGGGGTGTGCGTAATTATTCAGCCCCCTTTGGTCTGAGTGCAGTCAGTTGCCCATAGACATTGCCTGATGAGTGCTAATGACTAAATAGAGTGCACCTGTGTGTAATCTAATGTCAGTACAAATACAGCTGCTCTGTGACGGCCTCAGAGGTTGTCTAAGACAATATTGGGAGCAACAACATCATGAAGTCCAAAGAACACACCAGACAGGTCAGGAATAAAGTTATTGAGAAATTTAAAGCAGGCTTAGGCTACAAAAAGATTTCCCAAGCCTTGAACATCCCACGGAGCACTGTTCAAGCGATCATTCAGAAATGGAAGGAGTATGGCACAACTGTAAACCTACCAAGACAAGGCCGTCCACCTAAACTCACAGGCCGAACAAGGAGAGCGCTGATCAGAAATGCAGCCAAGAGGCCTATGGTGACTCTGGACGAGCTGCAGAGATCTACAGCTCAGGTGAGGGAATCTGTCCATAGGACAACTATTAGTCGTGCACTGCACAAAGTTGGCCTTTATGGAAGAGTGGCAAGAAGAAAGCCATTGTTAACAGAAAACCAGAAGAAGTCCTGTTTGCAGTTTGCCACAAGCCATGTGGGGGACGCAGCAAACATGTGGAAGAAGGTGCTCTGGTCAGATGAGACCAAAATGGAACTTTTTGGCCAAAATGCAAAACACTGTGTGTGGAAAACTAACACTGCACATCACTCTGAACACACCATCCCCACTGTCAGATATGGTGGTGGCAGCATCATGCTCTGGGGGTGCTTCTCTTCAGCAGGGACAGGGAAGCTGGTCAGAGTTGATGGGAAGATGGATGGAGCCAAATACAGGGCAGTCTTAGAAGAAAACCTCTTGGAGTCTGCAAAAGACTTGAGACTGGGGCGGAGGTTCACCTTCCAGCAGGACAACGACCCTAAACATAAAGCCAGGGCAACAATGGAATGGTTTAAAACAAAACATATCCATGTGTTAGAATGGCCCAGTCAAAGTCCAGATCTAAATCCAATCGAGAATCTGTGGCAAGATCTGAAAACTGCTGTTCACAAACGCTGTCCATCTAATCTGACTGAGCTGGAGCTGTTTTGCAAAGAAGAATGGGCAAAGATTTCAGTCTCTAGATGTGCAAAGCTGGTAGAGACATACTCTAAAAGACTGGCAGCTGTAATTGCAGCAAAAGGTGGTTCTACAGTATTGACTCAGGGGGCTGAATAATTACGCACACCCCACTTTTTAGTTTAAGTGTAAAAAATGTTTGGAATCATGTATGATTTCGTTCCACTTCTCACGTGTGCACCACTTTGTGTTGGTCTTTCACATGGAATCCAAAAACTTGATTCATGTTTGTGGCTGTAATGTGACAAAATGTGGGAAAGTTCAAGGGGGTAGAATACTTTTGCAAGCCACTGTACACATTTTCTACTAATGTGAGGACTCAAAGTGCTTTCCTTACTACAAGCCTCACTCACACACATCTATACAAGTATTTTTTTTTTTTTTAAATGTCTAAGCACTTTAAACACAACACTCACACACCCGCACTCCAGTGGATCCATCTGGATAAATTCAGGGTTCAGCTTCTTGCCCAAGAACACTTTGACATGCAGGTTACTGTGTATGAAACCACTGACCGCGGTGCTGTTTTCACATGTCTGTAGGAACAAATTTGTTTTTGTTTATTCTTATTGTATTTGTCGAAAGAGAACGAAACTCACAAACATGATCTGTGTGCCTGATTTAGGATCTAGGATGAAGTCATCCGTGGTGTAACTAAGGTGTTTAATGTTTTGGGGGCACATAATTATATAAAAACACTAATTATGGATTTAAGAATGGGCTCATGGTTATATAAAAATCTATTAAGAGTCAAATTCAGTGTAGATCATAATTTATTGTTGACGACCGCTTCAGATTGTTTTGGGCTTCTGCAGAGCGGCATTCAAGAGACCGTTTATGAACCACTGATTTATGGCTTTTTGTCCACTCCAGTCAGAGAGTTAAAAGTGTGTTGAAAGCATTTGTGATCTCATTGTATTTTCTAATGAATAATGATGGCATAAGGAGATTTTACCAGATTCCTCTTTCAGATTGCTTCACAACAAAACTTGAAAGACAGCTGACGTTATCCCCCTCAAAGCATATAAATGAGGTGCTCCTGGGGAGCAATAACTAATCTTCAGTTGGTTGACTGTGTCAGTTCATGTACACTCTCAAATCTAAAGTGATAAAGATTTAAGCTACAAGTGGAGCATTACTTTGGCAGGGTAAGTGCTATTCCCAAACACTTTTGACTTTTATGCCTGAGCTTAATTTGTTCATTTTTGCTTAATGTCACTGAATTTATAAGAGACTAAAAATGTTTTTTATAGATCTATGCAGAAAAAGGCAAAGGGAAAATAAATGCTTCAATGGCGGATTGTCACAAAGGCCATCTTCCTCTGTTTAAACTAGCCATGCTGAGTAAATAATAACAGTGCAGTTGTTTCCAACTGGTATTGTAATTGTTGTGTGAAAAACATGTGTCTCCAAAACAAAATTTTGGGGGTGAATGATATCAACTCATAAATGATGACCTTCTTTAATGAATATGAATGTCATACTATCAGCTCTGGGAGACATATTAGGGAGTAAAATGCTAATAATAGCATGCAAAGGCATTAATTTCACCCTCCGATCACTCAGCAATTACCCATTAGGAGTAAACTTAGACTGGGGCAGCTTGCTTACCAAGCTTACCTTACCATATTGACAGCATCACACATTTGCTGCACGTTTCAGCTACCATGATGTAAATATCTTACTCCACCACAACCCAAAGACCCAAATGCTCTTTCAGCATTCACATTATTGGTATGCAGAGCTTTGCAATAATTTATGTGTGATCAGTGTGATCACAGTTTCTAAGTAAAAGTACACAGAAAAAAAAAACAGAAAACAAAGTAAATATTTTTAATCAATTACATGTGGATGTTGCAAATGGTAGTGTTTAGGCTAAGGCTTCGGTGCTACAGGTGGCAACATGTGGACCCTGAGTGATGTCTTCCTCAAACAGTATTATTCAATCTACAAAAGAGGCCAGAATATGTTGGGTCTGGCCAAGGCTAGATAATCAACCTGAAGTCAAGTCCTTGAAAAGCCTATAAATTTTTGTGTTATAGTCGGCTTTGCAACATCAAAAGTCTAATAAAAAAAAGTTAAATATTTTGTTTCTGTTTTGTGGTCATTGTTCATATAGAACAAAGCATTTCAAATCTGTCTTTTATAGGCTGCTAACACCTCATCTAAAATGCTTCCCAAATAGTAACCCCTCTATGCAAAACTTACATTTAACAGAATAACTTTATCTTAACTTGATTACTCCATAAACAGTGTTTATAGGGCTCCGGTGTATCTCTCCTCCAACCTGTTTCCTTTACAATAAATCTGTAGCCTACAACACAATACATTACACAAAACAGTAACTACTTTGCCCATATGTACCAATCTGATAGCTGTGGATGCTAAAAACATGATCTACCGGTAGCACAAGTTAAGGTGAGTCATGTCAACAGTAGGCTAGACTACTCGTCAAACCAGATGGCTTAAGAATGTCGCAGAGAACAATCTGTGTACAGACAAGAGAAAATATGTGATTTATTACGCATGAGTTCACTTTGTAATTTACAAGAGTGGAAATTAATGTTTGAATACATTTTAAGAATGGCCTCCTCCTCAGTGGTTTAACCCTGTTGACAGCTAGTTTCTCTTTTTAAGAACAGAGGTGGCCATCAGTGAGCAACGGTACGGCTTCATGCCTAGAATGAGCACTACAGATGTGATGTTAGCTTTGAGAGTGTTGATGGAGAAGTATAGAGAAGGTCAGGAGGAGTTGCACTAAGTCTTTTGTTATTCAGGGAAAGCATATGATAGGGTGTCAACGACAAAACTGTGGTATTGCACGAGAAAGTCAGGAGTGGCAGAGAAGCACTATATGTGAGGGTGGCATAAGACTTTCAGTGTTAACAAGACAGTGATCTCGGTCAGAGAGAGATGGATTTAAGGCGGTGTGGGACAACATCAGGGATCTGCTCTGAGCCTTTACAGTAGCAACAGGTTGACTGATGAAATCAGGCAGAAGTCTTTGTAAACTATACTGTTTGCAGACGGCATTATGAAGATCATAATGCTGAGCCTGGAGAGATGGAGGCATGCTCTGGTGAGAAGAGGAATGAAAGTCAATAGAAGCAAGACAGAACATGTGTGTGAATGAGAGGGAGGCAGAAGCTTGAAGGAGTAGCTCTCTGAAGCTAAAGAAAAAACAGTGCTACTTCTCCAAGAAATAGTTTAGGTAAGACTAGGTTTTCTCTCTAATATAGTTTTTCTTAGCAGTGTTCAGCAAATATTTAGACATATATAGATCAAATTAATGGCAATAACAGGCCATTTGCCTGCCTGTCTAGCTAAAATAATTCAGATATTCTCATAAAGATCAATAAACAGCCTGCTGAGACAACAAGTGCCAAGCAGCCCTACTGAAATAATTTGCCTACATGATTTCAAAAAATAGAAAAGGATTATTACATTTAATAATGTGTGAATGCTGTTTCAATATTTTTGTCCTTGCTGTAGTCTAGCTAAACAAAAATCTCTCCGATTTGGACATAACATTGGGCGGCATTTGTCAAACTGACAGGAAAACCAAAGGAGACAGAGTACTGATTTGTATTAAAGATTATTTTCAGGCTTCCTTCGTCACTTCAGCATGTCTATCAAAAAAATTTAAATATTGTTACTGATGTCTGTCCTGCAGGTAATGATCTCTTTTCTGAACAGTTTGTAATGGTACTCTTGATAAATATGCACCCTGCAAACCTTTTTAGTACAAAAAAGTGTTTCAGCCCTTGGTTTTTTTCTCAATAATTTCCAGAGATCTTATTGCTAGAGACATCGGTTAAACTTATCAACGAACTCATCAAACAAGTGCCTTAGTTTACTTTTTTGAGTGCAGACTGAAATCCACTACTGAAGTCTGCACTAATATCAGAATTAAAAGTGTAGTGAAAGCCTTTGTTTTTTTCCTAGTGAATACTGAGGGTATGAGGAAGCTTCATTGGGGCGTTATATCTTGTTGATCAAACATTCCTTGTTTTGATTGCATCCTTGCAAAACCGGTAAGACAGCTGACGTTTTAACTCTTACAACATAACAATGAAGTCCTTCTGAGGAGCAGTGACAAAGCTAAGCCTCTGATTGTCTGACTGTGTCAGTTTGTGTACACTGTCAAATCTGAAGGAATAACGAAGTAAACTACAGCTGGTGCATGACTTTGGCAGGGTAAGTGTTAATTCTTAAAACTTGTGACCTTTATGTTTGTGCTTAATGTGTTCACTGTTGCCTAGAACCACTGAATTTCTAAGAGACTCTCCCGTAAGTTTAAAAATGTTTTGTGTAGATGTCTGCAAAGAAAGGGAATATAAAGATCGCGAACTACACTGACTGGATGTCACAACTACCATCTGAACTTTGGACAATTCCTCTCTTCAAACTAGCCATACCAGGTAAATGTATACAGTGCAACTGTGTCCAACATCAAACACAGCATGTACAGTGTGTCAAATCGGACCATTTTGTTAACAGAAATACTTTTCTGCAATCTACACTGCAGATTTTTTTGGGGCACCTCCAATAGCATTTAGTGGTAGCATTTATTCAGTCAGAATTCAAACAAACAAAATGAATGAAAAAGGTTGTGGTTTCTGCTGCATTTGTTAATTAATTTGTTAATTATTTGCAAGAAATACAGTAGTTGTACTTGGCTAGTGCGGAGACTGTACCCAAATGGCAGTGTTGTGGAAATGACAGTCTTCACTAGTGGGGATAGTTACAAAGCTTTCTTCGTTATGAATTAGCGTTACATGTTTCTATTGAACATTTGAAGATAAAAAAAAAACAGAAACTCTTGTAGAGGACATAAAGTCAGAGATAGAAACGACAAGGAGCAGGTGCATCTAGTACAGGTAGAGCTGCCGCAAAACCCCACAGAGCTCAGCAGCCAGCGCAACAAATTTTGGATCCTTGGCTTTTAGTTAGCAGCTAGCATTAGCAGCACATGCATCCAATGTGAAAGGACCTTTAATTAACCTTTAACCTTTAAAGTAATAATGGTATTTCTAACCACTGATATACCACAACTTTATCCTTTCAACAGCTACTGAAATTTAGGGGACCTAGTTTCTATCGGATATTTATATAGAGATCTTCCAGCTTCAAACTGTATTACCCTTCAAGGACCTGCAGTTCAAAAAAGCACCCCTCCACAGCCAAACCCATCTGTTCTCTGATTGGATTGTTAAATTTGTGATTGACATGACAATGACCAATCAGATGAAAGGAAGAAAACTAGGGTCAAAATTTGTACTAGTAACTTGAAACTTGAGTGCAGAGTTTCACTTGTATGTTTTGGCTATAGTGATGGGATTTCCGGCTCTTTTTAGAGATCCGGCTCTTTCGGTTCGACTCACTAAAAAGAGCCGGCTCTTTCGGCTCCGAACCGGCTCTTCAGGTTGTTTTGTTGCTTTAATTAATTTATTATTAACAATAATATAAAATTATGCACAAAAGGAATTACTAACGTAAAAAAAAGTGGTTTTATTTGTACATGTTTATATATAAATATATGCGGTGGCCCCTAGAGACAAAACACGTACAAACTCCAAAACACATTTCTAGCATGAACTGAACTTCCAAAGCAGAGCTACTAGATCACTTAAATTACACAATTGAAAGCATGTGTGTATTGTTTGTGTATTTATACACAGGCACTCATATATATTCAAATAATTTAAAAAAAAGTTCATTTACCTGTTACTACCACACACCGAATCCGGTCGTTGGTACTTGCTGGCTTGTGTAGCCACTAGGTAACAAAAGCTCAACACTGCGCCCAGCATCCTGGAGCACTTCTGTTGTCTTTTGTACGTGTTTTGAGTTTTTACGTGTTTTGGAGTTTGTACGTGTTTTTACGTGTTTTGGAGTTTGTACGTGATTTGAAGTTTGTATGTGCTTTGTCTGTAGGGGCCACTGTAAATATACTTTTATTTTTTCACTCCACATAAAATGTAATAAATAAATCATATAATACAAAAATCAACTATTCACATTTCAAATTTTAACTATTTAAATTTTCAGCTTTTTCCTTTTACAAATTTAAAGTGAAAACAACACAAAACACTGCAAACCACAACACAATTAAATATAAATTATAATATGAAAACAAAAAGAAGATGCATATTCTCTGTCATATGGGTCTGCATGAATAAACTTTCTGAATCCTTTATCATCTGCAATCGAAAATAGTTGTGGATGATTACTATACCTTTCTAATGTGACGTTGTTGTCCCTGGCTCTCTTTCTCTCTCTCTCCCTCTGGCTCTGTTCCTGTGCTAGTGAGTGTAACTACCGCCCCTCCCCCCTCTGCCCAGCATAAAGCACAAGGCTCAGGTGCGAAGTGAAGCGGAAAAAAAGTGCGAGAGAGAGAGAGAGGGTGAGAGAAAGAAAAAAAAAAAAAAAACCACGTGACGGCTCGCGATAAGGAGCCGGCTCGCGTCGTTCACGTCAAAGACCCGGCTCTAAGAGCCATTTCGTTCGCGAACGACCCATCACTATTTGGCTAAGTCCACACACAAATGTTTTTATGCACGCACAAATTCTTTTTACACATACAAATCCTGATTTACAAGTACAAAATATTTATGACCATAATTTGTGCCCATACACATTACATTTAAAAGAGGACTATAGAGCTACATGAGAAAAAAAATCCCATAAATACACCATAAAAAAACAACTCCCAAATCTGTACAGCATTTTAAAACAACATTGGTAAGGCATTTGTGTGTTTCATTCGTAGGAAGCCATGACTCTGTGAGTTATGATTTGGATGCCAGCTCTGCTATTATAGAGCCTGACAATCTAAAACGATTCAGCTGGATTTATTGCTTACGCAGAATAGTACGAACATGGGGAATGACCCAGGTAAGGGGAGTTTCTGACCTGCCGCTATCAAATTTATAGGTGAACGTAACAAACAGAGAATGGAATGTTTGACTGATGTTGGTTTTTATCACAGGAATACAACATCACAATGCAACTGGAAGCAGGAGTTCGCTACTTTGACTTGAGGATCGCTCGCAAACGTAATGACCACCATCCCACTAGGCTTTACTTTTACCATGGGCTGTACACAAGCACTGATGTTGAGGTAATAATAAGCATATTATGTAAAAGTACAAGACTATATATACAAAAGTACAAGACTAAAATATCAAATTTTTTGATATAAAAATAACTGAACTTTTAGCAGATTTTTTTTAACTTAAGAAGACCTTTACTAAGCTTTAGGCAAGACCTGTTTTAAAACTAGTTCAAGTTTTAAAATATGACCAAAGGTAAATAAACACAGGTGTTACTGATTTCCTTTATGAAGTGTCTGTTCTATTTTGGTAATTAGCCTTAGTTAATGTGATTTATAACACATGTGCTCACTTACTGTGTCATGAAGGAACCCTATAAAGAAGATTTCTTTTATCTAATGCCAGCTAATTTTCCCATTGAGTTCAGACTGTTCTCGGGGAAATACATGCCTGGACAGTGGCCCATCCTAAAGAAGTCATCATCCTGGCTTTTTCAAACTTCAATGGTTTTGAGAAAAACATTAAAGATAAACTTCACAACCATCTTATCGGCTTCATTAAGACCATGTTTGGAAGCACACTCGTCCCCCCGGTAGTGTACAGTTTTTCTTCTTTTTTTAAAAAAATTATTCTTAGATCAGTAGGTCAAATAAGTCTCATTGTTGAAGTACTTACTGTAACCTTTGCTTATAGTTTCAAAATAAGATATTCATTATCTTACAACAGGGCATCCCCACACTGCAGAACTGCTGGGACCAAGGCAAAAATGTCATAGTTTCATATGACTATCCAGCAAACTACCATCCTGAAATGTGGAAAAAAATAACTTATTACTACGCCAATAGCATGGACCGTGCACAAGTTACATCAAAAATATCTGAAGCCTTGGGAAAGGAAAAGACTTCCAATTGTGAGTTTTCTCAACTATGCCATGTTATAAGTTATAGACAGCAAGACATTCATCTTTGGTGATCAAAAAACAATATTACTTGGGATGTAAATATCCAAAATAACATCTATTCAGAGAGAAAAAAGTTTTAAACAGCCAGGTTATACACAATATAATTTGAGATAATTACTAAGCTTCAACTTGTTCCCCACAGATTTCTTTGTATGTGGTTTGAACATGACTCTTCCAGCAGATCATAGGATACTCATCTACATCCTTCGTCTCTGCGACAGTTTCCCCAACGTTATTAGGAGGGGTCTGCCTAAGCTCCTGAAATGGCTGAAGCAGCAATCAGGTGTGAACATCGTTGCCTCAGACTTGGCAACTCGCAAGGACTTTGTGTCAACAGTTGTTGAGCTCAATTCTGCACTAATGAAACCATAACTGAAAAAGTATTGTGTTTCTTTAGTTTGAATATGACGGTGTGTGTGTGTTTTATTCTTTAAACCATAGATAACTCATCGGTTCATTGAAAAGATATAAATATTGTACAGTTACTAGAGGCTTAAATATTTTGCTTGTACATAAGTATTGTATTGCTTTTTTAAATAAACAATAAATTGTTTTTAAATTTTTATTTAATGTGTCAAATACAAAAACAAACACATTTTGTGTTGTATAAATTCAAGACTAATAACAATTAATAAAATAAAAAATGTGTAGAAAAATAAGCATATGAACAGGGTGTAATATTAAATTATAAGCCACATACACAAGGAGGTAGGAAAAAAGTGCAGATATATATTTTATCTCACATATCCAATGCAATGCGAAGATGGTTTATAATATATTAGAATTTGTGTTTTATTTCCTTCAGGTAATGTAAAGATTTTATATTTAATTTAAATTCGTTTACGAAAATAACAAACTTGGGAGAAGACGTTACTGCACAGTTTGTCATTTTTATTTTGTATCACCAAAACAAATACATTATCTCCTGTGATCCCCACTCCTGCTTTGTTGTCGCGCCTCCATCTGTCAAGTGAGGGTATTGCAAAAAAAAGTGTTTAACTCATGCCTGGAAGTTTTGACTGCTGTCTCTTCACAAACTAGCTAACGTTAGCTTGCTAAAGTGACGCACTTGGTGGATTAAGATGTTAAGACTAGCATGGCGTCGGTCGGCGTCCAAACATAGCCGCGCGGGACCTACATGCGTGTTAACTGCAGCTTATTCGGGAGCGTATAGTCCACAGCAGAAATCACAGGGTGACTTAAGGTGTTTCAGACAAATTCCCCACCCACCAAGCGACAGGTCACCGCTCCTCCATCCCCGGGCGGCCTGCTACCTCAGGTAACGCTGCCTCAGCTAATGTGTAGCTAATGCTAGCTGTACGTAAACACTGCTTTGACATTTTACAGCAAGCATAGCGGGCTTAGCATAAAAGTCACGACCTGTTGTATTATGATACGGTTGTTGCTTGTGGCACAATAGCACTAACGAGTGTCGAACCACACCATACTCCCATATAAAATCATTCATATTAATATGTCCCTAAGGCTAACTCGTGGCCAGAGACATTCCCCCGTAGGGGCAAACATTTGATTAAAATCATAATGCCACGCATTTCAATTCGGTGTAAGTACAAAGGCTGACAATATGTTTTGGTTTCTATTAACTGGTTAGCTTTTCTTGCTGGTTTCTTGGTAACTCATCGACCACCCTCCGCTAACGATGAAAATTCTAGCATTGTGCTTCTAAGTCACACGTGAAAAATCACGCACATATGTGCAGCTTTTCCACCCGAATTCAACAAAAATGACTCATAAAATGAAAGCTGTTTGTTGACGTTTTCCGGGGTATGAACTTTTATTTTTTAGCTAAGTCATAATAAATTGGAGAATATTCAAATGGAATTCGCCACGGCTGCCAGTCTGGACTAACAGCTGCTTGACAGCTACTGCAGCTTTAATGAGCTGCTGAACAAGCTTGTACAGCCCCAGAAACGCTCAAGAATTGTAATTAGAAAAAATTAACCTATCAATATTAGTATATTATTTTATATATTCTTTTGTCGATATACTACACAGGGTATTGACAGTGTTTCTGTAAGGAACGGGTATGTATAGAGAAATTTGAACTGAATGTTGTAGCTGTATTTTTATCGTATTACTCAAGGGCAGTGTTGGTCAAGTTACTTGAAAAAAGTAATCAGTAATTAATTACTGATTACTCCCCCCAAAAAGTAATCCCGTTACTTTACTGATTACTTATTTTCAAAAGTAATTAATTACTTAGTTACTTAGTTACTTAGTTACTTTTTAAAAACACGATTTACAACCTGAAGAGGTGATAAAGTGATAGATCTTTCAGCCCAATTCTACTTTTTCTACATAATCCATCATACAAAATGTAATCAAATGGAAAAGTCTCTTTTTTTTAACTTGTTTTATCAGTTTTAATCTTTTAACTTTATGCATCAAGCAAAACATTTAATTATATGCAACATTCTCTGACTTGAATAAATTAGTTTAACATTTAAACCTATTTTCTACACATTCCAGCACATAAAATAAAATATTCTTTGTGTTTTCACTCACTCTTTCAAACAGATGCAAGTAAAACACAGCAGAAAATAAATAAAGTCAAAGACTCAGCGGTCCTTTTGCTCTATTTTCACCTGTAAAGCAGGAGCAGGGTAGGCGGAGGGTTACCCTGGTGTAGGTGTGCTGCGGTCAGTTGAAGAATCCGCACGAGTGTCTCTGTGAGTTTCCCATCACGTCGTAGCTACTCGGTGCTTGCTCGGAAGTTTAGGGGTTTTTTTCGCTGTAAAAAGAAGTTTTCTTCCCACGCACGATGGACGCTAATGTTTTTGTCACTTTTTATGGAATCAAACTCAAAGTAAGGTCAGTACTTCCACACTTTAAACGCTGCACGCTCATACTCTCTCCCGCACTCGATATATTATCCATTGTTGATCTGCACACAGCTGCTGTCACCAACGTCGCACTTGCTTACGTCACTGTCATGAGACATTCTCGCAAAAAAAATCACGGTTTTAGTAACGCAGTAACGCAGCGTTCCTACGGGAAAGTAACGGTAATCTAATTACCGATTTTGCAATAGTAATCCCTTACTTTACTCGTTACTTGAAAAAAGTAATCAGATTACAGTAACGCGTTACTTGTAACGCGTTACTGCCCATCTCTGCTCAAGGGTAACACAATGACATCCTGGGGCTGGCTTAACATTGTGTAAGGTATTTAGTCACTGTATTTGGGCCCACACCGAGGCAGCAACATCAAGATTGCTCTGTTTTGCTAATAAGAATCAGGATCCACATTCATAAGCATCTTGTGTGTCCAGTCCATCTGTCTTCATGAGTATGGCGTCAGGGAGTGAAGGGCCATCATCCACTTCTCACAAACACTCCAACAGGTTAGCTAAGGAGAGGTCACCATACCTGCTACAACATGCGCACAACCCTGTCGACTGGTGAGTGCTTTTTAAACTTCAGATGGACATACTTTCTGAAAGCACGGCCAAATGCCACGTTTTGTTTTTCTTTTTTCCTTTTTTGGTCAGGTATCCATGGGGGAAGGATGCTTTTGACAAAGCAAAGAATGAAGACAAACCCATCTTTTTATCCGGTAAGAGTTAAAAAAAAATCTCCGAGACATAGATTACGGATATCTGGATCACTACATTAAGAATTTTCTTTTGCTTGACCTCCAGTGGGCTATTCCACATGCCATTGGTGCCATGTTATGGAGAGGGAGTCCTTCGAGGACGAGGAAATTGGCAAAATCCTTAGTGAAAACTTCATCTGCATCAAGCTAGACAGAGAAGAGAGGCCTGATGTGGATAAGGTCTACATGACCTTTGTGCAGGTTTGTATACATTTACATTTTCACATGAAAATCTCTTTCAGCTTCACTCTGCTAGTGCCCCTTTATAATTTTTGCCTGGGAATTATTTCCAGGCAACAAGTGGAGGTGGTGGTTGGCCTATGAGTGTGTGGTTGACTCCTGAACTTCGACCTTTCATTGGAGGAACCTACTTCCCTCCCAGAGACCGTGGAGGTAGACCTGGGTTCAAGACGGTCCTCACCAGAATCATAGATCAGGTAGTAAAACTTCAAGAATTAGGGAACATTATTATATCAGATTTCATGCATTGTTAGTGGGGATGAAAAAAAGTCGTTAAAGAGATTTAAATTATATTTTTGTTTGTTCTCTTTACCCTCCTGTGCTGTCTCTGTGGAAGTGTATGAATGACATAAAGTATGACTTGTGTTCTAAAGTGGCAGAATAATCGTCCTGCTTTGGAGTCCAGTGGGGAGAGGATCATTGAGGCCCTGAAAAAAGGCACAACCATCACTGCAAACGCAGGCCAAAGTCCTCCACTGGCTCCAGACGTGGCTAATCGCTGCTTCCAGCAGCTCGCCCATTCCTATGAGGAAGAGTATGGAGGCTTTAGAGACGCTCCAAAGTTCCCCTCACCAGGTCGACATGAGCCCAAGTGGTCAGCTCTGTAGCTTTAAGGCCTGTAGAAAATTCTTTATTTGACTACCTGACAGCAAGTCTTTTCCTGTTTCTCTCTCTTGCCTATGCATCTGTAGTGAATCTGATGTTCCTCATGTCCTATTGGACTGTGAATCGCTCCACATCGGAAGGGGTCGAGGCTCTCCAGATGGCCTTGCACACGCTTCGCATGATGGCACTGGGAGGCATCCATGACCACATTGCACAGGTATAAACAAACCAAACTAGTGTTGTAATTCAGGGTTTTTCTTTCTTGTTGTTGTTGTTTTTTTTTTTGTAACAGGATTATGAATGGCAAAGTATTGTAAAAAAATTGATATATGAATAAATATTAAACACAGAAAAACAAAATTCAAACCACCAGGTTGAGTGGTAAAGATTCATGAAAAATAGGGAGTAAATTAACTGTCAGAAAAATTTATAAATTAACCCTAAATTCTGGCTGACAGGGCAGATGCTTTTAGTTCAGCTGATGCTCAGCTGATACAGTTTGTGACACTGGCAGCTGTCATATAGCTTGTCCCCACCATTTCTGCTGACTCTGCATGCTGCTTTGCAACCCAACTCTACCCTGGCTCAACCTTTTTCTAGCATAATTAATGCCACATCCAATGTCCTTGAGGCCTGCTCTGTTCTGTGAGGTCTGCAGCATAACGTACTATATACAAGTATCCATAACATAAAATATTAGAAGCCTCTCATGAAAAACATCCACAGGTCTCTTTCAATCCATTCCATTTTATGATCATTTTAAATTCACTAGTAGAAACTGGCATGTTTAAGTTTAGGTGTGTTTTAATAAAACGCTGTTTTTCCCACATCTGTCAGAACTCATCAAAAAAGCAAAGTCTTAAAAGGGCATTTGTGCTCGAACAGACAAGGATACCAAGACAACCTGGAAGTTTACCCAGAAAACCAAAATATGTTAGTGCTATTTTGTGCATGTGGTCAGTGATGCCCAACCCATCAAATCATACAGAATGCAGTGGCGAGTCATAGAGATGCATGACAGACTGAATCAAAACTGTAGAGGAAAGCTCTTACAAAGGGCATTTTGTACGGTTAGGACATTTTATTCATCAAGTAACAAGAAAATTAAATAAAAAGTTGTCAGAATGTTGTCAGAAGTGGTGCTTCTCTAATGTGCAAGCCTGGTTTGTTCATGTCAGACACAAAAACACACAGATGTACTCTTGGTCTCTTTAATATAATCGTGTTTTTAGTTCAAGTCAGATATACTTATGTTGTAGTACTGATACTTTCAACTAATTTTAGTGAGTAAAATTAAGCAGCCTCCCTCTTTATGTCTCTTTATCTCAGGGTTTTCATCGTTACTCCACAGACTCCTCCTGGCATGTTCCTCACTTTGAGAAGATGTTGTACGACCAGGCTCAGCTGGCTGTTGCCTACATAACAGCTTCCCAGGTGTGTGCAATTGTCTCTGTGTGGCTGTTTGTGTATCTGACAGTGTAATTAGCTCTGATCTTTCTCTCTTGTCTGCATAATTAATGTTACCCCCCAACCTAAAATCTCCAGCATAAGAGATGGCAAACATTTACTTTGTTTCAGAGTCAAATCAAACACTCACAGTGACAACACATGTGCTGTTATTGTGAGGCTTATTGTTTGGGCAATGGCCTACCAGAACATATTCTGTAATTTTACACATTTATTTCTTACAGTTTGAGCCCAAAGAGTTGTGATAACAGATTTCTTTCATCATCATTTATTTATTTATATAGCACTTTAAAAACACACCTGGTAGACCAAAGTGCTGTACAATACTAATATGCACATAGTAATAAAACCAGACATAGCAAAAAAAAAAAAAAAATTAATTAATGCGGCAAATGCGCCATCTCTCACTTTATGACATCTGGGATAGGGTCAGGCGCCCTGTGACCCAGAATTGAATAAGAAATGGATGAATTTCTTAAACTACGCAGTAATTTTGATGATCACTATCAAGGGCAGCAGTGATTAAACATCTAGTCATCTCAAGTGGTTTCACACATCGCTAATATAGTACAGTAAAAAAAGTATTGTAGATGTAATGCTGGAATTTTTTTTGCTTCCTCAAAGTCTGTATCAACATAGGTCCTAAAAATCCAGGAGTGGTCAGACTGTACTTTGTAACTTTCATTTTATTTATTTAGCCCTCAGTCAAAATGACTGTACTCTACTGTTTTTAGTACATCACTTCAAACACTTGACAGGGTTTTTCACTGCAGTGGGCAGCACTGAGTTATGATGCAGCAAACAACTTAAGAATCTGAATGCCATAGTTTTCAGTTTTCCCGTGAGTGCTTGCTGGGCTGGCCTGCTTTTAAGTCAGAGACTGAAAAACAAACCCTAATTAGGACACAAACATACAAACTCAAACAAATAGAACTCTCATTGCATACTGCACAGACCACTCCACGTGACAGTACCTGTGAGGTCATGTTAAGGTTAAATCATGTTGCTTTGGGAGGTGACTTGTGTGCGTTTCTGTTTTTCCAGGTTTCAGGTGAGCAGTTTTTTGCAGAAGTGGCTAAGGATGTACTGCTTTACGTCTCCAGAGACCTGAGCGACAAGGTGAGTCTGCCATTTCTGTGTGCACAACTGCTGTGTTGTTTTTGTGGTAATGGGAACTTCACCGTCATTGTGATGGTTTTGTAAATCAGCAAATAAAGAAACTATTTCACAAGAAATAGTTTCTTTTGGCTGCTTCTTTGGCATGAAGGGTCATCACAGCAGGCAACTTTAAAGGTTTAGTTTGGCAGAGCTTTTATACCAGATGTCCTTCCTGATATAACCCCAAAGAGGATTTATGTTTCCAGCTGAGCAAATGTGTAAACCCCTACACTGTGGAGCTAAGGGAGATATTTATGACACTAACCATGTTTATCTTTCTACAGTCCCAAAAAACTTTTTGGGGATTTTCTTACCTGCATGATTGAGCATGTGTCAAGACATCTTTCACAGACTTGGAGAATCAATGCACAGGCATATTAAAGCCAACACTGTATTAAGTTCCTTTCTATGGATTCTTTTTGTTCATGCATCCTCAAGGTCACGAGGTGGGACCCCGTTGATGAATAGCCTCTTAAACTCTTGCTTCTCGTCTAAGGGTCAAGCCTTTTTTCCCCCCCTTTTGTTAAATGAGGCGACAGAAGTGAATTGGGCACACAATTAAAACCAGACTTGTTGCAATAATAATATTCCCTAAGATTTATTATGCAATTACAGGCTAATGAATTGGTGCTGCAAAGATCATTTTCTACAGACTTCATGCTGCTTTTTTGTAATACAGTGGGTGGGATCTTCCCACAGTAAGGGAGACTCCGTGATTGTCCTCAGGCTAAATTACTGGAGTACTTTTTTACTTCAGCTGGTTCCCTGTGAGCTGTGTGGGTCCCAGTGATCTTCAGTCTCCGTATTTCCTTTTTAACTACCTGAAGCTTGATTTATCTTGCATCATAGGGGTTGAAATTAATTGAGAGTCATTATGTGTTTTTTACAGTAGATCTATTAAAACCCTGTTAAACTTTGTGGTTGGCAAATCTCTGTGTTTCCCAACCACATTAATAGGCCAGTTATGATCTTAAAAAAGTGCAGTAGCAGTGCAGTGTTTAAGTCTTCATTTTAGGAAAAGGATGCTAAACCGTCCTGCTTTTCCTCCAACCAACTGCCGCGGTTTTAGGTTTTCATGTGTTTTTACTTTCCGAAGCTTTCCGAATTAATGCGTTTGTGAAATTTCAGTGTCTAAAATAATTTTTTCATGTTCTCAGATAGTTGTTTTTCATCATCATGTCACAGCAACAGAAAGAGTGTCGTGAATACTGTTGCATGTTTCTCAACTGATCTACAACAGTGCATTTTGTCTCTCGTCCTTAAAAAGCACCTCTCCCTCCTCCTGCCCTCTCTGTGTGTTTGTACGTTCTCTGAAACAGTCTGGGGGCTTCTACAGTGCAGAGGATGCAGACTCTGTCCCGGCTTCGGGGGGACCAGAAAAGCGAGAGGGGGCTTTCTGCGTGTGGACAGCCTCTGAAGTTCGGGAGCTCTTACCAGACGTGGTGGAGGGCACCGCTGGTAATGCTACGCTGGCTGACATCTTTATGCATCACTATGGGGTCAAAGAGCAAGGCAATGTTGCTCCAGAACAGGTACTTTTGTTCTAGTTGTGTTGGTCTTGCTCAATGAATGAAAGTGAATATGCACAGAATGATAATGGTTTATTATACTTCAGTCACAGAGGACTTTAAGGTGACTTGATAGTGTCAGTAACCATTAACATGAAAAATGCTGCAGTCAGTGTGGATCAGTATGTGTGAACACCCTCTTATTCCCTGTACTGTGTGTTGCCAGGACCCCCACGGGGAGCTGCAGGGCCAGAATGTGCTGATCGTGCGTTATTCAGTCGAGTTAACAGCTGCTCGCTTTGGCATCACTGTCGAGAAAGTCAATGAGCTCCTGGCCTCTGCCAGAGCCAAAATGGCCGTAGTGAGAAAGAGTCGGCCACGCCCTCATCTGGACACCAAGATGTTGGCCTCCTGGAATGGTAAAGTTTACACTACAGCACTGAAATGGTCACTTCCAGTCATTCAAATGGCTCTTAGGCTCAGCATCATTGATTTTTCTGTTTAATAGATGAGTAATCGTAATGAGTGACAGCAGTAATAGGGCTTGATGATATGAACAAAAACATTTGAGGGTGAATGGTGCAGCTTTATATATATTAAGGCCACTGAGTGTTAAAAATGTATGCAAATTTATAGGGAACAAAAGACCACTAAAAACACACGTTCACTTTAGTCAAGGAACTATATCGCTTTACTTTTCAGGTTTAGGTAGGGAAGAAATTCACATTTTCCATTTTCTGGAATCAATAACTCATGAGGAGCGTTTTTAGAACTCCAACAGCACCTTTTTCAATCATTTTATTCAGGACGTCAACAGACCACAAGTTCTTTTTTATTAAAACGAGGCAGACCTGGAGCAATAATACACATTAATAAGTCATATGTAGCTGACTGTGAGAGGAATGTGCTGCGACCGTCTACAGAGTGCAACACTCAGCTGTGTTAGCTTTGCACTCATACAGTGAAGTGTCACTGAAATCACTTTATCCTTTTTGGGCACACTACAAGTCTTTGTTTGTGAAAACCTGTTCCTGTTTTCTTTTTTTTTTATCAATTCAATTATATTTATATAGAATAGAATAGCCCTTTATTGTTAATGTACACATACAACGAAATTGTGGGTGCTCCACACCAACTGTGCTGGAGCAAAATCTAAACTGTACACAGCAGGAATAAATAGCAAACAGGAGAAATATATACAATCAAGAGGGATTTATACAAAACAAGAGAAAGGCACACAATAGAGAACAAAATAGTTGCAAAGTGCTTGGATGTAGAGCAAAGAAAAGACTGCATGTGAGAATGGCCCAGGGGAAGAAGCTGTTTGTAAGTCTGGAGGTGCGGGAGGGCAGCGGGGCAGGAAATTGGTGGTCGGGGTGCACCTGTGATAGATCTGGTTTTCCTGAGATGGGAGGAGCTGGTGATGGGCTCAAAGGGTGGCAGAGGGCAGCCAGTGATTTTTTTGAGGTGGTGTTAATTACCCTCTGTACAGCCTTCCTGATCTCTTTTGTGGCCCCTGGGTACTAAACAGCCAGGCAGCAGGAGAGCATGCTCTCCACTAAGGAGCAGTATATATTGTAAAGTAAAGAAGCTACGAATAATAGAGAATAAAGCAAGAATCAGACGACCCTCTGCGAACAAGCACTTTGGCGACAGTGGGAAGGAAAAACTCAATTTTAACCAGAAGAAACCTCTGGCAAAACCAGGGTCAGTGAAGGGCAGCCATCTGCTGTGACTGGCTGGGAGTAGGGGAGGAAGATGGGACAAAAGACAGACTGAAAGTGAGCCACAGATTAGTAATAACTAATGATTAAATGCAGAGCATTATTGGAGCACTATGAGCTCTGTAAGATAAGATGAGAAATAATTAGAAATTCATTTAGTAACTTCCTGTTCTCATAAATTTGCCTAAATATGGTCATTTTTTGGACGATAGAAAATTTACTCCCTTCTCAGCCCCCCTCTTTAGTCCTTTAATCTTTTTTTTTTTTGTACCTTAAATGGACCAAACACTCCTAGAGTGGTGATACCCAATACATATGTCTGCATTTTGTACAAAACCAAATTTGAGATATCAGAAGTAATTTTGCCTGTTTAGCTGGGGATAGATAATTTTATCTGAAGTAAGGCTGGCTGAGGTTGTGATCCACGGTCAGTTTGTTTTCTTCAGTAGATGCCAGTGACAGAAACTCAAACAGACAGCACACAGCACAGAAACTATAGCCATGTACTGCTGAGGACACAGTCAGCGCCAACATGGATTTCAGCCACAAAAAGGGATCAATATCTGTTTAAGTGTACTTTATGTTTAGGACATTTCCAGGCTTTTACCTGAAGAGAAGGCGGTGCACTCAGTCAGACTCCATTGACAAAACCAGTAATTTTACCTCCCAAAACAGCAGTAAACACAGTTGTTTGTGTGCTCCTACCTTGATTGGTCAGTTAGTGTTGTGTGACTGGTGAGTTAGGGGCCTTTCATCTGAATTTCATCTGTCCCACAGAGTAACTGCCAACCTACACTTTCTTTCTTAACACAAATCAACAAATGTCATCTGTTGTTACATACAAAGTTTAGCCATTAAGTTAATATAAAGCTTCAAACTTAGAGTTACTATTTATTGTTGGACCTGCACTGTGTCTCCCTCCATGCTGCAGGAGAAAGTTGGACAGCGACCTTTAGGTAACAGTGCTAGAGTGCACCACTGGAAAAGCTGTGACTTTAAACATCAAACTATGTCACTATGAAGGACATGCACAAAAAACAATGTCAGTGACGTAGTAGTTCAAGCGTTTCACGATCGGTCACAGTTCTGAGCTTATTGCCTCAAAATGACAAAAGTGATGTTGACCTTTGGGCACAGTTTGGGTTAAGACCAATAAGTTGATCACTGTGTGTAAGTCTGATTAAATTCTGACCATTAACACAGGAGGAGTCGCGGGTCTTGTAAATTGTGCACGGCTGTGGCATGAGCTCATCGATCCTTTGGCTGGATTAGCTAAGTATCGATAGACAGCTCAGCCTCGTAATCAGAGGCAGTGATCTGTCTGATCAGGGATTCAGGTTGCAGACATGATCAAAAGTGTAACACAGCGTGCCAGAAAGGAGAAGTTTTTCTGTGGGATGTTCCACAATGTGACCATTAATTCTACAACGGAAACAGACACCTTACATTATATTAGTTGATAGATTATGAGCACTTCTTCTTTTCTCAACAAGACAGTTTGATTCTGATTATGTCAAGTTAGCACAAGCAATTTTATCAGACTGTCATATATTTACAGTAAATACCGCTCATATTCACGAGCACGCCGTTTTTCTGCAGTGTCAAAGTGTGCGTAGATTATTACAGACACTTGTCATTTGGGATTAATGTGATGTCTCCTTAGCACTGTTTGTCCTGCACATTGTCTCAGATTCGATTAATTACAAGAGAGCACACATACACAAGTGCACCCACGAATTTGGCTCCCGGGGCTGATGTCTCAGACAGTGTGTGTTAGTGAGGTAATGAAGCTCGGCGATCCTGAGAACTTTCCAATTAGACGCAAGACTCTCTGTCTCCTCTCTAATGAAGAAACCTTGCCATTAATCACCTGTCCTCTGCTGCAAAACTTTGAAGGCGAGGCTGTGCACTCACTAGGCTTTGATTTACTACATAAAAGACGGGTGGAGGGAAAGCGGGAGGAAGGATGGATGCAGATAGGGACAAGAGGAGGAACAGGGGGACTTCAAAGGAGAGAGGGGGGGATAACTAAATTGGAAGTGTGGCAGGGGCTACATGTTGATACCTAAGCAGTGAGTATGTCATTTTATTACTTGGTGACCTCAATACACTCACCCTCAACGACATCACCGTTACTTTCTCCCTGTTAGGCCTGATGCTGTCGGCCTACGCTCGCGTCGGAGCTGTGCTGGGAGACAAGGACTTGGTGGAGAGAGCAGTGAAGGCTGGGGGTTTCCTAAAGGAGCACCTGTGGGACGCTAAGCAGCAGACCATCCTTCGATCTTGTTACCGTGGAGACCAGATGGAGGTGCAACAGATGTAAGCGAGAGAAAGTTTTGATGGCTCAGTTTTTAAAAGCTTTAATTCAGCGATCATAGTCAGAATGAGAATCTGATGACAGCTGGTTGCTTGATGCTTTTGTTCACATACATGTCAGACTAGACCCACACAGTCCTGCAGTTTTTGAATATTTAACTGTGACTGAAAGCTGTCAGAGGATGTTTGTCCTAACCTTGATTTGGATTTTTGAGAGTCTCAGAATTTTATTCCTGATTCGATGCATCTGTAGTACAAAATTCTCTCAGAGACACTGCATGTGTGCTTTTTTCCTGAAGTTTAGCGAGCCTCACGGGTAGGGCATAGAGTCATTGCAGGTGAGGCGGGAAGGTTATGGAGTGAAACCAAAATGAAATGAATATGATTTATGGAAAGTAAAGGTTTGCTGAACCCACTGCACTAAACAAGTTGTGCTAAATTGAGTCCTCCTCGGCCGAGAGAGTTGTTGAATGTTTTAGTTCTTATGAGAAAGCAGAAGACCACAAAGGAAATACTCCTGTATTTGTCTGAGTTTCCTTCGCTTTCTTGAAGTGTTTGCTAGATTTATAAGGTCTGATCCAGTATTTGGGCCCACAAAAATGAAAAGCCTTAGCTGATTTTGGGTTTGGTTGATTTCTCCTTTAACATATTCCTGTTGTTGTGCCTCTAGACTGTTTTGAGCATTTTGCTATTTTTAGGTTTTAGTGGACACTTGTGCCTTCATCTACTGGATCTTCTCCAGCGGTGATCCTTCAACTTGATTTTCATTTTTGGGTGGCAGACAGAGTTCCCAAGGTGGCCGAGTTGTAATCAACGCGTTGCCAGAAAAAGTTTGAGTTTGCTGGAACACATCAGAGTTCTGGTTGTTTCCGCTGGAAGTTCTCTCAGGGGCCTTTAGACGTCACATCATAACGTCAGGTTTCTAATCTCTCACTCTGTGGTCTAGAATCTCAGTCTTTCTACCTTCAGGCTGATGACTGTGTGGTCTTTGAAGACTGTCCTGTTAGAACTGGAGACCCAGGCCTAATTGCAAGGGATGATCCTCCACACCAGGATTTTTCCAGATGTTGATGATTGAGATGATATGAGGTTATAATCTTGAGCTTCTCAATGCCAAATGACAGACAGCTTTGTCCCTTTTGTACTGTGTGACATTGCTAAATAGGATGTGGAAAATGGTTTTTTTTCCACTTTGTAGTAGAGGAGCGGTACGCAGTAGTTCTGTACTGAGATGGCTGTTTATATGCAAACAGGAAACGGTTATATCTGGATAAATCAGGTTACTCTGAGAAATCAGAGAACATGTTCACATGCATTCTAGTAACCTGGTTATAGCAAAGCCACATTTACATGCTGCAGGTCAGTAATTAGTTTTTCTCTTTTAGTTTCTATCATTTTGTCTATCTGAGACAAGACTGGCCCTGTGTTAACTGGGTTAAAGACGCCTGTTGAATGACTCGTGATGAGTTTTTTTCAGCCTACATAGCAACAGTACAAAATCTGTTTTGTCTTAGAATGACTGTTTTCTTTTACGGGGTGCCGTGTTTGATTTTTAACCTTTTACAGTTAAGCCTAACATGAAGTGGAAGATGGCACAGAGTTAAGCTAATACTGTTAAGCTTAAGCTCTGGTTTTTGTGTTGAAATGGCCAAGACGACCAAATACAAACAGAATTTCTCATCAGTGTGACAAACACAGCGGAACGAACACAGTCTCTTGTTGATTCTACACCATCACTCCAGGTGTCCCCGTTCTGTTGGCTAGCCCTATGTCCTAGTTACTACGAATGAGTGAGTATGCAGTATGGCCGAATCAGCAGAAAAATATGCCAGGAAGCCCACATCACAGCATGAAATGCATGCAATTTTAAACACACATATAAACAGATAGACACCACGAGCCTCTGTCTTCCACAGCCTGTGTCTCATTCATAATGTTCCAATTCAAGATGGGGTCGGCACTGAGAGTGCTTACCAAAGCCCTTTTCTCAGGGCTGGTTTACTTTCTGTACATTGGTAAATCACTCTGTCACACCAGGCCAGGCACATATGGGCCGTGCGCTAATTTACCAGGAGGAATAGTAGGTGCTCGGGCTAACTGGGTTAATAGGCCGTGGTAATGTTGAGGAGCTGATCATGAAGAGTATCACCAAGGTCTTTAGGAACCAAAGGAAGGCATGACAATGGATCCAGTATAGCCATGGCAAGTGGGTCACTGGTGATGTTGACTCATTACTCAGGCTGCTGCTGTAGCCTCTTCAGCACTACACTTAGCAGAGATAACTTCTCAATTAGTTGTTTTTTTAAGATTTCTTTTTTGGCATTGTAGAATTATTAGACTGCAGTCTACTCTGTACTATCCAAAGTAGGAAGAAAGGGTGGGGCCAGATGAAATTGTGTGGGGAGAAATGGAGCCCAGACCCTTGTTGGGGCATATGTATTGCCTGGTCAACCAGCTGACCTATAGTGGAGCCCCCTAATTTATTTTATTTTGTTTTAGTTTAATGTTAGCCTTGCATCAGGCTCGCGACCTGTCCAGGGTGTACTCTGCCCGTTGCACTATGGTAGCTGGGATAGGCTCCAAGCCCCACCCCCCCAATGCCCACCAATTTGATTTGATTTTTAATGATGTTAGTTTTAAGGATGGTTTGTTTTCATTCAATGACTGTTGCAGTTTAAATTAAATGTTATTTTCTTGTGCTAAAATGAATCTGGCTTTTTAAGCATGAGCCTGTCATTACTGTGTGGGTCTGTTTGCTTGTTTTTCCAAAGATCACAATAATATGTAGTAATGCAAATTCAAACTTTTTGAGCCAATAATCAAATGTGATTTTGACTGCACTCTAATAGTGTCATAAGCAGTTATTCTTTTTCCACCTCACTGCCGTTCAATTACAGTTTTATACACAATCCCACACACGCTGATGGGCTGGCGCATAAAGAGCAATTAGATGAGGGCATTCAAATTAATTTCAAGGGTCTGCAGAGTATCATAGGCTTCTGTTAGGGTTAGCTACATTGTTTTATTAATGACTCAGAATGCGCACCTGCGGACCACTTATGTGCACCCCTGGTTATTTAGCTCGTCATATTGCAGCCACAGAAATTCTTTTGTCCATGAAACCATAAAGCTGCACTTTCTTTTTGCCTTATACTCTCATTTGTCATAACTTCTCCGTTTTGTGGTAAGCTTTTCTTTGGCTGTCACTTCTTCACCCCGACCTGTCTTATTTGGCTCAGCAGAACTGAAATATAAATCCTGCTACTTTTACACAGGCACTCACATAAGCTCAGCGATTCTCTGCGCGATCAACCTCTCACATGTTTAAGCTTGCTGCGGGAGATTTCACTTGTCATGTTTGCATAGTAAGCTAACGATTAATAAGACGATGTCAGAGGAATTGGTGCACAAATTATCATCACTCACAGATCAGTGCTGTCATTGCAAAGTGAAAGCAAAAAAACAAGCGCAAATTCAAACGCGATTTCAATATGTCACATATTGACAGTGGCTCACCAATGCCGATGACATAATTACCCAGCTACATTTCTGAAAGAATGCAAAAGCATTGACATATATTTTTCCTACAATAGCCCGACGGGCAGGGCAGAGAGATTTTTGTAGCCCGACTGGAAAGATCGCTAGCTCCGGGACATCGGGCTAGCGATTTTGCAAGCCCTGTATCTGATTGAGGAATCACTCATCTTTGGAAAAGAGAGTTTATTACAGAGAAATGGCTCTTTCCAAAATAAAAGCTATACTATCCGCTTCTTCTGGGCTATATTCTCAGCAGCATAAGGAGAATCCTGTGCTAACGGCTGTCTAAATGACTCGGCTAAAGTTAGTAGCATGCTTGTTGTTTTTGTCTTTGCACTAGGATGATGTCGGCGTAAATGTGCAGTCATATTCGTGGTGTTCCCACTAGTGCTTTCAGGTTAATCTCGTTGAAATGACCTTAACGCCACAACACAGCAAATCTCCGTTAACGAGCTACCGCCGATCGCCCCGTGCATGGGGCTAGACGGCCAACACGTTAACGAGCTAACTGCGCTAACACACTAGTTAATTAAGCATTGCATGGCACATCCAACATACTGTTTTACTTTAGTCCATGACTTCAGGGTCATACGTCACATGAAAACCAAAATAATTCCAAACGCCAGATCTGAATGAGGGTGGGGGAGGTCCATCTTGCAAGGAGAGCTTAACTTCTGTCTCGCTAGCTTGCCCTGCGCTCTTCCTTCTGACGATGCTGTCTGTGTTGAGCGCTCAGTGGATCTGCGCTCGACAGTGCAGCCTAGGCGGAGTAGTCGAACGCAGATTCACTGAGCGCTCCACACAGACAGCATCGTCAGAAGGAAAGTTGATAAAATAAATTACAAATGTTGTATTGTTCGATACATATGCGTACCGAACCGAAAGCACTGTATCGAACGGTTCAATATCGATACGAATATCGTTGCACCCCTACTGTATATATATCTGCTTTATAAGCTCAGTACTGTGCAAAAGTATTAAGCCAGTGTAAAATTTCTTTATATTTTGTAAGGAAAGTGGGAAATGAATGCAGCGATTTACTGAAACGTGCAAGCATAAATGGAAGTACAGAATATGAGGCAAAAAACGAGTTTTCACAGTTCTGTCAAGCAATAACTGGAATGACCAGATTTACTCTTCAGCACAGCTTGAATTCTTATGGTCAAGATTTCTTATAATTTCTTTATCAATCTCAAGGAATATTTGTCTGGGCATCTTAAAGGACTTGTAACAGGGTTCGTACGGGTGCTTGAAATACTTGAAAATGCTTGAATTTTAATGTTGTCTTTTCAAGGTTTGAAAAGTGCTTGAATTTTTAGATGTGGCGCTTAAAAGTGCTTGAAAGTGTAACTGTATTTCATTCACCAGAAATAACTATCTGATTGAATAGTTTTCTTATCAGATAGAGAAATAATATGAGTTGCAAAATGTAAAAGAAAAATTTCCCCGCCTGGTCTGCCTTGCGTCTGTTTCAACGTGTGACCCCGCCCTTCCCTCGGACAGTCAGGGATGAGTGCGCTAACATACCTGTAGGTTGCTGTTTTAACGAGTGTTTGATGGAAAACGACAATGGCGGAGTTTGCGCTCTCCAGTCGCGTGATAGGTGAGTCCTAGTAAATAATTTTCCAGTACGTGTACCCCATATGGAAAAGATATATAGATACAAACTTTATAAGATTTATGTCTTGTGTGAAACTTGTATGAAAAGTATACAAGAGTGAAAACAGGTATAAGATCCCTTAAAAATTATATAAATGAAACTTGTATGTTTTGGATACTTACTTACATCAAGTTGCTGGAAGGAATTATTTATGTTTCAAACTCAAAAAACAACGGCCTCCTTGTTGACAAAAAAAGAAATCACATTCCTTTAATTATATAGAAAATATAAGAAAAATCATTTATTTGCTATGTGTAAACATAGATCAGGGCCTCCTCCTGGTGGGACATGCCTGGAAAACCTCACCCAGGAGGCGCTCAGGAGGCATCCTTGTCAGATGCCCGAACCACCTCAGCTGGCTCCTTCCAATGTGGAGGAGCAGCAGCTGTACTCTGAGCCCCTCGCGGATGGCTGAACTTCTCACCCTATCTCTAAGGGAGAGGCCAGCCACCCTTCGGAGGAAGCTCATTTCTGCCGCTTGTATCCGCGATCTCGTTCTTTCGGTCACTACCCACAGCTCGTGGCCATAGTTGAGGGTAGGGACGTAGCTCGACCAGCTGCATCACTGCGGCCGCAGCACCAATCCATCTGTCGATCTCCGGCTCCCTTCTCCCATCACTCGCGAACAAGACCCCGAGAACCTTGAACTCTTCCACTTGGGGCAGGAACTCATCCCCGACCCGGAGTGGGCACTCCACCCTTTTCCGGCTGAGAACCATGGCCTCAGATTTTACATAATAATCTATATGATAATTGTAAGTTTACAGGGACTGAAACGAGTGAATAAAGTGGCCAAAGCCACTTCAGAAAGCCTCAGAACTTTTGCTTAAGGCCAATTTAAAAATAACAAGAAATTCTGGCTCCATGGAAACAAAAGAAAAGAGGGGGTGGGTCAGGACTTTTGCAGAGTCCTATACTGAGTTGAGTTGGCTAGAACAAGTGCTTTTGCTCTGTGTATGAGTTGGCTCATGAATCAACCTTTTTTCTGGGGAAGAAAAGCTGCTCTCTGACTCCTCACCTCTCCATGACCTTAAAGTCATGCACTTTATCTTCTCCAAGTGCACCTCCTGTTTTTAGCCTCTTGACTGCCAGCCATCAGCCTCTCATGTCACAGCACTGTCTGGCCTCCTGTCACTGTCTGTCCCCATGCACTCACTCAGACGGGGTGCCGTCATAAGAATTGGAGGGGAAAAGTAGCACGGGGTGGAATAACCCTCGAATTTAGAAGCTGATTTGCAGCGACTCAGTAGCAACATTGTGAAGGACAAGTCTTGAACAATAAATCAGAATCAATTTCACTGACAGAGAATGATTTGTAAAATTGGGAGAAATTGGTAGGACAAAAGAACTCGTCTGAATGAAGTGGAGGAGGAAAAAGAGTTACTTCAAACGTCAGACATCTTATGTATGCAGTTGTGTGCCTATGCGAATGTCTTTGCCTTTACTATAGAAACACAGATGAATAATTACACATTGAGAAAAATGCTTCAGGAAGTGATTATACTCAGCTAACTATGTGCATTATAATGTAGTCGTGGATTGTCCCAAGTATCTCCTTCAGGCTCTTTGTAATGCCTTTGTAAGGCAGTCCCTCCACATTTCTTTAGCATCTGGCTGTTTGTCTTCCTCAGGCAGTATAAAAAAGTAAAGCATGGAATGGAGAAAAAAACAAAGCAAAACTAGTTCACTAAAAGTAACTCATGTCAACGCATCGATCAATAAATTCTTAATGAAAATTGTCCTGATTCCCACTCTCCTCTCCTGCTCCTCTGATTTTCACTTTCTCCCTCTGCGCTCTGCAGATCTCCGTCTATCTCTGGCTTCCTGGATGACTATGCCTTCATCATATGTGGTTTGCTGGACCTGTACGAGGCCACGCTACAAACAGAGTGGCTGCAGTGGGCTGAGGAGCTGCAGCTGAGGCAGGACGTGTTGTTCTGGGATGATCAGGGCGGAGGCTACTTCTGCAGTGATCCCACTGACAGCACAGTACTGCTGCAGCTGAAAGAGGGTGAGGGATGGATGCATTAGCTGCTTTTTTTTTTTTTTTTTACCATAGGAACATTTGAAGATGCTCAATGCACTTAACTTCAATAAGAACTACAATATCTTACCCCCAGCAAAGTCCCTGCTCAGGGGGGTTGGCACATTCTGGAAGTTTAGGGATGTGTGAGTGGTGACTGCTTTTTGTTAGGATAACTTACTTTTTATAAAGATAACATTTAAATCTGGCCCAAGCACAGCTTTTGATTGCTCTGTTTGAGCAAGACAAGAGAGGCTTACACAGCTGGAACGTCTGGTTTGCCATGTTTTTAGAAAGTCTTGTCAGAATAGCTGTTTCTACATCAGTGAACTAATTTGCCTAATCTCTGAGGTTCTTCAGACTGAAGTGGAATCACATATGAACAACAGTGTAAAGGAACCTTTTCTTTCTTTGAAGTTTCAGGGACAGAATAGGTACCTGGAGTGGAAATGTAGGTGCTGATAGATTGGTAGATCATCTCAGTATGGGTGTTGAGGCAAACATGATTTCTTTCTTATAAAATGAAAATAAACTACTTAGATATCTGAAATCTCTGTTATCTTACCTGTGTCTACAATATTAGTAGTGAATTTAAATACATAACTCTGGAAGACATTACCATCATGTCAGAGCATGATGGTAATGTCGCCTGTGGCAATTAGGAATCCGCAAGGAGTGTGATTTTACAGTGTCATAGAGCGGACAATTTGAGTGATTGTACTCTGAGCTATAGTGATTCATACGTCTTTTGTTTCTAAAATATGAAAGCCAACAAAAACATCACAGTTTGTATTTAGCATTTTTTGTGACTCATACTGAATAACTAACTTCTTCTGTTTAAAAACTTGCTAGTGTTTTTGAATGTTGTATTTTAACCCTCTAGAAATCTAACTGCTCTGTAAAGTTTCAACATACACTACATATAAGAGATATAATGTAGCTACCTTAATGATCTCACACACACACACACACACACACACACACACACACACACACACACACACACACACACCGACCGATCTATAACCACTATATGAACCCTATAGTCAGCTCCTCTGACTTTAAGTCCTATGGATAATATACAGTTTATACAAAGAGGCAAATTAGCCATGGAGTCAAAAGTGTGTTAAATGGAAGTCTGTGGTCTTGAATAGCTTTAAGTGGGTCTTCAAGGAACAACAGTTTTGATATTAGACCTGAAGATTTGCCCAGATTAGTAACTGAAAGGAGCACGAGTGCTCGAATACAGTGATTGTGTTGTTAGATGAGCACAGAGGAAAAGGAAAAGTCTTTAACGTCCATTCTCCTGGGCTCACAAATGTCTGTAGAAAACTTAGGGTAATTTTGTTAAGCAGTCATGTAATGTTTTTTTTTTAAGCTTCCAGCTGCTCCTGTCAAGCAGTAGAAAAATAAGTCAAGTGATTAACAAACTGAGAAGGGTTCAAGCTTTGGATACACATGGAGTCAAATGTGACATCAGAAAATGATGCCAGTCGACTAAGCAACAGGCCGAAAGTGCTACAGGCATGTACACACATCTGCTGTAATATTGGAAGTTCTGTTGAGCTGTTAGAACATAAATAACAAACTGGTGCTGCTACTGTGGGGCATGTGGCAAGTGTGTTTAAAGATGCAGGTTGGATTGACAAACAGGTGAAAGATTAATAGCACTACTGCAGAATACCGCTGCGGCTCAGGCAAAGTGTGAGGATGTAGCTCAGAGAGATGAATAAATACTAAGTTTGAGATGTGTCTGCAGAATTGGAAATTGGCAGAAGTTGACCACACTGAGTTAAACAAACAGAGGAGGCATGAATGGATGCTGAGTTACTGGATGAGCGTAATCATTAATTGCTCATCTATTCATGTACCGTCCATCTCTTTCTCGCCTATGTATATCTTCCACCTTATTGATCGATTTGGATCTTAACACGATGGAAGCCTCGTCTGTAATATCTCTGTCAGTCTCCCTCTATTGCTACACTTTAAATGTTAGTGAAAAGGCAAGAAGGCACAGATTGGTGGATAGACTGATGAATAGCTGGAGGATAAAAGAGGGGAGCAGAGGAGTATTGACCTCCTCCTATCTACCTTCAGCACTGTAAAAGCCTCACTCATTCAAGCTGAACCTCTTCAACTTGAAAGCACTCAAAGACTGATGCTCTGATTCTTCGGCTACTTTGATCACCAGGCCTGTCAAATATGTCTTCTTTCTGTCTCTCAGTCCATCTGCTCCTGACAGGCTGGAACAGGACGACAATCTGCAGTGGGAATCTCAAACCCACCTTCTGCTTCTGCCTGCTCTCATCTTGCTTACATCTTCATTCTTTTCCAATTATTACATGTTCTTCCTTGCTGCCCTCGTACTTACCTTTTAGCCTTGTAGGGTTTGTTTCTTTTCCTTCCTCAGTATGGGCCTTTTCATGTTGATTACAAATATAAGCACAATTGGGCCGCAAATAGTTTTCCTTACAAACAGTACTTGAGTGTTGTTTTGTTTCAGGCTATTCGATAAATAAAAATCTGTTTTCTGCTTGAGGAAATGAAACCCAACCCAGAAACAATCCTACTGATTTCCCAGTGACTGAAGTCTTGTCTTTGACCTGGTCCTGTGCCTCAGCTTTACAATGATTTTGAACCTGGTAAATGACAAAACAGGTGGTATTGCATTAGACTAGCATCAGCATGGTGCAGGAAACCTTTGAGGACAATATTTTCAGCAATATCTAACATAATATAAGTGATTGATGGAGCTGTGATGAGATGTGGGACATTTGGGCCAGGCCCCTAGTGGACAAGCTGTGTAAGGCCAGTATTTATGTGTTTGTTCGTTATTTATCACAAATGCACTGAAAATATCTGATCTAATCTAAAATTGGCATATAACTGTAGAGAATAAATTGAATGATTAAAAAGGTTAGAAATAGATTGAACAAGGTACACGAATGGCCACTAAAAATGAAAAATGTTGTCTAACCTTGTTTTCCACTAAGAACTTAAACCTTTCCTGCAGTGGAAAGTTTGGAGTTTTGTAGAAATAATTCCTTTAGATGCCTAAAGTTTTGCTAATTAAAATCTTCTTATGTAAAAGGTAGTGATGAAACAGTGTATTACTATAGAAGTAGAAGAAGTAGCACTGTGCAGACAGACTGACAGCCTGCTGTTTCAGAGATTCAATCCTGAATTGGGTGAATTTTTCCAACTTTTCCAGCTGGATAGTCACGTTCGGGGCACAGTCACTTTGACTGATAGGTGTCCCAAGACAGACAGTTATAGTGTCTACTGACCCCCCCCCCCCCCCCCCCCCCCCCTTAGTGTGTGTGCTGTTGGAGAATTTTTAAATGAATTATGTAACTACTATTATGGGTTGCTGGCCATCCCAGAAGTTTGTGCTTAGTTTTGGTGATTAAAATATTAGTGCCTTCTTAGCTGTTACTTAGAGTGCGGGAAAATATTATTATTGATTATTATTATATAACTGATTATTATTATTTGCTGAATTTGTAAGTTTGCTCATTTACTAAGAAATGAACAGTCTCTATTTTTTATGATGGTTTCATTTTAATTAAGTGAGACGGAATATTAACCAAAAGTTCAGAAAAAACACATTACATAAAAGTTATAAATAGATTTGCGTCTCATTAAGTGAAAGTGAAGTACTTGATTCCCTACAGCCCAGCCAGAATTCTGGTTCCCACTGATTGGTTGTGTGCCACGTTACAAACAATCAGTCAATTACAGATACTCCTGATCTCAATGTGTTATGTGTGTAAAGCACACCTGTCCACAGAATTAGTTTCTTCCATTCCAGTCTGTCCGCCATGGTCGGCAAGACCAAATCTTAACTTTCCCATTGAACAGCTAAATAATTCAGAGAAGGCTTGGAATAAGTGCTGCGGTCAGATGAAACTCACTCACATCAACCTAACCTGCCATGTTTGGAAGAACAGATATGTTCTTTGGGTCACACTCAACATATCTGTTCTTCCAAACAAGGCTAGCCAGTCTCCAGACCTCAGTCCTGTAAACGTCTGTGGAAGGAGCTCAAGCTTCAGGTAGCTAAGCAGGTAGCTAATCTGTTAGCCAAGAAAGCTAAAAGATTTAAAGAGTTTCTGTAAAGAGACTCGCTGCGCCGTTAAATATAAACAAATGTCCAAGAAACCCATCCGCATATATACATATTCTGTACAGTGTCTGAAAATATAATGGTCTATACCAGGGGTCTGCAACCTTTAACACCCAAAGAGCCACTTGGACCCGGTTTCCACGCAAAAGAAACACTGGGAGCCGCAAATACTTTTTGACATCTAAAATGAAGATAACACTGCATATATTATTTTGTTTTGTTTTTTACCTTTATGCTTCAACTAAGGTGTGTTGCTTATGAAATCCATGAAGTGCTACAGAGAAAATTACATTTTATTTATGTAATTAACACATTTTGAACTCTTAAAGAAATATAACAAAAGGAAAGACACCCAGCTGAACTAAAATGATCCAGCAAACAAAAACTGTTGTGAGGCCCCCTTATATCGCCTTTGGGCTTTTGGAGCCTTGACCTGACTTTGAAAAAACAATTGGAAAAAAAGCACTATGCTGCTAAAAGATGAAAAATAGATATTTGCAAAATTCTGCCTAAATATGTATTTTACCAGGTTGATGTGTGTGGCGGGGCATCGTCTGCAATGCCGCTGCAGGGGAGGCGGACGCACCTGAGCAGCACCCGCAATCTCGCCTCGCTGCCTTAACGTCAGTGCTCTCGGCTGTTGTGTTGGTGTGTGTCGGGCTGTGAGCTGAAAAGCTACAGCCGGCTGTATGCGTACAGCAACCGTGTGTGAAAAGTGGTCAATAAAGAGATGCTGAAAAGCATGTTCATGGAAACATCGTCGGGTCTGCGTGGTATGTTTACAATGGGACTTCCGCTCCTGAACCTCCGCGCACAGCGTCTGAAAATCGGGGCTTTATTAAGTCACTTTCATCTTTACGCAGGACTGTAAGCTGTCATCTGTGAGGCGTGAGCGGTGTTTGTTTTTAACATAGTTCACGGTGGAGAACAGCTGCTGACATAATGTGGATCCGAAGATCCATAATTGGCCTACCTGGGGTTGAAAGTCTCGATAAATGCACGGCGCTTCGGCGGGTATACCGGCTTCCGCGAGTGTGACGCTTATTTTGAGCGATGAAAAAATAATAAAATATAATTTTATTTTATATTTCAATATCACAATAATCTTCCAATTTAGAACTACAAGTTAAAAAAATAACTAATCACAAATAAAACACACTTCAGCTAAATACTTCTAATTTATTTTCCCAGACCACGCGGAGCCGCAGTACAAGGACTAAAGAGCCGCAGGTTGCCGATCCCTGGTCTATACTTTTTGCTTAGCTCGTAAAAAACAAAAAAACTTTTCCTCAAGAACTTCTTTAATGTTGCAAATCTGTAGAAAAAGGAGATTTTTTTTGTACCAAAGGACTGGGGATATAAAAATAAATGGTCCTGGCCTGGATGTGCACTCCAGCCTTTCTTCAGTTGCCAATCCACTTCTGTAACTGATGGCTGGTGGCATGTCAGAGAAACTGACACTTTGTCTACGTGCTGACATGCACCTTTGATCTGCCAGGCTGTAGATTCCAATTTGGATGTAGTTGCCTATTTGTTTTTGCTCCCAAGCTGCTCTGTCTGACAGGGACCATCTATTTCAACAGCTTCCTACTCCCACTTGTATTTTTATTCATAACTCTTTTGTCATCTCGACTCAGTTAATTTTTTTTCTCCTTACTAATACAGTCAGTAGGCTCGTCTTTCTCCCTTCCAAATGGATCTCACGTTACATCTTTTCTTTTCCTCCATGACAGGATTCATCATTTTTCAGTTGGAAATGCAGATCTTTTGGTGATTGTTATTTTTATTATGAAATGTGGGACAGATCAGAGATGATGGCAGCCTGAGCTTGTGTGTTTTGGAGCGCTTGTCCCTGCGCGCCGTCACACCTGCATCTGTGTGTGTTTATCGAAGCTGACACGTGAGAGCTCTCTCATCTGAGAGGATTGACGGAGCCATTATGGTGGCGGCGCTGTGTGGGGTTGAAGCCCATTAGTGACGCTACACCCGCTGCAGTGTGGACGCCGGTCCCAGCAGCGTGGCCTGTCACCGCAAGACGGATTACCCCACTATGCTGCCACTCTACATCCCCTCGCCTCAGCCTCCCTTGTGTGTATTTGTTTTTGAAGACTAAGGTTGCAATTATGCACAATATCCGTCTTTGTTTTGTAGTTGAAAATCAGTTGTTTGTGAAAACACTTTTTGTCTCTCGTGGTCACAGTGCATTGTCAGATGTATTCCCATTTAAAAAGACAGAAAAATACAGGATACATCAACTTGAGACTGCTTCAGCTGTTTTTGTAGACTTTAAAAAACTGATAAAAGTCTTAAGTAGTGCTTTACTGCAGTGAGTGTGTGTTTCTGTGCTGACAGCAAGTTTTCTATGTGTGTGTCTGTTTGGAAGCAGTACTGTCACGCCTTCATCTGCCCTCCTCCCATGGGGATCCTTAAGAGATGAGATGTGAAATGTTGAAAGCAAACAGACTCTCAGGTTAAACCTCTGTGTGTGTTTACAGTGTGTGTGTGTGTGTGTGCTGAAACTTCCTTGCTGTGGAGTCCAGAAACATGCAAATCAAAGTATCTCTGCATTTCAGTCACGCATGGATGATGGTAATTCGTGCTCATTATAAAACATATTGAATATGCAGTGTACAGGACAGCTGTGTGGCTGTGTAGGGCCATTTTGCTGTAAATACTTAGAAGTCAGAACTCTACAACTCTACATTTCCAGGTTTTGCTCAAAATGTGCAGTTTAACTTAAAGAGTAAATTGTGTTGGACAATAAAAAGCACACTCACACACATTCAGAAACACAGAACTCAGGCCTGAGAAGCAATCATGTAGCAAGGGCAGAGGTTATGGGAACATCACCTTCCAGGTTCTCATTAGACACTGATATGAATGATAAGGACCAGTCACTGAACAGAGCCATTCATAGGGTTATCTGTTGTGTCCATCACATCACACAGAAAGGCATTGCATCCACATTTGGATTACAAGCATGGCATCATTCTGGATTTAAAAGCGAAACTTTTAATGTTTGTTCATGTTTAGACAAATCACATTAGTTAAAAATAACGTACAACGCATTGCTATGCCATAGAGTTTATAAAACACTGAGCATAATCTGAGTCTGAAAAATTAAGCATGAAATTTCCTAAACCTGCATTCATTTTTTATAATTTTTTTAAAATGATTTTTTTCATTAAAAATAAAATTGAAAAATAAAAAAGAAGCTTTTGTTGATTGATGTTGGCATTTTAAACAAACAAAAAAAAAAAGAGGACAATTTGCTGAACTTAGTGGGCAATACCTGTGTTTCCACAACTGAATGTTCAAACATTCAGTTTCAGTCGGTCACCGACAGCAAAAGACTTCAATGCAGTCACTGGGCAAAAATTGAAGCCAACTTTAGTGAAGAATATCTAAAAGACAAAATAATGCTTAAGTTGATTATTGTTTTTTGTGCACCTTCCCAGGACCTTGTTTCAGATAACAATAAATGAGTTGTGTTGTGAGTGAGTCTGTTTTGTATCAAGTCCTAATCCCCGTCTTATGGCTCAGTCACACTAGAGTAAAAATAGGATGGCAACATCTCTGTAACTAGGAATAATCACTGGTCGCCTGGTAATTGCATTGAAGTTTTTTGCTATCGGTGAACAATTTGCAAGTAGTTGCTGTGAGTATTTTTATTGCACGTTGCCTGGTGAAAAGCAGCCTGTCTCCAAACAACTGAAGTGTATCTTCAGAGGAGTCGTTCAAAGCCAGTGAGTTTGCAAATTCTTTGCACAATTGTGCAATAAATATGCTCATGCTGAAATCTCTGACCACAGTTTTAGTGTGACTATAACTTTATACTCGGTTTCATTTAAATAACTCCTCTGTTTTCTTGATTCAGAGTATATTCAAGGTCTTAGACTGTAACTGTTGAGCATCTTTTGTTTGTCTTTGCGTCTCAGATCAGGATGGAGCTGAGCCCAGTGCTAACTCAGTCTCAGCGTTCAACCTCCTTCGTCTGTCCCACTACACTGGAAGACAGGAGTGGCTCCAGAAGTCCCAGCAGCTACTGACGGCATTCTCTGACCGTCTGACCACTGTTCCCATAGCCTTGCCTGAAATGGTGCGAGCTCTTATGGCCCAGCACTACACACTTAAACAGGTGAGTTTGAAACTAACACACATGATCATGAAGGGGAACAAGTTCAGGCACCAGAAGGATTTATGTTGTCCTGTGAGTTCACCGGTTATTAAAGTCTTTTGAGTTTTGCATGTAGGAATCAGGGCTACTGGTGGGTTTTAGTTACTATGACAACCAGATAATACTTTACAATTGGTATTGGTAGGATAGTCAAAGTAGTCTTGATTTAATATTACGCATTTAAAGTGCCACTGTTGATTGGTGTTAGCCAAAGACAGTTGTCCTAAAAGCCAGGTTGGCTTGGAGAGCAGGTGTTTGCCAGGCTGCCAGCCCAAATTGATTTTTGCATCCACCCACTAAAGGCAAAGGTTTCTGCTTGAATGATGTATTGTGCAAACACAGTTTGTCATGCAATTTGCATTTAGCGGTAAACAAAAACTGAAGAAAATGATGTGGCATAGCAGAAACAAAAGCTGAACAAGAAGCTGGTGAAACAGATTTAACTGATTCTCTTGTATACTCAGTAACCATGCAGTAAAGTGAACGTGAATCAGTATGAAACTATTCCACTACATCTCTCCACAGCACTGCAAATAAAGTTTTATTGATTGATGATGTTTGCATATTTGGGTAATAAAGTTCTCTCTTTAGTTGGTCAAACTACAGATGCCATGAAGCAACCAGAGCCTAAAGTCATGTCTGTTTGTTAACTTTTTTTATAATAACAAATATTGCAAAAAGTGAAAGACAGAGATAACGTGTACTATTCCTTCCGATTGCAAATCACAGCAAGCAGCCCTACTGTACTGTACTTTACTGTATTGTGTTTCAGCCATTCCTAAACTTCCACGGCACAGTTTGAAATGGGACACACAAAACTTTTAGTCACTCTGATCGTCTCACAAATGAAAAATGAAACGTTTCCTGTGCGTGTTTTGTCATTCATTTGTTTTAATCTTAGTTTTTCTTTCCAAATTAAGTTTCCTGGTTACTATGAAATGTGAGATGAGTTCAAGATCAGGAAATGGTCTGAAAACCTGAATAATAATAATAATAATAATAATAAAAAATAAGTTATTTTGAAACCCCTTAAACCCTCAGAAGTTCTTTAGAATCCCAAAACTTTTCAAATAAAAATGTGTTGATTTTGAAACCAATCCTAAAGGATTTTATCCTGTAGGGTTAAATAATAAGTGCATCTAATTTTATAAAGTTATCAAACAGGATTAAGTTGTATAAAAGTCTAAAAGGTGTGACTTTTAAAACGATGCTTTTCTGTGCACTTGAAATGTAATTTGTTTGTAAGAATCAAATATATTTTTTTAGGTATTTATTGTAAATTATGCTGCGCGGCCCACCTGGATCAGTTTGTGACCCACATTTACGTTATCACTGTTAAACATCTTTTACTGAACAAAAAAAAAAAAGTTACGATTTTTGTTCCCTGAAATCAAAACGATTTTTCATTTAATGAAAAAAGATAGCAGGGAGCTTTTTAGTTCAGTCAAGTCCATTTTGTTTTTATATCACATTTGTGTCTGCTTTTAAAGTAATAAGTAACATTGTGTTCAGAAGTTGTTTTTGTATTGTAAATCAGTTTTTGATTGATCTCAGCTCCTGGCAACTAATTTCTTAGTCGACTAAATGAGGGGCTGCACAGGAGCGTGTGGTGTAGGGCTGCAACTATTCCTCAGCATAATCGACGACATCGCCTGCGCAGAAATTTATTGTCGACGCATCAGACGCTAGTACCACGTAAATGTGTTTTTGTAACTGACCGCAAAACAAGGAGGACGGAAGAAAATGGAAATGAGAGATTAAGATAAACATTAAATGTAGATTGTGCAAAGTGGAGCTTTCCTCCCACAACAGCACTACCGCAGTGCGTGATTAGCGCCCGCACCCTGGAGCTGTGACGCCAGGTCTGAATGGGTCCGTTTTAGAAAGTTAAAGAAAAAGGCAAATTAGATCACTACATGAATAATCTTTAGTTACAGCCCTGCTGTGGTGGGTGAAACCTTTCTCCCTCCTTTGTCCGATCAGACTATCAAACCAGCTTGACTAGCAGTGACTTAAATAAAGGATCAAGCCTAGATTTACAGATTTATGGGGGTTTCTACAGCGATCTTGGGGCTGCAGCTCCATCTGGTGGCTCATGGATGCATAACCTTTACGACACAATAAATTGCTGGCATCGATTGAAATGTTAACAATTAGATTAAATGAGCAGAATGTCTGGTACCAACCAGCAGCGACAGTTAGTCATCTAGTCAAGTAGTCACGCACATCCTTAAGCTGAGGAAGTGTTCTAAATCAAATGAAGGATGAAAAATCTTTCACTTTATATATAATGAAACTGGAATGTATGAAAGTTTTGCAGTAATTAAAAAAATAAGAATTTTTTTAAACAATGTTGTATTTCTTTTGCTTCATTAGTAAACCTCGATCCCAGTAATAATCATGAGTTAGACTGTGAACAAAGTGGCTGTGTGTGTAATTTACTGACTAATGAAAGTGGAGTTAGAGCCAAGTAGCCTTCAATATCCTCACCATTCACAATATTTATGTCCTGTGCTGTTTCTCCTCTCGCTGCTACTTTTTCATTATTAACTTGGAAGCTCAGCGCCCATCATATAAACCCTGTTTGGATAAACATTTGTTTACAAGAGTCCTCCTTAAGCAAGCAGCTAATTTGTTGATACATATTTTTCACCCCATTTCATGGCCCGTAGGTCATCTGAGGACAGCACCTCTCTAAGCTCCCTGCACATCTAATCCCTGGACACACAGACTCTTAATCATTTTCCCCTGTTTTTAAACAGGACTTGTGCATTTAAGGGATTATTTCAGCTGTTCAGTTATGTAACTGCTTTGAAATATTAACACCCTCAGTTTAGCCTGAAACCACCAAAACTAGCAGGCACAGCAGGAGTTAGCCCAAAGTTTCTGTAACACTCAAAGAAAATTTTAAGTTTGAAAGCGTGTGAGAGAAGGGAATAACAGGAGCCTAAAACAGGATTAGTTAGGGGTTTGTCTGTCATAGATGACAGGGTGACAGGTCAGGGTAACAGCGCGAGGGTAACAAACTGAGAAGTAAAGCAGGGGAAGGCAATCCCAGAGAAAACACCTGCCTCCCTTGTTAGTGCTACAAATACAGTACTGACCTATATCACTTCCTCTCCATCTCCTCGTCCCACGTGTCACCTTTCCCCCCCATTGCTTTGGTCTTATTATACTTCTTTCCTCTTTCTTCCTTCTTCTTTCATCCACATAATCTTTTTTTCCTCACCCTCCCTCTTCTATTTTTTTTTATTTATCTTTTTTAGATTGTGATCTGTGGCCAGAGGGATGCTCCAGATACCACAAGTCTCCTAGCAGCAGTCAAGTCCCTCTTCCTCCCGTATAAGGTAAGCTTTCAACATCATGTTTGATTGAAAGTGATGCATCATTTCGACAAACTGAGAAAAATATATCACCAATCGCTAAAGCAAAGATCAGCTTTCAGCTTTGTAGACGCATGCTGATTTACTCCAGCGTCAGTGTCTTTAAGGAGGCAGCAGATTTGCACTAACCTTCTAAACGTGCACACACACTGACACACAGAAGCAGAGTGAGCCCAACGTAGAACAGCGCCTGTGGCGTTGGCTGATTTAAGTGTGGTTTTTTAAAGGTCAGCCTGAGCTTCTCTCTTTTCCACTCCTCAGTGTAATAACTTCCCAGCTATCTCTTTGGGGGCATTAGTTGACCTTAAAGCCCGTTGCTGACATTGAAAGGCCCAGTAGGTCTAAATCTTAACTCTGCAGTCGGTGAAGGCCTTACTTGTCTTCCTGCTAGCCCTGATGGAGGCTGGTAGTTAAGAACGGGACAGCTGTCAGTCTGAGTCAGTCTTAAATTCACTGTGGCTAGCCAACATTTTTCAGTGCTTTCAGACAAAAAATGTTTCTCTGTGTTTCACACTAAATATAATAAATGTTAAAAAAACAACAACAGCATAAATTGTATATAATGGCAGGTTACCCGTGGTGAAAATCCAGTGTGGGAGTGCCTTTAACCTGCTTTCTTTGTAAACTGAACATGTTAGAGTAAAACCTAAAAGATTGTCAAACAAGCACCAGAGGTTTCCAATTTGTGAGCGTTAAAAAAATGTCTTTTTTAGAAAATTTTGACACAAAAGGAAACAAAGCTAGAAGATGAGCCAGTAACAGAATGTAGATAAAAGAGACCTTTTACTTACTGTAACTTGTTTATCAAAAAAATACATAAAAAATCTCAGGTGAAAATACTAGTTTCTAGTATTCTGTGTCATTCTGTGGGGGGGGTGGGTGTAATGAAATTGAAAATTTCATGTGACTATTTGCCTTTACGTCTGATGTGGTCAGATCTGAGTTGACTTAAAAAGGCCATGCTTTCACACATGCCTGTGATTTGGTGCCAGCCTCTATCTCAGAACATCTTGACAGCATGGAAGAAAAATTTCTGCGTGGCTTTGACTTTGAGAGGGTGAGGTCGGAGACAGTCACTGTCTGTTATGGATGTTAAGGTCCAGAGTGCATCCACAGGAAAGCTCCTTGGTGTTGTAGCTTTCTGCTGCTTTTGTCACTTTGTGGGTTGAATCAGCGGTCTCCAACCTTTTTTGCACCACGGACCGGTTTATGCCCGACAATATTTTCATGGACCGGCCTTTAAGGTGTCGCGGATAAATACAACAAAATAAAACTAGTACTGGTACCGAAAAAAAGAAGATTTATTCATAACACACGTGAAAAGACCAAGGAAAACCGAGTTAACGATAAAAACGATAAAATAACGCTGAAAACCGATAAAAACCCTGAAAACCATACATTTCACACCTGAGCCTCAACTCTCGTGGCCTGGGACCAAACGACTCACGGACCGGTCCGAGGCCCGGGGGTGGGGGACCGCTGGGTTAAATTGTAAAAAGAATCTTTACAAGCTTGTTGAGTAAGTGAAACTCAACAAAGAAAGGGCTCCAGCACAGATTCACAGCTCTCACTATAACACTTCTCTTTAAATTCACTTATTTGCCCAGCTTGCAACCAGAATTAGACTACTAAATTAAAGCAGTGATTGTCCACTCCATCTCTCGCCCTGTCTTTTCTCACACACACACACACACACACTCCACACTGCCCTACTGAAATATAGATGAGTTGTGCAGTATCAGGCAGTGGCTGCAGTAACATCAAGCCATTCCAGATCCCCGCAGAGAGACACAGATCAGGACCGAGCTGGATGGAGCCATTATCAGGATGGATGTATTATTAAGGCTGATGTACACTGTGTACTGTCACATGCTCAGCCATGTTATATTCAGGGTAATGACAGTGATTTCTCTGATGGGGTACTGTCTCAGTCAGGAGAAATGGTCACATCAATAATAAAGACAGGTTTATTTTCAAGTTAGGTTCATTTAAATGAGAAAGTTGGTCATGAAAAATTTAGTTTTTATTGCTCATTGATTTTACGCTGCAGCCCCTCAGAATGGTAACCACGTCATGTCAGTGCAGCTGTGATCGGCCCATTCGGTGGTGTCATTTCCTCCTGTGCAATTCCAGCTTCTCTTTCTGTCACCATTTTTTACCCCTTAGCCACGTAAGGCTGATGGGGTATCATGGTCACCCCACCGGGTGGGTGGATAAATGCTGGCAGCAGCAGTGACTATGTAGGCTAAATTGTAGCCTCGTATTGTAATCGCGCATGAGGAGGCCATCTCACAGACGAGCCCTTGTGTAGTGACGTATGAGAAATTTGTCCCTGTTTGTTTGTTTTTCTTGTGTAAAATGACTCAGCTGTCACTCCTGTGCTCTTCAGCACACTTCAAGTTTTTCATTGACAAAAATGCCCGGTGGGGAAAAAGTTAAGGAGATGAGATAATCGAGAAGCTCCGCAAATGCACTGTCAAATTACACTGTGATTCAAAAATCAATCCAACACTCGGAAATGTCCTCCTCTTGTTTTCTTTCATTTCATGATGACTATGATGGATCAGTGTAGCTGCTACATACACACACAAATAAACTTCAGCGTGCACAGAAAACACACAGACTTTATACAGAGAGGTGAACCAGGAGCCTTCTTGTTGTGAGGCAGTAAGTGATCAGCACTACACCACTTAGAGTAAAAGAATAAAATGTTCTTTGGACTGAAAACAGTAATATGGTTAAAAAGAATACAGAAAAGAAGTAGAAACATTATAGTCGAGGAAATTTTATGTATTTATTTTTTATCTCGAAGACATGGAATAGAAAAAAAGAGGCTTCACTGGTATCTTGTTAGATACTGAATGTAAAGATGGAACAGTTTACAGTATAACTGTGCATTTGTGCTTTTAGAAGCAAAGAAACAAAGACTCCTGGAGTCTGTTTGAGTGACACGTCAGATACAGATTTTGTTCTAATGAGCCTTCAGAGTGAGATGAAGGGGGAGGCTGAGAGGGAGTAAATGAGGCAGAGGACAGAGTGTGTGTGCACATAGTATCTGTGTGTGTCCAGATATAGTGGCAAGAGCCAACTTTAGTGGCAGTAGAAGCTGTCTCAGCCAGGATGAGATTTGATGGTCCTGCACAACAATAAACATGCACATAAACCTATTTTTGGAGATGAGACATCACACTTTGAGAGGAATGGCATCACTGCCTACAGCAGATGTAAAATACACTCACGGACTTTCTGATACAGTTTGTTCACAAGCAACACTTGGAGCACATAAACACATTCTGGGAGATACACAGTTTCACATGCAAATATAAGATAAATAAGTGAGGACAAAAGTTCACATGTACGTGATGTGATTACAAACTAGAGGAAGGGAAAAGGAAGAAATTAAGAAAAAATAAAACTGTGCTCAAGCAGTTCGCCTGTTAATTGATTATCAAGAAATTTAATCAGCAATTTAATCAGCAGCATAAACAGAGAAGCCCACACCTCTCCCTCTCCCCAGCCACCTCCTCCAGCTTGTCCGGGGTAACACCAAGGCGTTCCCAGGCCAACCGAGAGAGAGATATAATCTCTCCAGCTTGTCCTGGGTCTGCCCTGGGGCTTCCTCCTGGCTGGGACATGCCCAGAACACCTCACCCAGGAGGCGCCCAGGAGGCCGCCTTATGAGATGACTGAACCACCTCAACTGGCTCCTTCCAATGTGGAGGAGCAGCGGCTCTACTCTGAGTCCCTCCTGGATGGCTGAACTTCTCACCCTATCTCTAAGGCAGAGGCCAGCCACCCTTCGGAGGAAGCTCATTTCCGCCGCTTGTATCCGCGATCTTGTTCATTTGGTCACTACCCACAGGTTGTGACCATAGTTGAGGGTAGGGGTGTAGAACTACTGGTAAATTGAGGGCTTCGCTTTATACTCAGCTCTCTCTTCAACATGATGGACCATCAATCTCCCGCTCCCTTCTCCCGTCACTCGTGAACAAGACCCCGAGATACTTAAACTCCTCCACTTGGGGCAGGAACTCGTCCCTGACCCGGACTGGACACTCCACCCATTTTCCGGCTGAGGACCATGGCCCCAGATTTGGAGGTGCTGATTCTCATTCCCACCACTTCACTCTCGGCTGCAAACTGTTCCAGTTTAATGGTTCAGTGTTTAGAATAATGCTTATTTTATAGTGAACCTTTGTGAAGCCCTTCACTGCTGTTAGAAACCAGCTTTTTTTAGCGCCTTTCCACTTACTTTTAACATAGCTTTCCTTCTGATTGGTTACATTTTTTAAACAGAGGGATTGAGCAGCAGATGGGTGTGGATTTAGTGCTGACGTACTAAATAACTCTGAACGTAAAGCCTTAGTTTTGGCTTTACAGGGGTTACTTTATCATATGCTTAAATATGGCTTGAAACTTTAGCCATGTCTAATTTGAGCATCCAATTTAACAATCCAATCCAATTTTATTTTTTTTAAAAAGTTGACAAAAGTAGTGTTGTGTCGGTCACGAACGAAATGGCTCTTAGTAATAAAAGCATGTATAACTTTCCAAAAGTTAATAATAAATAAGAAGTGCTTGACCTTAGAAGCCTTAGTTGGTAAAAACCTAATTGAACAAATGAATTAAGAATTGTTTGTTCAGTCTTTAAGTTACAGCCCATTTTCACACCAAGCTTATTTATAATGGAAACTAAAAACGCTACGTCCAGATCAACAGAATCAACCTTTGGAGACATTGGACACAGGTCCAGTTTTGGATCATCGCTGGAACTAATTGGTTTTTATTATTGTAATTCATACTTCTCATTAAAGTAAAAAAAAAAAAAATTAAGGTCATTCAGACTTTAATGTCACTTGACAAAATATGTAATACTTTTAGGAGCAGGTAGATTTGGAAATCATCAGCACAGAATTGATACCTGGCAAAGTAATAGAATAGAACCCTGTGAAACTGGTTAGATCTAAAGCACTAAAATAATGCTGTCCACAGAGTCATTAGCTAATAAAAGATCATTTAAAAACTCTTAAGAGAAATGATTCTGTTCTGTGAAATGTTTTAAAACCTATGAAATAATAAAAACCTCGACACTTTCTTGGTACACATTCTTTGATCTGTTCCTTTAAAGTAATTCATTTCTGGTAGCAAGAACAAGGAAAAGTAGAAAACATGATCTAAAACAGATAATGTACAAGATGACACGTAAAAACACCAAATGAACTGGAAGGGAATGGGTATAATGCAAGTAAGGGGTAAAGTGCATGATGGAGTCAGCTGGGTGGGTTATATAAGCATCAGGAGTGGGAAGAGATTGAGGGTTGGTAAATGAGATAAAGGGAAGAAGTCGAAGGAAGAGTAAGAGGACTGTGCTCCACGTTACATTAGGTAGCTATGAGCAGAGAACATGTCTAATTTAAATCCAATTACTCCTTGCCTGTTTTCCTGGTTTTAGACCGCCACAAACTAATTGTGGTGAATGAGGTGCTCAGAACTCAACTCATGCTAATCTAGAGCATGCACGCACACACACACGCACATTTTTATTTCTTCACACTTCATTTAAAATACTTACTATTTTAATTCACCGCAAGAGTCTGCACTTCTCAATTCACTCCAGCACTCGGAGCTGCTTCTTCACTTTTTGCTTGTTGGAATCAATTATAGGCCTCCGTTAAACCGAAACATCGCTCTTGATTGTAATTGCTGCAATAAATTGTGGTTAATTTTTCTATTACACAGAAACATAGCTTGATTAGAGTCGGGTTAGGGTTTGTTGATTGTGTAAGTACAGGAATTGTAGTATGGGATTTGCAATACAAATAGAGATGCAGTCTTTTTTAGCAATTGGGCCTAAGGATAGGGATAGACACTACAGTGTTACAGTGGTGTTTTGTGACATGAATCTTAGTCTTACATTGGTAGGACTAGAAACAGTTTTTCTAGTGTGCCTCCTCTACTTAGGACATGAGGTCTATCTTGTGGAAAATATGTTAACAGTGTGAAAAACACAGGTATAAATGATAAATTGATGGTGGCTAAATTTTCTTCTTCAAAGCCACGTTGGCACTGAAAACACCAACGTGTGGAATTTCTTTGCTCTAAAAGTGTGCAGTCAGAATGTGTTCTCAAAATAAGGCTAATATTCTAACAACACTTGCAAAGTTGTTGTATCATCTTCATGTTAGTGACCTCTGTGAGTCACTGATTCGAAAGCATTACATCCATATTTGCACTCCAATAATGTTCAACCTGTACTGAGTAATTCGCTTCCTTTTTCTTTTACCATGTCTGCATTTGGGCACATTTGTGAGTCAGAATGGTTTAGCGTCTTTTGCAAATCTCCACATAGTAATGCTTACCGAGACTTTTTGTGGTTTATAACAAAGAGATGACATTATCAAAATGATAACATGTTTTACCCAAGAGGCAACGTGTGTGCAAGTGCCAAAAACTGCCACTTGAGCACCTTCAGGATTAAAAAAACATGTTTCAACCTGGTACCAAAAGGTTGTTTTTGTTGATAGTTTCTCCCTTCATAACAACTCTATGACTACTGAGTTATTTATTTATTTGTTTAATTCATTTTTTAAACAAATCCACCTGGGTGCTGGAGTTAGACACATAGCTGTGTTTATGGCAGATGTCCTAACAGAGGCAGCTGAAACTAGAAGGTCTTCGCTAGGGTCCATTCACTGCTTTGAGTCATTAAACTAAATTTCTTCACTGTGTTTGTGGCTGATTAAACAGGAGTTAACGTTTATTAGGGCTGATGCAGAGATGAGAATTGTCAAAACAAAGTCCAAAAACACCCACGAGATCGTACAGTTCAAACATACTTGGGGAATTTAACAGACCCAGGGACAAAGGAGAAAAGAGGACTATTTATACACTTGGGGCAAACTAGACATAGGTGTAGAGTAGATGATCAAGGCAATGAGACAGGATGGGGGTTCAAGGTCAAAAAGCCATTATCAACCTGATGAATGTCTCTCTTTAAAATTTTAAGGTTTTATTGCTATAGAGAAAAATGTTTGGTAAGTAAGGTAAGTAAATGCAATTTAGTTCTCTAGGAACATTACTTTTGAAAGAGGGTTGGAATTGTTGAAAGAAAGCTTCATTTTGAACTGTGTGCTGGTTAATCTTGGTGGTTAAAAAAGAAAAATCAAGATTTCTCCATTGGTCTGTCTGATCAGCATTTTTAGAATACATTTCTAGAAAATGGAATACATTCAACACTAAACATGAAGATTTACATTCATCAAGCTGTGATCTCAAGGCTGCTTAGTAATGTAAGCAACAAAGCATGTTGGCAGTGGCATTGATAGTGGTTCAAATTATGAATTTCTGTCAGCCCAAGATTTACACATGATCTTTTATGAGTTGAATAATGCTTTACAAGAACTGTAATTCCCATTGTGAGTTCCCACTGAGCCCGACTGTGTCTTGTCAGCTCTGCTTATTCATCAGCCTTCCCCCCAGAAAACTAGCCAAGTAACTTTGTGTAACTCTATTATAAGCAAACTGTCACAGAGAGCAATAGAGTTGCTGTTCCTCTCTCGAGTGTATTTAAGTAAAAACTTCAGCAATATGTGTCCCATAATCTGGAAAGTGTTTGTGACACGTCTTATGGAGGACTGTAAAATGTGAGCGTTAGAAAATATGCTTAGGACAGAGAGATTTTTTATGGTTTAAGAAATACCATGTAAGAATTATTAAATGGAATTAAATGTAGATGGATATATTTCGCATTCCCTGTGCCTTTCGAAAGACGAGAGTGAGGCAGAGAGAATAGGACAAATCGTAGAGTAGAAGGATGGACCGTGGCCTATTAAGAGGAGAGTCCTTTTGAAAATGTCTGCGAACAACTGGGAATCCCTAACAAGACCTTAGAGACATGGGGGAACAGTTAGCAGGGTGATATGGAGTGTGAGTAGAGAAAGGGAAAGGAGGGGATGGGTGGAGATAAGAGACAGTATCTACTAGCCAACTTGCAATGGTAACACGACTGTAAAAAAGAGGATTAGAGTTAGGCATGCCCAGGGTCCTCAGTGATCTTTAAGCTCCGTTGTTTCACTCTGTGTCCTGTTGTGTCTCTTTGTTTCGCTGAGCCTCGGTCACTCATGAAAGCTCCTTAAAAGATTGCACATGTCCGCTAAGAATTGTTTCTTCTGTTCTGTTAAACAGACTCATACTTGTAGCAACTTTCTGCTCACTTTGACCACTCAAAGTGCTTTCTACCACAAGCCACTTAAAAACACACAATTTCAGTGCTTTTATTTATTCCTAAGCACTTTTTAGCCAACATTTATAGTCTAATGGATGCGTCAGAGGCAACTTGGGCATCTTCAGCGTCTTCGACATGTAAAGCCAGGAATCAATCCACCTCCTGATTGTTCGGCAACTCTCTCTACCACCTGAGCCGCCAATACCTTGATGACCTGTTAAGCCCAGTAACCATCCAGAGTAGAAAACAGTCTGACTGACAGGTCTGGGAAAGGCCCCAGATGGCCCCAGATGGTTCATGTAGAGGAAAAGTGCATTTCATGCTTACTTTAATGCATTCAGGTAGCCACTTATCCTCTTTTTCCTGCTTTGTCTCTGCTATTTTGCAAATGAGCATCCTTTAGATATTCAGTTTCACATTACATTCACCTCCTTCCATTCTTCTAATATTTGTTAATCTAAAGCATTACACATTCATCCATTAAGTGAATGTTACTTTTTTTTTTCTTTTCATCTTCATAAAGCAATAGTGAAGCTGCATGTACACTCATGATTCAGCAGAGTTGACAGCTTTAGTGGCATGTGTGCGATATAATCCTCTGCCCGTGGTATCTTGAGTGCTGTAGCCATGCTTGATGCTTCGTGCTTGTCCATATCTCAGCTCAGTAAATATCCTTATGCTGTGTGTGGATACACATTTACACATACATAAATACAGGCATTTTGCAACTGTATATCCCTTTGGGTCATTCTTTCCCTCTCTATAAGCTGTGAAATTCTTTCTCATGTAATCACAGGTGTAGCAAGATGAAAAAAAATTTTTGTTTGATCGTTCTTATGCTTGTAAAAAGATTTTTCCCACAGTTGTGGACAGAAGTTTGCATATATATATTTAATACTTTCTTTGAACTTTTTTTTTCTTTCCAAAGAATTACCTTTAAAAAAAAACAAGTATTGTGTTCACAAGTTTGAATTTATTAAGAATTTCCTCTAATGCACACAAGGTCAAAACTATACTTACATGTTCAAATATATACATGCAATTTCACTCATATTTGGTTAAATCTCCCTTAGCAAGTTTTACTTTGACACTTGATACCCATCAGTGTATCTTTCCTGTATTTAAATAAAACTCAAGATTTGCTTTTGTCTTGGAAAACTCGCAGCATAAATTTAACTTCTGAGATTTTTTTTGAGTAAATGATTCCTCCACACAGCATGCTACGACAAAATGTAATAATTTTAGTTAAAGTTTCCAAACCTGGAACTAGGTAGACTGCAATACAGTTGCAGACTAAAGCTGACAAACACATCTTGTTTGGTGTTACTTACACTCTCCTTTTGTAGTCTAGGTTAGTTTAAATCAATCAAAAATAATGTTTTGAAATGTTGTGCTGAAAATGCTACAACTTTGTGTGTCCCATGCCTCCATATTGGTGAGCCTACCTTGAACACGCATCGAACCATGGAGTTCGCCCTGGACGGCCAGCTACTGCCGGCCCTCTAGCTCCTGCTGTGGCTATGTTTGCTGTGGCTACGTTTGCCGTGGCGCTCCAGTTGCTGGACTTCTGGCTCCACGACCCCTCGTCATGGTTTGTCCGCGTGGAGGCTCAGTTTGCTCTCCCCGGCATCTCGGCTGACGACACGAAATTTCATCATGTGGTGGCATCGTTCAACCTGCTAGCCACCCGCCGTGCGATGGCCCTCCTCCGGGACCCGCCCGTGCAAGGGAAATATGTCGCCCTTAAGGACCTACTCCCGCGGCGATACACCCTCTCCGGTGCGGAGCAAGCCAAGAAACTTCTTTCCCGCTCCAGGCTGGGCAGAGGCGCGGCTCTTGAACTCACGGAAAACATGTTGTCCTTGCTCGGTTCGGACGACGGAGGATTCCTTTTCGTCCATCTCTTTACCAGACAACTGCCTGTCACTGTGAGAACTGGCCTTGCCAGCTCCCCGTTTCTAGCGGCGCAGGAGTACCGCTCCCTGGCTGAAGAGGCAGATCGCATCCTGCTGGTTTCCCACACATTTGGAGTGCATGCCTCGGCCGTGGATCTGCCGGCGACACCCCCAACAGCCTTCTCCAGAGCGGACAAGCTGGCACTAACGGCAGGAACCGCTACACACCGCGGGAAAGATTTTTGTTTCTACCATCAGCGTTTTGGCGCCAGAGCGCGTTGCTGCCTGCCGCAGTCGCTGACGATATGGAAAGGCTGCTCTTCATTGAAGACTCACGCTCCGGGCGCTGTTTTCTGCTGGACTCTGGCTCCCAGAAGAGCCTCATCACGCCCACCGCCGCGGACCGCTTAGCAGCAGGCCACGGACTGCAGCTGATTGCGGCTAACGGTTCTCCTATTGCAACTTATAAAGAAAGACGAGCCTCATGCTGGAAGACACACCGGTGTGGGATGGCGGTCCGCGTTTGCTTTGCGACGTGTCTATGGGTCGCCCGTGCCCCGTCGTTCCCCTTTCGTGGCACCGTCGTGTTTTCGACTCCATCCATGCTCTCTCTCACCCGGGCTTACAGGCTTCGGTCAAGCTGGTAAGCGACAAGTTTGTTTGGCCGGGCCTGCGGAAAGCGGTAAAGAATTGGGCTGCTGCGTGTGTTCTGTGCTAACGCTCGAAGGTCCACAGGCACACTCAGGTGCCCCTCGGACCATGTGCACGACAATTTGGTCGGACCACTCCCACAGTCACAGGGTTTCACACACCTTTTGACTGTGGTGGATCGCACCACCAGGTGGCCAGGGGTGGTTCCCCTGCCTTTCACGACAGCAGAGGTGGTGGCCAGGGGGTTTCTTTTGGATTTTGGGGGCCAGCAGGAGGTAGTTTCAGTGGACCAACTTAAGCCTGCACACATTCTGCAGGATGCGCCTGTGGTGCCAGCCCTCCGCCGCAGCCGCCCACCTGCTGCCGGAACGTTGGACTCTGACCCTCCCTCTGTGATCCCACCGTGCCCGTCGGCGCTTGTCCGGCAAGCGGAGGGTTCGGCCTGTCCTTCCCGGCCTGGTGAGCCCACAGCCAGTTCTCGGACTCCGCGTTTCAGTCGTTCTGGACATTTGATTAAGCCCCGGGTCCTGGACTAGTGGACTGTTTGTTTGGGTGTTCGGGGGGCTGGGCATGTGTGGCAACCCACTAGAGGGCTCTACTCACACCCAAGCTTGGCGGTGGTGGATTTAAGTAATAATACATTTTTACATTTTTAAAAAAAACTCAAAAGCCAGTTTAAAAAACTTAATATCACATTTTTACAGTGTATTTCTATTGTGATATCATTTTTATTTTAATTATTTAAAAAATACATCATCTGTGGTAGCATGTATAGATATGAAAAAGTAGCATTTCAGCACAACATTTCCAAACATGAAAACTCAATCTTTCATGTAAACTTTTGAAAGGAACAGTAGAAAACTGCTTTAACGAAAGTTTGTGTGCCCATAAATAGTTGGAAGCACTCTAAGCTGAGCCAACATCTCCCTGGCAGTCAAAGGAAGGAAAGCAGTTCTGAGCATTTTGTTCATTGACAGTGCCAAGAATCAATTTGCATTTAGTGGAGAACTGTGTTGAAGAAAATCCTGCATCAACATTACTCCGAACTGCATGGAAATTCTCTACAAGCAGTTCAGTCTTAGTCTGTCTCTTTCAGATAATTTATTTTCAAAGCAACAATTTGGATTTTGTTCCTGTTGGCTGCCTGTGTCTCCTTCCTGTACTGGTGTACTTCTTCATCTGCCTCAGCCAGTATCATGTAATTTTCACTTGGATCTCTTATCTGAAACTGATGAATGGTATCTAGTATCTGGACCTTGTAACATTCTATCGAGGAGGCAAGGCAAGTTTATTTCTTTAGCACATTTTAACAGCAAGGCTATTCAAAGTGCTTTACATAAAATTTCAAAAGACATCAAAGGTAATTTACAAAAGCAGCGTAAGAGGATATAAAAGAGCATTTAGACTAGGGATGTCAAACTCATTTTCCATTGAAGGCCACTTTGATCGCCGAGTGAAACATACATTGTGTAAAGACATTTAACTACACATTTAACTACACATTTAATTCCTGAGACATCTTACTATAAAATAAAGAAGTTCAATTTCAGTTTTTCTACACGATAAATATCTAAAAATACAGAAAAGATTCTGGCAGCTCACTGCCCAGACTGTCCCATATTTATAGAACTTACAGCTTATTGATTGATGAAAGTTTTCTTGTTTTAATTGAAACTTCTATGGTAGAAAGTAAAAAAACAGGAACTTTTCTGTCATTTAATTGTTTATCTGTTACTTAACTACTTTGGTGTAGTAAGAATGGCTATAGAGAAGATTTTTATCAGTTGTATAACTTCTAAAACTTTCTGCCCTCTTCATATTTTCCTTGCTTGCTGTCCTTGTCCTTGCTGGGCTGATTGTGGACCCTGGGCCTTATGTTTGACACACTTGATTAGACATTAAAATAGCTATATAAAATTAAAACAGTCATTTTTTGTGAAGTTGCAAGAAGAATGAAGTAGTTATTAGTACTAAAGTTAGAAATTAGTAGTTATTTTCTTTAACCCTCTAGGGTCGACGGATGCACAAGTGCGTCAAAATCACATGACCAATTTAAGACAACAAGATGGAACGATGCACAGCCTCCATTTCAACTTGTCAAAAGTGTGGACTGCAAACTATATACCAGTTTTTGAATTGTGTTGATAGGCCATGTAAAACGAGAGTTATGATAAAAGAAAAATACACGCTATCTTTGTGTCTGAATAAAATGGTATAAACAGTGTTTTCTAAAGACAGCGCTAGCAACCACTCTCCCCTTTGGAGCAAAAATTTTTTTTTTTTAAAGAAAAACACCCCTTTCCTATTGGTGTTAAAGTGTACCATGTCAACGAATCACAAAATTATATGTGGCATTTGGTTGTTTAGGAAGAGGGGGTAAGTTTTAGGAATGACACCAGATATGAGGTATGAGGGCTGTGCTGAAGAGAATGATACCAAACAAAGCAAGATGAACAGTTTTTAAAGGTGAAATATAGAAGTAAAATCAAAAGTAGTCAAAAACGGCCAATTATACCCTGGACCCCAGAGGGTTAATAACGCTTGAATAATTCAGTTCTGCTCACATTTTTTACAGCAGTATGAAGCTAAAATCTCAGTATACAAAGATATCCTGTAAACAGAATGGTGTTGTTGGAAAGGCTAAGAAAAATAATTGAAAACTCACTTTGTTCATTTTGTGCTGAAATTAAAAGACATACAAATATGTTCTAGCTGATCAATCTTTCACACTCAGAGCTAGTATCCATACACGTGCTGAAATTCACACAATTTCCCATAGTGAATTAGAAAGAAGCAAAATTTTAGACCTTATTTCCAATTCTGGCCCACTGTACGACTGAGAGCTAATGAAACACCTCAGATGGAGTCCAGCAGTCTTTCATCTCACACATCCAGTTAGTGGCTAGTGGTTCTCAGGGGCACAGATGTACTGTTCATCTGCCTTCCAGTGACCCTGAGTGTAAAGCCACCTGAAACAAGAGCCAAGCTCTCTGTCAAGGATTAAATTAGTTACATCTGACAAGAATCTAGATTTCTTTTGGTTCAAAAAAAAAGTTCATCTCTATTATTTTTTTCTGCTTTTGCAAAAGCAAAACAGAATGTAAATCTTTTCTTATGAGTCGATATTGAGTATTGACAAAGGCCGATTATGATAATATAATATTTTTATTATAATTATTATTATATAATAATAATTTGCAGAGATCTGTAGTATTCTGATAGATAATAATAATAATAATGGATTGGATTTATATAGCGCTTTTCAAGGCACCCAAAGCGCTTTACAATACCACTATTCAACAACCACATATTGTTGATGTAAGTTGATACAGATTTGAGCAGGTAAAATTCACCACAATATGCTTTGTTTAATCTATAAATATAATAATTTACAGTATATTAGAATAACCTTCAGTACACTTTTGATCAGGATATGTTTTTCAGTGCACACATAAACAAATATGTTGGACTGATTATCTCTATGCTGGACTATTGATGTTTGTTATTATCAGGTTTTATCGATCTTATAATTCCCTAAAAAGCCCCCAGCTTTGAGAGGATGAGAGTTCATTTTGCTTGTTTCTGTTTTCTCCCATATTAGTTTCTTGTCATTGGCTCCCAGTTAAATCCAGAATTGAATTCAAAATCCTTCTCGTCACATACAACATCTTGAATAATCAGGTCCTGTCATACATGCACATGATCCTAACAGAGCACTCTGGTTCCCAGAGTTTCTAAAAGTAGAGCCTTCAGCTGTCAGCTCCTCTCCCATGGAACCAGCTCCCAGTGTGACACCCTCTCTATTTTCAAGATTAGGTTTTTTTGATAGAGCTTGTAGTTGGGGCTAGATCAGATGTCCCTGAACCATCTTCTAGCTATGCTGCTTCAGGCTCAGAATGCTGAAGGACTTAATAGGATACACTGTCCACTTCTTCTCCGCTCACCTTTTTTACTCTTCACATATTTTTACGCCACTGCAGCATTAATTGTAGTCTCCTCTCTCCCTCACCCTGCTTTGTCCCGTCTCCCTATGTTGTGGTTTCATTTGTCTTCTCTTTTTCGTATCGTTTTCCTCTTACCCCCCCAAATGAATTATTATAAAGGTAAAACAGTGAAAGTTTGTCATGTCTGCTTTTCCTTCAGTGGACTTGTAGCCTCTCTCATTCACCACCACCCACATTGCTCCACCTCAGTCTGCAGCCCTCCTCGGCTCTGCTCCTCAGGCCTGAAATCAGTTCAGCTGATCTGCTGTGTATTTCACTTTTTTTTGCTCTGATTACTACTTTGGACTCTCTGCTCTGACAGTAGAAATCTGCCCAATTCTCTACACTTCCAGCCCCGGGTCAGCACCGTAGTAACCATTCATCTTTTATCTAACTACAGTGCCCTGTGTATTCATCTATCAATCACATCTAGCTGTTTCTTGCTCATGTGTCAACAATGCAGGTGTGCTGTAAATGTAAAGTGCAGCATTTTTACAGTGATTTCTGTTGGGGGTCAAATTCTCTTGGCGGCTTTAAGTAGAGGTGTTTGTAATAATTTGTCATTTTAGCCAGCACTAAAACACTGGATAAGTAATGAAGTATGAGATGATGAGTTTTATACACAGCTACATAAATGACCCTCTTGGTGGTTCTAATATTAACCAAACTAAAGCTAACCGTTGCCGTTTCAAACGTGTAGCACCAGGATGATTCTCCACCCGTGTTGTGGAGCCGTGCTTAACATTCTTCTTTAAATGTGAAGTAGGACACTTATGCATTTTGTGATGTCTTTGATATAATGTTCCCCGTTACATTAGTAAGGGAGGACCTTTGATTGGGCCTTTCCATACAACCAGATCTGCTCCACTGTTCCTCCAGAAAGATCAGCCAATCGCTGAAATGTTACTGGAGTAATGAACGACATTCTTCCAAAAAGGTAAAGGTGATTCCTCAGAACATCTTTGTATGGATTTACAGTCATCCTTCCTTCTAAGGAGACAGACCCCCACCCCAGCATAACAGAGCCAGCAGATCCTCTCCATACAGGGGTCAAGGGTTCAAGTCTTTTTCCTTCATTAGTCACCCGCCTGTATATCTGGGATATTTCAGACTACTGGCCTCGTCCTTGTATCACTCATATGTCAGATTTTATCGCTTTAGCATTTCTAACTTGGCGTGACTTTTACGACATTAAAAAATGAGAATCTTCTTTCATCTTAAACACAACAGAAGCTGATGAAGTGTGCCGTAGGTGTCAGGGCCTGATTGAAGAGAGAGGCTGTTAATTCTGCTCAGATCCCAAGGCATTCTCACATCTTGCTGCAGACACAGTTTGATTTAGTGAAGAGGGTCCTGTAGAGACTGTCAGCAGCTGAAAACTGATGCCCAGCTTGACAAAAGACAGAACACACTGCCAGAACAGGCTCGCCCACTCATTCTAACTCGGGTCAGACGGTGTGTGTGTGTGTGTGTGTGTGTGTGTGTGTGTGTGTGTGTGTGTGTGTGTGTGTGTGTGTGTGTGTGTGTGTGTGTGTGTGTGTGTGTGTGTGTGTGTGTGTGTGTGTGCGCGCGCGTGCAGGCTTATTTTGTAGTTTTTTTCCTTATGTCTGTATTCGTAGCTCTTGTGTCAAGTAATGTGCATAATTTTGGACATTAGCTTGATTCTACATTTTCGTGTCAGTCTTTTTAATTCTCTGGATTTAAAAAAAACAAACTGGGAGAACATCAATGATATTGTCACATTTCAGTAACCTGCTGTGAAACTCCTGATATTCATGCACATGATAAGCTGATTTACACCCCCACCACTGCCACCCACCTAAACATTTCTGCACATTTAACACACCCTTCCTTTGACAGCAGTGGTCTTTGTGAGCAGGACAGTGGGAACTCCACACTGTAAAAACTGTTAAGCGTTAGCTTGAAGAAGACGAAACACCTCAAATATGAGGCGGTCCAAAATTTTAATCCATAGGAAAGCCTCAGATCCTCGTCAGAGCCCTTGTGTGTCATAACTGTTTTTGGAAGGATAAGGAAAGCTTCCAGATTCTTGCTTTTAATGTGGTGTAGGTGATCATATTTGGAGTCTGAGTTTAAACTGAATATTAAGCCTTGCATTAAAATGTGCACTTAGTTGAAGTGTGTTAACTGTTCTGGATATTATATAGTTAAGTGTAGAAAAAGGCAGATTTTGATCTCTATGAAGAGTTTGAGCTCAATCCTGCTTAATGCTCCCAAATCAGCCGAATCCGTTCCCGTTTCTCTGACCTTCTCCTTCCTCTCAAATGTCTCCTGTCCAGTTTTCTTTCTAGCACACTCACCTCCTCTCATCCTTCTCTCTTGTTGAAAAGATAAATAAATGAACCCAAGGGTAAAGTTAAAGTCACTGGATGACTGGTGATATGAGCAGCACACTGTCACAGAATGTACGTAAAAGCGTGAATTTGTCTGTTTCTGTCCTGGGGCAGAAGTCCAGATGTCAGGTTGCAGTGATGACTGAGCAGCACACAGTGAGCATGCATGCATGTGTGTGTGTGCGTGTGTGCGTGCAAGTTGGACAAAACAAAAGTGAGAGGGATGGGGGAAGTAATTCTCTTCACGCTTGACTGCGTGTAGAACTGTGATTGCTCTTCCTCAGGTGTGACAGCGGCTCCTGAAAGCACGCATTCGATGCGATCATTGTGTGAGTTTAGCCCCCAAGTTGTGCGGATGCTAAGTATGATAAAATGATTTCCGAAGCTGCGTGTGTGTTTGCGAGTTGCTGTCAGCACAGGTACGGCATGTTCTTTTTAAATGTCTGAGCTCTTCTGCTTTGGCAGAATGAGAGATGTAGAGTGGGAGGGAGCTGTCAGTGTAGGGACATTTAACGGGTGGGAGGTGTGTGTGTGTGTGTGTGTATTTGTTTCAGGGTTGCCCAGTATGAGGGGATTAACCCTGTGGGAGTTTGCACTCTCATGTGTAGCCAACTGTGCTGTCTGCTACAGCTTCACACACACACACACACACACACAGACTCTTCGTTCAGTCCGTCACATCCACAAGCCTTCGTGTGTACATTCACACGTAATCTGGATCTGTCTGTCTCTGTTTCTTTGTTTCAGCTTCACACACACACACACACACGCGCGCGCGCGCGTCGTTTCCAGCACCGAGGGGTCTGTGCAGATCGTGTTGTTGTGACACAGACTGACTACTGAGCGACCTTTAAGTTGAGGCCACGTGGCTGGATGTGGTCTGAACCCAGGGAGGGACGGCATGAAGCCAAAAGAAGAATCAAGTCAGGGTGGAAAAGGTTCAGTTTGGCAGGGAAATCCTCCTCTGGTCGCTATGACAACGGTCACACCAATATGAACACACTCCATCATGCTTCTTCCCAGTCTTCCCCTGATTTAATGCCCAAAAATGTTTGTAGACAGCTCTCTCCGGTGCTCGGTGTGATGTTTCCACAGTTTTCTGTTTTTTAGTGCCAAAATTATTTATCATCTGAGCTTCTTCAAACACGTAAGCCTGCATGAATTTTGAGAAGATAAGATGTGGGCAGCATCCTTTCATGCTCCCCTTAAGGAAGAATTTTCTTTACCACACAGCATATTTAGTAATAGACACAGAAGTAGTTCAACACAGCAGCACGGTGGCACGGTGGTTAGCACTGTTGCCGCACAGCAAGAAGGTCCTGAGTTCAATTCCAACATCAGGCTTTCTGTGTGGAGTTTGCATGTTCTCCCCGTGTTTGCGTGGGTTCCCTCCGGGTACTCCGGCTTCCTCCCACCGTCCAAAGACATGCAGCTTGTGGGGATAGGTTAATTGGATAATCCAAATTGTCACTAGGTGTGAATGTGTGAATGAATGTGAGTGTGAATGGTTGTTTGTCCCTGTGTGTCGGCCCTGCGACAGACTGGCGACCTGTCCAGGGTGTACCCCGCCTCTCGCCCTATGACAGCTGGGATGGGCTCCAGCGCCCCCCTCGACCCTGAAAAGGATAAGCGGAAGCGAATGGATGGATGGATGGATTTGAGCGGCGTAATCTATTGATAGTTTTTTGGCTTTTGAAGTGCAGATGGCTATCGGCACAAATGAGCATCTAAATGGCTGAGTGGAGCACTTGGGGAGCTCTGAGACAGCCAGTGAATGAGAAGGCTCATTGAGACGGGGTGAAGAGGATGCAAACAGTTCCGCATGGTGGCCCGGGTGAGTGCTGGCTGGCACGCTTACAGAAGAGGAGAGTCTCCTCCAGCAGACAATTTTGTCTAATGACTAAAGAACAATTAGCGATGAAAGCAGGATCGGGAGTACCTGTGTGCTCTAGTTTATTACAGCCACCTGTACATGTGGACATGTAACAGGGTGCAGCGTTATTGTACGGAGTGGATCACAGTACACGGATAAGCTCACATTAACATGTCCTACACACCCCCACGTGCACTCGCATACTACAGGTTGAATTAATCGGAATAATAACAATACATTATTGATGACTGTGTCAAAACAGCTGTAGATAGAAGACCAAAAACATACATCTGAAAGGCAAAGAGCAGGATTTCTGTTTATATCTATACTGTATATTGCAGTGCAGTGTCAGTGTGTGTATTAGCATTATTAATCAGTGTTAATAATGTGTGAAGTTGATTAATGTGCTTCACATTGCTGTATGCACTTCAGAGTTACTGCCTATTTCAATTTAAATATGGATGTTTCTAGCCACTGGGTAACCCATAGGAAGATGAAGGACCGTGATATTTTACTGTATCATTATTTATGTTTAATCCATACTTCATACTGATCATTATGTACTCTGTGAAGGGATGACATTTCTAATATTCCCAGATCACAGTTCTGATATATTAATGTTGTTTTATCACTGATACCAAAACAGTGTTTCGATCTTTTTATTAAATGCTTTGCTAGCAGCTCTAAGAGTTAGTACTGCAGCACAGCAGCATTTAAGGAATCACAGGGACAGCTGGGTAATGCTGATGATTAGCAGGTTTGTGTTTAACAGGTTTGCCATTAGAGTTGAGCATGTTAGCAAATTTGGACTAAATGCAAAGTACAGCTGACTTTGATGGGAATGATATTCATTGTCAACCATATAGTTGTGCAAAAGGGAAGTGTCGGAGGGTAACTGGACTCATTAAGATGCATCATCTAGGAATTATACATCTCTGTGAATTGTATCAGTATCTGAAAGTGACGACCTTAACAATTAGGAAAAAATCTATTAAAGACCTGACACAATATCAGAGAGATGCATCAGTTGTTTACTGAGCATTCAGCACAATGGTCTCTGTCAAATGGTGGCTGTCAAGAAGACATTCTGAAGGAAGGGAAACTGGGAGAAAAGGCTGAGGTATCCCACATTACACAAGATCTGGACTAACAGGACTAAACCAATGTCGGCAGGAAGTCAGCAACGATGTACAATAGTGAGTGTCTACAGCCATCTGTAAGACACGGTGGAGGCTCTGTCATGGTTTGGAGCTGTTGTTGGAGAACTTGTCAAAATTGATGCAATTTATCAATCTAGGAAAGTACTTTCAGATTTTGACCCACCATTCAATACCAACTGGGAAGGATGTGAATCGCAATGGCTGCATTTTTCAGCATGACAGTGTAAACACACGGTCAGTGCAGGAACAGCGAATCTGGATAGAAAAGCACACTATCGAACACTGTCAGTCATGGATTGGCCTCCCCGCCTGGACCTCAGCACTATTGAAGCAGTGCGGCATCTCGACAAAGAACACAACGAAAGGCAGTCGACCTCCAAAGAAGAGAAAGGGGACGTCTGGAGAACTATTCCTGAAGACCCATAAGACTACTTTGGGGGATTTCCTTACCTGGATGATTTTGCATACATCAAGATGTTCCTGAAGACTGCCTGAACAAACAACAGGAAAGCTTTCCTAAGATAGTTCAGGCTGTGCTAAAGGATAAGGTGGTCATTTGTCTTACTAGCAAACGTACAATTTATTATTGGAAAAACAAACAAGACCTGATTAAGTTCATCTGCTGTGTGGATAAAACAGTGCAGAGGTTTAACCTACCTGGCTCAAGCTTGTCTTAGATGTTTATATACTGCAGATACTCTGTCGATCATTCAAACCTGTAACCAGTGTTTGTTTCCTATACTGCCTCTGGTTGTCAGCTTATTATACCGACGGTCATGTCAGTCTACTCAAGAAGTTTCACCTCTACCCTCCTGCAGTCGTCCGATCTCGTCTCCTTTCTCCTTCCTTTTCTCATTTTTCCCTCCGCTCCTTGTTTGTATTGTCATTTCTCGCTCCGTTGTGAACCAGAGGTGGTGCAGGGCCAGGAGGAAATGACACGTGTCTGACAGGAAACCGCCCAGGGACCAGACAGGGCAGCTCTCTTTAACTTCGCTCTGCTGCCTGTCCAACACTGCAGTGACACACAGACATGCACAAAGACAGGCAGCCGGTTTTTCTCTCTCTGGTGACCTGAAGCCCAAATTCACATTCTTGTGAATACATACTTAAATTATTTGTTTGGGTTTTTGTCTTTTTTTAAAGCGTCATTGCTGCAGGCAGGACTGGTGAACCACGCATGTACAGTGGGGCAAAAAAGTATTTGGTCAACCACCGATTGTGCAAGTTCCCCCACTTAAAATGATGACAGAGGTCAGTAATTTGCACCAGAGGTACACTTCAACTGTGAGAGACAGAATGTGAAAAAAACATCCATGAATCCACATGGTAGGATTTGCAAAGAATTTATTGGTAAATCAGGGTGGAAAATAAGTATTTGGTCACCTCAAACAAGGAAAATCTCTTGCTCTCACAGACCTGTAACGTCTTCTGTAAGAAGCTTTTCTGTCCCCCACTCGTTACCTGTATGAATGGCACCTGTTTGAACTCATCATCTGTATAAAAGACACCTGTCCACAGCCTCAAACAGTCAGACTCCAAACTCCGCCATGGCCAAGACCAAAGAGCTTTCGAAGGACACCAGGAAAAGTATTGTAGACCTGCACCAGACTGGGAAGAGTGAATCTACAATAGGCAAGCAGCTTGGTGTGAAAAAATCAACTGTGGGAGCAATCATCAGAAAATGGAAGACATACAAGACCACTGATAATCTCCCTCGATCTGGGGCTCCACGCAAGATCTCATCCCGTGGGGTCAGAATGATCATGAGAACGGTGAGCAAAGATCCCAGAACCACACGGGGGGACCTGGTAAATGACCTGCAGAGAGCTGGGACCAAAGTAACAAAGGTCACCATCAGTAACACACTACAACGGCAGGGAATCAAATCCCGCAGTGCCAGACGTGTTCCGCTGCTGAAGCCAGTGCATGTCCAGGCCCGTCTGAAGTTTGCCAGAGAGCACATGGATGATACAGCAGAGGATTGGGAGAATGTCATGTGGTCAGATGAAACCAAACTAGAACTTTTTGGTATAAACTCAACTCGTCGTGTTTGGAGGAAGAAGAATACTGAGTTGCATCCCAAGAACACCATACCTACTGTGAAGCATGGGGGTGGAAACATCATGCTATGGGGCTGTTTTTCTGCCAAGGGCACAGGACGACTGATCCGTGTTAAGGACAGAATGAATGGGGCCATGTATCGTGAGATTTTGAGCCAAAACCTCCTTCCATCAGTGAGAACTTTGAAGATGAAACGAGGCTGGGTCTTCCAACATGACAATGATCCAAAACACAGCGCCCGGGCAACAAAGGAGTGGCTCCGTAAGAAGCATTTGAAAGTCCTGGAGTGGCCTAGCCAGTCTCCAGACCTCAACCCCATAGAAAAGCTGTGGCGGGAGTTGAAAGTCCGTGTTGCTCGGCGACAGCCCCAAAACATCACTGCTCTCGAGAAGATCTGCATAGAGGAATGGGCCAAAATACCAGCTACTGTGTGTGCAAACCTGGTAAAGACCTATAGTAAACGTTTGACCTCTGTTATTGCCAACAAAGGTTATGTTACAAAGTATTGAGTTGTATTTTTGTTATTGACCAAATACTTATTTTCCACCCTGATTTACCAATAAATTCTTTACAAATCCTACCATGTGGATTCATGGATTTTTTTTTTTCACATTCTGTCTCTCACAGTTGAAGTGTACCTCTGGTGCAAATTACTGACCTCTGTCATCATTTTAGGTGGGGGAACTTGCACAATCGGTGGCTGACTAAATACTTTTTTGCCCCACTGTATCCCCCACACAGACACACACATAATAATTTCTTGACTTGGTGTGGGCATGACAGCATAGCAGCCACTGACCCACGTTTGAATGTGGTGTTTTTGGGAGGGTTATTTTGGGTGAGTGTATGGGAGTAGTACAGCTGTATTAAAGGAATAAAGAGAGCAATCATGATCAGCACGAGGCCGCGCTGTGTGCCGAGATGATGCGTTGACACAAATGGTTTAAAGATGTAATTACACTGAACATCTTTCTCCCGGACAGTAACACTCTTCTTTAGTGACTGGACTGCTGCCACACAGATGGAAGTAACATAAAAATGACAATCCAATTACTCAAACCATTTTCACGCTTGGCCAAATGGCGACAACTGACTTTCTTTTTTTTTTTTTTGTATTAAAACAAATGGTTTCTATTTACTGTTCCAGCACTCGTTTGATTTTTCTGCTTCTCAGCTGTAATTCCTGTGTCCCACACACAGAATTCCAGTTTTCCATGATGCTAAAACAAAATGTGTGTATGCATTAGGAATTAGCATACAGGAGGGGCTAGCTTCACTGAAATCACTGCCTTTGAGCAGATGCACAATACTTCAACTCAGTTCACTTTTATTAATTTACAAGCATAACAGCATGTCTTCTGTTTGATGTCAGTGAGAGCAGCATACTAATATGGTCATATCAGGCACATGTCAGCATAGAAGCCACACCCCAGAGTAGAAGCCACACCCACCTGCTGTTCAAACCTTTTGTCTTTGAGGGACAGCCAATCAAAAGAAGCCTGATTTAAAGCGAAGACCATAGGAGTTAAAGTGGCTTGTTTGAGACAGAGGATGGTCTACCAAGTACTAGCTGGAGATGAGATGTTAACTATTTTAACTGGAGCTTGGATTGAGTTTAATTAACCTCTCTTAATCCCGATTTGTTAATTAGAGATTCAGCACGTACGCTTCTATATGCAAACATTATCCTAATCTTGAAGCATAAATGTTATCATAATGGCGAACTGATTTATGGTCAAAGAAATGTTTACTGCACCTTGTTGATCAGTTCTGTCCTTGTAATCTGATGCCACATACTTTTTGCTTGGCTCTTTCAGGTCTTGATGCTCGCTGATGGGGACACGGAGAGTTTCCTGTGCCAGCGCCTGCCCGTCCTCTCCTCCATGTCGCAGCTGCGCGGTGTAGCCACAGCCTACGTCTGTCAGGACTTCACGTGCTCTCTGCCCGTCACCGACCCACAGGAGCTCCGCCGGTTACTCCTGGACGGAACTACAAACACGCAGATAGAATGACAGCTGAATAAACTGACCGAGCATGTTATCCTCAAAAACTGCTCTTCTAAGACCTGCAGCTCAAGCCTAGTTCTTTTTTTGTTGGATGTGGCTAGTGAGTCCGGCTTTGCCATCACTGGATGGCGGTGCTTTAGCAGCTGATGTTGGTAGGGGTAGGGCTAAGGAATCTTGAGGGTGTCGTCCTGCTAGCCATTCCACATCTGTTACTCCAGCCTGTTCTTTATCAGCAATACCAGGTATTACCTCAAATATCAGCTCCAGGTTTTAATTCAAATCAATGTGTAGAAATGCTCAGATGAGCTAAGCAACAGTGGCAATCTGAAAAACCTGTAGCAACTTTGCAAAAAGTTGTAGCTTTACCGTTACCCCAGAAGATCCCTAATAGAGGATAAGCTGAGAGCCCTTTAAATGAACTGGGCCGATAACATTTTGCAGAGGGACCTCTCCGGCATGCGTTCCAGCTCCTGTGTTCACGACACACGGATTTGACAGAGGAGACCTGCCTGGCGGCGGTTGATTTGTGTGTAACCGTGTACATACATTTTAAAAACCATTGCATATGATGCTTTTATCTGTGAGGAGCGAGTCTACTGAAACTGTTGCACAAAAGATCCGCCTTGTGAATGTTGTCTTTACCTTTAGACATCATAAAAAAACAGAGCATGTATATTCACAACCCCTGAATAATAAATCTATTTCTCCTACAAGCAGTGGGTGTTTGATTTTTGGATTGATGCTTCTGTTTTGTTTGAATGTGCTGCGTTATGTAATGCAGCTATAAAGGTGCCCAGAATAAGTGTCATTTTTGTGGTGTTCGTTTTTGTCTGTGACGTCCAAGATGGGGAAATTCCATGAAGGAGTGAGTGAGTCTGTCCCAGCAGCGTTTTTCTTCTCTGTACTATAAATACTCGTACAGAGAGAAGCCGTCAGTTGTGTATTCTCTTGCTGTCTGTTTCCCGCTGTAGGCTGGGCCAATGTAATGTAAACATTGTGTGAAACACTTGGGAGTGTGTGTATTACTGCGTGTGTTTTAGGGAGACACAGATGGACCGCCGATGTCGAGGCAGGCAAGTCTCTGAGGGTCGTCCTCTGGGCTGCGGAAGCAAAGCGAGAAGAAAAAGACGAGAGGAGAAATGCAAAGTTTCCGCAATGGTGGCGGCAGATTCGTGTCCTTCACCTCGCATCCACCGCTGTCCTTTAACAACACGCAGACCATCTGCACTTGTTTACTTTTGTCTCTGTACTTTTGTCAGCCAAGTCTCCGCCCTCCCCTCCTTTTTTTCGTGTCACCTTAAGATTGAGGAGGGATCATATTGGCAGACGGCTGCTTCTGTGGAAGAAGAAGTAGCCAAGAGGAAAACAAGGCTGTGGGGAGGAAGAACATGAGGCAGAGGGAGAGAGATTTGAATGAAATGTCCCAGCATCACTTTTCTTAACTTATCAGACTGTGAGCGGTTGTTCTTTCTGTCTGTTGAAACATTTGGATGCTCCTTTTCTTGTATTTCCACACCGCTCTCTCTCGCTTGCTTCCTTCTCCTCCCTTTCCTCTCATCTTCTCCCAGGATTGGACCCTTCTGTCTTGGTGGCATATACACACTGGCCATTCCACTGCTGTGCCATTGGCATTGAAAGCATGTTGGAGCCTCTGTCTCATTTATTGAATCCTAGTCTACAAGTACACACAGTCCCCCTCCTTCCATCACTCCTCTCATTATTGTTCTCCACTAATTGTTTTGATGAGCTGCACAAGCTAAATTTTAATTAGCACTGAGATTAGTGTTTGACCCCAGCTAACCTGACGGCCCGCTAATTATGAAGTTGTAATCTGCATGCCTCAGATCTTAGTCATGATATGAATGATAAACTTGTACATTTTGAGCAGCACCTTTGTAGAAAGAGGCTAAATGGAGTGCATACGCAAAAGGCATGACACAGTAATACAGCTGTGCACATAAAGGAAGAGATGTTTTAATAAGGTTTTTGTTAATCGTTTTTTTGAAAGATATTTTACTCATTTTTAAATAAAAATACTTAATCTGCACTTTTTAATTAAATTTTAATTTAATTTCTATAATATATCACAATTTATGAGATTTAGTTTCAAATCCACAAAAAAAGAAGACTGGTTTCTAAGTCTGCACATACAGAGGGAGGAAACAATTATGTGATCACCTGCTGAATTTGTTAACTTGCTCAGTCACAAAGAAATGAACAGTCTCTAATTTTTATGACAGTTTCATTTTAATAGAGAGAAAGAGAAAGAATATTGACCAAAAATCCAGAAGGAAAAACACATTACATAAAGGTTATGACACAAAGAGCTCCATTCCCACAGTCAAGCACGGAGCTGGAATAACATCTAAAGTCGGGGCTGTTTTTCCACCAAGGGTACGACAACTTCACCGCATTAAGGGGCCAATGGACCAGCATGTGGCGTAAAATCTAAAGATGGGTCTTCTAACATGACTAAAGAAGAAGCCCATTAAAGTTATAGAGTAGGCTAGCCAGTGTCCACACCTCAATCCTATAGAAAATCTTTGGAGGGAGCTTCAAGTTGCTAAGTGATAGCCATGAAAGGATTTAAAGTTTCTGTAAAGAGGAGTTAGCCAAAATCTCACCTGAAATGAATGCACACCTGGTGGTCAACCTCAAGAAATGTCTTCCTGCTCTGCATGCCAACAATGGTTTTTCCAACAAAAATGTTCACGCGATGTCATGCACATTGCTCAAAAGTTGCATGCTGTTTTGGCCATGATACAGCCACCAGTTGCTAGCTTAAAATGCATATTCCTCGACTGTTTGGCAGTGGTTCTTGTAGGCTTCCTAGAGAGTCTCTCACTGCAGCAAAAACCTCCTAGTCCTTATCTAGTCAAGTCATCTTTATTTATATAGCACATTTAAAAGACATCAAGTGTCGGCCAAAGTGCTGAACAGAGGGATAATATAATTAAAAAGAGTTAAAATAGATAAGATGAAAACATTATAAGACATCCATGTATGTTTGTAAAAAATATGTGTACATGCAAATATGCACATACATGTACAAAAATGTACACATTCACACATAAGCACACATACGTGAACATAAAATACATGTATACGTATATACACATTTCCACAGTTGCCTGTAGATGTTCATGTTTATCTGTAAATAATTGCTAACAACTAGCCTAGCAACAGTAAAAATCTGAGCTAGCAAAGGGCTACAAAAAGGTTTGTAGGACTGGGGCTCACATTGTTGCCATGATTGTCGCACATCCAAAATGACAGATAAGTTAACGTCATGTGGTTAGCGGTTGCATGTCTGCAACCACTTAATAAAAGGGTCGAGCTGCATTGTGGAACAATTTAAAATTGAGTGTTTTATTGGTATGTTTTTTAACCAAATGCTATATAAAGAGAGTTGTGAACCTGTAAATATTTTTAACCAGTCTAGCCTCCTAAAAGGTTTATTAGAGCAGGTGACATGCCTCTCCACTGATAAAAGCTGATAAAAGTTTGGATATGAACATGAAGATGGTAAGACCAAGCAGAGCTGAAACCATCTCAAAGATCCTGTTGGAAAATATGATGATGTACATTGCTGCCATAGTTGCGTTTCCTGTTTTGAATGCGATTTGCATTTTCCAAATGTTTAGAGAGAATTGATGTATATCCTACATTTTGTGTGGGTTGGATGTAAACAATGAAGTGAAGCTAAAATTATAGAGCTGTATTTGTCTTGTTATATAATTCCTTATTATTTAGCGTGCATGTGTTTCGTGACTCCGTTCTGGTTTTTGAACGGACATTAAGTGTGTGGAACGATCTGTGTTTTAGATGAAAGCAAGTGTCTGTAAAACAAGGCTCTCTCAGGTTATGTGTGTCTGTGTGTGTGTGCGTGTGCTGTTGTCCTTGCTATCAGACATGGCTGCTGTGTTTCAGTCTGTGTTATAATGAGGCCACAGGGGGCCGGGAACAGCAACACACCAACTTGGAGGAAAGGAGGAACATTCAGCAGAGGGGGAGGTGTTGCGTACTTTCTGTCACCCAGCTCACGAGTCTTAAGGTTTTCTCTCCACTCCTGATGTGTTCTTACAGGACATTTCATTTCTCAAACTGTTTAAGATGCTTTGTTTAAAAGGAAAAGAAAAATCTTTGAGAAAAAACTTTCTTTTTAATAAAAATAAAAATGTTGTTGTCACTTGTAAATAATTAGATACGTGCATTGTGTGTTTATGTGAATCTGTGAAAACACTTCAGATATCTGAAATATGGAATCAACACTGTAAATGTGTGTGTGTGTGTTCGTGTGTGTGTGTGTGTGTGTGTGTGTGTGTGTGTGTGTGTGTGTGTGTGTGTGTGTGTGTGTGTGTGTGAGAGAGAGAGAGAGAGACAGTCAAAACAGGTATCACAACACTGGAACTTGTCTGATAAGACCTAAACCTCCTGGAGAAAATCAGTACCGCTTATCAGCCCAGGCTGGTACTTTGTTGATTACACAAAGCAAAAATAGAGTTAAACTGGGAGAGCGGGGTCCCAAGGATTCAAACGAGCTGATGCACCATTATTTCACACTACAAGGGAAGTTGCTGAGGTGCTAAGGTTGAGCAGGTAGGGGGGCTATAGCTCAGGCAGCAGGCGGAGCAGGTCATTTACTAACCTGGAAGGTTGGTGTTTTGATTCCGAGCTGCTCCAGTCTGTTTGCCAGAGTATCCTGATGCAAAAGGTGTCTTTGTACAAAATACTGAGCCCTGAGTTGCTTAATGTGTTCTCATTGGAGTATGAATGTAGAAAAGCACTATATAAGAACCAGATCATGTGCCAAATGAGGTGGACTTGAAAGTTAGTGTTTTTTAACTAATAAAGCTAATACAAAAGATTTTAACGCATTATTAAATTAACATCAACGACAAGCCTTAGCTGCCTTACGTTTGACTCTAAACTACTTTGGTGTAGAATGGAGTTCATGGTTGACACAATGTATAAAGGAACCCCCAGATTCTTTGGCTGCAAAACAAGCCCGAATCGTTATACTTCCACCACCGTGCTTTACGGCTGGTATGTGGTGTTTGGTTTGCACCTAACCTGGTCCTGTGCATGATAGTGACTTATCGCCCCTTTGATCTTGTTGGTCTAAAGAACATTGTTGAAGTCTTGTCATTTGTCCTGCCATATTCTTTAAAGAGAAAAAAAAAACTTTCTCCTGGCAACACATCCAAAGCATTAGATGGATTGCTGCAGTCTTTGATTGTACTTAAATAAATGAACTTCATTTCAGTTCAATTCGGTTCAGTACTTCTTTGCTATTCCAGTTTCCATATTTGCTTCTAATTTTTCGTCTTTCAGTGCTGTCTGGATTTCCATGACTTCCTTTTGTTTGCAATTTCAGTTTCCTGGTTCACTTTTACATTTTCTGTCTTTGCTTCTTGGATTTCTTTTTTGGCCTCCTTGAGCTTTCTCTGGAATTCCATCAGTTCTTTTTTTGTGATTTCAGTTTGCATCTTTGCCTGTTTTTATTTCCTTGTCCTCTACTTCCAATTCAGTCTGCATTTCCATCAGTCCCATCTTTGCTTCTTCGGGTTTCAGTTCTGCTACCTCAGCTTGCAGTTGTGCAATTTCAGTTGCATGTTTTGCTGCTTCACTTGCTTTCACTTGCTTCTGGATCTCTTTTTTCTTCTCTCCCAGCACTCTCTAAACTTCTATCATTTGTTTCTTTGTCATTTCTGTTGCCTTCCCTACTGTTTCATTTTCCTCCTTTGCCTTCTGTATTTCCTCTTCCAGAGCTCACTGGACTTTTCAGTCCCTCATTTTCAGTTTTGCCTATTCAGTTGTCTTCTTTGCTGTTTCCTTTTCCCTCTTTGCTTACTGCATGTTTCCCCTTTCTAGTGCTCTCTGCCTTTCCCTCATTGCCATTTTTGCCTTTTCAGTTTCTTTGTTTGCCTTCTTCATTTTCTTTTTCTTCTCATCAAGAGCTCCCTGGAACGCCATCAATTGATTCAATGTATTTTCTGGCTCTTTCTTTGCTTCTTTGTTTTCCTTCATTTCTAAAGTTTTAGTGTGTGGAGCAGTGCTCACTAATCCTTTTGTAGAACTTTGGTTGTCCATTTCAGGATTTCAGAGAGGCTGTATGCAATAAAAAATAATCATACGATAATAACTTTATTTGTATAAAGTTTTTTAAACATAGTTACAAAGATCCTCAGATATAAAATATAAGCGTAGATGTCCCAAAAACAAACACGTCTTCCATATGTTCACACACACACACACACACTTTCATACATTACATACTTGGAGAAATTTAAAGCTGCTGATGAACCTTTCTCTCAGCAGTCCAGCCAAACTTTGGATAACCCAGCTTCCTGTATTTCAGGTTAATTAGTTATTCTAAATTAGCCATAGGTTGAATGGGTGTCTGTATGGGAACTGTGTTTGTCCTGTAACAGACTGGTGACCTCTCCAGGCTGTAAATTTGATAAGTGGAAATGGTTGGATGGATGTTCTGCAATGATGAGTTAGTCTAGTCTAGTGATGAAGAAAGAGTTCTCTGTTCAAAATTCATCATCACTTGATCCAAAGTTCAAGAGGCAGGAGGATGAAAAACATTACATTCAAACACTGAGTTGTTGCCACAGTGTCACCTCCTTTACCTTTCTGTATCTGCTCCTCCTTGCTTTCTCAGTTTGACATTTTAGCTAACTTATGTGCATGACAGAATTGTGTAGGCAGGAGTGTTGGATCATGGCTCAGACTATATCAGAGGCAACAGCATGTCAAAAGCAGTCATGGGCAGCAGAGTGCATCCAGCCAGACACTGTCAGGCCAACTGATGGCTGGGTTGGAGGTGGAGGGATAATAGAGTCATGGACACAGCCTAGATGGGAAACAACATACTTGATCTTGACATTTCAGCACAAACAGCATGCATCCATGTATTTTTGGTTATTTATGGTGTCACACAGTTTGTTTGTTTTTTCCCAGAATGTATGAATTTCCTTTAAACGTGAGAACACAGAACACAACATCTGTTGCAGCACCTAGCTTCTCTTAATAGCAGTGTCACTACTGATGTTGATATGTCAGTGCTGATATTATAGCAATGAAAACTTTGTTACACATTGGTAAGACAAAAGCCAGCCATCATTGTCATTCCCGTATTCATTTGTGTACAACCAAAACAACTTGGACCGCCCATAAAGGGAACAACTGTTAGGATCTGCTGAAAGGTAGATTATCCAAGTCGATGTGATAAATCATTTCCACCAAAAATTACTCGTGCAGTTAGTTCTGCTTTGGTGTCTTTCAAGATCAAACCTGCTATTCAACAGGTTTACGAGCAGAAGTTCAGGTAATTTCCATTATAACTGAATTATGGTGGGCAGAATCCATGGGCTCCATCTTCCAATAATGAGCAAATTTCTTACCTAGACACTAGCATTAATGGTCCCAGCTTTGGGCCCACCATTTCTGTGGTGCCATGCTGGTACCACCAGTTATTTTATATATGGAAATACATGGAACTGACACCACATCTGTAGAAACAGTCTACAAGTATGATGGAGTCACTGCATATCAGGCTAGTCCCACTTTGTAGTCAGCGTTTCAGGTTTTGTGCCCCCTCAGACCACTGTCTCCAAGAATTTAGCATGGTTAGTCCGAGCACTCCACAAGCCTCGGAGAGGTAGAAGTGTGCCAGATCCACCAAGTGTCATTCTCTATCTCTGGGGCTGCGTTAAGTCAACGCAAACTCATGGTAACACCACAGAAGTGCTTTACAAAAACTGGAAATAGTAAATAAATTATTAAGGTGCAATGGAGGACGAAGCCATGTTAAGATTTGCAGCTTAGCTCAGCAAACCATAGTGTGTCTGTGTGTGTTTTGGGGTAACGGACTGGTTCTCATAAAGCCGTGTAAGTTCTCAGTTAGTCAGGTCATTGCGGTCTAAATCTTCTTATATGGTGCATTTCCACTCCAAGTACTTAAAGTGCTTAATGCAACATGGCTCATTCACCCATTCATACAAGCACTTTTTTCTTAGTGCTTATATGAACATTCACACTGTGATGAATCCAGTGGAGAGGAACTTGGAGTTAGTATCTTGCCAAAGAATATTTAGGATGCAGACTGAAAAACCAGGGATCAAACCACAAACCTTCTGATTAATAGATGGCTTGCTCTGCCTCCCTACCCAACAGTTAAGTCTGTAGGCTACTGCTAGACCGTCATGTTGGATGAAGGGTGGAGAGAACAAACTACACGAGAGAACAAACTACACCTACCGGGTCACAGGTAGAGAGAAAGCGAGTGTACCATGAGGTCTTGCACTGCAAAGTTTTTATCAAGAAGTTTGGCTGGCAGCTCAGCTGAAAGACCAGAGGTTAACGGCTACCAGCCTGACGGTGTTGTTTGTGTTGTTCCTACATCACTACAAAAATCCAGGCTCAACAATGCCCATTTTTGCAATGTCAAGCTTTAGAATGTGGAGGAAAAAGAAAAGAAATGCTTTTATTTATATAATCTCTCTTCTGGAACAAATGGTAATCATCCCAGGTGTTTTCTTTATTCATTATCCATTTATACAATGTATAAATAATACTATTATCAACTTGGGTTTGTGGTTAGCCAAATTTAGGTTACTCACATTGGTTTGGTAGTGGTAGCTTTCAATAGCATTAGCTAACTTCTTTGCTAACGCTAACTGATTGCTCAGAAAATGTGGGTGGTCAGTTGAAATGCTAATTCTGGACCAACACTGTTGTGATGATGTCGGAACAACACAGACAGAAGAATATCAGACTGCATGCACAGGATACGCAGAAAGATACTACAGGAAGTAGAAAACTGAGATAAACGTGCCGGCAAAAGTTGAATGAAGAAACACCAGCAAAGTGTACCAAACCAAGAGCGTTGCAGGAGAAGCGCCTACCTGTATAGTTAAAATGCACTTATGCAAACAGTGTAAACTATATATAGACACATGGTGCCTATGCTCTTTTACTCTTTTAACGTTCTGACATTCTCTCAGGACTCTCCAAAAACCAGCAGGTTCCTGTTTCCAGCTGGAACCTTGGCAACTGCAGTGGGAACGCTCACAGTTATTGGTACAGTTTCAACGTCCTCTTTAAATGCTGACATTATTGTTCTATTACAAATAATTGCACAGACCTGGCATGTACAGCTTTTATGGTTTCAAGATTCCCTAACTCCATCATTTTTAATTGGCTGGATCAGCACTGGTGGGTCTACAATCCATTTAAAAAGGAATTAAAATATTTCAGTTTTTGTACATTTTGACTTTGACCACATATAGATGTTTTATTGTTGTACCTTAGATTATTATGGTTGGAGTGCTGGGCAGAACACTGACTGTCGTCTTTGTGAGGTGTGAAATTCAGTAACTTGTTTTATTGTTCCCATTCAGTCACTTTGTGTGAATGTTATCACTGCCCTTCTGTTGTTGTGTTGCCTTTTCCAGCTGCTACAGTGCACTATAAAGCTGCCCAGTGGACATAAAGCACGGCTCCAGGCGAGATATCATTAAAGAATGTGAGCAAAGATTCCCTTTCCCTCATGACAGCAAGAAAAACAAATCTTTTTGAGTTTCTACACCAGTCTATAATTTATCTCATGAAACCCCATGTTTCTCAGACAGGGTTCTCCAATGGAAACCTGTTAATGCCTGGAAAAAAGACAATTAATATAAAATATTATTAATAACTTTAATTTATTTGTCTACTTTTACTCATGAAAAAGTTGCCATATGTCAGTGTCATATAACCACCCTAGCTGATATAACCAACATCTGATTAACTTCTTCTGCAGACTGAAAAAGTCTTTCATCGGTCTTCTTGATTAATATGCTTTCATTGAATGTAGGAGCAGCAGAACACATAATCAACCAGTCATCATTCAGACAGAACATGCAAGAGCTGTGAGCAATGAAACTCCTAAATCCATTCTGTTATTATGGGAACGCCTTTGTTTTTCTTCTCAATTACAGACCTACCCTAATTCTTCAGAGCACAGATTCAACAAAGCGCTAATCTCAGAGATTTTGGTCCATGTTGACATGATGGCATCACAAAGTTCCAGCAGATCCATGATGCGACTCTCCCATTCCACCTGATCCCAAAAACTGGATTGACAAGCGGTGACTTTGCAGGCCACATGATAATGATTTCAAGAAAAAGGTCTGAGGTGATTTGAGTTCTGTGACGTTGCATACTGCTGGAGGCAGCCATCAGAACATGGGTACAATGTGATTATAAAGGGACGGACATATTCAACAATACTCAGGTCGGCTGTGGTGTTTAAACACTGCTCAGCTCATAAGTCCAAAGTGTGCCAAAAAATATCCCTTTCTTGAATAATCAGGCTCCATCTTATCTTAAGACATCACAGTGCTGTATCACCCCAATAGAGCACTTTGCTCTTAGACTGCTGGCTTAGTTGCAGTTCTATGGATACTTAAAAGTAGAATGGGAGGCTGAGCCCTCAGTTTTCAGGCCCCACTTCTGTGGATGCGGCTCCCAGATTGGGTTCAGGAGACAGACAACCTCCTCTACTTTTAAAATGAGGCTAAAAACTTTTCTTTTTGATAAAGCATGTAGTCAGGGCTGAAGAAGGTGACCCTGAACCCCCCCTTAGTTATGCTGCAATAATCCTAGGGATCTTCCATGATGCACATATTTTTTCTTCTTCACTCACCTCCTTTCATTCACTGTGTGTTTATACACCATCTGCATTTAATCATTAGTTATTATTCATTTCAGGCTCTCTTTCACGGTGTGTCTGTTGTCCTGTGTTCATCACCTCACCTCCAACCACACAGCAGATTGCTGCCAGGGGTTACTTCCTATTATTTTGTCAACTGCTTATTAATAGGAGGTCATCTGATTGTTGGAGTTTCTCTGTATTATTGTAGCATCTTTACCTTACAATGTAAAGCATTTAAGATGACTTTTGTTATTATTTGGCCCTATGTTGAACCCATGAACCAAATGTTATGGAATTTTATTGTTTGATTTACTGTTGCCTTCCTATCAGCTTGAAGCTGTCTGGTCATTCTCCTCTGACCCCTGGCATCAACAACGCATTTCAGCCCAGAAAACTGTTACTCACTGCACATTTTCTCTTTTTCAGTCCATCCTCTTTAAAGCTACTGATGTTTGTGTGGGTAAATCCCAGCAGATCACGGGTTTCTGAAATACTGAGATCAGCATGTCTGACACCAACAACCTCGCCACAGTCACTTAAATCACCTTTCTTCCTCATTCTGATGCTCATTTTGAATTTCAGTCTTGACCATGTTTGCATTGCTAAATGTACTAAGTAAGCAGCCTTGTGATTGGGTGATTGGGTAATTAGATATGTGCGCTAACAAGCAGTTGAGCAGTTGTGTTAATTTATTAATTTTTAAGTGCTGACTGTTTCTTAAACACCACATAGGAGCAGTTCCACAGTAGATAGTGTGACAGTGGGCCCCAGTGGGCCCAACCACCACAGTAGATATGGTGGGTGGGCCTGAGATGGCTAAATTCTCCTCAGCTCATTTGTCTGGACAAAGCCTGTTGCTTGTTTGCATGCCCATTGATGCAAGGCCTGCTGTGCAATCACAGTCAGACAAGTTCAGTTAGAGCTGCTGCTGATTAGAGTTTGCTCTTTTTGAAAACCCATTTTATTAAAGAGACTTTAAATTACTGAAAGTTGACCGCATTTAACTTGAATGCACTAAATGATCCTTTTTTACTCATCACGTGGCTCAGCACACTAAACTCCAGCCATATATAGGGTTAACCCAGGTTTTAATTCACTTTTTGTTGTAAAAGGACAATAAAAACAGTGCATATGCCAGCTTGTGGCTGCTGGTGGGCTGGTAGACAAAGAGTGCAAGAGAAACCAGAGAGAACAAATCGACATTTATTCATTACAACAGAGCAAACTCGTGCTCTCCATCTCCCTCTCACCTGCTCCGCTGTAAATTTATCATGAGGTACCAGGCCTGGTTTGTGCGGCGTGTAGGGAGGTAACTAGAGCGATGGAGGCTAAGCGGGAACAGGACGACTAGTTCATCATGTTAGCCCAGTTAGATGAAAGTGGAAAGAAAGAGGTGCTCATTAAAGCCTCCGTGGTTTCCCATTGTCCTCTACAGTTCTGTCCTCTTTCCTCTTACTCAGTGTCAGGGTCTTGCGTCATACTTGGTAAGGGGGGGAAAAAAAATCTAACTGTTGCACAAGACAGTCTGGTAATTTTCTACTGCCTGCTGCTCATTTCGTCCTCCTAATTGGAATCACTGTCAGTGTATGGTAGGACCTGTCACTTTTGATGATGGTGTGTGATCATTATTGGCTTAAACCTGCCACAGACGAGGGGTCGGCTGAGCTGCTGTAAGCTGAGGTGAGGGGTTGTGTTGTCTATATCATATATACTGTCATGTTGCCATTTTTTTTGTTGCCTTCCCAAAAAGATCTCCCTTCCACATTCATGTAGTGCGTACACACACAAACTCAACTATCCCTGCTTGCCTTCTTTGTCTGCGGCCTTGACATTTGCACGACATTTGTTGACATTTGTGGACACATGTCACCAGGCTCTGGCCATCTGTTATCATGGGACCAGAACTGAAGGGAAATGCGATGTGGGACAGTGTGACGCTGGACACTTATGCTGCATTGTGGCTTTAAGGGGCAGTTTGTGACTTTGTAGCCCTGAGAAAGTCTAAGATTTTTTTCCAGATCTATTCCAGTGTTATGGAGTGGATGTGTCCAGGCTTGTAAAATTAAGAAGGGTCAAAAAATTCCAATTCCTCCAATGACCACTTGAGGATGACTCCAAAAGTTATTCAGTGGCAGGATATGCTGGATATTGCTCCCTGTGAGTTGGAGAGGAAGACTGCCCCAAATCAGGGAATTCATGTTGCTCGACATTTTATTTATGAGTGATAGGAAGATGGAGCTTTAGATAGACTGGCAGATTTGTGTGCCAGTAATCCAGGTGTTGAACAATGTCTCCAATATTTGACTTGGACGTCAGACACTGCAGGGAGCTCAAAGTAGAGCTGCTGTTCCTTTGTGTTAAAAGGAGCCAGTTGAGGTGCTTCGGGCATGGATGCAAGACTTTGGAGGTTTTCTGGGAAGAGAGCCAGAATGCTGAACAAAGAACGCTTATCAGGCGTAACATTATTAGGTGAAGTCAGTAGCACTGTTTATCTCTTTATCATGGTACAGACAAAAACATGGCTGTGCCATGGGCTCCCCCGTGTCACCTATTGTAGCCAACCTTTACATGGAGGAAGTGGAAAGGAAGGCTCTTGGCTCTTTCAAAGGAAGAGTACCCAGCCACTGGTACAGATATGTGGACGACACCTGGGTCAAAATCAAGACACAAGAAGTGGAATCCTTCACTGCGCACATTAACGCTGTGGATAAAAACATCAGGTTCACCAGGGAAGACACAAAGGACGACTGTTTGCCTTTCCTGGACTGCGCCGTGCACATTGAAGAGAACGGCAAACTCAACATCGAAGTTTACCGGAAGCCCACACACACGGACCAGTACCTCCTCTTTGACTCCCATCACCCTTTGGAACACAAACTTGGAGTAATTAGGACCCTACACCACCGGGCACAACATGTTCCCTCTAAGCCTGAAGGAAAAAAGAAGGAACACACACATGTAAAGGAAGCACTCAAAACCTGCGGCTATCCTAAATGGGCGTTCTTAAAGTCAGCAAAGAGGCACAGAAAAGAAGACCAGACACCAGCGAGGGAGGATAAGAAGGACAGACGCAACAACATTGTCATCCCCTATGTAGCCGGTGTATCAGAGAAACTCAGGAGAGTTTTCTCCAAGCATGACATCCCGGTGCATTTCAGACCCAGCAACACGCTCAGACAGAAACTGGTTCACCCGAAAGACAAAACGCCAAAACACAAACTTAACAATGTGGTGTATGCTGTACAGTGCAGCGAGGAATGCTCAGACCTCTACATTGGAGAGACCAAACAGACACTTCACAAGCCCATGGCACAACACAGAAGAGCCACCTCCACAGGACAAGACTCAGCAGTCCACCTGCATCTTAAGGATAAAGGTCACTCTTTCGAGGATGCCAACGTTCACATTTTGGACAGAGAGGACAGATGGTTTGAAAGAGGAGTGAAAGAAGCCATCTACGTCCACTGTGAGCGACCATCTTTGAACAGAGGCGGTGGTTTACGACACCAACTCTCTGCCATCTATAATCCAGTTTTGAGTTCCCTCCCCAGACGCCTTAACGCCCACTCACATCCTGGGCCATCTGACCTCAGGAATTCGCATGATAAGGTGGGGCCAGGTTTCACAATGAACACACCCGAAACTCTGGCTGATTGGGACCCACGCCCGGTTTCACACCTTGGCTCAGGCGATTAGAGGATCATCAGGGGGTCCTTTTGTCCCTCTGTGGGGGGAAACTCCCACTAGGTTATATCTGGGACTCTCCACCATTTGACCTTAGAACTGAAGAAGCTTCTCGGATGAGAGGTGAAACGTCATCAAGCAACTTAAAGAAGTCCAGACGCTTTTCTTTGCAAGCTCCTTTGACTACTGTCATGGTCCTGGGCCATGTTGGCCCAGTATTCTTAGTTTTCTTGTATGTTTGTATTTTGTTCCCTATTTAGGCCATGTTTCCTGAGTTGCCCTGTTGTGTTGTTCCCTAAGTGTTTTCCCTTCGTGGCTTTTACCCCCTGTGTGCCCCTCTGTGTATCTGTGAGCCCTCGTCTCTCCTTATGTTTTATTCCATGTTTCCCCAGCCCGTTATGTCTGTGTTTTCCCCGTGCTCTCTCTCCTCCTGTCTGAACCTCTGTACTTCCTGTTTGACTCTGCCCGTCTCCCGTCAGTGTTATGTTCACCCCGCCCTGTCTCGTTATGGTTATCTGTGTCAGCTGTGTTCCCCGTGTGTTCCCACTTTCCTGTGTGGATTCCCTGTGTCTCCCTACGAGTGTTAGTTTATTGATTCCCAGTTTAGTTGAGTTCTGTATTTCCTATGTTCTGCCTGTCAGCAAATAAAGCTGCTTTTGAGTTCATCCCCGTGTTTGTGAATCTTGCGATTGGGTCCTCCTCCCGCCTGCCACGCAGCGATCCATGACAACTACGATGACCTGGATGACTGAGAACCTTCACAGACATCTTGTGTCTTAATGTTCCCTAGTATTTCCAGGTTACCTTGTTTCTTAATTCCTGTTCATGCCAAGGTTATGTTTTCCTGATTTCAGGAGTTTTAACAATAAAGCTGCTGTTTAAATTTAGTTTCTGTGTCCAAGTCCTGCATTTGGGTCCTACCATTGCCTGCCACACAGCAAACCCTCACAGTGTGAGACATTGCAGGAGCTAGCTTTATATACTCCTGTTATTCCCACTACCACAGGGCTGCAGGAAGGGGAAGACAAAGGTGCCAAAAGCAGTGCTACCAGGCCATCACAGTATTGATAACGTTATGCCTTATTGGAATATATATTTTATTCAGCCTTGGAACACTATGGGATTTCCCAGGAGGAGCTTGAAAGTGCTTCTGGGAGAAAGATGCCAGTAATAATAATCACCCTGCTTCTACTGTGACCTTACCTCAGATGAACAGAGGATGGATGGATGGATGGATGGATGGATGGACTAGACATGTTACCTGTCTTCATGGTGTTGGTGTCCCTTTGAGAATTTTTGATTGTATTATCTAACAAATAATGTGTTCTGCTGTCTGGTTAATTGTACTAACAGCAACACCCATGAAGGCATTTATTAATAGGTAAATGCACATTGACAACAAAGCCAGCTTTTGCTTGATGTTAACTGAGACTGTTCTCATTCCCAATGTGTCACATACCGACGATTTGTGACGTACCGAGGCGTCCCATAGGAATGCGAAAGCTAACCTCCCCTGTCCCTATGATATACGCCAGATTGTGGGTGGAATCCAATAGAATGATGCTCGCGGCAGTAACAGATGTTCCAGCCGTGTATTCCAGCCTTAACCCTAATCTTAATGCTAACCATAACCTTATGCCTAACCTTAACCACAACCTTAATCATATTAGATAGTGTTTTCCAAAGCGATTCATGATGAGATAGGAAAATAAATGTACATGTGTAGATTCATTCCAAACAGTTCTCATTTTCCAAATGAGTAACATACAGGTGGGTTGGGCCAAAAGCGTAACATACTGACGCTATGTGACAAATTGTTGGTATCGTCGTTTTGGGATGAGAACGTGTTGTGAAAACTCTGCTCATGCATCCAACTATGGCCAAAATGCTGAAGTCCAAAAGGCAGTGTGTGACCTCACAATGAGTGCATCCATCTTTTATATTCAATCTGTTGTTTTGGCTGTTTTTGCTTGTTGCAAAACTTTGTTTTAAGTTAAATCAGATCATTTCACTGACAGAGTCCAAGAGCTCAGACTGTTTAACCAAAAAGGAGTTCTAAAGAAAAGTACAGCAAAGTAAAGCAAACACATACTGTTTGAGAAAGGAGGAAGGCCAGAAGGATTCCAATATCAAGTGAATAAACATTGAACAGCAAACTCAAAAGGTTATTCTGCAACATTAAGAGATGCCATATCATTACCATACATGTGTGCACACATTTGGCCTGGCATCCTTTTAAACTTTTGATTGTGAAAGTCATTTCAATTGTACAGAAGTTAATGTACCATAGCATTGCATGCAAGCTCCATATAAGATTCCTTATCAGCAGCAAATCACCTCAGAGCACCATTCCTTTTCAAAAGTTGCTCCTACACTGTCAGTGAAATTGCAACTAGCTAAGCTTCTCTGATGGGAACGATATGAACAGATTTTGTATGACAGATGCCAAGACGGATGATTATTGTTAGCATATGGCACTTTCTGTTTGATTCTTGCTTTGGCTGTGTGAAAGACCAGTATAGACAATCTGCACAGCCATATCCCACAAACAGCCGCTAACAAAAGAGGAAGGATTGAAGCTTAGATATACTGCGCTGGGAAGAGAACAACCATCAGATAAGAGACATATTGTTTTTTTCTTTTCAGTAATGCAATTAGTTTGTATGATGGTCATGATCTTCACCACTTTGGTCCCACCTTTAATCACTCAGAAACATTTGGGATTGCTTTAAGGTTTGGCACGGAGATTTATGATTGCTAGAGGATGAATCGTAATGACTAAGATAACCCTTTTACTTGATTCTATTTATGAGGCTGACGAGTTTCAGCATCTGTTGAAGGACCTTACATTTTGATACAGGCGTTTTTCTACATAAGCCCTTAAAGTAGACATGAAACACTACATGTATAAAGCTCTGCTGTCAAGGACCGACATGGAATCATCCCTGTCTGTGAAGCCGGATTTGAGAAATATGTGCTTAAAATTAACGTTTTTAGAACATTGCATCTTCTGGCAGTACAGACGTCACTGGGATGGTTTGTTGGTTATGGTCAATAGACTTACATTAGTTCATGTTAGCAAACTAATGCATCACATATTACTCTTTTAATTTTTAGAAAAGTATGGCATTACTTATTTTCTCCCTGCAGAAAGTAATTTGTTACACTCCTCGATACGTTGCTGTGGAAGCATGACTTTAAACAACAGCAAGATGTTTTACTCTTAAATTGTCCTTGTATCTGCCAGCTAACAGTCTAACCCTAAAATGTCATGTATGGGACAGACATGCCTGTCTATACAGAAGATCTTTGTTATAGCAGGCTATTTACATATTACCAGATTTACCAGATTACCTGTTCCTATGTTCTACTATGGGAATCAAGGGTAAAAAAAAAAGTATAATACTACAATTCTAATATAACGTTGCCATGGTATCTGTTTCTTTTTTTTTTTTAATTCAGTGTTATTTTGAATGCTTGTTCAGCGCTATTTGTTAGATTTTCCTGAAGTCGGTAAAACGAAAGATTAGTTTAATAACTGACAATCTCCCTCCATGCTCACACTAATTCTGGTCCATTAGGAACTACTGAAAAATCACAACAATCATCCTATAAAGTTGTTATGGCAAAGACTTATAAGTTCAAGTTATTACCACAGATGTAATGTGATCTTTGTTTGAGCTGTGTTTGTTTAGGCTTTGATTGTTGTGATGTGGTTTCCAGTGTTTGGCGGGCTGAGAACAGTGCTGCAACATAGATAGCAGAGGGCCACTGTGACCTAGACTCCTGTAGAGATTAATGGCTTCCGGCTGGTTTTATGTGCAGTGTTGCTGTTAAAATGTTGAAACTATGTGCAGTGTGTGGGGCAATGCAACAAATCACACTGCCTTCATCTCACATGAAATATTATTACTGTGTAAAAATGCTCTGAAAATTACAAACAGGTTTTCATAATGACTTTTTGTGATGTTAAATTATGTGCATTTAACCTCAAAATTGGGTAAAGCTGACTTTGTTGATATAAAGTTCAGTCACATTTCTCCTTTATGTTAGTTGTGCTGCTTGTGTTTTTAATTAGACTACTAAATATTACTGGGCAAATACATGCTAATTATAAAATAAAACTCCATCTGATGTTATGAATTTAAGGCAGTATTGTACAAAAAATCTGGAAACATCCCTCATTTGTTTAATTTTTGCCAGGAAATGGAGGCAATTTATGGAAATGTGCAAACATACATGGAAAACCAGAGTTTGTACAATTCTAATGAAAGTCACTATTTGGTATGACCAGCATTATTTTTCAGCACAGCCTGAACTCTCTTACATAAGCTTTCCTGCAATTTCTTTAAGTACTCCTCAGTAATGGCTCCACTCTTACTGCATTGGCAGTGTGTTTAGGATTGCTGTCATGCTACAAACACAAAGCTGTTGCCAGTCAGACACTTTCCAGATAGTACTGCATCAAAATCTCACAGTACTTTTCTGTGTTGCAATTCCATCAAATTGACTAACCTCCTGTGCACGTATTGATGATAATTTAACCAAAAATTTCCAATTTGGATTCATCGTTTTATAGACCTGTTGTAACTGACATACCTCAGTGTTTTTGCCCCATTTCATTTCCTCATGAATGAGTTCTTGACAGCCACACTTTCACTGAGACCATTTCTGATGAGGCTTTGGTGAAAAGTCAGGTAAATCTCTCAGGTCCTGTGTCAGGTCTTTGCTGTATTTCTTCCTCTTTCAGAGGACATCATTTTCACATACAGTTCTTCTTTTGTACTCTACCTCACTAGTTTTCTTAGACACACTGCACATCATGCAGCTATACCACATTTTCAGCTCTCTGGGAATCATCTTATTGTGTTATCTTTGGAATTTAGATATATACAATTAAAAAAACTGCTTCTTTGTTAAGTGGTTGCCTATGAGCATTATTCTAGCTCATTCCTTAAGTTAGGTGTCTTTTTTATGCTGTAATGATATATAGGCCAGTCCTAGGTGACTTAACAAATAAACCCAAAAATTTATTCTTCTGGAAATGTTAAAAACAGCCAATGTCCAGTGGAAAACCTTAAAAGTCTTCCAGAAATCCAAGAGAACTATTACTGAATACCATTTTTTAAAATCACAAGATAGTCTGGCTCCTTGGATTCAAAACATAAAGCAATGAAGGGTGGCTCAAGACTTTTGCACAGCACTGTATCTACATTAATATCTACTTCTGAACTCTAATGCAAATGTCCCATTTTTTCATGAAGAAAACAACATTTGGAGAGAAGATTTAGGCAGAACTAAGATTTAGATTAGAATGAACCAGAAGCATCCTTTAAATTCATGTGGCTGAGTGGGTGTTTCCATTATTCCACCAAGTTACACGAACCCTTAATTTCACCCATAACTCATTACATAATATATATATATTTAATGACAGAAGCATGATTTAAACCTCAGCAGGCATGTCACATCTGCAAGCTGCTTCACAGGCTCCCGGCCACTTGAAAAAAGATTGATAAAGTGGAAGTGGAATTCCTTTTTGATGAGACATCTAAACTCCAAACAGTGCTGTGACCACAAAGAACATGGATAAAAGCTGCAGATCATTTTTCTTCTGGACATGTTGCAGCAGAGAGCGAAAACTTGCGTGGCTTCTCGCTATTGTGGCCGTAACTCTGTCCAGACCATTAAAGAACGCCGAAGGCCAGCCAAATTGTCAATACACACAGACGCGCACACGCATGCTCGTGCATACACACACACACACACACACACACACACACACACACACACACACACACACACACACACACACACACACACACACACACACACACTCCTGTCTACCTCTCTCGCAGGTTAATGAAGTGCGACCATTCTGACAGGAGAGACCCGCTGAGGACCAGGTTACACCCTTCATATTTCCAAAGAAAACACACACACATGAATCCAGGGTTACCTCGAATCAGACTTTATATCTGATGGAGTCAGTTCTCTGCGTGTGTGTGTGTCGACAGCCCTGAGGTTTTCAGTGGCTTATGGAAATGTTCTCCCACCTACGATAACACATCTGCTCCCCTGGTACCACTCCCCTCCTTCTCTCTGATCTCTGTCCAGATGACATTCCTGCCTAGCCAGCCTCTTCACAGTCCCATGATGAATGAGATGGCCTCATTTACATAATAATCTGCTGGAGATGGGGGCGCGGGAACAAAAGAAAAACCACTTGAACTCTGGATGCCCGTTTGAACTATATGAGAAATCTTTTGTTTCTCATTGGGGTGAAAAAGCCACATTTGCTCTCCAGTTCATTTTTATTTCATGATACATTTGTTTTTATTGCAGAAAGGGATCAAGCACGGGCTGTTTGCGATGCTGAAAGTTAGCTCGAGGTTTAAATGCCATAATGTACTCGTAACATTCGATTTGCTTCACGGTGGTTGTGCCACAATATTTGTCTGTTTAGTCCCATGGTGGCACGCTGCTGCTGCGGTTAGCAGTTTCACAGCAACAAAGTTTTGGGTTGGATATGTTGATTCTTTCTGGAGTTTCCCAAAGAAACTCCAGAAAGAATCAAGTCCAGCTACTCCGGTTGTCTTTCGCAGTCCAAAAATATGCAGATTAGGCTAATAAGTGGCTGTAATTACACAGAATGCACTGAAAATTGTTGTCTTCCTCTTTGTGTGAGCCCTGAGGTTGAGGATTTATCCAAGGTCAGACAGGACAGCCTCCAGTATCCTGCAAATCAGGAAGGATGAGCATACATATCTGATGGGGAGCTAGTCTCCAGAGAATGATACTTTACAGGGGTGAGGGTAACCAGCAACACCAGAATTTATTTATTTATTTATTTACATCTAGGCTACATCTAGATCTTTAAAGTATAACATAATGATTCAATTATTTGACAGCTTTAGGGGACTGCTGTGAAATGCAGCACAGGATCAAAGGTAGCATCATTCCACTGGAAAAAACATCCTAATGACACACACACAAAAAGATCTCAGAAATACACTACTGGTGAAATGTTTTAGAACACCCCAATTTTTCCATTTTCTTTGAAAATTATGCAGTTTAATGTCTCATTGCACTCTGAGATGAAAGCATAGTAGAAATAAGCAATTGGAGTTAAGAAAAAAAAATCATGGAATCAACTTATAGACCAAAATGTATTCTAAACTTTTGACTCATCAAAGTAGCCACCTTTGGCAGATATAACAGCAGAACACACCCGTGGCATTCTTTCTACAATAGAAATCAAATATTCTTCAGAAAGTTCTTACTATATCTGTTGCAGAAGTTCCCATAAATGTGTGGCAGTAGGTTGCTTTGCCTCTTCCAGTTCATGCCAAAACAGCTCAATGGGGTTTAGGTCTGGAGTCTGTGCTGGCCACTCCATGTTTTCAAGCTTACCGTCTTGTTCTTTTTTCCTGAGGTAGCTCTGGCATAGCTTAGATTTATGTTTTGGGTCATTATCTTGCTGTAGGATGAACCCCTGACCAACTAGACGCATGCCAGAGGGTACTGCATGGCACTGCAGAATGCTGTGGTAGCTGTTTTGGTTCAGGGTGCCCCTCACTCTGTAGAAGTCACAGACCCTGGATCCAGCAAAACAGCACCAGACCATCACACTTCCTCCTCCATGTTTGATAGTTAATGCCACACACTGGGGTACCATCCTTTCACCTACTCCACGCCGTACAAAGATCCTGCGTGATCCTGCAAAGTCTTCTCTTCACAGTTCAGACTGAGACTTGCTTACTACGACCATTATTAAGCTGTGCTTGAAGCTGTTGTCCTCTGAGCCGCCTATCACGCAAGCTGTTAACTTGTCCTCTGATTCAGGTGTGGCTTTGGGTGTGCCGGACCTCTTCCTGTCAGAGTTTGCCCCAGTTTCTGAGTGCATTTTGATGGTGAAGGAAACTGTACTCAGGTGTAGGGAAGATGGTCTGTCTCTCTTCCATTGTTTACTATGTAGCAGGTTTTGTAGCAACACACTACTTTCATGCTTATAGTGACCATGTACAGTGAACCTGTGGACTTTTTGCCTTTGAAATGGTTGCTTCAAAATCAATAAAACAACAATAAGACAAAGTTACAGTTTGCTATCAGTTTACACTTGAACATAATATGATAACACAATGACTAACTGTGATAAATCATTAAAAATCAAAAAACTGTCGCAAATCTGTTACTTTCTATGTGCACAGAAATTTACATTAACTACTGATATTCCGACCCTCATAGATTTGACTCAGATTCAGAAACCTCCACAAATAATCATGTAGTTGTTGCAGGAGAGCAATATAACTTCAAATCACAAAGGTGCTCAGCAACTTTGCTTTTAAATAGAAATAAAACTGAGTGTGAAGCGGTGGGAATGAGAATCAGCACCTCCAAAACTGGGGGCATGGTCCTCAGCCGGAAAATGTGTGGAGTGCCCTCTCTGACCCTGCCCCAAGTCGAGGAGTTTTAGTGGCTCGGGGTCTTGTTCATGAGTGATGGGAGCGAGAGATCGACAGACGGATTGGTGCAGCAGCTGCAGTGATGCGGACGCTATACCGGTCTGTTGTGGCGAAGAGAGAGCTGAGCGTCAAAGCGAAGCTCTCAATTTACCGGTCGATCTACGTCCCTACCCTCACCTATGGTCACGAGCTGTGGGTAGTGACCAAAAGAACGAGATCGCGAATACAAGCAGCGGAAATGGGCTTCCTCTGAAGGGTGGCTGGTCTCTCCCTTAGAGATAGGGTGAGAAATTTGGCCATTCAGGAGGGGCTCAGAGTAGAGCCGCTGCTCCTCCACATCGAACTGAGCCAGTTGAGGTGGTTCGGGCATCTGACAAGGATGCGCCTCCTGGGCGAGGTGTTCCGGGCATGTCCCACCGGGAGGAGGCCCCGGGGCAGACCCAGGACACGCTGGAGAGATTATATCTCTCGGCTGGCCTGGGAACGCCTTGGTGTTCACCCGGATAAGCTGGAGGAGGTGGCTGGGGAGAGGGAGGTCTGGGCTTCTCTACTTGGGCTGCTGCCCCCACGACCCGGCCCCAGATAAGCAGAAGAAAATGGATGGATGGATGGATAGAATATAAAACCGGAATACAACCAGCTGAGTTGAGTCCCCTATTCCAAAGAAATTTCTTTGCAGATGAATCGTGCTCATTGGTGCAGACTGACTCAGTCCAACTGCTAGCACACCGAAATCAGTCTGTGTTCATATAGACTTCAAGCTGTCTGACAGTGACTTCAGCCAGAATGCGATTGTTGCTTCCCGCCAGGTGACCTGTGCGATCACTTTGCCCAAAAGTGGGCACTCAGGGGTTGAGGGGGTTGCACACTCAATCTCTGGCTCATCCCTTAGTCACTTGCAAAAAAATATCAATGCAATCTCCAGACAACCACCAACTATTCGTCATCGCAAGGAGTTGTTGTTTAATTTTTACCCTAATCTGACTGAGCTTGGTAGCTTGCTAGCTGATAACTTAGCACTCTTTCCATGTGTCCAGTATGGTCACTGTGGGCTTCAAAAACCAACATGGTAACGGACACGGCACTAAACTTGAGACTTGGCTGGATTCCAACATGTGGCTGCAGACTGTTGGAAGTGTTTTCATTTTATTTGTTCAGTGTAAAGGTGTTTTAAGTCTCACAAGGAGTTTTATAAGGACATTGTAAGACTGTAAGAATTACGATAAGGCAAAAAGAATAGTTTGTTTGTGAACCATAATGGAGACATGAAAATTAAATTATCTAGGAATGTAGCATATATGTCCAAAGCCAGCGAAGAAGCTCTGTAAAACAAGAAACTGTTCTTTAAATGTTGCTGTCCCCTCTCTCACAAACACATGCCTTACCCCCTGCACATTTCCATCATCAAATAATTCAAAACACCCACCCGAGCCATCACACAAATGGAAATATCGATCTCTCTTTCACTCGCTGTTTTTGGTTGTGGAAATGGTTGGAGACAAATGGCGAGGGGAGGCATAAAAAGCTGCCTGCTTTTTACGATATGCGGGATGGAAAACCAAAATATGCGGTTAAATTAGGAACTGCGGGGAAGGCCGCTGAGAAGCTTTTCAATCACGTGCGGGAGGTAAACACCTCCATCTGTTTTTATTCATCTCATGATGAAGAGAGATCGTTTCTGAGGCTGAGGAAGACGGGACGGTCTAGTCATGAGGATTTGGTTCTCAATGGCTGTGTGAAAGTGAGGATTCTGTGCAGTCTTCTCTTTTCTGTTGTCTGTGTCTGTGTGTTGAACCATGTGCTTCTTTGTGTGGTTGCCGTGGATGATCACCTGTGATAGGCAGGTGAACGGACACCTTGTCAGATACAGTTGGTCGGTAGCAGCTGTGGATCATTTGTGGGGAGAGAGGTTCAGATGACCCACACAGACCTGCACACGCAAAGTTAGGCTACCTAATTAGTGCTACCTAGTAGTAAACGAACTGAAAAAGGATTCATTTTAAACAAAATTATAAATGAGGGCGGTGGGAAGTAGTGCATGGATTGCAGACACTGTTAAAACTGTGAGATTTATAGTCTTTATTAAAGCCCGACTTTGAAAGAAAGAATTTCAAAGACAGACTTTAATAAAGATAATAATGTCTCTGAGAGAGTATGTGTGTGTATGAAAAATGTTAGTCTGTCAATACATTACCCCCTGTGGTAGTGATCGATTGGTCCAATCGCTTTTCCTTTCCCTGAATGAACAGGCACAGCCAGCTTTTAACCCACATAGCCAGACTGTGACCGTCACTGAATGGGTGAGACTTGCACTGAGATTTCTCTCACTGCCAATCTGACACCAACGGGGCAAGAATGGTCTCTGCTGCCACGTGTAAGAGTGTAGACATGCAATAATTGCAATAAAATATGTGTCAGGTTGTTAATATTACATTTTGACTTGGTGTCCAAGGTATTAGCTTGGATTAGCTGTGAGAAATGAAACATACTGTTTGCCCAATCACAAGTACAGGCTGAACTAGTTGGTCACCTGAGGATCCTTCTATTGCAACCGTAAGACCAGTCATCCTCGAGTTATATAATGAGGCTGATATTTGTTTTGTAAGTGAAAAATCCCCACAGAACTTACATGGAGTAACAGAACATGTCAGAAGCTGCTGGAGGCACTCAGATACAAGGTGTTGTTGGGGTTTGACACAACAAGCTACAGTTCTATTTAGAGCAACAACAAAGTCCCCATAAGATGGGAATAGGGGTGGGTTTTTATAATCGAATCATCGATTAAAATCGATTCTGGCTTGGATAACGTAAAATCGATTCATTAAAATCCTGAATCGATTTTTTAATATAAATTTATTTTGTCCGAAATGCCAGAATCTCTGGTGACATCTCACAAAATTTCAAGAACCACCAAACAGTAAATGAGAGCAGGTACAGGGATTCTGCACATAGACTTAAACACACAGCGCGACCCGCGGATCAGAATCAGTTAGATGTCGCCTTTCTCACAGTCGGGGCTGAAAGTCGACAGCTCGCTGATCCGGGTCCGCGCTTTGTGTTCACGCCCTTTATGCACTGATTCTAAAGCTGTTAGTTTGATCTCTCTCCAAACAATATTGACCGAATCAGCAGCAAAAGAAGATCCAAACGCTTCACATAAACATCGTCATGAATTCACTCTTTTACTGTTTTGCTTCCATTGCGATGCGCAGCTCTCTCTCTCTCCCTCTCTCCCTCCCCCTCTCCCCCCCTCTCTCTCGAACAGTTTCGCTTTCTTCATTATTCGCTTGCTTGTTACACAAGTCTACTGTTGCTTACAGCGCTGTCGGCCGCTGTTTTTTCCCCTTTTACATTCTTCCGAAAAGAAAACCTCATTTCTGCTGTTCAATACTGAACAAATTGAAACTTTTTAAAATTATTCAAAATGCAAAATGCTTAGCCATGTCTCTAATAAAACCGCTGTAACGTCAGAGGTAATGTTGATTAATTAATGGTTTTCTTTCGTTTTTGATGTACTGCAGAATATTTTTATAAAATCCCAGGCCAGGAAAATCACCTACATGTTTTTCTGTGTTTTATCTTCAGCTACTTTGACACAAAGGCATCTGCTGTGATGCTCACGCCTTGGATAAAGTCTTGAGAGTGTCAGCTTCCTTTTTATAGATACAAAAATATGTAAATGTCCTGATCTGAATTATATCTCTGACTGTCAAAATTTCCCAGATTTAAATCGAATCGAATCAAATTAAATCGAATCGTGGATCGAATCGATTCGGGACCTTGTGAATCGGAATTGAATCGATTCTAGAAATCAGTGACGATACCCAGCCCTAGATGGGAACAGGGGTGGTTTTGGTGAATGTAAAGAGTTTGTTTGTATGGCTTGTGACATTGTTGTGAAAGCTTGTTCATGAAACCTTGTACCAGTAGACTTCTCCATTTCCCTCACTTTCCAAGACTTTTAGGAACAATCCAACATCTGGTCAAAAGGTCCACCACCCTCTCTCCTAGGCATCTACGTATTTCCACAGGTATGTCATCAGGACCAACCACTTCTTCCTCCTCTTCATAGGTGTCCTCACTTCCTCCTTACTAATCCCCTGCACCTCCTGATTGGATTAACTGTCCTTCTTGCTCTCATTTTCTGCATTCATCAGCTTCTCAAAACACTTCTTCCATCTTCTCAGCACACTCTCTTCACTCATTAGTTCATTTCCCTCTTCACCCTTAACCACCCTAATCTGCTGTGCATCCTTTCCGGTTTGATCTTGCTGCCTTTCAGTCGATGTAAGCCCTCTCCTCCTTCTTAGTGTCCGGTTTCACAGCCAAATCACTCTAAGCCTTCATCTTTATCCTATATTCTTTGCCACCTCTTTCTTTGAATACACTCCTGTATAAATTTTCATCAGATAAAAAAATACTGAATGCTTTACAATACTTTCTCAAACTAACAGCAGCATAGCATTAGCTGTACTTTGTGGTATTGCTAAGCAAACATTGTAAATTCAGTATCCAATAAAACTTGAACCTAGCACCATTAAATATAAAGTCATCATGAAAGTGTTTACTGAGACCACTAATTGAGGATGCTGAGCCTTATTTCCATCTGAACCTCTTTTTGCTTCGTTCCCTGGAGGCTATTAAAGAAAACTACAGATTTAAGAGACTTTCATATGTCCATGTCCATCTATCAGTTCAGAAAACGTGAGCATTGAAGCTTTTTGTTTTCGAGACCAGTACTGTGCTGTTCTTATCTGAATTTGCTCACACACTGTATGTGAGAATTGATGGTAATGGAATAATTTTGTGAATGTAAAATATTGTAGTTGGTTTCCTGAGGCACAGGTTTCTTTCTTGCCTACACTACACAGCTTTTTATTCACGTATCCTGCAATATAGGATTAGACACAACATAAACTAACCCAGAAACTATTGGAGTGCATTTAAACACTCATAACAATATATCTATAACATGCATGAACAGGCATAATAAACTGACATGATGCAATAGACACCCAACAGATTAGCAAATATATAAATTCTTTTTTATCTTCTGGTAGCTTTAGTGTAGTTTTGCCACTTTGGCAGCATTGGACTGTCTCTGTATTCCCATGAGACAGTTTGTGCCCTTAGCTATCAGTAGCGCAGGCTCCAGAGCAGGGGCCCCTTCACAGTCTTGCCTCACCCCAGGGACAGCTGCTCGTCCTGGGTTGACTCTCTAAGACCCCCAGCGGGAGAGTGGAGCTCTGCGGGAGCCGACACTGACAGAGCTGGAGGATGCTCAAAGAGGAACAAGATGAAAGACGGAGGCAGGGAGGGAAGCGCTGAGGGCCCCTTCTGTTTCTCCCTCTAGTTCGTCTCAACTTTTTCTTCAGTTCTGACATGTTGCAAATGTGACTTTGTGTTGGTGGCTTATATTTAGGGGGAAAATAAGATGCAGTCTTAATTAGGCAGATAGAGGGGAAGGGTGAGAGAATCAAAGAGAAAAAAGCAGAATGAGGAATTCCTGTCTCAGCACCTATCTATTAGTCATCACAGCCTTGCCACAGCAATTCTCATTCGACTACTCTTCTTAAACCTCTTGTCCCTCCGTCTACTTCTCTCTTCACCATCTACATCTTCCCCCTCTTTTGCAGTCTCTTTCTCCTCTCATCTGATGCCTTTACTTATCATTTCCCATTATTCTTATTCTAATCGTTCTCGTACTTCGCGCACCTCCTCGTACTCCATTTCCTCCTTAAACCCCGTCGTTCCCTCCTCATGCACCATCTCATCCTTCAAATACTCATATTTCCTATTCTTCTCTTTTTTTTCTGCCTCCCATCTTCTCGTTTATCTCTTGCTATTTTTCATCTCTCTCTTGCCCCTCCAGTTTCCTCTCCTTCCTTCTTTTTGCCTCCATGTCATTACAGGCATATAATTTCTGAAGTGTTGCGAATGTTCCTCTCTGCTGTACTGCTCTGTAACCAAGGTTACCAACATGTGAATCAGTATCAGTGAAATCACGTGTAATTTTTTTTTTGGTGGGCAAGCAGGGATGGAAAAGCTTCAGACCTTTTCAGGTTTTGTATAGTCTGGGCTCTCTTGTTTAATACTTCTCAATTAGAACAGATTTTTGTTTCTAAATGACTGATATTGTTGTCGACCGTTTTTGGGCTCCCATAACACGCCCACACACACGCATGGACACACCACATGAGTCACACAGAGTGCATTGTATTACTTTATTGTTTGGATTGCATGTGGGCTAAAATAAACTGACATGCTCATTTTCTTCTATTTATCATTCAGCAAATAAATAGAAAAGTGAGACCAGAGGCAATCACCTCTTGCCCTCCGTTGCCAGCCTGTTCCTTTCCTGGCCTCCCCAGCAGATGAGCGTGTGTTTGGTCACTGTGTGTGGTAGTCGAGCCACTGTCCAGGAGTACATGAATGACATCATAAGAATGTAACTTACTGCGCCTAAAGGAGAAGCGTAGCTTATTGGGAAATGAGCTAATTTGCTTTCTTGTTGAGCATTAAATGATAAGTTGAACCTTCCTCATCAGGTCTGTATGTTAATATAATAACACTAAATGAAGCGGTTAGCTTAGTGTAGCATAAGCTAATCTGACTAGCACAACTTTGCCCTTAGCACAGAAAGTGCTTCGTACACAGACATACCCCTCCTTTTTCTCAATGATATGCTAACCAACTATTAAGCCCATGCACATATTTATCTTATACAGAGTTCATTCAAAAATAATGAACAGATTCAAAACAGCTTTACACCCTTGTTAGCAAAGAGGTCAAATTTCAACAGCACCTGAGGCATAGATACCTTTAAAGGAGGATACAGCTTCACAGTCTGAAATGTGAAGCCAAAAAACAAAAGCCTTAGTCCTGATTTCGTAATTCTTGTGATTGCAAAAGGACTTCCAGTTATAGGCGGGTGGGTCGATCAAAAATATTTACAGTATCGAATCCAACGCTAGCATTGGTATCAGATCAATACTAGTGCTGTAGGATGATTGATACTGTTTCTATCTTCTTAGTTTAGTATGTATGCCACAAATTTTTTTAATTACTTGTTTTTGGGAAATTAAAACATATACCTCAAACATGCACTATAAAAAACATCTTTTTAGCACATTTAAACACACATTTGACCCAAAGTCCTGGTTCATTCATGGTCTCCAAAAAAAATAAAATAAAATAAAAATAAAAATACATGAAAAGCTAAAAGATGTGTTTTGTTGTTTTAACTAATTATTGCAAAAAGTGAAAAATCAGAGTGATATAATGGTCATTAAAAATGTATTCAGAATTTGGAAATTAATAATGCTTCAGCTCTATCATGACACACTGCTCTCAACATAAGCTGCCTTTATACATTTAAAGAATCGGTAAGAGTAGTAGATCAGTAACAAAATCTGCAGTACTGCACGGCTCTAATTCTAGTCCTGTAGAAGTCTATATGAAAGTATCCTTTCAGCTGACTTGAACACTTTGCTAATGAGTTTATGGGTCACTAATTTCAGATTAAAACAAAAAATTAACTTTGTTAATTTTGGTTATTCAATAAGGAGGATTACCTGGGGTACAATTTGTTAATCACATTGTTAGTCAATGAACGTGCACGTTCACAGTCAGATCTATCCTTGTCACATCCTGTTTCAAAACACCAAGAAAACAGTACTTCACAATGTATTGTGTATTCAGCATGATTTAGCCCATTGGTTTTGGACTCCAGTTTTTAAATCCCATGTCATGTTGGTTTTTTGTAACCATATTTGTAAGAGTGCCAAGTTATCAGCTAACCTTTGCAAGTTTAGTTAGCAAGCTTCTTCCATAAACTGTATGGGTGCAAAGTACAGTCATAGATATGTAGTAAGTCCTGCCAAGTAATAGACTGATTAAATACTAAAAATTTTCTTGCCAAAACTAAAGCACAAACTCTTTGGACAGGCTGTACCACACAGCAAGCTATAATAGTTCTCAGATAATTAAACATGGATGAGTTATGTAATAGTCATCCTCTTTAGAGTTGTTGTGAATGAGACAGAGTATCAATACAGGGCAAAACTGTTTTCATACCATGCATCCTTCTTCATGAGGTAAAGTATGTGTCATGGTCCTGGGCCATGTTGGCCCAGTGTTCTTAGTTTCCTTGTATGTTTGTATTTTGTTCCTTGCTTAGGCCATGTTTTCTGAGTTGCCCTGTTGTGTTGTTCCCTAAGTGTTCTCCCTTCATGGCTCTTACCCCCTGTGTGCCCCTCTGTGTATCTGTGAGCCCTCGTCTCTCCTTATGTTTTATTCCATGCTTCCCCTGCCCATTATGTCTAAGTTCTCCCCGTGCTCTCTCTTCCCCCTGTGTGCCCTCTATGTATTTATGAGCCCTCGTCCCCTTTCGTGTTTATTCCGTGTCTCCCCTGCCTGTTACGTTGGTGTTCTACTCGTGCTCTCTCTCCTCCTGTCTGAACCTCTGTACTTCCTGTTCACCTCTCCCGTCAGTGTTCAGTTCACCCCGCCCTGTCTCGTTATGATTATCAGTGTCACCTGTGTTCCCCGTGTGTTCCCACTTCCCTCGTTAACCCTCTGTGTATTTCTGTCTGCGTCTCCCTCTGTTCAGTGTGACGTCGTCCCTCATGCCGTGTGTGGATCTCCCTGTGTCTCTCTGTGAGTTCTTAGTTTGTGGTTTCCCAGTTTAGTTTAGTTTGTATATTTGTTCTGCCAGCGAATAAAGCTGAGTTTTGAGTTCATTCCCTCGTGCCTGTGAGTCCTGCATTTTGGGTCCTACTCCTGCCTGCCGCACGGCGATTCATGACAGTACGACGTCACCAGTAATGGATCCAGCGGACTCACCGTGGAAGCGCAGCTCCCGTTTTGACGGGACTCGGCTAGCGCTTGGAGGGCCTCCGTGCTGCCGCTCCTCACTAGCTGCTTACCCTTCGGTCCACTCACCTGCTTCCTCTCCGCGGACGCCCAGGTCTCGCAGAAAACGCTCCAGCCGGTCCCGGGAGGATTACTACGAGCCTGCAAGCAATCAGCTCACGCCTGCACAAGCCTTCTACAAGATGTTAGGGATTATTATCGTGCCGCCCGACTCACCCAGCGTTTCCACTTCACAGCAGGAGCCTGGGACTCTTCTCGACCAACCGCCTAGGGTGAGTGACAAAGTCCCCCTACATTCGCCTTCTGTGTCGAGGGATAAACGTACCGTTTCCCCCAAGGCCGCTAACGTCGGCTTCATGAACTCTAGATCTTCTGTTCCTCCTGTTCCAGAAAATGACAGTATTTATTTTGAGAGCGATCGTTTCCACTTTGGTTCAAAAGACTGTGCTTCTGATGCTCCTTCGGACCCAGGAGTTAAGACTGTTTCATCTGGAACTGTTTATTCTGGAGCTATGTTTATTCAGTCAGCTGCCCGTCCGCTTTCAGCTCAGTCCCCTGCTCAGCAGCCGTCTGTAGCTCAGTCTCCAGTGTCACCTGCTCAGCAGCCACCTGTAGCTCAGTGTCCTGTGTTTCCTGCTCAGAAGCCGCCTGTAGCCCAGACACCAACTCCACCACCACCATTTTCGCCCCAAGCTCTGTTAGCCGCCCGGCCCCAAGCTCTGTTAGCCGCCCGGCCCGAAGCTCTGTTAGCCGCCCGGCCCGAAGCTCTGTTAGCCCCCCGGCCCGAAGCTCTGTTAGCCGCCCGGCCCGAAGCTCTGTTAGCCGCCCGGCCCGAAGCTCAGTCGCCACCTCCACCACATTCAGCCTCGCTTCCCATAGCACAGTCACATCCACAGCCTGACTTACTACAAACCTTATTTCAATCCTTAGCCCAGTCAATAGCTCAGTTGGTAGAGGAACCATCAGCCTTATCGACAGCTCAGTTAGCTCCCTCGCAGCCCTTCACAGCTCAGTTAGCTCCCTCGCAGCCCTTCACAGCTCAGTTAGCTCCCTCGCAGCCCTTCACAGCTCAGTTAGCTCCCTCGCAGCCCTTCACAGCTCAGTTAGCTCCCTCGCAGCCACCCTCAGTTCAGTCTCCAGTGTCCCCAGTGCAGTCTCCAGTGTCCCCAGTGCAGTCTCCAGTGTCCCCAGTGCAGTCCCCAGTGCAGTCCCCAGTGCAGTCCCCAGTGCAGTCCCCTTTAGCACAGTCACCCACTCAACCACCAGCACCACAACCGTCACTACCTCTAGTTCATTCCCCTGTGGAGTCATTAACTCCACTGCCTACTCCACTCTCACCACCTCCGTTACAACAGACATCAGTTCAGTCCCCTGTGCCAGTGCAGACGCCCTCAGTTCAGTTCCCCGTGCAGTTATCTACTTCACCACCATCAGTAGCTCAGCTCCCACTCTCATCCGCCTCTCCAGTGGCTCAGCTCGCACCTGAACCATTGGCCCAGTCCCCGATAGCAATACGGTCTTCTGTTCGGCTTAACATTCAGCCAGGGGTCCCAAACCTCTCTGGCTCTACATCAGCTCCTGCTGGAAGCTCGGATGAGCTCATCCAGGACTCCGTGGCTCCCACGCCGCCATCTACCTCGTCCGCTGGGGGTTCCAGTGAGCCCGGCCAGCACCTCCTCGTCTCCGCTGGAGGGTCCGAGGGGCCCGTTCAGCCTCCTGTCTCCGCTGGAGGGTCCGAGGGGCCCGTTCAGCCTCCTGTCTCCGCTGGAGGGTCCGAGGGGCCTGTCCAGCCTCACGCCGCATCAGCTGGAGGGCCCGAGGAGCCTGTCCAGCCGCCATCTGCGACCGCTTCGTCATCGCCTGGGCCAGCCTCTGCCTGTGCTTCTGCTACGCCTGGTCCGGCCTCAGCCTCTGCAGCTCCGCCTGGCCCGGCCTCGGAGTCTTCGTCCTCGTCTGGCCCGGCCTCGGAGTCTTCGTCCTCGTCTGGCCCGGCCTCGGAGTCTTCGTCCTCGTCTGGCCCGGCCTCGGAGTCTTCGTCCTCGTCAGCCTCGGCCTCAGAGCCTTCGTCCTCGTCAGCCTCGGCCTCAGAGCCTTCGTCCGCTGCAGCCTCCTCAGAGCCTTCGTCCGCTGCAGCCTCCTCAGAGCCTTCGTCCTCGTCAGCCTCCTCAGAGCCTTCGCCCGCTGCAGCCTCCTCAGAGCCTTCGTCTGCTGCAGCCTCCTCAGAGCCTTCGTCTGCTGCAGCCTCAGCCTGTGCTTCGCCTGGTCCCGCCTTGACTGGTCCTGTGCCCACCGGGCCTCGGCCAGTACGCCTGACACTGGAGAGCCGCCGCCGCTGCCTTCCGCGCGGCCGGCCCCCCGAACTGCACCGTCATCGCCTGAGTGGCCGCCGTCGCCTTCCGCACGGCCGGCCCCCGGACCGCCTTCGCCTGAGTGGCCGCCGTCGCCTTCCGCACGGCCGGCCCCCGGACCCTCTTCTCCTGGGTGGCCGCCGTGGCCTTCCGCACGGTCGGCCCCCGGACCAGCGCTGTCATCGTCGCCGCCGCCTCCCGCGCGGTCGGCCTCCTGAACTGCTCCGTCGTCTCCTTCACCGCCGCCGTTGCCTTGCGCACGGCCGGCCTCCTGAACTGTTTCCACGTCGCCGCCGTTGCCTTGCGCACGGCCGGCCTCCTGAACTGTTTCCACGTCTCCGCCGTTGCCTTCCGCACGGTCGGCCTCCTGAACTGTTTCCACGTCTCCGCCGTTGCCTTCCGCATGGTCGGCCCCCTGAACTGCTCTGTGTTTGGGTTATTTTCTTGGGCTCCGGTGTTTGCTGTGCTCTTCTTTTGTTTTCTGTTCCGGGCCCTCCGTCCTGGGCCCCCGCCGCCCGCCCTGGGTTGTTTTCTGTTTTGTTTTTCTGTGTTTGGGCTGTCTGGAGCCAGCCCTTGAGGGGGGGGTACTGTCATGGTCCTGGGCCATGTTGGCCCAGTGTTCTTAGTTTCCTTGTATGTTTGTATTTTGTTCCTTGCTTAGGCCATGTTTTCTGAGTTGCCCTGTTGTGTTGTTCCCTAAGTGTTCTCCCTTCATGGCTCTTACCCCCTGTGTGCCCCTCTGTGTATCTGTGAGCCCTCGTCTCTCCTTATGTTTTATTCCATGCTTCCCCTGCCCATTATGTCTAAGTTCTCCCCGTGCTCTCTCTTCCCCCTGTGTGCCCTCTATGTATTTATGAGCCCTCGTCCCCTTTCGTGTTTATTCCGTGTCTCCCCTGCCTGTTACGTTGGTGTTCTACTCGTGCTCTCTCTCCTCCTGTTTGAACCTCTGTACTTCCTGTTCACCTCTCCCGTCAGTGTTCAGTTCACCCCGCCCTGTCTCGTTATGATTATCAGTGTCACCTGTGTTCCCCGTGTGTTCCCACTTCCCTCGTTAACCCTCTGTGTATTTCTGTCTGCGTCTCCCTCTGTTCAGCGTGACGTCGTCCCTCATGCCGTGTGTGGATCTCCCTGTGTCTCTCTGTGAGTTCTTAGTTTGTGGTTTCCCAGTTTAGTTTAGTTTGTATATTTGTTCTGCCAGCGAATAAAGCTGAGTTTTGAGTTCATTCCCTCGTGCCTGTGAGTCCTGCATTTTGGGTCCTACTCCTGCCTGCCGCACAGCGATTCATGACAGTACGACGTCACCAGTAATGGATCCAGCGGACTCACCGTGGAAGCGCAGCTCCCGTTTTGACGGGACTCGGCTAGCGCTTGGAGGGCCTCCGTGCTGCCGCTCCTCACTAGCTGCTTACCCTTCGGTCCACTCACCTGCTTCCTCTCCGCGGACGCCCAGGTCTCGCAGAAAACGCTCCAGCCGGTCCCGGGAGGATTACTACGAGCCTGCAAGCAATCAGCTCACGCCTGCACAAGCCTTCTACAAGATGTTTGGGATTATTATCGTGCCGCCCGACTCACCCAGCGTTTCCACTTCACAGCAGGAGCCTGGGACTCTTCTCGACCAACCGCCTAGGGTGAGTGACAAAGTCCCCCTACATTCGCCTTCTGTGTCGAGGGATAAACGTACCGTTTCCCCCAAGGCCGCTAACGTCGGCTTCATGAACTCTAGATCTTCTGTTCCTCCTGTTCCAGAAAATGACAGTATTTATTTTGAGAGCGATCGTTTCCACTTTGGTTCAAAAGACTGTGCTTCTGATGCTCCTTCGGACCCAGGAGTTAAGACTGTTTCATCTGGAACTGTTTATTCTGGAGCTATGTTTATTCAGTCAGCTGCCCGTCCGCTTTCAGCTCAGTCCCCTGCTCAGCAGCCGTCTGTAGCTCAGTCTCCAGTGTCACCTGCTCAGCAGCCACCTGTAGCTCAGTGTCCTGTGTTTCCTGCTCAGAAGCCGCCTGTAGCCCAGACACCAACTCCACCACCACCATTTTCGCCCCAAGCTCTGTTAGCCGCCCGGCCCCAAGCTCTGTTAGCCGCCCGGCCCGAAGCTCTGTTAGCCGCCCGGCCCGAAGCTCTGTTAGCCGCCCGGCCCGAAGCTCTGTTAGCCGCCCGGCCCGAAGCTCAGTCGCCACCTCCACCACATTCAGCCTCGCTTCCCATAGCACAGTCACATCCACAGCCTGACTTACTACAAACCTTATTTCAATCCTTAGCCCAGTCAATAGCTCAGTTGGTAGAGGAACCATCAGCCTTATCGACAGCTCAGTTAGCTCCCTCGCAGCCCTTCACAGCTCAGTTAGCTCCCTCGCAGCCCTTCACAGCTCAGTTAGCTCCCTCGCAGCCACCCTCAGTTCAGTCTCCAGTGTCCCCAGTGCAGTCTCCAGTGTCCCCAGTGCAGTCCCCAGTGCAGTCCCCAGTGCAGTCCCCAGTGCAGTCCCCAGTGCAGTCCCCTTTAGCACAGTCACCCACTCAACCACCAGCACCACAACCGTCACTACCTCTAGTTCATTCCCCTGTGGAGTCATTAACTCCACTGCCTACTCCACTCTCACCACCTCCGTTACAACAGACATCAGTTCAGTCCCCTGTGCCAGTGCAGACGCCCTCAGTTCAGTTCCCCGTGCAGTTATCTACTTCACCACCATCAGTAGCTCAGCTCCCACTCTCATCCGCCTCTCCAGTGGCTCAGCTCGCACCTGAACCATTGGCCCAGTCCCCGATAGCAATACGGTCTTCTGTTCGGCTTAACATTCAGCCAGGGGTCCCAAACCTCTCTGGCTCTACATCAGCTCCTGCTGGAAGCTCGGATGAGCTCATCCAGGACTCCGTGGCTCCCACGCCGCCATCTACCTCGTCCGCTGGGGGTTCCAGTGAGCCCGGCCAGCACCTCCTCGTCTCCGCTGGAGGGTCCGAGGGGCCCGTCCAGCCTCCTGTCTCCGCTGGAGGGTCCGAGGGGCCCGTTCAGCCTCCTGTCTCCGCTGGAGGGTCCGAGGGGCCCGTTCAGCCTCCTGTCTCCGCTGGAGGGTCCGAGGGGCCTGTCCAGCCTCACGCCGCATCAGCTGGAGGGCCCGAGGAGCCTGTCCAGCCGCCATCTGCGACCGCTTCGTCATCGCCTGGGCCAGCCTCTGCCTGTGCTTCTGCTACGCCTGGTCCGGCCTCAGCCTCTGCAGCTCCGCCTGGCCCGGCCTCGGAGTCTTCGTCCTCGTCTGGCCCGGCCTCGGAGTCTTCGTCCTCGTCTGGCCCGGCCTCGGAGTCTTCGTCCTCGTCAGCCTCGGCCTCGGAGCCTTCGTCCTCGTCAGCCTCGGCCTCAGAGCCTTCGTCCGCTGCAGCCTCCTCAGAGCCTTCGTCCGCTGCAGCCTCCTCAGAGCCTTCGTCCTCGTGAGCCTCCTCAGAGCCTTCGCCCGCTGCAGCCTCCTCAGAGCCTTCGCCCGCTGCAGCCTCCTCAGAGCCTTCGTCTGCTGCAGCCTCAGCCTGTGCTTCGCCTGGTCCCGCCTTGACTGGTCCTGTGCCCACCGGGCCTCGGCCAGTACGCCTGACACTGGAGAGCCGCCGCCGCTGCCTTCCGCGCGGCCGGCCCCCCGAACTGCACCGTCATCGCCTGAGTGGCCGCCGTCGCCTTCCGCACGGCCGGCCCCCGGACCGCCTTCGCCTGAGTGGCCGCCGTCGCCTTCCGCACGGCCGGCCCCCGGACCCTCTTCTCCTGGGTGGCCGCCGTGGCCTTCCGCACGGTCGGCCCCCGGACCAGCGCTGTCATCGTCGCCGCCGCCTCCCGCGCGGTCGGCCTCCTGAACTGCTCCGTCGTCTCCTTCACCGCCGCCGTTGCCTTGCGCACGGCCGGCCTCCTGAACTGTTTCCACGTCGCCGCCGTTGCCTTGCGCACGGCCGGCCTCCTGAACTGTTTCCACGTCTCCGCCGTTGCCTTCCGCACGGTCGGCCTCCTGAACTGTTTCCACGTCTCCGCCGTTGCCTTCCGCATGGTCGGCCCCCTGAACTGCTCTGTGTTTGGGTTATTTTCTTGGGCTCCGGTGTTTGCTGTGCTCTTCTTTTGTTTTCTGTTCCGGGCCCTCCGTCCTGGGCCCCCGCCGCCCGCCCTGGGTTGTTTTCTGTTTTGTTTTTCTGTGTTTGGGCTGTCTGGAGCCAGCCCTTGAGGGGGGGGTACTGTCATGGTCCTGGGCCATGTTGGCCCAGTGTTCTTAGTTTCCTTGTATGTTTGTATTTTGTTCCTTGCTTAGGCCATGTTTTCTGAGTTGCCCTGTTGTGTTGTTCCCTAAGTGTTCTCCCTTCATGGCTCTTACCCCCTGTGTGCCCCTCTGTGTATCTGTGAGCCCTCGTCTCTCCTTATGTTTTATTCCATGCTTCCCCTGCCCATTATGTCTAAGTTCTCCCCGTGCTCTCTCTTCCCCCTGTGTGCCCTCTATGTATTTATGAGCCCTCGTCCCCTTTCGTGTTTATTCCGTGTCTCCCCTGCCTGTTACGTTGGTGTTCTACTCGTGCTCTCTCTCCTCCTGTCTGAACCTCTGTACTTCCTGTTCACCTCTCCCGTCAGTGTTCAGTTCACCCCGCCCTGTCTCGTTATGATTATCAGTGTCACCTGTGTTCCCCGTGTGTTCCCACTTCCCTCGTTAACCCTCTGTGTATTTCTGTCTGCGTCTCCCTCTGTTCAGCGTGACGTCGTCCCTCATGCCGTGTGTGGATCTCCCTGTGTCTCTCTGTGAGTTCTTAGTTTGTGGTTTCCCAGTTTAGTTTAGTTTGTATATTTGTTCTGCCAGCGAATAAAGCTGAGTTTTGAGTTCATTCCCTCGTGCCTGTGAGTCCTGCATTTTGGGTCCTACTCCTGCCTGCCGCACGGCGATTCATGACAGTATGGGATTTTAACATGGGATTCTGAGAGGACTGACGATAGGGGAAACTTCCCCCATGTTGAAGTGGTAAACATTGAAGTTCTTCTAGGTGCCATCTGGCTGGCTCCATAGGCAAACCAGTCCCTATGTTAAAATGACCAACTTTACAGTCCTAAAAAAATAGGTAAGTGTGCTTTTTAAGTTCAAAATTTCACTGATGATTTTATACTTGCTGTATTTATGTCCAAATAACTGTCAAGAAGCACTGCCGTAAAAGTGACCCAGAGGAAGTCTTTAAGAAAGACTTTGCTTTGATTTAAACTTCATTAATTTATTTATCTTGACAAATGACCCAGAATGACCCAAATGACCTAGAACTTCATTCTAGGTCATTTGGGTAATAAGTGATTTATGCATCAAAACATAAAAAGTTATCCACTCCCTAACAAGCCTCAGAATCAGGCAAATACAACCTCAAATGAAGTCTAAAACATGACATATTACACTGTCATTATTTATTTAGCAAAAATTAAGACAAAATGCAGAAGCAATAGGTGAAAAACTCAAGCGCATGTCATTATTCACTAACTTGTAGAACAAAGTTTAGCAGCAATAGCTTGAAGTAACTGTGTTCTGTATGACTTTATCAGTCTCTCACATCCTTGTGGAGGAATTTTGGCCCACTCTTCTTTACAATGGTGCTTCAGTTCATTGAGGTTTGCAGGCATTTGTTTGTGTGCAGCTCTCTTAAGGTCCCACCGCAGCTTTTCAATCAGATTGAGGTCTGGACTTGACTCGGCCATTGCAACATCTTAATTCTTTTCCTTTTCAGCCATTCTGTTAGAGATTTGCTGCTGTGCTCGAGATCATTGTCTTGTTGACCTTGGTTGGATTTGCTGGGATGTTCACTTCTTGAAAGCTTGTAGCATTGTGTTAACCTGAATGCTCCAGCCTGAGAAACTGCAGAAACCTCAGATTTTATAGAAGCAGTCCCACTCGCTGATGATCAATTAATCAAGTAAATTTAATCAGCCGCACCTGGCCGATACTCATCTTCTGAAGTCCTATGGAAGTAGCACTTAGTTTGTAGAGGACTCTGTGTCTTTCTTTGCAACTGCAGGTAAACACAGGTGTTAGTAATCACATTAATTAAGCTTTTGGTGTATTTAAATACAGAACCTTATTAATGCTATTTGAAACACCTGTGTTTAGCTACCACTGAACGTCAGAATGGCTGTAGTGAAATAGTCCTGCCAGATGAAACAGCCCCACATATTCCTGCTAAGGTTGCTTGGTGTTTATAAGTAATATAGATTTTTACCTCCCTGAACATATTTGCCCATGAGAATAATCTTTAGCGAAAATAGCTATGATTTAAAAGTACCTTTGCAGGGCCTTTAATGGCCTGCACTGAAATATTATCAATTGCCAACTCTAAATGGTTTCAGGTTTGTTGGCATGAAATACAGCAATGGGCTGCTTGTCTTGCAAAAAAAGGAAAAAAAAGAAAAACAAAAGAAGGAAAGAAATGAATACCACAAAGTTAAACAGCATAATGTGAATAACAACTTCCTGGATTTCACAGCAACCACAAACATCACAGTCAACTTCAGCTTGATTTTAGTGATTAAAAGAAACCAGTTTGACATGTTTCAACATGCTGTCAGTTAAACTGAACTGTTATTGTTTTTATTTTGATTTTGGTCTCTCTGCTAGGTTTTGCATGGGAAAAAAGGACAGCAAAAAGGTTTCATAACAGTTTTCTTTTCCATAATGCTTTTTGTTATTAGGTTTGTTCTTATCAGGAGGCGGTCGAGAAGCTCTGTCGATTAACATGACATGCAGACATTCATTGGATATTCAGTTATTGCATTTTTGACAGGTGGCATGAATAATATTGAATATCGTATTACAATGCGTTGTTCTGCTTTGGTGTTCATAGTCAAAACACATATTGACCATGTCCATATCCAGGTCATCGTAGTCTAAGGAGCTTGGAAAGAAAAGGGTCTGGACTTCTTTAACTTTCTTTGAAAACGTTTCACCTCTCATCCGAGAAGCTTCTTCAGTTCTAAGTGCAATGTGTGGAGAGTCCCCAAGAGGGTCATGAACCCCCTGCTGATCCTCTGCCTAATGAAGTTTGCTGATGACACAGTGGTGTTGGGCGCCAGCTCCAACAACGATGAGGCGGCCTACATGGATGAAGTGAAGAATTTGGCATCGTGGTGCCAGGACAACCACCTCCAGTTGAACGTCAGCAAGACCAAGGAGCTGGTAGTGGACTTCAGAAGGAGTGAGCACAGCCCATCGTCATCAATGGAGATCCAGTGGAGAGGGTGCAGTCCTTCAAGTATCTCGGTGTCTACATCTCTCAGACCTGACATGGTCTGCCCACATTCAGGTCCAGTCCAAAAAGGCTAGGCAGCGCCTGTACCACCTACGACAACTGAGGAAGTTCAGGGTCTCTCCAGAGATCCTCAGGACTTTCTATACAGGCGCTGTGGAGAGCATCCTCACACAGAATATCACATCCTGGTATTGGAACAGCTGTGTCAAAGATACAGCTTGACACACCCCATCATCATCCATAAGTGACTGAGACAGGACTCAGGATTGTAATCACATTCTCATATCATGCCTGATGCTTCTGGCTTCACTACGGCACAAGACACTTTAACACCCAACTCACACAATGTACATTCTCAGATTTTGAACTGTAAATTTCCAGATTGTTTTATTTAATTAAATTAACTTAATGTATATAATTCACTCACTTACTGCACATAATGTCCTCTTCGTATATATTCACTTACTGTACATAATGTTGTCTCTTTTTTTGCACAGTGGAGGAGTGTATCAGGTCACATTTAACTGTGTGTTGTACTCGTATAACTATGCACGTGACAAATAAAGAATCTTAAATCTTGAATCACACGAGCCAAAGTGTGAAAACGGGTGTGGATCACGATCAGCCAAGGTTTCGGGTTAACCCATTATGAAAGGTATCCCCACCCTGTCATGATTTACTGAGGTCAAATGGCCCAGGATGTAAGTGGGGGTTAAAGCGTCTGGGAAGGGATCTCAAAACTGGATTATAGATGGCAGACAGTTGGTGCTCTTAGAACTGAAGAAGCTTCTCGAATGAGAGGTGAAACTTAAAGAAGTCCAGACCCTTTTCTTTCCAAGCTCCTTAGACATACTGACCATCTTAATATTAATGCAAACCTAGATCTCCCCAACAGCAGTATCTTTCCATTATCTAAATTCACCTACAGCATCAATTACAGCCTTGAGTCTTTTCGAGTATCATGCTACAAGCTTGGTACACCTGCTTTTGGGAGGTTTTTCCCATTCGTCTCCACAGAACCTCTCAAGCTCCACCATGTTGGATTGGAGAGTGTTAGTGCACAGCCATTTTCAGATTTCTCCAGAGTCAGGGTTCAAGTCTGAGCCCTGACTAAGGGCCTTCTACATCAGTTGCTTAACTGGCGGGGCTGTCAGCTGTAGAGAGAGTCCTAGTGGTTCCAATCTTCTTCCATTTACAGATGATGGAGGACGCTGTGCTCATTGCAACCTTCAGTGCTGCAGAAATTTTTCTGTACCCTTTCCAGAGCTGTGCCTCGGTACAATCCGGTTTCAGAGGTCTACAGACAATTCCTTAGACTTCATTCTTGGTTTGTGTTCTGCACTGTCAACTATGGGATCTTAAATAGACAGGTGTGTCCATGTCAGATTCCATACACATGTCCAATCAACTGAAATTACCACAGGTGGACTCGAGTCAAGTTGTAGAAACATCTGACAGATGAGTAGAAGTAGAACGCACAGGAGTTCAGTTTTCAGTTTCATTACAAAGGTTGTAAATTCATATATTTGTCATATTCTTGATTTTTAATAAATTTCAAGCAAACCTTTTTCACTTTGTCTATATGGGCAATTGTGTGTAAAAAGGATTTAATCCATTTTGGAATAAGGCTGTAACATAACAAAATGTGGAACATATGAAGCGCTGCAACTACGTTCTGGAGGCACTGTATATGATTAAAGTCTATTTGAAGGCATGAAGGAAAACTGTCAAAAATCTTAATAATATGTGGATTTATTGTTGCAACTCTTCAGTGTTTGTCCTAGGCAAAAATGATAGATTCTCACAAGCTGGTGACTCATTGAAGACATTTAAGTTAGGCGTTTTTATTATTGTTGGCTATCAGTGTACAACCACTAAATGTCTAGCTGTGCCATTGGGAATGTAAACAAATGATTATTATGAAACTGATCTAGCAATTCCATTTCCCGGTGCAGGCCTATTGTTACTGGATTCATTTATTTTTAAGTGCCTGTGTGGCAGAAGGAAAACAAGCAAACTCCTTATTTTGAATGCTGGGCTCCACTAAGCGCCTGTTGCTTGTTTGGAACAAAGGTCTGTTGTCATATTGAGTGACTGGACAGTCTCCTCTCCTATAAAGCAAAGGGTTAACAATAAGAACAACACAAGAATAAGGGAATAATAAGCTTAAGGATAATATAGTAATTACCTCCTCTAGATATTTCTTAGACCTAGAGACTCCAGGGGGGATACTAACGAGGGTTCAATACCACAGAGTGCAATCACGCGCACACACACACACACACACACACACACACACACACACACACACACACACACACACACACACACACACACACACACACACACACTATAGCACAGTGCATGATAATCAGTGATTATCAGGTATTAGATTATTGAATAAGGAATTGTTTTGCTGTGTGTACAGGGAGGCGAGCTCAGCTTCTATGGCAGAAAGGACTCAGTATCTGTGTCTGACACACTGTCTTAAGATAATGTGACCAAAACAAAATCTATGATGTTTATGAAATTCTTATAAAAGCAATATATATATTTTTTAAATATCAGAATGATGATAGTTAACCTTTGATGTCCTTACTTTGAGAAGCTTTGTGTGAAATACATCAGCTGACCTGTTGTCAGTACTTGGAGTCCCTTAAACAGAAAAAGTTCACCCTAGGATATGTCATGTAAGTTGCACTTGTAGTGTACACACTTTGGCTGATGGTGAGATTAGTATTCATGTTGTGAGGACCGGGAGCGGTTGACCTTTTTGAGATGCTGAGCCGTTAGTTTTCCAGCTGGATTTTAAAGGGCCAGAATCTTGGTCAAGGAGAAATTTTGACCTGCAAACTGGGAGTAAAAAAGGTCAAAATTATTATGGGTCATTTTCAAGGATCAGTCAATGATCACATATTATGGCAGACATCAGGAAGGACTGCTTTTAACCAGAGAGAGATCTATCAGAGAGATCAATACATTCATTTACTGATCTGGTAATACTTTCACTTTTATCAGTCGTACATATGAACATAACAGCTTACTGATCTTTTCTTCTGCTTTCCGTCATTTGTCTCCATGTTAGTGATTTCTATTGTGTTTAATTTTGAATTTATTTTTTATGGTATGTTGTCTGTTTTAATGTATGTATTGGCTCTTTGTGATATTTGCAAAGTTTCTTTTTATTCTATATTTAGGTTGCCATTTTAAGACTGCCTAAGGAAACAGATGAACATTAGCCTGTGTGCTAAGGCTGGGTCATTTACTCAAATACAAAAATAAATGAAACTAATAAAGTGGAACAATTTCAATAAACAAACTAAAAACTGGCATTAAATCTCCACTGTGTTTAGAGTGTGCTGTTATTGCCGCATGTAAACCCAGGGGCTGGGTCTGTTACCCAGCGTTTTGAATTTATTCTGTATTTTTGATTTTCTTATGTTAAGTTTGTGATTTTATTTAGGGTCTAGTTCAGTTTTAGTTCAGCCAATATTGTCCCCTGGTTCATGTGTCATGTTTCCTGTTCAGTCTGTCATGTGTTTCATGTCTGTGTTGTGTCCACGTTGTGAAGCTCATGTGTCATGTTTACATCTCTCCATGTTTCCTGTTTTATTTTGAAGGGTCTAGTGTTTCCATGTTCAGTGTGTTTTGTATTACTTCCCCCTCAGGTGTTATGTTAATTTGTCTCAGCTGTGTCTCCCCAGGTTTTTCCACTTCCTTCATTACCCTTCTGTGTATTTAAGTCCATTAGTTGGGTGGCCTGTTTATCTCCATGTCAAATCTTATCAGGTCACAGCGTTTTTGCTACTATTCAGGTTCATGTTTAGACTTTTTCATATTTATGTTTGCATGTTCCTGTTCGGTTCCATGTTCATGTCTCATATCTTAGTTTTCATAGTTTAATTTTCCCAGTTTAGGTTTTGGTTTAGTTCTCACCCCGAATCTCCTTGCCTTCTTTTTTCAGCCAAATAAACGGCTCGCTTTTTGTTAAACCTTAGTCTTTTTTCTCCCGTGTCTCCTTTTGGGTACGTTCTATAAATATACCGGTGGGTGCCGCTGTGACAATGCCTTTACTGTTTCCATTGGAATTAAGAGAGTAAGTAGCAGCCAGGCGCTTATAATCAAATGGACTTGAATAATAGATCATCAGCAACTGTGAGCACCTCTATAAAAGCAAAAGGTTTGGCAGTTTGCTGGTCTGGAACATTCAGGTGTGTGTTAGCACAATGGCCATCAATCTCACAATGGTTATAAAGCCATTTCCAAACAATTTGAATTTCATCATTCAACAGAGCGAAAGATTATTCACAACGGGAACACATTCAAGACTGTTGCAAATTTTCCCAGGAGTGGACATCCCAGCAAATTCACCTCAAGGTCACTCCATTCAGTTCTCAGAGAAATTGCAAAATACCCAAGAGCTACATCACAGACTCTACAGGCCTCAGTTAACATTTTAAATCAAGTGCATGACAGTACAATCAATAAAAGACTGAACAAGTCTGGCTTGTGTGGAAGGCCTGCCAGCATTTGAACAAACTACAAGACTTCTGGAATAATGTCCTTTGGACAGAGAAGACCAAGCTGGAAATGTTTACTATGATGCACAACACCATATTTAGTAAAAAAAAACAAGCTCGGCATATGAACACAATCACCTCATACCACCTCTGGAGCAAGGCGGTGGAGGGGTGATGATTTGGGCTTGTTTTACAGCTACAAAAACAGCATACCTTGCAACCACGAACTCTCTGTATACCAAAGTATTCTACAGGGTGGGCCATTTATGGATACACCATAATAAAATGGGAATAGTTGGTGATATTAAAGTCCTGTTTGTGGCACATTAGTATATGTGAGGGGGCAAACTCCTCAAGATGGGTGGTGACCATGGTGGCCATTTAGAAGTCGGCCATCTTGGATACAACTTTTGTTTTTTCAATAGGAAGAGCGCCATGTGACACATCAAACTTATTGGTAATGTCACAAGAAAAACAATGGTGTGCTTGGTTTCAACGTAACTTTATTCTTTCATGAGTTATTTACAAGTTTCTGACCACTTATTAAATGTGTTCAGTGTGCTGCCCATTGTGTTGGATTGTCAATGCAACCCTCTTCTCCCACTCTTCACATACTGATAGCAACACCGCAGGAGAAATGCCAGCTCAGGCATCCAGTATCCGTAGTTTCAGGTGCTGCACATCTCGTATCTTCACACCATAGACAATTGCCTTCAGATGACCCCAAAGATAAAAGTCTAAGGGGGTCAGATCGGGAGACTTTGGGGGCCATTCAACTGGCCCACGACGACCAATCCACTTTCCAGGAAACTGTTCATCTTGGAATGCTCGGACCAGGCACCCATAATGTGGTGGTGCACCATCTTGCTGGAAACACTCAGGGAACGCGCCAGCTTCAGTGCATAAAGAGGGAAACACATCATCATGTAGCAATTTCAAATATCCAGTGGCCTTGAGGTTTCCATTGATGAAGAATGGACCCACTATCGTTGTACCCCATATACCACACCAAACCATCACTTTTGTTGTTCCAACAGTCTTGGAGGGATCCATCCAATGTGGGTTAGTGTCAGACCAATAGTGGTGGTTTTGTTTGTTAACTTCACCATTCACATAAAAGTTTGCCTCATCACTGAACAAAATCTTCTGCGTGAACTGAGGGTCCTGTTCCAATTTTTGTTTTGCCCATTCTGCAAATTCTGTGCGCCGATCTGGGTCATCCTTGTTGAGATGCTGCAGTAGCTGGAGTTTGTAAGGGTGCCATTTGTAAGTAGCTAATATCCGCCGAAGGGATGTTCGACTAATGCCAGTCTCCAGTGACATGCGGCGAGTGCTACGCTGTGGGCTCTTGCTGAATGAAGCTAGGACAGCCACTGATGTTTCTTCATTAGTGACAGTTTTCTTGCGTCCACATTTTGGCAAATCCAACACTGAACCAGTTTCACGAAACTTAGCAAGCAGTTTGCTAACTGTAGCATGGGAGGTGGGTGGTCTCGTAGGGTGTCTTGCATTGAAATCTGCTGCAATGACCCGGTTACTGCGTTCACCAGATATCAACACAATTTCGATCCGCTCCTCACGTGTTAACCTCTTCGACATGTCAATAGCTGTGAACAAAGAGAAACTTGTAAATAACTCATGAAACAATAAAGTTACATTGAAACCAAGCACACCATTGTTTTTCTTGTGACATTACCAATAAGTTTGATGTGTCACATGGCCCTCTTCCTATTGAAAAAACAAAAGTTGTATCCAAGATGGCCAACTTCTAAATGGTCACCATGGTCACCACCCATCTTGAGGAGTTTGCCCCCTCACATATACTAATGTGCCACAAATAGGACTTTAATATCACCAACCATTCCCATTTTATTACGGTGTATCGATATAATTGGCCCACCCTGTAGATTAAAAAGCAAGGCCAGCTATTCAAGAGATAAAGCAAAATCGGGTAACATACCCGGCAACTGTGACAAATCGTTGGTATGATATGCTTTGGGAGGCATGAGAGTGGTTTGGAATGAATCTATAAATGTGTTTTACGTGTGACATGAAAATCAACCTAACAAAGCATTATGTACGTTAAATCTGTTCACTTTCAGATCCTGAATCACTTTGGAAAACACTATGTGATAGTGTTAAGGCTAGGGTTAAGGTTTAGGGTTAGGGCTGGAATAGACGGCTGGAGCCTCTGCTCCAATTGTATGTTTTTATTGGATTCAATTGACAACCGAGAGAGTTTCACGACAATGCGGAAGGGTATCTTTCGCGTTACTAGGGGCGTGAAAAATTGTCAGTATGTTACGCGTTGGGAACGATAACGCTCTGGGCAGGAACTTAAGAGAGCTGCACGTAAACAAGTTTTTTGGAGGTGAGCTTCCCTCCCTCCAAGACATCTACAGGAAGCGGTGCCTGAGGAAAGCGGGGAGGATCATCAAGGACTCCAGTCACCCCAGCCATAAACTGTTCAGACTACTTCCCTCAGGAAGGAGGTTCTGCAGCATCCGGTCCCGTACCAGCAGACTGAGAGACAGCTTTTTCCATCAGGCCATCAGACTGCTGAACACGTCATAGACACCTCAGCTTCACTACTGGAACTTCAACAGACACACACACACACACACACACACACACACACACACACACACACACACACACACACACACACGTAGAAAAATATTTAGTATACACATCCAGAAATGCATATACTATTATATATTGTACATATATTTATTAGTTTCAGATGTAGCCATTCTTGTATTTTGCTTGTTTACATTATTGTATTTTGCACAACTCTGTTGCTTGTGAAGCTCGCACACAAGAATTTCACTCACATGTGCTGTACCAATGTACCTGCACATGTGATGTGACAATAAAAGTGATTTGATTTGATTTGATTTGATTTGATTTGATTTGACAAGTGCCTGTGAATAGCAAGGAACTCGAACAACGCTCTAAATAAGAGTGGTTCAAAATTCTTCCACAACAATCTGAGAAACTAATAAAGTCAAACAGAAAACACATATTTCAAGTTGTTGTAGCTAAAGGTGGCTCTACAAGCTACTGCTTCATGGAGTGTAGTTAGTTTTTCACTCTGCTTTTATGTTTTGGCTTAATTTTTGTACTATTGTCATTTTTTTCAGTTCACTTTAGGTTTTTATACCTAATAAGGACTGGATCATTTTTTTTATTATGTCTTAATACATAACAGCTTGGAATGAAAGAGGGTGTACATTTCCTTTCATGTATGTGGTAAGTATTTACCTAGATAAATAAATAAAACCATAAGAAGATAAATGCTTACCTACATTTTTAGTACATTAGCAATCAGATTCTTCTGCCACCACACAGCTAAAACTGTCACAGGCCTCTTCCTTAGACGTGTGTAAGCGCAACATGATTGGCTTTAATATAATTTCCATTTGGAACTTTATTGGATCTTTGAGGGCAATTCCGACCAAACACAAAGTTCACCAGAAACTTTAGTTTCTGTAATTAAAGATGTTAGGATTCATCCTCTGAGGACCATGAGTGTAGGTCCAAATTCTTTCATAGCCACGTAAATAATTTTTTTTTCAACTGAAAACCAAAGATTTTCATCTCATAGCATGTCTACAGATAAATCCATCAAAGTCAGCAGGATTAATCCACTGCAGGACACCATGACATTTCTTCATAGCATTTCAAAAATGAGTTTAATGCATCTTATCATTTACATTATTTGTATGCTGCTTTGGACAAAAGCAACTACTAGTTAATGTAAAGGCCAGCGATCAAGTCTCACTTTTGGGACTTTGAGCCTTTGCCAAGGTGGGGGACTTGCTGATGGACAAGACAATAGACGCGACAAAAGATCCTAAAAGGCACTTCACCAGCGTGGCTAATAAAAAGCTGATAGAATTACATTATAGATTGACTCTGTCAAGTGGCTTAACCTGATTTTATTACCTGCCTCCAATAAAGTGTAACCCTTTCTTTACACATTTTTCACTGTCAAACGATTTCTATGTTCCAACTTCCCTGCTGACACAATCTATCTCTGAGTATAACCTTCCTCCTGACTCTTTTTTTCTGTAATCCTCCAGTCTGCTAAAGGTGACGAGTGAGCTGTGTGGCTGTTCAAATAGTGCTGCTGGTCAGGAGGCCTGTGGAGGAGCCACGAGAGAAAGTTTTCTCCGGAGAACAGAGATCACTCACTCTGATAAATTGGGGTCGTACCTCGAAGTGGCCGGCGCTAACAAACATCATTCATCAAGCACTCATAAAAGCTCGCCTTGGGAAGTGTTCACGGTGCACTCAGTGCTGTATTGCCAGTGGTTTCTTCCATTTTATGAATAATAAATGCATAACTGTATTGCTTATTATTAATGCATATTGTGTTTAAACTTTTAGGTGCGCTTTACCAAGAACCTGGTCGTAATTGTGCCTTTAAAGATGTGTGCCCAGGCCAAACGTCATTACCGCCTAATGAGTACAAGCAGTGCTGGATCAATACCAATGGGTACACAATTAAGCAAGCACACAGTTAAGTTATCAATCCAAACAAGGTCTGCTGACAGATGCTGGAAGTTGCTGCGCTCCCAATTGTTCTCTCTTTGTTATCCCCCTCCGCCCCGTGCACACATGAAGGTGTTTTTTAGGTCGTGTGTGTGCATGTGATACTTAGTCTTCATGCCTTCCCAATGAGCTGTGCGTAAATAGCCCAGGGGATTAATATCTGCCGCTGCCGCATGCAAGCGCTAGCTGCAACAGATTCTATGAAAAAGAAATTGGTCCTCCTCATTGATTTGCGCTTTCTGTCAGATCGATGATTATGCACTGTAATGAAAATAAAGTATGCTGCTGGAAGTAGTGAATAACGTTTTGAAGTGTGTGTTTGTGTGTGCTGGTATGCGCGGGAGACTTTTTTGTGGTTCACTAAAAAAACAAAAGAAGAAAAAAATCGGTGAAAGCAGAAACAGCTTTGTAATTTAGATACATTAAGGATGCTTTAGCTCATGCTAATGCATCTCCTCACTTTCTTTACTTGTGTCTCTTACTCACAGTTTAGCTCCTCCCCCTGAGGATGTGAGAGGACAAAAGGTGGTGGAGCTGCCAAACGAGAAGTCCCGAGCTTTTGGCCTGTATTTACTTGGTATCAATACCAAAATCTGCAATATGGCACAGCACTAGAAAATGGATATGAAGGCTTGTGATTAACCAGACCAGTTGGTATCCTCAGTCTAGTGACCACATTGGTTACTTTATCCCCCTTTTGAATGGATTTCATGTTCTATTCATTATGGCTTGAACTCCACTGCAGGGCAACCTGCCACTGCATGTGGCGAATAAAATTTGAACTTGAAAGTGAAGACTGAGCCCAGAAGGTCATCAGGGAAGTGCATACTGAAGCCATGTGCCTGTTTCCCTACAGAGTTCTTCTTTAGCCAGATGCGTTGCCCCCTTGTTCGATGTGTTAACAGCCAATCAGTGGCAGTGGTGCTTCTGACGAGCCTGAAAATAATTTGAAACAATTTTGTATCATTTAATTTCAGTTTTTTTTTCTTAGATTAGAATAAAAATTTTATATTAGAATTTTTTTTTTGGTATATTGAAATTGCTAGCATTTCAATATTAATATCTCAATGACTATTAAGGATAAAAGCCTGAAATTTTCACTGGTCTTTCTTGCCATCAAAATGAATCAGGGTCAGTAATTTGGGATAGAATATGAAAATAAAGTCCTGCACTCCTGCAAAGTCCCATATTTTAGCACACACTAATAAAAAAAATCTTGCAAAACACAATTGGTGACCAATTAGTTAATGATGTATAGTTGAATTACACAATACTGAAAAATACAAGTGTGTAGAATCGTTTTTAATGTGAATCACTGGGCCATAAAAATGAAAAAATAAAGTGCCAAAGTTTGTATACATAGTACTTTATATAATGATACATTTCAATAAAATCTGGTGATTCATTTCTGAATTAGCGTTTTTTTTGTTGAGGATTTCTTTGGCTACTTTTCTACTTGACTTACTGCTACTGATATCTAATGTGTTTCTAATGGGATTGATTCCACCGAAGAGGTGACACATTTACTTTGTATTATTTTGAGTCAGAAACATTATAATAAAGACTTTGATTGCATTTTACCATGTACAGTAACTGTCACAACAACTGTCACATTAGAAGATGTGGCATTTACTCACCTGATGATAAAGACTTGTGCATTCCAGAAATCTCCTATTTCTGCATCTTCTCCGGGTCCATTCAGGGAACTGGGAGTTCTTTTGTGAAGGTGGAAGAGATCATTTTAGGTCTCTGGATGAGAGAAGATACAAAGAAGCGTACGTCAGTGCAGAGTAGACAGAGTGCAGATGATGAAGATAAATGTTTTAGCTGTGAGGCATCATCACCAAACCACCTTAGAAGTTTATCTACATTACAAATTCTTCAGAATGCAATTTTTCTGAAATGTTGTGACCAAAAATCTGATTTCTGAAGATTCTAAACTCTTGTTTTACACAGGGTTTGGGGGATTTTTATCACTTCATAACTGAGAAAATACTTGAAACAGTCCCAATTCTAGTCCCTGGTTTTAGGATTCAAATACTCACACTAAACATTTATTTTAGCTTTACAAGTGTTCTTAAATTTTACTGATGCACTTTAAAAAGGGAACAAAACTGGAGTGTAAAACTCTGAGCGCTGCATCACGGTCTAATACCCGGTGTATTTCTGTAGTTATGTGAAAGACAGACGGCCCGGGGAAACGTCTTCCTCTAGTGGCCATCAGCACACACTGGTCAGCAGATGCCAAAATATATGAAGACATCATCTCATGAATAATCTATTAATATTAATTTATGCTTCCTTTTTGTAGACAAAAGATGGAATCCTGGATGTCTTTGTCTTGTTTTAAAAGATGTGCTGCCTGATAGCTGAGTCTGCTCATTCTCTGCAAACAGCTGCTTCCAGACCAAGTTTGCAGGGATTCGTGTGGACCCTGAGTTGGGTCTAGAGTCCCAGTTCTGGGATAGTTTTAACTAGGATACATAAAACTTTTACTCAAGGGACCTTTTGTTCAAGAAAGGGGTTGTTATTGTGCAAAATGACAGATTTCATACAGTTATGCAACTCTTAACGAAATAAATAAATAAATAAAAATGGTGTGTGTGTGCATATGAGGTTTTGAGGCTTCTTGAAAAACAGTGTGACTTTTTTCCACCACTGAAAAAACAAAATTGCCTATAAAAAACATTTTTAAGCAACTGATTTAAAAAACAAATAAACAAAACAAAAATGAAGTAGGTGTGGCAAATATGATTAAACATTTCAAAATATCAGTAATATAGAATAAAAAAAATGTGTTTTTTTCTTTTAATTTTTCAATTTCTTTTAATTTGTCAGAAGGCTCAACAAGCACTCCAGTTTTCAATGTATAAAGAGAATTTTTCAGCATTTATTTTGGTTTCCAGGTAACATTTTAATGAAATTTTAAAGTGACTCATCAGGTCTGTGTGTCTGTCTGACCATCCATGCCTTCACAGTCAGGTAACATTGCACCGTGGTAACTTTTTTCATTAAAAATCCTCCCATAATAAAGCCCACCACCAATCGCAAGGCAGATGCCATCACTCCCTCGCTTCTCATTGGCTCGCGTTCGATATTAAGAATCCAGCTGTTTCGCCCCGCCCCCTCCCAGCACTTGTTAATCGACTTCCTGCTCGACCAGTGGGGGCGGGCACCTCCGAGTCAAGCCCCGCAGCGATTGGCTTAGAGTGGCGCTCTTTGGGGCGGGCAGTGAGAAGTTAGGATTCCCACCCCCCCACACCACCACCCTCCCTCCTCCACCCTCTACTCCCCCCACCACCCCCCATCCAGCTGTGTGAACCTCGCTGATGGACGGAGTACAGTGAGAAAGGAGAGAGAGAGACGAGAGCAAGGAGCGGGAGCAGCCCGGTGCTTTTCATCATGCGCGCAACAGTGGAGGAAGGAGGTGTTTGTGATATTTAGGAAATATTAAAAAAGAAACAAGGCTGGACGGCTGTCTGCGCTCGGGATGCGCAGTGGCAGCAGCAGCAGCATCTCCATGGATGTGCTGAAACTCCGGAGCGGGATCTGCGTTTGAAAGAAAGCCGCCTGTGGATGAAAGTGCCGGGATCGTTCATTTAAAGGAGGGGAAAAGCAAAGCTCGGTGGAGGATTTTCTCCCTTTTTAGGGGTTTGCCCATCAGCGCTGTGGAGGAGGAGGGGGAGGAGGAGGGGAGCGGAGAGAAGTTTGTGCGCGGCGTCAGTAAATTTCACACAAACAGAGACAAAAAAGAAAAGAAAGAAGGCTGAGAACTGAAAAGTAGGGAAAAGTCTCCCTGTCTCCCTCCCAATCTTTACGATTTAGGATTATGATGCGTGCCTGAGGACCCCGGAGAGGCTTCTTGGACACCGGAGACTCGACCCAGGGGGGCGCAGCGTGTCTCAGACGGACCCCGAGCTGCAGAAGGAGCACTGCAGCGCACCAGCAGCTGGAAACTATACGCTCCACAAACCTACAAGAACATCTCTCGTCTGCTCCATCCCTCGCGTTTCTTCTCTCTTGCTTTCTTTCCGTCAGACCGGCGTGGACTTTACAGCCACGGCACACACAAACACGCAAAAAGAAGAGGAGAGAAACTGATCATGCGATGACTGAGCGCGCTTTGGGAACATCTACCCGAGTCCATTACAGGTAACGAATGGAAGGGAAAGATGCTCCTCTCGCTCTCCGAGAGCTAGCAGGAGCTCGGGGGAGTGGGAAGTGTTGCTGTCGGTAGATCGGTGATGCTGCCGAAGTTTGGAAGCCAATAATAGCAAGCAAGCGCTGTCGTTGCAAGATTTTTTTCTTTTCTTTTCTTTCTTTTTTTCTTTTTCTTTCTTTTTTTTTGATTTGAAGGAATGTGAGCCCCGCACATTAGGAGCTCTGATCTATTCGTCTCCCCTCCAGCTTTGAACAGTAGATATTCACTTATCCGAGTTTAATCCATGTAAAATGAAGCGGCTTCTGTGATGATATTCCAATACAACGATCATATCTGAGCAGTCATTTCGATAATATTTGGCCATATTTCCTCAAATAACCCCCCCAACACCACCTAGCTGTTCCATACTGTTGCTCGCCTTTCATTGTGCATTTAATTGTGCGCCTATGAGCAGCGAGGTGTTTTTCACTGTAGCCAAAAGTTGGTACCTTTATTTTTATTTTTTTAATCAGCTATTTTTTTAAAATATCTATTTTGCCGATTTCTGTTCTCTCTGCGCGCTCTCCACTGACTAATGGATCCTAATCATATGTCTGTGATCGACCCCGTTGCTTGCAGGAGGTGAATGATGGCCGAGGATGGGGGAAATCTCTCCGGGGTCCCCGACGCCGGGGCCTCGGAGGGTCGCTCCTCTCTGCCGAGGACTTTCATCCGGCTCAACGACCTGTCCGGGCTCGGGACGGGAGGCGGGGAGAGCGGCGAGATATCTGCGGTGGAGCCGGCGTCCCCGGCACCGGATGGGATCTCTGCAGCCGGGGAGGAAATGTCGGCGAACGGCGGGGATAGCCTGCCCTACCCCACCCTGGCCCCCGTGGTCTTCTTCTACCTGAAACAAACCACCCGGCCCCGGAGCTGGTGCCTCAAAATGGTCTGCAACCCATATCCTTTTCTTTTTCTTTTAACTCAACGCGTTTGGAGTCTGCATATGCGCGCATTCACCTGTGGCAGGTAAGAAACACCTGCTTTGCTGTGCACCTCACAAGGGTTTATCCAGTGACCACAAGGCTGCTAGAGTCAGGACAGGCCTGCTCAGACAGATCACACAGATCAGTGTGTGTGTGTGTGTGTGTGTGTGTGTGTGCAGGCTGATGTATGGAGTGAGCAAGCGTCATGGCCTGATTTGCACACACACACACACAAAACAAAACAAAGCGTCACATTTATTTTTGTGACTCAGATGTGTGTGTGTGGGTCCCAGTGGAACCGCATCCTCTCACACCTGACTGGACGTGTGTGTGTTCCCACATCATGCTCTGATTCCTCCGAGTTGGGTGTTATTCTTTGATTGATTATTAAGAACACACACAAGTTGGTTGTTAATAATCCATTTCTTATGGGTGGGGTTAGAGGATGGAGTCTGGAAGTTGTAATGTGTTTATTGATACACAGACACACCTGGAGTGGGTGTTTATTGAGCGGTGGCCCCGTCCTTGGGGTGGATAGCGGTGGAGGGGTGGAGTCGGTTCATGTCACACAGCCTTATTGAACCCTTCCTGCCACTGAAGGGTTTTATTGATTCATAAATGGACAGGACCTGCACCGATTCCGTTCTCCTGCTAGCAAGGAGGCAGGAGGAGGAAGAGAAAGGAGGCTCTTTTCTGTCTCCCACTGTCTGTCTGTCTCGCTTAGAGTTTAGGTAACGTGTGTGTGTGTATGTCTATATGTGTGAGTGGGCTATGGGAATAAATGTTTCCCTGGCCGCTCTGCTCAGGGGGTTTCAGACCGCCTTTGCTGTTTCTTTTAGGTGTCATGTTCCTTCCATCCTCCCTCCCATCCATCCATCTCTTCAGCCTTGTCTGTTGCATTTCATCCCAACCCCCCTTCCTAATTTGTCACTGTTTTAATTGAGACGCAGTGGCAGCCTGTCCTCCTCCTCTCCCAGGAACGCTGGCCCGCGATGCTGCTGCTCGCACTTGTTTGTACTCTTTTATCCCCTCCTCCCCTTCATGTTTCCTTCTCTCGCTTTTCTTTCATCTTTCTTTTCCTTTTTCCTTTTCTTTTTTGTGTGTGTCTCCATCTCCCAGAGATCACAGCTAATTTCCATGTCTGTAAATGTCAAATCTTTTAAAAAGGGCTTACAAATAGACTTTTTTAGCAGCGGGGGCACAAGAGTCCTCAGTGACTCCACAGGGAGCAGTGGAGATCCTTGATACTGTTATCCAAGTCATGGGTTCTCAAACATTTACTTTTCGTGGACCTCCCAGTGAGACCTCCACATTAAAGCAGCACATTCCTATTTGATAGGAAAAAAGGATCCAAAAACCCACCTTCTTTGGATTTTTATCTGACGTTGATGTCATATAGTTGGGAGAAATTAAATTATTCTATACTTCTCTGTTTTGTAATTGTGAGGTTCCAAGAAATTCCAGTTGGGATTTTCATTTGTTTCTCCTTTTATTGTTATTTACAGCCTCTTTGTGTTACAGAAACCATTTAAGATGTTTTGGTGAATTAAATCTCAATATTTCCTTGGTGTATTAATGTACTTAGCACTAATAATTCAGTATGTTTGTCTGTGAGCTGGAGTTTATGGATACAGCTTGCTAATCAAGTTTGGTATCATTAGCTCAGAGTCTATGGTGAAGATATGTTTGGCTGCTTTGTCTGAAACAGACAAAGTAACCAGTCACCAAAATAACCAGATCAACCAGGACCACCGTAGTCCTAAGAAGACTGCGATAATTTCTTTACGAAATTATCTTTGACAGCTGCAACACAGATCAGTAACAATGGATATGACAGTCATAAAGTATTAGGAAGAGCTGGGCTGGAGGTGGGTTGCAAAGTGGCTTGCAGATTTGCAGCTAATGTGGCCAGGTTAAAGCAGCTTACATAGCAAGTGTTGAGGTTGACTTGGTGGCCTGTAGTGCTGTGTGCTGCTGCATATTTTGGTACTGATCCGATACCACGTAAATAGTCACCAGTACCGATGCTTTTAACCGAAAAAGGTATATGAAGAGCAGAGCAGTGTGTCATGGTTTTTGAGATGAATTATCATCAATTTGCAAATTCTGAACACATTATCTGAATCAATGTTATATTTAGTCATACAACAAAACACACCTTTCAGCTTTTTAAATTTGGAAACTGGGTTCTTTTGGAGACCTGGAATGTAAATGCACCTGTCTCTAAAACACTTTGGGACAACTTCAGTTTTAAATGTGTTATATAAATAAAAAAAAACTTAAGTGAATTTCCCCCCAAAAAACCTGAATTCATAAGATAGAAACAAAGTATCGATCAGTTACCAACACCTGCACTGGGATCGATACTATCGAATGCAATACTTAATTTATCGAAGCAATCAAAACAAAACAAACTAATTTTATTCAGTAAAGTGTCACACTGTGGTTTAGGGTTACGGTATTAAAATACTGTCATTTTAACTGATTTAAAAAAGAAAAAAAGTTCATCCTGATGGCGACTGGCTCTTTTCGAACCGGTGAGGTCTGTGGTTTGATGGATCTGTTTTGCAGTATGGATTTTAAAGTGTTGAAAGAACTGCTGGGTGATTTGCAGTGATGTTTGACTGCTCCCCTGTACGGGTGTGCACAGGCATCCCTCAGGCCCCAAAGATTGTATTTAGGTGTTCTCAGGCTTCCCGTTTGCCCTTTAATGTGTATTTGTACCGATTTAGGAAAAGGTCACTGCTTTTGTAATGCAGTGTAACATTACTGCGATCGATCCATCTCCCCCTGCGCGTGTGTTTGTGTGCACTGCAGTGTGTGAATCAGTGCGTACCCTGGTGCTTTGCATGGAGGCAAGCAGATGTAACTTTGGCCATATTTTTAACTCTTCCTCTGTTGATCTGCGGTCCTCCTCTGCAGCAGCCTCTCCACACCGGGGTCTCGCTTTCTTTCTTTCTGTGCTCTTGGTTCGAGAATTAATCCTGCAGTAGTCTCTCTCCGTCTCTATCCTGCTATAAATACATCCACAGCACACCACCAGCAGCGGCAGCGGCAGCAGCAGCAGCAGCAGCAGCAGCAGCCAACTCGGATGCCCCAAGACTGCTTCCTCTGTCTGACGCTGTAGACCAACAACACAGGAAAGCCTGACTGATCTCAGGGCCAGAATCTATTCTAAACACACATATCCTCACTAAGCCCCCGGCCTCAGGTGGCCCGCGGCCATTTTCAACAGTCTGAGGGGTAATTAGGACCCCTGGATGCTCGCTGAGGTATTTAAGGTCTAATTGAAGACCCCTGGGGTGCACGCTCTGAGTGATGTTTTGCTTGCCTGTGTGAAATTCCCTCTGCAGGTTTTGCTAATGATTCCTGCAGAATCTGCGTATGATAAAGAGTGAGAGCTTTTGTATGTGTGTGTGTATGTTTGACAGAGAGAGAGCGAGATTGTGTAAGCAGTGCACATACGCAGACACACACACACACACACACACATTTCCCCAGGACTCCCGTAGGTGTCTCCTCTCTGGCGGGGAGCTGGATGTTGTGCCAAGATGCAGGAGGAGGAGGGGAGAGTTTGGGAACTGGTCCAGTGCTCTCTATCCTTTGCTCGCACTGATTTAAGCAGAGGATTACACAGCCCAGAACAGTGAGGGAGGACACCTGGCCAAGGCTAGGTGTTTGTCATCACATTGAAACGGCATCACTAGCAGCCTGATAAACCACTTGCGCTTCAAAGGAGTGGAAGGATTTGGACAAAGCATGCTACCAATTTCATGTTTCTCTTCCGATTTCACTCTCCACATTTGTTGCCTGTCTTATGTGATGCGTCTGTCTAATAATGGAAGCCGAAGCGCACACTTACTTAATCAGCAGAAAATGTCTCCCGCCCTCCCCTCCCCTCTCGCAGACCCCCCTTGCTTCTCCTTTTTTTTTTCTCCCCTCCTCTCTGCAGCTAAAAGTCTCACGCTGGCTGGAGGAGCGAGGAGGGGTGTATGCCATCTTCTCCAAAACCGGCAAAAAAAAAAAAGAAGAAGAAGAAAAAAAAGAGAGAGCGCGAGGTGGAGGGAGGCTAAGCTGAAGAGCCGTGTGCGATTTCAGAGAGCATTTTTTAAGAGGTGAAAAAGTTGGCCTGCTCCCGCCAGAAACACAGCTTTCATATTTTCTCCCTCTGCTCCTACACCCAAACCTACCATCTCTTAAGTTGCTTGGAGGATTTTCCAACTTCTGGCAGTTTGATGCTCTTTGTGAATCCCATCAGAACTTCTTTCACAGGCGTGTTAGGTTGCTGTGTCGACACTTGGAACATACATTTGTGTGTAAAGAATCTGAATATGTGCTGTCTCTCACTGGACCCTTCTTACATACTCACTCATCGTGTTTAATGAAGTATTTACTCAGCAGTGCAAAAACTTCTTATTGTGTTGTGCAGGGATCTTTAGTCTGTGAGTCATGTATCTCGGGGACCATGTGATGTAACTTGCATGTATTTTGCATGTGAATTGTTCACTGCAAGGGATGTGTGTGTTTGTCAGAGTGTGTATTTGTATGCATATTCAAAGCTGCACACGTGATCGTATTAGCGTGTGTTTGAAGCTTAAACGTAGCTTAAAAGTTTGTATGTAGAATGCAGCTCGCTAATGGACAGATCCACAGTGGATTTGTAGCACGTACATAGCAGCCTGGTTAGCTCAGTCAGTAGAGCACGACACTCTTAAGGGACTTTAAGTCCAAAGAGTTCTAGGGCCTCCAGAGGGTAATCGCCTACTTGGGAGCTCCCCAGAAAATGACTTACCTTCAGGGTATGGCTAGAACTCACCAGAGAGTCCCCCATATGATATTATTATGATACTTCACCGACAATATGATATTATAGCCATTTTTATGCCGAGCAACCTTCCCATTCTATAGTAGCTTAACCAGAATACAAACAGCTGGCAGCAAGTTGAGTCCTCGTACTCGTGTTCATCGACAAATACTCATGTCAGCAGTCTGCCTGCATTTATAAACCACACAGCAATTATCTGCAAACCTTTGACAGTCTCTGAAACTGACTGCAGTAAGTCCAAGTCAGACTGTTTGTAGAAAGGTTGCCTCTTATTAGGTGATGCATGTAATCACCTTGAAATCTACAGTGGTTTATTAGGAGGTAGCTTTGTCAAGCTAAGCGTGTCCAGTTTTGAGTCGATTTAATCTAAGTTCGCCTGGAAAATGTTGTTTTTTAAATGTATTTAATAATATTATTATTGACATTTGGTTTCTCTGTATCAATACAATATCACCACACAATGTTAAAATACTCCAGCCCGACTTCAGGAGCTGGTTTCTGTTTGCATTTGTACCAGTACGAACAGGAACACTAATGTGACACATTAGCAAGCTGGTGAGCAGCAACAGCTTATAACCTCAACAAGAACACAGGATTTTGTGATCAGTAATGAGAGTTCTGTGTTTGCTGAGTGTTTTGTGATTAAACTTATATTAACTATGAGCACAGAAGCCCACATAAATACCTTTCAAACCCTGTGTTTGTGAGGTGTAGCCAATCAAAAGAAAGCTGGGTTAAACGGAAGACTTGGGGAGGCAAAATGGCTTGTTTCAAACAGCGGGTGCTTAGCTTAAAATAAATAAGGATTATTTTGAACTGAAAGTCATGCAAAGCTCCTTAAGTTCAATCGAACATTAGAATTAGAGTTTTATTGTCACGGCGAGTGAGATGAGCCGTGTGGAAAGATTAAAGGAGGATCCAGTCGCAGGCACTCGTGAAGGTGAGGTGGTTTATTGAACACAAAATGCAAATGGAGAAACGGCAAACGGGACTGAAAACTATTTAAACTGAGAACAACTAAACTACTGAACACAAACCAGGACCTGAACACGACGGAGGTAAATGACGACGGACAGCAGGGGAGAACACACAGATGAAGCATGGTGGATACACAGACAGACCAGCAACTACAATGACAGAAGACACGACTTAAATACACTCAGAGAAACACAGGGAGATTACACACAGGTGGGGGACACAGCTGGGAGTAATTAACGAGACGAGACAAGGGAGGTAACTGAACACACTCACATGAGACGCAGACCTTCACAATAAAACAGGAAACAAGAAATCACTACACAAAGACGCAGACTCGACACTGCGAGACAGACAGAATATAACACATGGAACCTGAACTAAACTAAACGTGAGACACAACCGAAGAACAAATCCTTAAACACGAATAAACAGAAACATAGAATTCAAATAATAACCAACAAATCACAAAGGTAACAAAACAATCATACGAGAATAAACCAAAACATAATAAACTCAGAATGCTGGGTCGAACCGACCCAGAACCGTGACATTTATGAAACAGCTGCCACCTTAAATTAATGCCACATAACAAGATGCTCAGCTCAGTCCAACAATAATCTTTCTAATCCTAGATTAGAATTTCCTGATTAGTCTAATTAGAATTTAAAGCTGCATTAATTGATTTTTGGCCACTTGGGGCAGCAGTGCAAGCGAAAAGCATTGACATATTTGATGAGCCGCTCATGAAATAGTTTTTTCTGAACAAACTGGGAAATCTTTAGGAAGCACAGAGTGGAATTAGCATTCATTTGGAGTTGTATTTGATTTAGGTTCAGTTTATGAATTCTCTGGTACTGGTTAGAAGCAATTCTCAAGTTTACAGAAGGATAGATGGACGACTAGCTAGTTCCAAACGTGGTCTGTGTGCTTTGGAAACTGCAGACGCTCACACAGATTGCACTGGAATCTCCCGATCTGATCTTTTGGTTTTCTTTTCCTGTCCAGAAATCTTCTTGCTGTACTTCTACCGCTCTCTGTCACTGGCCACGTTCCAATATATTTTATTGGTGAACAAAAGACTGTTGGAAAAATTCACACAAAATTGCTGAGGAGTTCAGTCAAGAGGTGCAGTGGTTACAGAAAATATGTTTCCTCTGATACCTTTCTTTGAACTCACCGTTACATTTGCCAAAAGTTTTGGACGACATGAGAGCGAACTCTTCGGTCTCACTTTTAAGACGGAAACTAAGCTTTAGAACGAACACTTACATAACTGCAAACCAGAGAACTCTAATGAGAGCAGTCAAAATCATTCAGCGCTGTGGCTGGTATTTATGTAGGCGTGTGCATGTGGGTGTAGGGCTTTGTTATTGTGCGAGAAAGTCTTTGTTACATTCAGGATTTAATGTTAGCTGATAGGGATTTATCGCTCTTAGTCACCGAGTCTTTGCTCTTGGCTTCGGCTGAAGGAAGTGACTGAGCGTTTATTGTATCCCTGTCCAAATATCAGTTGCAATATTTACCGGCATAATTGCAGCGTTGTTTTGTTGTCTGTATCACACAGACCTACTGTTCGGCTAACATCTGTTGTAAACACACTCGACACACATTCGAAAGGCACCAAGGTTGTTTGAAGTAAGTGACAGTTCTTTTAGCATAATGTGTTGAACCCGCTCCAAACACTGATTCACTGAAAAACAGCCATAGATCAGTTTCCTGGCAATGGTAAACTCCCGACACACTCTGCAGTATGTGTGTGAAATTCAGTGATTCAGCCACCGCCACACTGAAAGTGCCAATTATTGACGAATAACAGGAGCGACAATCAGAAAGAGATGGCAGGAGGAGGAGAGAGGGAGCGAGTCCGAGGCAGAGCTCAGACTGCACTAAGGTGTGAGTAGACGACTCGGTATGAGGTCTGTTCTTAATGAAGAGCTTTGTTTAAGCTGTTAAACACAAAGAAAACCCTTCTTTGTGCTTGGCCCGCAACACATTTTCAGCTCTGTTGCTGATTGCTGCACTTCTATAGTTTCACATAGGCGGATTATTAAAGCTTTTGCTTTAAACAGCTGGTGTGTTTTTTGGGGGGTTTTTTTTTCCTGGAAAAGCTTTCCTTTAGGGCACAGAAAGTGATTATTTCATTTTTCATTAGAAAATTACTCTTACTCCCAGTTAATGGTTTCCTCTTCAAAGGAATCTCGCAGAAATCATAGAAGTATAAGCATCTGATCTAGATTTACGGTTACAAAATGCACCGTACTTTGTATTAAAGTATATTTGGAACCCTGAGCAATGTTTCTTGCTATTGCTCTATTCAGTTTATAAACAATAAATTCTAGGCTGAAATCAAAGACAGTAATTTTAACTGTTGTTTTTTAGGTTAGGGTAAGGCTTCAGTCACACCGGCCTATAGCCTGGCAACCACCAGTCGCCAACCAGTCTGGGTGCACTCCCCTACTGGTTGCTGCAGGGGGAGATTGCTTTGGCTGCCTGCAGGTTGCAGCCAAACCAGCAACTTGGTACTTTGTTAAATGGCCTCTGTTTGTGGTTTGCGTTGCACTTTTTCTATTTTCAGTATTTCTAGAAGAGTAAAGGCAAGTCAGTGTCTTCCATGCAATCCATGGGTGGCTGCGGCAATCTGCTAGAGATCACAGCAATCACAGGGAGATTTTTGACACAGCAACCTCTGGAAACTGCTCACCAACCAGGTGAGACAATCAGACAAGCTTTCTTTATAGATTATCGAATATATTGCGCATATTTTCTTCTGCTGGATAATACCTTATAATAAGGTGCTCCTCTGTCTGTAAAATCAATAGAACATCCTTGGAATATATTCCACTTTGTTCACAAGATATATTTTAGATTCCCAAGGCCTGTATTTGAAACAGAAAATAAATACATACTTTTATTTCTTAACATCACCTGCTCTCGTGAAAACTCAAAATATTAACCTTGTTTTTGCAAGATTAGAATTAAAACCCTTCCCTTTATTTTAAAAACTCTTATACACACGTGCAAAACTCTTATGTTGTAGTGATGAAACTGGAGTAGTGGAAATGCAAAATGAATTTATTTATGTGAGTCGCCGTACGTACGGGGGAATTCACTTTAGGGGATGATCAGGCAAAGGTGCAGATAATGACGGCTAGACTAGCCGTCACGCAGACACTAATTAATATGTTAGTAAAAAATCACCTGACCTCTGGGAAGTCATTTCTGCCTGTCTTTTACGTCCAGTGAGAAACCACAGCAGTCTAATCTAAACATCAGAACAGAGTCTGACTGCTCGCCGTCTGTAATCGTGAGCTGTGGTTCGACCGTTCTCTGCTAGAACCATCACAGCTTCTCCACTTACCTGCGTAACTTGGTTTCTCTGAGTACCAGGTTACTTAAGTATATGTGAATGCAATGAATGTGCTTGTGGCTCGGGCCTGGCAGCCACCTCGGTGTGCGTGCTGGCAGCCGAGGGGCCGGTTAACCTGATACACACCCGGTGAGACTCTGACCACAGCGATTCGGGAGCAAACCACAAACTCTACTGTAGACTGACAACAGCAGCAAGAATCACACTCACTGTCTGTGTGTGTTTGTTGTGCCTCTGCCTTATTATATGAATGTGTTTACTGTTTTGAATGGAAGAGCAAACGTCAGTTTCCTCCTTTCTTTTTTTTTGTGCAACTTTCTGATGGAGCGGCCAGCTTTTACTCGCTTGGGTTTTTGTTTTTGTTTTTTTCTAATGTGCGTGTTGCTTCATTCCTTTTGTCAGACATGTGTTGTGCTCTTCCACCCCTGTGATTCTGGTGGCCTAGTTAACAAATTAATGTGAATCCTGTAAAAACCACAGGCTAGCTCCTCAATAGAGGGAAAAAAAGGAGAGTGAGAGGAAAAGAGGAGCAGCAGCAGGGTCTGATGACAGGAGGTAGTGAAATCCATGGAAGGGATGGAGCTTAGACTTTTACAGATGTGCTGTCTTCGAGAGCTCGTCTGCGGCCCTGTAAAAATCACTTCACAGTGTGTGTTTGTGTGTGTGTGTGTATGTCACCCGCTCATAATCTTTTGTTTTTGCCCGCAGCAACAGTAGTTCCCCTGTCATATTGTTTCTGCTTTGAGAAGCACAGTCACATGTGTTTGTCTCCAGACAACAAATTTATCGCTGATTTTCAATCAATTATTTGTACAGAGAGAACAATTAGTGCAGATAAAACCCCGCAGTTAATTACTGCTGCTGCAGAATGCGTCCCGACACAATTAAGATGTATGAAAACAAAACAGTTCTGTCATTGTCATCTGCACTTAATTGTCAGGAATGCTGTTTTGGTTAGACCGGCTGGTTGTGTGGACACTTGGTTTGTTGTCTGATTGGAGTGTTGTGTTTATGCCTGTTTGACTGTTCCATCAAAGACCGCTTGACGCATTGGCTGGTTGGTTGATTTGTTGAAGGATTGTGCAGTTAATTGGTTGGTTGCATGAATGGTTAGTTGGCTGTTGTATTGGTTTTTTATGTGGTTAACTAGTTGGCCATTTTCCTGGTTGGTTGACCAGCTTGTTTAAGTGGTGACTAGTTGGTTAAATGGTTAGCTGGTTGACTGTTTGTGTTTTGTTTTGATAATTTATTAGTATTTAGCCATTTCTTTTTTTCAGTTTCTTTTAATTGTTAGAAACATTACTCTCATTTATGACCCCTCAACAATAAAAGACGGGCTAACTGGCATAATTAAGTAGTCAAATGAATGATTTGTTTGGTTCAGCTTTTGTGAACTGGGTATTGGGTGGGTGATTCATTTGTTGAATAATCAAGTCCAAGGGTAACTGGCTGCTTTTCTTGTTGCTTTGATGGTGGTTGGTTTGTTGGTCCGGAAAGTGTGTAGGCAGCAAACATGATTTTTGTTGTGTTATAAGATAACTTCTTAACACGCGAACGATAATATTAGCTAAAGTTATCTGTAACTTGTAAAGCACTTGTATTTATCTTATCTTTTTTTTTTATCTGTAGCTTAAAACCCTGGTTTTATGTAACCGCAACAGCAATTTACATCCACCATTTGCTACTCCTGTCATAATGAGTGCAACTAGCGAGTAGAGCTAGCAACGCTTTGTTATTTGTTTGAAACTGCTCACGTTCTTTGTAGCCTTGTTGTATTTATGGTGTGTTTTTGTCATGAAATAGGTTTGTTGTTTCCAAGTCTGGTCTTATCTTGGTGTTGTGCACACTAGGACACTTTTACATCACATAAAAATGTATACTGGATGAGTAAAAGAGTCAAAGAGGGATTCAATTTGCTAAAATTTAACAAATATTTAGCGTTCATTGGTGAACTACACTGGGCCACACCTCTTAATTTTTCAATTCAGGTGTTTCCAGTTCAATTACCACATGTGTACAAAGTCTGCATTACAAACATTTGGGAATAAAATGAGTCATTTCAAAGAGTTCGCAGTGTCGTACAGTAAAATCATAGCACTATTGCATAAATCCATTTGCTAAATTTCTTCCCCTCGAGATATTCCATGATTAGCTATAGGAGGAGCCACTGTAACCCAGCCAGTAAGTGACAGACCATGTAAAGTTGTGAGGTCACGAGTAGTGAAGCACATAGTATGTAACATGCATCAGCATTAACATCAGCACAAAAACTGTGCACCAGGAGCTTCATGGTATGAGTTTCCATGGCCCAGCAGCTCCTGTATGTGTAATGTGTAGGTGGACCACTACATTGATCCTTGCAATGTGTGTATATGTGGGAAAAGGTCAATAGAAAATTTACCACAGAGTATTTGAATTCCCATTCCCACACACTGTAGGAAATGACTGTGGGTCTCCTAAAAGCTATTGATATAAATTTCAACTTAATTTTTATTTATAGAAAGATAGGTCTCGCTTCTTTAGGCAATGCTGATAACTTGCTATGGCTAAAGAGTGTGTTTGTTAAGGCATTAGCAATATTGTTGATGATTTATTACTTCCAGGCTGGACTACTGTAATTCATTATTATCAGGATGTCCTAAAAACTCCCTGAAAAGCCTTCAGCTAATCCAAAATGCTGCAGCAAGAGTCCTGACAGGGACTAGAAAGAGAGAGCAGATTTCTCCTGTTTTGGCTTCCCTTCATTGGCTTCCTGTTAAATCCAGAATTGAATTCAAAATCCTGCTCCTCACATACAAGGTCTTAAATAATCAGGCCCCATCTTATCTTAATGACCTTGTAGTACCGTATCACCCTATTAGAGCACTTCACTCTCGCTCTGCAGGCCTACTTGTTGTTCCTAGAGTATTTAAAAGTAGGATGGGAGGGAGAGCCTTCAGTTTTCAGGCCCCTCTTCTGTGGAACCAGCTTCCAGTTTGGATTCGGGAGACAGACACTATCTCTACTTTTAAGATTAGGCTTAAAACTTTACTTTTTGCTAAAGCATATAGTTAGGGCTGGACCAGGTGACCCTGAATCCTCCCTTAGTTATGCTGCAATAGACGTAGGCTGCCAGGGATTCCCATGATGCATTGAGTTTTTCCTTTCCAGTCACCTTTCTCACTCTATGTATTAATAGACCTCTGCATTGAATCATATCTGTTATTAACCTCTGTCTGTCTTCCACAGCATGTCTTTTATCCTGTCTTCCTTTTCTCACCCCAACCGGTCGCAGCAGATGGCCCCGCCCCTCCCTGAGACTGGTTCTGCCGGAGGTTTCTTCCTGTTAAAAGGGAGTGTTTCCTTCCCACTGTCGCCAAAGTGCTTGCTCATAGGGGGTCATATGATTGTTGGGTTTTTTCTCTGTATCTATGAAGCGCCGAGAGGCGACTTTTGTTGTGATTTGGCGCTATATAAATAAAATTGAATTGAATTGAACTTCACCTGTTACGGAAATTTCATAGGTACTGTAGAAGCAAATATAGAGTTTAACATAATGTATTTTCTATACTTAAGACGTGTTACTTTATCAGAATAATGAAAGTATATATTTGATTTTGCACTGTTAATGTGTTTTTTCCCCCCAGTCTCTCTTGGGCTGTTTCGTGAGATGGCTGTAAGTTTATGTAGGACTGAGTCCAGGATTTTCCTACCAGCTTTTTCTCATTAGGGTATTGTAGAAGAATTGAGCTTGGCTGCACAGAGTGGCAACAGAAGGGGGTGGGGGTACAGAAGAGAGATGAGAATGGCATGGGTAAGCTATATATTTACTCTTACACAGCAAAATCTTATTGGACACATGTACCGAGTTATTAAGCTGTCTTACTGCCGCTGCGTCTGGTCTACGTCATGACAAATGCTTTGATCTTTTTCTCCTCCACCTTTCTGCTAACTGGTGTCCACTACTTCCTTCTCCATCTTACCCTCTTCTTCAGTCATCATATATCGCCCCAGTTTTGTGAAATTTCAGCTGCCCAGCTTTCTAAAAACCTATTTTTTGACAAAATATGTGACCTGGTTCTTCAGCTTCTTTCCTCTCAGGTCTGTTGTTTCTTGCTTCTTCTTTTTTTTTACCCATCTCTGCTCCACCTTCTTCTCATAGTTATTTTTGATAATTACACCTCCCCCCTTTCCTAGCTGTGTTTTTCTCCAGACAGATTGATAAGCTGATGAGCAGCAGGAGATGCCATGTCTGATAGAAGTGCCCTTTTTAGGTTGTGTTACTAAAAAAAGGAATCTGGTGCTGTTGACACACTCCAGACCTGAGCGCTGACCTTATCTCTGTACCAGCTCACACACATACTCATGCACACTTCAGGGATAAACACGTAAAGCGCCAAATCAGTCGACTGTCAAATCAGCCCGCCGCAAAACTGCCAGTTTTGTCAATAAGTCGCACAGCCACACACCGAAACGCGTCTCTTTTGTCACTTTCTGCACATTTTTGTCTCGCCGCTCCACCTCCCTCCTCCTCCCTGCTCCTCCCTCTCTGTCTGCATCGCTATCTCAATCGCTCTATGTCAAGTCATTGGGACACTAATCAGGATTTTCCCGCAGCAGGTCTGGGGAGTCTGGTGAAGGAGCGGGAAAAAAAGAGAAAGATGTCTTATTATAGATAACAAACGAGGGATATAAATACCTCTGGGGTCAGGAAGCTTATATAAGAGTCATGATATGTCTGCTGGCCTCGTGAGATCGTGTGTGCAAGTCTGCATCTGTGCACACGGGGTGTTCACAGCTCCACCTTCAACTTTAATAAAACTTTCCCATTAATGTAAATTTAACTCATTACACAACATCATTGTACGACAGCAGATTGGCTGATAGTAACTCACTCAATTACCGTTGTGATTCTGTGCCGAAAGCCATGTTGTTGCGTTCAGCAGATCATGCAAGTCTGGTTTGTTCCGGTTCATATAGATACATGCAGCTGAGTGGAAGCTAATGAACTTTTCATAGTGGGTTGACCACGTGTGTGTGTGTTTTCAATTCTTTTGAGTAGCTGTTGTGGTTAATCCCCCTATGGTGTGTGTAATTAAAAACCTGCAGAAATAGTTTTTTCATATGAAGTGTAGTATTGACGAGCATATGTGTCGCGTGAGCTCGAGTGAGTTTTCGGTCATCGCAGTGAACCATTCCCTAAACCCCTCCCCCGAACAGCAACTGTTCAGTCATAGCTATTTGCACGTGCTAAAACATTTTTTATTTTCAAAGCCAAACATAAGGGAACAAAACTAAAGCGAATACAGCCTCGGGTGTTGACCCAAGCCTGCATGTCCTTATGGGGGTACAAACCCCCCCCCAGAAAAAACCTAAATGAAAATGCTAATCAACTCAAGTTGATGGTACTTACCTTGTGATTTCCATAAATTAGGTTTAAGTCAGGAACAGTCATTGACTAAAACAGTGACTCACCTCAACCGGTCGCAGCAGATGGCCCCGCCTCTCCCTGAGCCTGGTTCTGCAGGAGGTTTCTTCCTGTTAGAAGGGAGTTTTTTCTTCCCACTGTCACCAAAGTGCTTGCTCATAGGGGGTCATACGATTGTTGGGTTTTTTCTCTGTATGTATTATTGTAGGGTCTACCTTACAATATAAAGCACCTTGAGGCGACTGTTGTTGTGATTTGGCGCTATATAAATAAAGCTGAATTGAATTGAATTGAAGCCAAAGTTTTGGATGAAGAGTGAAGCCAGGGACAGACACTTAATCTTTTAGCATAATATCTAGCTAGCTTGGAACACTGATCCATTTCCAGAAATACTCGATTCTAGGAACAAATCTCACCACCCCACTGCTTTATTGGTTATGCCTCCAAGCACCTATTTTTAAGGATTTTCTAAATTAACTTTAATTTAAATGGTCACTGGGACATAGAAAATGCACATATTGAATCACCTGTTAAATCTAATTAGAAAGAGACTTTGGCGTATGCTAACTGTGCCCCAGAATAAGGTTTAAGAAAGCTTTTTACACTTGGAAGTTATACTTCTAGCCCCCCTCTTTGGGGGGAAAAAGGCTGTTTTCAATTAACTCTAAAAGAATAAGATGTTGTTTTTGTCCACCTCTGCCTACCATAGATTCAAAACCTAAAAGCCTTCACTATTAAATAACATTTAAAGGTATAGTTAGAAAACAATACATTGGTAAGGTTTAAAATGAGGAGTGCTCCTCGTCCCCTCCCAGACATAATGTTATTTACTTCTATGACTCAGTAAAATTAAACATATTTAATGTTGTAACCAGTAGTGGAGCTAATATCTTATTAGCTCCATTATCTCACGTTAAATCTTGTGTTTCTGTGCACCTGCTATATTATTAGACTGTAGCTACGTCTTCTAATGTGTATTTATAGAGGCAGGAGGTCTGTACACATTAAAAACAGTAATTATAACTTATTGTGCATTTTGGGGGGTTTTCTAATCAATTTTTCTGAATTCTCCTAAATCACCGCTCCCTCACTGGTGGTTGGATCCCTGTGTGCTACTCCGATGTAATAATTCTGGAAACACACAGTTTCAGATCAGTTCACTGAATGAGCAAATGTAGGTTGTAACTTACTGCAGACATATTTGACTGTGTTGTTGGTTATCAAATATATGGAAAAGTGTTTGCGTGTGTTTCTTTCTGTGTCCGCACCTTTCTAATATTGTAATTACTTCAACTCAGTGCGTTTTCACTGTGACCTGTTTTGCACAAGCAGTGACACTGACATGACAGTCTCTCTCTTTCCCACACACACCCATACACACACACACACACACACACACACACACACACACACACACACACACACACACACACACACACACACACACACACACACACACAAGCGAACACCCTATCAGGCTCTCTCTCCTTGGTGCTTGGCCCAAATCACTGTGACATTTACAGTTTGCAGCCATTAGAGTTTAATGTCCCAGGGGCGACTGTGTGATGGCTGCTCCTGAATCAGATCACAGAGTTTTGTGGAAGTGCTGAGCCTCAGCATCCTTTTAAGCACTACACCTGCGCTGGGATCAGCTGAGAAGGGAATGGGATCATGTCCTATGAGCCTAGAGCTTACCAGATTTAAACGGGGTTGCAAGGTTATGTGAAACAGGTGTAATCTGTTAAACTGGAAAAGAGAAAATGTCACATTAGCACCTGATGATAGAGTCTGTGTGTAAGATATGGCTTTGTATGTGAAGCTAGTGACAGTAGTACCCCCCCCCCCCCCCCCCCCCCCCCCAATGGCCATATTATTAAATGTGAGGACTTGAAACATTATACATATATAGGTGCAGTGGCTCCTAAGCTAGGCGAGTGGCTCCAGCAGATCGCCCGGGAACAACATCGGAGATCTCTGTCCAGAAGAGCGCAGTCCTAGGAACAGCTAAGATACTGTGCAGGACCCTCAAGCTCCCAGGCCTCTGGTAGAGGACCCGAGCTTGAAGGATTGACCGCCCGCATGGGTGAGCGGGGAATTAAAAAAAAATATATACATATATATATATATGTATAGCAACTACGCACACACAGATAAGAAAGAGGACAAATAAATAACTTAAATGTACTTAATTAATGTACTCCAGCGGGAGGTTAGCTTAGCTAACATAATAGGTGAAATCGGATCCATATAAAGGTAACAAAAGACACCAGCTAAAAAATGTATCTACTGATAAAGCAAAGAGGGCTGTAGCCTCTGTGTTGTCACCTGTTGCTTTGTGAATCTGCTTTGAAGTCTGATGTTGCCACTTTTTATAATAGGTTATCATATTTGAATAAGATGCTGGCATTAGGAAACCTAACACTAGCACTTGCTAACGAGAGTGGCTTTCAGTCTTTTCCATATTGTTTACTAGCTAACAGCTAAGTTTTCTTTAGCCTGTTTGATACTGAGCAGGTACTGTGAGCGTCGATATCCTTTTTTAAAGCCTTAGTTTCTGGAAACAGCTGTCTGCTCTGCTTAAAAATGTAGTTGCTATGTGCAGGAGAACTGTATATTTGTCAAAAACATTTGAAGAACAGTGCTAACATTATGCTATCAGTAAGTCTTTATACCTTAGTTTATGCTATGACAACTGAGGCTAGCTTTAAAATGTATTACCTCGAAAATGTTGAAAAAGTTTGCTTATCTTTTTATATTATATTACAGTATATTATTCACATCCATTGTCTGGAGTATGGTGCTGTGTGGGAATACTGCTTGTCATAATTGTGTTCCTTCAGATGAAGTCACACTAGATTAATAACAGTATAATGAAGTGACAAAGTAATATAAAAATCTATATATTCTGAAACCCCACCAGCAGCAGAAACAGCCACACAGCAACAACAGTTCAATAGAATATGCCAAAAATCGACAGTGCTTGCTTCCCACACGGATACAAATGATACCTAAATGCAAACAGTTCGACCCTCTTCCTCCATCACACATATTGCATTCTGTGGCTCCCACACATTCATAAATGTGACAATATCATTTCAGGGAGAAAAATGCATTGTGTTCCACCCGAGGGTGCCGACCAGCCCACATGCAGGATGAGGAAGACAGCGGGATCTGCTTTTCGTCTTGATTAATATTTTCTCTTAGTCACCATTGCTTTACCCAATCACCCCCCAACCCGTCTATTTCCACCCCTTGTGTGTGTGTGTTTAGAACAAGTGTGCATACTGTTGCATGAATGTGTAATATCTGGTCTTTATTAGGCTTTATATTAGCATAGGCCAACACAGCATAGCTGGGCCTGACATGCGGGCACACAGGGAGGTCTCACTGTAAGTTTTGCAATGGTCCCATACATACAGTTTGCAGATGTAGACTGAGAGGGAAACCCTGTCTGTTCCCTGGAGGTGTATGTGTGTGTGTGCCGGATTTGTTCAGTGACGTTCATGTTTGTTGCACTGTATGTTTGTGTGATATGTAATCCTCTGTTGGTGTATTTGTCTGTATTGTGTAATTTGCCAGTCCTTCCCATATGTGAGGTTGTACTGTGCATAATTCCTGCCAGAAATTTTTTTCTTGTTTTTCTTGTGTGTTTATCAGTAGTGCCTCGCTGGGCACACGCAGACTATCTGAGGGATTGTATTGTGCATTGTGATACACACACACACACACAATGCAGGGAGGGGAGCCTCGGCGCTCGTGGTTTCGGTGTCCCTCGTTAACTTGCTCTGTTCAGGATTTCCTACAAGATGTGGCTACAGAACCAGTTCCAGACTCTTTCTCTCTCTCTTCTTTCCTCTCTCTTCACTTCCTCCTTGTCTCTTTGTCTTTTGGGAAAGCGAGAGAGAGAGAGAGAGAGAGAGAGAGAGAGAGAGAGAGAGAGAGAGAGAAGTCTGCTTCTAATTTAAAACGCTCCCTCGCTGTCCTGCTCTGGGTCCTAGCTTCCCTCTGTGTGAGGCAGGCAACCAAGTGCATCTTTAAGAAATAACACAAATTAAATTCATGAAATAAAACCGTGTGCCTGTGGCTCACACAGGAGCCCCAGTTGTTTGCCTTTACCTTTCCTATGTGCCTGTGTGTGTGTGCTGAACAAAAGCTCCACATATCTAACTTCACTTGCTCTATTCATGATCTTTTATGACTCTGTCATAACTCTGCCTTTGCAGCAGTGCATCACATTATTGTGGCGTGATAATGGTACACGCTATATTGTTTTATGACTGTATAGTGTTATATCATACTAAACTTTTATGTATTACATATAAGCTTATATATAAGCTCTTATATTCTTCAGTTCAGTTGAATTCAGTTCAATTCAATTTTATGTATAGAGATCACTACATCACAACAACAGTCAATTCAAGATGCTTTATATTGTGAGGTAAATAACCTACAATAATCCAGAGAATATCCAAACAATCACATGACCCTCTATGAGGAAGCACTTGGCGATGGTAGGAAGGAAAAACTCCCTTTTAGCAGGAAGAAACCCCCAGCAGAACCAGCCTCAGTGAGGGGAGGCCATCTGTCACGACCAGTTGGGAGTGAGGGGAGGAATACCGGACAAAAGAGACACTGTGGAAATGCAGAGTGAAAGAGAAACACTCCACAATATTGGAAACCTGCAGCAGCCTTGGACTATTGCAGTGTAAATAAGGAAAGGGTCGTCTGATCCCACCCTAATTATGCGCATCATCAAAAAGGAAAGTTTTAAGTCTAACTTTAAAAGTAGAGAGACTGTCTGTCTCCTGAATCCAAACTGGAAGCTGGTTCCACAGAAGAGTCTCAAAGTTGAAGACTCTGCCTCCCATTCTACATTTAAATACCTTAAATGCTCTGTTGGGGTGATATGGTATTATCAGGTTTTATAGTATTGCTCAATATTCAGTTAAATATTATATAGACTAAACAATTGACTCCCCCATGAGGAAGCACAAGATAAAATCCCTTTTAACAGGAAGAATCCTCCCACAGGACTAGACGTGGGGTGGGCGGCCGTCTGCGTCGACCGGCTGGAGCAGAGAGGGAGAGAAGAGACGATGCTTAGTGCATCACTGGAAGTGCCCCGACAGCCCAGACCTATAGCAGCATAACTGAAACATGCTTCAGGGTAGGCAAGAAGCTGAATTGATAATTTACAATAATATACAATTTTTTTAAAGTTTGTTTGTTTTTCAGTGAAATAAATCTAGTAAATGAAGACAATTCATCACATTAATACCATAATCCTTTAAGTCCAGTATTCCCATATAGGAGGGCTGCTCATTGATTTTCTGTAATTGCATAAAACAATCAGAGCTGTTACAAAGACACATGCACAAAAGCAACAGCTTACAGTTATCGTTCTCCATTAAGCTGATTGCTTGAATGTCTTGTAAATGGGAAATTCCATATAAATCAGGGTGAGGAACTAACAAGTTATAGATGTAATCAGTTTTTTTGAGTTACATGGTTAATTAAGGTGCCTGTACACAACTAACTTCATAACCCTCCCTCAAAGACCGGGGAATAAGGAGTAGGGGCTTGTAGTTGGAAATTAAACTTTGCCTCCCCTCTTATTAATCTTACTACTTATATACAAACTTAGAATGTGCAGTTTTAGACAATAAAACACAATGACATCTCTCAAGTCCTCTCCCGGAGCTTTTTTTTTGTGCAATTTTACCTACCTGGAAAGATACTGATAGCTACTGATGTAAGGTTTCACCCTCTTTCTGTTTCAGTTGCACATTTGAACTGTAGTTCATGTCTGGTGGTACAGAGCTTTTTGTTCCAGGGGCATTTAAATAATACAATTTTGCCTCAGTTACGCAATATTGTCTTTTAGCTTTGGTCCATAATCAAGTTATAATAGCACTGAGACATATCTGTTGCTGCCGACTTGAGATTTTTCAACATGAAGGGTTACTGCTTAGGGAGAGTGTATTTCAACCCAATACATAGTGTGTCTTTTGTCCTTTTGTCTTCTGTCTCCCTCCCCTAACACCCAATGAATGGCTGATTTAGCCTGAGGTTTCTTCCTGTCAAAAGGGAGTTTTTCCTTCACACTGTTGATAACGATGGTAAAAATAAAAACATATGAAAAGCAAGCTGAGAGAAGTCTAACCAAGTGCAAAACCCAAAGGTCCAATTGAACAAGAGCCAGTGAGTTATGACAACACCATCTCTAAAACGGGGCCAACATCTCACGGTTGGCCATACTGCAGCACCAACGGCAAGATGTGCAATTGTGTAATAGTAAGATGCATTTTTCTATTGCTATTTTATCGTGTGACTTTAACTTGTTAACGTGTTTCCATGTGGTATTTAGTATATAGTAGCATGTTTCCCCCAAAGGTTCCCATTTAATAAAACCCTATCAGCAGTAACAAATTAGTATTATATAGATGCAATTTCTAGGTGTTACAGGAAAATATTAGGTGTGTTTTAGTTCTGTAGTTTCCAACTACAAAAATCAATATTTCTCGCTCAAATTAATTTAAACACCTTACATTAATTGGCGTTTCACTCCTGTGGTGTGCTTAGGGGATCTAAAAAATTAAATACACATCTTGTAACTCTATCTTACTTGTTGTCAAATATTTCTGCTTGATTCGTTTCCTCAGCCAACCCTCTGCTGGCATGGCATAATGTTTCCGTCTACTTTTCCGCATCCAATCCAGCTGTTTTTGGTCTTTTTTTAATCTTCATATGACAAAGCTACTTTGCCCCTATTATGCTCCAGAATAAACTTCCACAAACACATCACTCACAACATTCCCTAAAGCAGAATCTGCAATACACAACCATGACAATATACAAGCACAAGGTCAGAACAATAAACAGGCTTAAAGTGAATGAACATGCTGAGCCTGCATTCCTAATGCTAATGTCGGAGCATGATGGGGCCAATAAAGGAACCAGTCAAGATGCAGCGTATGTATCCCAGAATAGTTTACGGAGGGTTGACTATCTGCTTATACTTGGAAGGTTTGTGAAAGGTTAGATTTGAGGTCTCTTTCATATTGAACTGCCCCAAAGCTTCATTCCCTCGATCTGTCTTGGTGAAAAAACCTGTTAAAGCAAACTGCTGCTGTTCTCCTTGCACAGCGCACCTGTCCCTCAGATATATGGCTTTTGTTTCTACCAGTGTCTCAGGATGTTTTCATCGATCACTCCCTCATTACGTTATCCTCCCCCCTCTTTGCTCATTTGGGTTTTTTCAGCTACTGTGACTGGAGTCAAAATGCTTTGATTGAACATTTTGAAGGAAATTGAGAGACTGACAAAGTCAGCCATCTAGGAAGCATCATCTGTTAAGCTTTTCTCTCCAAAATCCCCACCGGTGAAAAAGTCATGTTTTCAGCAAATTCCAACACTTGAGGCAAAAAAATTTTGGTGGGAGAAGGGGGAAGAAGTGCTGTGTTGAGGAATAGAGAGCAGAGATAACAGAAGGTAGAGAACCACTTACATAAATACGGTCTTGATGTTGTTCATCCAGGGACTAGATTTCATTTCTGATTGGCTGGTTTGGTTCAGCAGAGCAGCTCATTGGTTGTATCTCTATTAGGGGCATTTAGTTTTTGACAGTACTGTAAGTGAGTCCTTTGCTGAACCCTCGTTCTCTGAGTTTTTCTGTGTTAGCAAAGCTAGTGTTTAAACTGATCACTGATCAGACTGTTAGCATATATGTGTATGAAATAAAATAATAATTCCAAATACATTTCGCCCTTGTGCGACCCCTCAATTCATCTACTATCTGAAGCTGTTTTAGCTCCAGTGCACTTTTCTTTAAAACCGTCATTCCAATCAGTGGTAAACATCAGCTCTGAACACTTTAGGCCAATATGTTGATATAGTGAAAAGGTTAGCCAGCTTTAGAGTTTAGCCTAAAAATGAGCAGATGCTGTTTGTGTGAACAGAGCATCCTGGGATGGAGTCCTCATCTTGAATTACTGTTTTAATCCACCCCTATTACATATCATCCCTTGAGATTAACAGGGAAATGGTTACCCCTTGATGAGTCATTTGATATCTGATCCAGTCCTCCTTGGACTAAACACGATATCTTGACCTTAGCAAAAAGGACCTTTTGACCTGTCCCACTACGCGCACAGATGCGCACCACATGCAGCATCTGCAGGGCTTGAAGGTTCTTTATGGAGGTTTGTGTGAGTGGGTTGTGGTTTTGTTTATTTCATGCTCGCACACTGTGTCATTCCACTCACGTAAAATTCAACAACAAATGGCTTTGCAAACATGCTGTGATCAAGGAAATGTGCTTGATATGTTTCTTAGAGCTTACTGTAGCTTTAGTAAGCATCCTTAGTCTTTAAAACACCTAAATCACCAAAAACACTGAAAAGGCTAATCAAAACCTCTAAAATAATAGTTGCTGCAATAATTAATATTATTAATGAATATTCTTATGCATTTCCAGGTACCCTCCCCACTATACTTGTCAGTTATAATAACTATTCTGATTAATATAACTAATCAGAATCCAACTTTTTAACACTTACATTAACTTGATAATAGTTTTATGATGATGGGATATTTTATTAATATTACTATTTTTTTCCAATTTTCTATGATACCTGCCCTAACACATATTAAACACTGCCATTGTGTGTTTAAGACTAATCTATATGAACTGAAAGCTTTGGCTTCATGTTGAGTTTCATACCATGTTTCCCCCATTTTTTTGGCTCTGTATGATGTGCAAGAGATATCCTAAATAAAGCTGTGAGCATAGAAACATCTGTTTGCAAGGAGTAGCCAATGAGGACTGTGGTTTTAAAGGGATGGAGGGGGGGGCTAAAATGGCTTGTTTTGGTATCTGAAGGAGTGCAACAAGGCACTGGATAAAATAAATGAATATTTGCCTTGTTTTTGATTTTTGAACTCCTACTTTACTCTAAAAATAAAAACATGCACAGGTTAACTGCCATATTTTTAATCCTGTGGGTTTTTGGGAGGCATGACAATTGTGCTTGGGCATTGTACAAGACAACCGAAATATAAGGTTCATTGCCTATACTGCAAACAGTCACCAGGGGGTTAGCCAAGATATTTTAACTTCTCGGGTGGCAGGCTGTCATGTGATCCATGTTTAAAGGCTCCATGAAGAACAGCAACTTTAAAGGACTACACATTAATTTATGTTAATCTAATTTAGACATACTGTTTGAGAAATTCTCTCTTAAATTTGGACAGAGCAAAGATAGCTGTTTTATCATTTGTTATGCTATGCTATGCTATGCTATAAGAAGCTAGTTACTTACTTTTACCTTCTGGTATTAGCCTAACGTGAAAGATATGTGGTGGATTATGTTGTGGGCAGATGTGGTGAGATGCTGAAGACACCGAGAATTTATTGCACATGTCGAGGAAACTGCAGATAGTTGGTATTTGGACTTTATTACTATAGGACATTCTGCTGGCCACAGCTTCACATTTAGCTTAAAGCTATTCAACTACTATCAGTCTTCTTGTCTAGTTCTTGGAAAGAATCACAATCTGTGCATTTCCCAAGTTATGAACCTATTCCTTTAAGCTTTTGACCTTAGTAGTATTAAATCAGGACCCAAAGTACTTGAAGCAAATAGCTCTAAATGTTTCAGGTACATTTTTAATCTTCATTTCATATTAATGCTGCTCATCTTTTTCTTAGGCGGTGAACAGGCTACCATACCGTTCACTAAACAAAAGATTCTGTGACCCATTTGGAAAAAGAAATAAAAAAAAACATTGTCTTCTATTTAGGTAGACCTCGGTGGAATCGCTCGTTTCTTGAGCACTAAATTGAAATAGATTCCTTAATCGATTTAAATGGATTCATTTTAGAAAATGTATTAGATGCTAGATTTATATACGCCGAATACAGTTGTTCATCCTCCAGCCACGTCTTTACATTGCATACTTATACGAGATGCATTTTTATTGCATCTCGCTCACAAGAGGTTATTAAGGTGTGCAGTGCTTTTGTTAGAGTCCTGGGATTCTCAGTGGTCCTCAAGAGGGAGCCCCATTATAATGAGTAATTGTTCAATTTCCCTATACTTCAATTAAGTCCACATTATCCCATTTGATGTGTGTATAAGATTGGCTGGTGTAATCATAAGTTTGCCTCCCACTACTATACTTTCTTCATGTCTGGTGTAGACATTTACAAGTCAGCAACACAAATTTTCCCATACAAGTGTTCCCTGGAGCTAGAATCTATGAAATGTATGTCTATTTTGGTGTTCAGAAGAGGTGGGATTGTAATTGCAGCAGTGCTTGTTCTGATGTACAGCGCGGCCGGTGAAATGCGGGTGGGGGGAGAGACGAAATAGGAAACACTCCCTCCTCTTTCATTAATGTATTTCACAGACTGGGTGGTTATATTTAAGACCATGAAATACCTCAATCAGCGCTCAAACTGCCAAACCTTGGAGTTTGGATATTCTTTCACGTAACAGTAGTTGCTTTTCTGCTCCCCGAGAAGAACTGTGCCTGGCTGTCTGAGTGCGATAACATTACTATGAAGAGCCAGATCATGGCCTTTCATCCGCCACAGAGCCACAACTGCTTACACCAGTGCATTTGGAACACACTGTGCTGATGTTGTACACCAGTTAGGAAACTGCGGCGTGTCATTCGAGATTAGGCCGCCGTGCCGTTCTTTAGCCGTAATGAGCTGACAGACTGATGAGCGAGACTGAAGCGTCTGGGCACTACAAGCACTCTTATAAATCAGGACCCGTTGTGAATTATTCAATACGTCCTTACCCCAAGGAGATGGAGAGGGAAAATAAGAAAAGGGAAGGGGAGGATACAATATGATCACCGGAGGAGGAAAGGATAAAAAGGAATGGAATGAAAGAAAAAAGGCAGCAGTAAGAGTTTATAAGGCAAAGAAGTGCTGGAAGGTGAATCAGAATTTTACGTTTAGCGTTAGTCTTTGAAGCAGAATAACCTTTCAGTGTTCGTGATTTGTTCTTTTTTAACCATGGGACTGGACTGCTAGCATGGGATGACAAACTATTAGACAGCATGCTTAAAATCTGCTGATTTTATGACTTTGGGTGGCTCACAGAGATTCTCAGTGAGTCTGAATGTTTACATTGTAAAGTTAATTTGGTTTATTACCATGAGCCTTCACAGTTTCTTTGCACTTTAGGCTAATTTTGAAAATGTTGACACACCAAACTAAATTGGTATCAGTGATAAAACACTGACAACGGTTAAACAGTTTAGGAATTGTACCAATAATAGAAGAAAGAAAACCTAATAACAACAGTAACGGTAAAAAAAATCTCACAACAGAGGCAAGACCTGACATTTCATATATTGGGGTGCCATAGAAATTGCTGCATTGCTTTATTCTTAGTAGCTAATCTGTGTTGGTCAGATAATTGATACATCCTTAGTCCGTTAATGGACTGTTTCTGTGGATTGTCCAAAAGTACGGTGGCTCTGAGAGGACAAAAACACTGCGAGTTAAGACAACACCAGAAAATTGAAAAAAGCTACTTTTTAAAATTTGACTTTTGCATTTGACTTTTCAGTTCAAATGCACAAAGGTGGTCATACAAACGTGTGGTCAGACTTTACTCTGTGCTGATTGCAGCCACCCCTTATCAAATGCCTCATTGTGAAGAAAAGAATACCTAACATCACACTCTTGACCGCCAACAGTTCACCTCTATAGAGATGACTATAGAGTTGGCTTACTTGGTTCTAACTCCACGACACTGGATTTTTCTTTTGAGTTCATCACTTGACGCAATCAGGTTTGCACTAAAGCTTTAACACGATCTACTTCACATGTTCAGTAGTACTCCCTTCTATCTCTGAGGAGACTTTGATGTGTAATGTTGGCACATGTTTTCCTTTATCCTTTAAGCTTTGCTGCTCTTACACAGAGGAACTCTAATGCTAGCGCATACATTTCATAACACTTCTATGCTGACGACAAGATCCTCATACATGCTGATCAGCCACAACCAAGGGCGTAGATTTGGCATGGACAGAAGGGACATGTCCCCACCAATATCCAGCGATTATTGAATTTATCCCCACCAATAATTTGATCTCTTCGAGTAAAGAAATCAAACCCGATAGAAAGAAAAAAAAAAAGATCTGTCAGCGTCTCATTCACCCAGCGGTGCAGAAAGAGCTAAATTACGTTCTCTACTGAGTCAGATGTAGAGTCCTACCTCATGTGACAAATATGGCCAATGTGATTGGCTGTGCCTTTCAGGGAGCTCTGTTTAGTTTTAGCAGCGGCAAACCTGCGCTGCGAGGAGGAGAGGAGTATGGCAGCAAAAAGGAAGAACCTGGATATGAGAAAGTATTTTTCAAAGAAACCTGTAAGTCACTTAAAGTTAAGTTCACTCATAAGATGTGTCATAATAACGTTACAGGCCATGCTAGGCTTTGGCCCACATCAGTCTAAAAGTGTATGTAACCATTAATAACGTGATTTGGAAACTAACTGCACATCAGGCAGCACTATTAGTTATCTCAATCTCAGAGTAGCATTTCTAATTTTGATTGAAACTGTCAGAGAAAACGGCAGCCTCGAGCAAGCCAGGATATTAGTTTACAGAGGCTGTACCATGTCCACCAGGAGAGACTGGACAGTATAGATGTAAAACAAATATGCCAGCAGTTTATCTCAGTTAACGAGAGGAGAAAGCATGTGTTTGGCTCCTTCACATAGTGGACATTGAGTTGTTGTGTCCATGTCTGTTGCTGTAACAGTAGTTCATGTTTAGAATAAAAAATCCCAGCTCACTGATTTGATAGTGTGCCTAAAATGTTGCATAATTTTGCTGAGAGATCTGTTACTTTGTGGTAATCTTAGATGAGTAGTTTTATTAACAAAAACCACCAGATCATTCAGTTTTCCCTTAGTGCTAATGTATAAGACATGTTGGTGTACTATAACTGAAGTAATGATGTTAAATCCTTAAAGTCATATTCTTTTATTGTCATGACTGTATTTGAAGCTATTTTTATTTTTGTATGATACCTGATTTGTATGGAATATGGCTGAAGTAAACTAAAGTCTAAAATACTTTAGTCATTTGCTTAATAGTAATTTAACATTATATAATTCACATATAAAACTATGAATTGTAATTTTAAATGGTTTAAAAGCATGTAGAATAGCATATGTAGGCAAGTATATTTCTCCTTTTATCAAGAAACAAAAATAAAAAGGAAAAAAAAAAAGAAACAGGGCAGGGTTTGGTGGTTGAATCATCCATCCCCACCAATGCCAAAACCAAATCTACGCCCTTGGCCACAACAATAAAACCTTGGGTAACAGAAGCAAATAACAACAATCACCTCGCTACAATGCAGTATTCTCTTCAGAACCTGAGGATGCATCTGCACGTAACTTTGATGGCATACTCTTTGCCTAAAAGAGGCTTCTTACCAAGAACACTGCAACAGACCAGATTCATAGAGGCTCAATCCTGCAACCCCACAGGACCGAAAATGATCCATTAAAAACTGATCCCAGGCACCTCAGGAAACCCCATGAGTCCTTAATGGGTCAGGTCTATTTTGCCATCTCTTGTAGGCCATGAAAGACCTTTTATCTGCATCCACATGAGAAGCAATTCACTTGTCGTGCATCATGTTGAAGCTGATGGTTGATCCCTAGTATAAGCCTTCAAAGCGCAGGCTGCCCAGGTAACCCTCAAATGTTTTTACTACCCTGCAGTCCCATTGGTAGTTGCTTCAATCACTTGCTTTGAAGTTAAGAATAATTTTTCTTGGAACCAGCCCACTTTACATTGCCAGCATTTCTTTGCCTGTGGTGGTTTAGTGGCTTTGTATGGTCTCTGGTGACCGCATTTCTGGGAATCACTTCCTGTGTGGATACAGCTTCAGTCTGACCCGCTCTTCAACTACATTATTACATTTTCTAAAGATTAAAAACACACTGTGAATATCTCACAAACATTTTCTCTTTACATTGAGCAGTAAAGCTGCACACAGTGTTCAGTATATTGACAGACTCATGTTTTATTGGTTCTGTCACATTTCAACTTTGTTTCAGACTCGACGCCCCTTTGGCCTTTTTCATCTTTTTGCTGACATGCCATAATTTCTCTCCTCCTTTCAATTATCAATCAATCTATTAATTCCCCAAATTTGAGGCACTTTTATTTTGCTCTTTTCCCCTCCATGCTTTCCTTTTGCAATAGATTTTGTTTTCCGACCTTATGGTATGATACCTTCCCTCCTTAGCCAGGGTTGCTATGGTGATGGAAGACTTTATATATATATGTACATACTGGGAGTTCTTCCAGTGTGTTTTTTTTCCTCCTTCCTCAGCATTCTTTTGTAGGTTTTCCTATGCAGAGGATGCAGCCATTGTTTTGGCTTTGAGAGCTGAGGTGTTTAGTTGTGTGTTTATTAGCCGCCTCATTCTCTGAATGCGCTGGAGGGTGGATTGGTTGTGTATTGAGCGGAGAGGTATCTTTTATTTTCCTTTGTCTTAAACAATTCAATCAACTCCTTACTTTCCCTTTCTTCCTATTTTCTGTGCACCACTATTGCCCCTCTGTTTTAGCTTCTTCCTGTCCCTCTCTTGTGCTTCCTACCCTTCTATACGCTTCAAGTCTTCTCATCAGTCTGCCCACCTAACACCAGATTTCTCTCATTGAGATGATCTGCATGGGTGTCCATGTGTGTGTGAAATTCGCAGAAGTGCACGCACAGTGGTCTAGCACTCCCGTATTTGTCAGGGTTTTGTGGGCGCAGCATGCAGCCACATGGGGAGGCAGGAAGGAGCTAAGACGAGCAGCAAGGGGAAAAGGGAAAACACAGTTTAAGGCTGTGGAAAGTGTTCAGGATGAGACAGAAACCCTGTCTGGGGAAAAATGTGGGAAACACGATTTGGCCAAGAGAAGCTGAAATGAACTAAAGTGATCTGAGTCATGAGAGATAAGATTAGGAAACTTAGTTGTTCCCTTTGGGGAGATATGGTTGCCACCAGCAGCACAATTAATTTTAAAAACAAGGCAATGACAGAACGATATAATCTCAGCTCCAGATGCAGTGGATAGAGAAAGAAATGAAATGTAAACAGTCTGCTAGACTGTAATAAAATATTAAAAATGGGTTTGGGATAATTTATATGTATGCGTTGATTTTAAAGTTGATTTTAAATAAAAGTTGATATGAGACTTATGGGCCATTCACGCAGTTGATTGGTGGCATATTAATGACTTAGAATGCTTATTGAAACATCCATATAGGACACAGAGAAAGAAAAGCAGTTTCTCCTTTCTAATCCGTAAAGCGTAGGTTTTGTTGACTGGAAAATGTTATTATTAGCTATAGCAAATGTGCTAATTAATTCAGAACTTGGCTGCATATAATGTCTCTGAGTGACTTGTTATTTTGTTCCTAGCTGACTGGTTTTAAAAGAAGAAAAGATTCTTAAATAATGCTCTTACAGGCAGCAGAAAACCGCATCACCACTGAAAGCTACTTGAGGAACACGGCAAAGGGTTCAATCTGTTGACCCATATTTAGAACTCACTCTATTACAGTCCACCACAGGATAAGCTAGAAAAGCCAAACCACTAGCAACCACTGGTCATTGGGGCAACATGTGGATTGTCCTACCAGTTGAAAGTGGACCTTGAAGGTTTCTGGCTGTGAAATTGATTGCTGCCTACTGACAGTTTAGTTACCCCAGGAAGTCACTGGTTGCTACATAAAAGTGGCTGGCTAGAGGTTGTTAGCAGTCACTAGTGTGAAACTGGTCACAAGGAGATTTACAGTGTTGCACCGAAAGCTTCCTCGTCATTGCTTTGGTCACCAGCACCTTGCCGAGGTTGTGAGTAATTTGAGTGAATTCTCTCCAAACACTCACCGGCTCAAAAATAAAAGTTGTTCCTTTTGAAATATGTTGATTTTGGATGTTTTCTTTAACACCATTTTCACTAATGACAGCTAGCAGCCTCCAGTCGGTCAGTGAATACACATTTTTTCCTCGGTGACTGTAGGTTCGTGAGTTGTTTGGTACTGGGCCGTGAGAGTTGAGGTTCAGGGTTTTTATTGGTTTTTAAAGTTATTTATTTATTTATTTTTTATCGTTTTTAACGTTAACTCAATTTCCCTGGGTCTTTTCCCATGTGTTATTAATAGATCTTCTTTTTTTGGTACTGGTTTTATTTTGTTGTATTTATCCGTGACACCTTAAAGGCCAGTCTGTGAAAATATTGTCAGACTTAAACCAGTCCGTGGTGTAAAAAAGGTTGGGGGCCGCTGGTCTAAAACACTGAAAACCAAAAGTATTGTTCTCCTAAAAGCTAGCTTGTCCTAACAGTGGACTTTCATACAAAAATGAACATTAGAATAAAATAGCAGTAACCTATAGCAACAGATCCCAAGTGTGAATTACATAGATGTTTTGGATTGTCCCATACTTTTAAATTCTAGCAGAATTACTTATATGCTAGCTAGGCAGTGATTGCAATAACTGGTAAACAAAAATGACTGATTATATAGGAGAATTTTAGCACACAGCAGAATGCATGTAAAATCTTCAGTGGTACAAATTGTGATAAGCTAGAAAACGGAGCTAGCAAAAGTGATTCAAAATGAAGAGCAAGAACAAAAGATGAGCCTCCAACTAATGTGTTATAATCAATAATTGCAATAATTCCTCTAACAACCCTGCTGCTTCCTAATGCATTCGATGCACTACCATTGAATGAGTTGTTAACTGGTACTGATCCTGTTAGTAGGTGTTGGAGGCCACTTAATGGTCATATATGTAGTCTAATAACAATTGTCATTCATTGGGCTGGTAACCTTTAAAGTAGGTGTTCAGTCAATAAAAAATAAAGACACAATGCCACTGGTAACTGAAAAACAATTGCTTTTTGACACTTAATTGACTTATTAACAGAATCTTGCAGCGTTTACGTTGGTCTGTGCACATCTGACATGTTTTTGTTTCCCGTATACGTTTCTCTGCTCACAATATATTTATCTCTGCTGATGCTCTGCTGTGCAGACAACTGAAGAACATGAAAAGCCCTGCAGACGAACGCATACATGCACCGACACCCGCACGTGTATACACGCACACATATATACACATGCAGGAGTCAGCTAGCATTCACGATGCTTCCGATCAAAGCCGTCTGTTCATCTGCTCTTATACACGTGCAAGCAAAAGCTGAAGAATAAGGGGGTGAGATTATGGCAGGTACAGGGCACGCACATCCTTCCACGCCTTCAGGTGATGCTAATTGGTTTGCATGCACGTGTGTGTGTTACATGCGATTGTGTGTACGTGGGTATTTGTGTCCTGCAGGAGCCCATTCAGCAACACCAAAGGCCTTTAACCCCCACAGAGGCCTGTGTCAGCAACATCACTGTCAATGAGGTTCAGGAATATTAGAGCACATGCGTGGGGGGATGCTATGTGCGTGTGTGTGTGTGTGTGTGTGTGTTATAGAGTGGTTGCACAAGATTCATGAAATATATATTGTTGTCATGTAAACTCAAGAATGATTGAATACATGTTTGATAGGATGTCTTTATGTGTGTGTGTTTGGGACTGGACTAACTTTTGTAGGCATGTGTGTCAAAGAATTTCCTTATTTTCCTGTATTAGTGATTATGCTTATTATTCGCTCTGCTTACTTCCACTTCCCACAGGCACATACACACACATTCATACAAAGACACACATAAAACGCCGCAGCAGCAGCAGACGTAGCAGCATCTGTTTTGGCATAAATTATGGTTCATGAGAGACAGACAAAACGAAGGTAGAGATGGATGGGAAGAGCTTTGTGTTAAATGAACGGGAGGATTTGTGTTAAATGCATGGCTACACAGTGATTTTAACAAATTAGTCTTTGAGGGGAACGCAGCCTGACTGCTGCTGTTTCTGAAGTGTGGTTTACAAAAGCCAACGATTAGCAACAGGCCAGCTCCGATGCATTTTTGGACGATGAAGTAAGACGTGAGGGGCAGAAGCTGTGATTTTATATACGTGTGTTTAGGCTGTCAAAAATTTTCCATGGTATGCTATAATTATTATATAAGAACAGACCTTGCAACTTATCTCCTTTGGTTAGAGGGTTGGTTCAGCTACATTACAAAGAGCACAAATTTTACTGCTCAGTGGTATCCTAGCATTAGAAATAGTTTGGCTTTAATTTACCAAGGTTTTGAAATAACCGTCTTAAAGTTTGCAATAGAAGTGAATGAAATTTAATTTGGTGTGACTGTTACTTTTGTAGAAAGTAGCTGCAGTACATTATTACCGGGAAACTATTTGCAGACTGGGAACATGAGCTCATTACTTTTTGTGTAGAAACCAAAATGTGTCCATAACTTTTCGCCATGCTTTTTGAATCTCAGACATCCTTATAGCACTACTGCCTAATTAGCCATTTCCACTGTCGCCATCTTTATTTTTTTGGAGCCACAAGTTACCATGTTTGGGCATGAGAGTAACATGTTCGAGTTATCTGCTCAAGGTGGAACACGCTAACTAGCTATGTAATGCTAGTTCAGTATTGTGCCCAGGAATACTTTGGCATGCAGACTGGAGCAGCCAGGCATCAAACCATCAACCCTCCAATTAGTAGATGACCAGTGCTAACTCCTGACACACTATTGCTATCTTTATTTTATATATTTATTCATATAATCAGAATACAACCAATAGGAATTTTTGAAGAAGAGTTGCACCCATCAACACAGGCTCATTCATACTGATTGGAACGAGCTGGCAACCTGTCCTTGTTTATAAATTAGATGGTGGTTATGCAGTCAGTCTGAGTCGTTTGGAGACAGGTTGCTTACCACCAGGTAACCTGTGCAATCGCTTTGTGATCATAAGTGGTCACCAGGAGGTTACAGTGTTGCACACTCAAGTTCTGGGCAATCACCTAGTTTTCACTACTACTTGCAGTTGGTCTTTGACAGGAAAAAAAATCACTTGTGCCATGACTGATCTTTCCTGGTCACACAGAGGTTGCTGTCCTATTTTTACTCCAGTGTGACTGAGCCATTAACAAGAAACAGCAATAAATCACTAACACGTGGATACTAATTTTGGCTAGTTTAAAAAAGGCTTCAGACAATTTATACCTACTGTAAAACTTTACTAAACAGGAACAACTGAATGATGAACAAGAAATGACACACCTATTTCACCTCAGGTAGAAATGTGCTGCTTATGTTACATCGGTATAAAGGTATAAAAGAGATATGATTGAATCCCTGACAGGGTCTTGTACATAAAACTGCACTAGAGATGTTTTTTTTGTTAAACATGACCAAAAATGACATGAATCACAGAGGTACTCCTGCTCAACGGAGGCATTGTGTCATCTAAGAACTCTGGAGTATCTATACTGTGTGTATGTGGATATGTGGAATTCCCTGTATGTAACTTACTGCCACTGAAAATCCGACACAGTCGGGTTAATATGGATTACTTCCTCATTCAGTTATTTTGCCAGTGAAGTCTGCGTTGTCTTGTTTTTATACCGTTCTATTGTTGTCTTGCGAAATGACAGCGTTTTGTCTGTGAGGCTGGGTTTGCCTTGCTAAGTATACCTGGGGGAACTCTGCATTGTGTAGCCTCGCTTTATCATCGCTGACACGCTACTATATGTGTTTAGGGTAAGAGAACGAGAGAGAGAGAGTACACCCCTAGCAGACGGCCTGAGTCGACCCCTTACAGACTCTCTTGGCTCGGCGTTCAATGCTGCTGCCCAGACACAATCATCCATCACACTTACTTACACGCAAACACACACTCACACATGGATATATACTATGCACATGCACCAGTGGAGGGGAACGTATATCATATACAGTGAGGTCTGTAATGATGATACACTCACAGAGGCTTAAGATGTACATAGAAGTACATAAACAAGTAGCATTATTTGTTTTTGCAGACAGGCTATTCAGCTTTCTTACGTGAGCGCTAACAGTCTGATGGGCACTTTGCAGTGTGAATATTTTATGTTGCAACTTTTTGCAACTTCACCATTTGTAGCAGCACTAGTGCTATCAGTGCAAATTACATAAAGGAGTTTTAATTTTAACATTTCTATCGTAGGTCACGAAGTTCCGGTCTTAGAGGCGTGTTTTTTCCAGGAGCAGTGCTAGATATCTGACTTACACTGTCCCTAAAATGCTTCATTTATTCAAGCATATCCTTGAATAATATAAATTAATATTTATCTGAGAATTATAAATAACTGACTGTTAGCTCCTGTTAACTCTTGTTAGGCTGAATAAAATTTGAATATTGTATTCAGTTAATTATTGCAGGCTATTAGCTTGCCTGAGGTCCGACAAGAAGGCAGCTCGTTTAGACAGACAGAGGAAGACTCCATCATGCACACTCTGAACCAACATTTTTGTAATCAGCAACTTGCTTAAGCGTGAATGGGGTATTAATATGGAACGTAGCAACTATTTTTTGGGCATATTTTCACTGGGTAATGTTATCTAACCCTTTTGCAATCATCTGTCTAATATTGTGCATGCAAACACATGAGGTATAAGAAAACATGAGGCCATCGATCATCAGACCAGACCACCTTCCATTGCTACATGGTCCACTTCTGATGCTCACACATCCACAGGGTGGATACTTTGACTTGTCTTATGAAACCTTTTCATCATCACCATCATTAAAGGTATTCATATAGTTTGGGATCAGACTCTATGGGTCATGACCCTTGAGCTTTTTTTGAGTTTGCTGATTGTACCTAAAAGCCACCAAAAATGTTTGCCCTCACTTCATCAATCCATTTCTCATTATAAGCTAAGAGTTATGATCCTGTTGTTAGCAGACTTTCTGTTTGTATACTTATTTCCTAAATACACCACTGATGGACCCTATGCTATTAAAAAAAAGATGGATCAGATTTCTTAACTTTAGCTTTTAGGAGTTTTAATGCTGGTTGTTGAAAAGTTAAGCTGTTTACTCTTTTGGAAATCTAACGAAGTACAATGACTTGTATATCTATTTTTTTTAATATCCAGTAATAGTAGAATCATTCATTTGTGTGGAGAATATCAGGAAACAGTGTAAATGGCAATTGTAATGCACCATAGAGCATACTAATATACTGCAGTCCTAACCACAAAAAATTTGTGTAATCTTTTTATCGGCACACATTAATGAGAAAAAAGCATTTGCTGCCCATGTATGAAAAACTTTAACCAGGGAATGTTACGCTTCCTTTGCTTCTAAAGCTAACTGTATTGAAATTGAAGTCCCAGCTTAATCACTCAGAGTTCATTTTAAATGTGTATTGTTGAATACTGGCCTAATGTTTGATTGTTGTCTTCCACGCTGCAACAAATTCACTCATCAACCATTTGTTGCAAATCACTTTTGTGTAGGTTTACAATGAGACTCCTGAGTGGATGAGTCCCACTCTGCCAGAAACAATAAAAACTCTACTGGACTTTATAGACTGAAAATATAATGAATTTATACTCCTTAAAGGGCATAAAGGAAAGCTGTAACTAGTAATTTACTATCTCTATGAGATAGTTCTTTACATATTACATGTATCATTACTATTATTATATATGCATATATGTGTGTATTATATATACATGTATTAATATTATATGTAAGAAGTTCATCACATATATAGGAAAGCATGCCCAGTGTTTCAGCTGCACAGAAAAATGCAATGCAAGAGTATTTCCTTTTGTCGGAATGATATAAAGACTAGGCTAATGCTAGGCTAATGCTAGCTACTGTGCTAACATGCTAAAGTAAGACTAATTTTAACATTCTGCTATAACATTTCTCTCTCGCAGACACACCCTACCAACAAACTGAACAACAATCAAGCAAGAATCAGAGACACGGTGCTTAGCACCGAGCAAAAATGGTAGGAGTAAAGGCAACCAGTGAAAATAGAAAAAGCCTGAAGGATTCTGCCTCATGTAGCCTGACCCTATACTAATAACAATGTGTGAGCCTCAGAACTGGAAGGTCAGGTTGACGTCTCACCACATTAGGTAGCTAATTTGGAAGTGGCTAAGGGTACTCTAATGACTGACTTTCTAAGTTATCGCAGTGGCTGAGTGAGCAGGCAGTGACACATAGCCTCATTGCTAACAACTAATAAGATATGGTCTTTAGCATATAATGAATATAATATATAATGAAAGCAAAGCTGAGCCACCTCCTGTGATGTGACTTCGCTATAGTACTATAGTGAGACCTGTACAGGATGTACCCAGCCTTAGAAGACTAGATGAATGGATACATGGATGGAGATTGGATCACAAGTTTATTAAATTTTTGAGGAGACCGTGTTGTGGAAGAATAAGGTTTTTGCATGCATACAGGTGTATGACAAAAAATATGGAAACAGAAGTACTGAAGTTTGGTTAAAAACATTAGGCTAAATGGGCGAAGAAAGCTTTAAATGTGGTGAGATAGAGATATTTGCTGCTGGTAGCTCACCACTGCTCTGTGTAAAATAATAAAAGCCGATTCATGTCTGCATTCCTTAGCTGGTTGTAAAACCTGCTTGCTGTCTTTAAATGAGGGCTCTGGCAGTCTCCTACCCTAAATAGGCCTCTTCTCCTTTATATTCTTTCTCTTCTTTTTTTATATTCCCCCTCATCTTCACTTAGGGCCACTTCTCAGACACACGCACACACACACACACACACACACACACACACACACACACACACACACACACACACACACACACACACACGCAATGTGATCAAATCGTATCCTGATATCAGGAAATACTTCTGAGCCCTCTGATTGACGCAGACATTTCGAGTCGATCCGATACCCTGTTGTGATATCTCGAAGTCCAAAATAAGAGACATTGAGTGGTTTCTGGCTCCAGCACAAGAATAACAAGTCATTTTGGTGTTTCCTTGGCTAGAGGGCAGAGCAAAGCAGAAGGGATCTAATCAGCCTCATTTCAACTTCATTCATGGCCTGGACTGAATCGTTTTACATTCCTCGCCTCTCCACTAGCATGAGACTACCGTTGGGATGTTGGCTGCAGTTTCATAATCTGATAGGAGCAGCCATTAAAGCTACATCCCTGCCCAGGATTATGATTCGCTGAGGCTGGAAGTCGATAACTTTTATAGGTTTTCTGCAGGTTGTTGCATAACACGGTTTTATACTGTATTAACATCCATTAGACATGTGCTTATATTTGTGAACACACAAAGTTTCTATGGTGACTGTGTGTCGTACGTCTGTAGACCAGAGAACTTGGCATACAGGAATCTATAATACCATGGCGCAATAAACAACATTAGGCATTTATGCAGGTTAGGTGTTGCTAAATCATCTTGGCATGACTTGGCATGGGAATGTAACATGCTGATTATGTTAAACTCATTATTAGCATGTTAATTTTAGCAAAAAACAAAAAGTACAGCTAAAGCTGCAATTGCAAAACTAATGCTATTAGTTTTGCAATTGCATGAGTTTCTGTCCTGACGTTGCTGTATTGACCATTTAATACACTGGGTACTTGTTGAGACATTACATTCCGAAACCTTCCTGTGGGAGTGATCAGGAGTTGTGAAAAATTGTATTGCAAAGCAACCAGGTTCTGTTGGACTAAAACAGACTGACTGATTGAGCAACTATGTTGCCACCCCTTTAGCAACAAGGCTGCATTGATAAAGTCTCAGGAAATATACTGTCCTGTTATGCAAATGCAAATTACAGTTATATCCTGATGAATAGTCAGCACTAGAACAGATTTTTACACCTCTGTTGGACACACATACACAAAAAGTTACTCTTTGCATATCTTTGTTGAATTAAGATAACACAAAGATTCAAAAACACGTATCAATCAAAAAGCACGTCTAGCACAAGGCGTTATGTAGATATCTTACCAGTTGGTAGCACTTGATCAATACTGGATTTTACTGGCTTTTTGAACGGCCTAAGAAATTCTGGTCCTTGTTCTGCACCATAGCATTAGTTAGTGTTGTGAGGCGATCTAATTCTACTCTATCTGCAGGTTATGGTTAGCACTGGGGTCTGTCAAACTACGACATTCGTACAGCTGAGTTATTTTGATGGAACATCTACTTGGCTGGCAAACAAGTCGGTCAGGAAAGTGAGGGGATTTTTTCCCTGTATCAGTTGCAGGAGGTGTTGTTCTCTCAGAAGGATAAAAAAAAGATCACAATATAATTTATACCTTAACTATCAAATATGCCTGGAGTAAACTCTGAGTGTGGAAAACACTGTATGGATAGTTATTCAGAAAACCTTTCAAAAAAGGACAGCGTCGTTCGATACTATTGGTCAACAAATTTACCTATCAAGCTAGAAAAATGAAGTTTAAGACGTCTTTGCTGTGTTTCTTCATCCATCCATAATTTTAGAAGATGAACAATATCTTTAAAATCGTAAATGTGCATGGATTTCTTAGTTAAAGCCTTTTATAGAAAGTAATCCATTCCCAGTGTGAACTTGAACTTCATTATCGAGTGCATGTGGTGTGATATTGAGAGCTGAGGTTTGTAGAGTCTTGGCTGTTGTTGCATCCTGTGCCTGGATACATTTCCTGGTTGACTGGTGGGGGTGGCTGTACTTTGTCTGAGGGCAGCTCTGCATCAGATCACACTGCTTTTATAACAAAAGTAAAGCACTGTCTACTCTGTATGTGTGTATCCAGTGTATGTATGCTTAGTTTTGGTCAACTACTTGGTTTGGGTTAGAAAAATGTGGTTCGGGTTAAAATACTGCACTCCTGGTGATCAGACAACAGTCTTGAAAAAACCAAACCAAACATATGTGGTTCTGGCAGAAGACATATTCCCACTTGTAATACATTAGTTTCAAAGTCAAGCCGAGTGGCACAACAAAACGGAAAATGTGTGTCCACGTAGCCGAACAAATAGATCACATTTCGTCACTATTTCACAAATTGCCAGGAGACCACACTGAATGCATTCATCCTGCCCTCCCTCCAACTCTTCCACGGTTTACTCTTTCATCTCACTTTCTACATTTCCCCCCGGCCATGCTGGATCCTCTTTTTTTTCATTCAGTGCTCCTTCCTTCCCCTTATCCACCCTTTCTTTCCCTTTCTTGCTGTGCTTCACTAGCTGTGCGGGAATTTCTCCTAATTTCCAGTCCACTAATCAACTCCCACCTGAATCAGTCGCTTCTATTTCTCTTTAATCTCTCACCTTCCATCTCTTCCTCTTCCTCCTTTTTCTATAGTGTCAAATCTATTTGATGTGCTTCATTTCCTAACTTTTACACAGCTCCGCAGCCCATCTCACCTCGCCTGTTTTTTTTCCCTCTCCCTTCCCCTCCCGGTCCACCTCCTGTATCCGCTCTGCTGTCATCTCTCTCATTTTCTCTCATTATGTCAGTGTTATCTGGCCATTTGTTCCCTCCCAGAACTCCCACTCTGTCCCCATCCTATTCCTTCCCATCTTCTCTCTTCTCCGTGCCTGTGTCTTTTAATGGGAACTGGTGGGAGGCTGCGGTGGTCCATCTTGAGTTATAGTTTGTTTTGATGTGCTTATATAGATAGAGATAGAGGCTGAAGGACTGGGGCACTGGGAGAAGAGAGGGCAGGGGGAGGAGAGGAGGGTGAAACAGCACAGAAGACACTACAGACAGACATAAAGAACAGAAAGACATAAACGTGTCTGTGGGGAGAAACACAAGAGAATGACAAAAAGAAGATGAAGTGGAGAGGAAGTGGCATATGAACGATAGCTCACTTTGTACCTTGTGGACCACAGGTCCATCTCCAAACATACATGTATGGACAAAGAAGTGGGAGGCAGTGCCCTGTGTCAGGAGGTTGTGGAAAACCCCCAGAAAGGTCCCCGTGTGTGGCGTGAGAACCATGTTAAAGCTACAGATGGCAGCCTGCAAAGATTATTCAAAAGAGGCAAAAAAGCAGATGACAGAACATTGTTCCAAAGCTTTAATGGGAACATCCACATCCGTGTCTTCAGTTTTTGCTTTTCTTGCTGTTGATTCATTCGCAGTGCATTCTGATTCAGAGATCAAAAGAAGAATTGATCTAAAAGCATCAGACTTTTAGCTTTTCATCACAGATTGCTGAGAGATCAAGGCCAACCGACTAGCACTCAAAACAAATGATTAAATAACTTCTTAACCCCTTACCCCACTCTCTTATGGCTTCACCAATAAGCAGACACAGAGCAATGTTAACATTTATTTGTGGTTTGAATATGCGTGCAGCTGATGAATGTGTTCATTCTTCTTTTAGCTCCAATTCGTTCTCCACCAAATCGTGAGCTGAATCCTTGCTGCTGCGTCATAGAAACATCACAGAAACTCTTTTGTTTCTTTGTTAACATGAGAATATTACTTAACGCAGCTTTTGTGTTAAGATGCAACAGCACTGTAAGAAAGGTCACCCATCTCTTTTTAAAAGTTGGGGTGTTGTGCTCTCAGCGTACACTCTGACACGTGCACTGTTCAAACAACTTGTTTTATTTAACCCAAAAAAGTTACAAAATATTCAAAGTATAAAAACCACAGAGCACTGGAAACAGAGAAGCTAACCTTGGGCAGTTTTAGTTTTGTATTTTCCATATATTAATTTTGTTTTCTTTGATCTTTTTAAACTGACTTGAAGAAGTTTGTAGCACAGTAAAAATGACAGATGTTTACTTTGGTTTCACCAACATTATGTAGGAGCAGATCATGAATAACAGCTACTGATTTGTAAATAACTGGACATGAATAACTTGAGCAGTTTATAACTAGGCAGCTCATTCTCTTTCCCTCGATACTTCCTTTAAATATAAAACGCATTTTGGGGTAAATCTGAAACAGACAGCCATGAAGTGTAAAAGTGAGGTCAGAGGTCAAATGTGACACATTTTGATGCAAATGTGCACCAACTAAAATTGATACAGAGAAAGCCTTTCCCCTTCATGGTGTTTATTTAGATGGTTTAGGCCTATGTATTAGACTGGCTGCACCCTCAGCCTCCTCTTTTGCTTAACCAGGGAGGAGTGGAGCAGCAGACAGACAACTCAGTCAACTCAAGACAGGGAAAAATGCACCTTTAAAACAATCTGAATCACATGATTCAACCGTTATTTGGATTACAATGTAAAAATAAAAGAAAAAGGGCTGAAACAAATGAACCAAATTAAACAAATCACACTGTGTGATTTCTGTGACAGTGATCAAAATTAATTGTGGCCATGATATGAGAGAGTATGACACTGTAGGTTTGCATACGTCTGCTTCATGTCTCGTGTCTTCGTACTTCCTTTGCATGTTAGACTGAAAAATTTGAATTCGCGTGGCTCGTGACAAGTGGACCTTTAAACAGTCCTATCCCTCTTACCTAGGAAGAGAGTTTGAGTCTCCTTCAAAATAAAAGGCATCCAAATATACATTGTTTGATGTGCCGTGTGACGGTCTGATCTTTATCCATTCTTGAGGACACTAGAATGCTTCACTTAATTTATTCTCATCTTTAGCCGATCAATCAGCATTTGTGTCAGTAACAGCTTATTATTGACTATGTTAGGATCACGTTGGATAATTAATACAAGTGTTGATGTTTTTCCACAAGCATCAAAATTTTGGCACCAAACCTTTGGAACTGTTACCAGAGAGCGGTTAGTCTGCCAAGAACAAAAATCTGGCTTTACTTTCTGCATTTTGTAATTTCCAGTTGTTCCACTTAAAACAATATGGTTTGAACTCTGTCCTTTTAGCTTTTTGAAGCCGTAAAAATCCTTTCCAGCAATGTTCTTTCTCTATTAATTAACTCAGTATGTTTTTCCTACGAACCTCTCAGAAGCTCCTCATTACTTCGGCTCTCGCAGATCCGTAGTGTAATTTACAATATGGTGACTAAAATGAATGAGTTTTGCTTGAGCGGGACATCATATACTTTCCATTTCTGCCTCTTTTTCCTTATATTACTCTTTTTATTCCCCCTCCTTTAAAAAAAAAGAAAAGGAAAGTGCAGCACTCCCGCTCTGCTTGGCTTTGTGCTGGTTTCTGATTTCTCTCTACCACCGTCTATCCCCGTCTCCGCTGCAACTTCTTCTTACATTTTCATAGCCCATATTGCAGCGATTTTCGCCATGTCTCATGATCAAAGGGGAAGCACTAAGTTCAGTCACAGTCTCGTCCCTAAGAGGGTCAATTGAATCGTAGCCACTTTCTCTTTCATCTTCTGGTCCTCCCACCTCCTTCCCATTCTGGCCTGGCTATTTGGCTCGGTTTTTCTACTATATTTGCATTTCTGCCCCCCGTCCACATCTCAGGATTTTCTCCCCTCATCTTTTTCTCCCGCTTTGCCTCCATTTGCCGATTCTGTGTTCTGGCAGTCAGCTGAGTAAACAGGGGTACTTAATCAAGACATTTTACGTCACAGAGCCGTCCCACAACCTCCATCATCTGCCTCTGAGGTCACGGGTCATTATTTCTGGTTTCCCCCCGGAGATCTCTGAGAAGAGACCAGCGAAGCTGTGGCCGGGCGGGAACAGCTCCCGCCCACGCAGACAGCCAAAGTTTTTAAATAAAGTTTCTGCACCGAGGTGCCAGAGCGCTCCCCGGGTTCTGCTTCAGCACATCAAATGGCACGACACGAGTTGAAGCTGAAGCCGGATGAATATTAAAAGGAAGGCCGCAGGAGCTGTGACAGCGCTTTGCTCCCGACACAGAAATCTGTGATCTGATATGACTCGATGTATGAAAGGTGAACGCCTTCTTTGATCATTCCTGTCAGGCAACAGGGAGACACAGGACAGCTCGATTCATAACCTGGGAGGCTCTGCATATAGAAAAGACATATTTTCATACAGCAAAAGTGGCAGCTTCCTGTCTTTGACCAAGATTGTAAAGCAGTAATTGGCTCATCTGTTCTTCAGTGTCATAATGCTTAAAAAGAAAAGGAGGAAAAGTGTCTGCACTTATCTCCTCTTTATTTCTTTATGTTGTGCTGATGTAACTGCATAAAAGTTTGTCACTGCTATTAGCGAGCATAGACTGTATGTAATACATTGGCTTAGCCACTCTGATGTCACCCATGTTGTTTTATGAAACCAGACGAGCAAGGTGTTGATCTAACTGAGAAACAAAGGACACTGCACACTCTTATGGTAGCAGCTCTTCAGTCACGAGTTAATCAATACATTAACCCTTCATTATCCTGTTTTATGAAAAACTGACATCATGCCTTATTAACTGCGACTTGAAACTAGCAAAGTAGATCATTAACATATCAGTAAAGTGTTTATTGATATTGTAAATCAAGTGAGTATTTGGGTCTTTTTCCCATACACTTCTAGATAACACTTTATAATACAGCCTATAAATAAATAACTAAATATATATGTATTTATATGAAATCCCTATGTAATTATATTTACCAACAAATAATCAGAGGTAAGTTCACTAGAATAAGGAGGGTAAGAGGAAACAAGGAAATAATTATAATGAACATTTAAGTACTTTGTAAGTCATTTTAACTTCTGTGTCAAGTAATTTAAACCAGTAATTTTAAATATTGGAAAACTTAATGAAGTTTGCAGGAATGAAGAAATAATTTAATTGTAAGTAATTTTAAGTAAAGTTGGTTTGTAATTTTGCTGATAAACAAACAGCATTTTCTCATTTTACATTGTAAGTACACTGTACTTCTTGCAGGCCGTACTGTGGAGTGGCTTCACCTTGCCTAACTAGTATTTTTACTTTCTTGTACACTCCTTTTGAAAGCTATGTCTGAACAGTTATTATGAAGGAAAAAACAATAAGTTAGACTTGGCTCCATCATTATGAGGTTACATAAGCCTTCAAATTTTTATGGGATTTATTTTGTCTCATTAGTTGGTAGAGAACAGTCCTTATCACCCTTACATTGGTAAAATAAAAGCACAGTTCATTAATAGAACACCCACCATACATACAAACATAATGGGTATTAAGTAGCACATGTAAAAAGGCAAGACCACTCCTTAAAATGCCCACACCCCAAATTACCATGAAATTGCACACTTGTTTAAATTTCCTAGTTTAATTATTTCTTTGTTTCCTGTAAAAACCTGACTTGTGAACCTCTTCCTAGTGTCCCTGCCTTTATATATTTGTAGGAAAATATAATTACATCGTAAATTCAAGTATAATACACTAAACTTCCTGTTAGTTGCAGGGGAATTAATTCCTTAGTTTTGGGCCATATTATAAAGTGTTACCGATTTCGGTACACCAAACCTTATTTTTGCTACCAGAGGATTTGTTCCCTGCTGGAATTGAGAAAGAAACCAGTGTAAGGCCCTTTCTAGACCTTTCAGATTTGTTCTGTATATAATATGTTTTAAAAAAAAATTCACGTTAGGTGGTTAATAGCCTTCTGGGAGAAGATACCATTAAGGACGCTGTCTATTGTCTGTGGAAACATTTAGATGTTTTGTTATAAATTTAGAGTTTAAATTATTTAAACCGCCTGGGTCATAGGCGTCCATTCTGTTGCTGTGGCCTTGTCGCAGTGCCATCTCTTGCCCGCTGCTACTGTTTATTTCTTCCTAATCACTACAACCTCTAAAACTTTAGCCCTTCAGTCACACGCCACGCTGTCCAGGCTCAAGAAGATTCATAACAGCCCAGATAACATATACGCACACTCACATACATGTTTGGCATGTCTTAGCCTCTTGCCCACCTGCTATCTCAGCAGGGTATGTGTGTCTGTGTGTGTGCGATAAGTGAAGGAGAGTAGAAGTTCAACTCTAATCAGCAGCCGTCCTCCACTAATGGCTCTCTTCGCCGTCCACTCTGCACAGCGCCACATCTCCACAACAAACACGCACCCTCTTCACAAACACCACACTGTAAAAAAAAATTTGTTATATGAAAGTATTTTACAGTTTTGTATTGTTCTTCTAGAATATCATTAAATTCACATAATTAGACTGATTTCACATTTCAAATGTAAAATAACGTAAAACCACTGTAAATGTAATAAAACATAATTTTCTTGTTTTTTTAAATGTATTTGTCTGTACATGTGCATATGTAGATTGTTAAAATACATTCACAAATGTATCATAATTTCACAAGTATTTGTACGTTATTTGAAAGATTGAACTGTTAAATTCAAATGTAATGCTATGGAAAAATATATAAAATGATTCTTATAAACTTTACATCAAATAACGTTGTTTGGGGCGATCGTGGCTCAAGAGTTGGCAGTTCACCTTGTAATCAGAAGGTTGCCGGTTCGAGCCCTGGCTTGGACAGTCTCGGTCGTTGTGTCCTTGGGCAAGACACTTCACCTACCACCTACTGGTGATGGCCAGAGGGGCCGATGGTGCGATATGGCAGCCTCGCCTCTTTCAGTCAGTCCCAGGGCAGCTCTGGCTACGACTCTAGCTGCCTTCACCAGTGTGTGAATGAATAGTGGAATTGTAAAGCGCTTTGAGGGTCTCGAAAAGTGCTATATGAATGCAATCCATTATTATTTAAACCAACTGTTAACTGTATATTTCTGTACATTTAAGTATTATTATTCATATTGCCGCATTCATTGACCTTGTTTGTAGGTAATTTCATTGTTTAATCACGTTAAAATGTTCCTAATGTTTAAAAGCACTTGAAAAAGGCAAAATCCCATGTAAAATTAGGGCAACAAACTGTATTGTCATTACTGAACATAACCGTATTTTTATGAGAAAGTTATTTTCTGTTATTTTCTGGTATTATTTTGGCGCCCCAGCTGCTGGAATATTACTGTTTTTTTAGGATTTTTTTTTTTACAGTGCAGACAGGCCTACTCTGTCCAGACGTGCCCCTACACATCTACACACTAATGCTGCCACACTCACACTGACACACACATATACATAAGATATACCCTACCTGTCACCAGCACCACTGCATGTGGTGTTTTTGTCAGCCAGAGACAAGTACAGTGCAGTCTAAAGACACTCAAAAACAGTTTACCCAGGCTGAGTAGTGTTTTTAGGAGACACTTACATGCAGTTCATACATTCACTGTTGTATGCACCAGGGCAGGCAATGTAAGTTGATTTAAAGTGGGGTGATAGAAGCCTTTTAGCTGTTTAAAATACGGCCCCTATTTGTTCAGCTTTGTGGAATACTCACATGCAAAATCTCTTTTTATGCCTATAAATCCTGAGGTTTCTAACACAGTCAGCTAAATAAAAATGTATGAATGTGCAGCTGAGAATGTTAATGCTCCAAACATAAAAGAATCCGGTTTGTGGGCAAGTTAATCGGTCAATAAAATAACTTAAAATAAAGATAATAAAAATGACTAACTAGAGGACGCTGCAATCTTAACTTCACTTTCTTTTAACATATCTCTTGGTATATATCGCTGACCACTTGTTATAAAAACCTTCAGCTCTTGGTTCACATGTGGGTTTAAGATGCTGTTAAATGTTTAAAAGTTTAAAACCATATAAAAATATGAGGAGCTGAGATGAAAACTCCAGCAGTAATTGGCTTGATGAGCTGCATCATCTGTGAGAGTCATAAATACTTGCTTTTCTAAAAGGTCAGATGGTGTATTGCTTTGAACTTTGTGATGTCTTTTACTTTCATATCGGATGGTCAAGCGATGCTAAAGTAGATAAGACGGGGCGTGCTAAAGCGCCTTTGCTTGAGCTGCCTCTCAGTTGAGGATCTGTGGGATGTGCTGATCCATTGAGGCCCCACCTCACAACTTACAGAACTTAAAGGATTTTTTGCTAACATCTTGCTGCCAGATATCACAGCACACCATCAGGGGTCTAGTGGAGTCCATGCGTCGACAGGTCTGGGCTATTCTGACAGCAGAAAAGGAAACCAACACAATATTAGGCAGGTGGTCATAATTATATGCCTGAACGATGTATGTTGGTGAGAAGGTGGTGTGCTTGGGCATCAGGTAATGACAGCGAGCCTGATTAGCAAGGTGTATCCATAAACTGTAATGCTGTTAGCACTGAGAGACCAAGGTGACAGTAGAATTTCATTTACCAAATGTAACCCAGGTCCCACGTAGCTATGGTAAAGCTAGAGTATATAGTACAATGAGACTGGGCCTGGGTTCGTAGTGCTACTAATAATGATACCTGATACCCTCTAATTTAACTAATAAGGACCACCACAACTGTACTTTACACAAATTTATCCCTCACCGGGTATTTATTTAGACAGCAAAGAAATTAATATAAACAGTTACTTTTATAAAATGAATTGAATTAAAATAAACAAACAAAAAAACACTGTAAATGTGACTACATGGATTATAAATAAAAGATTATCCACACAAAATACCTTTTTCTTAGGTGCCAACTGTTATTTCAGTTACAACAGCTCACACCTTTAAAATGGATTAATTTCAACCTTTGATAATAACTTTGATTAAAACTACACACTTACTCAATTTAAACCGAATTTGTAACAGTGGGCCCACACACACACACACACACACACACACACTTTAACCTGTCCACACTACACCTGTAGCACGTGCTTGTTGCAGGCCTGATTCGAAGTTCGGGTGCGGTGAGGCCTAAAACTGATGGCCGCTTCACTCAAACTGAGCCATAAACAAAATACGTGCACTTTAGTTCCAGTTAGTACTCACGAGTCCAATGAGTTTGTTAGTGGGGCAATCAGAAACGGGCAGTTAGTTCACCAGTAGTGAAGACAGTCAGGGGTAAGAAAACAGTCAGGGGCGAGGAAACAGCCAGGGGTGAGAAAACAGCAGGGTCCATCCGGGCAGAAACCTCTCTCTCCCTCTCCTTTCAGAGCGTCCCTCGGCTTCTAAACATATTAAAACACTTGAGCTACAATACCAAATGCTATCACATAACGATTTAGCATTAGCATGCTTTGACTAAAAATCACAGAGCTAAACATACAGCATGGCATCACAGCACATAACGCGGTAAGCTGCGCTAGTTAGCATCACATATCACGCTATTTTATCACTATAACGAATAGTTACAGTCCAAATGTCAAGGCACACAGTCTCATTTACCTCTTGCAGATCACAAATAAGTAATATCAGGACCACGGGTAGTCGACCTCAATGATACACTTAGATGCAAAATCCACACCACGGTTGCCTTACGATATCTCTCTCTTCGGACTTAGCTTCTGTGTCCGCTCCCACAGATTCACACAAACATTACCACTCGTCCCGCCCCCATAACAGAGAAGAGTGACATTGACTGGCTCGTCAGCACAACAACCAATGACAATACAATATTGAGATAACTGACATTAGATGGGTAAATAACCTTAGGTTACACCCCAACATATTGTGGCGTGTTGGGGGAGCGGCTAGTTCTCTCCCATCAAGCCTTGGGACGTGTGCTGCTGTTTGGATGTTCTTGTTTTGTTGTTTATAGTTACACTACTTTTAACTGTTATCCTGAATGTTGTGTTTGTACTGTGGTTCAAAGGCACTTACAGTTGTTGTTTTATAGAATGAATGCAACCATGGGTGAGTTCTGTTATGCTGTTGATGACCCTCGAAGCACAGTGTAGCATCAGTGTGTGTTGTAATAAAGAGCTCCCCCTAACAGCTTGGGGTTGAATAACAATCTCTCTGTGAGCTTCTTTGTAAAGTTTCCTCTGTATGCCACATTGGTGTCAGAAGTGGGATTCCAAGAGCATGGCCACTATGCTGAAAGAGGAAGAGGAGCTGAGGAAGATTGAGGAGCTTATCACTCACCTGGAAGCAGTGAATGGAGCACAATTGAAGAAGCGGGGAGATCCCCGGGCAGCAGCAAGCCAGCCAGGGGAAGACCTGTGGGGCTTACCAGATGGAGCCTCACACCCCCGCCCACTGGGGAGCTGTCGGAGCCGCCAAGGCATGCTGCAGGCTCCAAGACCACGAGCGACCAGCCGCCGCTGCCATCAGATGGCTCCTGTCCGGGGGAGCATGAAGCTGCCACGCTATAATGGGGAGGCACCTCCAGAGACCTACCTTATCCAGGTACAGCTGGCTGCTCAGCTAAACGGTTGGTCAACAGAGGAGACAGCTGTCCAAGTTGCCCTCGCCTTGGAAGGCAGGGCCCTGCAGATCCTCACAGATCTTCAGCCAGAAGAGCGTTTAAGTTGGCCTGCTGTTGCCAGAGCAATGCAGAGCAGGTTTGGCCTCCGTACACATGCAGATGATGCCCGAGATAAACTTGCTAACCGCCCACGGAGACAAGAGGAGAGTCTGGGTGCCTATGCTGCTGACCTATGTCTTTATGCACGTAGAGGGTACCCTGCTTTTGATGCTGCAGCACAAGAAGAGCTTGCTCTCCAGGCTTTTGTCCGGGGTCTCCAGCCAAAAAGACTACAAGAGCACATCCGTCTGCATGCACCAGAAACCCTGGTGGCAGCTCTAACTGAGGCCGAAAGAGTGGAGCATGTGCTCAGCCCAGGTGCACGCAGCCCTGGCATAAGTCACCAAGTGCGCCAAACGGACTACGAAAGGAGCGACCAGGCGGAGGAGGCCCGCCAAACCACCAACACACCACCCTGGCGATCTCGGCGAGGGAATAGGCGAGCAGGAGGCCAATCCAGGGGTAACTGCCATCGGTGCGGAGAACCAGGCCACATCGCACGCTACTGTCCAGCACCAAGCCCACAAAGCCTGGCACCCCAGCTGCCGTTAAACTAAGGCGGGGTGGCACAACGGAGGAACTGCCCCCTGCCACCACTCTGTCCTCCAAATCACACTTGCGGGTTGGCCGGCTCGGCCAGACACGGGGACTGTATCTGGACTGTGACCTTGCCGGCACCACCTGTAGAGCCCTGATAGACACTGGATCCACGCTCTCCTTAGTACAGGCTGGAGTCCTCCCTGGTTCTGATGGCCCAATACCGCAGGGTTGGCAGCCTACTCAGCTCCACATCACCACAGTCACGGGGGAGCGTGCCAAAGTTAAGGGGGAAAGATCCCTCCCGGTGACTGTTGCTAACTGCACCGTGGACCACCAGTTCTGGCTAGCCAGCATCCAGGACCAATGCATCATTGGCCTGGACCTGCTAGCCAAATGGGAGGCCACAGTGGACGTGTCCCGAGCAATCCTTTACCTGGGCACGGAGGCTGTGAAGCTCCACACCACAACGGAAGTCCCGCTGCCTGCCTCCACCTTTTCAGCCAGCGTCAGGAAGCCTGAGGACCTGTCGCCGCTGGCGGGGGAAGGGGCCTCCCCTTCACCAGCAGTACCGCAACTGTCTGCAGAGACCAAGCAAGCTGTCGAGGACCTATACCAAAGGAGCTGCGAGGGTCTCCAGGCTGATCAGCGACGGCAGCTGCGAGAGATACTCGACTTGTTTGCCGACATCTTTGCAGCCAAGGATGAGGACTGGATGCAAACCAGCCTGGTACAACACGACATTGACACTGGGGCTGCACGGCCCATCCGCCTCCGCCCTCGTCGCCTTCCCCTTGCCAAGCGTGCCGCAGCAGAGCAGAAGATCAGGGAAATGGCAGAGGCGGGCATCATCGAACCCTCAAACAGCCCCTGGGCAGCCCCGGCTGTACTGGTTCGGAAAAAGGATGGTACCTGGCGGTTTTGTGTCGACTATCGTCTACTCAACAGCATCACACGCAAGGACTCCTACCCATTGCCCCGGATTGACGATGCCCTCGACGACATTGCTGGGTCCTGCTGGTTCAGTTCCCTCGATTTGCGCAGTGGCTACTGGCAGGTGGAGCTGACGCCAGAGGCCCGCCCAAAGACTGCTTTCTCCATTGGCCAGGGACTGTGGCAGTTTAAGGTGATGCCCTTCGGCCTCTGCAATGCCCCAGCCACATTCGAGCGCCTAATGGAGAGGGTTCTGGCTGACATCCCCCGCGACCGCTGTGTGGTCTACCTGGATGACCTCCTCGTCCACGCGACAGACTTCGAGAAAGCCTTGGCTAACCTGACTGCTGTTTTCCACGCTATCCGCCAGGCTGGCCTTCGCCTCCACCCCAAAAAGTGCCATCTCTTCCGAAAGGAGACGACCTTCTTGGGTCACGTTGTGAGCGGAGCAGGGGTTTCCACTGACCCTGCAAAGGTGGCCGCTGTGAAAGACTGGCCCATTCCGGGCAACATTGCTGAGTTGCGGAGTTTCCTTGGCCTGGCATCATACTACCGGCGTTTCGTCAAGGACTTTGCTACCATTGCAAGCCCCCTGCACTGGCTCACACATTGGAGTGAGGACAGTGCCGTGGCATTTGATCGGCTCCGATCTGCACTGGTTGAGGCACCGGTGCTAGCCTACCCAGACCTGCAGCTCCCTTTTGTCGTGGACACCGATGCCAGCAACACAGGGGTGGGGGCTGTACTGTCGCAGGAAGGCCCTGAGGGGGAGCGGGTCATCTCCTACTACAGCCATTCCCTCAGCAGACCGGAGAGGAACTATTGTGTCACCCGTCGAGAGCTGCTGGCCATCATCCTGGGTCTCCGCCATTTCAGACCCTACCTCTACGGGAAGAAGTTCCTCCTGCGCACAGACCATGCGTCCCTCACTTGGCTGCTCAGCTTTAAAGAACCGGAGGGACAGCTAGCCCGGTGGTTGGAGACGTTGCAAGATTACCACTTTGAGGTCCGTCACCGGGCGGGACGTCTCCACACCAATGCAGATGCCCTCTCCCGACGCCCTTGTGAGGAAAAACAGTGCAGGTACTGCCAACGCTTGGAGGACCGGGAGGGCATGACTTCAGTGATCGCGTCACCACAGGGCGGCCCTGAGAATGACTCTGTTCCAGGTGGGCATTGTAGCAGTCTTCAGGTCCAGTCCGCCGCGGGGGATACTGAGGGTCTGGAGGCCATGGATCCCCAACAGCTGCAACACAACCAGAACCAGGACCCTGCCCTTTCCCAGGTTCAGTGTTGGATTGGAGCCGGTCAGAGACCATCATGGCCACATCATGGCGGTGTTCAAGGAGGTCTGTCAGCGGCTGGGTACCAGGAAGACCCGGACGACGCCACTGCACCCCCAACGCGATGGGTTGGTGGAACGCTTCAACCGCACCCTGGCCACCCAGCTTGCTATCCTGACCTCCCACCAGCAGCGTGACTGGGATCAACACCTTCCCCTGGTCCTAATGGCCTACCGTTCTGCAGTCCAGGAGTCTACTAAGTGCACTCCAGCGGCCTTGATGTTCGGTCATGAGCTTCGTACCCCAGTGGACTTGGTGTTTGGATCTCCCCCCGGGCCGGAAGTGTGCGGGGACCCCGGGTTGGACTACCTCCACAACCTCCTCGCCCGGCTCCGAGAGGTGCATCAGTTGACCAGGCAGGCTCTCCGAGATGCAGGTTCCCGGCAGAAGCGAGCTTATGATACCCGCTGCAAGGGGGAAGGACTTTCGCCCGGTCAGCATGTGTGGGTCTACAGCCCGGAGAGGAAGAAAGGGCTTTCTCCCAAACTGATGAGCCAGTGGGTTGGACCCTGCACTGTTCTTGAGAGGCTGTCCGACGTGGTCTACAGGGTGCGGCTGGTCAAACGGAACAGGGTGGTCGTACTCCATCGCGATCGCCTGGCACCCTATCAGCCCTTGAGTCCATCCAGGGAGACGTCAGGGTCCCAGCTTCAACTGCAGGCCCCCAACCTGGCCTCGGAGGCAGCTGGGGGACCCACAGAACATCCTCAACGAAGCCGTCGCCTTCCCCAACACCTCAGAGACTTTGCTATGGACATGCTGGTTGCTGGGGACAGCTAACCACTCAGGTGGGGGCTGTGTGGCGTGTTGGGGGAGCGGCTAGTTCTCTCCCATCATGCCTTGGGACGTGTGCTGCTGTTTGGATGTTCTTGTTTTGTTGTTTATAGTTACACTACTTTTAACTGTTATCCTGAATGTTGTGTTTGTACTGTGGTTCAAAGGCACTTACAGTTGTTGTTTTATAGAATGAATGCAACCATGGGTGAGTTCTGTTATGCTGTTGATGACCCTCGAAGCACAGTGTAGCATCAGTGTGTGTTGTAATAAAGAGCTCCCCCTAACAGCTTGGGGTTGAATAACAATCTCTCTGTGAGCTTCTTTGTAAAGTTTCCTCTGCATGCCACAATATTTATTGTGCACAGAAAATAACTCTAAATCATGAAACCCTTTTAATTATTGGACTCTTAACTGTAAATGAAATGCATTTGTACCAAAACATATGATTTTTAAACCTTTTATCAACTATTTATATCTTAACCATTTTTTTATAACAGTAGACTTTTTTCTTTATACTGCAAGCCCGAATAATTGCAGACAGGGCTACACAAAACTGCAACCTAAACGTCTTGTACAAGCTGTACCTTCCAGGAAGTCATAATTGTTAGATTATTCAATTTCAAATGCTTCAAAAGGCAATGGTGTTATTAACAAGAGAGCTTCAGGTCATTGATTCAAATTAGCAGAAATGAGTTGCAGTCAGTCAAAGCAGCCTCACCCAGAGTTTCAGTCTTGACAAAATATGGGTTTAAAGTTATAAAGAATTCAGCTGTGATGAAAGGAAAAATAAGCTATAAGTTATTTTATATCAGGACTGATTCCCCGTTGGAGCCAGAGTGAAGTCGGCCTTAGAGAAACTTCAGCTTTTTGGCATTTATTGTTACTGATTTTATTTTAAAGCTCATGAAGTCGTGGCTTAGTTCATGTACATGGTTAATAGAAGCAAGACAAATGGATGGTTTTAACCACCACGCAATCAACGAACGCGACCAAAGTACGTCTAGAAATTTCACACGTAGAGAAAAGCACACACGGGCAGTTATTTTAGCTCCTCGCCATTGTTTATAGAGCGATAGAGAAGAGATTGTGCTGGGTGAAAACTGCATTAGATAATCCCTGAAGCAAGCCCAAACTGTAACAATAACAGAGCTATCATCACCAAAACTATTTCCTACACACACGCACACACACACACTGCATGCACTCTCACTTAGACGCACACACACACTCGCGTCCCCCGTCCACAGTCAGATTAGTGTGGGAATGTTTGTGCCAGCAGCGAGCGTCTTGTGCTGTGTTGATGTTGTGATTATGGGGGGGGGGGGGGGGGGGTTGAGGATGACTCATCTGACATACACACACGCTCACGTACACACAGCGCGCGCCCACAGTAATCTAGATAAAGTTCATCACTCACTCGGCCTCTCCTTCCTCCCTCTCGTCCTCTGACAATGCTTACAGCTCGCCAGGATTTATGCTCACCATTTCTCTGCTTTAAACATCTTTATATAAACGCTTTAATCCTAAACGCCGCTCCAGGAGGAAAACTAACAGTGCTAGCAGAGACGGCAAATTAATTGAAATCGTTATTGGAGCCGGTTTTAAAGTGGTATTTTGTCTCGACACTGTATGTGCATTTCATTAGGACCGGCTAAGCTCATGACGGGCCGGGGGCAAATTTGGGGTCCGTGCACGGAGCAAAAGGCAGATCCTTCTGTTTGTTTTCCGTCCCCACACGTCTGTCTCGTTTAGTTTCCGAACCCAGCGGGCGATATTATATTCACGGATATATCTAATCTGTGTCAGCTGATCATGCTTGGGAGGACTGACTTATGTTTCGCTTCACATCCTCGCTCTGTTGGATCACACAACGTTAGCACAAGCTAAAGCCAGTCACAAAGTTAGATTTTTGTTTTCAGTTGTATATTTGTTTGAGACTTGAGGGCAGTCAGGGTAAGACCAGAATGTTGCTAATTTAGAATGAATATGTTTTGGGGGTTTTTTTGTTGCTAGTTGCTAACTTTAGTGGTTTATTACTTTACACATTGCGGGTTCCCTACAGCTGGATTGGAAAACAAAACCAATGAGTTAAAACGGTCGGAGGCCAATCTTGAAACCCATCCGCTGATTTCTGATGATGTAACCTCTGTGGGTAACAGCCAGTGTGTTTTGTGGCTTCCGATGTAGCTGGTGAATGTTTGAATGGGCAACTGATAACCAGGCCAAGACTTCCTGTTTAGTGCACCTGTCAATTTGTAGGACCAGAGCTAACTAATTTGAGATCAGTTGACCCTGGCTCTGGTTGAGATTTGAACATTTTTACCATCTTTTTTGTTCTTTTACGCAGTGTTTGTTTAAATGCAGCCACAGTCCGCTCATTCCTGAGGGGGAGAATACAATAGAGCAGCCACTTTACAGTTATGAGCATATACCAGTTAGTGCACATCAGAACAAAATTTCAGTGCACTGACTTATTATCGGGCTAATACAATATAAATAAATAAATCTAAATCTAAAAGTATAAAATATAAAAAAGAATTGAAGATATATTTATGTAAAAATAGGAAAGAATTGTCAAGTTTATTGTGGATTAACCACAGAACTTTTTGAGTCTTTACACAAAAACGGTCAAATGTTGCCCCGAACCGCTGGCGTCTAAAACATTTACAAGAAACAAGAAGGCTTCTGTTACCAAATATATCCTCATATTTTATCATAGACTGTGTAGAACTGAATGAAACTGCAGCTTAGTTATAAAATTATAAGTAATGAACAAAAAATGCAATTTAGCACAGCTTTAAACTGCAGTCATGGCACCAAATGACCAAGATTTAAAAAACATTTTGAGCTAAATATCAGACCTTAAGATATCAAGTCATATACACAGATTATATCCTGGTAAATGGAGTGGTTCTTATACTCTACTGGAGTCCTCTGAGTGCTTTATACAACTTGCCCCATTCACATCCATTCATACAAGCACAGTTTTCTATGCCCAAGCACTTTGTACCTAACATTCACACTCTGATGGACGCATCGGAGTGCAACGTGGGTTTAGTATCATCCCCAAGATCCACACTGTCATGAACAAAATGATATATTTTTTTAACAAAAATGTTAAACCTCACAATTTATTGGGTTAACAGCACTGAAAACACCATTTCCAGGGTATAACCACCAATCAATTGATTCAACATGCGCTATGGTACCAGTCATAGACGTTGGTTGCTACTGACAACAATAACTAAAGCAGTTTCGATTTTTCAAAGAAGTATTTAGGGTGGACATATATGCAATATATTTAGTTTTATAATTCATATTCATTGTTAACTAGCTAGCTTCAAAGTCTTTATGCTAGCTAGGCTAGGCTGGCATAAGGACTGGCAAGGGATTATTTTAGGGTGCCACATGCCACCACAGTAGATCCACCCCTCTCTGCTAATTCTGCTATAATATGAAACATGTTATGCGATATGTCTTCAAGATGCTGTGTTTGAGTTTTTTGCCCCTGCTGCCACAATTAAACTCAGGAAGTAAGACAAATCATATCAGGGACATCAAGTGAAAGCACCTGCTAGGGGGGGAGCCTGATTATAACAGGGACACAAAACACGAGTCAATACAGCTGAATATCTTCACACCATCAGAAACTAAACAAAACTTTGCGTTAAACAACTACTGTATGCGCTTGACTATGACTGGGTCAGTGCTTTTCTGTGTCCCGGTCTCAGGGTTTGCAAATGATTCTCTTCTCTGAAGACTCAGGTCTTATTTTAATGCAGTGCAGCACACGTGGACTTTGTACTGGCCAACAAAGGTTCCCTGGATGGTGGATGAACTGTGTTGTGATACTTTTGTACGTTTTGTGTTTATCAAACTTTTCGCTCCTATTATTAGCATCAAGTACTCAGTTGGAACCCCATATTTGGAATTTGTACCAGTCCCATCCACTGTTGCTGCTTTTCCCCTTTCCTAGCGCTGCGTCAGATACAGCTGAAAGTGCAGGCCGAGGTCATGTACAGGACCACATTAGTCACAACACTGCGCGCATCTTGAAATCGGACCCATGAGAATGAAGCAGGAATTATTATATTATCACAGGATTCACACGAGACCCGGCTTAGAAGTCTGTCTTCAGCTGGTTGACATCTACAGACCTTTAAAATTTTGCAAATGTATCTCACGTTCTCTTGATCGCAATGTCCCGAGACTGTCAGACTTTATGACAGTTCCTGCCTTGACAGCGGGACTAGTTTCCCATTATTACATCCACAGACACACTAAAACCCTCCCCACAGTGAAAACAATCATGCCATCATGACCGGTAATCACTACTGCTTCTCCTTAAGAAGCATTCAAGGAGATGCCAGGTGGAGGAATGATGGGCAGACAGATGGTAGCGAAGTCCGAGTCCCGAGCACTGGGAAAGTCCTAAGGGAGAGATTTGTTCTGCACTCCTCTGCTACGCTTCACTGTCCCTCTTTTCTCCCCTCCCTTCTCCCTCTGTTTGACTTCCCTTTCTGGCCTGTGATTTGTTTTGTTCTCTTCTTATGTTATCTGTTGCTCTCCTCAGAGGGCTAGTGGATACAAGGATGGACAGTGTGTATACACCACCCTCGAGTGTAGCATCATATTCACGCCGCCATGGTTGAGAGTGTGTGTGTCTGTGTGCACCGTGGGTACACGAGAGATGTGTGCATGTGTGTGTGTGGGGTCTTTGAGAAAAAGAAAGGACCAACAGGACAAAGAGCTGGCATGAAGACGAGCATGGCCTCACTCCACATTCACGAGACAATTTTACTATCTTTCCTGTTGACAGCAACTATCGAAGCACCCGGGGAGTAAAAGCCTCGCTTGGAGAAAATCCTCCCACTACAAATGTAGTTTGTAGCCCACACAAAGTGAACGTCTTTTTTTTTTTTTCAGCATAAAGGGAGAACAGCTCGGCGCAGTAATCCGCCTTTCTGGTGGCAGCCATTTTAGAGCCTCGTCTCGTCGTGGTGGCATTGTGGTGCAGTCCCAGTTGATTAACATGTTGTCAGTAGCTGTGGCTGTGTCTCTCTGCTTCTCTCTAAGCCACTGTGCAAAGACAAGACACAAAATTGGGTAATATATTACTTTGGAGACCTGTGATTGGTTAGAATGGGGGACTTTATTGCATGTTGTGAATACAGCGCATATGGTTCTGATTTTGGCTACCTTTCTTTTTTTTCCCTTCCCCGAGCTGTAGCACAGACGCAGACATCCAGCCGCACACATGCAGATCCATGCAGACAAACACAGAGAAATATGCATCCTAAACACGCACACACAATAGAAAGCATTGTATATAAGACAACTTTGCCATTCTGACCACACTTCCTGATGGCTAATCTTGCAGTTAATTGCCAGGCATGATCAGTGCGCCATTACTGAGTTTCCTTGATTATAAATCACGTGCTGGTCATGGGCTCATTACTTTAATAGACCTGCACTGACTACTATACATTACAACTGAGGAACCAGGATCACTGCTCTCTTTAATGGCTTGTGACATCTCTTTGTTGGGATATTCAAAACTCCGAAGAGGACTGCGGTGGCCTGAAGCTTGTTGTGGTCCCTCAGAGGAAGTGCAGGCTCCGTTGTTAAGGGTTACAAACATATGAATGCTGTTCATAATTAAGGAGCTGACACTGCCAAATGATACAGTTGACTTAAATTATTGATGAGAGTCAAGCATACATGAACTGAGGCATTAAAGAGGATGTAATGTGGAAAAAAAGAAGATAAATTGGCGAACTGGAGACCAATGACATATAGTGAAGCTGCCAGGAAGCTACTGAGTAGAAAGATTTATGGAAATAATTAATGAAGTCAGCAGCCGTTGGAAGATGGTTTGAAGATGAGTAGATCGTACGGTTACTTAAGAGTTGTGTGCATCCATAAGGAAACAAATGTAATCTACTTCATATCTGAAGACTGTACATTATACCCGGTGAGGTCTGAAGCCACAACTCTAACCCTCTGTACTGGAGAACAGCAAAAAATGCTTTTTCTTGGAAGCATTTCTGAGCATGATAGTTATAATTACTTCTCTTTTTTCTATCCCATGTTTGCCAATGCTTGGACAACAATTTTAAAAGAACAGAAATTACGTATTGTGCTATCATAGGGTTTGGCATCATCACCTATGATGACTTAGACCTCACAAAGTTCATTTCTTTACCTACGTGTATTTGAACAGTTCTGGGGAAAAGGTCCAATGAGGACGCTACAATAATAATTGACGCTATAATAAGAATGAAAATAAGCATTATAGCTTTAATTTAGGAATTAAACCAGCCTTACCCTCTGGTCCAGGTTGGATAGTGTATAAGGTGCCTTGACTCCCTCGCAGGAGTCCATGATCTCACAGTCGTAAACCTCCACGGGCTCCTGCTCACTTCTACACAGAGTACACACCCAGTCACCTCTGTGGAATACACAGGACCACAGTCCATGAAAAAATACATTAAACCCATATGTCATATATCCAGATTTGTATGTTCACACAGCACTTACAGCGGGAAGCTGCTGAGAGGAGGTATATGACAGCCTATGTGATAAACTTTGGGGCAGCGGTCACAGCAGAGCAGCTCTCCTCCGTTCAGACAAACAGCGCAGAAATCTTCACTCTCCTCAGTCCCAGCCTCAGCTCCAGGCTGCTGGGCGGATGAGTCGGCCTGTTCTCCCAAGCATCATTGGACGCTAAACCAAAGGCACGCACTTCCTGTGTTGAAATGTAAAGCAGTGGAACTTCAAAGTAAAAGTCAAAGTAAAAAGTTTAAATATCTCAATTTTTTTCAATTTATTCTTAATGAAGTCTGTTGGCCTTCATGAAATCTATCATTCTGCCTTATCTGTGGTTGCTATGTAGTATATGGTTTTATGAAAATACTTTAGCCTTAAATAGGATTGAACTGGTTTCTGAGTTATAATCCAACTGTGATGTGGGTTAGATTTAGATTAGGTAGCTACAACAGGTCATGATAATGGTAGATAAGAGGCTGCAGGTTTGTGGCAGGTTGTCTTTGGAAGATTTCTCAGCATGCACCACCCAGACCTCCACAATCACAATTACAATATAGGAATTTTAAGTTGTGCTATCAAAAAATATAAATGTAATGCTAAGTATTACTTGAGTATTGGCACTTTAATACTGTCGTTGCCTTTACCATTGGTACAATGATTATATTTTAGTTGTCATATTCCAGGTATCATCAACATTTACTGCCTTAAACTCTGAGGATTCACTTTCTTTGTCAACATAAAACAAGTGCATGTTTTTAACAAGGAAGATGTTAAAATGGAGATAAAAATATTGGAGGTATGTCCTCCAATATGAAGGAAGGTATGAAAATATCCTCTGGCTAAGCTCCGTGGATAGTCCTGAAAGACAAAAACATAATGCTGGAATCGTTCTCCGAGTCACTGAGCAGTCACTGTTGCAGTCAAAGCCAACAGTGGAGGGACACAGTGAGCTTTACATGTATGTAAAGGCACGGTGCCCACCTAAACTGCTGAGAGAATTGGCTTTAAGGTAATGGCAAAAGCACTGCATTCACAGCACGCAATGCCAAGCCACAAACACTTCACACAAAACAAAATCTTGAACTTGTACAGCAGCTGTCGTGAGAAAGAGGAGCAAATGGCACCCAGACACACAAACTCACACATAGCATCAGCTGTGCAGTTTGATAACTTCCACGAACTTGTATAAGTGTCCTCACAACCATAATGAATCGATAACTTCAAATACAGGCAATGCACAATTACTTTTACAGAGTCTTTTATAGCTTTTCAAGCTCATTGTGTATACTTCCATAACTATTAAGTGTTGAAATTCACTGGTCTGCATTAGGCTCCTCAGATACATGACACCCATCTGCTGTTGGAATCTCACTGAACTAAATGAACAGTCTTTATTTTACCATGTGGCAGAAAGGAAAGTGGCTAAATCCGATAATTGCTAATAATTTAAACTGTTAGCTAAACATGACCAATAAATGGTTGACATTATTAGCTAAAGTATCAGATTTTTTTTTTCTGATTATAAGGCGCAATATCAACGAATGGGTCTATTTTCAGGCATAAGGCGCATTAAGCGAAACAAAACAATCAGATTAGTCAAATTTTATTCAACTCATTCACAATAACTCTCTTCTTTTCAGTGATCTAATTCTTGCAGTAGGTGGGGAAAATTGCCAGCTTTTCTTCGTAATCCTTTGGCAGTTGTTGAAAGATGGTAGTTCTTGTGCGGATGGAGAGATTATACCTTTTAATGAAACGGAAACACCAGGAATGACCTCCTCGAAGTCTTTGATCTTCATGTCACTTGCTACCGCTGTTGCCTTGAGACGAATAGAGATGAATAGAGACGCGTCTACCTGCTGTTCTCTGTCAATAACCCACTGTTCAGTTTTGTCCTCTAACTGTCGCCATCTCGCTTTGTTCACTCTGGAACTCTGTTCGGTCTTCTTTACTTGGCGCAGGTCATCTTCTTGCTTTCTCCACTTTCGTAACATTGGTTCATTAATGTTGAATTCTCTCGCAGCTGCCGATTTTCGAAAAAATTTAAGAATTTTACGTTATCATCCGAAAAGTACAGTAGTTGAAATAGATAATATAGCCAATTCTACTTCCTAAACACAAATAGATTTAATTAATACATACTTAAAAATGACTTAGCATTAAATTATTTTTTAGTATTAAATAAATTGCTCAAAAGAAAGCCACCAAACATAGTGCACAAAAGTTATATTATTAAGATGAAATGTAACAGCATATAATAACAGTATCTATAGTAAATCAAAGTAATGATTAACCCTCTAATAAACAACGTAATTGCTGAAGTTAAAAAATCAATAAATGCATGAAATAGCTAAAAGTAACATATAAATGGTATGTAAGCTACATACATCCAAGCCGCTGTCCCTAGAGCTTTAGTCTAACCAAACTATAAACTGGTATTATGTCCAGAGCTGAAGTGTAAAAATCCCATTGTTGTAATATTAGGGGTATGTGCTATTGGTAAATAGCAACTACTTAAAAAAACAGATAAAAGAACATATTTGAAAGACACTTTAGTTTTCTGGCAGGACTTTTGGGGCTTGTCTGAGAGGGAAAAACTGTGTAACACATCAAACCAGTTCAAGAGCACACACGCACTCACGAGAAGGTTCAGATGTTGGTGGAGTACTTGGTACCAACTCTTTGAAAACAACAGACGGTGGTAACTAGGTCAACAATACACGCACACAAACACCTTAATTCATGAATTATTCATCTCTGCCTCTTACATTTAAAAGGAAAGTTTTTGTTTACTCGACACCTGATTAGCCTCGGTGGGGTTGAATTATTGGCAGGGGAAACTGTCGCTGTGCTCATTTAATAATGTCTCACACAACAATGTTCCTGGGACTGATGGATTTACTTTTTCTACATTTCCTGTCAAATATCAAAGCTGCAAACACAGTCAATACGATCTCTGCCAGGACTTTACAGCACTTCCAAAGAAAAAAAGTGTTAGGCTATATTAGATCCAAACTTTTTCTCTTTATTGTCCTCCTACAAACTTATGAATAACTCTCAAGCGTTGCTATGTTTTAATAATTTAAAACGGCCCTAAAAAATAAGTTTGCTAATTGCATTTATGGTTTGCTATTGTGGCCTATTCTATATCCATTTTTATTACTATGGACTATGGCCCTGACCTCTGAGCTGAACTGTCAGGTCTATCTCAGAAAACAGAGTCAGTGCTTAATACATAATGCATAAAGCTGGTTATATTTTGGTCTTTCTCTCTACTCTGCTCCGACAACTGTTTGTTTACTTTAGGTTTGTGATTTTGAACTATATTGTTGCCTGTGGATATAAAACATTTAAGCACCTGCAAAACACACGGTATCTTTGGGTTGATGTCATGTAAATTTCATGATATAAAGGAGGCATAGGGTAGGTAGGGATCTACAGCAGTGCATTGAATGTCACATATCTGTCACTTGAAGCATCTTTTGCATCAAATTACGCTCTGAGCTGAAGCCGAGGCTAGACTCGGTGCAGAACAGAGCAGGCATCAGTGACAGCAGCCATGACAGCGATTTGGTCAGAAACAGGTTTAGGAGCTTAGGTGAAAGTGGGTTGCAAAGAGGCCTGCAGCAACTGAGGGCTGTGTTGGCTTTGCCAGTTGAATGTGTGGAAGCTGAGCTCGTCTAAATTAATGCTATGCTCAATTTAACAGAATATTAAAGACCATTATCCACTGAGAACAGCGAGCGGCCAGACTCAAAATGACTCTTCAACATGAAAATACAAAGAAGAGCAATGATTACAGAATGCGCCACAAAATTACAATCTCACACAGAGAAAGAAAATATCCAAGATCAAATCCACCAGTGCATTTGTACTTCCTAGAGGAAACAATATTAAAAGCAAGGGTTTCATGTCTTGCAGTCTAATGAACTGATGCCTTTGTTTTTAAGCAGCTAGCTGTTCATTAGGGGGCGTGTTTATGTTCCAGGATAATCTCAGTACAACATGAAAGGGAGTTGCTCAGGGATTCTCTTCCATACCTGCTCTATAAACTCAGCTCAGATAAAATCATTACAATTTTCACATCAGCCTCCTCCACCTGCCCTTCTTAACTTTTACATGGCTTCATTTTGGCCCACTTCAAACTCTTTTCTATTGCCAACATTGTTTACTCGCTCCTGCCTCACTCCACCGTTTCCTGTAAGAAAATGCAGAACACTGCCTCATACATGGCAACTGGATGTTCTGACTTGGAGTAAAACACACACAAACACACGAAAAAATGCAGGAGTGGTTTTGTCAGGGTGGGTGGCAGCAATAAAAGACGCCAGTTGTGTTGTGTATTTGTTTGCATTTGTTAGCTGACGGGGTTGAAGGGGAAATCAGATGAATAAATAGCTTTTGGCTGACAAAGCCGTGGACTGGCAGTGGAACAATGTCTTCTGACTTTAGTTCCTCTATCGTTTTTTGGCCAAAATAAATAAATAAATCACTGAGCTCTACTGGAGAGTCAGCCTCTCTTCTCCCTCATCAGGTTCTTCAGCTCTTCATGTTCGGAAGCACTCTGCATATTTTAGCATGTACATGAATCTCATGATTTTTAATGGCTCTAATTGGTTATAGCTCATCACGCTGGAGTGGGCTTTAATCTTTTGTGTGCCAAGGTCTTGCCTCCCCTGCTGAACCAAAACAAATGAATCCCTACTTGTCTCCATTTAACTCATCCGTGTTCATCTGCCTCCCCTCTTCTGTGTGCAGAAAATTGTCGTGTTCACACTTGTGAAAGAGGGGAAATAATGGATTAGCATGATCAGTCATTTCTGTGAGAGAGCAGCTTTTTGAATAGTTTTGAATAGTATTAACCACTTTTACATGTCAAAACAGCTGCCAGTGAATCAAATTTTGGTCTTAATTAAGTGTTGACCAAAATATCATTATCGTATGGTGTTGTGCATATGGATTGCAAATAAAATTTGAGCACCGTTATGTCACTCACTTATTAGTGATTTCCCTTTGTGAATCTTCACACTGAGCCTTTCTTGTTTTTGGAAATCAAGCGTGATGAGTGAGTGCTGAAGCTGGGAGATACTGCACACTCACAGGCAGCTGCTTGTCGGTCACACGGCAGATGCTAATGTGGACCATAACATACAGAATAAACAGCATTTTGAGTTCACTTAGACATGAAACTAACAGTTAATACCATAAATTCACCAACAGTGTTTAATGAGGTCATAGACAGGAAAATGCCCCACAGACTTCTATACAACTAGATTTCATTCTGCAACTTGGGGAATCGCCCCCTGCTGGCCACTAGAAAAAAGGCAGGTTAAAGGTAGTTCTATGCACAATCTGATATCCCAATGTCGGTGTTGTTCGTATACATAACAATAATGTTAGTCTGGGATCGACACTGACCAATGACATTGTCTGAGCATTTGTTTGCCATTAGACAAAATTTGGCTAATGCTATCACTTGCAAATAAAGATGAATAACCAAAATCTGGCTAACAGCAAACTTAACTTGATAATAAATGTATTGCATTGTATAAATTGATGAAGAATTGATTTGAAATGACGACCACTTATTCCAGGAAAGAGTTATTTTCCTTTTTCCCCCCACATGGCCAAACTATGACACCACAACCATGTGATTAATGTATTTTTGCATTAGCTATACCTCTTTGTTGTTGTCATTATCTGCAATACGGCCATAAATAACTATTTACACAATTGTATCTAATGGCAATAATGTAACAGACTATGATCAAATACAGTGAATATGCACATTTAATAAAAGTCAATGAAATCCTTCAGATTCAGAAGTTTGAGGCTGTTAAAAGAGCAGGTTGTTATTCGGTCTAAGCTAGTGTTATTTTGGCTGCTGATTGGTGCATTCCCTGCTGCCTGCTTTCTGCTCTGTGTGTGCCTATGTAAGTAGTGTGTGAGTGTCAAGCACAGGTGCGACTGGGGAAGTGAGACCATTAGCATGATAACACCATGACAGCACCGCTCCCTTCTGGGGCACATGAAGTGTCATGCTTTCTGCTTTTTCTTTGGCTAGCTTCAAGAACAACATGACTGCTGATGGAACAAATTATTTGTTTCTGGCTGAAAAAAACCTTGTCTTTGTCTTGAGTTTTCTCTCCTATATTGAGGCGTCTCTCATATAGGCACCAAGTATTTATCTAGTGATCCCTGTAGACACGTGGATATAATCAATAGAGAATCTTTCATTTGGATACTGTATACAATTCTTCACCTACAAGTGGAGATCAGCAAATTATTTCTTGTAACATCCTACCTTTGTTTTTGATTCTTCTTTCATTATTAGTCTATTCTTTCTCATCTTGACCTCCAGTTCTTTGGGGCCCACTGTCCCCAGAGAGATCAATAATTCATCCACCTTCACCTCTGAGTTGAAATAAACGACCAGAAAGTGGTGGCAGCCGAATGGCTTCCAGAAAAATGGCTTGGTGCAGACACCGCTGATCCCCTCACTGTTAACCATTTGACATCTCACTAACGCACGAGACTGGGATCACAGGATGTGATTTGTGTCATATGCACGGTCATGCTCGCTGCCCAGCTGCTGTATGAATCACGGATTAAGTGGTCGAACATAGGGCAGACTGATGGCTAATGTTACATCACAGGGACACAGTGTGGGAGGAGAGTCCTGTTTCTGTATGGCGACAAGGTATGCTTAGTTGCAGAAATGCGAGTGCGCATAAAGAGATTTGCATGTAGGAGCACTGCATGTGCTCAGACAGAAATGAATACAACTGCAGCATCCCGTAAAAAGGTGAAACAAACCCAGACATCAGTCGTCGTGCTTCACCGGTGGAGTTTTATGGAAATCCGATGGGTAGAACACAAACCTCCAGCTAGTTATTTTTGTTCTAAGAACGCATTATCCAAAGCGATGAAGACAATTTTTGAGGTCGCTCCTGCTGGAAAATACTAGAGACGCCTGCGCGTGCCCCCTCCCTTGAAGAGTCTTTGCTCCCTTCTAATTGCTGCTTCCAAAAACGCTGCTCGCTGACAGTTTTGTAACGAGTTTGACAAAAGCTGTGGGAAGAGGGGAGGAAGTGAGGTATGAAGGAGTGAGAAGAAAGGATGGAGGGTGGGTGTAAAGACAAAAAAAATGGTTAGGTTGAATTGCAAAGACTGAATATCAATATTGTTTTCTTTCAGAGAAATACCGTCAATTTTACCCTCAATGTCTGCTGGTGCTTTAGCATCAACCTCCACTGTCAAAAGCTCTGCAGTACCCTCCTACATGAGGCACGTGGTTTTTATGTATTCATTATTATTCCCCACTGCTTTAAATACGAGCCTCCTCTACCCCACCTTACTGTACGATATACCATGACCCGAAGGATTAGCCATGCCTTCTGTTTCCAGGTGCAACCTTTAAGGAAATAGGCTATGAGAAAATCCCGCATTTATGTGTCATTTTGAGTGGTCTTCATGGGCATGCAGTAAGCTGCATATAGACTGAAACCTACTGCCAGCTTCAAATGTCATACATCACTTAATGGTGTTCTTCACCCTTATTGGTTCACCACAGGTCCCGCCCATTTGGCTTTGCCAGCAGTTGTTTTGTCCTTCAGCACTTGAAGTCACCAACTATCATTTACTCGCTATGATTTATGGTTGCCATGGTTGCTGCAAATCACTTTCAGTGTTTTTTTTGTTTGTCATGGAAAGGATGCTTTGATCATCCCCTGAAAACAGTGGACTGTGTATGAAAATGGCTGTAATTCCTCGCTGATAATCATATAACTCATAATCGGGATGGCTGTGGATCAGGTGGTAGAGCAGGTCATGTGTGTGAATGTTAGTTAGGTACTCAGAAACAGTGGGGGGAATAAAATGCTTGTGTGAATGGGTGAATGCACAAGTTGTGTAAAGTGCTTTGAGTTCTCAAGATAGAGTAGAAAAGCGCTATATAAGACATAGTCCATTTGCCATTCTCTTGGAAATCATATGACTCTATCTTGAATATTTGCTCTTAGTAGCTTAGCTAGGCTACCACAATGCCAGGACACCTGGAGGACACGTTTCAGAGCCACCGTTCATTCAGTGGCTTTCAAATATGTGATGGTAAAATGGTATATATAGATATTTTAGAGTATTTCGTTAACCTACTTTTAGTATATCCCTCTTCATGGTCTAATTGATGTCCTCTACAAATGCAGAGAGCTTCCGCAAAGTCTCTCTCAAAAATCGTATGATTTTGTTTCAGATTTTTTTTTATTATTGTAGGGTCTTTACCTTACAGTATAACACCTTGATATGACTCTTGTTGTGATTAAGTGCTGAAATTGATTTAAATCAGCTCATAATCCTAACCCTATGCCATCAGAATATATGTACTTATGCTTATTGTTGGATGTCTAAAGGTTTTATCTTTGGACATTGTCAGTCTCTATATTTATTGATCTACCTCCAAGCAAAATGATTATGTTCTTCTATCTTTTCTTGACGCCTCATTTTGGAGAAACAAGGATCAAGGATCTTTGGAAATATCTGGAAACAGCCTATGAATGGACTAAATTTGGATGGTAAACATAACTTTAAGTGTAGTCATGTGACCTCCAGAGTCAAGTTGTCGCGCTCTGTTTGGCCTTGGATTGACTGGTGAAAACGGAGCCTGCAGGGTTTCGACCCAGTCATCAGCCTTGCTGTGTGGGAAGCTTTCATCAATGATGTCCCAGGCTGCGGCCTTGCCGTTGACTCCCACCTGCAAACTCTCACTCTGTGTAAATACCCCCGTTTTAAAACGACTGAAGGGACCAAATCAGAGCGGTGAGTAAGTAATAGAACTTGTGGGTGGTTTGGTTTTGCATGCATAGTTTTATTGAAAGAACAAACAGTACTAAGGAAAGGATCCATTACTGTGGTTTATGAATCATATGCTGATCTTCATTTCAAGCCCCAATAACTAAAGACAGACTTGTGTTTATTTGTATTTCATTCCGAATCTACTTTTAAATGGATTTTCTGTCAATTCCTTCCACTAACATGCCAGTGCCTCAAAAACATGGTCAAAACACGTGTTTTGTTTTCTCTTCTATGATTGCTGTTTTTCCCAGCATCAAGCATTCTAGGAACAAATGATATCATCACTGCTCGCAGAGCCGATCGGTTTTGTAGAGGAAGGATATACAAAACGGTTTAAATAAAGAAGTCAGCGCCCAACTGGCCAACATGGGTGGATGCAGCTAATATGATACTTAGTTCCCCGCTATCTGTGGGCGGATTTGTCAGTCATGATAACGTTACAGTGAGCTTTAGGCTACATGTTTGAAGGCTGATGCATTGGGACTGTACCGTGGCAACGCAGCAAAGGAGGCAAAACGATGTTATAATCATTATCAAAAGCTCAGTTGTCAAAGCAATTCACAAAAACATAGCAGGTGAAGGAAAAGGAGGAGGAGGAAGAGTGGGGGTGTTAATGAAAGGGCAGGGAAAAATGGCTGTAAAGGAGGAGGAGGAGAAATGGTGCTGTGTTTGGTGACTGATTACAAATTATCTTAATTACCTCCACTCCCTGGAGATGCATTAGACTTCATGTAAACAGCGGCATGGGGAATGGCTGGCTGTTCCCTCCCTCTCATCTTCAGTTGTTTTAGCCTGTACATTTTTTTCTGCTTATTAGCTCCATTCCTCCTCTCTTCTGCTCTGTTTGAGTCCACCTTTTCTTTCTTGTTGTCCTGTTCTTGTTGTACTGTTGTCCTACAGTGACTGTGTTTACGTGTATATAAGAGATATCATAAAAATCTGGAAAGAGTTTGATTGATTGTGACATGCAGCGACAGTGTCATCATTTTTAACCAGGCATCAACTATCGTGGCTGTGAGCATGCTGGCAATGAGAAAAGATGAAAATTTATTTAAGTCCAACTTGTATGTTTTTTTTTCTTTGACTTTTATTCTTCTTCTTCTTCTAGTGCACAATTTCTTGGAAATTATTTTGTACCACCAGAAATAAACAGAACTCCTTTGAGTGATTGGCAGAGCAATTTAACACTTTCTGGGTGGCACGACTGAAAGGCCTGTCCAACTATATATCAGTCCTCGCCTTTATAATGGCCCATAAAGTAAGGTAGTGACGGGAAAAAACGCTGTTCAACCATGTTAACAGTGTTGATTTTGCCTATTTTCTAGGCTCTAGTCGTATGCTCAATTCCAAGTCTATATTTTTATAAATGTTTCTTTTGATTGGCTGCTTTAGATCAGCGTTCCCCAACCCCTGGGCCACGGACTGGTCAGCGAGGGTGTGAAATTCATGGTTTTCAGGGTTTTTATCGGTTTTTAGTATTTTTTTTATCGTTTTTATTGTTAACTCTGTTTCCCTGGTTCTTTTCCTGTGTATTATGAATAAATCTTCTTTTTTGGTACTGGTACTGGTTTTATTTTGTTGTACAGTGGTCCCTCATTTATCTTATTTATGATAAGTGAAATCCGTGAAGAAGCCAACTTTATTTTTTACAATTATTATAGATGTTTTAAGGCTGTAAAACCCTTCACTACACACTTTATACACTTTTCTCAGACAGGCATGAACATTTTCAAACTTTTCTCTCTTGTTTAAATGCTCTCAATGTTAAAACCTTGTAGATATATAAGTGCAGTATTATAGAATGAAACCAGGTGATAAAAAAATAAAATAAGAAATAAAATAAATAAACCAGGCGATAGAAGATTTATGTAAATGTGACAAGCTGAACGCATTCTGTACTGTACAGGAGACACGACATGAGATTAATTGACAATGGTCTACAGCCAATCGGGACGCAGAACACAATGTGCTGTAAAAAAAAAAAAAAAAAAAGCATACAAAATTGCACAAAAAAAATTCGCTTAACAGCACGTCCGCGAAAGGTGAAGCGCGATATAGCAAGGGATGGCTGCATTTATCCTCGACACCTTAAAGGCCGGTCTGTTACAATATTGTCGAACATCAACCGGTCCATGGCGCAAAAAAGGTTGGGGACTGCTGCTTTAGAACATTTGAAAAGCAGTCAAGTATAGCTTCGCTGCTCACAGCCTAAACTGTTTCACCAAGAGATTTACAAAAATTGAGCAATTAGAGCAGTCTAACATTTTTACTTGTACATATTCTGGCCTTATTGTTTAAGGCTTTAGCCATTTTCAATGTGAGCAAATAAGTAATCAGCTCACTTTAAAGCTGAATTTGTTATTCAAGGCCTTTATTTACAATGACTCATGTGCAGGCGGCTTTCACTTTTTACTCTGATGCTGAAATACAAGTTTTAAACATGATCATTTTCAGGCAAGGTCTGGAGCTACAAGGACCATCCCTTTTTATACAATTTCTAAGCAGATTTATAGGCAATTGCGACTGGAAATTGCATATAATGATATCCTCAGGAAGCGAGAGTCATCACGTCTGTGTATTCAGATTTGAATAGAGTTATTATTCGGAGTGAGCTGCTGCTGCTCCTTCTGCTGCTGCTTCAAGTGTTGACCACGTAGATAAATTGAAAAATTACACCTCACAAAGTCTTTATTCCTTCTTTCAGCTCTCTCCTCACAGCTTTAAAATACCACGTACCTATGGAGCCGTGTCAAAAATCGCTGTTTTCTGCCTGTGCCATCCTCTAGCTCTACTGTTCTCTGTTATTTTCCCTTTAATGAGCTGTAAATTGAGATCTCAGACACTACTCATCACCGCTTTGTGTCATCGCTGACAGCTGTAATTTCTTTCCATGCATAAAATGTGACATGTTGGATCATGAGCGATAAGTAGTGTACGTTACCAAAAAGATTTGCAGTGCTAAATAATAAATAAGGAATAATTGAAGACACTAAGGAAGTATCTCGGTAATGCATTGTTCCAGAACGTCTTCTGTTTTTTAGATTCTCCAGATCGACCAGAATGACAAACATCAGTTTTATATTCTCTAACTGGATACTCTGATGATACCTGTTGTAATATGAAAAGTAGCAGCAGTAGCTTCTATTTAAATCTCTATGGACATATAAAAGACTAATAATCAGACCCAATCTTAACTTAAAGAACTCATAGTACCGAATCACCCCAATGAAGCACTTCGATCAGTCTGCTGGCTTTCTTGTGGTTCCCTAGATATTTAAGAGTAGAATGGGAGGAAGAGCCATCAGCTCCCAGTTTGGATTCGGGAGACAGACACCTGGTCTACTTTTAAGGTTAGTCTTAAGATTAGTCTTAAAATTAGTCTGGATCAGTTAACCCTAAACACTACAGTAGGCCTAGGCTGTTGGGAGCTTCCCATGATGCACTGATAATTTCTTCTTCACTCACCTCTTTTCACTCTGTGTTTATAAATAACTCTGCATTTAATAAAAAGCTATTATGGATCTCTGACTCTTGTCTTTTGCTTTGTCTCCCTGAGCTGTCTTCCACTTCCTGTTAAAAGGGAGTTTTTCCGTCCCACTGTCACTAAATGCTTGTCTAAACAGGAGGTTGTCTGATTGTTGGGTTTTATTGTAGAGCCTTTATTTTGAAATATAAAGCACCTTAAGGTGACTGTTGTTGCAATTTGATGTTATGTAAAACTGAATTGAATTCTGCTGATTCTACTAACTCTGTGACCTCTTATATCAGTTTCAGTTTTCAGTTTTATTTGTCATATGCAAGTTAGCACAGGGTCAACATCGCAATGAAATGTATTTGACAAGCAGAAGACAGTCACTCAGCAGAATGGTACAGTAGAAGAAAAAATAATAATAATAACAAAAATAAACAGAAAAATAGTAAAGAGCAAAATATTAATAAGATGTAGTAAAAAAAACAACAACAACAACAAAAAACCCCCAAAAAACCCCTTTTGTACTGTTCAGTTTGAACTGCTGCTCATTCCTGTGCAATATCCCCCCCCCCCCCCCTTTTTTTTAAATGCCTTATATCACATATAAGGCATTTGTATCTGCTGTAGGAAAACTATTGTTGTTCAGCCACTGAGGGGCTGCTATACTCAGAAATAAATGGCAACGGTGTTGATACATATCCAGTTTGTACATGTGCGAAATTTCTAACTTTTCAGGAGTAGTTCAGCTTACCTGGCTGCTTCCATGACTTAAACCAGCGGTCTCCAACCTTTTTTGCGCCACGGACCGGTTTATGCCCGACAATATTTTCACGGACCGGCCTTTAGGGTGTCGCGGATAAATACAACAAAATAAAACTAGTACCGGTACCGAAAAATAGAAGAGTTATTCATAACACACATGAAAAGACCCAGGAAAACCAAGTTAACGATAAAAACGATAACAAAATAACGCTGAAAACCGATAAAAACCCTAAAAACCATACATTTCACACCTGAGCCTCAACTCTCACGGACCGGTACCAAACGACTCACGGACCGGTACCGGTCCGAGGCCCGGGGGTTGGGGACCGCTGACCTAAACCATCGTTTTTAGAGGAGAAGAGCAGTGGTAGGGGGAATAGCACAGTTTCAATCCCTTGTTCTACGACCTCGGTAATAGAGGACAATAAAGCTGATTATTCATTAAGGGAGGCCTGCACTGCGATTGGCGAGTCACTATTGTATGAACTTGCAGTGCCCCTCAGTTTCAGTCTATGATCATAAACTCTGGTTTCAAAAACAAAGATGGTGACGACTAAAATGATCCAATGGAGCTTTCAAAGGCTATATTCGTAAAACCCCTGAGATTACAATTCTCATTTGCCAGGGTGTACTTGACCAGGATAAGCACCATCTTGGATGGAGGGAGAAACTACAGAAGGGTGAACATTAAAACTCCAAACAGAAGAGCCTTGCCTGGGTCCAAACCCAGAACCCCACCACCCAGTACGCCCCAGTATTATATTTGGTGGTAAAAGACTCAGATATAATTTTACTTGTCTAGTACGATATTCCAACTAAGCTCGTCGTTGTTATGGTTGGCTCTTAATAATGCTGCACTTTGTGCTGAGCTGGGGCAATAGGCTCAATCCTTAAAATGTGCAGCTGTGTCTGTATCGCAGCGTGACCTTTGAACTAGAGAATATAGAGCATCATTAATGTGCCTTTCCGTGTGCATGTGTGAATAAATATAGTGGTGTGATGGCTGAAGACAGAGGTGACGGCACATTGGAGTGTCCGGTAAATGATGGACTAATTAGCAGCGGTCCAGATCCCCTTTTACTCCCAGTTTCGCAGCTTGGCCCCGGCGCTGGTTTGGTTTGTTTTTAACTCAAACTGCTCTTCTATTAATGCTTTATGTGCTACTTTTTATTCACTCTGTTTTGCATCCTACCCATTGGGATGTATGATTGTCATACTTTCCATCTTTTTCGCATTAGCGTTATGGCTCTGACCGTATGACGAGATTGCCCGAGCTCGCCAAGTTTGTGGCTGCAGCTTGAGAACGTGTGTGTGTGGGTCTGTGTGCATGTCAGTATCAATGTGTTTTACTCCTGATGTTTGATTGCCCATATTTGTGGCTTTATAGATGATCTCAGCATTGCATGCTTTGTGGGCCTGTGTTGATGTTGTGTGTGTGTGTGTGGGTGTGTGGGTGGGTGTTTGGAGCCGGCGTGAGGCAGGTTTTGGGGCCAGCGTGTTGTGGTGTAGCATGGCCTCCCTCCAAAGCCCTGTGGCTGTTGAACTTTTATGGCGAGTCAATCGCCGCACAGACCTTTCAGTCTACCCGGTGCGCGTCGCAAACACACACACACACACACACACACACACACACTGCGCACGCACACATCAGCAGCAGCCCAGCCTTCATTAGAAGTGCCACCAGTAGCCAAGCCAGCAGCTCGACACTTCAAAGAGCTCTCTCTCGCTCTCTCAGTCTCTTGTCTCTACCCTGTGCTCGTTCTCTCATTTTTGGGACTTTTCTTCCTCTTGCCACTTTCTCCACTCCACTTTACAATTCCTGTCTTTCTTCTGCCTTGCTCATTCTTCTCTTTTGCTCTCTCCAGTCCAGGGAAAACCTTTATACTTTGCTCTCTGTGATCTTTTAGAGGAATGCACCAATGAAAATCTTGCCTTGTGCTGTAAAAACTACCTGCATTTACTTGTAGGCTTCAAAGGTAGCTCTGAAAGCTTTTTGTAGCCTGCTCCTTTGTGAAGAGCAGCACCTGTCGCAACTTGGATCCAAAGCTGGTTGTGCTGGGTTGAACCAAATTCTTTTCTCATAAAATAGATGGAACTGGAGGCTGTGTGAGCTTGTCAATATCTTGATGAAAAAATAATAAAAATAATTGATTTTTGCTGTTTCACTCCTTTCTTATAACTCAGTGCAGGTTCGCCAGCATGTCTTGTAATTATATAAAAATGGAAGGTGCTCAGGTTAATAAAATATCAGTTTTGTATTAGATTACTTTGCTGTCTCTTGCCTCTAAAAATGATGTTGTGCATATAGACCAAAACTCTAATTCTTTGTAGGTTAATTAGTTAGTATATTTAGTCAGTTAATGGCTTCATTTATTTAAGAAATTTACTGGTTCCACCTGCTTAACTGTGAATGTTTTCCTTTGCTTTTGATCTTTCACTGGTTTTTAGCTATTTTATGGCATTTCTTAGACAAACAGTAGTGATCCATAATAATCTGGGTAAATGTGTCCATCAAAGTCGACCAATTTTAACATGTTTTTTCATATCATGACTCATCTACCAGGAGCAAATACACTTAAATGTCTGACTTTCTGTCACAGTCCATGGTTTTGACTCAGGGTTTGAGTTTACGACTTTGAATGTTGATAATTTTTTTCTCAATTTTTTATTCACATTTTGACTTTCATGTCTTTAAAGCTTCTTCATTCCAGTTTCTACTGGTGTTAGAATATAATTGTTCCTTAAAGTTTGATTTCCGTTTAGTCACTGTCTTTTATTTTTTTTTGTTTTGTCATTACCTTGTTTAATTTCAGCTGTGTCTTGTTACCCTGGTGTTTCCAGGTTGTACTTGGTCTCCCTTCAGTCTGTGTCCCCTTGTGTCTCTTAGTTAATGTTTTGCACTTTCTTGGATTCTCGTCCTTTTGTGCATTTTCTTCTTGTGCTTTCATACCTGAACAGAAAGGTCAGTTTTACATTCACCTGGTTTGTTTGTGAGTCTTGCACTCTCCACATCACCAATAAACTGCTTGATACAAGATCTCAGCTGAAGCTTCAGACTAATAAGGAAACATTTGCCTAATTTGGAAGCTCTATATGTATATATTCACACATATTCACATAAATATGACAAAGAGTTTTGACAGGAATCTTTGCAGTCCTGTGAAAAATTAAGTACACCCATGATTTTGTAGCTTGTAGAACCACTTTTAGCTGCAATAACTTGAAATATCATTTTTGGATGATATCGGTCTTTCACAGCATTGTAAAGGAATTTCGCCCCACTCTTCTTTATATTGGTCCAAAACAGCATTGGTTGTTGAGGTCTGGACTCAGTGACTGAGATACACATGTCCTGTGACATCAAAGTATTTCTGTTTGTACTGTCATGAACCATAAAATGTAACATGCTAACTGAGGTTTGAGATATACCTCTCGCCTTTTTGTGAATTCTCTAAGCTGTTTGTTTGACCCCTATGAAACTTTTGTAGAATACACTGTTTTTTATTGGGACAGAAAAAATATCTAATGAAGGTATTTGATGTATTTTCCTTTGGACAGACCCTAGCTTGCCTTTTCTTAAATTTCCAGGCCTTTATATGATAATTTTAGCACCTGTAGCTGAATATTTATAATTCGTGTGAAAATAAAAGCATTTTAGATTTGGATGAGCGGTCTGTTTTCCGACCCACAGTCTGTGCCAACAGGTGAGCAGTATTTGATATATTAAAAATACTTCATGTACTGTACTTATGATAATTTTCTATTTAAATTCTGTTGCTGGTAGCGGTCGACTGCATGTGGAGAGAGACACACGGCTGGAATCGGTATTGTTCAGCACAAATGGAGTAATATTCTTCAGCGTGCCAAGCAAGATAGAGTTTTCTCATATTCTCATCCTTTCATTATCTTTGTTGTGTCTTCCTCTGGTTTCTGCAGTTAAACAATCAGTAAGCACACACGCAGCACAGAGAGAGAGGGATGCCATTTCACACTCCATATATCCCAGTCTGAGGGATGCAGGGTGGTAACGGAGCATTATCAGATCCCAGATATTGATTGATTGTCACATGTATTGTTCCCAGGGAAATATAGCCCTGCTGAGGCTAGCTGCAGCTGTGCAAGAAGGTGCTATTGCAGTGAAGAAAAGTTTCACTGGGAGCTTGTAGATTATGGCCATGATTCAGCATGCACGAGGCTTTTCTGATGAATTTCTGTGCTGATTCATAGAGCAATGATTCATAGTTTTGCATGATAACAAGCCTGGAAAAACAAACAAAACTCACACACAGAAAAAACCCGCAGCAGTGATGTACTGCTGAAACTGAAGTTTGCAAATATTTCTTTATGAGTAGAGTGAAATTAAATGCATTAAAAGGAGCATGTTGCTGAAATGAAATCTCTCACCTAAATTTCTGGTGCTCGCATTGCTGGTTTGGTGTTTCACCAGTGGCCATGTGGTCTCCAGCTGTGTGTATTCCATCACAGACCAGAGGCAAAAACTGTGCCTGGCTCTGACTCAGGGAGACCCCAAATGAGCGTGTCTGCGTGTGCTTGTGTTTGTGTGTGTGTGTAGGTGCACCTAATAGGGGGTAACCCTGACATACTTTAACTTTTCAGCTCGTACCCGCTGCATCTCTTTCTCACTACAAACCTTTTCTCTCTCGCTCATGTGCTCTCTCTTGCACGCTCGTGCGCATGGGGCATTAATAATTCTGCTAATTGTGCAGAATATTTAGTCTAACGCCTGTGTCTACACGAGCAAGAGAGGGAGGAGAAAATGGCTCCCAATTAGCTCAACTTTGAAACTTTGGCCACTATTCTTGCTCTTTTTTTTTTCTAGAAAGTTTCCCCTTGCAGCCCCTAGCTAGGGGTGTGTATGTGTTGGTGTGTGTGTGTGCGTGTGTCATGAGCTTGAGGGTCTGGCACTAAGATGGCCAATTAAAACCACTGCCGGCAGCGAAGGACCAATGGGAACAGGGTGCCAATGCACTTCCCCACCGTCAATGTGGTAACGCAAACCAGATGCAGTTGGGCAGTGTGTGTGTGTGTGTGTCTGTGTGTGTGTGTTTGTCTTTGCTAAAGTCTACTGTATGTGTTTTTGCAAATACCTCTTTGCTGATACACAGTTTCTGCTTGTGCACGTAATGAAAATCTTTACCTTTTTGGAAAAGGAGTTGCAGAGCTTGCAGTTTTATTTATGTGAGAACCAAAGGGGTGCAACAAAAAAGGCTCGGATAACAAAAACATGGGATGAGAAAGAAAGGTATTCCCTCTTTCTTCCCAAAGCTATCCCAAAAAGCACAACAGCCCCTGCCTCTGAAATCTCACAAACACACTGGAGCTGCGCTGGCTGACAATCAGTTCTGACGTTCATCACCTAAAACACATCATCCGTCTTTTATCCTGCGCTGACAGCTTTGAATGGTAATTTCATGCAAAGTGATGTCTTGTTATGGCTTTCTTTTAAGTTTTTCAAAGACTTTTTATTTCATCCTTTTATGCTGTTTGATCCTTTTGAAGTTTGAGTGTGAAAAGAAACCCTATTTCTAAAACTTAACAAACCTTTGTTTTGCTTCTTTTTTTTAAATTGGCTACATATAGCTTTCATTCACAGTTTTATAAGGTTCTGATCATAAACAGAATAAAAGGTGGACGCTGTGACGTCATCTACCGGTTTATGAAGTCTGGTTACCAGTCAGACGAGCTGATGATATATGATGATGATGATGGGTGGCTCTGACTGAAACGGCACACTCCTTGGTTAACAACCTGTCATTCATATCCATTGACCAGTGAGCATGTCTGAAATATAGGATGACCAGAATTTCCCAATCATACTAACAGTTTTCTACAGAGTTTGCAAAATTATAAGGATGGTTTTTACTGATATTCGGATTAGGATCATAAAAAAACAGTAAATATATTGAATTTAGATCTTAAAACCTATGGCCTAAAGATTATCATGGCCATAGTTCCATAGTGTGTTTCAAAATTTGTGCAGAAGTCCACTTAGACTGACTGCATTATATCTTTCAAACTGGTCTTGAGCAACAGCTCTCAGCTTTCTGAAGGTCTTTCAGTGTCCTTTGAATGTCTTTCAAAGAGCCTAGAGAACTTTTCCTGAATACTACTTAAAGAAACTGCAAGACAACTTGCCTAAGAGAGTGGAAGAATAAAGGTAGCCATAACAAAAGTTGAGTTTTCAAGCTTTTTGTTAGAGTCTGTTTTCGTCTTACATTCTAATTTAAGCTGTCTTGTTTCCTTGGTGTTTCCAGGTTGTACTTGTCACATATACATACTATATTCCAATTTAAGTCTGTTTTCCATTTTCTTAGACTTTTGTGCAATACGACTATTTTCAAATGTACGCAAAGTTACCGTACTTAGTACTTCCAGTACTAAGTACACGCCTGTCAGCCTCAGGATCACATCATAGCCAGTTGTGAACTTAAAAAACCTGCTAAACATCAGCATCTTAGGATCATCATTGTGAGCATGTAGCCGTGCAGAGATGAATGAGTTCAAAGTAGTTCCAACCTTTATTCTTAAACTTGTCAATCTTGCGACACTTCAGATTTATCGAGGACGTGACTGGCTGTAGAAACTATCTGGCATCTCCTCCAGACTTGCAATTTAAACCAAGATGGTGTCTGGAGATGCTTTCAGCGCTGCGGTACTTTAGGGATGATTAAACACTTACTCTCACACAAATACACAAACAGATACACACACGCACAACAGCTGTATGCTATATGATGGATCTTAGCATCCCACAAGGCGCAAGAAGAAGAGATAAAGTGGATCAATCTGTGCATGTGCGACCGTCTTTATGGACGTGTTTGCTCTTTGGTTCGGTCTGTTGGCCTCACAACAGACGTACTACAGCTCTCGGGGAAATAGGGAGAGCTGTTTCTGATTACTTCCGCACAATCCGCAATGATAATCATGATGTTTGATTGTCTTTTCTTTCAGCGTGTAAGCACAGATTTTTCCACAAATAAACCAAAACCATGAGCATGATGAATAACGGCGACGCCTCTCGGGTCTCACTAGCTCTACGCGTGAACTGAGTCACCTCATTTAGGAGCTTTGACCGACCGTGGCACATTTCATTCTGTGATCAATGGTCTGGGAGTTATAGGCAGAGGAGGTAGTCAGAGGTGGGGCACAGGGATGAAGGATACGTGGAAATACGCAGCGACCTGTCCCTCGATAGCCGGGAGAAGTTGCACAGGAAGGATGATGCAGAGAGGGATGGACAGAAAGAGACAGGCGTTGAAAAGGAGGGAGAGGGATGGATGGAGACGCAGATAGAAAGTGACAGTCAGACAAAGGGGCGGAGGGACTTCAGCCTTCGTTGTCCGTCTCTGGATACAAGAACTCATGATCTGTGAGAGCGACGAAATTGTATTTATTCAGAGCATTATTGCTTTTGCGTCTGCCTCTTTGGGAAGTGATGCTGGCAGCTTTTCTTTACTTTGTGCACCTGTGGAAATGTCACCGAGTTTCATTTTGACTTTTCTAAACTCCAATTTTTCTACTACCAAAGGAATGGTGGTGCAGTAGATTAGATATTAATCTAATCTCTGTTATAACAATCCATCACTTTGCATTTGTGTGACCCGGGTAGGTTTAGGGGTACGGATATGCTCAAGGGTATGTGGTCTTCTCTCCAATAACTCTGATGTATAGATAAGTGTAGTTAACAGAAAGATAACTGTGGCGCGTATAATGGGAGCGTGGACGCTGACATTTTGACTCTGTGTAAAGAATGCATAAAGAATTTCTCTACAATGGTACACACAAATCAGCAAACCCAAAGGCTAAAAGTTTAAGATAAAGGGGAAAGACTGCAATTCCTAGAATAGCTTGATGAGACTCAAAAGCAAGTCCTATAGACTCCCATGCTAAAGGGCCAAAATAAAAAACACTAAAAGAAAAGCTTAGATAAAAAATGGCTTTGTTTTCTGTGAAAATTGTCCACCTTTGACCTTCTATCTGGGGTGGGTGTGGCTCAGGAGGTAGAATGGGTTGTCGACCAATCAGAAGGACATTGGAGCGAATCCCAGGCTGCTCCAGTCTGCTGCCAATGCTTAAGTAATATACTGAACCCAGATCAGTTACTCTTTAGTGAGTACAGTTCACCTGTATGCTTTATGTATGCTCACCAAACAGCTTTCCAAAATATGGTGATCCTGAAAACATTTCTTAATAACATGATATTTACAATTACATAAGTCAAAATGGAAGTTCAAGTCTCGGAAGTCAAACATTATTATTTATGAACACCTCAACCTTCATAAACACTAATGGCCCTGGTTTCACCAGATGTAATTGACAGTACTGGAAATAAGAAAACATGCCTCCTAGTATCATCGCACTTCAACCTCTTTAGGCATTTAATGCTGGAAAATGTCTCAGAGCCCATCTGAGAAGAAGCTACAAGTGGAAATGTGAAGGTTGTAGTGTCTGCAGTGGTAGAAAATAAGCACTCATGTACTTTGCTCATATACAATTTTGAGGTACTTCACTTGAGTATTCTCATCTTCTACTACTGCTCCCATAGCCCTCTGTGTTTTAGGGAGAAATATTGCACTTTTGACTCGTCTGGATTTGTTTGACAGCTACAGTTAGTAGTAATTTTGCAGCTGAAGGCTTATCCTAAAACAGATGTAGTATAATGACTTATTACCTCTGGAAATAATTTTCAAGCAATTGTTTTAGGGTCAAAGTCCAAAATCAAAATATGTAATGTAATTTTTTTCTATTAAAAACTCCTTTTTTTTCTTCTTTTATAATATTCCCACAATCCATGTTTATTTTCCCATTACACTTCTATTTGTACTCACTTTACTGGATGTAATCTAAATGTAGCAGAATTTAAACGGACCTATATAATAATAAGCTAGCAAGCTCAAAATAACTTTACTGTATACCCATCCTGGACAGTGCCATACATAGACACGGCCTGCCACGATATTGTTGTTTTGGCACTAAAAGTTACCATATTTGCCTGAGAAGGTGAAGTGCTAAAGCATCAGGAAACAGTACACAGATCACCAAAGACCGCCTCACAAAACCTGCAGCACAAATGTCTTGGATAGTTTATCAGATAATTTCATAAAAAATGGTCCCAAAGGTAGTTTAACCGAGGCGAAGCTGAGCGGACAGGAGCCAACTACTGCTGTTTTTTACAACATGAGTGTCAAACATAAGGCCCGGGGCCCAGAATCAGCCCATCAAAGATCTAGCCCAGTCCCAATTTTGGACTTTTAACCATATTTTCCTATGTTTTACAGTTTTTCATGGTCATTTATACTGCACCAAAGTAATTAAGTTATTGATACTGTTTTTTTACAGTGTTTTTTTTTACAAGCCAAATAGTCGTTCTAGTACATTTCTTTAATTTACGACAGCAACATTTCTTTGTAATGTAGAAAAACTAAGATGTACTAATGTAATTGCACTTCTTTATCTTATATTAATATTAATATATCAGAGTGATTTAATGACCTAAAGATGTGGGCTGTACATGGCCGACACTGTAAAATGAGTTTGATGTTGTTGCTTTACAATATCAAATGGATGCGTTAGCCACAGAGATCATGTAAGCATGTTGCTTTCATGGTATGGCACGGGCATTTAAACATAGACTGACTCCATGTTGGAGCCTCAGGTGCCCACTAAAGGAACTGCAGTGGTCTCTTAAAGCCTTTTGTGTTGGCCTGACTAGTATAATGACAAAATACCCTGGGCTTGGGATCTTTTTAGTAAACTGCACGTATTCGTTGTTAAGAACGGACAGCTGTGGCCCTGTCACCCAGAGAGGCTCACATTTTAAGCTTAGTTTTTCCAGAAAATGAAAGAAAGTCTCGATGGTTTCAGGTTTTAGATGAATTTTAAAAAGTAAACAAAGGAAAATCAACAGAGCTTAACAAAAGATTATCTTTCACCATCCTCCCATCTTGCTATCACATCACAGCACTCACCTTTCGGCTTAATACCCAGAGTTTCAGAGTTTCCAACAAACCTGATGGTAAATCCCAAAGCTTTACAGGAATCCTCTGTTAATTAGGATTCACCTTGTGTGGAGCGGATTTTTTCGGATGGCACTGTGGAAAGAAATGCTCATTGAGCTAATGGAACAGAGAGTCTTAGTCTCTAAACACGTTCCATCCCTGCAGTGGAAGAGCGCTGTACGCCTCGGGCCCCTGCGGCTTTATACCTGCTGCCTCCACATCACTGCTCCCAGGTAGCTGCCCACACACATTTACTACTTTTGTGGAAAAGACAACAAGACGACTGTAGTGATGCAGCGGTGCATATAAATGGTGGCAGGCAACAGCTTCCATAAAGCCTTTCGGTTTCACAGCAGCTCTGTTAACTCTGTGCACAACGTCGAGATAGTCTTATCGATCACACATGGAATGCAAGCTGATAATTTAATGCATTAATAGTGAGGTGGATAGGGACATGCGCGCAGATGTCAGCATCCTGGATCATAGATGCTGGGTTTGAGAAGAAAATAAAGCTGTTACCACGCTACAGATACGAGCGTGCACATTTATGTCTTAAAATAGCCTTCGCTGTTTGAGTGTTTGTTTGCAGATCAATGCCGTCCTCCTTGTGTTTGCCTCTGAATGAAAAGATTCAGGGATTAAACTACCACTTCTAAACCAAGGAGAAAGACGAAGACGAGAGAGATGAAGTGTGTGATAGACTGATGTAAAGTCCCAGAGGGAGAAAAAGTAGACCGGCGGTTTAATGAGAAGCCTAGCTCCAATGCAAATGGGAATTGATTGGTGCTGCTGACGTGTCAGGAGATACTTAACTCTGACAGGAGGAGAGGGTTTGTGTGTGAGTGTGTGGGCAAGGATGTGCTTTTGTCTTTTGTCTATCTTATGGTCACCACGTTGTTGCTTTCATCTCCTTTACTTGTCACTTTATGAGCAACATGCAGTTATTCTTTTGTCAGTGCTGATGGATTTTTGACACTTTTGCTTACGCACACATATTACTATTTTTTTTTTTTTTTTTAGGTTCCTTCTTCACTGAGAGCCACCAAGAAAGAATATGAAGCCTACAAGTGTTATTGTACGAAACCTAGTGAGTTAGCTTTATCATCTCATGTTAACAGAAGTACCTATGGCTCCTGAGGGACCGCGTGTGACATTTAGAAAAGGCGAAGAAGCAAGGCCCTGTTGATCGATATACTCCCGTGTGCCACTGCAAATAAACAGACTTTCTTTCCCTAGGCCAAAACAGTATAGCAATATGGCGCCCCTGGGGTGCCATGTCTGTGAAAAAAGCATTTAAGAAAGCAATTATTCAGGTAAGAGGATACACACAGCTATTAAGAAACAGACTAAGGGTCATTTTCATTGACAGAAATTAACGGCGGTAATGAAAATGCCAAAAAGTACCAGTCAATCAAGGTCAGAGATGTTGTTAACCGTTAACCGTAGCCTGTAAATGATTCGTAAAATTTCGTTTTTATGAACCATCCTTTATAGATTAACATCCTACAGCTCAGTCAAATCCTGTCATCTTTGCTCCCCCCCTATTTTTTATTTCTCAAAGCCAAGAGCCCTTTAAAAGTTAACAAAGTGGCCTTCAGCTCTCATTTGCGGACAGATCACTCATTAGGAGCTCCATTAGTGTCTTGTGTTGTGTGATCCCAGTGAATTAGCTGCAATCAAGCCGTCTTACTGATGCTAATCTGGAACAACTGAAAGAGGTTAGCCTAGCTGCTGCCGGCACTTCAGTTAAGAGTCGTGTGAGTCACTTAAACAGCTTTCAATACTGCAATTCAAAAGGCAATTTCTAGGGTACAGAAGGAAATATACGTTGCACTGGCTTGCACTGGTTCCCAATAGCAAATATATTATAGAGCCATTGGAGAAAATATTTGGATGCTAAAGGTAATCTATAGAGTAACTAGCTGTACAGAAATGGTAGAAAAAGGGCAACATAGAACAAGAATATCCAGATAAATACGTCCTTTTAACTCAACAGGCACAAAATTATTGTAGAGCAAAGAATGGACAAGTTAAACATGCTAAAGCTAAAAAGGGTCATTGTGTGACTTTAACTGGTGTATTATACACTTGTTTACCTAAGGAGTTAGTGCAAATTCATATATGTATGTGTATACGTACAGTATACGTATGGTAAATATGGCGGAAGCTAGTTTAATAGTCTAATAGCAGCTAGCTTGATTAGCCATGCAACTTGTGGCTAATCAATCTCTCTCTCTTGGAGCACATCTAAAACTTTCTACTTAAATTCTTTAACCTTCTTCGGTGACTCAGTGCAAAAAGTTTTAATGGTTTTTACCATGATTATATGTGGGACCATTTCTTAGGCCAATTTCAGGAACTTCCAGGTTCCAATAGTTTCCTGGCAGTCGGTCCTTGCATTATGCAACATTTTGTTATCGTTGGACTGGGCCAGGTTGATTCTTTTCCACTGCTTCCAATTTGCTAAGCTAAGCGAATCAGCTCCTGGCTAATGTTTTTGGTTAAAGTTTATAAAAATCTGTTTGCAACTAAATAGAATAAAAGCCATCATCGGGTAAATTATCAGTCATTCAGTCATTTGCTCAAGAAGGTATTCTGTATTTCTGTGAGTGCACTGATGAATTCCTGAGTTATCTTTTTTTTTTTTTCAAATTTTAAAAAGAGATTTTAGCTCAATGCTGCCAAGTGATACACAAAATTACATTGGTGTTCTATGCCCAAATATTAAAAACAAGTCAGACAGTTAATAATATGTAACAAATATACAGTCACTTTGGCAAAAACAGAATTTAAAATGACTTAGTAAATGTAGTAAAAAATAGAAACCAATGACAAATTAAATAATGCAATGCTCATTTTCTTGCTATAAAAGACTGAGGAAAATGCACTCACAATATTGCCTTTCGTCATGCTTGAGAGGCTCTTTGGGCTTCAGGAGAACAAAAACACTTCCACACACACACATACTTCCAAATAAACGCGTGATGCTACAGTTATCTCGCACTGCTGCAGGACATTAATGGCTATTAGCCAACCGCTGGTATTTACTCAGCACCCATTAGGGCTGATTGTTAGCCTATGTGGCTAATTAGCATTCCCCAGCTGGCTCTTTCACTCTGTTATTAGGGCCCTCTTATCCACTAGGCGCTACACTCAGAAATCTATCTGTAATGTGCATCTATCCCATCTAACTGACTTCCATGTTTAGCTCTGTGGCTATTAGCAGAATCGCTAATGATCTTCACACAAGTCCAGAGACTTTATCACTTCAAGGCTGCTTGTAATCAATCTTGATCTTTACCACCAGGCTCATGAAAACTTCTCCTTGTATTTGCCATGAGCGTTAAAGCTTCATAAAGATGGAGAACAAAAACCCACTTCCTACACGGTTCTGACTATGGTCAGAACTATTGTTGTCCCCGTTAGCAGGTGTCTGTTTCACTGAGAAACAGATCAAACAAATGCAAATCAAACAGGTGCCCGGCAGTTTGGGTAGTAACACCTAAGCAGAAAATAGATATGTGATAGAAAACTCATGAAACAAAATGCCTTCAAAGGATCTAGTAGTGATGGGCTTATGGAAGTGTTTGAGCATTCAGTTTCATTCAAACGCAGCTGAATCAGAAACTTCACAAAGCCACCAGAGGGACCTTCAAATATGAAGCAGACTCATTACCCTGTCACATTAAAAGTGAAGACTGAACACTGAGGAAAGATAAGTCATGATGTAATTATTCACTATCATGTCCTGGTTCCATTTTTTCCGTAAAATAAATAAATGAATAAAAGGGAGTATTGGCTCCCCAGTGTTTGTCAGAACAAAGAAATGCATGCTCTAATTGTGCTGTAGATCTCCCTTTCTCTGTCTCGCTCCCCTCTTGCTAGTCTCTGTTTCTGTGTCAAAGGCACATTGTTTGTGCCGCGTACACCTGGGAAGGCATCGGCCACTTCACACAGTGCAGCCCTGGGAACCCCAGAGAGCTGACTGCTCCTCATAATTCCCACAGCTTTTATTCCCCTGGTTACAGATGAGGCTCAGTTAATGTGTGTATCATTGTTTTATGATACAGATGTTTGCAAAATGGTTGTTTGGGGCATGTGTGTTGCAGAAGCAGCAAGTGTGTTTCCTACTGGAGCTTCCATAAATTTAAAGTATCCTGTGACAAAAATGCAGAAATGTGCCCTCGTGTTGGTCTCGGTTCAGATGGTTGGGTTTGGTTGGTGCTTGCGCATGCTTTTTCTGGTGCATGTTGGTAAAACTCCTACGCGGCCTTGCACTGAGGGCAGGCGTACATTTCCACGGCCTTTGTATTTTGCGTGTTTGTTTCCTGTTTTATTTTGAAAATATTTTCCTCGTATTACTCAGTTGACTTGACTTCCTGTTTTTGTCTTGTTCCGCACGTGAGCCCTTCATTATTTCCATATCCATGTTTTCATAATCGTTGGATGCCAAAACTGGAATTAACATCAGGCTATTGACTCAGTCCAAGAAGGTTTTATGGATTTTACCAAAAGAGACCCCAAAATACAGGTTTTGATATTACAGGCAGTCAGTTTCAGCCACCGGTTTCCATTCAGTATGGTCTGCATAAAGTGACTTAGCAAAGGAACAAGGAACTCCTTATTGATACTTATTGAAAATCAACAGCTGTGGTGAACTCCTTACGTCTTTTCAATGTTCTAAAGACTGCTTCTTGTTTGTTTCTATTCTTTGGATTTTCCTTCATCACCTAATCTTTCCCCAGCTCTTTCTCCATCCATCTTTCTTTCCACCCACTTCTGTTTTTTCCCCTATTGCTTGCTGGTGTTCCCTCATTACAGGGGCTCGCCGGTGGCTGCTTCCCCCCGCTGCACTTCTCTGTGCGGGCTGCACACAGACTCTGTGTGTGTGCACGTGTTCGTCTCGCTGGGTGTGTGCTTGGTGTTGTTGTCGTAGCTCAGTTGGCTGGAAAAAAATGAAAAATCGTATATTGCTTCCAGCCATTTTTTTAGTTTGTTTTTATTCTTTTTGTCACGAGTTAAGAGGCATTTTAAAGAGATATGTCTAAAGATTAAAAGAAGAGTCTTTTTTGTATGAATGACTTAATTATTATTAAATCCCTTTCCATTCGGGAGGGAAAAAGCTTTCCGTTTTGTTAAACTAAGAAGGAAAAAAAAAACAGCCAATCAAAGCACTCGATGCCGCTTTAAAGACATGCCATTGGTCAAACATCCAATTTTGAGACACATGATATTCCTGCTGCATCTCTGCATGTGTGTGTTTGTCTAATCACAGCCATATGTTTACACATTCCTGTACTGTACATAACATCAACACACACTCGCATGCCCAAACACAAAGATGCCGACTCCGTTGCCATAGAAACCGGATCCTAGCCAATAACTAGAAGCAGCCTTCTCGGGAGTGTAAACATTTTGTTTGTTGTCATGGAGAAATGGATACTGTTTGCATGCCACGTAACTTTTTTTGTTTTTTTCCTGATTTGTGCGTGTGTGACCTTCGCCGCGTTGCCCGAGGGTGCACAGGAGAGAGCCAGAGAAGATCAGGGCCTTGGTGGTGTATTAATACCAGCACAGATTTATGGCACTCACAGTGTGGTGTGCTTTTAGGTGGAGAGATGCTCCAGCTGACACCACGTGTTCTGGACTGGCTGGCGGCTGCGGTTTGGAGCTGACAGCTGATGGCTGCTGGCTTTGTACTGGCGTGCAGGTCTGGGGGAGAGGTTATTTAGGGTTGCTCTTCAATAACTGTTTGTTCTCGCTTGGCTTTTGCCACACGCTTGAACTTTATGACAAAGATAGCACCACCGCAGTGGGAGAAGACATTCAAAAGGAGCTTGTGAGCTCAAAGATTTAAATTTGCTGTTGTTGCATTCGCAACCTCCTTATGGAAGTCGGCTTGTTCTCTTCCTCCTTTTCTTTCCCTTTCTGATCCTGGCAGGGGCCAACAACAACACAGACCTGGGATTTTTATATAGCTACAGAGAAAGTTTTGAGTCATCCAACACTTAATATCCACAAGGCATTCTCTGAGATTGGCAAAGCTTTTAGAGTCACTGGGGTTTATAGGCTCTTTCTTTCCCTCAAACTCGCTCCCCTCGCCTACCTTGCTCTCCCCTTTCTGAGAAGCAGTTGGAGCCTATAGCCATGGCTTATTTGCTTTGTATAATGGGCTGCTCAGTGCCAGAGGATTGGCTTGGCTAGAAGGAGAGACCGGAGGAGAGGAGAAAGTAGAGTCAAGGGGGGGAGACAAAGCAGAGCTTTGCTCTGTGAAGACTGCTGTTCTGGGCCTGTGGCTTCCCAGGTCTCTATTGTAATGACTGTATCTGTGTGCATTAGCATGAAGTAGTGGTCACGAGCTGCAACCAAGTGGAGACTAGGGATACTCAGTGCCCACCAGACATCAAACCACCCTGCCTGCCCCACTTATTATATACTTTTTGATGGCAAGAAAGGGTCTACCTCTCTTGCTAATGTCTTGGCGATGAGAATACACCCATGCGTTTGAAGTATGGGGAGGAAAAGCTGGCCACAGTAAATATGAGGTTTTTAAGGCTTGGTTTTTGCTTAAGGTTTGATTTGAAGTCTGTAGTGGTTACAGTCAAGGTAGGGAAAGTCTCAGACACATGAAGTTAAGTCACTCCTTAGTAACAAAACTAAGTTAAATGGTGTGATTGTTGTGTGGGTTACCTTACGCTGGTGTTGTAATACAGCACGTGTTAGCTGTGTGTCTTTAAAGTAAGTTAATGCTGATGCAGTCACATCACATCTGATGTTGTGGAAATTTCATACTGATACAGGATGCTTTCATAGCTATTAAACTTATTTTGTTTAGAGCAGACTGTGGTAGTAGACAAAGCCAGCTGCAGGCAACAACTTATGATCCTCCCAGTTCTTTTAGATGTATAAAATGTTTTCATTGCTCAAGCAGAGTGAAGCTACACAAGAAATAGTCCATTTACCATTTTCCCATGTTGTTAGTCAAAGGCTCCTTTTCCTTCATTCTCAATAAGGTTCTGAAATGTTCCAGCTTCTAAAGGGATAGAAACATCTTTGTATCCCTTAGCAAAAATGAAGGGGCATTTTGTCGAAACCTGAGGTTTTGGCAAAGCAACAGGCACTTGCTATGAGGAGGAGCCTTATGTTTTGCATAAAGATGGTTAAAAACAATTGCCCTTCCAACAAAACACCTTGAAATGAGCTCTGGTCCCCATGTAGCTGCTTAGTAGCTATATTTAACTGCTCCGCTCTGAGTAAGATAGCACCTATCTGTACTGTAGGTGTGTGTGTGTGGCAGTGTGCCTACAACCCAAGAACTAAACTTAACATCTCTCTCAACATTAGAAATATATTTCAGTACTAAACCTTTCCATTACCTCTCCCCCGGCGTCTGCAGTTTGAAAAATGTTTCCTTGTGATTCACCAGCTTATCAGCCTCCATCTACCTCACAGGGACATCGCCGTTATCAAAGTCAGAAAGAGATGCTACTGTCCGTGATTTGCGACAGACCATTCTAATACTCCTTTAATCCTTATTTTGAACATGACAGCAGGAGACAGGCAGAACAAGCTGTTCTGGGCTCCTTTAATAATGTTCACATGAGAGGAAGGCACAGACTGAGAAATTGGAGCGACAGTGCACATTGTTGCTGGTACACAGGTGTGAGAGGGACTTCAAGCTTGTCATAGAAAAAAAATGTATTCAGGATTAAAGTCACAATCTTTGTCAAGTTAAATAAAGGGAATTGAGGAAAGCAGTGTAGTAGGTGAGCATGAAGTACAGCGTGACATCCTCTGAAGCAGTGGTTCACTTCAGGTCCACTTACTGGACTTTGTTCTTTCAGAAAAGTAGGTCAGGCATTGGAAACCCAGCCCCAGGTACCAGGGATAATACAGAATTATCTTCTAATCAACATTATACAATTTTGGTTTCTGTTCAAAGCATTTTACTGTTTCTATTGAGGAGTTACATCAGTTTTTAAGCTTAAATATCATTTCCCATTGTTAGAACTGATTGCTAATTAGCTTTTCCTAGCCCTCTAAATATTTGGACCGTGTTTCAACACATGAACGTCCTCAATATCCTGCCTATGAAAGCTTTCATGTGTGCTAATTTTTATTAAGTGTGTGTGTGTGTGAGAGAGAGAGAGAGAGGGAGCGTGTGTGTGTGTGTTTGTGTGCGTTTGTGCAGATTACAGTAGCGTGCCTCCGCTAACTTCCCTGCTATTAGCCTGTGTTCTGTTCCGGGGCCAGATTAGCTGCATTGATAAAGCTGACCTCCTGTTAATCATGCTGATTCTGGCACTGTGCTGCATTTTTCTCATATCGTCATTTCCCTCCATTTGCATATTTTCAATTCTTCACTTCTATTTTTCCTTTTTGTCCTGTAGGCCTTTTATTCTCTCATTTTCTTGCTAGCTGACCTCTCGCTAACCTGTCTGTGCTTTACAAGGTGTGTTTTCCTTTTTCTCTCCCTTTCAGAATTAAGGGTCTATTTGTTTGCTGTGGCATTTAAATGGGTTTCCTAAGGTGTGCATGTTTTTGTGTGTGTTTGTGTATGTGTGTGTGTGTGCATTTGGTGCTAATTCCAGTGAAGTGAAGGAGATGGGGCTCTAAATATATTTGAATACAATAGCAGTGACCGGGTGCAAGCGATAGAGACAGAGAAGGACCAAGGGAATGATTGTGTAAATGCTTAATTATCGAGAAGCTCCAGGAAACTGAAACACTGCCTGACCTCTTGCCTCGTTTAACACACTTGTCTGTCACTTAAACTTCCTTCCATACCAGATGCATCTTAAAACTTCTGAGGATATGTTTGGATGTCAGCCTACAAAAGGCTGTTTTCAATTTCAGCTATTTGTGGCGAAAGCATATGCTCTGCATTTGTGTATGTGAAAACTCCCTCAAGAGGATTAAAGCTTTATTTAGCCTTCAGATCAATTATTCGTTGTTCATTTTGATTTATCTCAATCACTTTTTGCCTGTTTATGTGATCTTTCATCAGCTCTCCATCTCTGTTTTTATGCCTGTTTTTCAAAATTGGTGTAGCCATGTTTCGAAGCCTCAGTCTTTAGTTTTATTTGGAGCCAGAAGTGACCAAGTTTGGAAACAGTGGAGTGCTAAGTTACTGGCTAATGCTAGCAAGCTTGTTTAGAAATCTGCATAAACAGGCATGGGTACAGAAAAACGAATGATTTCACAAACCAAAACTGAAGAACAGACTTCTTTTAGTATAAATATTAGTTCAGTAACACCAGAATAAAAGTAGAATGTGGACCTCCCTACTTCTAGGAAAAAGTGGTTTTGGTTGCTTAGAACTGCATTTGGTGACTGATTGCATGTAGTTGTGTTGGGTGTAATGTGTTACAGTAATCACCAGAGGTGTGGACTCGAGTCACATGACTTGGACTCGAGTCAGACTCGAGTCATTAATTTTATGACTTTAGACTTGACTTGAAAAAATGTTCTAAGACTTGTGACTTGACTTGGACTTTTACACCAATGACTTGGGACTTGAATTGGACTTGAACCGGTTTACTTGAAAAGACTTGATATTTTACCCCAAATATAAAATTTAACATGCATATTATATAGAGATTGAAAATGTGACGTCATTCACGGGTAGAACCGCAAAGGATTCTGGGAACTCGTGGCAAGCGGTACTAGCGCACGCAGGCTTTCAATTAAAATCAGTCACACAGCGATAAAAAGAAACACAAAAATGTCAAGAAGCCGTTGTATTATTAACTGCAATAGCCGGTCGCATGACAGCCACGGGAAGCCGACGGGTAAAGAGATCGGTTGTTATCGGATTACGTCGTTGAAGAGAAATTGTTCGAGCCATGTTTCCGAAGTAACAAAGAGGCGACGGGTGGCCTGGATTGCAGCCATTCAAAGGTCAAATATAACGTCCCAGAACACTCCAGCTCACAGGTTAGTCTGCTCCAAGCATTTACACAAAGGTCAGTGTTTTTTAGTAGTTAATACGTCACTTTCATAACATAACTGGTGATATAGGTTACAAGCAAGTCTGGCGCTGAACAGAAATTGTCACGCTATGCTCCTTTATTTATTGTGCATAAATAGTGAATTGTCCTGACACAATATTGCGTTTCGCTTCTGTTATTATGGTACATTGACAAAAACATATACTTTATTCACAGGATAAAACAGGTTTTTTGTATCACTAATTGCCCAGTACGATTACAGCATACAATATTATTGTCACTGCTACATTTCTGTGATGCTACCAGAAATTATTTCCACTACTAATTAATTACTGTTGAGCTCAAAGGTCCTATTAATAAACTGTTAACGAATGTGTATTTATGAAGACGATTTGTGAGACTGGTAAACTTATGATACGTACGATGGTCTTTCGTTCTACACGGTGCGTTTCAAGGTCCTGTACCCATCCGTCGGTAAACTGTACCTGGGCTTGTTGCAGTGACCTGAAGTTACTAAACTTCATGAGTGTATGCACTCACTCCAAGAACCGTATGATTATAAATATGCATATAAATATGCTACGATGAGATAGCTGACTTCATCTAACTAGCAAATGTTGTCCAGGCTACGTTGGTGATACAGTTTTTTTAATGTGTATGATATTTTTGTCATGCGATTTTAAAGCCGGTCCTACAACCGCATCCAAGAATAACATGCAGCTTATCTCAGAAATGTCGGTGAAAATTATTCTTGGAGCTAGGTTTAATTGAGCTGCATTTTAAAGAGGTGCAATTTCACAATTTGTGTATATTTTCTAAGTTCACTATTTTGTCATGTGTTGAGAAAAACACAGATTTTAAAATTACATGGTCTAATATTTACATTTAGCATAACTGCAACATTATTTTTTCGTTGTTTTTTTTTTTTTTTAAAGACTCGAAAGGACTTGAAATTCAAAGTTTCAGACTTGTGACTTGACTCGGACTTTTACACCAGTGACTTGAGACTCGACTCTGACTTGCCTGACATTACTTGAGACTTGACTTGAGACTTGAGGATAAAGACTTGAGACTTACTTGAGACTTGCAAAACAATGACTTGGTCCCACCTCTGGTAATCACATTATATTTTTCAGCAATGCAGTAACCTAACACACTACTGTACTACATTCAATAATTACAATACAGTTACAATTATATAGTTAGTTGGGTTCATCAGTTCTCTACATGCTAGGTGGTTAGAAAAAACCCCTCATCAAACAGATGAGCTACTCTCAGATCATTTCAGTTGCTGTGCAGGAGGATAAAAATGGTGGTTAGACTATTGCTTTTGAAGACTGGAGATATTGACATTACTTTTATTATAATTGCACAAAAGGATGAGCATGATGGTAAGGTGCAAACTGCATCTAGGAGAGAAACAACCAATCATTATGCTGCTAACTGCAACTGGCAAAGACTGCATGCTAACACAGAGCTAGCCAGGAACCCAGAACCCAGAGTAACGTTAAAGCTGAGTGCATGCTGACCCCAGCCCAGCAGCCAGCCTGCCTTTTGTTAACTCCCATCCTCTGTCTTAACCGGTTAGTGATTTTATTACAGTAATATCACCATTACGCTGGTTTGCATCTTTGCTTTGTGTTGCTGGCTTTGTTTTCATACTTGTTCATACAGAAAGATTTAAATTTGGCAGCCATTTTTGATCATAAGACAGTTGCACGGATTGTAACAGTCTGCAGAAAATTTTTTCAGCTTTCAAGACTGGAGCTGACTGGTATGAGGTATTAAGTGGTAAATTAGTCACAGAGACCAAACATTTTTACTTTTCAAACAACATGAAAGGCATGAAAACATATCTATAAAGAAAGGCTTGTTTTTGAAACCAGTCTCAAGTGATGACTCAAGGAACTGCAGCTATTCTTTAAGCCCAAGGACTGGGAAAGGATCCACCTCTGTGTGTGTGTGTGTGTGTGTGTGTGTGTGTGTGTGTGTGTGTGTGTGTGTGTGTGTGTGTGTGTGTGTGTGTGTGTGTGTGTGTGTGTGTGCGTATGTGTGTGCTCTCTGCTTTCTGTAGGTCACTCTGCCTTCAAACAAATTTATATACTCTCTGTATATGTGCTTTCTGTTCCCCTGGTGTGCGAAAGCTTTTGCCTTCACTCATACTCACACACATACCGTACTCGCGAATGAGCCAGTGCATCATGTCAATTAGAATGACAGAGATGGTGCTGCATCTTACCCGACGGACACACATCTGCTAGTTCATAGTCTGAAGGGCGCTTACTGACCGCAGATGTTTCTGTCTGTGTGTGTGCATGCATGTGGTAGTTGTAAAGTGTGGTGTCTATTTTACCTGTGCTTTAATAGATTTGACTATATTGTTGTTTTCTGTGTGAGGTTTTTGTCACTTTCCCATCAAAGGATCATTGCAGTCATATGAATGAGTTTCTTCTTTTGTTAAATTGTTTGACTAAATTATACAGTTTGCCTCCTATATAGAAAGTTATAATACATTCCTGTAAATTTAGTTTATTATTTTGTTATGGATGTAATGGTGGGCTTAGAAAGGACTGAAAACCTTGTCTTATCTTTGTATGAAGAACCCTAACCCCTAACCCTAGGCCTTGGACATTTGATCTCTGAGAGCCTAGATCAGTGTCTCCCAACCTTTTGAAGCCATGGCACATATTTCACATTTGAAAAATCACACGGCACACCACCAAACAAAAATGTCACGAAAAGCATATTGAGAATTTTCCCCCGCGTTCCAGGCAAAGTGGAATTGGCTCGGTTTGTCCCCAGTATACCTTTTTTGATTATTTTGACCACTACTCATGCTAGGGCCTTCATCTGGGTTGGAATTTTCTCCAGGACGCGGGTCAGATTGTCTACTTTTTCTTTTTAAATATTTTTCTATTGCTATTACACGCTGCTCACAGCATGACTATTATGTAATTTCTTCCTCATCTTCTTCTGTTTGACTGGCAGTCGGCAACCCATTTAATTAGAACCGCTACTACTGCCCTCTAGTGGAAGAGATTGTAATTGTTGTTACTCACCCAGATCGCTCAGAGTACTAATCAGGCGGAACCAGATAATCTTCGACAGCACATCTGAACATTTCTCAAGGCACACCTATGGTTGGGAAACACTGGCCTAGGAAGCTGACCTCAGTGGTGGAAAGCAATATCTTGGTGAGAACAACTGATAGGTGAACTGGTGAAGTAAACTCTCACTAAATCCATTACATATATTAGAAAAATCACTATGGCGCAGCCGTTGCCGACTGAACCCTCGGGTGGTTGGCACTTTTCTTGGAGGAGTTTGGATGTTGTGCCTGTGCCTGTTAGGTTATTTGTTAATTCTCAATTGCACGGGTGTGACTCTAACACAGAGCTGTTGTATCTTTATGATGTCCAGATTGTCCAGAGTATAAATCAGCAAACAGGATATTTTAGTAAGAAACAACAACAACAACAAAAACTCTGTCACTCCACTTTAGGGTTCAGTCTAACTATCCATATATTTTATGTGGCAGTAGGTGGTTTTCTCTGAATGTGTTTCTCTTCCAGTTGCCTGGAAGATTCTAAGAGATTGACGATTTAACTATATTGCTCTCACCTTGTGCTTACTCACACTGGTGAACTCAACAGCATAATCCCTCTGCATTACTCCAAGCGTGAACAGCAAAGTGGCGTAATCGCCGCCAAGGATGGCGATTACACTCGGCATTAGAGATTCCCTGTTACATAAGTGGCACACGAGAGGTTACTCTGCCTTTGGATAACTGCTGGTTTGACAATCTTAGATGTGTGGGTGAAAAAAAAACCAACCTTTGACTGAGAAAATAATGGACATCATAAAAGTATACTGCAAAAATTAGCATATCTGAAGCAGCAGTGGAACGAAATACTGTTCCAACCTGAGATGTGCTGTAGTACAGTGTAGTCTTTTCTCTGCCTGCACCCTGACTGTACTGAAGATATTGATATTTCCTCCCATTGCGTCACCAAGGCAGCTGCTATAGTAGTGTAAAATCTCTCTCCCACTCCTTTTATTCTCTCTTCCTTGACTCTAAAAAAACATTTGCTTAGTTTTATTTAATTGGACAGAAGACTAATATTTTTCTTCTCTGTGTGGTAGTTATGGCCGGATGCACAAAAACAGTAAATCTAGTCATTCATGGTTATTTCAAGTAGATCATCTATAAATCCAATTATATGACAAATGCAATAAACCAGCCTTGGCAGATAGTTGAGGTTAAAAATTAATGGAGCATAGTTCATTTTCTAGATGGTAATTGAAGATGTTGCTAAAAAAAAATGTTAGACATCTCAGACTTTCCAACACCTCCCTCAAAGTTCTGCTCGGTAGCTGCGACAACTCTGCCCATCGCCTCAGCTACAGATACCACAGCAATAGAGATGTGACTTCACAATACTTCCCAATGAAAGCCTGCGTTGCTAAGCAACTCGCAGTCCGCAGTGGCAAGATACAGGGGTGTTTCCTGGCTGATGAGAGTTATATATGTGTGTGTCTGTGTGTATGCATGTGGAGGAACTGCTTGTGCTGCGAGCTTAATAGAAACCCTATACCCCCGCATTTTCAATGTAAAACTCACATGTAACAGGCTGACTGCAGCTTAAATGATGCTGTGCATATCCACAAGGGGACATTTTGGAAGACGAGCTGGTTTTGGTACGGATCTTAACGAGGCAACCAGATAGTGAACTCAGCCTTTTCTTTCACCACTCTCACATCAAAATTGAGTCTGCGTTGTCTCAGTATAATAGTTGGTGTACTGAACGCATCCATATTCATGAGCGAGGAGCTCGGAAGAAAGTTGCAGCGGATTTAAATAGACAGCAAGTTGGAGCGAGGGATGAATTTATCAATAATGTAAGCTACTAAAACTTTCATGTTGTTTGCTGTCACCCATATTCCCTCATGGGAAATCGTTTGGTCAGCTGTCAAGCCCTCGACTCTCCCCTGCGCACACAAATGATTGCTGAGGTGCTGCGGCAAAATGCTTTGTAGGGACATTAAACTGATAAGTTTGGCCCCGACTTCCTCGCTGCCTCCTTCTTCTTTCTTAGTCTTTCGCATTTGGCCCCATGTACACTTTCTTTCATTCTCCACTTTTTTTGTTACAACCCAACCCCAGAAATCCATCCTATCCCCCCCATCCATCCTTCTCTCTGAGCTCTTTTACAACCCGTGGTAACCACTGATACAGCCAGTGCAACAATATGCTCCTATTTCTCTTAACCTCCTGACTCAGGCTACTGATAAAGCTTGTCAGCAAGCGGTTGGGATCCGCAGTGTTACACTAGCAGGATTTTCCACAAGCAGGATTTTCCACACTGTGAGCCGGGACGCTACTCTTTAACACATTAGCCTTTCGCTAGGAGTCATGCCCGAAGCAACACATTTACGAGCACAGTGCTCATTTTAACTAATAACTCAGAAAAACATGTTGACAGCATGCAGCAGAGCAAAGTATTTTATGACCTTGTTTGATTTGTTTTGTCTAACTTTTTGTCTTTCTGGGTTTGGAGACATTGGAACAGTTCAGCAAAACGGACAAATTTACAAAATGCATTTATTAAAAGCAACCTGCACTAACCTGCAGCGTCAAATGATTGCAGTTACTCATCACTGAGACAGGTTGTTAATTAACTTTCCCCACCTGTAACCCGATCTCGTGGAAGTATTTCAGATGACCACAACCTCTTCAAAGGGCAGCGCTGACAGCCTGAAAACAATTCAGAATGAAAGTAGAATATATTGTCATTCCGGAAAGTCCTCTATGACTGTTCTTCTCTGATGCCAGCCCCCAATAACAAGCTTTCCATTAGGATATCGGAAGTGTAGTGATAGGGGCTCAAAAAGAGTGGAGTTAGGAGTGACAGACCTGTGCTCACTTGCCAGAATCCCATGCATTACACACACTGCCAAAGGAAAACTTGTGCACCACTGTGGTACATCAAAAGCTTTGACATAATGCTATTATCCAAATAGCACTCTCGAATGAAGGGCTCGATTTGGAATGGTTCATGGTGGACAGGTGGAGGAGGTGGAGGTTTAAAGTATGGTGGTGTTTTGAATCAGACATCGAAGTTGATCACTATGGTGAAAACACCCAGGTGCCAGTGATATAGATGACCCTCTGGTATAATTTCTACTCATAAGTTAAGCAAATAAAGCTGCAAAAGTTACCCGTCCTTTCTACAAACCTCTTAACTCTACAGCCCTTATTTGGTTAGCTTTTAAAAACAAATCTGTGGCGGCACGGTGGTTAGCACTGTTGCCTCACAGCAAGAAGGTCCTGAGTTCTTTCTGTGTGGCGTTTATGTGCGTTCTCCGTGTACTCCAGCTTCCTCCCACAGTCCAAGGACATGCAGTTAACGGGGATAGGTTAACTGGAAACAATTGCCCATAGGTGTGAATGGTTTTCTCTGTTTATGTGTTAGCCCGGGAACAGACTGGCCAAGTATCCAGGGTGTACCCCGCCTCTTGCCCTAAGACAGCTGGAATAGGCTCCAGCGCCCCCCGTGACCCTGACAAACGGAGGTGAATGGATGGATGGATAGAACCAAATCTTCTTTGTTTTTTCTGTGGACACTTCTTTTATTTCTTAGAGACTAGCTGCCTGTTTTTTCTAAATGGAGGCTAAGTTGAAAACAGCTGTTCCAATGTTTCAAGATATTGTTTTATTCAGGCATTTCACAGTTTGATGAATCGTGTCTTACCTTATAACTTATGCTTAACATGGAATTTTTAACTACCCTTTCCAGGCAGCAAAAACTACTATCTTGGAATACATCCTAAGGTGCTAATGCTAAACTTGTAGTTGAAATTGTTGAAACTTCAAAGAAGCCAGCAATCGTTATTATTGTCCAAAATCTGGATCTTTGATCATCTCTGCCTCTACAGATCAATAACTGTGGGTAATTTTTATTCATGACCATGAATTTTCTCCAACTTTTAACACGACATTGTTCTGCCTAATCTTTTCTAAACCTTAAAAATACAAATGGCAAATCCAAGACTTCTCTCTAAAACACCTGTCCTGTTTAGCTGCTTGTCTTAGATACTGTGCAGTGTACTACTGGACCACCACTTCTAGATTCCTTCTTTAAGGAAACTATAATCTCAGATTTTCATATAAGACAAAGGCTTTTGTAGATACACCACTACATTAACATTCTCGTGCTCAGATGTGGAACAGGAAAACAGCCAAAGAACTGTCATCGATTTTTCTCACAAAGTGGCATTTTTCATGAGGATCTTGCAAAGGAAGACAAATAAATAAAGATGTATAAATGCATGCATATCCGTGAGCATGCATGCACATATTTATGCACAATGACGGAGATGGATTGTGAATTACAAAGGGCTGCAGCAGTCACCCTCAATATTTCATGAACATCCTTTCACTTTCAGTTCTCTCTTTTTTTATTCTGACATGTTCAGCACTCTTTTTTCCAAAAAAAGGTTTTATTTTTGTCAGTCTCCTCCCTGAAAAAAGCTGGGGTAAGGGAGTGCAGACAGGAAAGGGGGAAAAAAGTGATCACAGAGAAAGAAAAAGAAGCTTTGACGCATTTGGAGAAAGGGGGATTGATGGGAGACGAGCAGAAAAGGTGAGGCAGTAGCAGCGGCTGTCTCTGAACACAGATGAACCTCACTTTTCACGCTTAGATACCTTCCTTCCTGCTTTGTGCACATTCACATGTGCCGGCTTTGTAAAGTTTACTCTTGGAAGAAAAGGCATTGCAACCCCAAGGAGGCAAAGACAAAAACAAGGCTGGTTGTCATGATTGGTAAAGGCGAAAATGGTTTCGTAATATAGCGAGGCCACTGAAGTTAAGCAAAACCAAGGAAGGAGAGAGCGATTTTAATGTCAGCATTTCTCTTCACAGCGGCCATTTTATAATCATCTCCCTGGTGATTTCCTGTCAGACATGAAAAGTTTCTATTTTCTCACCTCGTTCCAACTAAGTTTGGCTGAATTTAAACTTTTAGATTTGTAGAGTTCATGAGTTCGTATGTTTGAGGTTGTTAAAATCTGACATAAATCCTCAATTGAGGTTTCAGAACAGGAGTCCTATTGTAAAGGGGGGGGGGGGGGACCCATCACTGACACGATCAGGTTTGGGGTTCCCAGGAAGTTAATTTGTTTTTGCCCAGCTACTGGTTTGTTCTGTCTTTGTAGCCTTTAGATTCACATTAATAAGAGTCCAAGACCTCATGTTCGCCTTCAGGGATCCGCGACATATAAGAGTTGATTAATTTGCCTCTGTTTCATGATAGTGGTCATGTCAGTAATAATAATTGCATCCTTCAGTCCTGTGGTATTATTTCCTCATGGCTCTGAATATCCTCTTGTACTTGACATAAAGATATGCATGTCAGGGATGGGTGGATAACAGTCCACAAATCTAGATGGTAGACTCCCCATTTCTTATCATCTCCTTCAACTCTGTTATTCCTCCTCTTCCAAGTACAGAATAAATCGAGCCTTATTTCAAAGCAGTATCTGGCTTTCTTTTCTCACCTGGCTCCTTTCCCTTTCTTTAGCCCCGTTTCTCATGTTCACCTACCTTATCTGCTTCCTTTCCTTTCTACTTTCTCCTGCTGTTTCCATCCCGACTGCCTTTTCTTGCACCTCGCTGGAACCTTTTAATGAAGGAACAAACGCACATGTTCAGCTGAATGTCACTGCATTGGCCCAGCTCCCGCTCCGTCTCTCAGCTGCTTCCTGTGCCTAACACCTTGCTGATGTCGGGCTTGGCCTTTGCCGTACTTGAACTTCAGGGAAGAGTGAGTTTTAATCAAGGCGACGTGGCTTTTCACATCCTCTTTCAGAGCCACTCTTGACTTTGATCTGAATTCCTTTCATGAGCATAATGGAGAGTTGTGAAGCCTGAATTTCACTAGGTTGCATCAAGAAAATCGTCCCAGTTCTGCAATGTACAAAGTAAGCAATATTCAAGCTGTTTTAGCTTCCATTGAGTATTGGTGATTGGTGGGAGATTGGTGCAACCTATTGTTAACGTATGTATTGTCTGAGAGTTGTACTATTATAGTGATAATCTTATAAAGAAAAGGGCAAGGCTAAAATTACATAAGGAAGTGAAAGGAACAGAATCTAGTTCATGATTCTTAATTTATTGTTTAGCTAGATGTGTTAGTGTATTCTCTTTTTCTGATTTCTCATGAATTTTGCTCAAATTGCTTGCTTTTTGCCTTTTATGTTCAGTTTGTAACAAAACACTTGACTTCCTGTCTTTGCAACACCAGCAAATTTGTTAGGCTCATTTTTTTCTAGTCACGACCACTTTAGTCGAAATAGGACTGCCATTCCATCTGAAGGCATTTAGGTGTGGCAGAATTGCTTTGTTCTGGCTACAGTCTCCCCAAACTATGTACATATATGAAAAGTTTTGTGCAGGGTGGTCCACATCCTTGTCCTACCATGCACATGCATGAAGAAATCAGAAGCCTCTCAGAGAACACCGCAGGCATCTCCAAAAGTTGATTCTGTTCATCTGGACGTAGGTTTTCTGTGGGAGAAACATTTCGTCACTCATCCAAGTGTCTTCTTCAGTCTCAGCTGACTGCAGGTTTCCCCAATCTTATGAATAGGACATTTGCACAATGACTGAAACTAGCACCACTGAATGAACAATGGGCTGGGAAGTCAGTTCCTTGATCATTAATATGCAACTTCTCATGACCATTGATCAACAACCACTGATCAAAGCTCATTGATCAAAGACCACGAATCAATAGCCACAAAAAGGCCATTGCAGAAGAAGCAGGACGTGTAAAGGTCTTATCAGCCCAAAGGAAACGTGCTAACAGGCATCTGCTGATTCTTAAGGTAATGTTTGTTAACACTGTGATCGGTGGATCTGCTGGGATTGGCAGATGAGCTTGACTCCGTGGCCTACCAGATTTATTTGCATGCACTCTTTTTAGTCTTTTAGCCTCTACACATCAACTTCCACATATTATTTTTAACCTTTAAGCAGCTTAAAATTTATTAAAATCATCTATCGATCGATCCGTGTGTGTTGTGTCCTGCTTTTTCCATAGCTTTTATCTAAAATTATGTCCATACATTGCATACATTAAACCCAAGCCTTTTTTTTACCTTTTCAGTCTGGAAAACCTGGAAAGTTAATGTGAAAACATTAACATGAGTGATCTCAATCCTCCTTTTATGTCTGAATATATTTAAGTTGTGTAAGATAAGGTATAGCACGTTCAGTATTTGCACATGCATCTTTTATTATATAGCTGTTTCACCCAACTGTAGTATCGTGCCAAGAATTCCCCGAGTGAAAGATATAGATTTGGAGAGAACATACGAAGAGCCAAGGCCAACCGGTATGTGTGGAGACGGGCAAGGCAGAGATGGATGCAGAACCACGTCTTGTTTGAGTTATAGTAAACACAATGAAAAATATCTATTCAGAGAGTCTCGTCTATATCGATCGCTCTCAGAGTGCATGTGTGCACCTTATCTCATCCTGCTGAGGATTCATTTCCCTACTCTCATGAAAGAAATAACAGGTGGAAAGAACTTGATGAGAAGGGTAGAAACTTTTTCTTCTCTTTCTTTTGCAACAAACTTTGCTCTTTTTTTGAATTTTTCTAACTTATTTCTGCTAACATACACACACAGATGTAAAGTTCATATGTACATGCATTGATTTCTGCGTGAGATTATTAGGGCACAGAGTCAGCTGAGTGATGTAGCGAGACAGGGGAAGACACAACGCTTGCATATTGTTTTTTTTTCTCCACTAGTCAAGAAGAACTTAACTAAAGAGGGAAAGGGGGGAGCATGCACGCTGTGTTTGCATGTGTAAGAAAGAAGAAAGGCATCGAAGAACCCAAGAGAGCAGAATACTTGGTGCTGATGAGTTTGATTATGTTGCCTCTCATATAAAACTGTTGTTGTGTGTTTTCATGTGTGTGCCTGTGGTGTAGCGCATGTGTGCTCCTTGCTTTCAGAGTTTTGACAGAGCATATCCCCGTGTATCTTTCCTCTAATTGAATCCATCCCTCAGGGTGTCACCGCTTGTTTATATGCTGACACCATGAAGGTGTGTGTGTGTGTGGTTTCACAATAAAGGCAGTACATTGCAAACTTTCTGCCCTTATTGTTTAATTATAGCCCAGCAGCTGGAGAGTCAGAGGAAGAGAACAAGGGCAGAAGAGGAAGAGTTATTGATTGCATTAGTCAGATTATTCATATTTAATGTTTTGCTTTGTCTCTGTCTCACTACATAAACCCCCTCCTCTGCCTTTTCTTTATGCCTCCCTGTTATAAATCCACCTCATCCTCTTGTAAGACCTCTAGTAAACAATATTTTGTATGCATCAGTAAAACCTGCCCTTTACATCTTCACCTTTCAAAAGGTTTCCCTGAATTTTGAGTTGTTATTAACTATAAAATTATTATATTTATAATCCTTTGTCCTTTAAAGGAGGACAAAGCACATACATTTAAAGACTTTTCTATATATTTTACAGTGACAATTTGACTTATAGTCTATAAAATTAAGTGTGTACTCTGTTGGAGCAAGTTGTAATCATAGGATAATAAGCAATTATAATATATAGCGTATATAGGCTAGCAGTAGCAGTGCCTGAAGCATTTATTCGGCACTTGCTAACATTAGCTACTGTCAGACACCAAAAGCTGCTGGCTGTAGCAGACCAAGGCTAGCTACAAACAAACCACTAAACACTCAGACACAAACTCACAGAACAGGTGTTCTGTGTCTTTCAGTGAATATCCATTATATGCCCCCAGAGGCTTAGTCAGCAGACTAGCCAGTGGGAGCTAGCCTGTTTTTCCTGTCTAACTCCAGAGGAAAAGCTGCTAATTGGGGATGCTAACTAAGGTTGTCTGTTACACAGTTGTAGACCATGTAGCACAGAGTGTGTCTTAGCAGAACTACTTATTTATTTATTACTGGCACTGTCTCCTTTCACTAGTTAAGAGAACCATTAAACATTGCAGAAGCCCCAACTAAGTTGTTTAATAAAAACACAAAATACAAGCTTGCATTGTTTTTTTTTTTTAATTATTATACATGTTTTTTCGAGTACCTTCTTTTAAATGTCCATTTATGCTTGTTGGTTTCATATCGGCATATACACATAAAGAGATCGACAGCGAATCCCTGAAATTCGGTAACATAACAGGGGAAATAACTGTTTAAGGTGAACAATCGAAGCTGCTACCAACTGGAACGAACAATGCTATTTGATTGAGACAGGGTGTTTGAAGGGTTTAACTATGTAACCAGCTCTAACTCTCCAAACCTCAACCTTCCTCTGTATTGATTTAAAACTGCAGCAAAATGGCAGCCTTGCTAAATAACAGATAATATAAAGTCTCCATTGAACCACCTATAGTGTGAGCCACTAAGGATCTATAAAAATATCCATCCATTGATTTGTAGCTAGTGTAGCTACCAACCAGCAAAGGGGAACATCAGATTGCCTAAGGTCTTGGGTATCTGTCTGGGTATTAATCTTCAGCCTGGGCCTACAAAAGCATTGCTAGTTGTTCTTGCTCTTAGTTCTTATTCCTTGCTTCCAAAGGTTCATGTGTAAATTTAAAAATTTTCTGTTTTTTACACCATGTAAGTGTTTAATATAAATCATACTCTTCACATCCCAACTGAAGATGGCTCACAGAGCTTCAAAAATAAGTGGCCTGTCAGAACTCACTAATTTGACAGATCTTCATATTATTGCAGAAGAGATCATTTCTGGTGAAAGCGTAGGAGGCTGAGAGGGAAAAGGGCAGGACCAGGGAGAGGTTGATTATCACATATTGATTCTGCAGAGATGCATGTAGACCTGCCTTTCTTCGTACTGTACTATAGATTCATGCAAAGTGCATACAGTTCCCTGTTTTATGTCCTTTGGCAGAGTACATTTGCTTCCTTTATGAATGTTTTCTTGCTGACCTATCTAGTATATACACATTTCCTTAATGAGGACAACTTCTGATTTAATTAGAGCACAGGCAGCAGCGTATTCTACAGGTGTAGATTAAACTTGTACTGGAAAAGCAATGTTTGGTTTTCTAAATTTGGAAGAAGCTAATTAGCACACATTATTAATAGATATATTTAAAACGCATCTTTAACCATTCCCTGTCATATGCAGAAGCATTCTTATTTTGTTTCAAAGGTTTCTGGAAATTTATTTATTATCAGTTTGCTATATTATTTTTGCACAAATAGGACCAAATTTGCCTGTATTTGAGCTGGAAGGAAAACCAAGTTTCATCAGTGTGTTGAGTTCGATACCCCTACTTTAACAAATTAGCTTATAATGATTCGTTTCTGTTTATTCGTGGACTTCTCAAAGTTTTGATGACTTGAAATTTAGCGGGCTAGTGTATGGTTAAGGGCAACACAGATAAAATGGACCCATTAAATAAAATAACTATTTATTAAACAGTTAGCTGATAAAAAGCTTCCTGACAGCACAGGAGAACCTGCAGAGATGTTCAGGGATTCCTAACCCTGCACATGCTTTCCAGGAAGTGCAGTTTGAAATAGTCCAGTAGTATAACAATCAAGCCTTGGTTGGCCTGAGTAGATATTAAGAAGTGAGTCTAGGTTTATTTTTTTTTATGTTAATTTTAAATCATGTTTCAAATTTAGTTCACTCATTTTGTTTGTTTGTTTTTTCTTTCCAGTCATTAGTTAGGCGTCAGGCTCTAGAGACCAGTCTGCAACCTGCTGGTAATCTCCAGTTGTGGGACATGATGTGTAATACACAACTGGTTGGCGAGCGGTTGCTGGCTGTCACCAGGTGAAATTGGTCACTTGCTTCACTAAAGCATTTGCCCACTGCAGGTATTTTTTCTTCGTAGGTTACTAATGCAATTTACATTTAAACCTGCTGTACAACAAAATATTTTCCTATTCTCCTCTCTCCATAACGTTTATATATAATGGTAATTTGTTGGCCAACGAGATAATAAAATTTCTAGCTAGTTTTGTCTGGAGCTTGAAGGAGCTTTATGAGGATGTATGGAGAAACCTAGCGATAATGGTTTGCGCTGGTGAAGACTGCTAATATCAGTTGCTTAAACAAACAAGCCCGTAGAGCTCATTATTTTTAATTAGCCCCGCCTTCTTCTTCCTTAACTGCAAAGACATGCTGGCGCTGCCATAGTGTCGATTCCAGTTTGCACTCTTTAAAACTTTTAGTGCCACTCTTCTCAAAGTAGAGGCCCTCGTGGCTGAGCTTTTGTTTCCTGCTTAATGATCCCGCTCCATGTACTGACTGATCTTTTTAATTGCATCCCTTTGGACTCAAAACTTTCTCTGCATTCTCCAGTGTGTGACATAATCAGGCACAGCCTTCCAGATGCAACAATCATTATCCAAGTGATGCTACTGAGGCTTCCTTTGGACACAGACTTAAATATCCAGCCTACATCAATCAATACTCCTGTTAAGAACTGTTTGGAACTACCAAAGATTGTTGTATTCTTGAATGCTTCTGCGTAGCACAGGTAATACTTAGTGTCAATTAATGGACGCAGTCAAATTCCTGATTTCTTATTTTTATGTATCTGAAACATTTAAGAGTGACAAAAAAAAAAAGGAAATCAGGAACATCCACACACGTACTCATCATCTAACAGATGCATTGGGGGTAACTTTGGGTTCAGTACCGTGACCAACGATCCCTGAGCACATGGACTGTAGGAGCCCAGGATTGATCCAACAAACTTCTGCTACCACCTGAGCCACAGCCCAGATGAACGAATTCAAGACTGCTTAGCTGAGACGTTTGAGATTCTTATACTTCGTGTAAAGCAATCAAGCCAGCGGAGGCTTATTTGGACTAGCACAACAGAGGGTTGTTTAAAATTCTCTGTTTCACCATTTTCATCCATCCTGCTCTTGCTTTTCTGTGTTGACAGGTCATGCTGACCCAGCTTCATAATGGGTCAGTGGGATGAACGAGCAAGTGGCGACTAATGCGATAAAAGACAGACAAGTCATTTGTCCTCACGGCCTGCATGCACACTTTTACACACCACTCCTTCTATTCACATGTGTGAAATGCTCACACTTGGACACACACACATATGACAAACTGTTATCTTTCTGTCTAACATTGTTAGCCAGACTGGATGCAGGGTGCTGCCTGCAGGTGTAGTGCCATCTATAATACGAGTGGTGTGTGTTTGCTTGCATGTATTCAGTAAAAATGCGGTGTGGTTGTGTGTGTGTGTGTACTTATTGAAACAGTATTACCCTAATCTGTGTTTAGTCTAATCATTGATTGGTGTCACATTGCTCTAGCTGGCATTTAGCCTAACCACATTAGGTCTGCCCACTTCGACCCCACAGTCAATAAAATTCATGCGCTATGCATCAAGATGTCGCCACGTTCACTAACTGTAGACTTCATCCTCCTTTTAGTCAGCTTTCCAGTCTTCCAGCATCTGCCTTTGTCGTCTTTTGTTCCGCCTCAGACGATCTCATCTAAAGTGCCTATCCATCTCCCTCGCTAACACCCTGAACAATTTCCAACATGCCTTCCTAACGGATCTTTGGTTAAGAGAAATGAGAGCAGTGACTGCCACTCTGTACAGTTACAAGCAAGCTTTCCTATTTCCCAATTTTTCCTTCTTGGCTTGTTCTCCTTTCAGAAACAGCTTTTGATATAAAGAGATAAACATGCATCACTTTGTCAGATGAGGCTGGGATAATGAGGTCACTGGAGAAAGCCTTGAGAAATGCACATTTTTCTACCGATTGTCACTGTAAGCTGCTGTCATCTCTCTGTGTTATATTCCTTAACTACTGTTCTGCACATGGTTCGAGCGAGCGTCCATGCTGGTGATCCTGCTGAACTGTGTGACACTGGGCATGTTTCATCCCTGTGAAGACATCAACTGTGACTCGGAGAGGTGCAAGATCTTACAGGTAAGGCTGTTCCTGGCTCAATATGATATGTATGAACTGTGTAAGTTGTAATTGTGCTTCACTTCCAGGACATCAGAGTTCCTATATATGTGTGTGATTGAACTTGCACAACAACGGCTTACTAAGAGTCAGTAGTTGTCATGTTTAAATTTGTATTTGCTTTTATATATTGTGGGTTCAGTGTGTTTACATGAGTTGGGTTACGTGGGAAGAATGATATCCTGTACTTAATACAAAATTAATTAATTAGTTTTTAATATATCTTAAACTCAATTTTATGAGTTGACACCGGTAGAGGGAGGCCAAAACCAGTTGTACCAGTTACCAGAGCTAAGCTAACATTATCTGTCAGTTAACCTGCACTGAGCTTTTAATTTTTAATCATGTCTTATATCGTTTGGTTGATTTCATTCATTTATCATTCATATTTTATTAAGCAGGTTTTGAAGTAATTAAGTTTTTTAATAATCTGAAGGTAAAAAGTTAATGATTTAATCAGCTCGTTTCTGTTTACATATTTCTCCAAAGGTTCTCGAATGATTTTGTACTAGCTAATTTTTTAAGAAAGAAATTATAAAAAGGTTACCTTAAAAAAAACAAAAAAAACCCCCCAGTATTTAATACAATGTTTAATTACTAAATTTAGTGTTAAATTTTACAAGGAATTATGAATGCATGTTGTTGACCGTGCTAGCTAGTTTTAGCTTTAGGTGATAACTCCTCAGGTCAACAATCTTATCCAAATGTGGCAATGATTATGTTCACAGGGTTTGAAATGATGTCTGAAGCCCTTGTTTCTCAGACTTTTCATGTAGAATAAAACAAATACACACATTTATACTATTTCAGCTCTCTCAGCCTACACAAACCCTCACCCTCCAATCACCTTCGGATTTTAGACTGTGTAAAACAACCAGTTGTTAACGTGGAAGATGGGGTGTAGTGGTGCATTGTCCAATATCTGCTTGACAAACTCTAAAATTCAAATTTCCACTTCATAAAATTTCATTTGCAGAGCAGTCCTTACCTTTAAAAATATCCTGACATCTCCCTCTCCTGCTTTGTCTTTCTTACATCTTTCTCCATTACTGGGTGTTGCACGCTGAGCTTTTTTTCCTCGCTCCGGGAAACACTGTCAGCTTGACATTAGCTAGCAGACAGATTTTGTGAGGAACTGCAAAAATGGTTTGTGTGTTTGGTGAGATTTGTTAAGCTGTTTGAAAAGTTGCATTTGAAATTACCACCCACTTAAAAACCGTATTCCTTTTATGCACACTCCTCTTTTGTAGCTCAGTTCAGCTAGTAGCTGAGTACTGCAACTGAACCTTTATTTACATCTGCACCATGAACATAACACAGAGATGAGAAGAAAGAAAGGATGTGTTGATGGCATAACTGATCTGTGGGATGTTATTATTTTCTAATAACTGAGTATCAATGCCACAACTGGAAGTGAAACCAGGCTCCAACACACAAAAAATAGCTAATTTGCAGGTAACTATATGTTTTAGCCTGTCTATCAGATTAACTTGCTCATCACGTAATGGTACCAGTATAAGTCTGGTCCAGGTTAAGAAAATACTAGAATTTCACCCCAAAAAATGGAGCACAGACTTCTTGGGTGGTCTGCGTCTGAAGGTCAGCTTTACCACAGGTGAAGCTTAGCAGCCAGCTATCAGCTACAGTAGCCAGTGTCAGCACAACCGTCAATCAAAGCAGCCACAGCCCTAACTGTAAGCCTTAATGCTATCCACATGGGCGACTTTACTCACTGCCTGGCAATTTCCAACACTCTTTACAATCCACACCACCCATTTGCAATGCAGGCTTTTAAGTGAACTGTGGTTTAACAATTGTCCAAGAACTCTTTGCCAGATGTCCAAGTGAAAGAAGGAACATACATATGCATGGCAGCAAGACACTTCCTTTACTGGCGCTCATTTATCCTCCATGTTTCCTTTATGAAGACAAAAACAAGCAGTGTAACTGGAAAGTATTAAACAGGTATTTCAGGGACAGCATCCACACACTCTATAGCAAGTAAATAAGGACAACTAATGCAGAGTGTGGGAAGAAAACATCAGACGTTAATGCTGCGCAAATCCCTGTTTGCGTGGCAGATCATGAGGCAACACAACCATTATTTAAACAGAACTATAGCAGCTGACAGGGAGCAGGAACACTGAAACACTGAGATAAATTCTAAAAATGTCTAAAAAACAACGCATTTAAAAGAATCCCGGAACGAGCTGCTGCTTTCCAGCATATCTGGTCTCTGCAGCTCCCCCCATTTACATTATCTGAGATGTAAGATAAACAACAATATTATGTGGAGGCGTTTCCATTAATTTACAGACCTGCTTTAACCCAGTAAACACTAATGGAGGAGTGCCGCTGTTCGCACTGTGAAAAGCAGAAGCCTAGAAAACACTTTGTTTTCTGTGCTGAGGGAAACAAGCGGAGTGAGGTGCAGCAGAATGGATCCGCGTTATCTGGCATTGTTCATCTTCTGCAGTGAGGAGATAATGTGCTTGCAAAGTGTTTCCAAATAGATTGAATCAGAACTAAGTCATCTTATTTTCTTGTCCACTGACTCTGAAATTCAGCAGTTTCATTCCAATATGAGAAATCTACTTCGTGTATAGTCTCAGATGTTAAAGTCGGCTTAGTGGGTAACGCATGTGCTGATCTGGAGTGTTGGAAAGGTAAAGATAGTAGGGAAATAAAAGGGAGGAAAAGGGAAAGCAAATAAATTAAGGTTAGGGGCAGGGAAAGAAAAAAAGGGAAATGAGCAAGAAGAGGACATTTATGGAAAAAGGAAAAAGGCACGATTAAAAGAAATCACAGAAACAGGACAAAAGAATGCAGGGAAGAAAAGGAAGGTAAAGGAATAAGAAAATGTGAAGCAAAGAAAAGGAGGAAGGACAAGATATTAAATTAGGGAAAGGAAAAGTACTGAAGAGAAAGGATAATAGAAGTAGGAAAATAAGAAAGGTGAGGTAACAAAGAAAAACAGCAGAGAAGAAAGGAAACGAAACGAAGAGCAAAAAAAAGAAAGTGGAGAGGAGACGACGGAAAAGCAAGGGGATAAAAGCAGGGAGGAAGAGAAGATGTTAAAATAGAGAATATGGAATAAAAGGAGGTCAAGAAAGGAGAGAAGAGAAAAGGGAAAGATTAGACAGAAGTGAGAGGAAAAGGGGGAAAAGAAGAGCAGAGGTGAGAAAAGAGTTACAAAGAAAAATGGGAAATTTGGTGAAAGAAAGTAGGGGTGAATTCGAAGAATGAAGGTAGAGGAAGCAGGAGAAGGAAAAGGACAGGAAATCAGAGAAATAAAAATGCAAATGCAAAAGAAAAAAGAAGAAAGGACATATGAGGAAGAGGTGATGATGTGACAGGTGAATATGGAGAACAGGATATGTTGAGACGGTTGTGGGGGGGGGACACACGGAGCAGAGCTTTGTGAGGGTGCTGTTGCCAGGGCAGCCCATCCACTCCCTGCATCTCTTCTGCTCGCCGACATGAGATGAGATTTAATTCAGCGGCTCTCCTCTCCGAAGCGTAGACGAATGTACGGCCGAGAGGCTAAACGCATTCTTATTAATTCCTCGCTTCCTCCATTTCAATCTCCCCGTCATTGTAAGCGATCATAAAAGCACACGACCCACACTGCTCAGCTGTCTTTGCCGCACCGTCTCAGACGTCCTCACTCTCCAGTTTTGTCGGCCTCTTCTCGTTCCTCTTCCTTCTGTTTTCGCGCTCAGGGCTCAGTTTGACTTTGTAACCTCTTTAAATGCATTTTCCCCCCCCAACAGTTTTTATTCCGTCTCCATAGCCAAACACAAGCCTTAGCAGGCAGCTACAAGTTGATATTGTTGGCTTTATTCAGCTGGTTCAACAAACTGTAACACTGGTCACTCTCTGTGTTAAGTGTTAGTGTATAATAAATGAGCGATTTTATCAGACTGATGATAAAAGTATGGCCATAACTTTGTTACTGCAATCAGGCCCACAGACAGAGATAACAAAACCCAGTAGCAAAAACATAAATGCACACATTGACTGAGATGGATAAGCTGCCATCATAAATAAACCAACTGTAATTACTTCATTTTACATCAGGAATTCTACTTTGTCTCCCTGGGCTAATGTGTTCCCCAGCTATGCTTTCCCTCTTTGGCTATGTGTGATGACAAGCTTGAAGTCACGAAATTGACGCTTTTAACATTTGTTATTGGCAAAACATTTGTTTAAATATAAAACCTGGCTGTAGTTTCAATATGGATACCGTGCAAAATCTCCCCTCGTTCATTATATTTCGCTTCCAAGGAGACAGACTTTCTTTTAAAAGAAGTTGAAAGTAATGAAAGGAGCTGTAGTTCTTCAGGCTTGCTGATGTTTTTCTTTCAACATTGTTTGCTTTTTCAATCATTTTCAGTCCAATCTGTGTTCCTGACTGTCTTCAGAGTATTTTGTTGTTTTGTCTCTTGGTTGTTCACTAATTTATAAATCTAATCTATAAATCATTCGAGCATACAACAGTGGATGAACCAGTGTTGTATCCACACATAACAGAAAACTGTAAAAAAACAGTTTTGAATTGCATCTTTAGGCAATTTGTTACCAGCAGCCTTTCATAAAAACACTTCATTTGACTCATTTCTGTAGTTGCATTAATCTGCATTAATACAAAATGAAAACTAAAAAATAAAAATAAAAGAACTCCATCCATTTTCTTCCACTTGACCTCATCAGGGTCGCGGTCCCAGCTACCATAGGGCGAGACCGGGGTACATCCTGGACAGGTCGCCAATCTGACGCAGGGCTTTAAACAGATATTAGCCAAAAGCTCAGCATGGTGTACAGTGTCTCCTTAACAAATGTGGGCACACTAGACAAGTAGAAGATAGAAGTGGTGGCTTTGAAAACTATCTATAGCAGATGAATAGTATCTGAAAGTTATGTTCTTAAGAAGCAGAATAAGAAAAATCTTGCAAAGATGTCACACAACCTCCTGACTTTCAATCAGCTCTTCCTCCTTAAGGAAAGATAACAAAGGAAAATTAGGTGTGCCAAATTACTAAAGAACTGGACTAAAAATTAGGTTTTATGATCATCAAATCATCAACATGTGTGATGTGTGAGTAGATCAGAAGAGAAGTACAACAGTGAGTGTCTACAGCCATTTGTAAAACACGGTGGATCCTCTGTTACTGAATTTAAGAGAGTGGTATTTGGGATATTTTCAAAACTGATGGAATAATGAACACATGAAAGTATAATCAGATTTCGATCCACCATGTTGATTGGCAACACATTCATTCTTCTAGCTCAGGAGGCAGGTTAGTGATTGGAAGGTTAGTAGTTTGATCCCTGGCTCCCCCAGTCTGCATGCCAAGTATCCCTGACAAGATACTAACTCCAAGTTGCTCTCCGATGCATCCATCAGAGTATGAATGTGTGTAAGTGTTAGCGCCTAGCTAACACTGAAAAGCATTGAAGAAAGTGCTCTTGTGAATGGTATGAATGGGTGAATGTTGTATAAAGCACTTTGAGTGCTCCAAGAGAGCACTAGAAAAGCGCTGTATAAGAATCAGTCCATTTACCATTCTGACAATGATCCCAAACACAGAGCCAATGCATTAAAAGCAGTCAAAGCATGCATTAAGGTATGCAGTAAAGGTGAACCTGGATGCACAATTATGAGTCATGGTCTGGCCTCCCTAAAGCCTGGAGTGTCATTGAAGCTGTGTGCGATCATCTTAATAGAGAATGGAACAAAAGGCAACCGTCATCCAAGCTTAAAGAAGCCTGGAGAACTTTTCCTGAAGACTAATCAAGGAAATGACAAGAAGCCTTGCCTATCAGAGTTTAGGCTGAAGAATAAAGAGGCTTCTCACCAAAACCTAAAGAAATGGAAGATGACTCAAGACTTTTACACACTACTGTACTCCACATTTCCAAAGTTCTCAAAAAGCCATTTTTAAAACACACTGTGTTGTGTTACTAGTTGACACAGTGTCACGTATTTAAAGCCCTTAACTTACCCCAATAACCCTCAATCAAACATGAGATCACCATTTCAAGATATTTTAGAAATGCAGAAAATATTTTCCCTCTTACTTTCGCACTCTTTTAAATGCAGTGGCCTCTCTAGCTGCTCTACTTTAAAGGCCTGATTGATGGCATGCTGCTGTGATGATTGCCCTTCCTGCAGGTTCTGCTCTCAAAACTGAGAACTACTGAAGCTCTGTTAGAGTGGCGGTAAGCTTCATGAAAAGTGTGTGCCTTTCCAAGTTTTACCCAGTCAGTAGACTTTGCCAAAGGTTTCAGTTCAGTTCTAGAGTCACTTCAGTGCTTGTTAAAGCAACAGGATTCAGCAAATTTGTGTCTAAAATCTAGTATTTTATAAAGGCTAAATGCTTCCTATCACATTAACGTTAATGGATCTGTGTTCCACAGTTGCAAGTATTAGTGCCTTAGCTCTCAGATCAGGGCTGTGCTTAACACAGATAGCATGAGGGCTAATGAGGGACCATCGCCAAGACTTTGCTCTGAGATGTCTCTAAATGAGCACTCATCCTGACACGGCTAATGTCGACCGTAATGATCACAGGCCGTCGTGTAGCCGCGGGGTTGGAAGAAGGACGACCCCCTCGTCAATCTGCCGGGATTGTTGAAAGGTTGCCCTTTTTTACAATTTGTTTTAGTGGAAATCCATAGGTCACTTTAAATTCATTTGTTAGCAGTGTCATCGCTGCATGACTAAACAGTATAAAAGGCCATTATTTGGACCATTTTGAGACTGGTATTCAATACAGCTTACATTTTTCTTCTCCTTTATGAGCATTATTTGGATCATCCATTCATCTGTTTTACACTTTAAGATAGTATGGGCTCGAGCCTATACATTTTTTGCAAACTTTAATAGCTGCATCATCACAGTATTCTCATCTGTGCTGTCTATAAACTAAAATAAGGGGGTTTGTAAGTGGAGGACCACAGTAGCAGTGGCTTCATTAATTATGTACATCATTGGATATATCAGTGTGATTCACTGTAGTCTTATTAACTTGGATGTTGTTCTACACAACACAGTTGTGAAGAACAACAGTGTAGAACAACTGTGTCGACCTCACTGCAGTGAGATCAGTGGGAACAACAGCAGCACGATAACTGTTGCTACATTTTTATGCTCACCAAAAGTCCGCATACCCTGACACTTGAGTCGTGAACTGTTTTGGGTTTTTTCTGTGTATCAAGCACATTATAGAGTTTCAGTTTTGCTGCTTATATGCTATAATATTTGCAGCAGTGGCATTTGTGGGAGCAGCGTTGAATCGATCTGATCTTTTACATTGCAGAAGAGAAAAGGCCTAGGATAGCTTACATCATCACTGAATCAGTTTGTTGTACTCAGTCTGTAAGCTACTTTACATTTACTTTATATGCGTCAGTGCAGATGTCTGTCTGTTCTCTGTTTGCTGAAAGGCAAACAGTAATAAACACACGAAAATGGATTTTCCTTAAAATGCATAGCACCCCCCACCCTATTACTTTGTGTCACTGTAACTGTGAACGTGTACACTGATATTACCACTTAGCTTAAAGGCATCACACTTGCAAGAAAAGTTGTAGTATTATTATAAATGCATAGTTTGGTTTTGTTATCTTTTATTGCTGTTACAGGGTGGATGAACTACATAATCATGACATCATTAAATCAATTAAAATGTCTATAAATCTATAATCCTTATGTGTGTTTCTGTTGTGAAAAAGACAATAAAAAAAGTGTTTGTTCTTTGTTTTTCTGTGCTTTATCTCATTCTGAGACATTATCTTCAGTGGTAAACAGACCGGAGATAAAATCTTTGTGAGTACATCAGTCAGCTTTCCAGCTCAGGGTGGAAAACTAAGAGATGAGTGATAAAATCTCTGCAGCTTTAACATTGAGAATTGTCTCTCTTTTTTTTTACCATAAAAGAAAAATGGATAACATTCTTCTTTAAAAGCTACACTTAACCCTCCATCATCTCCTCTGAAGCAGCTACAGTAGAGAATGTGATGGATGCAGAAAGCTAATAAGATCATGAGCAAGAAGGTGAGTAACAGAGATACAAGTACTATATGGGGGAATTTCATTTGGAAACGGACAAAAGATGCTTTAAAACAGATTCTCATATTATAATATCGCAGTCCCACATGTCACACTTTGGAGTTTCTGAGCTGTAGTCTGTAGTGATATTAGGTTTCTGCTGAACAGGTAATGAGCGAGAGATGGGCAATGAACAGGAGACCAAATAAGATGAGGAAGACTAGGGGTACACTCAAAAAAGCCTTTTTTGGATTCACTTAAAAGAGATTATGTCGAGTGGTTCCACACAATTGTATTAGCTAACCCCTAAATAATAGTGTAGAATACACCAGGCACAGACACACGCACACACAGGTAGGTACAGCCAACTTCCACATTTATTCAAGTGTTGTTGTTTTGACAGCTGACTCAGTCACACAGTCTGACAGCTCACGAGCCCAGCTGATCTCTCCCCTGGCCGCTCCTCCTCGTCTCACTATAAACACAGCGGAGGGAGACCATCATCAGTCCATAAACAACATCAGCTGTTCTTACCGGCCTCGCAGCGCCGCCTGTTGAGCCTTCCGCTCCACTCCTCCCGGGGCCACGCCTCCGCCACACACCCCCACCGCCCGTTCGAGGCCGGGGAGCCGTCCGGCCGAGCCAACTCCCCCCCCCCCCCGCGAGCGAGAGAGGAAATCGGCCACTGCCATCTGCGCCCCCGGCCTATGGATCACCTTGAACTTAAAGGGCTGCAATGCCAGATACCACCGGGTGATCCGGGCGTTGGCATCCTTCATGCGGTGGAGCCACTGCAGCGGGGCGTGGTCCGAACAGAGGGTGAATGAGCGTCCCAGGAGGTAATAGCGCAGGGAGCCGACCGCCCACCGGATGGCCAGGCACTCCTTCTCCACGGTGCTGTACCGGCGCTCGCGCTCTGCTAGCTTCCGGCTGATGTATAGGACAGGGCGGTCGGCCCCCCTCACCTGCTGGGACAAAACGGCTCCCAGCCCTCTGTCCGAGGCGTCAGTCTGCAGAACAAAAGGGAGGGAAAAGTTAGGAGTGTGAAGCAGCGGCTCCCCACAGAGAGCCTTTTTCACCTGCACAAACGCCGCCTGGCACGGCCCCGTCCACTGGACCAGATCCGGGGCACCCTTTCGAGTGAGATCGGTCAGGGGGCTGGTTAGCTGCGCAAACCCCGGCACAAAGCGACGATAGTAACCCGCCAACCCCAAGAACCGTCTCACCTCCTTTTTCGTCCTGGGGCGCGGGCAGGATGCGATAGCCGCCGTCTTCTCCACCTGTGGACGCACCTGCCCGCCCCCCAGGTGGTACCCCAGATACTGCACCTCCCTCCGTCCAACTGCGCACTTCTTCGGATTGGCCGTGAGCCCCGCCCCCCTCAGGGACTCCAGGACCGCGGCCACCCGCAGCACATGCTCCGCCCAGGTGTCGCTGTGGATGATCACGTCATCCAGGTAGGCGGCAGCATACGCTGCGTGCGGACGCAGTATCCGGTCCATGAGACGCTGGAAAGTGGCCGGGGCCCTGAACAGGCCAAACGGAAGTGTCACGAACTGGTACAAACCGTACGGAGTGGAGAAGGCCGTTTTCTCCCTGGCCTCGGCAGACAAGGGAATCTGCCAATAGCCCTTGGTTAAGTCCAGTGTCGTGAAAAAGCGGGCCGTGCCTAACCGGTCCAGGAGCTCGTCGACCCGAGGCATGGGGTAGGCATCAAAGCGTGACACTTCGTTCACCCTGCGATAGTCGACACAGAACCGTATAGACCCATCCTTCTTCGCCACCAGAACGATGGGGCTACACCAGGCGCTGTGCGACTCTTCTATTACTCCCATCCTCAGCATTTCCGCCAATTCCCTCTGCACGATTTTTCGCTTATGCTCCGGGAGCCTGTAGGGCCGTGAACGCACCGTCACGCCGGGCTGCGTCACGAAATGGTGCTCGATGAGGGACGTCCGGCCGGGCAGGGGGGAGAACACGTCCGCAAAAAGCTGTTGCAACGCGACAACATCCGCTCTCTGGGCCTGTGTGAGATGGTCATCACAAGGGAGGGAGGTGGGAATGATAGAATTTGGCACCTCAGGCCCCAACTCATCTCTCTCCTTCACCAAGCTCACCAGAGAAGCGGTTTCAACCTCTCGCCACAGTTTGAGGAGATTGAGGTGATAAATCTGCGTGGCTCCTCCCCTGTCCGACCGAGCGACCTCATAGTCCACGTCCCCGACTCGCCGTGTGACCACAAAGGGTCCTTGCCACTTGGCGAGCAACTTCGAGCTGGAAGTAGGGAGTAACACAAGCACTTTATCTCCCGGTGAAAATTGCCTGAGCATAGCCCCTCTGTCATACAGGCGTTGCTGACGCTGCTGAGCCTGGAGCAAATTCTCCCGTGACAACCTCCCCAAAGTGTGGAGTTTTGCTCTCAGGTCCAACACGTACTGAATCTCATTTTTGGCGGGGCTCGGACCGTCCTCCCAGCTTTCTTTAATCAGGTCGAGCACCCCACGTGGCCTCCTGCCGAACAGCAGTTCAAAGGGAGAAAATCCCGTGGAGGCCTGGGGCACCTCCCGCACTGCGAATAACAGAGGGTCTAGCCAGTGATCCCAATTGCGTTCATCCTCGTTAATGAACTTCCGAATCATGGACTTTAAGGTCTTATTCAGCCGCTCCACCAGCCCGTCAGTCTGAGGGTGGTAGACGCTGGTCCGAATAGATTTAATGCCCAGTAATTCGTACAGTTCCCGCAGTGTACGAGACATAAACGACGTGCCCTGGTCAGTCAGTATCTCTTTCGGGATTCCGACTCGGGAGATGACCTGAAACAGTGCCTGCGCCACACTCTTTGCAGAGATGGTGCGCAGCGGAACTGCTTCTGGGTACCGCGTTGCGTAATCCACCAGGACTAACACAAAGCGGTAGCCGCGTGCACTCCGGTGAAACGGCCCGATGAGGTCCATGCCGATGCGCTCAAACGGGACCTCAATGAGGGGGAGAGGGCGCAGCGGCGCCTTCGGTATGGCCGGCTGGTTAACAAGTTGGCAGTCCGGGCAGGACGCGCACCAGCGGCGCACATCCGCTCGGATGCCCGGCCAATAAAATCGGGCCGTTATTCGCTCCAGAGTTTTCTCATAGCCCATATGCCCTGCCATGGGGTTATAGTGGGCCGCCTGGAAAAGCGTTTCCCGGCGGCCCTGCGGCACCAACAACTGGGTGTGTGTTTCCTCTGTCTGAGTGTCACGACTCACTCGATATAATCGGTCGTTTAATAAGACGAAACGCGGGTAGGTCTGCGCGGCCTCAGGGCGCACCACGTGACCATCAATAGCCATCACTTGGTCAAAGGCTGAGCGTAGGGTGCCGTCACGAGACTGCTCCAGTGGGAAATCACCCATGGGGGACACTTCCGGGGCCAGCGGGACGTCCCGTGAGGGACCCGCCGGCTCCTCCCCCCCGGAGTCAGTGTCGGACGACCCCGTGTCACCGCTGAACGCCGCGCACACGCTACACCCCGCTTCCGGTCGTGATCGCACCCCCGCGTACTGCCCCAGTAGCTGATGAAACCCCGGCCAATTGGTACCCAGAATCAGGGGGTGCGACAGGCGCGGGCTAACCGCCGCCGTTACTCTATGCGTTTTGCCCTTATACTTTAATAACAGCGGCACTATGGGATACCTGTGAACGTCACCATGCACACACCTCACCTCCACCCATTCTGCCTCCAGCAATGCCCCGGGGCGAACCAAGCTTTGGTGTACGAGGGTCTGCGTGCAGCCCGTGTCCACCAACGCCTGGCGTATATCCCCTCGAGTCCTTACCGGAATACTGTATGTCCCTCCTGGACCAGGGGAGGGTGCTGGGGCGCCAGCAACACGAAACACCTGCCCCACTTCCATAAGCGGACAATCCCTCCTCAGGTGCCCCGGCTGCCCGCACTTCCAACACTCCGGCCCCGGCGTCTGTGCTGCTCTCCGTGGCTCGGGGGCAGCTCCGCTTGGCTCGGCTCCCCTGGACGGCACCAACGCCGCGAAAGGGTTAGTGGGGCTCAGCGCCGGCAGCCGCTCTGCCTGCCCTGGTGCCGGCACACAGCGCCTCGGGGCCGGCACTGGGGCCTGTTTGTTCGGCCTCCGTCCGGCGTCCCCGGGTTCCCCTGCTCCAGCGGCAAGGTGGTCCTCCGCCAGCGTCACCGCTACCTCCAAGCTTGCGGGCCGGTGGCACCGGACCCATCTCGCCGTCTCCGCTGGCAATCCCTCCGTGAACTGCTCCAGCACCACCTTGTCCACCAGCTTCGTCTCCCCCTCCGATGTTCCCGGTTGCAGCCAGCGTACCGCCGCGTCGCGCAGCTGCCGGGCCCAGGCGAATGGTCGGTCCGTTGTAGCCAGCCGACAGGCCCGGAACCGCCGGCGGTGGTCTTCGGCGGTGAGCCCTAGCCTGTCCACGTCCGCGAAGCTGCTCCTCGACGCCGGAGGCAGAGTCAGGGCCGCTGTTTGTGCCTCCCCGGACAGCAGGGGGAGCAGCCGCGGAGCCCACTCCTCCCGCGGCCATTGGCAAGCCTCCGCCGTGGCACGGAAGGTCTCCAAAAAAACCTGTGGGTCGTCCCCGTCCCCCATCCGGGGCACCGCCACCGACAGTGGCGAGGGCTTCGGCGTGGCAGCGGCCCCGACCAGCCGCTCCAGAACTTGCGTCTGCCGGTCCGTCTGCTCCTGCAGCGCGGCCAGGTGGGCACGCTGGTCGGCCGCCTGATCCCGGCTCATCGTCGCCATCTCCGCCAGCATCTGCGCCAAGAATTGCAGAGGCTGGGCGGGTGGCGCGGCCTGTGGGTCGGACATTTCCCCACCGGCACTATCCTGGGTTTCGGCACCACTTGTAGAATACACCAGGCACAGACACACGCACACACAGGTAGGTACAGCCAACTTCCACATTTATTCAAGTGTTGTTGTTTTGACAGCTGACTCAGTCACACAGTCTGACAGCTCACGAGCCCAGCTGATCTCTCCCCTGGCCGCTCCTCCTCGTCTCACTATAAACACAGCGGAGGGAGACCATCATCAGTCCATAAACAACATCAGCTGTTCTTACCGGCCTCGCAGCGCCGCCCTGTTGAGCCTTCCGCTCCACTCCTCCCCTGCAGCTGCGCCCGGGGCCACGCCTCCGCCACAAATAGTTTCAATGACATGCTGTGTTTTGGCAGCTTAACTCAATGACTTAACACAGTTGGGTGGAATCACGTGACATTCACTGAGAGATTGAATTTATGTCTTTTAAAATGAAGTATACATACTGTATACATACCATTATATTGCTGTAAGTTTTGTTGAATAAATTACTCATTTAATGGTTTTAAATTTGTTACATTTGCAACTCCTTTATTTTATTTTTTACTTTTTTGGCCTCTACTACGGTAGCAAATAATCCTTATTTATCTCATACTGGACTTTGGCGTAGCAGCCTAATCTGCTCTCCCCCTCCCTTTAAGCCAACTTTCTACTGATTGGTTGCCCCTGACAAACAAAAGATTTGAATAGAAGGTGGGTGGGACTTCTACCCACACAGTCAGAGACGTTTGCCTGAGATGACCATATTAGGATATCTAAGTTACGTTATGTATACATATGACATAAAAGGAAACGTGCATTAGGTCAACTTTAATGTTTGATGTTATGAATTAAAATAAGCTTCGATGTAACAATGTACTGTGTTACAACCCTGAGTAGATATCAAATACACACACACACCTAGCATGTGACTGGAGGATGAGGAGATGTCACATTTTACGTGTGTGTCTGTGTGCACTGTTACTCTTGCTACTATGAAATGTGGTGATTGAGGTGAAAAAAAATCTCTCTACAATATTATCTCTCTCCACCTGTGAGGACTGGCTCTCAGCTGAATGGCAGATTACAGTTAGCATATCCCATTGTCCTCACCACACAAGGCCTTCATCGGCAGGTATGGCTGCCTGCCTGCCTATCTGCGGGCGTTTGTGTGTGCATGTGATGAAAGCACCTGACCCCGGTGATAATGGCATTCAGGACTTGTGACAGGCAAAATTAGCATACATAGTGGCTAAGATTTATTTTGGAGACGAGTGGAAAGGAAGTGTTTTCACAGAACTGATGGCACTTGTTTCAGGTACACTGTAGATCCTGTCCTGTCTGTTAAGCTGCCTTTTATAGTAAAGGGCAGTAAAAAAAAAACTTCTTTTGGAAGGGCTTCATTGGTCGATATCATTTCAGCTCATTCAAATGGTGACTTCAGCCTAAGAACAGGTGAACATCAGAAGGGTAAACATACACAGTAGGAATTCGTCTATGTTTGTTATACCTTGATTGGTTTTTCCTGCAAGAAATCCGCTCCTGCAAAACAAGTAATGTGCTCACAATGCTGGCAGTGACTTTAGTGAAGTATAAATCCAAAGTTTGTTGCAAGCTTTAGCCATGAAAGGCACCGTAGCTGAACAGACAAAAGAAACAATAACAGAAGTGCTGAGCTCCGCAGCAGATCCGAGGAAGAAAAGACACGCTGCTTGACTGACTGCTGGGATCCCAAATCCTCACGGTACTTCCACACTGACAAACACAAGAAAGCTGTACAAAAGTTGAACTTTCCTCAACTTTTAGTGCAGTGGTTTCAGGTGTCACCTGGAAATTTACAACATTTGAACTGAATTTTATTTATATTAGCTTAGAATGGGATAAATCTGGTCAGTGTTTTGGTTGATAATTGTGGTTTTATTTAGTCTGGGTATTTGACCATTTATATTGCTATTATGGCTCTTTGATCATGCTGACATGACAGATCCAATTTTAATAATTCAGAAAAGTAAAAACCCCAAATTAGCTGCCTGGAATGCCCATTTTTCTACATACATTAGGGACCTACAGTACATGTACAGCCAGCTAACAAGAACATGAATACCTGAAACAGTAGTTAGTTGCAGTGCAAGCTAATCATGCAATCCATTATATAGGTGATAGCAGGACGTGAGTCAAACTTTACTTTTTACTGTCCAATCAGAAGTGAAAGATGAAGAGAAGATGAGGCTGACAGACTAAAGAGTTGAACATGTTGATGCCTTACTTCTAAAATCTACATGTCTATGCATAAGAACAATCCAGGCAACCATGATTTTAAAAATTGCTTTGGTAAACCATACTATGAGGTGGTGCATCAAACTTGCTAAAATCAGCTTTTACGAGTTGATTCTCCAAGACTGGTGAGATTAAAGCTAACAACAAAAAAGGCATTTAATGTTGTTACTCTCCAGCATGGTGTTGATCAATAGGCTGTGTTGGCTGATGAGGTCCCCTGGCAAGTTGTTGCTGAAGAATAACTTCAGTACAGCTAGCAAAGCCAACACTGCTAAAGTTAGCTAGTTTATGCTAACGCTTGAAAACAATATTTAAAATAAGTCATGTAAAAAAAATCGCACCATAGGAGTAGAGGCAGCTCAGACTTGTTCCATTAGTTGCTGTTTTGGTTGACTGCTTGTTTTCCTGAAGCTCTAAATTGGAAGTGAATAGTGTTGGCAAGTTAGCATACGACAATGAGCTCCATCATCTGCATCGATGGAAAATATGCTGGGTTGAAATAAACACCTTAAGATGACTCTTACTGTGAACTGGCACTACAAATAAAATTAATGCACTAAGATCGTCTCTGGCTAGAATTAGGTTGTCTAAGGTCTTGCAACTGTTAGCAGGAAGTACCTCAGTTTTGTGTCCTCACTTCAGAAAGTAAGGATAGTTATAGTGTTTGTGTTCCTTTATTTAATTTTAGCAACTACTTCAGCACATACAGATGTGGACCCTTGACAGTGTTATGTCAGCAACAACAGATGTTAACATTACATCCACAAATGCCCCACAAACTGTTTCATAGTTACTAGTTATGGAACTTGGCAACAAAGGAAACCACTCGAAGGTAAAGTTTTTCTTTGCCACACCTGTTCACAGGTCAGTTGGTATACTTTTCAACAGTCTTGTCTGTTTTAAAAGTAATTTGACTCCCATACTGACACGATGCTCTGCTGAGTATTTACACACAGAGGCCTGCGTTCATGTCCACAAACACATGGTACTGGTATTCGAATCACGCAAAGGAATGCCTCTGCACATCTTGATTACTCGTCAAGAGCTGCAGCACTGCACTCTTGGGTGCAATATTGTATCTAATAACTGCTTTGACACTTGAGGATTTGTGAGTGAGCCATGTCAAGTCATTAGGGAGTGTTTTAAGTGCACTCAACATTGGTGATTAAGTGCACTTAACGCATAAAGGCTCCGTTCAGGGGGTGATGAGAGGGCGTGCAATGTTGGCACCCGCTTGACGCATTGATAACACGCAATCCAGATTTCTGTACTCGCTGATGTCTGTCTGAGCCTGGCGGACACGTGTGTTTATCCCTGTTCTCAGGCAATGTGAGAAGTAACACAGGCGTTCACACACACACAGGGGGCTGTTAAGCTGGTGTGTGGTGCCACTGTTTAGGCTGGGAGGTTCATGAAACACTGAATCCATGTTGAAACTCAGAGGACAAAAAAATGTGTTATGGGTTTAAGTGTGCCCATAAAGGGGAATTACATCTGAGAGATAGACTCACATGGTGGCATATAAACAAAGTTGAAAGTTATTATAAGCAGGTACATGAAAAATATCATAAACAGCAAATACACGCATAAATGGACCGTAGCATTACCCGCTCATGCTGTCTCACTGTAGCTGCATACACTATGAGGTGCACTGGGAGACATAATCACAGCAATGGGGGGAGGCAGTGGGACTTCCTTGTGTCACAGAAGGAGGCAGTGGGAGAAAGAGATAAGAAGCAGACAGATGACGGAGATGGAAATTAGTGGTGGATTGCCGAGCAGGAGGAGGAGAAATGCCAGTAGTTCGCAAACAACAGGAATCCAATCCAGATGTTACTGCCAAGAGAAAAAGAATGGGTAAACGCACGAGAAACAGACAGAAGACAAAAAGCTGAGGTCCCAGCTTGGATTTATTAAAAAAACACTTTATTTATAAAAAGAAACACTTTATTTGCACGTTAGCATCTGTTGAAAAGATTAAACCAGTTTGATCACATTTATTTACATCTAGAATGAGGATTTTAAGAAAGGAACTTCGCTTTCCAGCCAGTGGAGACCTGTTGACATTGGTAGTGTTAATTAAACATAAATAAAGAGTAAATATACAAAGGGATAGTTTGAGAATTGTATTGGAGACAATCCAGGTCTTTAAAAACATAAAGAGCTTAATTTACTGCCTCTAAATTTAGGTTATTGTTCTCGGCCCTAAAAATCTTAGAAATATGGCATCCAACCAGATGCTAACTCTGGATGGTGTTGCCTTGACCTCCAGCAACACTGAAAAGCCATTTTTGAAGTCGTTTTGTCCTTCAATGCAGATGTTAAACAAATATGTCGGACTGCTTTCTTCTGTTTCCTGAGCCTGGTTCAGCTGGAGGTTTCTTGCTCATATGGGGTCATATGATTGTGAGGGGTTTCTCTGTTTTATTTTTATTATTGTTAATGTTGTTATTCCTGTAACAACATTGAATTGTTGTTACGGTGAAGAAAAGTATGTTTGCAGTATTTGTGCAAAGACTGTATGTAAAAGATGGACGTAGCCACTAGAGATGGAACTCACCAGAGTCCCAACAAGCTTCACAATGCTTCAGTAATAATGCAATATTCTTGTGATTTCTAACATGTTGCAGTACTTGGAATACTGTACTAACAAATATGCAATTTATTACTTTTTTTCAACTGCAAATGATATCCTGCCATCAATGTTGCCATAAGACAAAGTCAGTCTGATACCAGTCAGCGTTGAATGGGGTCAAGTTGACAGTTGCATGCAATCTGTTTCTGATAATACAGCAATTAACTGTGTTATCTAGTCAAAAATCACATATTTGTTGCTGTTTATAGTCACAAACATCCACATTTAAGAGAAATTCACATTCAACTGTTGCATTTGTGCTCAGCAGATTTCCTGTTCTATAGAAATATAAGCAGAATACAGCCAGTTAACACCTGCAAAGCCAGGCTTCTACCTTTCTACCTTTAAAACCCGGAGAGGAGCCAAATGGCTGGTAGGCTTTTAGCTAAGCTTTAGCTTCAGCCAAGTGGAAGCTAAATTGGCTAGTCATTCATATGTATATTAGGTTGTTACCTGGGAATTCTGGAGGGAGGGGAGTGGGGGTTTGAGTGGATTGAGGAATTTCCCTGCGAATCTTGTTGACTGTGCCGAGGATGGTGGTTTTCCATCTAAGAAGTTTTTGCGCAAGTGAAAGCGATGTGAAAAAATTGTCCGTGGTAACATTTCTGCCCTTGTCTAGGAATGGTTCCATCAGCCTCATTACTACATTTTCAGAAAGTCTCTCCCCAGTGGGACGATTGGGGTCCTTGCCAAGATATGGGAAGACATTGCAAATGTACTTGGATTTTAGGTCGCAAGCCACCCAAAACTTGATCCCAAACTTGTCAGGTTTACTTGCAATATTCTGCAGGAAACAGCACCGAGTCTTTGATGGGAAAAGCTGTGAACTTCCTTTTGTGTTTCATCTTGATGCATTCTCATCCAGGGAAATAAATCTCCAAAAGTCACCAACTTGGAGTGTTTCAGTTTGCCATCTTAGGGAGAAATCAACACACATGGGTGTATGTCCTTTGTTGCTGAGATTTATTGATAAAAACAGTACAAAAAACCAACCCTTTGTACACATATTTACAAATGGCCTGCTGAGTTGAGTTGAGTTGAGTGCCCTCGACTTGTGCTCATTTACAAAGACTCATTCATACGTGTTGGGAATGTGTCTGTATTTATTAGTTAGGCAGCATTTATTTACAAACTTTTGACAACCAGAGAGATCGCAGTCAGTCTGCAACTGTTTGCAGAAAGGTTGCCTCCTATCAGGCAACCTGTTATCCTTCTTCTTGCATTCAAAGTGGTTGTGAGTGTGCAATTTCCTTAAGCTCTAAATGTTATTCCACTGGAATACAATTTACAGGCAGGCAGCAATTTTTATTTTGTAGATGCACAGAGTTATCTGTCCTATTTTTTTTTTCATTTGACTGAGCCATTAGCTTAGAGGTAGCTGCGTCAAGCTAAGTATGTCCAGTTTTGTTTTTTTTGGTTTAAGGGATTTAATGTAAGTTTGTGAGTTAGTGATTGAGACCTCTTATTCATGGTATTCCCAGAGTATTTTAACGACATGGTCACCATGCAATTAATTTTAAGCCTCAATAATCTTTAATAAATAATCTTTAATCTTCAATAGCTATGAAAATCAATCACCTACATATTAGTCAGAAAGGTGAAAACTGCTTTGTATGGCAGTCTTTAAGCATTGCATCTGCTCTAAAGTTGGAAAGTTTTTCACAAACAGAGTCTATAGGGATTGGAACCATCAGAGGTTCATCCCCACTGCCGTCATTCCTCAGCCCGGGAGGACGCTGCTTGGATTCATATGAAAATGCTGTGCTAATGCATGCACGGCGTCTGTATTATCATGAACACGTGCATGCAGGGTCAACATTCTGTACATTTGAATATGTGTAATAGGTTTACATTTGACTAATTAATTGCTACTTAATCATAAACAATCCCATAGAGAGAGTTTAAAGTACAAAGCTTTTACAATAGCTGTTATAAACAGTCTGTGTCTGGTTAGTCTTTACAGGGTCTGTCTGGTGCCCAGGAAGTGAAGGCTTTTCCATATCTGGCAGCAGCCACAGTGCTTTGTTTGGAATAAATATAGAAGGATGAAGAGCGTTACCTGCCACCTACGCAATATCAAAAGACAAAGACTTTACAGTACAGCCAGCACTCTTTCTATTGGCAAATGATCTCTGGAAAATGAAGGGCAAAAGCAGCGTAGCAATGAACAGAATGAGCAACAGCAGTGCATGCAAAACATGAATGAAATGTTGGCCCTGTTAGGACTGTTTTTTAAGCTGTGATACGCCCATTAGTTGGTTTCAATTTGCCAAAGGATACTGTATGACTCGGGTCGCTACTTTTATTTCAGCCATATTTTGATTTGATTTTCTCACATACCCCACCACTCCCAGCCGCCGCAAGTTCTCCCGCTGCCATTCGTTGGTCCATTTCACACTTTTGTGGCTGTCACGCCAAATGAAAGCCAATTTCGTGACGCCCGTCTGAACTGGAATTAGGCCGGATGATATGACATAATTAACTTTTTTGCTTTGTTTTCCCCTAATGTAAAAGTCCCATTATTCTTTGGACGCGTGCCAAAAAGTTTGCAGAGAATTTAAAGTGGGGTTAAAGTATTCTGTCTGTCTCTTTAAGTCTTTTCCCGGGGAGAGGATGCAGTGGAGGGTAAAAATTAGGGAGTGTGTGAGCAGTGAGCCGTTCACCACAGGTCACTGGTGTCTATTCCCTCAGAGGCAGACGCGTTTGTGTGTTCGTGTGTGTGTTCGTGTGTGTGTTAGGCTTCTCTGGTCTCCGCATGGACGTACAGCCAGTGAACCACAGTGGCACACCGCGCACAGAGCGACACATTTTCTTTCTAGTAAACACGCAGCTTTAGAGGAAACCTCAGAGACTTGCTTCGATGCCTGCGATTGATGTAGTACCTGCACGGCTTTGGCTGCATGTTTGGACATCGCATCTCATCGTGTTCATCGAGACCACGCTCCACTGATGTGTAATACAAGTTTTGGTAAATCAATATCCAGATTGCAGAGCCTGTAATCGTGTACTGCACCACCAGAACTGTACGCTCCAGTGGGAACGCCTCACGCCAGCGTGTCCTGTTGACTTTGATGAATATGAATGAGGTGTGTGTGTGTGTGTGTGTGTGTGTGTGTAGGCCTGGTTGGATCAAACACTAGAGAAGATTGAGCTGGCTGACATCCGCTCAGTGTCACTTTAAAGAGTCCCCAAAGGCTTGGTCTCATGTTGTATTTGTTCCAGTATGAATGAACACTGTACATTATCATGACTGTGTGCTGTGCGTCTTTAGTTGGATGTGTTAAAACCTGTGTGTGTTTGTGAGAGAGATTGGGAGACTTAACAGAGTCATAACAGGGGTTTCTTATGTTACAGACTCTGCAGGCATGCATTGACTGTCTAACGTAAAATAGATGAGTTATTACTCCCCGGTGGAGACAGGAGAAATGGGTCCTTTCAGCAAAATAAAACAGAACGGAGATGGAAAGATGGGGTGTTAGAGGAGAAAGCAATTCAGTCGTTTGAGGCTCAGCGTGGCGGTAAATGTCTCTGCTCTTCCTCATTTCACACAACGCTTATTTTCTTTTGGTCATGCATCTCGGGTTGTAACATCTGTCAATAGCTGGACCGTCATGTTGTTTCTTCCGACAGGCTGTTGCTCCCTGTTATCTAACGGCTCTATATGCAAAGCATTTTGGGGCTGAAAGACGACTAAAAGGGCTCAATGGAGCTTTCGTATGTAGCCTTTATGTAGGCGTACGTAAACCCTTCACAGCTAGTTATGCATGACGAAATCAGAGTAAACGCATAGTTATTTTAAGTTTCACTGGAGTTGTGTGATTCAGCATACAGTACGATGTAATTTTGCTGAAATCAAAATCTCAGGTCAAGTCAACAATAGAAGGCTGAACTTGAAGGGTTGTCAAAGAAATAAATCCTTGTTTATGTTTCTCTAATATACATTGTAGTTTTTTGCAGTGTGAATCGTTTCTGGGCAACCTGCAGGAAATTTCAAACACTGAATTATGACGAGAGTTCTCTTGAGCTACATGATGGTGTCATTTGGGGCTTGAGGTTGAACTGAGTGAAACTCCTCCTCATGTCAGTGTAGAGAAGTTGAATTAGATATATCTGAGATATTTTAATAGAGGAGGATGAAGTGCAATTTCAACAATACATCTAGGTTTGTCTGTGTGATAAAGAAATGGAATAACTCTAAAACAGTTTCCTGCTGACTGGTATCAAAGCTTTTCGACTAAAGCACGGCGGCCGTCTTGTTAATTCTAGTCCTGATTAGAATCTAGAAGCACTATAAAGGACTATATGTGCCGCGGTATGACAGGTTGCTAACATATAAGTGTGTTATTCTCAGTCAGATCCGCCACTCCTCATCACAGTGAGAATTCAACAAGTACTGTCTATCTTTTATATACGGTCTATGATTGGCCCTATAATTCCTAGTTGATGCTACTGCTCAAAACAAGGCCTCAGGTTTCAGGCCGTAAACAAATACTCCATGACAATATATCTATATAATCCACATCATACTATCACATGTCAGTTTATGGCCAGTGTGGTCCCTTTCATAGAAGAGTTCCAGCATCCAGACAGTTCAGATTAAATTTAGATCAAACACTGAACACAATGTTTTGGGTTTTTTTTCTTCTGTCTTTTCTTTTGGGAGATTATGCATCACTAAGCAATCTGCTCTGAGGCTCGTCTGCCTCTTTGGAGTCAATGAGTGGTGCGTAAAACATCTGGAGTGATGTATGGTCAGCATTAGGGAGTGAACCCGGGGCAGTTATTTGTTCCACAGCCGTCTGATAGGTTGTAACCCTGGAAATAGCAGTGTGACCCTTGTGTGTTGAGCATGGGGCGAGGTTTTAGGGGTTTTTTTATGAAGAAGACGACGTAATTATTTCCAAAAATAGAACTGAATAAGATTTGAAATTGTAAACAGACTCGCATGCATCGATTCCCACGTGAATCTCCATGTTTTACTTGCAGTGAACTTTGGCGCTAGCTTCTCTTTAAGCTAACAGGATTTGATATATTTATACATTTCTCTCTTCATCTTGCAATGACTCATGTATCAGTGGGTGTCCTGAACCTTGATCTCCTTCCAGAAATTTTCTTGATTTCCTCTTTATTTTTTTTATTTTACTTTGAGCTGTATCCTTTTCCCTTTTCATTTCCGACTCTTCCTCCCTCCTGTTCATTTATTTATTGATTTTCATATTTTGAGAGTCAAAGTTCTCTTCTTGTACTTTCCTGTCCTCATTCCTCCGCTTGTTTTTGTCTGGAGTCCAGTTTGATAATGATTTGGAGTACCGAGGCTCAGTCAGAGAACCAGACAGACGGTAATGAGGGCAGGAATACTGATTAATGCAATCAGCGGTTTGTTTTGACTGAATGACGTTTCTAGCTCGAGTCTCAGTTAAGGACGAAAAGGTGCATCTTTCTTCACCTTTAGACAATAATTCTGATGGTAAAGGAGCCAAACGGGACAGACATCATTAGTCCCAGGGTCCATTTTGGATGTTGAGCATCTGAGTTGCTGAAGTGCCCTTAAGCAAAACATTAAATCCTTGGCAGCTCCAAGGAGGTTGTTATCTCTTTCTTGAGCCATGGGGAGCCTGACCTTCTAGAGACAGGCTAAAGAGAAAAGAGGATCCCTCTGCAGGAATTAATAAAATGTCACGCTCCTGTCAAAGGTTCTCAGTGGGATATTTTTAAACATCAAACATATTGTATGACTAATAGTAGAGCCAGAGTCTGGCATGAATGTCGGCCACTAAAGTAGCAAGAAAGTGCTGTATGGGAATGCAGGTACTCTCCATCAGGAGAACTGTCATGAAGGTGCGTATATAGAAGTGTATTATAGACATATTAAAATTGTCTACAGACATTCAGGTTGAAGCCTGCTGACACTTACTTGTAGTTGTAAGTATATTTTCTTTGTTCCCTGGTGTTTTGTTTTGCCATGGTGTGGTGTAGAGCCTAATAAAGCGAGCCTTTATTGGATTATTTTCCTCTGAATTCACCAAATCCAAAACAAGAACAGAGATCCAAGAGAACATGAGGAGTGAAAGTGAAAAAAGGAAAAAGCACTACAGGGAGTTAAATGGATGATCTGACAAAAGACGAAAAGAAAAGATGTTATATACAAAAGAGATTGATTAGTGACACAAGAGAGGAACCAGACACAGGGGAAAGCAGTCAAGAACAGCTAAAAGTAGTCAATCACACAGGAGGGAAACAAAAGCAGGAAACCTTAAAACAAAATTAAATGGGAAAGAATTGAGCACTGACTGAGACTTAAAAAATAATAAAAGGGAAAATAAAAACCAACAATCAACAAGACAGAGGCCAGTCGATGTTAGGGGAAAACAGTGGTTTGAGACCAAAATTATTTCAACCACATTAGTGCTTGGGATCTCATTGGCTTTGAAAATGGATACCAGGTCTGCAACCAGTTCCTGTCTTTAAATCATCTTTGGCACACCAAGAACGCTATAAAACGATATTAAGATGCAGTCAGTCTGCTGACATTTTGCAACTTATTGGGGTCAAGTTGGCAAATGGTGCAGTTATGTACAAACATTTGCAAAGCTGATCGTTTTGCTTGCCACCAGGCGATGAGGTAGATCGCCTCATCTCCTTGCAATCAGTCTCAGACTGTTCCACTTTTTCTCAGTCACAAGGATGTTGCTATCCTATTTTGAACCTAGTCTAACGGAGCCATTAAGCAAAAATAAATAAATAAGAGAATTACAATAAAATACCAGATCTATAACAGGTTTCTGTTATTTTTGACAATCCTGTCGCAGAGAACCACTTCTCTAGCACCTCCATATGGTTATCAGCCATATTTGAGTAAAATATCCAGCCCCTACTTAAGTCTTGCTTGTAAAATACTCCTATTTGGTAAATGTCACTGTCATTACATTTCTAACACACTTGTTGTGGGCAAAACACACCTGATTAGGATGTTTAGAGGTGAAGGTGAGATGTCACATCATGATTTGACACAATTACATAGTTAACCTTACTGGGTGTGCTTAAATACCATTGTATAATATATAATGGTAACTGTTGTAATATGGATGCATGTAAGCCTAAACTACAGTCTTTCCTAAACCAAACCTAGTAGCCTAAATCTGAAATTTAATCTGCTCCCCAAAGGATGAACCATACATTAAGAGATTTGGTGATCCTCAACAGAAGGTCAAAAGTCAACGTAGATCAAGTCACAAAATCAAATTACAAATGCAAATCAAAATAAAATGGCATGTTAGCATCACATTAATATTACTCTCTGCAAAATTGAAGACTTTGAATGATGTTTATTTGAAAAACAATGACCATCAATACATATCGGATCTTGGTCCAGTATTTGGATCATTACATTTAAGGTATATTTTCAAAGAAAACTACTGTCAGACATGATTGCCTCTTAATCAACCACAACTTTGCAGTTCTCATAACTCACTTACATCATACGCCTTGTATTTTTGTCTCTTTCTGTCTATGCAGGATTTTGATGACTTCATCTTTGCATTCTTTGCCATCGAGATGGTGATCAAGATGGTGGCTCTAGGGATTTTTGGCAAGAAGTGTTACCTTGGAGACACGTGGAACCGTTTGGATTTCTTCATAGTGTTGGCTGGGTGAGTTACACAATTACACTCGCAAACACAAACACACAGGTGGCCAAGCATAACCGTGCATAAACACCGGAGGCTCGCGCAAGGAGCAGCACGCACACATGCAACAAATTTGGACAATAATCAATGTGCAAGGCGGAATCTGGGAAAGCGGTGACAGATTCAAGAACAAGGATAGAATCTGGGGAGCACAAAAAGATGTTTTGAGCTTCTAGATGTAATTGTGTCACAGGAAGCCAAGACGCTGCAGGCAGAGGATCAAACAGTATTAGATCTGAAGCATGAACCTGGTAGAGCAAGCCTTCTAACTCGCACGAGCTTTGCTGGATTTGCCCTTAAATAAATTTACTTTAAGTATTCCGTTAGAGGCTTTTAACTTGAAATCAATACCACGAACCCTCTTAAATTCTTTAGTGTTCAGATTGTGTAGAAGCTGATGAATGCATGTCGATTTCTTTTCTAATTATTATTATTTCAACTTTTACAGCACTTACAAATCTGCCCTTGCTCTATAGCACATTTATATACATTTTAATTACTATACCGCGCTCATAAAATCAAGCGACACATGCCCACACACCAATGCACACACACTGTAATTTGATTAAACATGTTACAGAACATAGCCTGCTGCTTTCAGTCTGACATTTTCATCATACTACATCCCCCGCTGGTTTATAATGCCATCCTTCTGCCACAGCTTCTGTTGTCCATCAGTGGAAACGGGACACATTTCCTTTTGTGTGTGTGTGTGTGCGCGCGAGTGCACATTGTCCTTAAGCATATACACATATATATATATATATATGTGTGTGTGTGTGTGTGTGTGTGTGCATACTGTATACAGAGATATAGAGAGAGCGAGATCATTCCCTTTATTTTACACTGAGCTACTGTTCCACAACTGAAGTGATGCCTTGGGTTATGTCTGCTCTCAGCTCACATTCAGTTAATTCCCGTGGTTTCCTTTCACTCCTCTTCTCTCTACCTGAATCATATACGTGAGTGGAAGCCTTTATATGATTATGGTAAGAGCTGCGTCCTTCTCGGTCATCATGACTCAGGGAGAATCTGACTCAGTGCCAACGCAACAGAAGGAACTTGATGGGAAACACCTCAGCGTTTGATACGGAGGCATTTATCTCCTGAGTGATGGGGAGGTCGTTAAAAGCAGCTCAGGCTATAGCAGCGACTGAAACATCTGCGGGGGTGACATTGCATCGTTGCAGGGAAGGCTGTATCCTGTATCCTAGGATATCGCATAGGATTACGCATCTGCTGAAGTATTCCAGTGTGAATTTTTGTATACGACTTTTGTAATAGATAACCCAGTTTATTTTTATTGCTTGTATAATCTTTTATTATTTTTCCAAGCATACATGGAACAGCAGACATCCCACAAAAACCTGAAACCTGAAACAGAGAGAGACATCTACATACCGGAAACAATTCATTTAATTAATCAGTTGTAAAATTTATGGCCCATATTAAATGCACAATTTTAATTTTAACTGGTTGATTTTAGCTGTGTGTAATAAAAGTAGTGGAATGAAAATCAGGTCCTGCTTCGCATGCAATCAGTTGATTGAAAATCCACTATCAGCTGAAAACACCCGCGAACCTCTGTTGGAGACAAACTTCATTTCTGTTCCCTCATCCCGATCAAGGGTTCAGTCAAGACCTCTACATTCCAAAAATGCTTTTTTAAATTTGCGGTGTGTGTATATATACATATATATATATATACACACATATATATATATATATATATATACATACATATGAAAGAGCAACATTTTATCAAATGCAACATGAAATTTAGATTGTGTAAAATGCAGGTTGCAAAGCAGCTTGCAGATATGTAATACCCTATCTGAAGTAATATCTATATTTAGTGGGATGATAAAATTCAAAAAGCATAACCTCTGAATTGGAATACATATTGTTATGTGAAACCAGTACAAGTAACTTGAAACTTTAACTTTTGGACTTAAGTATGCACTGTCACAGATCTTGTATGCATTGTGTTTTTGTCCTCCATTGCTGCTGAACTAGAGTATAAAAAGGGAAATGTTCAAAAATCGTGCTAGGATATATCCTAGGATATATGTGCACATATCACAATCATGGACAGACTGTGATTAAGGTGGTTTGGTCTTGCAGCCTGCCCTCGCAAGTGTTAAGGATCTTGGTTTCCGGAAGAATAATTGATGGAAACGTTTGGCATCAGAAGAGTGTGTGTTTTTATCAGAGCATGCACAATATGGAAAGTGGCAGAAAACCAGTCTTATTTGCATGTCTGTAGCTGATGGTGTCTGCACGTATGTTGGCTTACATCACAGAGTGTGGGCGTTGAGTGTATGTTAATATGTTTAGCTGTTTTCATGGGTTCTAGTATTTCTGAACAAATAAAAAAAAACTCATCTGTATGGAGAGCCCCCAGACTTGCAGAGACAATGGTAACCAAGGTAACGGCTGGTTGTCGAGCATTTGATATATCCTGGCAACAGTTGTTAAGTCTGCGGAGGAAGGCTCTGATGAACTGTTTGTTTCTTTCCTAGACGATAATTACAGCTAAGCTGCTTTTTCAGCAGGTCTGGACTGTCTTCTGCTAATCACCTCCCTGTCAGGAGGGAATGATGGAGGGATGGCTCCACGGAGCAGGTGGAAGGTGTAGAAAGGCAGATAGATGTGCAGGGGAAGAGTTTCTGATTTGTGAAAGCAGAGTGTTAAATAGATACCGTACCGCATTTGCATGATAAAGAGGGAGACTAGTAGATTGGAGCTTTCTGTCTTAATACGTTCAGAATCATTTGCATGGGACTTGAACACAACAGCATTTGTACAAAATGTGAACGGTAGATGGGTGTTGTTTTATTTCTTTCTGTTTCAGAGCATGAAGAAAAGTCAGTGTAGTCACATTGAATGTGCCAGACCTGACCTAACCACAGACCGTATATAAAAGATTGGAAGTAGATACCCTGACATTACCCACTGGTTAGTTAACCCTGGACATTTTCACTGTCATCCTCTTGATGTTTTGAAATTGAGGGGAAACAGCACGTTCATGTGGTTTTGAGTGTAGTCGTAGTTTGAGTTGAGTTTCTAAACTGGTCATCAGCATTTACTGAGGTTACGGATGACACAATCTGAGGGTCGTTTCCCCACAGACTTCTATACAACAAGACTTCTTTTTGTAACTAGAAGAGTCGTCTCCTACTGGACACTGACATTAATGCTGGTTTAAATACTTGTACATGGAGCATGGGGTGGCCCTGGTTGCTATACCGCACAGTCTTTGATTAACGGCTTGTGATTTTCAAGTAGCCGAAGTCATGGGTAATCAACTTCAAAATGAATTTAATATTCAGTTTAATATCACCCAGAGCTGGGTAGCATGGCTGTGTGGTGGCTAGCACTGTTGCCTCTCAGGGGCTGTTCTGTTTGTGTCTGTGTGGGTTCTCTCTGGGTCCAAACACATGCACAGGTATGTCAGTTGATGATTCAAAGTTGGCACTCAGTGTGAATGATTGCCTGTTCCTTGTAATTGATTGGCAACCTGTAGTTGGGATAGTACTCTAATGCTGAATTGAAGAAGCAGATGAAGTTGATGAATGACCTAATGTTAGCAACTAAGCCCATACACTCATAAGGCAGAGTTTACTGAGGTCAGTGAGGAAAGGAACCCAAGCACTATTTTCCCATAGGCTTTTTGAACTGAGATCTGCTCAGACAGCTTGTCTCTCCACCCAACCCTGAATAAGTGGTAGAAAATAGATGGATGAGTTCTATACAACTCAGAATCTTTTGCAGCTTCCAAGGTTGGCACCTGTTAGTCATTAAAAATAATGGAGTAAGATACTTTGGTGTTGGCTTCACTTTTCAGACCTGGAACATATGCTCATTTTCTATCCTATGCAAGGATGCTAAGTCCATCTTTTACTATATATAGGTTTGTATATTGAATTGAATTCCATTTTATTTCAATGGTGCCAAATCACAACAGTCGCCTCAAGGCGCTTTATATTGTAAGGTAGACCCTACAATACTACATACAGAGAAAAACCCAACAATCATATGATCCTCTATTAGCAAGCACTTTGGCGACAGTGGGGAGGAAAAACTCCCTTTTAACAGGAAGAGACCTCCAGCAGATGCAGGGGATATCTGCCACGACCAGTGTGAGAGAAGGAAGACAGAGCAAAAGATGAACCAGAGATTAATAACAAAAATAATTCAGTGCAGAGAGGTCTATTAACACATAGTGAGTGAGAAAGGTAACTACATAGGTGTATAAGTCCATGTTTCACTAATATCCATGCACCTTTAACCTATCAAACCTAAACTCATCATCATATGTATGGCAACTGTACTTTTAGCCCTGAGAGAACTGATAGTAAACAAGCAAAGCTCTGCACTATAGTTTGAGAGCCAGCTGTGGAGTAAATTACCCGATAAGGGGGGTGTTTTCATTTATTTATGAATTTATTTATTGATTGCTGCAGTAGAGGCCCAATCGATAGCTAAGGGAGTGCCGTGGCACTTACTGTAGCAGACAGGCTATCCTATCAGTACATCACCCTGTCTTTACACTCTCACTGCGGTGGTGATTCCACCCAGAGAGACAGAAAGGGGGTAATGAGGGGAGGAAGGAGGGGACAGGAGGAAGGGCAGACAGAGAAGACGAAGGGAAGCGAGGCAGAGGCAGTCAGGTCGATGCCTTCGTTGGACGCCCTTAATATTTAATCTGGTTTGATGCTTGAAGAGTCTTTGGATGAAAATACTGATACTACTTGTACAGTTCACCATGGATAACTTTTCAGTGTAACTTATAACTTCTGCTGAAAAAAAGACTTTTTAAATATGCAATTTTTCTGAAATTACCCATAAAGTGGCAGTTAAATGAAATAAAACATGTAATATCTCGCCTTTAATCATGCACTATTGTACACTGCCACAATTGAAGTCATTACATTGGATTCAAAATCAACATGCTGGCAATGTATGCAATCACTGCCTTCATCCACCGCTAGTGCTCCATCATTTCTGACCTCCACCATTGTGTTACAGCTGCAAATATACTATTTTCTTGTCAGTTACTGTAATCTAAACCCTTTCTGGTATTCCATGAATAATGGCTGTCCTGTCTACTTTTGATGACAGTCCGGAGGAGATTCTAATACCGACTTTAAATGACAGATCTGCGTCCACAGCAGAACATTTTAAGCCACTGTCATTGTTATATTCCGAAATACATGACAACACTGCTGGTGGAAGTTGAAGTAAGAGCTGTGAAATAAATTTGGCCCCTGGAGACTACAACCATTTACACCTGTTGATTTGTCATTTCATTTCTATCTATTGGCACAGTTGAAGGAAGTATTTTAAAAGCACGAAATAAATACTATTTAATTTTGAGACTCTTTATTGGCTCAGCCACACTAGAGTAAAAATAGGATGGCAATCTCCTTGTGGCTAGGAAAACTCAATGGTTGCCTGCAAAATAAAAACTTAAATGTTTTTGTTTAGCTTTTGGAGATGGATGTAGCTGCAGAAACCAACTTGTCCAGATAGTTAACGGTGTTCCACGCTCAACCTCGGGGCAAAGAGCTGGTCAAACGCAAGAATCGTGGTCCAACTTACACTGGCAGCAATCGCTCTTAGGTAGTTTGGCAAAGATTTTCAAACAACTGAATTTATATGTACAAATTTAATTATATACATTTATAGATACATTTAATACCAAAAAATGATATATGCATGGATGGATTAGGGCTGGAATACATGGCATCTGCAATCAGTCTCAATGTGCCTGTGCCTGAGCACAAACGATTGCAAACTGGTTGTATTTTGGTTAGTTTCTTTTATAAATGTGAGATTGCTGAGCTCCTGTGTGATTTTATAGGATAATTACTAACTTGCAGCAACTATGTCACTATTTGTCACTACATTCTGCCTGGACTCTGAATGTAAGCGCTTTATGTGAAAATCTACTTAATATGAATTTTTTTGTATGCAGAAACAAATAGCTTTCCAACAGACAGCAATGGATTTGCAGTTGTCAGCAATCACAGACAGATTTCATGTAGTTGCCAACTTGACTCCACTCAGTCACAGACCGACAGCAGAAGCACTCTGTCTCACAGAGATGGCAGTAATTTGGGTTGTGCTGGGATCTCCAACCACCGTCCCCAGTCCGACTGTAGCGAGATGGCCAGATCGTGCCACTTTTTGTGCTTTACATAATGTGCAACCAAGGTGAAATTGACAGAACATCAGAAGGATTTCATGTGTTGTGTCAGTGAGACCAGAAGTAAAGCTTTCAGAAAACCCCAAAGTATGGGCAGGCTTTAACATCATCTATGAGAGTAGGCTTGCAAAAACAATCACTGGCAAACTTGGGTGGCAGAGTGTTATATAAATATATACATGTAATGTTACATACAATATATAATTTAGAGCAGGATGTGGAATTTATGTATTTATTTTAATAAAAAGGCTTTTATAAAATCTGTGTGCCATGAACCAAAGTTCCGTGCGCAAGCTGGACCCAGAAGCAGAACTCACACACCAGGGTAGGAGAGAATAAAGAAACCAAATTTTATTATAACTAAAGGTGTCCCGTGAGGGTAGCCGGAAAAAACAACGTGTGGAACCAGAAAACACCGAAGGACCGGGGAGGTGAGTCGCGCAGGGAACGCCGAGAGCAGGGCTGTGGGAGGCTGCAAAAAAAAAGGAGAAACAGATTACTGGGGTGCGGAAAAATGGCAGCATACGAGGGAAGGGGGAGTATGCGTCTTACGGTGATAGCCGGGCAGAGTGAACCAGAGGGGGGGGGGGCTCCAAAAGGGGTCGAGGCGGCGGGGCTGATCGTGATCCAAATCTCAGGCGGGCAGGTGGACAGGCAGGTGGCTCACAAAAAAACGCCGAGTTGTGATCTGAGTACACAGGGCAAAACAGTGTTAGTTCAGATGGATGATTTTTCATAAGGGCTTTCCCGCAGATGTACGTTACCGCTGAGAGACGACCTGGTGATCGCCTGGGATGGGATGCAGGTGTGGGGTTAGCAGCCACGCCCGTGGGCGTGGGCATCCCATCAGCACCCCGGACGCCGGGCCGCGGACCATGACACTGTGGGGTTCATGTATGTGCAAGCTGAGCCCAAACGGGAGTGACGGCATCTACCTGCTACAGAACAGAGTGGAGAATTAGTCATGAGCGACTTCAGAGATGTTGAAAGACAGAAGCTGTACTGGTATTTTTTGAGCTAGTTTTAGATTGACTGGACATTTTCTCCCCCTTTGGTTCTGACTAGATATGCAAGGCTTAAAGAGATGTTCATTTCAAGGTTATGGACTCTACTAGAGGAGCTTTGGCAGATCATTAAGAAAATCCCTATTCATCGTATCTATGGCCTCAGGGCAGCATTTATGTTATCCCACTGTCTGACACAAGCTCCTCTGATAGGCTGCCCCTCACAAACAAAACATCTGAATAGTGGCTGTGTGGCTGAGTTGACCACATTAAGGATTTGAGCTTTCAAATCACTATAAAGTCTGAAAGCACTCACACATAGTGTAACCTCAGTGTTTTAAGAGACAATAAGGAAAAGCGTAATAGTTCCATTTAAGCAGAGTAGTATAAAAGAAGCCCACATTTACAGTCAATTAAAAGACGCTGTCCTCCCGATGAAAGTCAGAGGAGTCAAATTTATTCAAATAGTAGACTTCAGAAAACATTGTGCAGTCTACTAGCCATTATCTTGACCACAATCAATCCATAAAGGTAATTATATGGAGGTATCACTGTGCTGATGCTTTAAAATGCAAGCTGAGCACCTTTAACTGGCTTTAAATACTTTAAAGCATCCTCTTGGATTTCAGACTTCACACTAAAAAGAAGAGAAGAGAGAGAACCATTTTTTCCCTGAGCATCGACTGCTTTCTTCTCGTTATGATTTATTGATGACACTTTGGATCCGATCCAGCTGACGAAAAAAAGAGCGTGAGGATGGAGGAGAGAAGGCGATGTGAGGCACAGAGAGAGGTGGCTGAAGATGTCTGGAGGGAGACAAAGTGAGAAAGGCCGATGGAGGGACAGATGTTGGAAGAGGTCAAAAAAGTAAAAATAAAAAACACTCAAGGTGAAACAGGAAGACAAGCATTAGTGAGCGAGTTGGTGAAGAAGCTGGATGCATTTTTTAAACCTTAATAAAGTTTTTTTGTTACAATTTTAAATATGCTCATTTGCTTTTGAGAAAATCGATATCAGCTTCAGACCTTTGGGTTCAGCACAGACAAATGAAGCGTTCCTCGTTGCTTTGATTTCAATAAATTTAGTGTGTACGGTTAGGGCGACTGGACCCGCTGAGCGTAGGCGAGCCACTGGCCTAAATACTAATAAGCATCCCTATCTGTGAGGAATACAGGCATTTCTACCTTTATGTGAAATAATTTCCCATGCTTAAATTTTCAGTTAATAAGCCTTTCATGGAGCTGTGCTGCTGCCAGTTATTTGGTGCCTTGAAGGCGTCTTCTTTTCTTAAGCTCATATTCTGAATGATGTTCTGTTCAAGTTAAATACTTTAGTGATTATTATTATTTAGAGCTTCCAGCAAACCAGAATTTTATCATTCAAATCAAATTTATCTTTCTTATCTTTTTTCTTTTAGTTCATGACTGTATGGGAACTTATGCTAGCTGTCACAGGGTGAAAGGCAGGAAACGTACTGGATAGCATTCATGCTATCAGAGGGCTAACACTCACAGTTATTAAATAATCACATTCGTACCGACAGGCAACTTAGAACCACCAGTTAACCCAACACACATTCCCACTTACAGAACCAGTTTGTTTGCTGACCATATGGGTTTATAGGAATCATAAGCTAGGAAGCATGTATATGATGCTCCAAGCTAGCTATTTTAAGCTAATTTTATCTCACTTTAAAGAATATAAAAACCATGATACCATTAAGTGAAGCTCACAGTACTTCACAGCATTGCCAGAAATGAAATCTTTCTGTGTCTAACATACCCCTTTAAAGCTTTTTGCCATGTTTCCTGCGATTATTTTTATTCAGACTTCTTAAAACCTACTGTAGCCAGATACGCTGCTAACCTTTACCGTTTGGACCTGCATCAAAGGGTGGAGAGGGGAAGAAGAAAAAGAGATGGAGGCCTCAGTAATGTTACACAAATCAGGCCTTTAATTCTTTTCTTACATGGAATATGAACAGAATGCGTCACACACACACTTTAAAGTGGAAAGCTCGACTGGAAAGAACAGCAGCTCTCCGCCTCACATTTCAGCTTAAGCATCACTTAGCCTCGAATGCAGTGCACGCTGTGATCTAATAAATGAAGACGTCTCAGAGAATCTTTGCCAAATAGCTTGAATGCTTCAGCTTTCAGAGGGCCGGCTCGATTAGAACGTTTTTGCCATTATCAGGTGTGAATTTCATGGTATGCTGGGACTTGGAGTATGTAAAATTCATGAATCTTCTGCAGTTCAGAAGAAGTTGAGAAATTGTCAAATAAGGTTGATTAGGAGCCACTGTGTACAGAGGAGTTATTTGACGGCAGCGGCGCCTGCAGATGGAGCAGCGGCAGCAGCAGAGAGGAGCAGCTGAGGTTCAGAGCTGAAGATGTTGCCCACAGCAGCACAGGACAGCTGGAAAAATGTCAGAAGATAATTCCAGTGTGCATATTTCAAACTAATGCGTCTATTGCTAGAAACAAGACACAGTAAAACGTATAAAATGCTGTACTTGTGGTACTCGTACACTTATGGTGTTACTCCTGTAACATATTTTGTGGATTGATATGCATATCCGGCTAGTTGTAGTGGGGACAAGGCACATCTACAGTCACAGCAAGGTTACATGTACAGCGCTTAAACCAAACGATCTATTTAACCATCACTTCTGGTAAACACAAGTCCAGCACACCTCCCTAATCCAGCTAAAATTACAAATCATAATCTACAGATTTATGTTCGTTTATAGCTTAAATGAACCCAGAGACACAAGACTGATTAAGTCGAGTCGAGCAACACCAGCTGTACCTCCAGATGCACATAAAACTTATTTAACTTGTGTTACATTATAGCACTTTCTATACAGTATAGCACAGAAGGCACATTTGAATGTTGCACTCTTCGTGTAATATAACAGTTCGAGAGCAAAAGCAGACACAGAAAGGGCATCCATGAACAATAGTGGCCATTAAACAAACTGTTCGCTGTCCAGCAGCAGGTCTCCCGGACTCTCCCTCCTCCATCTTTCTATGAGCTTGTGCTTAACAGCATCAGGACTAGACTGCTGTATTTTCCTGTCCTGACTGTCCTTATCCACCTGGGTTCTCCTCCATTAGCTAGATTATTTTCCCACTACATGTGGGTCAGCAGATCGGCCATAGATTATCAGTCAGAGGGAGGGAGAAGAGGGAGAATGGGAGTAAGGGGAGGGATGCTGGAGGGATGGAGATAAGAGAACTAGATGAAAAAGGTTGAGTTGTTTTATTGCTTCGTACTGTAGGGATAAATCCGGTCGCAAGACTGTCCCCGTATTATCAGCCAAAGTAACATTGTGTTAATGGAGAGGAGGATCCTGTGGCCTCTGTTGTTTCACCTCATGTTCCTAAATTAAATCCGCTTTCATTAGTCATTTGTGGGAAATCCTCTCTGTGCACAGAAGGTAAATGCTCTTAGAGAGGAGTAAAAAAACCAAACAGTTTCCTAAACAGCCTTGAGCAATCTGACCGTGAACTCGCTGAATGTTTTACAGTATGATGTTGTGCTTTGGCGGCCAAGAAGGGTGATTATCATGAAATGACACTGGTTTTAATAAATGAATGAATATGCTTGTTCTGTTATTTTCTGAGGCACTGGTGATTCAGTTTTCTCTACATGGATGTGGTTGCACCAGTAATTCTTTAATCCACAAACAAACTAGAAGCTAAATTTGTATTTACAGTGGGGCAAAAAAGTATTTAGTCAGCCACCGATTGTGCAAGTTCCCCCACCTAAAATGATGACAGAGGTCAGTAATTTGCACCAGAGGTACACTTCAACTGTGAGAGCCAGAGATTTTCCTTGTTTGAGGTGACCAAATACTTATTTTCCACCCCAATTTACGGATAAATTCTTTACAAATCCTACCATGTGAATTCATGGATTTTTTTTTTCACATTCTGTCTCTCACAGTTGAAGTGTACCTCTGGTGCAAATTACTGACCTCTGTCATCATTTTAAGTGGGGGAACTTGCACAATCGGTGGCTGACTAAATACTTTTTTGCCCCACTGTAAGTTTAAGGTTAAACTGAATATATAAGATGAAATATGCTTAGAATTGCACATAGGTGTGTGTGTTGTATTGATGTGCGATGCTGCATCAGTACAACACAGTAAATACAGGGCCAGTAATACCCACATCTATACTTTTATAAAGACAGCTTATGTGTCATGATTAATGAGATAAATCACCATTGATCATCAAATTCTGAACACATTTTAATGACCACTAAATCAGTGTGATCTTTATTTTGCACAATAATCGTTTAACACAACAAAATACAGCTTATTTTAAAATCCTCCAGAGCACTTTGGGTCAAGCTCTGTTGTTTAAATGTGCTAAAGGTTATAAATAAAATAGAGCATAGTGCATGTTTGAGATGGCATAAAATATTTATCTCTAAAATCCAACCCTTAAGTAATTTGATTACATGTAACTTTACCATGTAATTTTGTTACATAAATCAAATGCAAAACGTTAACTTTAATGAAATCTGCTCAAATGAAATTCACTTGACTGTTATACAGTTAGTCTATATCAACCATATGTTCTTTAATGATGAATTATTAGAATAAATAAACCTTTGATTTGTTTGTATGTCAGGTTTTATTCAGAATCATTGCTTCATGTTTGAGTGAGGCAGAGTGTAAAGTGTCATATAAAGAGCAGCGCAATCATTTATGTGTGTTAAGTCTGTGCAGTGAGTCCAGGCTTAAAATAAACATTAGAAACCAGATGTGCCATTGCATTGTTGAGAGTTGCTCCATGAGGTATTAAAGATTATAATTACTGTGGTTATAAAAATTATTCTGGTTATTTTCGTCAGAATGGGCAAATATGTTGCTTGAAGACAAAAACATTCATCTCGGTAAACACTCATAAACAACATTTTCTTTAGATTTTGTCACCACGACTTCACGGTACTCAAACTGAAAGAGTTTACAGCTGCAGCTCGTCACTTTTCTTTTGTGCTGTGAAAAACTAGATTGTAAACTGTAGAATTTGCTGACATCAACATGCAGGATTTGTGTGCCTGTAACTTAAAAAACAGACCAATGACATTTTTAGAAAGAAAAAGTTAATAAGATAGTGTCTACCAAAGGATGTGCTGCAATTATAGGTTTTAATTGATAGAAATCTTGGACAGACACATTATTATGATAACAAGATGCTTTTATGCATAATTTCTGCAGTTTTCCCTTTGTGCATCACCACAGTAGATTTTAGAATCTTGCTTGATCTAAAATTTAGATCAAGCAAATGAATACATGAAATGCAGATTTTCAGCTTTAATACAAAGACTTTTCACAATATTTAGAGGCTCTAAAGTAAATGAGCAATTGTCTGACAACCAGTTTCACGGTCAGGTCAGGTTCCTTTTTTATTTCATGACAAAAAAGCTGGAGTTGATTTGCAGAGCTGAATTTGTGCATTATGCATTTGTGCAGAGTATGTGTGTGTGTTTGAGGGGCCAAATCAACAATCTGATAATCTTAAAAAGACTGAAAGTACTCGCCAGCTCAGCAACTGAAAGGCACGAAAAACAACAATTAAAAATATAACAATAAAAAACAGTTTTTGGAGAGAGCGACAGTAAAAACACAGCACTCTTTTTTGTAATAAATTTATTCATTTATGCTACCTTTTTAAAGTGAGCCCTATCCCATTTCCATTAGCAGAAAGTCTAAAAGTTAAACTTTTAATTTAGACATACCAACTCTGGAGCGTCCAGGAGCAACATATTTAATACCTGTCCTGCAGCAGTTCTCTCACTAAGATCTCAGACAACAGAAAGCAACTGAAGTGCATGATGACAGAATTATTTCCATAGATCAGGGGAAAAAAAGCCTCACAACACTTAACCAAGTTAGGAACACTTTAGTATTCTTCCATGGCTAAGTCCTGTGGAAGGATTAGGGCCACTGGGAAAAAACAGCCCATCCCCACTCCCGAGGATTCGTAATATACCGACGATTTGTCACGTCCCGAGGTGTTCCATGGGAAGGCAAAAGGTGACCTTCCATATTTCTATGCTACGCGCTGGGTTGTGGATGAAATCCAGTCGAACGACAGTCCCGCGGTAATAGACGTTCCAGCCATGTATTCCAGCCCTAACCTTAACCTTATCCCTAACCCTAACCACCACTTTAATAACGTTAGGTAGTGTTTTCCAAAGTGATTTAAGTAAAATAAATGTGCATGTGTAGATTCATTCCAAACGGTTCTCATGTTTCCTCATTTTTCCAATCTCGTAATATAGTGACGTGTTAGGTGCCCGGAAACCTAATATACGGATGATTTGTCACCAAGTGCAAAATGTTATGTTTTGGGAGTGAGAACGTGTTGGAAAATGGGGGAATCTTTTCGATTTTTTCCCCCAATAATTCTGAGAAAAAAGACGGAAGTCTGGAATTGATCTCAGAATTCTGACACACCACTGTTTCTTTTTCTTAGTGGCTCAAATCCTCCAGTTTTTACTTTATATAAATGAATGCAGAGAGAGAAAACAACATTTGTTGACTTTCATGGGTTCTAGACTCTAGCCTGAGATCTGTGGACTCCGTGGTCCGTTTTAAAAAACAGCTAAAAACTCATCTTTTTAAACGTGCTTTTGGTTGATTTTTATTTTTAGGTTTTAGCTTCTGTGAAGCACTTTGTGATTTTTATCTTGAAAGGTGCTATAAATAAAATTTTACTTTACTTTTTTACTTTACTTCAGTCACTGTATTTTCACTGATGAAAAATCCTACATTTAAAATTATGTTCATTTATCCATTTAGTTTAATCACTTGAAAATGTGCATAAAAACAACTCCTGTTTTCAACATGATTAACTGAATTCATAAAGTTTAGCCAAATGTTGTTTCATAGAATAACCCTGATTCTTCATTCAGGTGACATTTTCATTTTCACTAAGTTTAAATAAAAAGGTCATGATGGACTGTAAGTGGCGAGGGTGTCAGCGGGATATGACGCTCTGCAGTGATCAAAAAAACAAAAAGCACTCTTGTAATTTTTTGATAATGACAAAAATCTCCGGCAGGGCATTCAGGCATTAACTAATTCTTAAGAAAATTGCTCTGTTCACTTTGATTTTGTTTAATCGGGAAACAGCAGGTCGGAACTGGGCTGTTTTACATGCAGGCGAGATGGCGTTGTTGTCACAGTTTGTGAGCACAGTTTCAATTAAAAATATAACAATAAAAACAGTTTTTGGAGAGAGCGACAGTAAAAACACAGCACTGTTTTTTTGTAATATATTTATTCATTCATGCTACCTTTTTAAAGTGAGCCCTATCCCATTTCCATTAGCAGAAAGTCTAAAAGTTAGACTTCCAATTTAGACATACCAACATATTTAATACCTATCCTGAAGCAGTTCTCTCACTAAGATCTCCTAACCTTGAGGGGAAAAAGAAAAGGAGATTTCCCTCAGTATCTGAGAAATGGGGATATTCAGTCATCAGCCATGACTGTAAAGTGTAAGTTGGTTAACATTTGGGTTAGATAGCAGGAGAGTGGGTTGATGGAAGAAAGTGTTATCGATGAAAGGTTTTCAGTCTGATTCAGCATGAAAACACTCCATCTGTCTACAGAGTGGTTCCTCTCTGCAGGTCATCCTCTCTGCACTTCTTTCTGATGATACCACATGCTCTTACATTAACATCATACTCCATACGGCTATACATTTTCTTAACTGTTTATCTGGTTAGAGGTGGGCAACCCTCGACAGGTTGCCATCTATTAGATGACAATATCGGAATCATAACCCACTGTTATGAATGCAGTGGCCTGAAATGCAAATGTTGCCTTTTCACACAAGCACACACTCAGAGCGATCCATCAGTCATAATCCATTTGCTGTGGGACATCTAGGGTGACAGCTTGCCTGTCACTGATGTGAAGGCGAATAGAAAGCAAACAATATGTGACTAAAGGAGTATCAGAGGAAGCAACAGATGACGGTTGTTTCATAATATATATAAAGAAATGGCATGACAGACTATGACAGGAAAGTGTAGTCTATTCCTGGAAACAAGGTGAGTGTAGTTCACACAGTGTGGTGTAGAAAGTCAAAGCACCAGTTTGCACCAAAACTGCCAATAACTATTAGCTGAATGCTAATGTGTTAATGAATGAGATTCAAATGCATTATTTTCTGAAGAAAAATATTCAGTTTATTCCAGTTTTATTCTAAAGCACCAAATGTTATAGATCAGTAGCTTCACTATGATTAATATTGAAATGAAAGATACTTCTTTTAGCATTGACGTTTTTGGAAGGTCGCTGTTCCAGTAGCAGTTTCTCCTGCGCTTTATGCCAAGCTATAATCTATCTATGGATTCATCACTTTAATATATGTTTTTGTCATTTATGTCTACCATCGTTGCACAAGGTACAATTTACACATTTTGGCTTTGCCTTGTTTATTAGTAAACTCTTTGTACTTGCAGTTGCATTGCATTAGCATACCGTGCATTAGCATAAATGAAAAAGTCTCCACCAGTTTAAGCAAATAATATATTAATGTTTCCACCATTTTCACCAGCTAGTTGGTAAACTTAGCTGCTACCATGTTATGCTGGCACTCACTAAAAAGGCAGCTGTTAATGTGAAAAAACAACAACAAAAAAACTACATTAATAGAAGCTAACATCTTCACAGAGAGGAAGCACAAAAACTAGGAATGACTAACATCTAACATCACCTAAATGGTGTTACATATTGGGTGTGACTTCATAGCTAAATAAACTATATTTTTTGACTCCAAAATATCCAACTTAGTCTAGAAACAGGATGAAACATGCATGGAAAATTGACCCTGACTTTCAATGCTAATAGCTTTGTATTAAAAAGCATTGCACTCAGTTTTAACTAGGGTTGCCAACCGTCCCTTAAAATACGGAATCGTCCCGTATTTAGAAACAAAAGTACACGTCCCGTATTGAGCTAATAAGGGACGCACTTTGTCCCGTAATACAGTGAGAATCAAAAGTAGTCTATAACTTTTAATGGAATTAACGCTTTGTTTGAAAACATAATTCCCAGCCCCTCTCCTGCTTTGTGACCAATGAGCTGACAGCACACTTATGACAATTCGAGTATGACAATTCAGATTACCGCTCATCTCATTGGTCAAGGAAAGGTCGCTTACGGAGAAAATACTGGAAGACAACAGATGACCACAACAAGAAGCATGGCCAACAGGGGAACAAACGCCGACACTGCGGTGCAAGTCTCGGACGACAGTAAACCTTTTTTTTTTTTTCGCCTGTCCCGTTTGGCTCTTTTGCCATCAGAATTGTTGTCTAAAGGCAAAGAAAGATGCCCAGCGGATTTACTTTACCAAATTGACCATCCCAGCCTTGCCGTAATGCTCCATTTGATTCACCTTTTATTGTTTATTTTATTTTCACTTACTGAATACGGGACAGACTTGACTGGGGGAAAGAAGGGGAGAAAGAAAGAGGGAAAGAGAAACAGCTGAGAAGAGGGACGGGGGAGAAGGGCAAAAGACAAAAACCAACAGAATGAGCGGGGAAAAAAATGCATATATCAATCACCTGGATCACCTGCTGAGAAAGAAAAAAGAAAACAAGCAGAAGAGAACAAGAGTAATAGAATAAACAACATCACAATGATATATGGGAATATGACAGTAAATACTAAATATTAAACATTATTGTGCAGCACATAAGATCAACAGAACACAGTGTGCTTTGAGGTAGGAGCCAAAAAGGGTGTAGTTTGTGGGTGTGATCACCCGTGTGTACACCTGTGAGCATGGACGCGCTTGTTTTTTTTTTTTTTTAAAGGTTCCTTCATGTAATGATCTGCTAGAGGGTGTGGGGGGGCCACAGCCCCGTCCTCCAGGGTATGAAGCAGGTATGGAGGAGATCAAAACTCCAGACATCCAGAGGCCCCCAGAACAGAAGAGACCAAGGAAGACCAACAGAGGGGCAGCCGCGCCTCTGTCCCGGAAAGAGCTGAGGAGAGTCCCAGATGAGGGCTCACTCAGCAGCCAGGCCCCGATAAGCGGCCGCCAAGGAGTGAGCCGGTGTGTACCTGGACGCCCATCCCCGGACACAAAGAACCACCAACGCACCGATGTCTGAGGGAGTCCGCCACTGGCAGGGGAAGTGGTGGTAGGGGGAGATAGGCCTCCAAACCTTGGAGGGCCTAAGATGTCCCCAGAGAGGTGGCGCCTGACACCCAACCTGACATATAGACACAGAAATACAGGCACACACATATACAAACATCCATTCCCACCCTCATGCTCTCATATGCACTTACTCCACACTCAACCAATGAGGAGACAGACATAAAGAGACGCTGTACACACGATCACACTCCCCAAGCGTACTCTACAAACCGGGTCTAGGTACCCTTGCCCCTGGAGGGGGGAACTGCACCCAGACCCAGGTGGTGTTACCCTTTTCCCTGCGGTGGGGGGAGGCAGACCGCCCCGACTCCGCAGCAGCAGGGAGGCCCCACACTCCAGACCGCAGTCGGACGGCCAACTCCTCCTCCTAGCCCCCCCGCTCCAGCAGGTCGCAGAGAACGGGGGTGAGAGAAGACTCCAAACCTCCCTCAACCCGCTCATTGTAGTGTTGATGCATGTGTGTTCTAAGGTGCATTTAAAACCCAGGAGGGCATGGAGCTACCTGCCAGAGAGCAGCAGGTAAGCGCATGGTCCCTCCTGCTAGCCCTCAATGTCTACGTGTATTTAACATTGAGAGGTGGGCAACGACGCCAGGGGTGGGGTGTACACCCTGATGGTACTTTGGATTCCGTGTATCGTGCCCACCCCCAAGATCCTATATGTATGTGTAATGAGAGTGTGAGTAATGTGAATGTCTAAGTTGTGGGATAAAATTGAGGCAGAGGCAGCCAGAAGAGGACGGGGGGGGGTAGCCTCCTCTGCACCCTGGTGACATACCCCTACTCCAAGGCCCTGCATGTGTGGGTGGTTGTGGTGGAGTGGGAAGAGGGAGGCAGCTAGAGATGGGGAGGGAAGGAAGGGAGGGGCAAGTGACCCCTCCCTGGGGCCAGCTCCCCCGCTGACCCCAGTAGGCACCCCCATACTCCGCGACCCGCCAGGGAAAGGGGGCCCAGGCCCATCCAGACCGGGGCCTAGCGCAGCAGCGCCTCCCGGCCCCACAGAGCCCGGGACAGTCCACCCAACCCCACCACAGAGAAAACTGCACCCACCCCACCATCCACTCATCTTCCAGACTACATAAGACAATAAACACCCAGGCTGAGATCTTCCTCCACCTCTCCTGTATCTCCCCCTCCTGCAGAGAGAGCCCCTGAGGAGAGGAAAGCTCCTGCAAGATGTGACAATCTTCCCCACCAGTTGAAGAGCCCCCCAGGTGGCTCGATGCCGAAGTGTGAGACCTGCATCGTGACCTATGAACTTCTAACCCCTGCCAGTCAATTGTGCAGTTTGAGCAGGAGCTGAATCGCGCGACTGAAAAAATCGCACAGTGTCTGCCCAGCATAAAGCTCACACACTATACGTCCCGATGCTCTGATGCGACCTGAGTGCTCACACTGTGCGTCCATAAAAATGAAGGTTATAACAGAAATTCTGTCGCTCTCTCTCTCTCTCTCTCTCTCTCTGTCTTTCACTCACACAGACACACACACCACCACCATCAACTTTGCTAAATTGCTAATGAAAAACATTGATCAGGCAGCTGTGATTGAGCAGCAGTGTAAATCCAACTATTTTCACGGTTGTTGTGGTCGTGATAATTTTGTGAGGCCACATCAAAAAGGCTCGGATGAGCTTTCCAAAGTTCTACAAGTTGTGCCTCCATCGCTTGTGTCCAGATCACAGTCTGCACAGCCGTGCTGGTCCATCTTTTTCACCGACGTTTACGTGTTTGCGCGTGAGCAGTGTGAGCAGCTGTGGTGAGACCCTCACGAGCGATTGATGATCGGGAGCTGGTCGTGAGGTGTTAATCACTTCTCGTTACCCCATGTATACTACACGACGCACGATGAAGGCCAAAATCGGTCCGATCACCAAAACGGTCGCACGACTCAAAAATCGGCTCAAAATGGGCCTAAAACCGCACAGTGTAAGCCCAGCATTAGAGCAGCAATGTTTGTTCCCCTCAGAGAAAGGGAAGAATGGGAAAAGGAAAACACCTGGCTGGAAAAAGTTAATATGGACATGTGCAGTGAATATCAGCGCTATGTGGCCAGAAGTGTGATAATATTAACTTATTTTGTGTAATAAACAACTGCAAGGATAGATGATTACAACAAATAGATGAGTAATACAAAAAAGTAATACATAGATGAATAATGATGATGAGTTATGATGCGTAATCATGGGAACAAGCGGGTTTACAAACAGGAGCAGTTGATTAGCATTAGAAAAGCTGAAATAATACCTCAACTGAAGCCAATTGTACTAAATGCACTAAATGTGCACTGTTACAAGAATGATTTTCTTTCTATTATTTTCTATTATTTTAAGTTAAGCAGGACAGAGTTCTTTTAAAGAAAGATTTACTTATATTCTCAAAAGTTAAGCATGACAGGCTTCTGTTTAAGAAGGAGACCTGTTTTACTGTGTTAATGTTGTCATTTTGAGCTAAAAATAAATGGCTAAATGATCATTTGTTTCACATGTGTTCATATCACAAAGAATAGAATATGCATCTACTTAAATCAACTTCAAGTCAAATGGTTAAAAAAAATAATTTCACACACAAAAAAAGAGCTACCACACTGGGAAGGGTGAAGACAACTGGGTCGCCCGGCCCTGGCCACGAGGTGTCCCTTATTTATTTTTCAGGGAGTTGGCAACCCTAGTTTTAACCCTCAAATGTGCAACTATGTAGTAATAGAACTGTCACTAGACCCCATTTGTTTAAATTCCATTCATGCATTTGAGACATCAGTAGTGCTTTAGAAAGCAATTTCATTTCTATTAGCCACTCTTTATGTTGTGCTAGGCTAAACATGCCCTGGAGCTTTCTGTGCACTTTAAATTCACTACAAAGCTTTGTCTAATAACAGACATAATGTAGACATGATCAGCTTCTCTTTGTGCAGTGATCAATGGATAGTGTAGCAGTGGGTGTGCATACTGTATGCTTTACTGTCATGATAACTTTGCCTAAACCATTTCTGGATACCCAGTCATTCATCAATGTGCTACGCAGCCTGAATCCTCCCCAGCTAACCTCATCAGTTATTCAGCAAGTTTATTTCAAACCTTATTTATCACAGAATTCCTTCACAGATACAACAAACTCCCTAACCTCAAATCGAGCATGAAAACCGAGGAGGCTCCATCAAAATTTGTCAATTCCTTTCAGCATTTCGCTGTCTATCCATCATGATTTGCATAAAAATACGCCACTGGAAAGCCGGCCAGGGAAAATATAAAATAATATACAGTAGCGAGGTTCTTTTACATATCTCGCACTATTGATTTCTGAAAAACTATCAAACAGACAGTATGGGGAAAAAAACATTGAAAAATGTCTTATGCATACCATGGATCGTTTGATATTTAAACATTGCTTCATTAGAAACAAATTGACAAAACAGACAAGCCCAATTTTAAATCTTTGCATGCATGCAAAGACGTGTGCAACAGACACCATAATATAGTTTCACAAAGCAGCAACCTCCAGGGCTGAAAAACGAAGCCTGGATCGAAATGCTTCAATGGCCACTCGAGGCTGGCTCCAAAAGCGAGTAAATCCCTGCAGACTTTCATGTTAAAAATGGCCATTGATTTCTTCCCTACTGTTTATATTCGCTTCATCTATGAGTACTCCTTATTCGTGAGACTGGTGGCTACTTAATTTGATCACAGTACAGTGGCTGTGATCAGACAGATGGATACGCTGACTGAGGTGGACAGAAGATGGACAGATGGAAAGATAGAGGGCGACAGATAAAGGTTAGGTGAGGACGGCACTAGTTAAACATTTTACAGTGTCCTACATTCCTGAGCTGCCTCGCATACTTTTTCCTATTATAGTTCTTTCTGGGTGGCATTATGTCCGGTGTATTTGTGTGCAGGCTCCGTTAAGAAGGTGGCGTTGCTGGAAAGCGTGTGTACCATCCTTCATGTGCCTGGCTCTTCAGGCACAAACACACACACGTCCAGCCTTTACGATAAGAGAGAGGACAAACCAAGAGGCATCACGCCCAGAAGTGTGTATGTGCGTGTGTGCAATGATATACACACTTTATGTCTTTGGTGGCTTTATTTTAAATGACATGAATTTCATTACACATTTCTGCAAGTTTGTCCTTGTGAGGATATATCTATATAAAGATATGCAGGGGCGCCGTATCAGTGTGTGTACAGAGTACAAAAAAGAGAAGAAGACGTTTTTTCGTGTTTTTCGTCCTCCACTTCACCCTCTTGCGTAGATCTGCTTCAGTTTGGAATTTGCCTCATGCAAACTCCCTCCAAGGCTGCGTCCTCCTCCCCGTCGCCCTGCCCTCTATCAGCATCATCAACGCTGGCACGGACTCTGACAAAACAGCACACGACTTCCTGCAGTTGAGATCGTTTGTTTGATACACTCCATTTCTCCTCAGCTGTTTCTTCATTCCAGATGAGGGGAGATGGGTCAGTTTTCACTGAGCACATCGACCGTCATCTGGCTCTAATCAGGGGCAGCAAGTGTTTTTACAGTCTATTTTTGAGCAGACATCATTCATCATCTGCTTTTTAAGTTTGTTTATGTTAATCTGTCTGATGAAAAAAATTACCCTAATATTTGTTGCTCTGGGGGATTTATAGCTTGTCTGTGGCGCTTGAACATAAGTTTTCCCATCCTGATGATGATACCGTAAATTTCCCACAGGGACCTCAGTGCTCAAAACTGAGATCATGCTGGATTTATTATATGTTCTCCTACTGGTGAGATTCTTTCACTTTTTTGCCCTTGCTGTGCTCATGTAAGCCGCTGTCTGGTTGCGGGATGGACAGTACTACGAAAATACTGTACACACCAAATGAAAATGAGGATGCTTTGAAATGCATCTATATCTGTTTTTCATATTTATTAAGAAAACAAAAAATGAATGGGCATCTACACACAGTAGGATTTCAGTTAATGTCATTTGAACATCATAGAAACAGTTGGTACTATTAAAGGAAAAATAGTCCCTTGGTGGAAGGGAAGTATATGCAGAATTACATCTTAGATGTGACAGAAATATCCTACAACTTAAATATGATAACAGATGAAATTATCCGGTCTTTAAGTGATGATGTTTGAACCCTGCTTACGGGTCCAAACTAGTCTGTGTTATTAAGGCTGTTGTGTTTTTAACATGGTTTAATGCTTTGTATTTTGTTCTATTTAATCTGAACAACCCCCTATCAAAAACGACGTGATCACCGTCGGCCTCTCTCGGTTTTTATTACCACTATTCATTTTAAAGCTTGGTTTTTAAAACCTTACATTGTAACTACAGCCCAGCCCATACAGACTTTATTAATGGCTAACTTCGTAATGTGGATTATCTCAGTTGTTTGTTCTCCTGACTGAAGTGTGGTCCATTTACAGCAGCCTGCTATGCGATTGCATTTGTCACTAACCATTGGGAACCCTCATGTTAACTTCAGCTTCACTGTGTTTATGTTATGCTAACATAGCTGTGTAGCTAGCCACCACGTAGCACATCATTATATACCAGCTAGCCCAACTTCAGTAACCCTACAAACATTACTGATGTTTAGTTTTCTGTCTTCATTTATGTCGGAAGTGATAGCAGAGCTGAATGTTTCAATTTTTTCTCAAATCTCTCAGTAAGAACGTGGTATATTATGTTTGGGTGGAAACTAGCGAGTTAACTTCCCGCTAACTTCTAATGCTGTTAAATTTCCTAAATTCTGTTTTCATGGATGCCTGGATGTTAAACTTAATTGTTACACCTGGCAAAGCAGCCACACTGATCATTTTGTTAAAAATGAAATAATTTAGACAATTTGTAACTCTCAGTGTTTGTTTGACTTTGGGACCTGAAGTGGTGTTTGAACCCGGACATGGCTAATGACATCAGACTTAAAGATCGGATAACTGTTGTAGATAAAGAGAAAAACAAATTCAGAGTAAAGACATTTCAACACAAGAAGAGACTTTGTGAAAGTACAAGACTTTTGTGACTCCAATGTCTGCTAACGATCAACGGTCAGCTACAAAACGATGCATGACGAGCAACACACGTAACCACCTAAAGCTCCTTTGATTGCTCTGATATTCCCACTCTTAATTTGACTTACAGATTTTTTTTTTCAGTAACATTTGAATTTTGCTGTTATTTTTGTTAAAGTTAGCACTGATTCTAGCACATCTTGCCAACCAAGCTAGCTATTGTTTGCTAAAAACAAAGCAATCCATGCTCTCTTCCAAATATGAAATATGTTGATCTTTGGTCTTTTGGTGCTTATAAACTAATATCTGTTGATTTAATTAAAGAATTTGTATTATTTCTTGTATTAGTTAACCTCTTCATTAGTATCGTGTTTTTTAGTATAGAGATTGTCCTGTGCGTCTATATTACGGTGAGGGTCACTTACAGATATTTTTTACTGCTCTTGCTTTAGACCAGGTGTCTCATACGTCCAGACAACTTCAGGAAATGTGAAGGACAATATAGATTTGGACTTTTTGAGAGTATTTTCAAGTTTTAACAAGTTCTCATTTGCCATTCATACTAAACCAAAGTAATACCTCACATATAAAAAATTAAATGACAGGAAAATTATTGTGAGCTTGCAGTAAAAAAATTAAAAGAAAACTATTTTAGAATTCCAAGGCAATCTGGGAAATGAACTAACATTACTTTTTCTGTAGCTTTGCACATTTATCATTATCACCTCTCCAGCCCATTTAAGATCAAAGTGGGCCCTATATGTCGCCCACAATGTAAAATGTGATTATGGAAAAACCTACATTTCCCATAATCTAACAGTATGCTGTTTCCTGTTTTCTGGTATGAAGTGAGATTATTTAAGGAAATTTTCTATACTTGACAAAAGAGCCAAATGAGGCACTTTCATGAGCTGATTTGAAACATAGGTTGAGTGTTCTTATAATGTTGTCTTATATATCAACCATAGTATGTGTAATATTTTGTCATAAAGCCGTCCTTACGCTGATTCAGTTCTGTACTTTCAAATGTCTTTCTTTTCTAAGTCACTGTTTCATGAAAGTAAACTGAATGTCCATAGCAACTATTACTGAATATTACACAGGTTGAGGTTCCTGTTTCCGGGGACTGGAAGATACCGCTAACCTCATGTCTCTGCTGCTTGTGGGAGGGCATCTCCATGCTGTTCTGTTAACTGTTTACCCATTTACCTTCTCTCTCCGGCCTGCAAGCCATCTGTCAGCTCTGTGTATGCATACTTGTGATTGAGTATGTGCGTCTGAGAGAACGAGAGAGGGAAGGAGTAGCTATTCTTGTTTTGCTCCAGTGTAACAAGCAAGAAGGGATTGTCCTGGGACACCTTAATGTGTAAAAGGCGGGCATTCATGGGTTCATTAAGGGAGTTTCTCCCACTTAAGGTGCTGCACACACACACACACACACACACACACACACACACACACACACACACACACACACACACACACACCCTCTCCGACATGTGTTGCGAATTTGTCAGACAGACAGACTTGGAGTCAGTTCGAGGAGGGAATTCCTTCATCTGCACGCTCCTTCAAGCAACACATGTGCTCAGCATCTGGTCCACACACTCACACACACATATCCAACACACACGTAAGCAGAGGCAGTGAGTGTGAGAAGGGATAACGATAAACACTGATCAAAAAACAAGAAAAACGTTTTTTCAGGCATTCCACAGTCTCTCCCCTAAGTGTTGTCCTTCTAACCTCCCATCACAGTCAGAAAAGCGCCTCTAAAGAGCTGCCGGAGTGTGTGTGTGTGTGTGTCTGTGTGTGTGTGCGCGCCCCTGTGTGCATGTATGTGAGTGTGTGTGTGGCGTCTCAAGGTTAAGAGGCCGACTGATCTGATGCTGCTCTTTTATGTACTGTCGAAGCCATATCCTCCATCCAGTGATGAGTGATTCACCCGCTCTTGACGTCTCAAAGGGGATGCACATATGCCACTCTCTGCTTTGAAGGCTGATTGTGCGAAGGTACATGCAAATATAACCGTGTGTTTGTCAGGCTCGCAAACATCGCGTGGATGCTTTGCTCCATGTGCAAGCACAAACAGGCACAGCACTGTGTGTGTGTCTCAGTGTCAGTGTGTAAGCATGTGTGCGTTTTTCAAACTTTTCTGGACTTTCAGTTGCAGTCCACAGAGCGCTGGAATGAAAGCATATTGTTTGCCAGAACACATGCATTGCAGCCATGTCTAAAAGCAAGAATGTAAATGTGGTTCAGAACCTTACGATGATTAATCACCACTTGCCCTGTGAGGGGTGGGAAGTGTTTAATACATGCAAAATATAATTGGCTACATAATAATGTTTTCCCATTTTTCTCTTTTAATTCCCAGCGTGATCGAGCACGTCCTGCAGAAACAGCAACAGCATTTGCCGCAGCTCTATTCACACATGCTTCCATTCTTTCTGTATGTTCCAGGATGCTGGAGTACTCGCTCAACCTGCAGAACGTCAGCTTTTCAGCAGTGAGGACAGTTCGTGTGCTGAGGCCGCTGAGAGCCATCAACCGAGTGCCAAGTGAGTGTAGATCTCTGCTCACAAGCCACATCCCAGACCCTCATACACTCCGTCCTTTTGCAATTTTAGGCTTCCTCTCCTTGTTTTCTAAAAGTCAGGCCAGGTTGCCCAACTTTTAGTCTGGGAATAGCTTTAGGCCAATTTCAGTTATTATTAAAAAGTAGATGGTGGCGGTGCAAGCGCAGGGTGAGAACACAGATAATCGTCCAGTCTGTGAGGTTCAAGCGGCTGTGCTCTGACAAAAATATCACACAGACAGTATGGAAACATTCAAAAACACATTCAGCACACTAATTGCTTTGCTTCCTTTGATATCTCAGTATCGCTCCTTTCATTGGGCCAAAACAGTCAGGTCCAATTTTAAATGCGCTTGGCATTTTTCTTTTTTCTTTCTTTCTTTTTCTTTTTTTTAAATTGCATGCAAAAGCAGGAACCCATGTGTGCAACAGACACCATATCATAGTTTGACCAAGCAGCCAACCAACCTGCAGGGCTGAAAAATGAAGCCGGCATGGAAAAGCGCCAATGGCCACTTGAGGCTGGCTCCAAGAGTGACTAAATCCCCACAGTCTTTCATGTTAAAATGGCTAACTTCTGCTAAGAAATTAGCCTAATGCCAACAAAAAATTGTTCATGTGTTGTTTTGATCTCTATAATAACCACATAGCAGTATTTTTTTTTTACATTCACTCCTTAGGCTCTTGTTTGCTATTAGCTGTTTTTCAGTATGCTTCAAATCAAGAGAGCAAAAACAGCAAAGAGTGACCTTTGTATTTTTTTGTAATTCACCTCTTTCAATCTTGTTGAGGCTAAAGTTGAAGTTAAAGTTGTTTAGCAGACTTGATGCTTAGCAGACAGCTAAAATCAAGTCACTAAGTCGGACCACTCAGTTGTGTTCTCTTGATTCCCCTTGAAGCATGCTGAAAAACAGCTAACAACTATCCTGTGCATTAAAATTAGTATCCCTTTTGCCCTGACCCTGTCTCCCCTCACCCTAAGCTGTTGCAGCAGATGGTTGCCTTTCCCTGAGCCTGATTCTTCCAGGTTTCTTCCTGTTAAAAGGGAGTTTTTCCTTCCTACCATCGCCAAGTGTTTGCTCATAGGTGGTTGTCTGACTGTTGGGGTTTTCTCTGCATTATAGTAGAGTCTGTACATTATAGTAAAATAAATAAAACTGATTTGAACTGATGCTGAGGAGTCCTGTAAATAGAAATCAAAAGGCACATCCAAAAATGGATACTGCTTGCTTCCCAATGGCCAGCAAGCAGTATTTTGGTTCTCGTGATGAACTAGGCTTGATAGCCAAAGATATTAGCCATATGGTTTTATCTTATCTTATATCTTATATTGGGTCTATTTGCCTGTAATGTTGCTTGCTATAATTGTTGGTCATGCAGGTTCAGTTCCTCCACAATGGCGGTATGTAGGTCAGAGGCAAGTTGATCCACGGTTGGACACCTTCAGCGTCTCTGTGTTTTGCTATTCTCCCCATCCAAACAGTTTTGGTCTCTGACAGATTTATAAGCAATTTTCCAATTCACCAACTTCTAATAAAGGACTGTAGTTCATAGCGACACTCACAGACTGACTGTCACACTTGTTCATTACCCTCCACGAATCCCTCAGTCACTCGCCCTGTCTCGCATCCTCGCCCATCTCATACTTACTCTCACACCCTCCCCAGAAAGAGTGCCCCCTGTTCCCTTCCCCTTCTATTCCATCGGTCTTCATTACTGTTTAATCAGTGCAGATTGAATTTCCAGTGCACACATTAAGGTTTAAATAAATCATAAGGATTTCTATAGTACCCCAGCAGTCCACTTGGTGCCTTCCTTCTTAACTTGATATCAGCACCTGCAATGCTTTCATTTTAGATACAGATCCTAATTATGTCATTGGCTTCTCTCAGAATCATTTCATCGCAATGTGTTTCAGTGTGTGTGTGTGCAGGTGTTTACCCCATGTGGGTGCATGAATGGGATATCAACCCCCTTCCTCACCCATTCCCCCAGACGATGACACTCTTAAGCCCCTTGTATAATCTCACTCTCTTGTCAATCAAAGCCATTGCGGGGGGTTCACCCTTGCTCATTACCCCTCATATGCAACACACACACACTAAGAGAGTGCACAGTTACTCACACTGACTCGCTCATTAGGCATCCAACCATCCCTCACCCTAATCATGGAACTAATAGTGGCATTCATGTGCGGATGATTTGGTCTGACTCTGGCCCTGTGGGGAAAATGTCATTGGGTAGATTTGTACTGGTGGTAGTGATGGGGCGGGTGGTGGGGGGGATGCCTTTGGTGTGGCTTCTATCTGTCTTCTGCCCCCGTTTTAGCTTTTTTGCTGTCTAATCAGATCTTGTGGAGAAACTTGCAGCATTCATCATGACTCTGGGTGGGGATGTTTGTTGTGTAGCTCGGGCTATTTGGAGGTAAACTGAATTGAATCTGAACACGTGGGTTCTCCAGTTTTTTGATGTTGGCCATTCATGTCCTAGATGATAGAGAGGTTTTAGAGTATGAGGCTTTTTCCCATTTCTGTTTTTCCCCAGTTTCATTAGTCTACAGTGATACAAAGGCCAAAGCTGCAGTTTGACATTTGAAAGTTCACCAAGTTGATAAAAGAATTTGACTTGCCTAATTGGCGCATTTGCCACATTTTAAAAGAGGTGATGTGGCTTTGAGTCATACATGCAAAAGCAGCTCTGTCCACATAATTAATTATATAATTTATTATTGATATACAGTGCTCAAGCATATTAAAAAAACACTTAGAAAAGTCATCAGATCATGCTGGATATCAATACTTATACAGCCTGGGTAAGGTGTTAGGAGTGAAAGGCTACCCAACTGTTTGATGGAGATTGGTATTATCGTTAAGGCTGAAGTCAAAGACACCCTGAAAATCAAAGCGCAAATATGATGAAGCAGGCCGGTCAGTTCTGCTGGAATTTCATTGCATCAACTGAAAATAGTACTCAGTAGTTTGTATGGCTACCACCTGCTTGTTTGAATGCCTGGCAATGTTGGGGAATGTTCCTAACGAGATGACGTACTGGGGAAACCCCCCAGATCTGGACCAGGGCATCACTGAGTTCATGGATAGTTTGAGGTGCAGCCTGGTGGCTTCAGATGGACTAGATAATGTCTCAGGAGTGTTCTCTTAGATTTAGGTCAGGAGAGCGTGGGACAGGTTAAAGGTATCAGTTCCTTCATCCTCCAGGAGCTGCCTGCGTACTCTTGCCACATGAGGATGAGTACAGTCATGAACCAGGAGGAAGCCAGGACCCACTGACCTAGCATCAGACCTGACAGTTGGTGCAGGGATTTTATTCTGATATCTAATGGCAGACCATCACTGACCTACCACCAAACTGCTCACTGTGACTAACGTTACAGGCAGCATAATGTTGTTCATGGCTTCTCCAGACCCTTTCATGTAGGGCTGGGCGATATATCGAGTTTTTTAAAAATATCGATATATTTTCATACGAGATATAAGATGTGACAATATCGTTTATATCGATATAGTCTATGTTACGTTATAATTATATTTGTGGAGCCGCAGGTTTGCCTCTCTTTCGTCCACTTTTGTCTCTACGCAACGTTACTCGGCCTCGCCTCTCCTTCACTGAACACAACTCCGCCTCCCCCATAGCTTCACCTGCAGGCAATGACAAGATGAAAGCGGAAAATCTCCGTTAGCGAGTTACCGTGCATGGGGCTGGACGGCGTCAACGTGTTAGCGAGCTAACCGCGCTAGCGAGCTAACCGCGCTAACGACATGCAGCCCGGAGGGGCTGCACGGCCTAAAATCGTTTCATTTTCTCAAAAATCGACAGTGCGCCTTATGTATGAATTCTGGTTGTGCTTACTGACCGCGAACCGATTTTATGTGGTACACAGCGCTCAGCAATCTGTCAAAAAAAATTTTATTATGACTTTGCTAAGCTACATAGCTGCACCGCATGATGGATTGTCGGAGGATTACGGCTACCGAGGAGGAGCCTCGCGGAGTGATACGTACTGTGTGTGTATAAGGACCACAAATGGCACCTGTTCAGAGACGTGGTGCAGCTGTGAAATCTGTCTCTTTGTTATTATGCTCAGCGTCTATTAGTTTACATTTTGACTGCACAATTGTGAGCTTTTTGTTATGCACAAAAACAATATTGTTTTCTTTTATTTATGGACCATGATTATTTAATAAATGCTGATAATTTATTTTTGAGTAATTTCTTCATGTACATCTACGCTGTATGTAAATAAAAGTGCCCGTGTGACATCTGGGACAGTGTGACTAGGAACTCTCTTTTTGTTCTTAACTTATGGCTTTAAAAAAAAAAATCCAGATATATATCTTATATCGCCATCCAGCTAAAAAATATCGAGATATGAATTTTGGGTCATATCGCCCAGCCCTACTTTCATGTCTGTCACATGTGCTCCGGGTAAGCAGATGTGACAGGTCCAACACGTGGACCTGCTAATTCTGATATTCTATCACGAATGCCAATCAGGATGATGCCGAACAGCAAGCAAAGGTCCCACTAGAGAATGTAGGGCCCTCGAGCCACCCTCTTGAAGTCTTTTTCTGATTGTTTACACCAATGACGTGCTGGAGAACATTTTTATAGTGCTCTACAAAAGAATAGATACCAGTCCTGCTGATGGGTTAAGGACTTGTCCAGCTCTCCTAGAGTAACTGTGTCTCTCCTGGAATATTTTTCATGCTATTGAGACTGTGCTGGGAAACATAGGAAACCTGCCAATAGCATGTATTGAGATAACACCCTGGACAAGTTGGACTACCTATGCAACCTCTGCAGGCTCCCAGTATCTCCTCATGTTACCAGTAGTGACAGTGACCATAGCCACATGCAAAATTAGTAAAAAAAAAAAAGCAGTCAGAAAAGATGAAGAGGGAAAAAATGTAATTTGCCTTAACCTGTGAAATCATTCATATTTTGGGGATTGGTGCTAATTTCATTAACACCAAAGCAGACACCAACACCGAATATCTTGTCTAAATATGGTATCTGATATTTTGTTCTGATTTTACTACCTTATTTGGGAGGGGGGACAAGTGGTATATTTGACTTATTGGCAGGCAATTATTTTATTATATTTTTAAGTCACTTAACACTTGCCTAAGAATCACTAAAGTATAAACTGGCACCTTACTTAAGGGATGAATCATTTTTGTGTCTTTACATAATAAACAACTTAGCAGCGAACCCATTTTAAATAGCATCTGCAGGCACTTTGTTGCTAGAAGCAACACAATTCGTTCCCATTTCTTTAGCTGAATCTATGAAAAATGCCAAGGATAACACAGTTGGACAAGCATGAAATAGTGTTCTTGCACCAACAAGGTGATTCCCAAAGAGCTATTAGCTGAAAACTTGGTACAGTATATCTCAGCATGGAATATAGTGTGTTTTTAGAAATTTGAGGAAATTGCCCTTCTTTTTCTGGGGCACAAACGAAGAAGTGGCAAAAACTATCTATAAAAGATGAATGGTATCTGAAAGTCATTTCCATAAGAAATAGGAACAAATCCATCAAAGACCTGACACAGGATCTCAGAGATGCAAATGGGACTTCAGTTGAGCCACCTACTGTTCGGTGGGGCGTCATCAGAAATGGTCTCAGTAGAAGGGTAGCTGTCAAGAAGCCATTGTTCAAAAGCTTCAGGAAGCCCGCAGAACTTCCTGAAGTCTACTTAAAGAAATTGAACGAAAACTTTTATCAGAGAGTTCAGGCTGTGTTGAGCTACAAAGATGGTCATACTAAATATTGACTTACAAACTCTTGTGTTTTACAAACTCGGGCATTTCAGTAAATTAATCTTTTTCCCACTTGCCTAATGAAACACAAAGAAATACTGGGTAACTTAAGACTTATGGACAGTACTTTACATGAATGAAGTTAACGGTGATTCAGTGCTCTCAGAGACAAAAGAGAGATGTATCAAGTTACATTGGGGAAAAATATCTACCAAGAGGGAAAAAAGGCTTTTAAGAACATTATCTTCTATCAAACTAGTAACCTTTCTATTGTGATTTTTAGTCGACTTGACTGTTGATTCAATATTTGCAATTTTAGTGTCCTGGTGACCACCGAAATTCAAGTTAATTTAGTGCTTGAAAACAACCGCTGAAATACGAGTGCCTGCAGGCCGAGTGGCATGATTGCTTCAAGAAGGAGTTTTGGCGGGAAATAAACTCCCTGGTGTCTCTCTTTCGTCCACTGTGTGCACAGAGATGCATCTAGGCCAGTGTATTTCCGCTGTTCCATCTGTGCCTCACAATTAGCATTATGTAGAGAGTTTCCTTAGTAAATCTGTTAACATGGTGTGAATATGTTGCAATCAACCTGGGGTTATTCAAATCCAGTGTGAATTGGGCTTAAGAGCTGCTTATGCATGAACATTAAATGCTCATGTTTCTAAGTGATTAGCCAGCATTCTGGGCTCAGGTGTAGAGCAGCTGACCACTCCACAGGTTGAAAGAAAGCCATTTGGCACATTAACAGCAATTACTCTAATGCAGTGAGCATCAGCTCTATGCAGTGTAGGTGTTGTGTAGGAAAAGGTATTTTATTTAGCACCAGCAAAGTTTCAAATCACCAATACTGTCATTGCTATTTAGTATGGATGGGTATATAATGTGTAGACAGGGTTGCAGTTTGCTATGTTGAAATGGAAATGGTATATCTCTGCTACTGGAGAACAAGGGAAATGGGTCACCATACTCAATAGATCTCTTTATCTATCCATCTATCTGTGATGACTCTCTAGTTTTAATTGTCAGTTGTATATTTCAATATATCAAAAATGTAAACGTAACTAAACCTGCAGGTGACACGTGTCTGCACACCTCAGCTGATGGCTTATATGCAAGCACTTACAGGTCAGCACCTTTTGCTAATGGTAAAAACTTTCCATCTCCAGCCTTGTATTTAAATTTCTTGTTGCTATTAGTCCACTGCTGCCAAGAATGTAAGTCATCTGAACCTGGCTCAGCAAATGTATAAACTGTTAAGAGTTCACATTCCTCCTTGTTGTTATCCGGAGCCCCTCGCGGGTCTTTTTGGACTTTTTTCTTTGTCTTACCTTGAGTCCATATTGGAACAGAAGGCTGAAGCTCATCCTAAAACACAGACACACGCACATCTTCACACTCCTGTTAACGAGCACATTGTTCCTGGGCCGGTGTCCACGTCCGGCACTCTGGCAATGATTGATGCGCTAACATGGCAGTCCTGCCAGTGGAAGTGACAGATACATTTCGCAGGCTCCATCCGCTGGCTGCCAACAAAAAAACAAAAATCCCAGACTGTGTCACCACCATATCACCACCCACCGTCTGCCATCTGATTGGCTATTACCCTCACGTCCAGTACCAGTCCGCAGGGACCTTGTACCAGCCTGTCATTGGCTAAATCAAGGCAGACATGACAGCCAGTGACATACCTCTGTGTAGTATTCAAACGGAGTTACTGGGTGCTCTTGTGTCCAGAATACAGTGTTTTCTTGGGTGACAGAGGAGCATCCCCGGCTTTCTTCAAGATATTCAAGGCAAAAGGTGCTTCTAGTAACTATTTAATAACCACATTCTTTAATATTTAAATATATACTATCAGCAAATGCTACTGTTGTATCCTCGAGTCAGCTGCTACAAAATTCAAATTGAAGAGAGCTGCATTAATAGGTTTTAGTTACAGACCTTGAGGCACTGAAAGCTAGAATACTAACTAGAATGCTGAAATGTAATTTTTCCTGCCTTGTGTTTATAGGCGTAAAGGTGCCATTGTTATGCAGGGAAGGGGAAAAAAAATCCTTTTTTATCCTCAGGCTTTAGTTCACGCTTATTTTACTATGCAACACGCAGTATTTTCAGAATAGAAAAGGAATCCAGTATGATGGATTCTCATCTACCAAAGTTCCTAGTAGACTTACCCGCCAACTGAAATTGTAATTCCTTATTTGGTTTTGGTTTTAATGAATTTTCCCACCGTGGTTATTGGCAAGTTCTTAATTCCGAACAGCAGCTGCTGGGATTAAAGAGGAACTCCACTGGGTTTATGAATACATGACAGTGTAGTAGACATGTGGCGTACAACATAGCCTTTGAAAGTGATTGTAGCTGCAGAGGAAGTCAGAAAAAATACCGAGTGGTGATACCATCGGGACACTATGAATTTAAACGTGCATTTTAAAGCGCGTTTTAAAAAGTATGGGAACAAAAAAGGTGTGGGAACTGACAGACAAAGACATTTAAGGTTTGCATCATAGGACAACTAGGTTTCTGGATATTATGATCAGAATATGTACACATAAATATACACTGATTCTTATTAACCTGGAATTAAGCCACTTAACCTTAAATGCGCATAAACATAATTATTAATTCCCAGTATTGTTGTAATTACAACTTCTCCAGAGAAGTGAGAACAACAACAGGTAGTTATAAGCTAACATTATGCCAGCTAATGTGCCGGCTCTGAAAAACAATTTGTGAATAAACTCTCATATGATGAGAGGATGTAGTCAAAGAGCCCGAGTCCAACAAGGTTAGATCGACTTGCCGGCTAATAGCTGCTAACAGCAGCATTGACAGAAAAGTTCAGGATATCCTCAACAACTCGCCTCAGTATAGGTGTCATGGGACAGAAGTGAGCTTCACCAAATCATTGACTGATATCAAACTCCCATATTAGTCAGTCAGTTTTACAGCCATTTCCAGGGTGATGAGACGTGGACACCTACAGCGGCCACCATAGCTAGCATTGTGCACTTGAAGTAGGAGGAGTAAGAATTCAGTTGACTGCAATCTGACATCTAGTGGTGAGATTTTACACACGTACCCTTAATTTAACAAGCAAAACAAAGCCGAATCATTCTGAAGCTTAACACAACAAAAAATGCCAAAAACATCATGAGACAAGTTACAGGTACCGTCCGAGGTTTGTACTTTACAGAAACCGTTCTTAAACTTACTGTAGGAGCAGTATTTGACTTTTAATCTGTTCCTATTTTAATCATAAGCTTTTATTAAACCTAATCAAGTCGTTTTGATTGAACCTACCCGAAACAGTCTGAAAACTAAAGGTCAAAGTTGCTGCCATCCCTCCTAACGTGGACGTGATTTTGTTTTTTATACTTCCTCATCTAGCAAGATAGTATTCTGGAGGACTACCCTGCACATTGCAAACTAACATTAAATATGCACTCAGTGCGTTAAATGAAGATAAGTTAGGAATGAGAATGTGTTGATCTTACTGAACTTTTGCCAAAGCTTAGTTCATCCGATTGTGTCTTTAAATGAGGCAATAATTCATGGGTAACTTAAGAAACCGAATAGATTGCGTCAGGTTGGAGGGCAAAGGTGGTTTTATGCCTCAGGCTTGCAAATGAGCAGACGTAACAAGATAAAACTTTTGCATTCCTCCCAGACTCGGTGAGTCTCGAAGAAACTTTTGGCTGCTGCGAGTACGCCACATTTGAGCGATTGATAAGCTGGAGGCAGCAGTCAATAGTTGATTATCACAAGACACACAAGACACACACTCTTACCCATCCCTGTCTTAATGAGACTGATTAATAGCCCTCAGGCACTTGCTGATTGTTGAGCTGCCTCATGTGCCCTTTTCCCCAGAGCCTTATCAAACTAGCCCACACATATGCACAGGTAGAGCTCGTACACATTTTCCTCACTTTCTCACACACTCGCGAACCTGCAGTGCATGCACATGCAAGCTGTTATTTCTACCCATACATCAATAATACGTAGTGTTTCATCCTGTTCTCCACGCTCTGTTAGGCTTGGTGTTTGAGCTGTACCAGGTTCATGCACACTGTCTTGTAATTCCACCCAGATACGCCCTAAAGGCAACAGCAACACAGGAACATTATCAACCTCGCAGCTCCCAGCACGACCATGCCTCCTCCTCCTCACCCTCCTCCTATGGCACATTGTTTGCCAAGCCACAGTACTGTAATTAAAGAGCTCACAAGAACGTCCTAGCGTCTATTCTTCCCTAAGATGTTGGGAGAAGGGTTTTATAGAAAGGCCTAAGTCACCCCCTGACTTTTGCTGTTTTATTGCGATGTAAATACAAGAGGGAGAGCCTGGATGAGTCAGGGGACGGGTTTGATCCGGAGGGCTCCTTGTTTAAAGAGGAGAGCTGAAGTAATAACACGCTGATAAGGTTAGAAAGAGTTCAGAAGAGGAAGTTGTTTGCCAGAGGATGAAAGTAAAGAATGTCACAGCGTAATCCTTGCTCTCCGCTGTCAATCTTTTGCTGTAAAAAACAAAAAGCTCTTTTTAGGCGAATCTTATTATGACAAGAACACCCCCAGCAGCTGTTGGCGGGCGAGTGATATTTCCTTGCCTAAAGACAGAAGAGATTGTGTTTTACTTGAATTTTCGGTCCCAAGTCATTTTCAAGGTTTTAAGCTGCCACAGTTTCTAAAGGCTTGAAGTTCAGGTCTTTGATCAGCTGGAATATTCCCAGATAAGCAGAAGACGAAAGCACGCACAATCATCACCCCACAGCTGTGTTTTGTCAAAGAGATTTGATGCAGGGGTAAGTGCAAGTGAACAAGTAGATGTGTGAAAAGGTGGAAAAATGTTCCTTTTTAAGTCATCATTTGTTTGAGTGAATGATGGAGTCTAGGGCATCATTTATCACATCCAATCGTTCCTTCAAACTTATCCAACTAGCCTCACAGCTGGGCCGGAGTCTATTGCAGATGAAATGGTGAAAAAAGGGTAGTACAAAGAAGAAAAATAGTATCCAATCAAGTTAAACCATCTTCAAATAAATACATATAAATATTGGGCTGAGATCTGAGGAATTCGTAGTCCAATCAATACCTCAAACCATTTTTGAGACATTTCTGATTTGTGGCTGGGAGCATTATCCTGCTGAAAGAGGTCGCAGCCATCGGGGTATACTGTTTCCATGAAAGGGTGTATGTGGTCAACGATGCTTAGCTGGTGGTACATGTCAAAGTAACATTTTGGAAACATGATTTGTCCAAGCAGGCTACTTTCTTCCATTGCTTGGTAGTCCGGTTCTGTCCAGTCCAGCTCACGTGCCCATTGTGGACAGGATCCAGTATCCTGACTGGTATGTGACCATGCAGCCCTGTACACAACAACTTGTGGTGCACTGACACGTTCAGCTACATGGGCCAGCCTTCACTCACCCTGTGCATCAGTGAGGATTGGCTGCAGACTGGCTGCTGTTTCTTCCTTTGACCACTTTGACCAGGAACAACCTACAAACCATCAAATTTTGGCCCATGTCAAACTCGCTCAAATACTAATCTTTCCTGCTTGCTCGCCTGGTTCCTTATATACCTCACTCGCTATCACCTGATAGCCAAGATGAAAAGATAATCAGTGTTATTCATTTAACCTGCCAGTGGTCATAAAGTTAAGCCTGATCGGTGTGTTTATATATGTATATTGCACTCACTCACTCATATAAATTGTGTATCTTTAATTTAGGGATTTGTTTATCTGCATTTGCACAGCTATGCCCATGTGGGTTTGTTTGTATGGAAGGCCCGTTGTGGAAAATGGATCAGTCTGACTCAGTATGTAGAATAATCATAAGCATAAAACTATGTGAGTAAACTAATTTAGATTTTTTTTTCAGTGTCTGTTTCTCATAATTTTGTATCCACTGGTCAATACAAAAAAAAACTCCGATGATTACAAAAGTACAGTTCTAAGCCCGTTCTCTTCATCGGGTTTCATTTTTTTCCACATGGACTCTGGCTATGAGTCTCATGACTCACTTACACAGAGGATTATTTTCATTTTGGGGACATGCAATCATCTCTGTCTGGAGTCGCTTACAGCGAGCTTGTTGCCGTCCACTCGGAGCAAATAAGAAGAGACGCAGGTGTATGCTGCCCCTCGACTCAGAAAGCCCATTAGTTCACAGTACACAGATTACAAAGCTGGCTGGGCCGGAGCTGGACCTGGACAGCAGAGCAGAGGAAGCAGACCTAATCTGCCTGCTAACAGATGGCTCCCCCGATCACACGCAGCAACCCGCCTGCCAGCCGTGTTGGAATGGAGTGGCTGCCCACGGCGAGGTTGGAGAGGGCACACAGGCGGAGGAGGAGATGATTGTTATTGAATATGAAATGTCGATCACTTGGAATGAGCACACTGTAGAGGTTGGGAGAGGCTTGGTGGATTGATTGTCTTACCTCGGACATAAACAGAGGTTCTTCTTAAGAGATTCATGCTCGCGTCTGTCACTGTTTAACAAGTTACTCTCATGAATGGCTCTGATCCAGACGATGTATTGTTTAATGCCCTGATTTATACTCCTCTCACAATAGCACTCTGCAAAACAAACTGTTGCCACTTCAAATACTTTATGTCGTCTTACTTCTGGCTAAATGGCTTCCTAACTGCCATCACGCCTGTTCCAAATACCAATCGCTCAAAGCTGACTTCTTTAATGTTCAGCCATTACAGGCGTACCAGCTCTGAGACTCTTCTGGTTTTGATCATACTCCGGACATATTTAGACTATATTTTAAAAAAAGAAAGAAAGAGAGAAAAGAAAAACCCTTCACATACCATACTTGAATAACATTAATATGTTTGCCGATGACTACAGCAATTCTAAGATGGTTAATGTGATGAATGTGTTGTAATGTGTTGCACTCTCACTGTATGTGAGAACCCAAAGTGCCCGAAGCTGCGGTTCCCTTCGTGACCACTTGAGGCTAGCTCTGAAAACAAGTCCCCAAATGTAATTTTCAAAGATACAGATAAAGTTTTCTTCATTTAAGTAGATTTTTTTTGTTACTGAAAATTGAGAACACATGCTTTCTAACTAGGTGCCAAAACATTGACTTCAAAATGCAGTGTTTAGAAACCAGTGACATCATGATGGTACGTCCTTCTTCTATGAACAGTCTTTTTGTCTTTTGGTGGTTTTTTCTCTCCAATTGAAATAACCAAGTTCACGTAGCTCTTTCATGACTCCAAGACAACATTTAGTTTCTTGGAAATAATGAGCCTCACTGTGAATGCAGCACAAGCATGTACAATTATACAATAGATTATATGAATATGCAAAAAGCAAAATAACAAACAAACAAAAGCACTGCTATATATTACATATTTAATCTATCATAACTGGTACTGCACGGGGTTCTGACAAATATAGCCACTTTATAGCTGGATGAATGCTTGGTTAGTAACGTCTATGTATCTTGTCATGTTAGCAATAACTGATTGATTAAAACTCACTACTAGACTAGTTTTGTTTCTACTCATTGAAGTTATTGACCCTTTTTAGCTAATATCACCTATCAGTCTCAGTGCAAAATGTTCAGTTGTAACTACATTACCTTTTCATACCTGTCCTGCTATGATGGGAACTGTATGGACTTCTAAAAAGATGATTACATAAACTCTGCTGGAACAGGACAACACCATTTGGACAACCTACCTGCAAATCTGCAGGACAATGTAATTTGAAGTAGTTAAGTAAATAATTGTAACAATGTTTTTATTTGTGTGCGCATGTGTGTGCTTTACAAACATATTTCCACATGATGACTCTAAATGTAAATGAGGGCATTTCAAAATGAACATATTAAATTTTTGTTTTTAACATTATTGATATTTATCTTCCAGCATTTTTCAATGTTGTAACCATTATACTTTCACACATTTATCCACTTCACAGAATCCCACGAAGGTCTGTTAAAATAATGATGATAACAAGTCTTGTGGGTGTGTAAGTCTGAGCTGTGTCAGTTATAGAAATCTCAGATGCAGATGTGTAGTACTGCTGCTCTGAATCACAGCATATGAAGCCCGTCATTGTCTGGACACTAATCCCAGCTGCTGTTGCTAACTCAGGCACAGCTAAGCAGCATCCTCACAGCTCAGCACATTACTCTCTGAGAGCGATCACATGAAGGAGTCGCTGCTTAATGTGCACTCTGTGTGTGTGTGTGTGTGTGTGTGTGTGTCTGCAATGACCAAACACAGGGAAACACGGGGTAGATTTACCTTTTGACTCGGGTCTCTCAGAGCGTATGGGCCCTCACACCTCTGAATGAATCCGTATATTTTCAGGCAGTTCAGGCAGTCGTGATGAAGGTGTCTCCCACCAAAGGGCAAGTGGCTACAAATGGCCACAGGCAGTGAGTCATGCCTTCATTTTTACATAACTCCCTGCACTGGATCGCTTCCCTTGAATCATGACAGGATGTTTCTCTTGTAAACAGCCCTGCAGAGCCGTATTTAATAACTTGCACGATGAGTGGAGCATCGCAGATAATTTCTTTACGCCTCTCATCTTGCGCCGTGATGGTAAATGCTATTTATGCTGCTACCGCGTCCAGTGTGTAATGTGGCAGCTATTACACAAACGGAACCGTGCTTTTCAAGTACCATTCAAGTTTCCAGGCTTTCTCTGCTGTCACTTTTCAATTTTAGCTGGATTTCACAGCTCCTGGATTTTTCTCCAGTGTCTGCGAAACACGCAAGTTATCCTGCAAATGTTCAGCACTGTCACTCATTCTCTTGTGCCTTACCTTTGCTCCTCTCCTCCCTTCATTTCTCCCCCTGCCTCTCTTGACGGGCTGTGGCTCATTTTGTTCTCCAGATCTGAGAAAGTCCGCAAACTCCTTCTTGGATTTCCTCCCATCTGTCAACACGGGAAAAAAAATAAAATCTGTCAGTGTGCACCCGATTAAACAAAAAAAAACTGAAACGAAAAACAAACTCAGAGCTGAAGATGTGAAAAGTTTCTGATGCAGTTTGCTGTGTCAGTCTCAGATGGCGCAGTCGTCTAAACATGAAAAGGATGAAATTTCGCCAACTTTAAAACAGGAATGGTAAATGCATGCACTTTCACTCCAGACCAGAGGAGATTTTAGTGGATATGGACACAAGCAAAGACTTTACTGTGTATTCTGACAGTGGATCTCCTCCAAATCACACTTTAAAGTATTCCTGATATATGTATATTTAAAAAAAGAACCATGAAGATGTCAAGGGAAACCCACTTTGATTCATTAGTTTGTTTTTCATTTCATCTCATATTCCCATTTTTTTTTTTGCTCCTAACACATCTGATGGGATTTTAACTTGGAAATTGCTCATTTTTTCTGATTACCCTTTAATATTTTGAAGTAGAGCCCAACTGATTTCTCAGCAGAGAAATATTCTAACTTTCTCAATATTATAACTTAATGTTAGCTGTTTGCCAATATACTGGTATCCACATTCATCACAGCTAATAAAGACAAATTTAAAAAGTAAAGCAGAGATGGAAGAAACACCCTTCAATCATGCTGTAAGTGTTGATGTTGACTAGTTTATCTGCTAGAGGAAAGTTTGGAAGTTTTGGAACGGCACAAACATAACAACCAGATCCGAGCAGGCAGAGTGTAAACAAGTAATGTGTTGTCTTGTAAACTGCATTGTCGTAGTATGTTATTAAGGACCCATAAATAACATCACATGATAGAACTGACAACCTGTCCAGGGTGTATCCCGCCTCTCACCCTCTGGTAGCTGGGATAGACTCCTGACAGCCTTCTCATCTCACTCGTCCGGTTCAGATTAAAACATTTATGTTTCAGGATCTTTACAAGTATTTCAAGCGAGCAGAGAAATTTGGAGAGTTCTTTGTGTTATTGCTGGGTTTTTACCTCACAATATAAAGCGCCTTGAGGCAACTGTTGTTGTTGTTTGGCGCTGTATAGATAAAATTTGAAATCAACTAACTGAATTATTTTGCTTTGATTTTTTTTTATCTGTATGGTCAGTTCTTAATGGTAAAACACTGCAGTTTTTTAAAGAAGGGAGATTCTTACATACCTAAAATTCACTATGAAAATATCACTGGCCCAAATTTTAAATGAGTTTGCTGAAATGTTGACATTTTATTAATTCATTACTTATTAAAGAACAAGATGGTTCATCATCCTGAAATGTCCTGAAAATTGGCACTAGTCTTTAAAAATTATAAAATGTTCTTACATTCATATATTTGGGGTTTTAAATACTTTTAGCATTGTAGACCAAAATAATGCTATTTTAATTTCTATGCACATTTAGATCACACAATGCAGCTGCATCCATGCCGTTTTGGATCAGACAACACTATAATCCACAGTCCAATTTACAAGGTGGCAATAATGTGCCAAAACTGATATAAAGCCAGCAGGACGCTATGCTGCTACCAGGAGGCTGAGTCAAATCCAAAATAAAATATTTGTGGTCATACGCAGGTGGCAAGTCAGTTTAGACAACAAGGCACGTGTGAAAACGAATACATGACAAAACCAAAGCACAATGCACAGGAAAAAAGGAAGATTATGTACAATTTGAATGAGGTATGGAAACTTTGGCTAGAAATGAATATTCTGATAATGACAAAGGGAAACTACAGCATTGTATACTTGAGAGAGTAAATAACTGATGGGATGCTGGTGTGGCCTGAAATTGAGGCAACATTAAAAAAGCACAAAGTGGAATCAAGGATCTGCAAAAAAACACAAAGTGATTAAAGTGATTAAACACAAAACTGTAATGGGAAATCTATCGTATCTATCTATCTATCTATCTATCGTATCTATCTATCTATCTATCTATCTATCTATCTATCTATCTATCTATCTATCTATCTATCTACCTACCTACCTACCTACCTACCTACCTACCTACCTACCTACCAACCAACCAACCAACCAACCAACCAACCAACCTTGGTACAATTTCATTCAAAATGATACCAAAATGTTTTAAAAGTCTTAAAATTAGCATGTTTTTACAGGGTGTCTATAAGTAAACAAATTGTAACATTTTCTTTTATCAAATCCGCACCTGCCCTTTTGAAAGCATCCCCCAAATAAACTAATGAGCTCAGTGCCTTGGTTTCTTTTAATGGGACCAGATAACCCTTTGATTTCATATATCTCGTTTTCCCACCCTCTGCCTATTTCGTGCCCTTTCCATTGACTCAGTGTCCTTCCCTTCTGCCCTCTGTTCCTCAGTGCCATCAAATGAGTTCTGCCATTGCAATGGCAGGCTTCGATTCGGCCTATCCAATTACCCAGAAAACCCCTGATCAGGAAAATGATCCTCATTATTAACGCCTGACTCAAAAACACAGCCAGAGAAGGAGAGAGAGAGACAGAGAGATGGGCAGGCAGAGGTGGAACTAAAGACACAGAGGGGAAAAGGGGAAACCAAAGCAGTGTGATGGAGAATAGAGATTACACATTGGCAAAAACAAGAGAGAACTGAACAAGGTTAGGTAAGATAGATTAACAGATGGTTGGATAGTATACAGCTAGTGAGAAAATCAATGTGAAAATCAAATCAAAATCTGAGGGACAGAGCCAGAGTTAGCAGAGGGAGTGTGTAGGCGGTAGGAAGTGTGTGTGTTGTCAGAAACATGAGGGAACACTGTCCAGAGCAGACAGATTTAGAGATGTACTGTATGAAAGGCAATAAAGCAGGTCTTTTACTGTGGCTTTAATTCAGAACAAACTGTAGGAGTCCTGCTGGTACTTTCACAGACTGCTAACTACTTCCGCTTGACTCAGTACCATTGTGTCTTCTCCAAATATATTTTTAAACATTATTTTAAAAGGGTGTTGCTAAGCACACCAACACAGTGAAATGACAGGTTTCTAGTAACTACTAAGCATTTATGCCGTCCGGGGCTCTGACTGGGATGTCACTTTGGATTTTTGCTACACCAGTGTCATCGTGGACAGTTATAGCACTTACAGTACTTTTCAGCAGCAGAAACTTTGACATATTTCACTGATGATCAATACATGCTGTTGGTTTGCACCACTTCTAAATAGCATCTCGCTAAATTTGGAAAGACATTGTCACTGTCACATTGGCAATCTGGTGTTGGACCAATTAGGGCTTACTGTAGTGTGTATACACTATATATTAGTGTCTATAATGCCTAGTTAGTGTTTTATTAACAATCATCGGATACTACTGTGAACAGACGTTGTGTTCGAGTTGTACTGTGGGCCATGTAGTGATTAGATTCTGTCAAAAAAGCAAACATAAACAATGTGTGGAATAAAAAGGCAGTAGCTAGCTATGTGTCAAACTGCATGATGTTAATTTTGTTGAGCATAGAGTCAGTTCAGGCAGAACAAGATCAATCTGGCTCTGCTGATACCTTTGTATGGAAACTCTAACAAGAGTTATTGGCTGCTTTAGCTTGCCCAACATTGCTGTACACCTGCAAGCCTCTTTGCAACCCACCTCCATCCCAGTTCTTTATGTTTTTCACATCAAAAATGTGGAAAAAGCCTAAAAACTAAAACAAAAGCTATCGGTCCTGTCAGTGCAACATGCCATTTATAAGTCATTATTAGCAGTGCTTTATATATTAAAAAAATGGATGGGCAAAATTAAATTCTGCTATACATGGCGGTCTACAGTTGTTCATTTCAATTTCCTGAAAACCTTTTTACTGGCGAAAAATTTCATCCTGAGAAACTGACACACTGAATCATTTCTGTTTGTCAAGGGCCCCATATTGTTTACGAGTGACCCACAGCACTGTACTTCGTCTCCTAAAATGAATGACCGTGTTTTGACAGTCCTTTAATAAGCCCTGTTTTGGTAGTATAAAACATAAAGCGCAGAGCGGCTATATTTACTAGATTATGACATGTAACAGGCTGTTATTTCTGTGATTCATCATTTTTGTTTCATTTTCATTAAACTGAAAAAAGCTACTTCGGCATCTGCTGGAAAGTGTGTCATTTCATCAGATGAATAAAACACAAAATTTTGCACTTGTCCCTGCAGGTCTGTTAAAACAGGATTTATGCAGCATTTAGTGTGAATGGTACTTGTTTGACTAGGATATATGCAGCGATGAAAAACGTTCTGCAGTGCCTCTTTAACTGAAAGTGCTTGGATTCTCCATTCAAACAGACCTGATCCACACAATGCAGCTATATGGATCTACTGTGTGCTGCACAGATGTTTGACCTTTGCTTTGTCTCTTCTCTCAGGTATGCGTATCCTTGTGACCCTGCTGCTGGACACCTTGCCTATGCTGGGTAATGTACTGCTGCTGTGCTTCTTCGTCTTCTTCATATTTGGCATAGTGGGTGTCCAGCTGTGGTCTGGCCTGCTCAGAAACCGCTGCTTCGTCGAAGACAACTTCTCCTTGTGAGTACCATGCTTTCCATCTCTACTGTACTCATGTATGCATTGTCTATATTCAATTCAGTTCTATTTAATTCAGTTAAATTTCATTTATATAGCACAAAATCACAACAACGGTTCTCTCAAGGTGTTCGACACATTTGGTGCTTTCTTGTCCAAATTCCATTCAATGAAATTGTATTTATATAGTGCCAAATCACAGCAACAGTCGCTTAAAGGCATTTTGTGTTGTTAAGGAAAAGACTCTACAGTAATGCAGAGAAAACCAACAATCAAACAATTCCTGTATAGAGAACAATACCACAACCTGCATTAGATTTTACTTTACCTTCAGTGCCAAATAAGCCCTTTTAGCTAGCTAAAAATGGTAATGATATATCCTCCTTCTACAGGCTGAAAATTGTTCAACTACATGCAAAGATGAGACTATAGTGAGAACAAGAAGTGTAACTAATTGACTGCTAGTAGACTTTATGCAGCCACACTTGCATTAGCACAATTAAGAATTTAAACCACCAACTCTTATTATGCAAATGTCACAGTAGTAGTACAATTAATTGTTAAAAAATGAATAGTTTTGACCCAGACAAATAGCCAAGCTTTCTATTAAATCTTTAATAGACAGATCTCATTTTTCAATCTGCAAAATTAACATCAATAGACACTAAAATATTTAATATGAATATTTTAAATTGATCGAAACAAATCGTAAACGATACAGATTAATAATCAGTTATTTACAGGTTAATAATGGATATTTATACTCAACAAGAAAGAGCTATCAGTCGTCAGTATTCCCAACCTCTTATCTGTCTAGATTTGTAGAGAATGGAAGAAATGAGGTGAGTGTTGCTGATTTAAACCCTGTGGTTCATGTTAACCACTTTCTCTCAATAATTTAAAGGTCCACAAGCTGGAAGGATTTTTTTATGTATTTATTATTTTTCTTGAAAAGTGATGCTATTGCTGCAGCATAATTCTGCAGCAGATCGAAGTCAATCTGGGGAGTGAACTTTGACTGAGCACCCTAAACTACGCCAAAAGGTCTGTGATCACAGAGTCTCATCACATTGATGAATGGGATAGACAAGCCTGGGAATAATGAGAAAGACGTCATGTGAACCAGGCATATAGAACATGGAAACCAATGACTTATTCATATTCCCTGTATCTTCCTGCCCTCATCGTTCCCTCTCGATGTATAACTCCTCACAGCTATAATTGAAGTTCATGCATAATGGCTTTGCTATGCAGGCATTTTTTCCCTCTGTCTCTTTCTCGTTTTCTCATCATCATTGTCAATTTTTAGACATTCCTCTTGTACCTTGAAAATCATTATCATTGCAATAGAAAAATGGCACCTAAGCCGAGTCATTTTTTTAATGTCCAAAGTCATAAACATAACTGTTTTAATGCTTGCATCCATTTCTCTTGAATGCATATCACTGATACATATTTTAGTGCTTCGGCACAGGCTGTTAGCTTGGTTGACAGTAACTCTTTATTAGTATGATCGAGACTATTGAAGTGGACCCGTGCGTCATGTCAGGGTGTGATAAATCGACCGAACAACATACTGAGCTCATCAGAGCAATAAGTGCTCCTGTAGATCATCCCAAAGTGGGAAACAGATTTTAAGAATATATAAATAAGAGAGTGTGGATAAGTGGATATGTAGTCACACAAAACATGTGATGCTACAGTGCAATTAATAAAACTGAATGTGTGTTGACAGATGAGCCAGATACTACAGAGTCACCAGACACACACCAGTTATTCCAGACAGGCGAGTGTTCTGCAACAGATATGCCAAGATGTGTTATAGCAGGCAAATTCTCTTGTATATCCAACTCATCCAGTGCACACTGGGTTCTCCCTGGGTATTTGGCCCTGGATATTTCAAACACAATTAAAGCTAGCTTCACTGATTATTTACTCCAATCTGTTTGCATGAGTGTTAATCAGTGGAATCAGCTGCTGTAGTGTTTGCATGGATTTAAAACCTGCAGACTTTGGGATTTTGAAGTTGATCCACTTAAAATTGTGCTGGGTTTATAATAAAGTCCAAAAGGAACACCATTAGGAAAATTAGAAATGTCCCGCCAATTATGACAATAAATGCAGGCTGCAGTTGAATACATGTGAAAAAGACTATTTCCTGAGGAAAGACATCTCTGGACTTTTTTTTTTCTTGGAAACATTCAAGGTCACATATTTAACCTGAGATATTTCGTCAGGCTGTTTTGCAACATGCAGCTGCTCAAATTTATGCATTACTTTTAAGATGATAATTCTTTCGGAATCATTTATAATTTATATATATCTTATTTGCCTCACTTTTTGAGGTCCAGTCATTTAGTATGAGATTTTCTAACTTTTGAAAGAAGAAAAAAAACATGGTTTTACTCTTATTAATAAAAATAGTTGCATTTTTGACTAAAATATGTGATTCTTTCTAATTGCAGTACTTTTGTAGTATTGTTTCTACAACCCTATATGTCTGTCTATTTTATATATGATCGACCTGTCTTATCTTTTATTAGATTTAGTGTTAAGTTCAGATAAATGAATAATATTGGGTAACTTTAACATTCATGTAGACGCTGATGCTGACAGCCTTGACACAGATTCATTAAATTATTACACTTTATTGGGTTTTTTCAGAGTGAATATAACCCAACTCAGAGTGTAATTTAAACACATAATTGTAATTTAATTACACTGCACTGGGAAATACATTTAAATACAGTAGATAATACAATAGTCTTTCTGAAAGTGCTGTAACTGAGTTTATGGAAGCAATTCCTCCAGTGTTATTATCCTCAATGCTGTGTGCCAACACTTCTAAATTTGGACAAAACTGGGGTTATTGTACTCGGCCCTCTTAGAAACATGGCATCTGACCAGGTACTTACTCTCGATGGCATTACTTTAGCCTTCAGTAAACTTGAGGAAATCTGTTATGTTTGAGCAGGATATGTCCTTCAGTGCGCATGTTAAACAACTATGTAGGACTTCCTTTATTCATTTGCACATATATTTTAATCTAAAAAGAAATCTAGTTTCAGAGTGATGCTGAAAGACTAGTTGATGGATTTATCACTTTTAGGATGGACTATTGTAATTCATTATTATCGGGTCATTCTAAAGTCTCTCTAAGAACCATTTTGCTGATTCAGAATGCTGCAGTAAGAGTATTAACAGTGAGAGTAAAGGGTATATTCTGCCCATATTAGGAACATGGGCATCACTGACTCCCTGTTAAATCCAGAACAGACTTTGAAATCCTTCTCCTCATATACAAGGATTTGAATAATCAAGCCCCGTTGTATTTTAAAAATCTAATAGTACCATAACATCCAAATTTGACACATCACTCTCAAATTGTAGGGTTTCTTGTGGTTTGCTTATTTATAGTTTATAGTTAGGGCTGGATCAGATGTACATATCCTAGTTATGCTGCAAAGCCTGAATGCTTCTCATCACTGTTTCTTTTTCACTCAGCTCTTTTTGCTCTCCATATACTTATAAATCACTATTGCATATAGAAGTTTAACCAACATTAGTGATTATTAAAATATGCTCTCTTGTCTTTCCCTTCATTCCCAACTGGTTGCACCAGATAGCTGCAGCTCCCTGACCCTGATTCTGGATTATTTAATTGCTGGGGTTTTGTTGGGGTCTGTCTGATGTTGCGGGGTCTTTTGGCCAACTCACTGCCATTTTAATTTAGTCCTGATTTTTCTGTGAGTTAATGCAATCTGAAGTCCATACTAATATTTCCCCTTCTTCCTCATGCAAGCCCTCTGTCTTTGGAGCTGGGAAAGTACTACCACACTGAAAACGACGACGAGAACCCCTTCATCTGCTCTCAACCCCGAGACAACGGCATGAGGGACTGTAGCTCGATTCCCAAGCTGTATGAGGAGGGGGGCCTGGAGTGCACCCTGGATATTGACTCTTATAACAGCACTGACAACACCACCTGCGTCAACTGGAACCAGTATTATACCAACTGCTCTGCTGGTCTGATCAACCCCTTCAAGGGAGCCATCAACTTTGATAACATCTGCTATGCTTGGATCGCCATCTTTCAGGTAGGACAAATGGTCGGATTTGAAGATACCAAAATAGTTTTTCTGCAGTGGCAACATACAGTACGATTTGGCCCATGCACAATCCTGTAATCCAAAATGGAGATGAAGAGGGAGAAATGGAGCCTAATTACCCCTGGGCTAGTCTATCAGAGAAAGAGGGCTTAGAGGATTAGCAGGTCACCAACATCGCACAATCAGACTGCAGCTTATTTTTTCCACACCATTTCTTTGCTATCTTCACATCATCTGAATAACATTTTGTTAGAGTATTCAGTCATAGTTGTCTTGCTGGGGGACGGGTATTTTTAGAGAGCCAGACTGAAGATGTTCAGCCTGCATGGGGTAAAACAAACAACATAAATGTTGGAGGATTACTCTTATGCTGAGTCCTGGTTTTTATAGCACTGGGAAATATGTCCTCTTTCAATTTCTATTTTTAAATTCCATTCTTTATTTGGTTTCTTCTTTCAATTTTTTTTTTTATGTTTGTATGTACTTAACTCCTGGTGTTCATTTTTAGGTGATTACCCTGGAAGGCTGGGTGGACATCATGTACTTTGTGATGGATGCTCACTCCTTCTACAACTTCATCTACTTCATCCTGCTCATCATTGTAAGTATATCTGCACACGACTGAAGAAGAGGGTCAACTGGGGGTGTGAGCATCCACCGATCATGTGTGAATGTAGGCTGTACACAAGATGGACATAAATACTGTGATATGACCCAATGGTTTAAGCCTCAATATTAAAATTTTTGCAGCTGCTAGCATATTTGGACAAGAGGGTGGGGTGCTAAGATATTAGCTAATGGTTACCAAGCTTGGTAATCTCTATCCACAAACTGTACAAGTGTAGACAGATGCTAAGTAACATAGTATGTAACATAACTGAAAAAGCCCCAACAGCATAACATTAAGTAGAGGTCCAGCTGAATTATTCAGATTAGCAGAGCTAATTGCTAATGCTAACAACTACCTGGGTCAACACATCTTTCAAACAACGTTCTCTCTGTAGTCTTCATTCTTCAGACCTCAGTAACAATATCATCTCTCTTTCTTTCCCCTTAGATTGGCTCGTTCTTCATGATCAACCTGTGCCTGGTGGTCATTGCCACTCAGTTCTCAGAGACCAAGCAGAGGGAGAGCCAGCTGATGAAGGAACAACGAGTGCGCTTCATGTCCAACGCCAGCACTCTGGCATCCCTATCCGAGCCAGGCTCCTGCTATGACGAGCTCCTCAAGTACTTGGTTCACATCATCCGCAAGGGGGCCAAGCAAGTGGCCCATATCTGCAGGCTCTTGGCCCGTCGTGCTGGGCTCCACATTGCTGCCTCGCCCCCAGCCACAGATATCCAACGCAGCCACAGCCAGAGGAGAAGGAGAAAGACCTCCAGGCAGGGGTCTGTGTCAGTTCACCACATAATGCATCATCATCACCAGCACCACCACCACTACCATCTAGGGAATGGTAGTGTGAGGGGAGGAGGGAGCACCAGATGTTTGGACAGTAGGGAGGCAGAAGGTGGGGCTCATAACAACAACGGGGGAACTCTCATAGCAAACACTGGAAGTGGGCATCTTGCCGTGGCGCTACCCTCTTCAGTGACAGCAGCAACTTCTGATATGAACCTTGCGATTTTGTCCAGTCCTGCTGCTGATTCATCCTCAGTTTGCAGCATTTTCAACACCAACTCTGGATTTGCTCCAGGCTTCTTCTCCTTGGCTCCGGCTCCCAAGTCCAGGGCCATTAAGAGGAACTCTGTGCCCTTTGCTGCTCCAGGCCCTAAGAACTACCCCACCCTTCAAGCTCGGGCTCTCGCCGAGTCTAGAAGAGGGAGCATTGCAGCTAGCACCCTGACGAACATCAACCTTAATATTCCACCAATGCCCCAGGACAGAAGGCCATCGAGTCTGGTAGACCCGCTCAGTCCAACAGGTAGACACACAATGAGGCAGCAGATGCAGATACATTTTTGTGTGTTAGCTGAGCTGAATAGGAGAAAAAAATAGAATATCCACAGGTTTAGATTTACTTGAGTGAGCTACCCTGATATATGACTGGCTGACCAAGTACAAGTGATTAGATTTGATATGATTTAATTTTCCAATTAATTTACTCGTGGATAATCTTCTCACTCTTATTTTGACAGTTTAGTTACTGCTAACTGCTTAACCCAGGTGCTTCATGTGTTTTCCCTACAACCTGGCTCACTGGACAGGTTGCTATTGTGGCGGTCCGTGATGCCACTCAGCTGATATCCACAGAGAGTTGATATGATCCCAAGGTCTCACACGGTTGAACTAAACCATCATGTTTTGCAGCTGGTAAATGGTAGCCCTTCTGCTCTGCACCCTCTGAGTTCGGCATGGCTGCACACAAACCAGTTGTCGACGTGCAGGTTGTATTTAGAGAGGCCATCCTGTTTGCAGTGGTCCTCCAGACCAGAACAAAGTCTACAATTGCCAGCTGTAGGCCATGATAGTGAAGTTGGAGTATGTCTGGCTATGGATAAGATCCCTTTTGGGGTAGCAGCTGAACGATTTGGAGGACAACAGTAACCTGGCCGGGGAGCCAGCTGGCAGAGAAAACATGAAAGGCCAGGACTAGCAAGCAAGTGAACAAAATAAGAGTCAGGGAATGGTCCAGCAGTAAATCGATCACAGATGACATTGTTTTCTCAGACAGATAGAAAGAATTCAAAATATGCTAAAATTAATCATCACATACTGTAGTTGGGGTGCCATTCATATACCTGGAAAGCCTGCCCGAGAAGACTCTTTGTGTGGGAAACACTGCTATCTCATTTACTCAGCCCATGCTAATTTCCATATTGGTGTTGAAGGAAATGATGTAACACACCAGTGGTTGTGTTCCTTTAACTACAATCATGTATTTGGCGCTGTGCAGTATTGATTTGTTCTGACTAAGCCTCGAGCTACAACACTGTCCAGAAAGAGATTTTTGCTCTTTTCATGACAAGCAGATAGAGTGCTAATTAGAGTCAATAAATGTTAATGCCTCATGTCCAGCCAACTTTTTTTGCCTCTTGGTCAACTTTTAAAAAATGTCTTAGGCCAAACAAAAGTCAGTTAAGGTCTCTTCGGGTTGTACAGGTGGTGGAAAAAGGCTGGCTAGCGGCCAGAGAATCTGTAGAGACGAGGCATTAGTCATACAACAGACACACTGCCCATCACCGTCAAACACACTTTTCCTGATACACACGCAACTGTCTAAAAATGCTCCCATTCACAACCGATCTCTTTCATTGGATCTGACAATTTGTCCAAACCACTTAATTTAAGTAATTTATCAAAATCATGCTGATTCCACCGCAGTACCCTTCTCTCTGCCTCAGCTTCTCCATCTGACCTTTTTTACTCCATTGCAGCCCAGCTCTCCTGCCAGCTGTCAGCCCGTGACCTCAGCACCACCAGCAGCGCCATGGACACGGCCGCTTTGACACTAGACCCTGAGAGCTGCCCCTACTGCGCCAAGGCCCTGGCCAACGAATCGGAGGGCGGGACCGAGGGCAACGAGACACCTGGAGACTCAGACAGTGATGGGGTATACGAGTTCACTCAGGACCTCCACCACAGGGACAGAAGAGACAGCCGGCAGCCCAAAAAGAAGCACCAGAGGCTGGGGAAAACGGCCGCCAAGGTTGTTCACTTCTGGAGGTTGGTGTGCGACACTTTCCGGAAGATCGTGGACAGCAAGTACTTTGGCCGAGGGATTATGATTGCGATTCTGATCAATACTCTGAGCATGGGAATCGAGTACCATGAGCAGGTTAGTTAATGTGTTTTTCTCTTCAACAAAAGGATGTGCAGTTGCTGTGCTGTGATATTCAAATGCCTTGAAAAATTTCTCTGTGGAAATGTGAAGTATCCTGATGCATATAGTCACGCAGATAGAGAACGATTGTAGGAGAGTATTAGTTTGACTTGTACATCCTCTGTGTGTGCGTGTGTCATTCTGTGCGATTTTGCAAGCAACACCGCTCCCACAGGCCCAACTGGAATTCCTGATGTCTCTCTCTGGTCTCATTTGTTTACATGAGCATAATTACAGCCATGTGAGAGAGAAAACGGAAAGAGACAGAGTGAGAGAGGGAGGAAAGTAAAGGGGTGATTTAACGGGTAGGGAAGGCCCAGCAACATCTGACGTCAGATGTTCTCACTCTTTCCCTCTCAATCTGCTGTTTGGTTGTTTTTATCCCTGCGCTGCTGTCTCTTTGACCCAATTCACACCTGATATTCACATGCAACATGCGCTAGCGATAGCTAGTCTGGATTACGAATAATGGATGCTAATGTAAGGTGTAAATACATCCAACATGCTCGGAAGACCACATCTGGATATGGTCTGACATTCAGTATGATCAGATGTTGCCCAGGTGTGAATCCAGTCTGTTTTAAGTTTCTGTGAGGAAAAACAAAGGATATCTGCTGAACGCAATGAGTGGTCACACTGAGCTTAGTCATTCTTTAAGCTTATTCTTAAGCTGTCTGTTAATTAAGTTACAGTCAATCTTTTCATTGTCAAATATGCAGCACATAAAGTGCTTTGTCACAGCTCCAACCAACTGTGTGTATTTATATTAATGCAGTTGTACTGCAGACTTTTATTGGCATTGATACTGTTGTGTCTATTAGTAATGATGTAACTGATCCTCTTTTTCTGTGTCAGTATAACATTTGATCTTTTGCAGATGATTTCTCTGAGTGGAGTCTATTGATTTCTGTTGAGGTTACAGAGTTTAAAAGAGGTATCAGGAAAATGCTCATACTGGTTCTTTGTACTGGCCCAGTGCATCCTGAAAGTATTCACAGAGCCTCACTTGTTCCACATTTTGTCATGCTGCAGTCTTATTCCAAAATGGATTCAGCTCATTTTTCACCTCAAATTTCCCATAATGACAAAGCAAAAAATTATATTAAAAATATATAACATGTACTTAAAGTATTCACAGCCTTTGCTGTGACACTCAAAAGTGAGCTCAGGTGCATCCTGTTTCCACTGATCATCTGTCAGATGTTTCTACAACTTGATTGGCGTCCACCTATGGTAAAGTCAGTTGATTGGTTATGATTTGGTAAAGCACACACCTGTCTATATAAGATCCCATTGTTGACCAAGCCATGAAGTCCAAGGAATTGTCCGTTAGACCTCTGAGACAGGATTGTAACGAGGCACGGATCTGGGAAAGGGTACAGAAAAATTTCTGCACCATTGGCAGTCCAAATGAGCGCAGTGGCCTCCATCATCAGTTAAATGGAAGAAGTTTGGAACCACCAGGAGTCTTCCAGGAGCTGACCACCCAGCCAATCTAAGCAATTGAAGTAGAAGGGCCTTAGTCAGGGAGGTGACCAAGAACCCAATGGTCACTCTCACAGAGCTCCAGTGTTGCTCCGTGGAGAGAAAAGAACCTTACAGTGCGACAACCATTTCTGCACTACTCTACCTGCGTGGTTAAATCCCTTGAGTTAGCTGCCCTTTTTCTACTTAAATGAGTTATTGTTAAGTGGCTTAACAAACAAAATAGCATTTCACTAGCTGGGCCCACGTCCTCATTTTAGGTTTGACAGCGTTTTAGTAGGTAAAGGTGAATGCTTGGACATGAATTGAGCTGCGGTTTGGAGAAGGCTTCGAAGGGGACTGGCGACGGCTCCTGGGCCTGGCAGATCCCCATGTACTAAATAGGAGTGAAGAAGTTAAAGAATTGAGAACAAGGAGGGAGGGAGGGTGGGGCACGTAAACGAGAATGAACAGTTTGCAGAACTGGGGGGAACCTATATAGATGACAACCGGAAGGAGCGCGTTTGGAGGCGTGGTCCCGCTCCTGAAATTCCAATACATAATACATAATCTCCAATTAAAGCAAAATATAAAGACATGAGAGGTTGCTCAAGACTTCTATCATCTATGTTTTGATATTTTTTGCCTTACCAAACCTTTACTAATAAACACATTTTTTTCGGCTAATATTAAAGTTCATTAAAAAAGAAATTTAATTAAAATACAAAAACACAAAGTGTTGCATACACTGAGTACAGCTTTATTATTTTCATAGACACACACACACACACACAAACTGTACTCTTTATATATGAGAGAAAAAAACACCTTCTGTACAAACTGGTTTCTGATCATTTGCATGACTAAATATTATGCCAGTAATTTGCATTGCTTTCACTACAGTTTCTCTAGTGTTGAGAATTTAAACTCCTGCTATAATTAGAAGTAATTTCCAGGGTCAACAACTGTGTCATGTTTATTTTCCAAGCAAATTCCCTCAAAATTAAAGATTGGTAGCTTCATGAATCTCATTAAACATCTGTTTCCATTCTTCTTCAGTTATTTTTGTTGCCAACTCCATACAGGCACTGAATACATTTCAAAAGGTATTTGGCAAAGCAAAATGCTAGTCCTGGATATTAGTTGCATTAGCGTTCATGATTTACAATTCAATTTCTACTAAAATGGGAAAAAAAGTTGTCTTGTGGTGTCTTATTTCCTCCTCTGATGTTCTCATGAGTATTTTTTTTATAGAGGACATAAAGAAGTTTGCCAAGTGCAGCTTTCAGGTTTGGGGTATGTATTGTGTTTGAGGCTATTGTGTTGGGTTATGTTTTTGGCACGTGCGGTTTTGGTGTAAAGTTATATAACACTAGGGACACAAGTACTGTGTGTGTGGGTGTGTAGTAGGAGATTGAAGCCTAGCCAGGTTTTAGGGGGTTACTTTCGGTCACTGACCCAGTGCCTATAAACATATCCAGATGTCAGAGACACACACGCACACGCAGGAAGTTTTATAGCTTTCTAGTTTCTACTTTCCCTTCATCGTTTTTTTTCCTCCTGACTTTTCCTCTCGTGCTCTTGCTCATAGCTTTTTTTTTCTAATTCTGGTTGTACTGCTTCCTCTTTTCTTCCTCCTCTGTAGACCTATTAGCCTCCATCAACCTCTTTTTGCTTTTTCACTTTTTGCTCGCTTTTGTTCACCTCCACCTCTTTTATTTCCTTTCTTCTCTGTTCTGCGTCAGCCTCTCCCCTGCCTTTTTTTGTCCTCTTCAACCTTTTCACTTCTTTCTCAAGTGCTCTTTTCTAGTTTGGGTAACATGGATCCCTCCAGTCTCCAGACAGGCAGCTGAAGACTTTAGTGAGACGCTTCATTGATTGTAAGCCCATCGACATCCAATAGCCACAAAGATCACTAAGCCTCCTTTTCCTCTGTAACTCTGTCCATATGGAGGAGAGGCTGCCTTTCAATTTCCATACATCCTCCAGCCAAGTTTCTTCCTGGAGTTTTGAGTGTGTACCTCATGCTGCCATTTTTCCTGTTAAAACTAGTTTGACGGGCAGAAAGTCTCCTGAATTTTCACCTACTGCACTTAGTACTGTGTAAGTTCATATTTTGTCTATTACATTTTGGAGGAAGATGAAGCATTTTCATGAGGTTGAACAAATCAATCTGTAGTGCAAAAGTTAAAAGACAATATTTCTGATTATTTAATTTCTCGTCATGTGGAGGCAGTTAAACAAAATCATAAATATCCTCATCAAATGTTGCTGGTTTGTCTAAACTGCAATAAACACCTTCAGATTATATCCTGTAACAACTCTGGAGTCAGCATGATGTGCAATTTATTAGAAAGTAAAAAAATAAAGTGTTTTAAGTTAATTTAAAACATATCCACACTGAAATGTTTCATTTCATTTAGAAACATCCTGTCTCGGAGTGATGCTGAAACATTAGTTTATGCATTTATTACCTTTAGGCTGGACTTTTGGATTTCATTATTACCGGGTTGTCCCAGAAACTATTTCTCTACTTTTAAGGTTAGCCTTCAAATTTTGTTTTTGATAAAGCTTATAGGTAGGGCTGGATGAGGTGACCTTAAATCTTCCCTCTGTAGGTTAGATGTCCAATGATGCAATGAGTGTTTGTTCTTCACCCGCCTCTTTTCACACTCGATGTGCTTACACACGACTCTGCATTTAATCATTAGTTATTATTAATCTCTGGCTCTCTTTCACAGCATGTATTTTGTCCAGTCTTCCTCTCCTCACTCCTAACCGGTCACGGCAGTTGGCTGCTCCTCCCTGAGCCTGGTTCTGCCGAACGTTTTTTCTCTTAAAAGGGAGTTTTTCCTTCACACTGTTACCAAGTGCTTGCTCTTAAGGGGGTGATCTGATTGTTGGGTTTTTTTCTCTGTATTATTGTAGGGCATTTATCTTACAAGATAACATGCTTTGTGTCTAACAGAGTTATGGATTGTCTTGCATTATCCTTGAAGCTCATGAGCTTTAGTGGCAGTTGGGAAGCTGAACTATTGAAATGGGATGCAGTTGTCTCACTGAGCTGTCATGAGCTGTATATTCATAATTGGGATGTCAGCATCTTTGGATGATCAAATAGAGCTTGGGCATTATTAGCTATACCAGTTGGATTAGCTCATGCATGGGAAACTTTAGAGAAAACAGAACTACAGACGATAAACCGTGTACCAGGAAGGATCTTTCTCATGGAGGTTTATGGGGCTGTACTCCTCAGACAGATGAAGTCGATGCAAGTGCCCTAATCTTGTTGTTGTTTTAGTGGCCAGCATGGCTGACCACTGGTTTAAAAAAAGATTTAGGAACGCTTATAGGAAAACGTTGACCATTGTTTAACCAATCAGTAAGCAGTCCTCAGTCTCACACTCAGATCCACCCATTAAATTGCTTGTTGTGTTTCACTTCAAAAGAAGCTTTCGAGATGGTGACTCCAAAAAGGCCTTTCACCATCAGCAGGTGAAGTCATAGTGGCTGCCTCCATCTTTAATGCAGTTCATGTTTAAGAAACAGTCAAGTGATGCCATTAGAGGAACTGCACTTTTTGACATTTATATATTGGCTTCTTTTTCAACCACAGTGGCTGCTTCACCTTGTTATTTTTCTCTTCACAAACAAAAATAAATAAGTAAAATAACTGAAACGCTGACTCAGCCACTAACACATCATCATTGCTTCTCAGTAATATTTCTTTTTACATCCTGTTGACATTCAAACACATTTGTTCTTTTATGTTGTTGTTGTGGTTTGCTGTCTGTATATTTATTATTATACTTTTTTTTTTTCAAAATGAGGATAATTCTGCCGTGTGTGTGTGTATTACGTATTTCTCAATCATGTGTAAGTCATTGTGGATTAGCCATGTGATTGATTGGTGACCTGTCCAGGGTGTATTCTGCTTCCCACCCTATGACAGCTGCAGTAGGTTTCAATTCCCCCAGTGACCCCAAGTTGGATAAGTGGATAAGGATGGATAATTGTGGTTGATTTGCATTCTTCACCTTGTTTGCAGAAAAACTCAGCAGGAGGGGCGAAAACCACAATGTCCTCAAAGCTTTCCAAGATCTAGATTTTTATATGAATCATTTCAAGTGTTTGTTTCCAAGTCTGACCGAAAGTAAACAGAGAAATTTGGAGATTTGATAAATATTGGTGTCCTGGAGACGGCGTTTCACCTTCTCAAAGTCTGGGAAACAAATGGGAAAGCAAAAATTGAGCAAAAATCTAGGATGAATGCTCCACTCTCCATATGGTAAGAATAAGCTTTTCCAATGAGGAAATAGCTGTTTTATTAGCTGGATATTTAATTAGCTACAACCGCTTCCGCACGGACGTGTTCTAAACATGAAAGTATCTACTGAAATTGGCTGATGAACAGAAATCCCAAGAGCAGAGATTAAAATAGCCTTTCCCGGTGGGAATTTCTGTATTTACTTTTGGTTAGATTAAATAACAAATGTGTTCAATAATATATGGGTTGTGGCTCAGACAAAGTGGATGCATCATACACTGCACAAAGAAACGAAAGGAACAATGAGAAATATCCCTTGTTAATCTAGGCTAAGGTTAGCGTCACGGCTGCTAGCGAGGCAATACCTGCATCCTGCAGTTCCTCTAGGAAAGCTGGACAGGGCCATAGAAGGTCCTTAACCCACCAACAGGACCAGTACCTGCTCCTTTGTGCTCAGAGGAATAGGTTGCGCGCTGCCTGGTACCGTGTAGCCCGATGGGCATTTGCCAGAGAACACCAGAAATGGCAGGAGCATCACTGGTGACCTGTTTTTCACATGTTAGAGAAGGTTCTGGTCTTGAGAATACATGGAAATTGTTATGCTGTCTGTTACATTGTCCAGCATGACCAGTTTGTTGGTGGTTTCAGTGATGGTCTGGGGAAGCATATCCATGGAGGGACACACAGACCTCTACAGGCTAGGCAACCCTGAGTGCCATTAACCTATTGGCAAGACCCACTGCACCAGACCCTACACTAGTGCGGTGAGTCCTGGGTTCCTCCTGGTCTATGACAATGCTCCACCTTGTGTGGTGAGAGTATGCAGACTGTTCCTAGAGGACAAAGGAACTGATCAATTGAAATCATTGACTTTCCCCCACGTTTGCCTGAAATACATTCAATAGAACAACCCTGGGACATTATGCTTTGGTCCATCCGATGCTTCCAGGTTGCACCTCAGACCGTCCAGGAGCTCAGGGATTTCATTTTTAATCCAATCATGTGGCATTCTTTTGTTCCTTAAACCATGCCCAGACTATATCACTATATATATTTCTCCTTGAGATCTGATGTTTTTTTGGCTGATGCTTTTTGACAATGTAGATGTCATAATTATGGATATAGCATGTAATCCAAACAAATCATAGAACTGCCATAGTATCATCTGCTGTTTGCAAGTCAAAGTTTGTGTTTGAGGGGAAAAGAAAGAAAGAAAAACTACACCTTTAAGAAAGTGCTTCACCTGCGTTGAGTGTGACAGCTTATCGATCACGTTGACCCGTTTTCTGGTACCCCCTTCTGTTCTGTAAATAGATGAGACACACAGACACATAATATATAGCTGATATTATGTGTCTAATTCGTCTCCAAATGAGGTTATAGAGTTCTGGCTGAGAATTTATGAAGATGAAACAACCACACTGATGAATAATTGATGAAGAGGCAAACATGCGAAACACGACTACAACACACGTGCAAAGTGAATTCAACTCGAAGCGCAACCTGTTTCAAAGAGCCCGTCAGGGTGTCTGCTGGAAATAAATGCACTGCACGTGCTCATCAATCACAAAGTATGCAAAGTATGAGCAGATAGAAGAGAATATGCTTTCACTTTGCAGCTGTGTTTGTTTGTATTTGCGGATTTCACTTTAAGATCCAGACTAACTGTAATTTCCATTTTTCTCACTAGTTTATTATCCATAATTCTATACGCAGGACAAATACCACAGCAGGGCATCAATATGGGTATGCTTTAATTTTGAAAAGACATATTTTGTGGAAAGGTATTGAAACCAATGCAACATATTAAAACTTCTGTTGTTTCATATCCTTAATCTTCTGTGTTTTTCAGTTGATTTCTTTGGCAATGTTACAAAAATATATACACCTAACTTGTGTGAGGCAAAAGTTCAGACCCTAAACACACTTTTTTCTTACTCATGGCTCTGATGTCAGTAAAAGCGGATATTGCTGTCAGGCAGACAGAGACTGTGAGCACAGAAGCTCTTTAACTGAGTGTCACACTTTGTTTTCAGTATGAGATTTACTTCCTTTACTAAACACAATGTAACACATTACATAATGGCCGGGCTGCAGTTAATTTGAAATGCTTTCAAACGAAAACTGTGTAGCTGTCTCACATCCCACCTTTTATATCTGCTCACCAGAGCCACTGCCGCTAACTTTGAAATGTCTCAGCCACATATTCTGTTGCTAGTTGCAAAGACATTGTTGTGCTCTATTGGTTTTGGATTTTTTTTTTCACGCCAATGTCCCAATAGTACAATTGAAGAAAAATCCTTAGAGTAAGCATGTTGCACAGTTAATGTGGTTTTTCAAGCTAAATTCAGCTGGATTGTTGGCGCTCTTATAAACACCAAAAGTGGGGCATGTAGCTAATTTTGCCCAAGTCTTTCCTTTTTCTAAATCTTACAAGAATATATCTAGACTAAGACAAGAGGGTTTATGGTCATAGATTCAATATAATGGACGGATGTAACAACTGTAACCCATAAGCTAAAGCTAGCTAGACTGGTTAGCAACCAGCGTTCATAAACATATAGCCTGTCTAAAAGTGCCTGACTAATAAAATACTTGAATTTTACTCAAAAGGTAAACTTCTTGGATGGGCTGTACCTCAAAGCAAGCATGTGTTTTTGACAGATAAATCCATTTAAGTGCTAGAAAAGCTGCTAACAGCTAATATAACAGAGTTATACGCTAAAGCTAATATAACAGAGTTAGCAATTATTGGCTAATATGCTAGCACACCTGTCAGTCAAGGAAGCCAAAGCAGCCACGTCCATAACTTTAAATCTAAATAGTTTCAAAAAAGTTTTTAAAGAAATTCATTTGCTCCTCTATGCTTGCTATGGAGGGGGAAATTAGCCATTAAAGTTACACTCTGTAAAGTGCTGATATGTCATTGTTTTTTAAAGATTTTTTTTGTTGCTTAATTAGTTCAGCTAGTTGGCAGATTGAAACAACTGCCTGAAACATGTCTTGCATTTACAGCATAATTCTTTTCAAATTATATTAAGGCCCACTTTGTTTTTCATCTCTCTATAGAATATTTACCCATTATAGTGATTAAATAGCAGATGTAATACTTTTGGCCATGAGCCATGAGCTTTAAATACTGCTCTGCAAATAATTACTCTTTAGCTCAAGACATATAAAAGGATCTGACACACTGAATGAGTCCAAATGAACACACACACACATTCACATATATGTACAGTATGTGCAGATGTGACTTAACCCCTGAAATGTAAACCACAGGTCCAATTGATTCATATGCGCGTCCTTCAAAATACAGACCTACTGTTACTCTGCAGCCCCCTGTGCAGAGCTACAGCCTCAGCCTTGCTGTCCGTGACACATAACAGAACCCCTCTGTCTGTTTCCTATCTCTTAAATGCACACTCAGAAAAACGTACACAAACACTTGAACCAGCGCACACATGCTCTGTGTGCAGAGGGGCAGCAGAACGTGCCCTCGAGCAGTGAATGTAAATTTGTATGCGACACAGAGACGGAGATATAAAAAGATAATGAAATAGAGTGTTGGATATGGATAAGGGGAGTGTTAGGACTCAGAGGTGATGGGATAGAGGGGGTGATGTGTGGAGGGCGGGTTGGACGAGTAAAGAGAGGGTGTCTGTTTTAGCTCCCTGTGCTGTTTAAGACTGTTACCATTTATGGTGGAGCTGATGGAATAGTTGTGTGCATGCCAACTATGTGACACAGCCCATAGTCTGTTTACTTGGGAAGGTCAACCTCTTTCTCACTTTACATCTATACGGCCACAGAGACAGCCTGTCACTCTTTCCTCTGCATCCTTTTTCTTCAGCTCCCTCGTCGGCCTCTGCGCTCCCTCAACGAAGAGGCGCTGATACCAAAATAGTTTGAGTAGAAGTTTAAGAGGCATGGCAAAACAGAGGTGTCAAGGGAAAAGGTTTAAATGCATGGTTCCTGTGTTTTTTAAAATTGGTGCTGGTGTTATAGTGAAAGCTTTTTAGCACCGCCATGAATATTGATTTGGCTATGCAGCTTTTACATGAGCACAAAGTGATCTGAAGTCCCTTTTGGGTCACTTGCTTCATGTTTCCCATAAGCAGCAGTTTGACTTTATTGACCTTAAAAGCTACTCACTTGAAGAGGAAAAGTATATCGGTGCTCTGTGATCTTTTCAGCGCTAAGAAACAGCGAAACATGTCAGCGATTGTGCATCGTGCACGTGTTTGAGCTTGTGTTCTTCCTTCATGAGTGTTGGAAAAGAAGCAAAATACACAACCCTAATGCAGCCCTCGCATTTCCCTTTTTGGACCATGTATACTTGGGGGTATTATAGGAGGAGCAGTGAAAATAGAAGCTCATATATGTCATATATTAAAGTTTTGAGGGTAAGCTTCTTTTTAAAATCAGTGACATTGATGTTGTGTTTAATGGATTTCAACATCAGAGTTATGTGGTTAATTTTAGGAAAACATCCTGCTTTTAGTTCCAGACTACCTGTTTTTGGGAAATCCCCAATAGTCATGTTTTGTTGATTTTAGTAACTGATTACAGTGATAGTTAAAAAAATCTCTTCACATTTGCTGGACGTGATGCAGAATTGTATGGGCACGTGACTATTTTAAGACAGCTCTCTCTTTTTTTTATAAAAACAGCCTGATATTTAATCCAGGAATAAAACAGAATCAGGTTCATTAAAGTAAGGTCATGTCATTAACCAAATTTTAAAATCCCTCTCTGTACTGCCGGTGATGGAATTAATAAACAGTGTGTTTATGTGCGATGAACACCTCTTTACATATTGCCCCATTGTACTGGGCAGACATGCGCTTTTTTTTTCTGCCCCTGCCAAACCAAGAAAAGACCCTCTTGCTGTATTTCTCGCTCAAACCAGAGACAATATTTATTCAGCTTTTATCCTGCCCTGGCAGAGGAATGTAGAGTTGGCATGTGAAGACACTGGCCACCCTCCAAGACAGGCATAGGAAATGTGTTTTTCTAATTTGTACGACGGTAAGACGGAGAAAGCAAAACAACAGTCCTTAATCCTGGCTTATAAAACGAGGGCTTTTCCAGCCCTGAAGGCTATGAAATCAAAAAGAGAGAATCAATGGAGTGATCAAATGATGGCTTCGGTTATTTCCTGGTTCAGTGAGATGTCAAATAACATGCTGCCTGTATTTAGAAAGTTCTTCTTTCAAGCTCTTCTGCTGGATCTGCCAATTCATCCCTATCTTATTGTTGCTTTAAGCACTGGTCTCAGCCTTTATTTTGCCTTGAAGAGCAGATGTTTATGCAGGAAAGATTTAACATTTCATTAAAAGAGGAAAAAATGAACACACAGATGGATGATTCTTGAAAACAAAAAACAAAGAAAAAAAACTAAGTAATCTTTGACAAAACCTGTGGAAAACAAATATTGTGGTCATGCCAAAAAGCAAGATATGACAGATCCTGTGAAAAACTGAGCTCACTTTTTGATTTAGTTGCTTGTGGAACCACATTTAGCAGCAAAACACTGAAGTAATCGTTTCATCCTTGTCTCTACTCACTTTGCTGTATAGAAATTTTCAGCCACTATTCTTTAGAACATTGTTTTAGTTCACTGAGGTTTGCAGACATTCATTTATGCGCAGCTCTCCTAAGGTTACAGCTCACCATTGTATTCGGGTTAAAGGTTGCACACCAGCTGAGCCATTGCAATGACTTGATTATTTTCTTTTCTTGTAGATTTGTATAACCCATTTTGGGCCATGCTTCAGCTTCTGAACAGATGGCCTTACATTTGACTTTAAAACACTTTGGTATACACAGGAGTGAACAATCTACTCAATGACTGGAAGATGCCCAGTTCTTGAGGCTGCAAAACAAGCACCAGCATACTTGACAGTTGGTATTGTATGTAATATCAGTACAAACACAATTGGTGTATTTCCTAATATTACATACAAGGTCTTGAGTATTGTTGCCCCATCTTATGCCCCTCTTCTATGGAACCAGAAGATTTGGGAGACAGACACCATTTCTACTTTCAGATTAGGTCATACTTTCTTTTTTCATAAAGCTTATAGTTAGGCCTGGATCAGGTAATCAGGTGACCACTTAGTTAGGTTAGCTGAGTATTAATTCTTCACTTACCTCTTTTTACTCTCATGTGTTTATACAACACTCTGCATTTAATCGGTAGTTATTATTAATCTCTTCTCATCCACGGGTGTCTTTTATCTAGTCCTTCTCCCTTCACGGCCAACTGGTTTTATGCTTTTGGCAGTTGGCCACCCTGCACTGAGCCTTGTTCTGCCAGAGGTTTCTTCCTGTTAAAAGGGACTTCTTCCTTCCCACTGTCGCCAGCTGCTTGTTCATACACTGTCATCTGATAGTTGCTATTTTCTTTCTTCATTCCTTCTTCTTTATTGCAGGGTCTTCAGCTCGCAATATAAAACACATTGAGCTGACTGTTATTTTGAATTGGCACTACAGAAAAGAAATTGAAGTGAAGTGAATTGTATTGAATATGCTGTGTTTATTTTGGCCAAATGTGGTGCTGTGCTTTATGATTAACCATCTCTACTTTGGTCTCATCTGTCCAAAGGACATTGTTCCAGATGTCTTGTGGTTTGCTCAGATGCAGTTTTGCAAATGTAAGCTTTGCCGCCGTGTTGTTTTTAGAGACAAACAAACAAGCCGGCCTTTTTCTAATTGTACTGTCATTAAGTTGAACATTTAACATGCTAACTGAGACTTGTGAAGTCCCCCCACCCCCCCAAAAAAACCAAAAACAGAAACTGCATCTCAGAGTGTTACACGGATTAACCTAGTGGTGAATTTGCTGGACTGCTCACTCTTGGGATGATTGTGGCATTGTGTTAACACACACCTGAACGCTCCACACAAGCAAACTGCCAAAACTTCTGCTTTTATAGAGATGGTCACACTTGCTGATAATTAGTTAATCAAGTGTATTTAATTAGCAGCACATGGCTGTGATTTAGGCTCTTAATTCCTACGAGGTATTACTTCTTTTTTCACAGGACCCTAGGCAGTCCTGTGAAAGCTTTCTTTTTCACATGACTCTACGTGCTCTTTATCGAAATTATCACAGTTTTTTATAATAATTTTCCTAAAACCTTATCAACACAACAAGTTCAATTCCATCTCTTAACTATTATCACTCCAAGGAACTTTACTGGTACTGAAATTTCTTACGTTTTCTTAAGACCGGGGGTAAAAGTTCATTTGACTTATATTGTTTATTATAACAGAATATGTCAGATGCCATAATAACAAGGTGACATTGTTATTTAGAGACTAAACAACAATTACTAAATCAACCATTATATTAAGTGAGCCTTGTTGAACCCCAGATTTATTGCATTAGTACGAAATATGATCTTTTGAGATAATGAAAAATAAGCATGACCACTATAATATCTGTTCAGTAAATATGAAGCTACAGCAAGTAGCCAGTTAGCTTAGCTTTACTCCCATTGTCAAGCCTAAATTTTAATTTGTACATTGGCCAAGCCAGTGTTGTCAGAAAAAGTTTGCATCCAGTTAAAGCACGCAGGTTCTTAGTTTTCCCTCTTCGGTCAGGTTGAGTCACTAAAACAGCTCAGAAACATCACAGCTTGGTCTAAAATATTCTTTTCACAACATTAACTCTGCACACTGCTAACATGAAGCTCATGAGTAAGAAGTGCATCTAGCTTGAATACAAGGGAACCTGGCCAAGAATCCAAAAATGAAAAGTTGGGAGTGAGACTGGTCACACTGTTGCCACGACAGATCCATGAAGGCACCACAACCAAAGGTACAATAAGCCACAAAAGACTTTAGCAACTTCCTGACGAAACTTTAAATAGTTCTTTCTGTTTGAATTCACCCCATCAATAAGAATGCTAATGTGACTTGCCAGTTTGCGGTTGGCACAACATGAAACAATAATGACTGGAGTGCTGTGGTTTTTGTGCATTGCGGGTTTCGTAACGACAACAGAGTTGCAAAGGCAAGGCTTTAGCCAGGCTCAAGGTCAAAGAGGGAGTTACAATTTCATGTATAGCACTAAAAACCTACCATAACACTGTTACCTTATGTGTGGCACAGAGGGAACAGCAAAGTTATATTGCTGCAGCTCTTCACACATATCGTGAGTGCAATCTTTTACTTACTTACTTTCTGCACTGCTGTTTGGATGCCCAAAGTAGCAAGTTGAGAAGAAATGTGAGCAAAAAATAACTAAATAATTCAAAAGTTTGTCACTTTACATTTTCAACATTGCATAGGCTCAATAAGGCTGGGACCAATGTTGTACCATGTATCTGTAGCCTACTACTGCTTCGGGAGCTGAAGCTTAGAATGGCTGGAATGTACTATCTCAGAACAGCAGTAAAAAAGGGAAACCTGTAGTGCAGGGGTGTCCAGCTCCAGTCCTCAAGAGCTACTGTCCTGCAGCTTTTAGATGCATCCTTGTTCCGATGCACCTGAATCAAATGAATGGCTTGTTATCAGCCCTTTGCCAATCTTGATGGCATGCTGACGAGGTAATCCAATCATTTGATTTGGAGTAGGGATGCATTTAAAAGCTGCAGGTCAGCAGGTCTCGAAAACTAGAGTTAGACACCCCTGCTGTAGTGTCACAGCAAAGAGAAGAAGAAAATTGTATATAATGCTTTACAAACGCCAAGGACAGCCCATATTGTTCCAACTTCAACAGATGTTGAGTTAAATCCTAATGGGTTGCAAACCTAAATCAAGTTAGCAAGAACACTTCCAATGGTTGCAACTTAAGAAAAAATTGCTGCGAAGCACCAAAAACAATGTTGTCTTTGTTTTGTCGGGGGGGGCTTTTGTGGCATTTTGTTTTGCTTTGTGTTTCTATTTATTGGCATTTTCTCAAGTTGCAATGCGTTTCAGGGCCATCGTAGTATCAGTATGGCCAACAAAAGCCAAATTAAATTCCGCATCATTATTTCATTTCAGAATTATTGTTAAGTGGCTGCTATAGACTTCCTAATCATTAAATCATCTCAGACAAGACAATGATGAGGAGATACTGTATCCTCCTCATTGTTATTAAATCACCTCTAACCCCAGTAGTGAGTGTATCAATGTCCGTTTCATACTTGAAATGCCCTCTTCTGTAGTGAGCCCATGAAAACCACTTGATTAAACTAACATGCGCGCGCCGCACACACACCGGGCATGGCGCTGCATCATTGACAGTCTGGAGCGCCGCGGAGCACAGCATCCCGTTTAGATTAGATCACATCAGATTAGGTGGCATTACATTAGTGCTAACCAGATAACACTATTCCTCATCTAACACACTTTACCTCCTAATGCTCCCGCAGCCTCATTACCCAGGAAACAGCCATCGAAGGAAGCAATTAGAAAAGCAAGAGTGTCTTTCTCGCTTACACGGTCGGGCATTTGGACGCATTAATCTCTCTCTAGGTAGCACGTGCACCTCACTGGCCATTAGTCAATTAAAAAATTTCTCCCGTTTGATAAGTTAATGGCTGTGAGGCTTCTGTGACACTAGCGTGTGTGTATGCATATGTTGTTTGGTTGGTGTATCTTTCACCCTCTTTGTCTCTTGTGTGCTCCTTCTGTGTGTGAGAAACTCTTTTATGGTCTCATTCTCCTGCAGTAATCTTGCATGATGTCTGAGGAATGTCTAATATACAAGCTGAAACAATAGCAGAGCAGAAACAGTGGGGGAAAAATAATGACCTGAACCTCGGTCTCAAGGCCCAGATGTCTGCAGTCCAAGTCTCACCTCATAAAAAGTGTACTTCTTGTTCTGGCTTATCAACCACATCTATTATACAGCTGGATGTGTGTGTCTGCATGCATGGCTATAAGTGTGAGTCTGTGCAGAAATATGTGCGTACATTGTTAGGAGTGTGGGAGTGGAGCTGCACTGTGTGGATTTATGTGTGTGGCCTGTGGATGTGTGCGTGCACATGGCTATTAATGTAACTTTGGAGACGCCTCTTTGCACACTGCACTGAGTGTGTGTGTGTGTGTGTGTGTGCTTCTGCATAACTGTGTGTGAGGGCATTCATCTGAGAGAAAACACAAACATCTAAGTGCCCCCGCATTTGTTTACCCCCTTGAACTTTCCGTAATCGTGTATCTATGCGCGCGCGTGCACGAATAAGAAGGATTTGCCGCCGCCACACTCGTCCCTGTACAAATGAATGGACACAATAAAGCAACGGGATCAAACGAACAGATTGATCTGCGTCTGTGAACACAGAATCAGACACAGGAGACACAAAGACAAAGAGGTGAGATGAAACGGGGGAAAGCTTGTTTTTCAGGAAGCAGGGTTCACTGATAGGAGCTGCGCCGCAGACTGTCAACAAATTATTCTTTTTTTTTTAACAATGTGGCCCTCTGCTCTGTACATGTTCTCTACCGTGTAGTGTAATACAGCAGCTGTGTTACATGCTGGTGCTCAACCTAAAATGCATAACGAGTGAAAGGGTACAATAAACACAAAAACCTAAATATGACAATTTGTTGACCTATTCTCAAATTGCAAAGCACAGGAAATCAAACACTGAAGCCTCACTGGTTGCTTGGAATAGCTATGGCAGTTGCTGACTTTTACAAGTTGCACACGTTCTTACTTTCTCACTTTAATTTACTGAACATTGACACGACTTTATTAGTTGGATAAGATAATGTCCCAGAGGTGTTCTACTGGATTTAGGTCAAGCGAGCGTAGGGGCCAGTCATCCTCCAGGAACTGCCAACATACTCTGCCGCACGAGGCTGGGCACTGCTATGTACCAGGAGGAACCCAGGACCCACTGCACCAGGATTTTATCACGATACCTAATGGGGGTCGAGGTGTCATTGCCTAACCTGTAGAGGCCTGTGTGTCCCTCCATGGATATGCCTCCCAGACCATCACTGACCTACCACCAAAACCAGCCATGCTGAACAATGTTACAGGCAGCGTAACCCTCTCCACGGCTTCTCCAGACTCTTTCACATCTTTCACACGTTCAAAGGGTGAACATGCTCCAGTGGTAGATTCTGGTATTCTATGGCAAATGCCAATCGGGCACCAGTGTGACCAGTGTGGTTTCGAGTGTCATTTCGAAGGGCTCTGGCAGTGCTCATCCTGTTCCTTCCCGTTGCACAAAGCAGCAGATACTGATCCTGCTGATGAGTTAATGACCTTCTACGGCCCTGTCCAGCTCTGCTAGGTATTTGCTTGTCTACTGGTGTCTCCTCCATGCACCTGAGTGCTGGGAAACAAAGAAAACCTTGGACTTCCTAGAGAAGCACAGAAAAATGAATAACACGGAAGACAAGTTGGTCATTCAAATTTTTATTTAGCACGTTAGACATACAAACAACAAAATACTACTTCACATACTACATGACACAAAGTAATCTTGAACAGTTGCAGCGCAAGAAACATAGATTTCAGGGCTCTGGGGAAACTAAAAAAAGCACTAGTGCTGATATTAAGAACAGGAAGTCTGTTTGCACCCACAGCTCAACTGGTTGAATATAAACTGCTTTAGGTTTACCTCTAACTCTAATCTACCAACAGTCAGTGTTGATATTATCAGCTGAAGTTAGTAAAACATGTGCATTATTTCCTTACAAATCTCAAAAGCCAATAAAAGCTTATTTTAAAAATGCTAATTATAACAAGCACAGTCTGAAAGTTCAAGCTCTGAGTTATGGTGCAACATCAGCACTTGGTGTTGTTGGACTGATATTTGCCTCCGGGCCTTGTGTTAAATTCAGGGTCTTGTGGGAAAAATGACTTAATACCAAGCAACAACTTGTAAGTGTGTACTTGTTGAAACTCAAACAAGCTGTCAACACCCTTTATTGAAGTTTTCTCTTGATGCTGGTTGCTTTTGACTTGTTCTGTTTCACTACTCAGACATGCGCCCAGTGAGTAACGCGATTCATCTTTAAGATTTAAGAAGTTGTTTTTAGCCATTCCTCTCTCAGCATGCTGCCACTGTGTACTTTTTGCACTTTTTTTAGCAAATAAAATAGTGACTTAAGGGTAGGCTGAAAAAAGGCCTTTCTGGTTAAAAGTTTTTAAACAGGCGCTCATAACTGTGATCTTTTGCACCCATGCACATGTCTGGCAGTGTACTGAAAGTTGTTCTACTTGTGTGTGAAGGAAAGGTAATGAGCAGGAATTCAATTGGTTACAACCTCCAACCTTATCACAAAACAGCACTAAAATCTACGCTCTGTGCTCTGGGAAATATTCAGATTTGCTCCCTGCAGTCTCATATCAGGGCAAAATTTTTGTGACTTTCTGGCTTTTGCTCCTATTGTAGCAATCAGACTGAAGACTCGAGTGTACGATTGCGTTGGTTTTTACTGCCATTTTAATAATGCATCAGTACAGATGCTCAGAGATTCACAGATTATACCCAACCGGTTCTGTGGGAGGTTTCTGTCACCAGGTGCTTGCTCACATTGGCATCAACTGATTGTTGACGTTTTCACTCTCTTATTGTAGGTTCTTTAACTTACAATATAAACTGCTCTTAGCCTGACTGTTGTTGCATTTTGGCTACAATATAAAACGTAATCGAATTGAATTTTCTTCTGATTTTGACCAGAAGTTCTCCTCCTATAGTTCCACCTACATATAAGTGCTAAATATCACACTTTTCAACTGACCACTTTTGTTTTTTACATCTAAGGACTTTCTGCCTTATTAGGATTAACACACACACACACACACACACACACACACACTGATGAACCAATCTGTGGTTCTGTATCTACTCTGGCATAAGATTGGAGGAACCGGGGATTGAACCACCAAACTTCCAACTGGTATTTGACCTGGTCCATCTTCTAAGGCAAAACCGATCCCTACACATGCCCTCAGTACAGCATCTCCATACTAGTCTAAACAAGAAGCAAGTGTGGCCAAGGATCAAACCAGGTCATTATAGACTCCATTCAAAGTCTGCCAATAGATGTCTCCAAGTTCTGCACACTGGAGGAGGTGAATTCTTGTCTTTCCCATAGTTTGACATGAAAGCAGTGTAACAATACCAGCAGTGAGCATATTTCGAAGTAACCGATTGACTTTGCTGCTTAAGGGCTCTAGACAAACTGGTGCCACGATTCAGCACGTGGATCTGTTATTCAACTGGTGATGCTAATCTCTGTCTCCTTTTCTCTGTGTATCCTTGCTAGTGTTGTGTAATCGCTGCTTAAACAGTCATGGTGTGTAGTGATTAGTGACAGCCCACCAGGACGGGCCTTAATGACACACACTGTGTTTACATTACGTTGCATTACCTCCTGGTTCAGCCGGGGGATTATGTTTCTGCTGGGACGATGACTCTATTTATACCCACACGCACACACACACACACACACACGCACACACACACACACACACAGTGGGATATTGAGACACATACACTTATGATAGAGAACGTAAAAACCCATTTTGGGCCTTCAACACCTATCCTGTATGTCATGTCCGTGCTACGGATTTGTGTGTGTGTGTGTGTGACACCACGTTTTGAGCTGTGTAAACTGTTTATTGCATGGAGATGAAAGGCCTCATGAAGCCTGTCTGGGTTGCTGCACAGGCCACAGACACACAACATCGTTCTGCCTCTTTTCTTCCCACCAATAATTACTGATACCCGCTATAGAAGTCTGATTTACATAAAGCGTCACATTTGGATGTGCCGCGCCTTTTATCTTTGGCTCGGAAGCTCTTTCCCTTGTCTGTCTGCTTGTTCTCATTGCCTGTTTTCCCCTCTGCGCTCAGATGCTTACAGACACACACACACACACACACCATTTGATTGATCGAAATGTGAGCGGCAGTCCATTTCTCTGATGAGCTTTGAGCAGACGTTGCATGTCAGCACTCCAATCGGTGTGCTTGTCCCAGTGGAAGATAAGGACACTGTACATACATGCATTTATGATATATATGGTGTAATGCGCGTGTGAGAGACAGAAACTTTAAACAATTTGTCATATTTTAGTTGCATTTAGTCTTCAGCAATTGCCTTTTACTCATGTGATACAGCAGATGTTTATTCTGTAGTCATACAGTCAACTTATCCTGAGCTGCTTCCTCTGTAATAACACATTAATTACTCCCTTGTTTGTCTTTCTGTCTCTTCAGCCTGAGGAGCTGACCAACGCCTTGGAGATCAGCAACATCGTATTCACCAGCCTGTTTTCTTTGGAGATGCTGCTGAAGGTTTTGGTGTATGGGCCCTTTGGCTACATCAAAAACCCCTACAATATCTTTGACGGCATAATTGTGGTCATCAGGTGAGGACTCGCTCTCTGGCAACAGGAATGCCCTCAAATAAAACACGTATCCTTTTCTGCACTCGGCTTCTATATTTAAAAGGATGCCACTGGGAACACAAACCCTGCTCAGTGCAGTGAAAACGAATTCAACTCCCACATGAATTCTTCTATTTTTGTGCAGATCTCATACGATGTCAGATCTTCAAACAAAATGTAATAAAATACAAAACGCAACCTGACCGAATGAAATGCACAGCCTTCAAATAATGTTTGTTGAAGCAAAAAAAAAGAAAGGAAAAAGAGTCCCTGACATCATTGTGGTGGAATTTTGCAGCCATATCATATCCTGTTAGAGACCAGAGTTCATGTTTGTCTCTGTCAAAAGATCTCTGCCTAGATCAAGACCCAGTTGACCTTTGGGTCTATCTTTTTGTTTTCTTTACCTGTGTTTGGTAACTTTTGTCTACATTGTCCTAAAAGAGGGTTTCAAGGTCATCTGGGTGCATTGTGACAAAATTTAGATGAAAGGTAAAGTTCTTCTTCCTTTACCTGACCACTCCGCAACTGAGTGGGCACAAATGGCTGCCCTTCCCGCAGCCTGATATTTCCAGAGGTCTCTTCCTGTTAAAAGGGAGTTCTTCTTTCCCACTGGCGCCAACTGCTGTCCATAGGGGGCAGTGCGATAATGAGAATTAGAATTTTCTCTCAAATATTTTAAGGCACTTACCTGTCAATAAAAAAGCTCCATTGTTGTGAATTGGTGCTACATGAATTGAATAGAAAAAAAGGTTGCTGTGGTGTGTGCGCCAGTTTAAGAACTAAACAGGAGGTTTCTTATTTCGTTTCGACATGTTGGAAAAGGGAACGTAATCAGCGATGTGATCCAGTTGCTAGTCCGGAGAGACGAGGTTGTGTTGGCTTTATTATTGTTTGCCAATCTCTCAATTTCAGCCCTGTCTTCATATCGAAACATTCATTCTGAATTCCTTTATCCCTGGGAGAAAGAAATCAGAAAGTTTATTTCAGAAAGGGTTTGTTTTCAGTCACGTAAAAGTGCATTTATTTTATTTAATTTTTAAAAAAAGCTGAAATGGAGAGAAAACACTTTTTTTTTTTAAAAAAAAGAGAAAAAGAGAATACTGGTGTGCTTGTAGTTCTGGCTATTTTGATGGTTCTGAAAAATGATTGAACGGGATTGGTTGTCATCAGGCCTCGGTGTGTCTAGTCCAGCTGCAGGTTATCAATGTAGAGTCGTAGTTCTTTGGATATATTAATCCAGATTTCTTTTTCTTTGCTTTTTTTGGTTTTTTTTACACAAACCCACTTTGTATTGGGTAACCTTAGTCCTCCAGCACGCAATTATCACTTAATACTTGTATATATAAAACTGTGCATCACAGCATTAAATTAAATTAAATATAAAACAATTTCTTATGTATCAAAAACTAAAGACATTAGTAGAAAATCGAATACATTTTAAAGCACTGTCTGTGAAGATTTTTTATATTTATCAGTAATACCATATTTAGGACTTAGGAAAATATGGGAGTTCTTCCTTTCCACTGTCACCAACTGCTTGTTCATGCAGGTTTGTTTGATTGTTGGGGTTGTCTCTGTATTTTTGTAGGGTTTTTACCTTACAATATAAAGCACCTTGTGGTGACTGTTGTTGAGATATGGTGCTGTATAAATAAAATTAACTGAATTTAATTGAAATTAATTTTATGTACAACACTAAACTGGAGCTAAGCAAAGGTACAGAATAGTGTCTGGTAATCTCATAGTGGTGCATCAAATCTTTCCTTCACCTGGAGGTGGAGACCAAACCTGAGCTAAAAGAAGACGGAGCTTGTGTCTAAGTACATTTTCACACATAAATTTCAGATCAGTTCAGGAGGATAAAGCTAAGATATTTTCTACAGTTATGTTATGTTGTGTTATGTTATTTTATGTGTTTGTTTACAGGTTTCTCTGCTGATCCAAAGTGGCCAGAAGAATAAATACTTTCATTCACTGATTAAAACAAAAAATCATTTTTAAAGCATTAAAAAAGCAGCACATTTTCACCATTTCATAACTTACTGAAAATGTTATTCTTTGTAGAAAATGATTGTGCAGTGCTAGACCATAATTTGTGTCAGTGTGGTCAGGACCACATCTGGGAACCCGCAGTGTTTAGAGAAAGTGAAAAATTGGGTTTTTGCTCGCCTGATGTGAAGACAGTTCACTGGAATTTGGACCTTACGTGAATTATAAATGTGTTTTTGTCTTTTCTCCGGACAGCGTGTGGGAGATCGTGGGACAGCAGGGTGGGGGTTTGTCGGTGCTGAGGACTTTCCGGCTGATGCGCGTCCTCAAACTGGTCCGCTTCATGCCGGCCTTGCAGAGACAGCTGGTGGTGCTCATGAAGACCATGGACAACGTGGCCACTTTCTGCATGCTCCTCATGCTCTTCATCTTCATCTTCAGGTATTCTTAGGGGGAGAGTGAGTGAGTCAGGCTGAAAAAATATTTATGTTTCAGTCTTCCACTTGTTTAAACAGTAGGGGAGGTAGGCACCACTCTATTTCTCAATTCTAATGGAAGAATAACATCAAAAGGGGAAAAAAGTGTTTCAATCACTGACCGTGGAACTGAAAAGAACAAAGGCGATGAATGAAGGTAAACTGGTAAATCAGTACACGATAACTTCTGTGTGAGAAGCAAGTAGTGTTGAGAGCGACAGGAACAGTGAGATGATTTAATCGGGGGAAAAGACTAAAGTGGTTCCCTCTTTCAATCAGCATTCCATCTTTCTGGCTGGGTAGACTTTGTGGCTGAGCCCAAAAAACCCACTCAATTGTTAAATAAGACACTAAATGCTTCTCTGTGTATTTCAGACCCCCACCTTTATTTAAGAGGGAGTGTTACGACTAAAGGAGCATGTCTCTGTGTGTATCCGAAGAATTTGCTGCTTCATTTCAACAGCTTATTGAGATTTGTGCCCTCACATACACGCATGCACACAGACGTTTCAGTACACAGGCGCGCACACACAAATACACAAAGTTCCAAGGGCCTTGTATATGCATAGATAAACAGCTCTTGATTTGAGTGAAGGCTTGCCAAGTTGACGCAGCGGAGGCCTGTTCATTGATCCCTCAGCTCCAGTTGAGCTTCAGTGTCTGTTCCTGAATAAAAGGCAGACTGCGGTGCCGACTCACTGCTGCTTCATAATAATAACACCCCCGCTTAGTTGTTACATGTAGCTTAGCTTTCTTTGTCTTTATCCCCTCTGCCTTTCATAGTGTTGCCTTTGCTTCGCTGTGCCAGTCTACCCATATTTAGCTGTATATGCGCTACTATACTATTTACTCTTTACTACAGTTCTTCGTGTGGCTGCAGATAGAGCTTTATATGGGTATATGTTTGGAGTTTCTCATTCCACATGTTGTCATGCTACAGCCTTTTTCCAAAATTGATTACATTTATTTTGTTCAACTTAAAATTCTACACACAATTCCAGATAATCACAAAATAAAAAGAGATTGAAATTCTTGCGGATTTATTAAAAAACAAAAATATAACATGTGCATAGGCATTCACATCCCTTGCTACAGGGATGGTATTAAGCAGATCATGACTGGTGCCTGGTTTCCTCCAAGCAGACATTTTTCACATTGCCATTATGGGGCATTGTGTGTAGAATTTTAAGGCGGAAAATGAATTTAATCCATTTGGAATATAACATGATAGCATATGGAAAAAGTGAAGTGCTGTGAATAGTTTCTGCTCTGTAGTAGAAACATGTATTCCTTTATTTTTTTCCCTTCAAACAGGGAGTTGACAAAAACTATGACTGCTTTTGCAAACGTTGCTTCCCCCATGTGTCACCATTAAATGAATTATTTACATTTTCTTAACATGAGAATAATCCAGGGAAAACTGATAATCCTAGATAATGGATATCCCAAATCTATTCTGTATGCCATGATTGGTAATCAAACGGTTAACATAAAAAGTGGAGGCAGGAGCAACCAGCTAGCCTGGCTAAGAAAAGAAAATCATGAAAGGATTTTAACGGCTGTGCTGGAAAGCTGAAAGTGGAAGAGGAATAATAATCAGAGGTTCTGACTGAGGCAAAAAGTGTTAAGTGTTGTGGAGCACTGCTCTACTGTGAAGTGATGGGGTGCTATGCAAAACTAAGCTAATCCTAGCTATCGTCTTATGCTTGTAAATGTCTCTTAAACTACTCCTTAAAGTTCCAAAGTAGAGGAAATCAGTCAGCATGTGAGTAATCTTCTGAAAAAATAAATAAATACATGAGGTGTCATTGTTGTGGGTTGTGTCACTCTCCATGGTGCTGAATCCAGTGAAAGCACTTCCATTAGCATTGTTGGTCAAGAGATAGGGTAATAAAGTGAATGCTACCCAATCAGGGGCAGGACTCAGTATGTAATATCACCTCTGCAACTGTCTCAGGTCAGTATATAGTTTTATTTAAGCTTTTGTATGACTGTAGCTCTGTTTATCCTCCGCTTTTTTCTTCTTTTTTTCACAGGCAGCAATAATAATGGGTAAACATGTCATTTCAACAAATAATTTCTGTTTATTTGTGTGGTATCTAAGGGTTTGCTGTGATGTAAACATTTATCCCTCCTTTTCCTGTTTGTTTTTTCCTGTCCCCTCCTCCCTCCCTCCTGGGTCAGTATCCTGGGGATGCATCTGTTTGGTTGTAGGTTTGGGTCAGAGAGAGACGGAGACACTCTACCAGACAGGAAGAACTTTGACTCTCTTCTCTGGGCCATAGTGACTGTCTTCCAGGTGAGCTTGTCTTCTCTTCCCCCTCTTCCCCAGTGCTGTTTAGTGGTGCTCCAGGCTTGTTTATTCCTCACTGCTTGTTTACAGTCACCGTCTTGAAACAATAAAAAATAAGCAGCATGAAGAAATTACAGTATGTATGTTCATCAGCTGCCTGTTTAATCTAACTGTACCTGTCAGAGTGGTCCCTCGAGCAACTAACCTCCAGTAAGATCTCCTTGAGTCTTGGTGATGACTGAACATGCTCCTGTTCAGAGCCTGAAAGACCTCTTCCTCCTCCTGAATAAATAAAATCTATCAACCTCTTCCCCTATGGCCCCGCTAGACCTTTTCTGTCTTCATCATTTTCTTCCAGTCATCTAATTTCCTATTTCTGGCTATCTTCTATAGGTTATGTAGGCTTGTGCTTTGCATTATGTCACCTTAGATTCATGAATTAACCGTAACTGTGGGGGTCCAGCATATATCACTCTCAATATAGTAACCATTTATTATTCACCTGAGTGGCTGTAAGATGTATGCATGTTTCTCTGTACAGACCGTTGTACTGATGTGTCCGTTCCCATGGAGAGCTCAAGTGTATCTTCACTGCTTCAATCTGTTGAACAGAATGATGAAAGTTTACATTTTAATGTTGCGTTTTTCTGAAACATTATCCTTCAGCACACAACTTCGTAAATTCAGCAAGTTTTTGCCGTACTCCCGCACTTCACTGAATAAAGACGCAGAGATTTTGTTAAAACCACTTCTTCTATTGCAGCTAAAAGCTCTGCTGTTAGTAGGTGAGCCTTTGAGCTTTGATTAATGGCAAGAATGAGCATCTAATGCATTTCTTTAACTGATCTGTGTTACTACGACCAGGAATTTAAAAAACATAGATAGGGGAGAGAAAAAAAAATCACAGTTACTTAAAATCGGCATATTCTCATAATCAAATATTGCTGCTCTGTCAAGCTGTGAAATCTCACAAGGTGTTCTTTGGTGCTGGTACAGTGGCGCTGATTAAGGACTCTATTTACACACATGAACCTGAGAAAGTACTAATAAAAAAGGGCTATTACTAGTCAAATAAACATATTCTTGGGTCCTAATCAGAGATAGGCTGAATGCAGTCTAAAGCAGAATTGAGAAAATACTGCTAGTATTTTCAAAATATGTTTTTTTCTGATTAACCAAAGATTTAAGTGTATTTAGACAAGGGTAGTCAGGAAGGAAGGTCAATGAGACACCAACGTCAATAACCAGACAGGGAGCGAACCTTCAAAATAAAACAGGAAGTATACTGAAAGAGAGAGGCACAGACAAAAAAACGCAATGAGACAGGGACAGAGAGAACAAGGAGGCAAAGATAAAGAAAAAAGATAAAACAATACAAAGAAAGAAGAAAACTAAGCATGTATGATGAAAAGCTTTTACACCCTTACAAAGACTTTGAAAAAAGTCCAATATTTTTGCCAGCAGTACACAAACAATCCAGCTACAGCAAACAGGTTTCAACTTCTAATCTTTACTAGTTACCATGTACTGCACGTTACAGTCTACATGAGGCCCAATATGTTGTTTTAAAAAAGGCTTAAATAAGTATCTCATTAACCTTCCAGGGTCTAAATCATCATCAGCTGTAACTCCAACCCTGGGCAATCAGAATATACAACTTTTGTTTTATTAAATTGATCTCTCAAGTCTACACAATCAGGGAAGAAATAAAATAACCTTTCTGACTGACATGTGTTAACAAGTGTTCAATTTATTTTTCTCAGAAAAGCTATTTAGTTCTCTGCTAAATATAGTTAGTGTTATCATGCACCAATGACAGCTTATACCTTAGAGGATTAACAGGTAAGTTCTTGCAAAAATGCAGCAGAGGGGGAAAAATGTTTGTTTGTCAGCAAAATTTGTCAAAAAATGCAGAGCTGAATTGCACTGATCTTGGTAGGGGCGTGAAGTATGAAGCATTATCAGGACCGGTGAAGACTTAGACCTCACACGGGGAAATTTCTAGAAGAATTGCTCAACAATACTTTTACCTATAAGCGCCTCTCTTACTTTCTCTGCAGATCCTAACACAGGAGGACTGGAACAAGGTGTTATATAACGGCATGGCCTCCACTTCTCCCGTAGCTGCGCTCTACTTCATCGCGCTAATGACCTTTGGCAACTACGTCCTCTTCAACTTGCTTGTTGCCATCTTGGTTGAAGGGTTTCAGGCAGAGGTACAACTAAATTGAAGTTAAATTATTGGGCTGTATCTTGTCACATTGTTTCTCTTTTAAAGCTCTCGATGATTTGATGTACCTTGCTGTCAGATCTGTATTTGTTTATATCTTTATCTACATAGCACAAAAAAAATAAATAAAGGAACACTTTTTAGTCAGTTAAACGTCTGGGACATTGATCTGGTCAGTTAAGTAGCAGACGGGGTGCACTAGAGGGGCAACAATGAGACAACCCCCCCAAACAAGAATGGTTTTACAGATGAAGGCCACAGACATTTTTTTTTACTCCTCATATTTTCTGACTGTTTTTTCTTCATTAGTTTTGCATTTGGCCAGGGTCAGTGTGTGATACTGGACCCTATAGAGGTTGCACAGGTAGTCCAACTCCTCCGGGATGGCACATCAATACGTGCCTATACCAGGTTTTCTGTGTTTCCCAGCACAGTCTCAAGATAATGGAGGAGACTCCAGAAGATAGATAGTTACTCCAGGAGAGCTGGACAGGGCTGTAGAAGGTCCTTAACCCATTAGCAGGACTGGTATCTGCTCCTTTGTGCAAGGAGGAACAGGATGAGCACTGCCAGAGCTCCAGCAGGACACTGGGGTGAATGTCTTTGACCAAACAATCTGAAACAGACTCATGAAGATGGCCTGAGGACCTGCCATCCTCTAGTGGGCCATGTAATCACTGCCCAGGCACCAAGGATCCTGATTGGCATTTGCCATAGAATACCAGGAGTGGCAGGTCCACCACTGGAGCCCTGTGCTTTTCACAGATGAGAGCAGTTCCCCCTTAGAACACTGAATGATATAAAAGAGTCTGGAGAAAAAGTTTGAAGAACATTATGCTGACTGTAAAATCACTCAGCATGGCTGGCTTGGAGATGGATGGCCAATCCATGGAGGGATGCACAGGCCTCTTTAGGTTTGGCAATGTCACCCTGACTACAATCAGCTATCAGGATGAAAACCTTGTATCCATTCTCAGACCCTGATGCAGTGGGTTCTGGGTTTCTCCTGGTGCACAACATAGCTCAGCCTCATGTGGTGAGAGTATGCAGGCAGTTCCTGGAGGATGAAGGAATTGATACCTTTGTCTGGCCTCCACGCTCACCTGAACTAAATCCACTAGAACACCTTTGGGATATTATATTTTGGCCCATGTGATACCACCAGGCTTCACCACAGACTGTCCAGGAACTCAGTGATGCCCTGATCCAGATCTGGGAGGAGACCTCCAAGGACCTGGGAGGCCATAAAAACTACTGACTACCATTTTTGAGTTGCTGCATTGAAGCTTCAGCAGAATGGACTAGCCTGCTGCATTATTTTTTTTTCCATGTTGATTTTTAGGGGGTCTTTGAATTAAGCCCTCTGCAGAATGATAATTTTCATTGGCATCAAAAATTGTGGCATCCTTTCACTTGTAACACATTGCCCAGACCTTATCAGTACAGATATCCAGCATGATTTTGTTCCCCAATGAGATCTGATGTGTTTAACAAAGTGTTTTTTATGTAGTTATTTTGAAGTCTTTGCTTTCATGCTTCATATTTTTCAGTGCAGGACCACATACCTCAACAAAGAACTAATTGTATAAGCATTAACAAAACGTGCCTTTTCTTGCACTCGTTGCAGCGGGTTATGTGAGGACACAGGGTTACGCATAGCAATGCAGTATTTCATTTTTCCTGTCTCCCCTTCGTATTCATCTCCGTTTCTTTCTTTTCTTTGCTGTCAGCCACTTCACCTCCTACGCTTTCCCACTATCTCAGCAGTCATCCTCATTATTGTTCTGCTTATTTGCCAGCGCCATAAAGTACATCATAAGAAAACTATGTCCGCTAGACCAGACTGTGCATCAGCCCACATCACCCAAATCCCCCTGTTTTAAGTTTCATGCTCGGATATGTTCTCGCCCCCCTTCTGAATCTTCCCCCTGCTTATTGCGAGTTGTTTATTGTCATAAAACAAAGGTGATATGTTGTCTGCCACGGTGCTGTGTTTGTGAGCTCAGATAAGCACAAGAGGCAGCTGGGGGGAACAGTCACAGGGCCGCAGGAAGAAAGCAGCTAAAACTCATTGAGAGACCACTCTTCAGGCTTCAGCCAATGTTTTATTTGAGACAGATCGAGTGAGTCAGAGAAAGAAATAGAGGGTGAGAGTAAATCGCACAAGTATCCAGTCTATCCCCACCCAGCTGCTTGTCTCCTCCTCTCTCTCTCTCTCTCAGCTTTTAAAGGGTGACAACACCTGTGCTTTGATCTCTGACACTCTTTAGCTCTCTGAGAGGACAGAGAATAGATGGTAGGTAGCAGCAAGAAAGGTTGACAGGCTCATACAATATGGATTAATTAGAATGGGCTGCTTTTTCTATTGCACTCACCTGCTATCAAAATATCAAACGCAGTATTATGGTGAATGGAATTCCACAGAGGTTTGGGTGCAAATCACCCAAACTGCTTTGGATGAAAGCTCCGGATGGAGGCCAAGCATAAAGTAAATTAATTTGCCTTGGCGTCTTGAAGTCAGATTGGGAATGATGCATTAATCCATCTATATTTTTGCACTTCCAAAGTTAGCGTTTTAACATCATATCAATAAACTATAGGAGATTTTGCCAAGTGCAAGAGCCTTCTGAGGATTCCCGACCTCCTTTTCTAGTGGAACAATGGTCTAAATTAACTGACGTTCACTCTGTAGGATGTACTATCAGTACTAGTAAGGCTGGAGCAACTGATAGGACAGCACCAAAGTCAAGGTTTTTCTTGTGAATTTGATCTTGTCTGAACTTTAGTTGCCTACTGGAGTAGACAAAAAATTTTCTGGGGCTTTCAGCTTTGTTGGAAATACAAACCACAATGTGCTAGTTAGCGAAGGTTCTTGGAGTGTTTTGTTGAAACGCTTACTGGCAGAATTGTTAGCCCTCAAGTTAAGTTTTGTGGCCAGAGTGCTGCTATTTTCTGTTAGATTAAGCATTGTAGTTATTTCTTGTCACCACAGCTGTGGCCATGTAAAAAAGACACTGAAATGCAAGAAAAGCGCTAGTGCGAATTAGCATTACTTTTGCTAGCCAGGCTAGCTAGCCTTTGCTTTCCCAGCGGAATAAACGATTACATCTTCTGCACTGCTATCCAAAAGTTTTTTTTTTTCAGAGTAATGGTTTTGTTTATCAATCCACAAACACTGACTTATGAGTAATCGGAGCATTAAAAGAAAGCAGCTAACTACAAACGACACACAACGTTAGCTTCTACCTGGTGAACAGCAGGTAGAAGCTAGCATTGCTAAATATGCAGCTGTCTCTCTCAGGGAGTGATCGGGACAAAAACAGTTTTTAAAAAAATATATATATACTCACATAAAAACAACATTTGATGACAAACTCTGTACCCTTACTGACGAGTTAAGAAACCTCTCCAGATTGATGAAAGGTAATTTAAAAGATCATACTACTTCAGGATTTGCATTTAAACATTTTTTTTTTAAATTTTCCCATAAACGGCTGCTATATCCATTTATGTTAGTAACTATAAGACTGTAGCATATGTTGAATGTTTTGGTCATTATCTAATGTCATGTAAGCCTGATACTGTAGATAAGTGCTTATATTTTCTAACACAAAGATAAAACTAATTTGTGCTAATGTCATTTTGGAAATGTGAATAAATGTTTACTTAAGTAGAAAAGAAACACAGATTAGAAAAACAACTGCAGGCTCACACAGTACAATGCACAGCCTACAGCTGTATGAGGAAACCTTTATGCTCTTGTATTCCCCCTCTGCCCTCCTGTATTACTGCAGAGCTGCCGGCGTAATTCTCCCTACCTTCTTTTTTTCAGCTTTACATCCTTTTCTGCAAACACTAAGTTTATTTTTAGTCAGCCAAACTTTCCCTGCGTCAAGGTTGCTAGGTAACGGGCACTTGAATGATGTGAGCAAAGCCAGGAGACATGTACGCCGTTGGTGCCAAGTCACACACACACACATACAGCCTCATACAAAGAAGTGGAGTACTTCAAATGTCCATATTGCTTTGGAATTAAAGACAGAAGGGACATCTTATCATGCTTATCATTTTTTGTTATCTTAACTCCTTCCTTTACCCCTCACATCACCATACTCATAATCTTCCTGCTCTTTACCAGTGTCCGCCCTCACCATTGTGTCCTTTTGTCAGGTTTTGCCCATGTGTCTGTTTGACAGAATCCAATATCCGCTGCAGAGAATGCAACCAGACCACCTTAGAGAGAGCTTTTAACAGAAGAGAGGGAAAAGTGTTTCTTTCTTTTTATTGCACTTCTCACTGTGACAATAAACATGCATTTGACACCAAAGCACCAACATGCACGGTATGGGCCAGATGCAGAGGAATGTTTCCGTGCCGGTTTCTACTGCACAGTCACGAGTCTGGAGGATTCATGCTTATATGAGGATCATTTTCATATCTGCTTTGTGAGAAAATGATTTCATCACACGAAACATCAGTGGGCTGCCTGGTGGATAAAACACGGCTGTGCATCACCTCTGTCCTGCAGTCCTGACTCCCTGAGCTTTCAGACCGCTGAAATGCACGTATACGGCTCACGACTGCACACTGCGATCCAGGACAGTTGCTTTGACATGTTCTGTCGCATGGTAAACTGCAAATGTTCCAACATGCTGAATCTTCTCTAACCTTCTCCTTCTGCTCTCGTCTGCTGCTGTGATTCAACCTCTCACCTCCGTGCCTCTTTTCCTGTGTGTGCCTCCCTCTCCTGTCCGGCTGCACCGATCACTTCCGCTAATAGGAAGTGGCCAAGCGGGAGGACTTGCATGCCCAGCTGAGCCTCATTCAGCTGCCTGTTGTTTCAGGGGTATGTACAGCTCTGCAGCTCCACCTTCCCTTCTTCCATTTAGCTGACTGACCGCCCTCTCGCTCCCTTGCATCAGCTCTCCCTCTCCTCCCCTTCCCTCCCTCCCCCAGCCCGTACAGAAACTTTACGGTGATGCCTCTGACCTCTCAACAGCTACACCTTGGAGTTCTGTTGCAGAAGCGCCATTAATGACTGATTGATGAATATCGCCATTCACGCGCCCCTAACGTTTTGCCTACTAAATTAAAAATCCTAATATGTGTAAGTAATAAGAGATGGCTCTAAACATAGCTTGCTCCTAGTGTCTTAAAGGGACATTTTAACCAAATTAGGAAAACAAATTTGCTTTCAAACTTGCCCCCTGGTACCTCCTAGTCGTGCAGAGTAGTTTCAATTTTATTCACAGAAGTTTTGAGATCTTTGCTGCTGCCAATCCAATCCAAGAGAGTACTGAAGTGGGAGCTTTTCCAAGGTTAGAAAGGACATTAAACTCTCTTGGCTAAGTTATGAGTACATAAGATGAGCAACTGTGTTAGAAAATATCTGCTTCTCTGATTGGAAAGCAGCGAATAATTCCCAAGGAGAATGTTAGGAGGAAATCGTTTGTTCAAATGCTGCAAAAGTCTTTGTTCATAGGGCTGAAGTCTGGGCCAATCTAAGGTCAGGTTGAAAAACTACAATAGAGTTATACTTTTTTCAAAAAAATCTGTCTTTTTATATTTGACATCCTGGTGCCATGGCTGTCCCGTGTCTCGGTCCCTCCACCGCCCCAGCCTCCACGTGTACGATTCATTCAAGATGGTTTTTTACTCATCACTCCACAATGAACGTATTCCCAGGAAGTGATGAGCTCAGAAACAAAACAAAGAAAACATCTTGAGATTGAAAATTGTGCTGCCTGCAGCATGTATTCAAAGCCATTTCCATAAAAACAGACATAAATATATAAGATTGCCTGCAAGCACCAAGTAAATACAATGAAAAATCAACATCCCTTCTTTCTTTTGTCATTATCCATAAAAGTCCTGTAATAAATCGTCAGATAATTATAACTGACCATTTATATTTCACAGTAATTATAAAAAACATCTGCAGACTCTCCTGTTGGCTGTATTTTACACTCAAGCTTAAAAGACCATGGAGCTAGTGGTAGATGGAAAAAAGATGTCTTTCAATAAAGACATTTAAAACGAGCAGTTCAGCATACGTAACAAGTCAGCTAATTCAGTGTCGATTCATCACAGCTACATAAGCTGTGTCTTCCTGAGTGAAGAGCACAGAAAGCCAGTTTTAAGTCATCCAAGTGGCCTTGCGGCAAAAGAGCTCCAATATGGCTGCCAGACGAGTTGTCACATCATCTAGAAGTTCTCTAACCCTGCATGGTGTCTTTTCTGTTGATACTAAGAGCAGCATCGAGGGGCTGCTGTGTGGAGTATCTGAAAGACAACATAGGCTTTGTTGTGTGTGTTTTCCTACTTTCTTGTCCTACCTTAAGAGCAGACTCCACATCAGAAAGCTCAACTCCCACCAGCCCTCCACCCATTCTGTCTAGCCTCCAGATAAGAACAATCCACCAGCTCAGCCAAAAAATCCCCCCTCCTCTCTGTTCCTGTTTTATCTGGCTGGGCCATGCGGGAGAAACGGGGTGAGTGCTGGCTTTATGGTTGACCCCGGCACTGACAGAGAAATCCAGCCCGACTAAAGGATGAGAGGTAATAAATGGCTTAGGGGAAGAGGATCCAGGTTCTTACACTCAGTGAAATGAATCCTTTAAAAAATCAGATGAGTGTAAGTCTCGTCCTCACGTCCTCTAACTTTGCACACTTGAACACTATTCAAACTGATCCAGGACTTTTTATGTGGTAAGATTGTTCTGAGTCCAATATCATAGCTGGTAAAAATTCAACAGCTTACTAGGGGCAAGTCTGAGGCATGACATGGAGAATTTGGGTGGAGTCTGCTCTCTGGTGTAATGGTCAAATCGGTTATTAGTTTTATGTCCCTCTGTTTCCCTCAAAGAGCTATTAGTACTCCATAGTTTGGTTACATTCTGCATGAGAGAACCCCTTAAACCCTGTAAGGTGATATTTTTTTAACCTAATTATTATTCTGTGAACACAACTTAACTGTATGGAAGCCCGTTTCCGCCACTAAAAAAAAAAAAAGGATCCATAACTCAAAATTTTGAGTTATTTTCTTGAAATTTCGAGTTATTTTCTCGAAATTTCAAGTTATTATCTCGAAATTTCAAGTTATTATCTCGAAATTTCGACATATTAACTCAAAATTTTGAGAAAAGCAACTCGAAATTTCGAGTTAGCGCTGCCAATCAGTAATCTACGTGAATGACGTCATTTCCATGTTACCCGGAAGCTGAAGCCCTCAGCAACAAATGCTACAGCTAAGCTACCGGTATTACATCCAGTCGTGAATGCACAGATTGCTGAGTGTTTTCAGCCTGGCTTCACAAATGATGTGTTATTAGCTGAATCACATGGTGTTACTATCAGCAAACATACTTTAATTTGTTGGGATCCGTTTTTGAGTGCGCGGTCCTGCGCCATATGCTTCCGGGTAACAAGAAAACGACCTCATTCACGTATATTTTTGATTGACAGAGCTAACTCGAAATTTTGAGAAAAGTAACTCGAAATTTCGAGTTATTTTCTCGAAATTTCGAGTTATTATCTCGAAATTTCGAGTTATGGATACTAGCTTTTTTTTTTTTTTAGTGGCGGAAACGGGCTTCCATATAACTGACATGTGTACCAGCATAACAAGTCAATTTCAATTGATTTGAAAGGAAAAGTCAGTTTATCATTCAATTTGATTGGCTTTCTGGCAGTGATATTTTTTTCTTTAAAGTCTTTGCTGGCTTTTCACTGTCATTTTTCTTTCAGTGCCTTCCTGTGACTGGCTTGCTCCTTGGAGTTATCATGCCAAGTTTTGGATGAATTTCCATGCTATAAATTTTTGGTACAGACATTAATAAACTGCACTAATTTGAATGAGTAAATCTTAAAAAAAAAAAAAAGGCAGGTGACATAATCAGAAAGAAGTCAAAGAACCCAAAACAGGAAGTATGACTGAGAAGGGAATGGGTGAAATTAGAAAGACAAAGAAGCACAGAAAAGAAAACAAATAGAACTGAAACACTGCAAATACATAACAAAAACTACAAACCATGACAAAAATACCTTGTGCAAAAATCACATAAAAGTCTGCATTATGAAACAGGTGGGTTGGTCAGTTATACACAAGACTTCCATCCAGCAGAGGGAAGTTCAGTGAATCAGCTTTTAGTTCGTGCAGCTGACGGACGGATCAGCGAGCTTGGTCCGTCCATTATCCATCCAACCCTCTGTTCACAAGAATCTCTGCTTCTCCTAGAGTTTTGGTCAAAACGTACACACAGTGATCAACTAACGGGTCTTCGCTCAAATTTTACTCAAGGCCTTGGTCATGTTTGCTATTTATGGGCACTTTAATATTTTCACAATACTCATAACACCTCGTTGAATATTGGTCTGATTTGAGTCAAGCAGCAATCACCTAACAGGTTTTCGCCATAGACAGTATAAAAGATGGAGGTAGCTACCGTTATGTCAGCCATTACCCGAGATGAGTGTTTCCAACTTCACTATCTGCACTACTGTGACAACAAGCAGTGGTTCTGGCTGCTCAACCACATGCTAATGACTGATGATTGACAGCACATTTGCCAATGAGCGTGCATGTTCATTTTGAGACATGGTGTGGCCAAGATTTACAAAAAAAGACTTGATTTTTTAATCAGTATGACCCAGAATAAGTGGCTGAGCAGTAAAGCAGAAAAGTGCTTACACAAGATCCATCATTTAGGACCAGAAGTCTTTTTGCAACCACAGCATTCAGCATTTGGTGACCTGAGATAGAATGCATGGTTGTTTCTCTGGTGGATCATGAACCTGATGAGCTATTATGTTTGTTTTTTCTTTTGACTTTATGTTGAGTCATTGTTTGGTCACCATGCTTTTTCACAAAGTAATGTTTACTTCTGTTTCCTGTCTAACTGGTGGACTGACCACTTAGAAAATATAAATTGGCTGAAAATATAAATACTGATTGCAAAAAAATATTTGAGGAGGAAATATCTCAATTAAAATTAATAATAGAAAAACAATTGACCTGAATTCTCAGCTAAATTTGTAGATGTTAGCATTTAGTTTAAGGGTTTTAATTACAAACTTGTTAAAATAAATGTGGTTTTCAACAGGCTGCCAATAAAAAAACAGACTTTTAAAGTCATGCATAACATAAATATACTTTTTTAAATTACTTTTATTTCACTAGCTTATTCTTCCATAGATGTGAGTAGTGTTTTGGTGTTACAGGACAGTATACATAGGCAACGGCAAATCTGATTCTGTGTGATGTACAGCTGTGGTAGGCTACAAATTTTGTGGACACGTGCACACACACAAACACACACATACGCGTAAACAATTACTCCACTTCCTCCTATCAACAGCCACCCTCCGTTTCCCATTTACACCCTTTTTGAAGCAACATAATTGAGATCTCCCGTGTGCTGCCGGTGTCTATTATTGTCCGGCTATCAGCAGCAGACCTGGTCTGGCCCATCTCCTGCTCCCACCACCGTGCCCAAATTGGGGTGGCAGAGTGTAAACAACCTATCCAAACAACCAATTTCAGGACCAGGGATTTCCCTCGAGTCCACCCCCCCACCCCCCCCACCCCCCCGCTTTGGTTTAAAGCTTTTATTCCCCTTTTCTTATCCCCAATGAAACCTTCATTGTGTAATTCTTGGTTAGAATACCAGATGCACAGACGGCACCAACATGCCAAAAGAGCACAGCCAAGAATTAAACCTGCAATCAGCCAGTTGCTAAGTAATAGCGTTAGCTATTTTAATGAAAATTTAAACATTTTCAAAATTTTCTATCTACAGGATCCAGATAGATGACAATCTGAAGATTAGCATTGTCCAGATCTTGCTCTTTTGACACGTGTAGGGAGGACTGCCCTTTTTAAGTTACTCTGTCTGTATTGACCTGCTAGTGCCACCTGTAGATAAATCAAAGGTCATGCTGCTGCAACACAGTGATTAGATCAGACTAATGTTGCTCTTCAAGTAATGTTTGCTGCTGTAAAAACAAGTAACATTTGGATGGCATTTTTAGGTTATTACATAACAAAACTATTGAAGTACCTGCCGTATAGGAATATGCTAGAAAGATGGCACATAACAGAAAATTAGTACATGGAAGACAACATATTTCACTGTAAAGCACCAGAATGATCTGTATGATATGTTCCAGGAGAAATCAAAGCAAATGTTCCATCAGAGCTCACCAAGATCTTTTAGAGTTATTTTTCTATAGTCTCACTCTTTCATCTCTGGAGGGTGATGAAATCATACAAGATTAAAGCCTGAGGATCAGTGCAAAACAAAACAGGAAAAACTTGCAAAGATGCATCTTGTTGACCTCACTGTGTTTTCTGCCAGTAACAAAATTTATGTCTATCCATGCCTTCTAGATATCTTCTATTTGATTTTATATGCAAACCTGGCCTCTAAATGAAATGGGAGGGTATTTAATCACACATACTTTGCACTGTTTGATTCAGTTCTTCGCATTGAGAAATGTTGCACCTGTGCAGTGTAGGAGTCGTGGATAATAATAATGGATTGGATTTATATAGCGCTTTTCAAGGCACCCAAAGCGCTTTACAATGCCACTATTCATTCACTCTCACATTCACACACTGGTGGAGGCAAGCTACGGTTGTAGCCACAGCTGCCCTGGGGCAGACTGACAGAAGCCAGGCTGCCATATCGCCCCAGAGGGGCCTACTGGTGTTGGCCCCTCTGGCCAACACCAGTAGGCGGTAGGGTAAAGTGTCTTGCCCAACGACACAACGACAAGGACAGAGAGCCCGGGGATCAAACCGGCAACCTACAGATACGCTTCCCAACCCCCTGAGCCACGGTCGCCCCAAATGTTGATGTTTCTGTCAATGCGTAAACTGCTGAGCTTTTTTCTTTAAATGCTGCGGTCGATTCCTTTAGGTCATCTTTTCGTTTTTGTGCCTTGGAAAGCAGACATTTCTCTTTACCTGGACCTGCCAGGTCTGCTCATTTACTTCTACCTTAAAGCCAATACAACAAAACCCTTGGCTTCCCTTTTTCTGTGAGTAAACATCTAGACACTCTGCCATATTGACCTCTACACTGAACAGAGACTGCAGGTACAAGCTCCTACCTTAAAACTGCTCGCCAAGAACAGAAGCCAAGACCAGTAGCACACGTACTTCTTACCTGTGAGATACACAGAGAGAAGATAATACTGCACACTGCGCACACACCATCTTTTAGTGCTGACGGTCCACTGGCTTTGTCCAATCACAGCTGTCCCTTCTGATTGATTGCATGTGGTTTGATGAGCCCTGTGGGAAACAAGCTCCTGCAGTGGTTAAAACAGATTTTTTTTTCTTTTGTAAATTTATGTGTGGTGATAAATTGTTGTGGGTGTTGGCTCTGTGTTTGGTTTAGCGGTACGTCTGTGTGTTGGTGGATGTGTGACAATTTGTCTGCGGTTTAACGCTTCTGTTCAGACATTTTTCGAGAGCAGTGCTAAACAAATGTTAGCCTCGGTCTCTTTGCTCTAAAAAACAAAACTACTGGTTCATACAAGGCAAAATATTCATATTCAGACCAACTAATCAGAACAGTTTAGCATCAAACTCTGAACGAAAAGGCTTTAAGGCAGGACTTAGTAACCGACAGAAGTCACTTGTATCAAAATTAGAAGATGTTATCTTTAGAAGGTCAGAAATGGCCAAAATGTAGGAAGATCCTTAAAACTAATTATTAAAAAACAAAAAATAACAAAAACAGTAGATGTGCTAGATTTCTGTTTCACTGGAATTAGGTTGGAGGGACTTTTTTATGAAGGAGTATTGGGCCACCTTAAAAAAAAAGGATTCTTTTCATTATTATTGTTCATTTAAGAATAAAGTGGAAATACTACGTTGAGAAATACTATTTTAAAGCCCATTTTTAATCTTTACATTTTGAAGTCAATACGTGGAAATTAAATTTGTGTCGTTTCAAGTCATGACCACTATACCCACTATAAAAGGTCTTCTGTAGATGAGTTACCCATATGGAAAAGATATATATAAATCTTATAAAGTTTGTATCTGTCTTGTGTAAAACAAGAGTGAAAACAGATATAAGATCCCTTTAAAAATTATATAAATAAAACTTGTATCTTTTGGATAAGATAAGATAAGATAAGATAAGATAAGATAAGATAAGATAAGATAACCTTTATTAGTCCCACACGTGGGAAATTTGTTTTGTCACAGCAGGAAGTGGACAGTGCAAAAGTTATGACGCAAAAATTAGAATACAATAAGAATAAATACAGTACACAGCTGTACAGAATAGAATAAAATAATATACTATATACAGTAGAATAAAATAGAATAAAAATATACAATAAGATAAAAATAGAATACGAATGCTATATACAACTGAGTAAAAATACAACGATGCCAGAAAGGATTATTGCACTTAGTGTTATTGCACATGTGTGGATGTGTGTGTTTGTTCAGTTAAAGTCTTTGTTGTGGAGTCTGACAGCAGTGGGGAGGAAAGACCTGCGAAATCTCTCCGTCCCACACCGTGGGTGCCGCAGTCTCCCACTGAAGGAGCTGCTCAGTGCTGTCACAGTCTGCTGCATGGGGTGGGAGACGTTGTCCAACAGGGATGACAGCTTAGCCGCCGTTCTCCTGTCACTCACCACCTCCACTGGGTCCAGAGGGATACTTACTAAAACAATATATGAAAGTAATGAGAAAGTGGCCACTTTCATGAGTAAATCATATAAGCCTTATATGATTCACTATATGAAGTAGGCCACATCTTATGCAAGTCTTTTAGAAGTCTTTACTATTGCTTTTCCATATGGGTAAGTACAGTTAGGTATGAGGATGGTGAAAGCTGCATGTGGTCAGAAGGAAAAACTACACAAACCTGGAAGAGTTGGAAGAGCTAGCCGGATTACGCAAAAAGAAATAGCTGGCAATGGACAGATGCAAGGATATCAATGGTTACACTCTTGTGCAGTAAAGAGGGGTATGGTTTATTACAGCAATAACAGGCCAGCTGATCAAGTTGTTTTGTTAACTCATCTACACAAGTCATTTTGTAGAGCAGTGTTTCCCAACCACTCTCTATGTGCCGCGAAAAATGATCAGGTGTGCCGTGGAAGATTATCTGGTTTCACCTGATTAGTACTCGGAGCACCAGCGTGAGTAACGGGCAGAACAATTACATTCTCTACCACTAGAGGGCAGTACAACTACCTGCTGTAATGAAATGGGTTGCCAACTGCCAGTAAAACACCAAGAAGAAATTACATAATAGTCATGCTGTGAGTGAGAAAACGCAGCGCGTAATAGCAATAGATAAATATTTGAAAAGAAAAAGTAAACAATCTGACCTGGGTCCTGGAGAAAAATTCCAACCCAGATGAAGGCCGCAGTACGAGTAGTGTTCAGAAAAAAGCAAAAAAAGCTATACTGGGGACAAACTGAACCAATTCTGCTATACCTGGTGCGTGGGGGAAAAATGATCAATATGCTATTTGTGACATTTTTGTTTGGTGGTGTGCCGTGTGATTTTTCTAATGTGAAATATGTGCCGTGGCTCCAAAAGTTTGGGAAACACTGCTGTACAGAGTATACCAGCTGAAGCACTTGTTAGTTGAAACAAAAAGTTTAATGTCAAAATTTTGACTTTATTCTCAAAATATTCAATAATATTGAAACCCCACCATTTTGTTCCCTACTACTCCGTTGTCCATAACAGTTAATGAGAATGTAAAACAATAACGTAACAGTTTGCAAACTGGACCCTTGAAATTAAATACAGAAACATTACTTACTACTATTACTTTGTAACACCCTATAAACTACTGAAGTCAAGGTCAAGCCTTAAATGTAATTTTTAACATCTTGTTTTTTTGCTCTACTCAGTAAATGTAGACAGACATCCTGGGTCTACTTAAAAGGCTTGCAGCTGGGTTCTTTATAACTTGAAGGTGACTGAGGTGTTCACAATATCGCTTACCTTAAAACTAATTGCTACGATTTCTTGCAACTGGTCACCTTCTCCTTTGAAAAAAACTAGTAGACTGACTTGATCAGTTGATTGACTTGATCAGCCAGCACCCAATAACAAAAGCTTCTGTAAGGTTGAAGGAGCAATTCAGACATGAAAAAAAAAAATCATGTTTTGATCAAATCATTGTTTGACTTTGGGTCTAACAGGAAGGTACAAGTGGCAGATAACCCAAATCTATGAATAATATGTTTTAGAGGAAGAATGGAAAACGATAATGTTCCAAACTGGACCCTTGAAATAAAATAAAGAAGGATTACTTACTGTTCTGACTTTTACTACTACTACTTCTAACCTGTGATAGCTGTCTGGCGTTTAACACAGATATTAAAGTAAAAAGCTAATAAAACAATGACAGTTTTATCCTGTTTTTTGAAGTGGCTATTCACCTGGGTAAAGCCAAAGCCATTATCGGTTAACGCTAGTAGGACCACTGCAGAAGTTTCCATCCATCCATTCATTGTCATAACCACTTATTCAAAAATAGGGTTGCAGTGCAGCAGATGGCAACAGTTGGGGTAAACCCTGGAAAGGTTGTCAGTCCATCACTGGGTTAACGCGTAGATGGAGAACCATTCATCCCCACGCTGACACCTAGGGTTAATTTAGAATCATAAGTTAAACTAAAATCCATGTGACTGGACTGTGAGAGGAAGTCACTGTACCCAGTAGGTGCATAAATTCTATCGTGATATGTTGATATCTGTTTTTAGAAATTACTGCTACTGTAACTACCACATATCTTCAGCTTCACGTTTCTTTCTGCGAGACAACAAATGAAGCACTCTAGATGCAGGAACGTGATGAGCAAGGTAACAACAGAAGACTGCAGTAGCCCTTGACTCTCTTAACGTATTTTCCCCATCCTTTAGAGTTTAAGGGAGATAGGTCTGGGGTACAAAATAGTAGATTTAACTGCAGAATTAAATGCAAATTGGTCTCTCAAAGATAGCATACCCAACACTCCCGCAGTAAACAAATACGATGTGCAATATATCCATTCCTCCTTTGTTTCTTTCCAATACTCATGGGAAGTATCAGGAAAGTAATTTGTTAGTTCAAAAGGAGGTGCATGGTGATTAGGTCCTGAGGCTTTTCTGCACACAGTTTATTCACTTTGCTACCACAGAGGTCTGACTCACTGGGTCGGCATTCTATTAATCCAGCATCCACCTGGCACTCTCACACATATTAATGGAGTCTTTGGGCTCTGGTGTAGCGCAACAAATACAAACAGGGACGCTGAGGTTCAACTGCAGCGGATTTGTAAATAGGAAGCAGCATGTGGCAGAGGCTAGAAGAGAGTAATTATAGGAGCTCGTGAAAAGTCGGTGAAAGACAAAGGACAACTTCAAAGACTGTAAATGAAGAATGATGGAGAACAAAAGAAGACCAAATCTCTTCGGCTGTTCTGATAAAAGTCAAACTGTTTTAGTGACTTATAGAGATGCTACAGTGGAGTATGTTTTATGGAATTTTGCGTATTTGTATGTACTTGTGAAAACCGTAGAACCAGCAACCACACTGAAGCTCTTAGCTGTTAATGAGTCACAGCAACTCCAAAGTTTTGAACTCATATTCGGGCCAGGTTCTCCTAAAGACAAAAAAAGCTTCATGTTACTGTTTAACTTTCAGTTTTTCAGTGTGGTTTCTCTTTGAACTCTATCACTTCTCCTTGCATGGCAACGCTTTACTCCAATGACCTTCCCCACCTGTTACCTGTGAGCGCCCGTCTCCGGGAGCATGAAGACCACACCCCCACCCACCTGCTTACAAAGAGAGGTTGCTTCTACTGACTGATCCGCAGTCAGGTCTGAACCAGAACTGACGTTAAGCAGAAAGTAGAGGTAGCTGAGCAGCAATCTGTGTTTAGAGGCAACGTCAACCCACCTGCTTTCTCTTAAATCTTGCAAAAATCCCCCCAGATAATTTCACAGATGTTTTGGGGTTTTTTTTTCTGTAACACTTTTTATGTGTGCTTTTTTTGTGTGCCAAGGGTGATGCTTCTAAATCATGCTCAGAGATTGATTCCTTTGCACGAAGCATGGAGGACGTCAACGGCAGCAAGAAGGATTTATCGGCCTCTGCAGGTGAGGCATGTCCATCTGCTGTTCATACAGCATGTACATAGACTACATATATTGATTTTAGCTCAACGGGAACAATTCAGTTCAAGCCTGTGGGATTCATTTAAAGCCCCTATTACGAACATTTGTTTAAACACCCGCCATCTGTGTTTGCATTTTCCCCTCTCCTATCTTTGCTAGACTCCTGTGGATTGCACACTGTTGCAATTCTTTAAAAATTGCACGTAAAAGTTTGTGATACAGCAGTAAGTTAGGCCTCAGGCATTTAAAAAGTACCCTGTGAAAACATTCCTCAGGCTTCTGTAGTCTGTAACCTCCTATTGTCATTCTCTTGTCCCGCTTCCGACCACTCTCGGTGGGCACGTGCCCGGCTATCTCTCTACACAACATCAAGTCGGCAGAGTGGCCTCATTCATAATTCCTCATACCATCCCCTCTAATAAGTGTTGGCAAAGACTGAAAAGCCCAGTGGATACACTACTATATGTATAGAGTACAACTCCCAGATGTACTGTATCATCTCCCCTTCAGCCCCTTCAAATGCTCTGTGTAAAACTGCTTACTTAGCTGGAAGAGCCTAACATCTTCTAGGCCTCGGATAAAGTTTCAAAGACGGAGGAATTAGCGTTATTAAAATTGCATTCCCCTGCACGTCATGCATTTGTGTTGCTGCCAAACATAATATTCTCTCCTACGCATCCCATAAGATTAATGCCCTCTTGAAATATTCATGTTGCTCAATAACAGTAAGAGGCATATATTTGTTGTTTTTTATAGTCACTGTATGACTGAGGGTGTACCACATTTTCCCTTATTCCTGCTTTTTCTCATGTCTTTATTCAGTTTATCAATTTCACCACTGTAAAGTGTTGTTTTTGTCCTCTTTTTTCATTCACTTTTCTTCCACTAGTAGTGCCTGCAAATGGTCATGTGGACCTGAAGTCTAACCTGACTCCACCGCTAATTACCCACACTGCTGCCACCCCCATGCCCGTACCAAAGTTGCCCGTGGGAGGTGAATCCAACCCGGGTTATGAGACTCGTCGAGGCAGCAGCAGTTCTGTAGACCCAGCCTGCTATGAGAAATCACCGGTTTGTGTATTTATTTAATATTCTCATGTACAAACAAAAGGGCATGCCAATTTTCATGTAATAACCATGGACTGTATTTAAAACATGGATGTAGCTACTTTGACATCACCCTTTGGCTTGTGGACTGCTATTTAGAAACATAGTTTAAGTAGCTAGCCAGTGCTAAGAACTTAACATTTGATTGTTGGGTTTCTCTGTATTAGTGTACAGTCTTTACCTTACAATATTAACCTACTGCTGACTGTTGTTGTGATTTGGCACAAAGCTAATGAAACTGAATTTATTTAAATTGACTCAAAACTATACTATGTACTTGTTAAAAGCTAGTTGGCTTGGTCAGCAACATGCTAGACTTTGTTACTAGCTAGCAAAAAAAAAAGGCAACATCAATGCCCCCAGTATGTTGCTTGAAGGCATAATTTAGCTATACACACTAGCCCCGATTTTTGTGCCAGTGTTAAAACATGCTCATTAAAAGTCTATGGCATTTGACAGTTTGGTGGGGTTGAGGTGAGCCCCTAGTGGCCGTTAGAGGAAGTTTAATTTTTGATACCACCCTACGTTCATTTTGGCTTCCTTTTTAAACCTTTTGGAAGTTACTGCTGGGTAATAATCCAGTTCCAAGTTGTCACATAGCTATCAATATCACATGTGTTGTGTGATAAATGCCAGAATTTACCCCTTTCCTGACAGCTGTTTCCCCCAGAATGTGCGTCTAAAAACATTGTATGCTCTAATGATGTGTGGGGTCATAATGATTGATGATGATTAATAAAGTGCGCCAGTCTCACAGTCAACTTATTGGTACCACTGCTGCTCTTTATTTGACAAACTGATGACAACGATGAAAGACTGACAGATTATGTTGATACCTACATTTGCTCCTATCTATCTGTCAGCATGAATCTCACTTAAATTCACCTCACGCAAAGCCTCGTCGGTTGTATTCAGCTGGCTTTATTTGCATAACCAAAACACTGAGCCACAAAATTAAAACTGCACCATGCAGTTACACTTGTGACTTTTTTTTACCCTCCTCCCGTTTGTTGCAACCCTCCTGCTCCAGACCAGTGTCCGGAGCTCTTCCCCTTATGCCCCATGGAGCTCCGGTAGTGGCCGGACAAGCCGCAGATCCAGTTGGAACAGCCTGGGTCGTGCTCCATCATACAAACGCCAGAAGAGGCAGTCCGGGGAGCGACGGTCGCTTCTGTCGGGGGAGGGTGGCTCAAGTTCAGAAGACGGGGAGGGCGGAGGAGAAGGAGGTGGTGGACTGATGGAGGAAGATGACGCATCACTGGCCAGGACGGACTCCATGTCCCAATCGCAGAGAGGGCCCAGGCACAGGAGGATGGAGTCAGTGGAGACTCGGAGCTCAATGGATTTGCCACCTGATGCTTTACTCCAGGTAGACCCCTCTAACAGTTATCAGTTTAAACCTCGTACTAATTGTTAAGATTCATGGACAGTATGACACCTGACTGGGAGTCGTAACTTAAAATTAGTTTCCATAGTTTTTTATTTACATTTTTTTTCACCTCGTGTAGGTGCCCTACCGGTACCGCTCAGCAAGCATGCACAGCTCCAGACCCCCCTCCCTGAGCCATTTGCGGCCCCCAGAACACAATGACTGCAACGGAAAGGGATCTCCATCAGTCCTGGGTCCCACACACGTCTCGCTGGAAGAGAACACCGAAGACGAGAACGCAGAGGAGGAGGTGAACCTGGTCAGTCACCGTCCAAGTGGGCTTGTTCTTATGACTGGTTTTCTTGCAGGTCTAAGGCCAGATAATTGTATAAGGTTAGCAATTAGGCTAAAAAAGTTTATTAGAATTTTAAGCAAAGGCCAAACTGATTATTGATCGGTTAAGCATGTTAAAAGTCTTCAAATAAATTTGCATATATTGCATGTCTTTCTAATTCTTGCCTATTTCACTGAACCCTGTTTATTCCATTGCTGTCTGTGATACATATAAACCAAACAGGGTTTTAAGCATATATATTTCAGAAATTCTTGAACGGGCTTGTGGCTCACTATATGCAACAGGAAGTTGTGTGCAGATGAATAATAAATGCACTGTGCACTTTTTACTCCGTGCAGGGTCGTTTTGCCAGGTTGTTCCGCTGGCTGGAGAAAAAACAGCCGGCGTGGTGTAAGCAGAGAGATACCTGGTCGCTCTACCTCTTCCCTTCAGAGTCAAGGTAATGTTCACATCTCCGATCACCTCCACACTTATAGATCTTTGGCCTGCCCTCTTGTTTTTCTGCCATAAAACTATCTTTTTTACATACTCATCCTGGGCACAGAACGCTGTTGTTCCAAAAGGAAGATGCTTATAAGCAGCTTTCTACTGTCGCAGCCATCAGCGTACCAAAAAAAAAGATTGAAACAAGTCTTACCATTGCGTCTGACTGACATCCCATGATGCTGACTAAAATGGCAAAGAGTTTTTTAACCGCACTGCGACCGCATCAGCATTTTTTCCCCTCTGCCGATATCAGCGCCTCTTCCGTCCTACATTCTCGCTTCAGAAGTCTCTTTTATCTGCACATTTCTGCCATGTCAGGGGGTGAGTAAGCGGGAGCAGAGGGAGGAAGGGAGTTTCTCCCTCTGAGTGCTGCATGTTATCTTGGCCACGTGCTGAATCTGTCGCTTCCCTCCCCTTCTACTTCGCCCCCTCTTTCCTCACTCCTCCTCCCCTTCTGGAGCTTTGATCCGAGCGTCTCCGCTGTCTGTTCAGAAGATGTGGCTGCGAAGGCAACACTAAGCAACACCCTGGCCCCCAGCCTGCTGCCCCAGCCACAACAACATGCTAATTAAACATCCCAGAACAACCCGCCATGACAGGAGCTGTATTTTAGCCAATTCAACTCAGAAGATGCTTTAATCTTTTGCTGTGATGGTTTTAATTTAATGATGAATTTGGAAGCATAAGGGGAGTGTTAAAGACTCAGTAAACTCAAAAAGATTTTAAATAATATCTATATATCATACTCATGGTTACTGGTTTCAGCTTGTGTATTTATATGGTATGTGTATTTTGTGTTTTTTCCTGCAGTGGTATCAGGGGGCTGTGTTTGTTTGGCTCTGACTGAAATCGTTGCTGTATTTTAACAGTGTGCCAGCTTTAACACCACGGGGTTGTGCACTGATTTTGACGTAGCATTTTAATTACTTTGCAGCAATTTATGCCTCAAATGATCCACATTTATCCAAAGGTTTTTTTTCCACCTGAAATCTTTGGACTTTTTTTGTTACCGACGAGTCAAATAGCTCTTTTTGTATTGGAATTTGATCCACTTGGTTCACTAACATTTAAAATGACAAAATATACACATAATTATTTTATTTGAGCTAATTTGTGTGAATGTAACCAAGTATAATTCAGGCACAGGGCTTTAAGGGAGCAGATTTACTATGCAGAAAATTCTGGTATTTCTTGCTTTCTTCATAAAGTGAACAACAGTTGATCCTAAACTCAAGTTATACTGACTGATACATTATTTAAACAAAACACTTTATCATATGCTTTAAATTAAGATCAAAATCAAGTGTACGTCCATATTATTAGAGATAATTTCCCATCTGTTCAGTGTTGGAGAGCTACAGTGCATATGCGAGTCTAAAAACTGTGGCTGGTTCTCCTCTCTGTTGGTCATAACTTATAATTTAGAAAAGGTTAATAAGAAAAGCTCCATGTATTCTGCTCCTGTTGGAGTAGTAAGAAAACTGAAGGAGCTTGACTCAAACTGGACTTCTAGCTGGCTTTCAGTCACAGCAGGCTGCGAGAGCTGGCTATCGTTGAGAGTGACACCGAGGACATAGGCTCAGCGTGGCGCCCATTCTGGCCTTGAACCACCGCAGACGCCTGCCTGTGCTCACAATCACATCAAGAGACAGCAGCACGGCGGGAGGCCAAACTCCAGCAGCTTTCACATGGACCCGAGTTCACCTCAACCTGCCTTTTGTGCTACGCTGTTGTTACTGCCGCTACTGATGATTACTGCAGGGGAAGTTTTTAATGAGTGGAGGAGTGGGCCAGCTGTGCAGGCAGACTGAGGTACAGTCACAGCGATTAGACATGTTCGCAGTAAGAAAGAACAGTGGTCTGTCAACATGTGGACCAGAGATGTGCAGGGCCCATGCGGTACCCCGTACAGACTGTGATTAAACCCAAAAGAAGGCTGCACTTTGTGGGAGAACTGACACGTCAGCAGATAGTGAGATACAGGCAACAATAGAAGAAACAGGAAGCAGGGAGCGGGTTTTAAAATTCCTTTAAATAGTGAAAGCAATGATGTGTGGCTCGTTTTTTTTATGTGTGTATGTTGCCGCTTTCCACTATCAGGAAATATGTACCCGTGCAGGTTGAAGAAAATGTTAACTGTTCCCAGCATCCGTCAGCTCTTTCCAGGAAGGCAATCATCCAGCACACAGGAAGGGATGCTGTTTATGGATTCTTTGGAATGCACACAAGAAGAACTGAGTAATTAGTATAAGTGGATTTTGTCTTTTTTAGCTACAAAGAGGTCATGAAAAATTAAGGCAGAGGATGCAAGCGGACCAGACAGTCTACCACCTACACTGTTAAAGTGGCAGGGGAATTATGAGAAGTGAGTGCAATTTGCAAAAAGGGCACGAACAAAACACTCAATTGACAAAATTTACAAGTATGCTGAAAAATATGAATTTTGAAGGTGTGAGCAGAATGTGAGAGAACTGTGAGTTTATGTCCAAAACATAATAGTCATGTGAAAAAGGTTTTCACAGGGAGAAACTAAGGAAGCCCTTACTCTTTCCACAGAAATTAAGAAGTTAAGTACCGTAGTTTTCGGGTCATAAGCCACTACCTTTTTCCCACACTGTGAACACAGTGTGGGAAAAAACGGTTCACGGTTCAGATAATTATAAAAAGTTAATGGTGAACTGGACTTCACGCAGAAGCAGAGCATAAACCCTGTGTGGCGAATGCATTTTTTTTTCATGCAGCCAAAAACATTCTTCTTGGTAACAGTAGACCAATAAAATTGATAAGTAGTATATATACGGTATATATTTTTACCGGTTGTTAAGAAACGTTATCTTGTTTGTGCACTGTTCCGTAAAAAAAACATAAGCAACGTAATTTGTGTGTTACTGATACGTACGTATACTTAAAGGTAGCCGTGTTACAGGCGCTGTTCGAGGAAAAAAAGCATTTGCAGTATGTATTTTTGTATGTTTATGTTACCATGTTTATGTTACCTTACAGATTAAATTAAACGTTAAAAATCCTCACGTGTAATATTTCTGTGTAAATATCTCATATTACGAGTGAAACGCATACGGCTTAAAATCGGGTGCGGCCTGTACAAGTACAAAATTGATTTTCTTTCTAAAATTAGAGCTTGCAGCTTTTAATCAGGTGCACTCTGTAGTCCGGGACTTACGGTAGCAGCCACGTGCTGCTTAGGAAATGCCTGAATTATAGTGCAGCAGGAAATCTACATCATAACATATGACGTAACCCCTTCTTAACCCTGTGCTGTAAACTTCCATGCCAGTCACTTCCATGCCAGCGCCGACCCGCTACATTTCTATCTGAAGTGTCTGGAACAATGTCCTTTGGACAGATGAGACCAAAGTGGGGATTTTTGGTCATAATGCACAAACTAATTGAACACCCAATGAGTGTCAAGCACAGTGGTGGAGGGGTGATGATTTGGGCTTGCTTTGCATACATGGGACCTGGATGCCTTGTAGTCACTGAGTGAACCAAGAACTCCTCTGAGTAGCAAAGTATTCCACAGTGAAATGTGAGGTCATGGTTCTGACAGCTAAAACTAGTCTGAAATGAGCTCATGCAACGACCCAGTCAAAGCCCAGACGTCAAACACACAGAAATACTGTGTCAGGATCTTAAGGGCATAACTGCACAAATGCCTGCAAATGAAGAAAAGTGAAATGAAGCAACAATGTAAAGAAGAATCCTTCCACAATGACATGACAGACTGTTAATGTCATACATATAAAGGTTACTTCAGGTTATCAGTGCTAGGTGGTTCTGCAAACTACTCAGTCACACACCCCACTTGACTGTATTTACAGTGGTCCCTCGCTATAACACGGTTCACCTTTCGCGGTCTCGCTGTTTTGCTGAAATTCTTTCTTTTCTTTTTTTTTTACAGCCCATTTTGTTCTGCGTACTGATTGGCTGTAGACCACTGTCAATCAATCTCATGTCGTGTCTCCTGTACAATACAGAAAGTGTTCAGCAGTGTGACTCTGTAGTGTCGTACTGTATGTTCGTAAGTTTTCTCAAACAAATGCAAAAAATGTCGACGAAATGTTTTGCACCATCAAAGGCAACCGCGGGTGCCTTTGGTTTCATTCTGTAATACTGGACTTATTTTTCTAGTTTTGAACTTTGAGAGTGTTTAAACAAGAGAGAAAAGTGTGGAAATGTTTGAGCCTGTCAGAAAAAAGTGTGTAGTGAGGGGTTTTACAGCCATAAAACATCTATAATAATTGTAAAAAAATAAAGTTGGCTACTTCGCGGGTTATTTTTAGAACCTAACTACTGCGATAAATGAGGGACCACTGTACTGTGTTGATGAGATATCAACTAAAGCTGAACCTGGAAGCTGAACCTGAAAACCAGTTTGTACCACAAGTTGGAGTAATAAATCATGTTAACATTCTAATTAACAATGGTGGCCAGTCTACAGAACCATCAGCAGTTTCAGAGGATTAAGAAAAGGACTTTCAAAGCTTTATACAAGAGAGGAGTTTTCAGATGCTCTTTGTGACATTTGAAAAGCTAAAACTAACCGCAATGAATAAGTCAATGATGTCAGCTGTCATTTAAAAGTTCTGATGCTAGAAAACTCAAAAGGTCAGTAAATATCATCTCAGGGCAAAGCTTCAAGCTCGCGTCGAAATCCGTCATAGAAAGATGTCAGCGAGTGTTTCGAACGGAGCATTTTCCACTTCATCTTGTAGTGGCAGGTTTTTTTTGTTTTCCCCCCCTATTTTTAGTGTGCATTTTGAAGAAGAGGAGGTTATTTGACTTTGACATGAAAGTTCACATCCAGAGAATGAGCTCTTCTAACATCAGAGGAGGAGCTGCTACGCCACTTTAGGAAAACACACAAACTCTTTATCATTAAGCCTCTTGCACACAGATATGAAATACCACAGCCTGTACGACAATGAATAACACACTCGCATACACACGTGCCACACAAATGCAGCAAGTGTCGACACAGCGATGCTTGTATTGCCAAATAGAGCCTGAAATCCAGATCTGAGCCTCACAATATTGTCCTCTGCTGTACACTTCTGCTGATACGAGGCATCAAAGTGGATTTGATGCACAGTTTAATCCCTGCTGCCATACATGACAAGCGTTCCCTCTTTCTCCCTGCTGTCACAAACCGAAAGCCACGAGAACCTTTTCATGTTGTGTAATGAAAGCAAGGCATAATTAATGACTCCTAAATCTACAGCTCTTCATTACAGAGTTACTGTACGCGAGACAAGCGCTCTTAAATTAAATGAGATTGTTCATTTCTTATGAATGCCCTTGTGCGGCACATAGTATTATTCCAGGTTTTATGGAACACGCCTCCACTAGCATGAGTAGAACCATTTCGTGGCGCTTTAAATGTCTACGCCAGTGCAGCTCAGAGGAAACACTGCACATTTTGCTCCAGTGTTTGTACATCTGAGGGTTTCCCAGACGAAACACACTTGAAATGCTTGTAAAATGTGACACACTCTTACAAAGTCAATGATCCAAAATCTCATCAGCTCAGCTATTAAATAAAATCAAAGTCCAGCTGACTACAATAACAACGCTACATGCACTTTGATATATCTGTAATAGCTAACGTATGACGCTGCAGTCTTTGCTTATTTACTGAAAACTGTTTCTGTTGCTGAAGAGGCTGATTTAGTTGCTGGTTTGTTCCAGAAGTCAATGTGTTTTTGTTTTTATTTTACATTTTATTTATACAGCACCAAATAACAGCAGCAATCGCCATAAGGCGCTTTATATTGTACTGTAAATACAGTAAAAACCCAACAATCATATGACCCCTTATGAGCAGGCACTTTGGCAATAGTGGGAAGGAAAAAACCCCTTTTAACAGGAAGAAACCTCCAGCAGAACCAGGCTCAGGGAGGGGCGGCTATCCGCTGTGATGGGTACTGTATTTATACTACCTGTTTAAGTTGTTAAGGCTGCTGTTTTTTCATGTGCCACTGCAGTATCAATAGATATCTTAGTTGCAAGATTAGCAGCAGCTGGTGTAGTTGCTGAGTTGGTGTTGTAGGTTGCAGGTACTGCTATATTTTTTGTTTTGTGTTGGTAGTTTAGTTGCAGGAGGTGTTGCTGTAATTTTAGTAACTGATTTACTTTGATTAGTCACTGTGATTAGTTATTGGTGTTGCTGTAATTCCTGCAGTTGGTTTACTGTTGATGGAATTTGTATTTGCAGGATTTGCAACATACTGTTAAAGGTTTTGCCATAGTTCCCATAGCTGGGTAAGTTTCTTGGATTGCCATCTTTTGTTGCCGTAGTTGCAATGGATGATTTTTTTTCCATGAGATGTTTGTGTTTGGTTTAAGGTGTTGCTGTAATTTTAACACTTTTTTTTCCTTGCACAGGTGGAATTGTAAATTGCATTTCTATTACAGTAATTCCAGTTGGTGGTTAGTTTCATAGTAGGTATTGTTGGTTGCAGGTAATAAAGTAAATTGAATTGCTTCAGTATTTAAAGGCGTTGCCACATTTTGGTGTTTTTTTTGTACAGGTTTTGTTGCAGTTGCAGTAGCCGGTTAAGTTTTTGGGACTGCAGTGTGAGCTGCTATGTTTGGTTTCTATCTTTGGCTCTAAATGCAGTACAGGTTGGTTAGTTGCAGATGTTGCTGTAATTCCAGTTGCTGATATAGTTGAGAGAGCAGCCATGCCTGGTTGCTTAAGTTGCTGCGTTTGTCTAAGTATTTCTGTAATGCTTACACATTTTTTAAACTGTATTATTTATTATTATTTTTAAATGTATTATTGTTCTTATCCTTATGTTGATTGCCGTGTGTCCACAGTTAGATATAGCGGGTTTGTCTACCTCCGAAGCACTGTGCACATTGTGGCTCAAGAGTTGGCAGTTCGTCTTGTAATCGGAAGGTTGCCGGTTCGCGCCCTGGCTCGGACAGTCTCAGTCGTTGCGTTCTTAGGCAAGATGCTTCACCTACTGGTGGTGGACAGAGGGCACTGCGCTCGTTTGCAGGCTTAGAGGAGAAAGGAAGCAGACACTGCCTTAAGGTAGTGTTTAAGGCAGTCATGTGACAGTGGCTGTAGTGTGGATGGATTGGAGGAAATGTCCTGTTAAGGAACATAGGACAGTTTTTCTGTATATGCCAAGCCTATTTCCTCTCTCACAGAAATGTCCATTCTTTGCTTTTTGCCTTTTATTTGTAAGGTTCCGGATCCTGTGCAATAAGATCATCACCCACAAGATGTTTGACCACATCGTGCTGGTCATTATCTTCCTCAACTGCATCACCATCGCCATGGAGAGGCCTCGAATCGACTCCAAAAGCGCTGTAAGTGTCACAACATGTCAGGTAGGTAGGTAGATAAAGGAAGACAAAAGGGAATTCCAACCTCTGCTCAGACAAACACGAACGCCTGGAAAGAATCAGGTGTGTAGTTTTCTCTGTGCAGAGAAATGGAGTGGAGCATAGTGTTAACAGGGAACCACTCCTGTTTGACTGCAAGCCAGCAGTGTGTGCTATACCCCTGTACCTACTGCACTACATCATCAACACCATCACCTCTTTCGCTAATGTGCCATTCCCTTCAAACAGAGGACTGGCAGGATGCCTTGCAGCAACACAAACACACACCTAACTCTGTGTCCTTTCCAGCAATAACAGCAGAACCGGGCCCAGAAGTTCCATGCATAAACACAATAATTATCACTGTTTGGTTTTTTTTGTTTTTTTTCCTTCGCTGGGCGAGGTGTTCCGCGGATCGGCCTAATTGCAGTTCAGTCTCGCTGGAACGTGGCGTTTTGCTTGTTTTGCGACTGAAACACGGAGGAGACAGCACTGTTGTAATTGATTCAATTATCCGTGGGCTGGTGTACGTGGCTAATGTCCAGGAAAGGAGATGTTTAACAAATGGAGGCTGCCTCCACAGGCCGCCCGTTCTCATCAAGGCAGAAGGAACGCGCACACATACACAAGCATTGATTTCTCCCCTCTCACGTCTGCGAAATCCAGCGCAGCAGCCACTCTAGGATTCACATCAGAGAGCAGTATTTTCAGATGCACATATATTTCGCCAGCTTCCTGCCGTGGCCGCCGTGTCCGGCCTGCACCCAGAGGTCGTTATTGAAATGAGATGGAAATGTATGACACAGAAAGCAGCCTCAAACAAGTGAATGAGCAGTCATTACAGTTGCGAGCTGCGATGCTTACTGCTACAGACCTCATTCGCCTGGGTGGTCATTGCATGATGCCATTTGTTTGTCTTTGCGGGTTGTTTTGAATTAATGAAGCCGACTGTGAATCGGCTTATAACATCCAAACATGTATATTTTATCACTCTGCTACTCTTTGAAAGTACCTGCTCTACATCACCCCACTGCGCCAACTTGACAACACGTGTAATTTACTTTAAATAGAAATGTCAGAGATAAAGCGTCTCAGTCACAACATTTTAGCGTGGAATGCACGCTACATAATTAGCTTATTGTCCTGGAAGTTATGTCACTCGCATTGCATTTGGCTTGCGGTCCATTACTGTTTTGGTTTGGTGCTGTGTGTTGCCTGGATACTGTCGTCCTGTAGCTCAGTGGAAATGATTGAGGATGATTATAGCACCTATTATGATTTATTATTTCTAATTGAGCTAGGGGACAATGCATCACTGTCTAAAGCTCTAAACTGAATTATATCAGCGTGAACAGGATAATGTACGATCCATCGAAGTTTTCAGGGGCCGCGTCATCGCTCCAGACCACTTTAGAATAGAAGTGCCGCTAGACACAAAGAGAAATGCCAGTTTCTGCCTTTGGTTGCTGTTTCTCAGCACAGGCATATTGATCCACATTGTGTTTCAGCACTTTTACAGCAGCCCCTCTGAAAAGTACAACAACAGTATGTTGCTGGGAAAATACATATCTAGTTCTTTACAGTGTAAACAGGTGTAAATGGCTATAAACAGTTAATTTCTGTGAAGTATATGCAAAATGTAGCCTGAATTAATTTGTCTGGGGTTTTTTTTTAAACTATGACAATACCACATTTGTGACACTTCTCATATTCCCTGGGCTGTATGTTTAATGAACTACACAGCCACAAAAACCTTTAAGAAGTACAGAATTAAGATAGAAGTGGTGCTCTACACAGGATGTGATGAAAGATTTATTTTTTTATGTGCATGACTACACGGTGTTCATTATATAACTAATGATACTGAGTTCCTTTAAAGAAAAGAAAGGCACTGACCCTCTAAAGGGCTTCCAGTGTAAATCACCTACTGAAAGTGTTTAGTAATGGGTTTTGCTTTTACTGGCATATGGCTAAACAAAGTACCTCTAGGTCATAGCTGGCTTTTGCCACTATATTTAGCATTACTTCAAACTGGGTCTGATTCCTGGGGCGACCAGACTTGTGGTCAGGCAAACAAGATTCCAGGTGTTGAACTGCGAATAACAGCACCACCACCACCGGAGATGAAGGTTAAGAAGCAACAGGGAGGTGCTTTACTCCTATTGAGGGTGCCCGGATTCCTGTCACTGTCCTGCCTTAGGCTAAAAATATATCCAAGATGTAGAGAAATAGACCCAGAGAATATACATAGACAAAAGTTTATTGCCTCATCTTTTTTGATGATATGATCAAGTGAAATGAAAGATGACTCATCTTTTTTTTTGCCATTTAGCTAGCTAAAATGACACTGGTTAATTGCAGTATTGCAGCTAGTACACTATATTTAGCCTGCCTGTATATCTTTATTTAGCTTGCTATATGGTTGGTGATATTAAAGTCTTGTTTGTGGCACATTAGTATATGTGAGGGGGCAAACTCCTCAAGATGGGTGGTGACCATGGTGGCCAAGAGGGTCATGTGACACATCAAACTTATTGGTAATGTCACAAGAAAAACAATGGTGTGCTTGGTTTCAACATAACTTTATTCTTTCAGATGTTGAAACCAAGCACACCATTGTTTTTCTTGTGACATTACCAATAAGTTTGATGTGTCACATGACCCTCTTGGCCACCATGGTCACCACCCATCTTGAGGAGTTTGCCCCCTCACATATACTAATGTGCCACAAACAAGACTTTAATATCACCAACCATTCCCATGTTATTACGGTGTATCCATATAAATGGCCCACCTTGTACATTTAGCTGTCTCTTCTTCAGACCGAAGAAGGCCCTTGAATGAACAACAAAATGTTTTCTCCCACTGAAAATGCTAAATCCTAATGAACAGAATCAACTTTCTGGGATTTCCTTTCTCAGTGATTGAGAGCATGCATCAGGGCAATTAACGCTCTGCAACACTTAAAAGGTAGCCCAATATTAACTCAGTCAAAGTATCTAACAAAAACAAGCTTTATTAGCTAATTTAATTCACCTCTGGCAGTCACCAAATTTATTACCATTGTATTTCTGGTATCTACAGTGGGCAGCAACCTGCATTTTTTACTAAAAGTTACAAAATGTTGGCTCTTTCTTCTTCTACAGGGTTCTTAAAAATGTGTGTTTAGGGCATTAAACACCTATAGTTCACATACTGTGGTCCAGAATAGTGGACGACTTTATGGTTTATGTCCGCTTTTTGGCTAGAAACATCTGGCCAATCTGGCCAGACACATCTGATGTATTCATTGGAGTGTAAATGTGTGTGAATGTTACGGCGTTTTCACACCTGTAGCTCGTTTACTCTGGCCCAAATCAGTTGATGAGTTTGTAAACTTTAACTTTTTCCAGTGATTTGGTTTGTTTTCACACAGAGGAAATTTATACTAACTTGCTGCATCCCAGAACACACAGTATCTGTGGCTATGGGACTTTTTAAACAAACTAGTAAACTGAACCTGGTAGTTTGTTCAGATCGGGGTCTGGTCACCTGTTTACACCATGAATGAGCTGCTATGGAGTTAATTTGAAAACGTGTTGTGACCACCGCCTCCAGTTTGTTATTTTTGGTCTGCACCCGAGCGTGATTACTGTGTTCACATCTGCACAAACGAACCACAACAAAAGGAAAAAACGAACCAGAGTTTGATTTAAACAAACTAAACACAGCAACTGTGAAAACCCCTTAGATAAAAGACATTAAAAAGGTGCTTGGCTAAGTGAGATATATAATGTTTCTTCCTGTTAAAAGGAAGTTTTTCCTTCCCACTGTCGCCAAGTGCATGTTCATAAGGTTTGTGAGATTGTGGGGATTTTCTCTGTATTATTGTTGGGTCTTTACCTTTCAATACAAGGAGCCTTTAGGCGACTGTAGCTCTGATTTGATCTTATATAAATAAAAGTGAACTGAACATTAGACCGAGAACAAATTGCACTTTTTGCAGCTTAGTTAGTGACGCACACTTTAAAATTTAACATCAAAATTTCTGTTGCTTTGTAATGAATGGAGGTATGAACACTTGTTTACAGAGAACAGGAATGGCTAATGTCAAGACTGGAATTTATAAACCCTCGCTACGACAGCATTCCCAGTGATGTCATGCCTGACGTTCTCAGAGACTTCAGAAAAATCGCCACAGGACTGCCATCTCTGTTTATACGTGTGTGCATAACTTTGCGTTCCACTGAGTATGTGTGATGGTAGTTGGAGGCCGTGGGAAAGAGAGCCACCTAAACCCACACACACGCTCACACACACACATGTACATTCAGTGGCAGGACAGGGTCATGTCTCCTCAGACAGAGGGGATGCAGGGTAAACAAGCACTCAGTGAAAGGATCTTATTCGTGCTTGTTTTCTCTCCTCAGTCCTTGTTTAGCTCAGTAAATAGGCTCCCATCCTCTCCTGCATGCGCACACACTAAACTACTGAGAGATACTGCTTCAGGCAACAGGGGAGCATGGGAGCGCAATGATATGATTGTGTATAGATGGAGATATGGTGTTGAATTGTGTGCATACACACAACTAATTAATGGTGCTTGTTTTTGAAAATGACTCTCTCATGAAAAAATAAAGCATCTGATGCAACATGCTTGTTTAATTGGTGAAGTGCCAATTTCAGCCTTTAATTGTTGTTTCTCAACACAAGCAGTGTGTGTTTCACTGTGAGAAATTTCACAGTTAACTTACAGTGAAGTGCTGACAGTGTGATTTGTCAGCAGTTAAAAGCTCAGTGTGCAGTATAATGTACATTATACTGAAAATATGCTTTGCAGTATAATACTGTTCCTAGTGAAATCGCTAGAAACAGCTTATTTTTGTAATATATGACGTGTTTTTAGAACCAATAATTTTTTTTTTTAACATGATAGTAGTTTATTCTCAAAATTCCACCTTTGTGATTGAATGATTCATAGGTCAGTTTAAGTGGCTTGACAAACAAACACAATAAAACAAAACATTATTGAAAATGAGGTAAAAGGACCCGACTAAAACTGAGTGAAAAAGCAGCCAATGTCCAAAGAAAACTGTGAAAGACCTTCAGAAAGCCTGGAGAACTACTATTCAAGACTCTTTAAAAAAAGAAATGAAGAAAGTCAGGTTCCTTGGAAACAGAATAATAAAGAAATGAATGATGACTCGAAACTTTTGCACAGTAATGTACACCAACACAAAATAGCTGAAATAACCATTCCTGTGCTACTCCTCAAAGGCACCAGTGCTTTCAGCATTCAACTGTATTTAAAAGAACAATTTTTAAAGTGTGCTGTTGTTATTATTCCACTTGTTCCCAGTGCAGTGCTGTTTATTCAGGGAGTTGAAGAGTTTTTCTATCATTGCATTGTTTTAAAAAACAAAAATTCCTTTTTTTCTTTTATTTGATCTCATTTATTGTCTTGAATTTTACCCCTCGGGGATTTATGAGATATTTGAGTACATTTTTTTACCGCTCTTATAAGGTTGCGAGCATAAATACCAAATCAGATCCCTTGTTTCAATATTTCATGTTGTTTTAATACAAAGTAAACGTTATAATTGCCTGCCAGCTATCATTAGAGAGCGTACAATAGGGGTGTTTGCACAAACATGTTTTCAGATAGTGTATGTGGAAAGCAGCTCTCATGCATTATTCAGCTGTACACTAGTCAGCTTAGAAGCAAACAACAAACTGAGTAAAAAAAAAAGGTGCTCAGAACATTTCATGAGAACTACCTCCGCTCAACGAAGCCTCTCTCTCACTCTCTTCTTTCCTTTTCCCTTTTGTTTGGCAGGAGCGGGTTTTCCTGACAGTGTCCAACTACATCTTCACAGCAATCTTTGTGACTGAGATGACTGTAAAGGTGAGTCACGCTGAATTGCCAACAATACCTTTTAAACTCCAGTGCAAAGTTTGTGAAAGGCTTTGCTCATTTTAGCCACTGTGTGAGAGGATGTTGCATACTCCATACTTACTTTTACCCTTTTAAAGACTCAAATATCTGCTGTTCATTCTCCCATGAAGTTATCCCTGACTCCTGTTTTTATTCACTTAGTTGATTTCAGCTCTCGTGCCTCAAAATATTTGGTAGGTCAGGTTATTTTGGTGCCGTGAAAACACTGGTTGCCTCGCATCGAGAGCGCGACTTTGCTCAACTTTGCTCTGAAGTTTAAACGAAAATGATTTGACACCCTGGTGTTTGCAAACAAAACAAAGATTTTTGCATGAGAGGAAGAAACCCAAAGCGCACTCCCAAAACCTCCAAGACCCAAAGCTGTAGCGATAACAGAGTCTGCCTGATACCTGCATGTAGTGGAACGATTCCATAATAGAAAAGAAAACAGAGTGGGCATGAGGGGGAGGGAGGGGAGGGGGAGAACGAGAGAGGTGAACAGACAGTGAATGCACACCTTCTGAGGGCAGTTTCATAATGCTAAGAGGAGGATTGTCTCGCCAGTATTCAAATGGCCCAGCTTTGAATGGAGGTCCATGGCAGCGTGGGCAGGAGCTCGCGGAGGCAGAGGGGAGGAAAGTTCATCGGTGTCACTCATTCAAAGCCTCTTTCTCTATTTTCGGTCCCGGCGACTCACAAACGTTGGGGTGGCACACAAATACGCACACACAGAGCACTGGTTTTATCATCTAATGCTCAGGGAATCTGTGTGTGATGCAAAAATGTAACAGTGGCGAATGGTTAGCATGAAAGATTTTAGCATTTAAAAAATGAAACAACTATGCGTCTACTCTTTTATCTCGTGTTTCAATTATAATACTATAATAAGTCTATTGCCCCATTTCGGAGGGAGTTTTTATTTTATTTAATTTTTTAAAAGCAGCTGAACACGGAGTGGAAGCCTTTCATATTAAAAATAGATTGCATTGTTAAATATTACACATTGTATTTTTACGCCTGTTGACTTCTGACAGATGTTTAGTGTGTAGTTGATGTCCCATGTTGCCCTCAGGTGACTGAGCTGTTAGCAGTTACATGAAATGCAACTGAATTTTTCATCTATACTTTTTCAGTGACTGTATTTAAATATTATATATTATATATTCATCTACTGTACATTTATTTATTTAATGAAAATGAAGCATTGTGTGAGTAAGTAAGTGCTGTGTAACTGTTTCCATAGGAATTCAGGGGGTAAGTAGCAGCCAGAATTAAGTAAGTGGCAGACTAACTGACACGTAGTCAAATGGTCTTGACTAATTGATCATCAGCAAGTGTGAGCACCTCCATAAAACCAGAAGTTTGCACATTGTTTGGCAGTTTGCACATCTGGAGGACTTAGGTCTGTGTGGTCTGTCTGTTTGAAAGGGTTATAAGGCAATTTACAAACAAGTCGATTATTCTACCGTGAGAAACATTATTCACAAGGGGAAACCATTTGAGTCAGCTGCTAATCTTCCTGGGGTAGATGTCCCAGTAAATTCATATCAAGGTTGTGCAATGCTCAGAGAAACTGAAAAAAACCCCTAAAAACTAAAAAGTCACTACATGCTTCAGTTAAATGTTAAAAGTTCATGGAAGACTGAAAAATTATGGCTTGTTTAGAAGGGTTATTAGATGAAAGCCTTTTCACTCTAAAAAGACTATGGCAGCACAGCTGAGGAAAACTGCAGCTGAACAAACCAAAAGATTTCTAGAGCAATGTGTTTTGAACAGATAAGTCCAAAGTGGAAATGTTTGGCCATAATATATAGCAAAAATCAAATATTGGCACAAATGCTTCAGCTCTAAAGCACGGAGGTGGAGGGTGATGATTTGGGCTTGATTCGCAGCAACAGGACATCAACACCTTGCAGCCATTGAGTCGACCATAAACTCCTAGGACTGCCAAAGTATTCTTGGGTCAAATGCGAGGCCATGTGTTTGAGAACGAAAGCTTATAATAACAATAATAATAATAATGGATTGCATTTATGTAGCGCTTTTCGAGACCCTCAAAGCGCTTTACAGTTCCACTATTCATTCACTCTCACATTCATATACTGGTGGAGGCAGCTACAGTTGTAGCCACAGCTGCCCTGGGGCAGACTGACAGAAGCGAGGCTGCCGTATCGCGCCATCGGCCCCTCTGGCCAACACCAGTAGGCGGTAGGTGAAGTGTCTTGCCCAAGGACACAACAACCAAGACAGACAGACCTGGGGATCGAACTGGCAACCTTCCGGTTACAAGATGAACTTCCCAAACTTTATCATATAACAGCTGAAAATGTACAAGAGAACAGCTGAAAAAGAAGAGAGTCAAGTGTCGCAATGGCCTTGTCAAGTCCAAATCAAAAACAAAGGCCTCTGTAGCAGCCTTTTTTAATTAATTGTCCGCTATATTGATTAGTATCGACTTATACAAACGATCTTATCGCCTCTCATCTTTTCAGTTGGAGTATTGTGAAACTGCATGATGCAAAAACTGTTGTCTTGGCCTAATTTAATAAGTTTGATCTCAGGGAATAATGTTCTGGAATGCATATCGCTTCATCAGCAGAATACGTGATGAGTGAAACCTATGGAAATAGACATGAAGTTTGGAGCGCTTGCAGCTTTTATGATCATCACTGCCACACAAACAGTCACTTCACTAAGTCAATAAGCTGGGCGTATGGGACATTAAGCACCGACTCCTAATAAATAGAACACTGGCTTGATAAACAAATTGCAGCCACAGTGACAAAAATAGATATTAAATTACTGATTCGTGTATCATTTGTCTGCCACTTATATTCATGGTGAATAATTCATTTGAACTAATATCCAAACCAAACTGGCACTCGGCAGTCTAAACTCAGTGCTTTCTGCTTTATAATAACATACTGTTGTCTTCTTTGCTGTCCAGATCGTGTCTATGGGCTTTTTTTTCGGGGACAAGGCGTACCTGAGGAGCAGCTGGAACGTTCTGGACGGGATGCTCGTCATGATTTCTGTTATTGACATCCTGGTGTCTCTCATTTCCCAATCCGAAACCAAGATCCTGGGCATGCTCAGAGTGCTGAGGCTGCTGAGAACTCTGAGACCGCTACGGTAAGTGACTGAACATCATAGATAACTTCCCCTGGGGATGGTTGTTGTTAGCATTTTATTGATAACAGCATTGACACCAATACTTCTTATCAATTCAATTCAATTTTATTTATATAGCGCCAAATCACAACAAAAGTCGCCTCAAGGCGCTTCAAATACTTCTTATCAATATACGTATTTGCTGATATTCCTGGCCTGCTGTAAAATGGATATGGGTGCTTTTGATGCATTAGCACATTTTTTTCATCTGAGCTTCACAGCAAGCTGGTATGCAGTACTGTACTTCTGGAGCAAGCAGTTGTGGTAAATGCCTTATAGTTGAGAACGTGAACAACCACAGACAATATGCAGTTGTTTATCTGTGGTTGTCAGGACTGTTGACACCAACTTCGTGTTATTTTGACTAACAACAACTCAGACTTACTTTAATGGAGATAACGAGTTTCTGTGTGGTCATGGTACTCTTGAGAGGTTGAGAAAAAGAAGGAAACTGAACTTTAGGTTTGATGTTTATCCAAGAAACTTGTCTGTGAAGGTTTTTAGTCATCCAGCTCATCGTAGTCTAAAGAGTTTGGAAAGAAAGGCATCTGGACTTCTTTAAGTTTCACCGCTCATCTGAGAAGCTTCTAAGAGCAACGGATGAAGAGTCCCAGATTTAAAGCCCTATGGGAGTGTCGTCAAGAGGGTCATGGACCCCCTATTGATCCTCAACCTAATCACACAAGCCAAGCTGTGTAGGTCACAATCAGCCAAGGTTTTGGGTGAGTTCATTGTGAAACCTAGCCCCACCCTATCATGTGATTTACTGAGGTCAGATGGTCCAGGATGTGGGTGTTAAGGCGTCTGGGAAGGGATCTCAAAACTGGATTACAGATGGCAGACAGTTGGTGTCATAAGCCACCACCTCTGTTCAAAGATGATTGTTCACAGTGGACATAGATGGCTTTTCCACTCCTCTTTCAAACCATCTGTCTTCTCTGTCCAAAATGTGAACGTTGGCATCTTTGAAAGAGTGACCTTTGTCCTTTAGATGCAGATGGACAGCAGATTGTCCCGTCGAGATGGCTCTTCTATGCTGTGCCATGCGTTTATGAAGTGGCTGTTTGAGAAGCTTTGATAATCTCAACCAGTTGCTCTTAGAACTGAAGAAGCTTCTCGGATGAGAGGTAAAACGTCTTCAAGAAAATGAAAGAAGTCCAGACACTTTTCTTTCCAAGCTCCTTAGATCCTAGAACCTTCTTCACTTTTACAAGCAAAAGGTGGAGAGTCCAATATGTTAAACTCCAAGTGTTTTTTTTTCTATTTAGAGGTCCTGTTGATCATGTGAGCGGAAAGTGTGAAAAAAAGGGTCTACAAGCTCTTGAATCATGGGGCGTATTTCGTTTTTCACAGGACTCTATACAAGTCTGCGAAAACCTCCTTTTTCACATGACAGTATAAAATAATAATAATCAGTAGCTGGTGAGCAATGTTAAAAGACACATATAGGAAAGACTCTTAAATACAGCAAACGTAAAAGTGTTGCAAATCCTTGGTTCAATAGTTCCAGTAGTAAAAACGATATGTTTTCAAGTGTTGTCATAAATAAGTAGGAACAAACTTCCTCTCAGTCTCAGTAAGGAGATGCAAGTGTGTCAGTGTGTGTGTCTATGTGTGTATGCATTTATTTTAGCATGCATTCATGTTAATGTCAGCATGCACACAATTTCACAGTTGTGTTTATTTGAGCGGAAATAATTCAGAAATTACCGATTTGAACATCGTTTTTGTATTTTCCAAATATTTGCACTGCTTTGAGTTTTATCTATTCTGTGTGTGTGTGTGTGTGTGTGTGTGTGTGTGTGTGTGTGTGTGTGTGTGTGTGTGTGTGTGTGTGTGCGTGCTTGTACACATGCAGCCTCTTGGATGTCTCATCTCGTGAAGGGGAGCTCTCCAGGCTTTGCCCTCTTTTGAATATTTATCACCATTCTCGGGAAGAGCACAAAAATCAAATATTCATTTTCATCCTGCCAAATTTACCCGCTGAACAGCACTGATCTCTTTCCCCCATCCTTTTGCTTTTTTAACTTTCACCTTTGACATGAAAGTGAAATGTTTTGACGAGACTGCTTTTGCTCTCCTGCGTTCAAAGCGCTACTTTCGTCTTTGACTTCGTTCTGTAATGTTTGGGTTTAATTAAACCGGGTGAATTTCCAGTTAGTTGGCCAGGTTCTGTTTTTTTCATCACTTTTCTGTCACATTCCAGCCTTCAGAAGTTACTTGGTTTGGGGTTTGTTTGTAGTGTTTTCTTCATGTTCCTACATGTAGGCATCAGTAGTGTAGTAGCTACAATGCTGTTCTTTTTAAAAGAAACTATGCTCAAAACTGGATTAACCTAATGTCCACATCGTATCTGTGTTAGCAGCGTTTACTAGTACATAACAACAGTTAAGTGTCTGTTATCAGTCACTGTAAAACCTTCTACAACAGCAAAGACTGTTTTAATGCAAACTGAGGATTGTGTGGGTTGAAAGAGAAATTGAGGCATAAATATAGTCCCTTTTAAACTATTGTAACAAGTAATTAACTTCTAATCTTTACTAGTTACTGGTTTGTGCATGTTCTGTTTAACGGTTACGGATGCTGCTAAAAAAAAGGCTTAAATAGATATCTCATTAACCCTCTGAGGTCTAAATTATGGCGATGACGCCAATCCTAGCCAGAATTTGCAACTTTTGTTTTTATTAAATTGTTCACTCAAGTCTACTCGATCAGGGACAAAGGAAGTAACCATTCTTACTGACATGCACTAAAAAGTGTTCCATTTATATTTGTGTTGGCTTTTTTCTGTTTGTATGAGTTATCACCAATGACAGCTTAGACAAGGGGTGGGGGAACTCCAGGCCTCAAGGGCCGGTGTCCTGCAGGTTTTAGATGTGTCCTTCATCCAAATGGCCAAAAATTACTGCTCAACATGTCATGAAGTTGCCTGGAGTTCCCCACCCCTGCCTTAGACCTTAGAGGATTCATAAGCAACTTCTTGCAAAGTGCAATGTTGTCAGCAAAACTACTGAGCTGAATTGCACTGATCTTGTTGGTGAAGTGAAGCATGGGCAGATGAAGGACCGAGTGGAATTTGGTGTGGATCCATAATTATTCTCTGCAAAAAAAAAAAAAAGGAAAAAGAAGAATCTAAACAGGGAATTGGCTTTTGCATTGACATTGCCATTGGCGCTGACACTGGCATTTGCATTGGCACTGGCTTTGGCAGGGGAATCACTGTGAGTGCCCTTTTAGAAAGCCCGTGATCTTCCTGTGGATAATTCATTATGGATATATGTTTGGGCTTGCAGTCACACTGTGGGATGAATTTGTAACTAATGAAATCCCTCAATGCAAAAAAATCAGTCTTTCTTCAGCCCTGGTGCTGTCTTACTGAAATGGTAATGTGACATTAAAAGTATAAGCTTGCTGTCAAATGAGTGGATTCCTAATTAAATTTGGTGCAACTGTGACAAACTAAATGCTTGAAGAGATTCACCTGTTTCTAAATGCCGCTGAATCCTCTTTAAGTCTTTCTGTTATACGCCCTGCTTTATTTAATCCTCAGATGACAGCTGAGTTTGTATTAACAGGGCTAGCAACGGTTTTAAAGTCAGATTAGAAAAAAATATGAAACAATTACAAGAGGAAATTGGACCTATTTTGAGTCTGGGGGAAATATTTTTAGGAGCAAAGGGCAACAATTTCCTTCAGGCATGATGTCACCAGTTTGACGGAGATGCAGAATGGCAGGGAACGATGGGCAGATCTAGACTCGATACAAAGAGAGGCAGAAAGCAAAGGAGAGAGAAAAGACAGGAAGAGAAGAAGAGAATAAGAAAGAGCTGAGCTGTGGAGCTTGGTTCTCTTCTCTGCTGAGGCTGCAGATGAATTAAAGGAAAGAAATACCAAAAATCATTTTTAAGTTATTAACTTTTAATCCATAAGAAGGAGCGCAGCTTTAAAGGCTATATTAAGCTATAAGTTTGCTGCTCTGGTTTATACGGTATAGTCTGATTATAGTGTACTCTGTACTTAAAACTGTTGCTTGGAAGATGACAACACTGACTTCAGAAGCGAAACAATTATCAGCAAAAAATTGTGCTTCTTGAAGCTAGCTACTACTAAAACTAATACTGAAGTGCTAAAAGCTTAATCCAGCCTCATTGGGAAGATGCAGACGCAGAGCAGTGATGCCTGTAGCTGTGTTGGCACAGATCATTTCAAACATTAACAGGACGTTGTATGGACATCAACATTAGTTGTCAAATCATACTCCCTCACGTGTTTACTAAACAAGCTAACTAGCTAACTTTTCCTCTCTATTTAAGCATAAAAAACAAATCGCATAAGATGCAGGACCACTGATAGCTGCTACATAGTGCAGACGCTGGATTATTTAGGTTGGGCAGGACCCAGGTGCAGCCATTGGAGACAGAGATAATTAACTAAAAAGCAGTTTTATTGCCAAATCTAGAGGCTCAAAGGAAATACAAAAAACAAAATTAGGTACTAGGAACCGGAAACTAGAAAACATGTAAACTACTAAAAAAAAAGGAACTCGCAGAAAAATAAAAAAAAACACACAGTATGAGCTGACGACGTGACCACGAGCAGAGGGAGACTGAGGACATAATTACAGAAAAACTGAAAAAAAGTCTACAGAGAAACAGATACGGGGACAGCAACAATGGAGACAAGAGATAAACAAACATGAAGACAAGGCTGACTAAACACAGGGGAAGACGATGCACTGAAAACTCTAAGATGACTAAGAACTGAAGGCTAACTGAAGCATACTTTATACACAACGTAAATATAACCATGAAACTATGAATCACACAGAATATTCCAACAAACAAGTCTGGAAACACAGAAAGACCCAGTATCAGGACAATTTAGTGTTATTTGTCTGAGAATGGAATAGAATACAATAGGTTTCGGTGCATTGACTTGCCATCAGATTAATGTGAGATTTCAAGGTGACTTCTTGAAATTACATATTTGGAGAACAGAATAAGCAGAAGAAATGTATGAATGGCTAGTAAGATTCTTAATATCAAATTTTAACTTTCAGCCAAAGTAACTGCTGAGTCCTTACTTAGGCTGTAGTGACACTAGAGAAAACAGTGGTTGGGTACCATAGTGCAACAAAAAACTATTACCACTTATGATCTTGCATAGCGTTGCCTTTAAAATGGGTTGCTTCAAAGATGGTCATCAGGACTGTGCCCACGTGCTGTCAGCTGCTATGTTCAAAGTGACTTTGATGTGTCAAAACCACAATAAAACAGCAAGAGTCAATTTGCTATCAGTAAGCAATAGAATGGTTGGGCAGTGGCGTCAATTTGGCAACTACATCGAATCAGTTTGTGGATACAGTGATTAACCATGATATATCAGTGAAAATCCAAATCTATTGATGTCTAAAATTCACATGAACCTCACAGATTTGAAACTGAAATTCAGAAAGTCCTCTAGAAGTACTGAGGTAGTTGTTGAAGGTCAGCGGTTTAACTGCAGAATGGTTGTCATGCTTGCTGCTTCAACATGTCTCTGAATACAACAAGAATACAAAGAGTCAGTAACCAGATAAGTTGTGTCCCCTAGTTCAGCTCATAGGGGCAGAATGATTCAGACTGAATCAATCGGGATGACAGTGATGTGTCAGTTGGGTTAGGATCCTAAATATTTGGAAACAGGTTGCCTCCAACGCGAGAAACAAGAACAATCACCTTGTGATTGAAAGTTGTTGCCACCTGTAGGTGTTGCATCCTCAAGCTCAAGGTCACCACTTAGGTCTGGTAGCCACAACTACTTGCATTTGGTCACCGACAACAATATGAATAAATAAATGAAAATAATCAATCTCACGGGCAACCACCAATTTCTTCTTAGTCACATGGAGGTTGCTGCTCAGTTCCAGAGTTTTTTTCCTTATTTGTTCCTGTATTAAGACTGTTTTAAGTGCAGAAGCCCAACCCACCAGCTGTTCAAACCTTCTGTTTACAAGGGGCAGCCAATCAGAAGAAAACTGGCTTAAAGGGAAGGGGAAAGGAGCTAAAATGACTTGGTTCCAACAGAAAATCAACTGAATAGCTGCGCCAAGCCCCGGTATGAGACAAATGATTGTTTTCCAATCATGACTCAATGCAAAGCTACTTTAGTCGAGTCCAAAAATAAAATTATGAAGCAGGAAATGAGCACAACGGGGCCCTTTTAAAAATATTTACTAGAACATGTCATTACCATTTTGCCAGTTTGTTAAATAAAAAATTACAGCAACCACTCAACCAGAATAATGTATGTGTAAAACTTCCAAACTGTAACATTAAATCAGTTAGTCCCCCAAATTCCCCAAACACACCAGAAAACAGGCACGGCTTCATAAAGCTACAGAATTTCCTTCAATATCAGCTTGTTATCACCCCAATTCAACTGTGGCAAACTCACACTCACTGGGTATTTTAATTAAATATGAACTCGTCTGTGTTTTCCCCTCCGGCACCGCGGTGGCACATGGGGGTTCACGCAGGCAGCATCAGAGCTGCCGACGCCGATATGAGAAGAAAACTCAATCAACAATCATTCATGTCCTCAGGGCCTAAAAAGCTGTAGCAACTTAGACGACCAAGTTTTAAGGCTACAATACTTAGTTACAATATGCACTTTGCACATCTTAAGTGCGATAAGGTGAAGCGGTTGCTCTAAACTAGCCGTGTATGTTGGATGAGTTTTACTGCAACAGACGTTACGCAGGAGTCTGTTGCTGTTTCCTCCTCATTAGAGATATTAATGATAGCATTCATTGCACGCGCGTGTGTGTTGTGTGCATCTGTGCATGTGACAGAATGATGCATCGGCTTTGTTTAACAGGGAGCACGCACACACCTCTGCAGTCATTCATCAAGCCCACTACCTGAGCTGAGGGAAGTCCTCGGGGAGGTCCCGCGAGTTAACACCCCCCATGTCATCGAGTGGCACTTTTATGTCACCCCACAGCACCTACAGCTCATCGACAATTAAGGTGCAACCTAGAAACCCCTACCCCAAAACCCTCTCCACGTTCATCATTAGTTATAGCTGCCACCGAGCTCCATCGCAGGCAGACCGGAGTGTCGAGGTCAGAGAGAGCCAGCAGGTTGCTTTTATCGATGAATCCCCTGCTGCGGTTGACCTCGATCGGATCAGCCTTTTGAGCACATCCGTCAGTTGATGATGATGTAATTACCTCAATGCTGGTGGCCTAATTGACTTATAACATATAATTACAAGTGCCTAACCCTGCGATGTGACATGTCACTGTCTTTCTTTTGCATTTCCGTAAGCACAATGAGAGATTGGGCTGAAGCGATGATGAGGAACGCCAGCTGGGGGCTGAAAAGGAGAGGAAAATTCACAGAGCTAGGTGGAGTGACAGGCAAAGTTCTGACCAAAAAAAAAGTGAGAAAAAAAGCAAGAAAAGAAGAGCTGCCTCATTTTTTATTCCCTCTGTATTCCTGCAACTCACCAGCCCTCCTCTCCTCCCTCTGTTCCCTATTTCTATCTCTCGGCGTCGCTTAATTACACCCAGTGTTTGCACTGTGGGAGTACGGCTGCCACTTATTGCCCTACTTGTTGTTCCCTTTACTCCGTGTGAGGAATAAGCTGGTGGTGGAAGGAGAGGAAGTGGGAGAGAGAGAGATGGGTGGTGCATGTGTGCAGGTGGTGAGGATCGTGGCACGCTCCTCATTGCTCCTTTGTGCGGTGCAAAACAAGGACACCGCCATGAAATTATGCAGAAGGTAGATCAGACAAAGCAAACTTCTTTCTCTCCTTCTGCTCTCTCCGTTCAGCTTCCCCTCATCCTCCTTTTTGTGCCATATGCAAATAGACATAACGGAGAGAAGCCCACTGCAGCGTGTCCTTCATGTACCGCATCATCAGAGTGTATTGACTTAGAGTGAGAGCCTCGTCTCTCCATAGTTTCTCTCCTTAATAAGCCTTTTCACTTCAGCGTACTTGTTAGAGTTTGGTTTGAAAGGACGTGAAAAGGTACAGAGGCTCGTCTGAGGTGTTCATATGCGACTCAGCAGTGTGCGGGAACTACAGCAAACTGGTCAAAAATGTTCAATTATTCAGGCTACTCAACACACAACCACTTGAATAGGTCGGTTATGTGTATTTCAAAATAGACGTGTCTTTTCAGAGATCTGAACGTTATGAGTTGTCTGTCCTTCCATGGTAAATGGACTTTTCTTCTACTTGAAGGGTGCACCCTACTCTCTGCCTATTACAGGTGGGATAGGTTCCAGCCCTGCCTCGTGACCCTGAATTAGATTATTGGAAGAAAATGGTTGGATGGTGCTTGGAAGTGTTATTTACACTTAGTTAAGTTTTAAAAAGTTGAAAAGAACTAAGCTAATATTATGCAAGTAACTTAACGTCTTTTCTTCGGCTGAACGTCTAATATTTACTAAATACTGAGGGCTAAACTGTTTCCCCACAGTCCATCTCTCTCCTGGCACTAGCAGCAGCAGTGTGTCTAAAGCACTGCGCAGTTAGAGCTGAAGCTACATGACACACAGCTGCCACACAGCATGCAGTATTGTTGGGTGGATGCTAGTCTGTTAACTCCTGAAAGCAATGACTCTTAACAACTTTTCTGGTGGAAACCAAGCATTGCTCTGTGTCCTATTCAGTTTAGTAAAACTGTAGTAAAAAGTTAATAAAGTCACTTGGTAAATTTAAGTAGGTAAATGGAATAAGTTTAATCAAATGCTTTAAAATCCACCATGAAAAGAAATATGAGTAAAACCTGGACGTCATTTGGTCTTTTTTTTTTTTTTTTTACCAGAAATGACTACAGACTGAAACTGGACTTTGATCAGTGTCATTGCCAAGGGACTGAATGCAAACATGCTGTCAAAGAACAGGAGAATGACTCCCTGGAGACATTCACAGTTGCACTCCTTGAGTACTAGTGCCCTCTATAGGCCAGATGTGGAGCCTCAGCCTATTATGGCAGTGAGTCAAACACATTGGAGCCACTTTGGTCCTGAGCACATTACAGTATTTTGGACTCTCACAGAGACTGAACCACTAAATATTAAGACCAAATGTGAACAGGACCTGGGGTGTTCTTTTGAAGATGGTGAGTGGAAACCACAATGTGAGGGAGCACTACCAGCCACCACAAGGTTTTTCACTTTTAACAACAGTGTCTATTTACACCAGAAAGACACCAAAGACAAATAAATCAATTTCAAATTTTTGCCCTAGATGCAAAGTTATAGCCAATAACATGTAAAAATTCAAACATTGCAAAGAGATTCTTAAAGAGATTCTCAGATTTGAGATCCCTCGCTCTGCTAGATTAACCTTTTTTAGACAACACGTCCCATTTCCTGTTTGCCTAAAGAAAGAATCTGCTGTGAATACTGGCAATAAATATGTCTACGCTGATTAAAGCAATCTCCTCTGACATGTTTTGAGGCTGTGACATCGATTGGTTTCTGTACTCACATGTTGAAGCTTCAACATTTGGTTGTTGCCATGTTTGTTTATTTGCATCCAGACGCAGCCATGTTTAGACTACAGTGTGGAGCACAAAGGTGCTAATGCAAACAAGTTTCTTTAGCATGCTATAGCCATAATCTTTATAGTTGTAACTCACAGATATACTGTTTAACTCGGTGAAAATGAAGCACAAGCCTGCTGGGTAGTCTTTAATACAAATCATGCCTTCTTATTTTGTCAGATTAGAAATATACTCCAAGAGGCGCTGATAATAGAAAACGAATGGAGAAGTTCAGTTTAGTGAAGTAGCTGAGGTTAAGCCTTATACCACATCTAATAGCTACACCTGTCTTCCCTAACTTTAGACCAAATGGCACATACACACACAAATGGTTGAAACATTCAATAAACAAATAGTTAAAATAGCAAAAAGCAGTGAAGTGCAGGCAGGAAAAAAAGGGCAGCCACTGACTTGTAATTCTCTGATCAGGGCTATTGATCACTGCGACCTTGGTCAGTCTTGGCTCCTTATTATCTCATGTCTTCTCTTAATGTGCTATCGACTGTTCTATCACTCAATTGTCAGCCTGGAGAAAAACATACAGTGTAGACAAAGACAAATAGACAGTGGCAGAGAAGATTATCGCCTCAGCGGCTTTGGCTGCTGAGAAACTGTGTGGCAGTTTGTTTTTTAATCACCTGATCACCTCATATGTTTAGTGCTTGCTTGAAGAGAAAGCCCGTGCAGGCGAGCGCGTTACCCGTTAGGTTCCGTGTAGTATCTGTGTATTGAGTTTCTCCCTGTCAGAGAAGCACAGCTGCTGTGCAGTGCAGTGCCAGGTGCCCTGCTGGTGCTAATGAACCATCCTCATCAGTCCAGTAGCTTAATTAGAAGACTCTGTTTCTTTGACTGCAATAAGCAAAGAGATGTGTTTTTAAAGAAAAGAAAAGAGGGAGCAAATGAGAGACACAGCAAATAAACAAACTGCGATGGAGGGAGGGGCTGCGTGCGTGTCTAAAAGTGCCTGAAGTGAAGGCCTGGGGGGTAGGGGGCATGATGAGGTTGCGGGTTGGATCGCTGCAGGCATCCATTCTCCATCTGGTGTGAGCTGCACAGTAACTGACCTAAGAGTGTCCTGCACAAACCCCCACACACACATAGTGCACTAATGCCTCATTGTGTGCCATGTTCCAGCGTGATCAGCAGAGCCCCGGGCCTGAAGCTGGTGGTAGAGACCCTGATGTCGTCCCTGAAGCCCATCGGCAACATCGTGGTCATCTGCTGTGCCTTCTTCATTATCTTTGGCATCCTGGGAGTACAGGTGAGAGGGGAGGGGGAAATGGAGAGTATACGCACAGACCTAATGAGAAGACTCTGTAAGCCTGCTTGAGCAATTTGACATGTGATTGAATGCTCGCGCAGGTCTCCACCCTCTCCCGAACCACCTTGGGTGTATGTACATCTGGAAGGGCTATCAGAAAAACAGCTATTTTTTTATGCACTGTCCGACTTATAACTCATAGGCCTGGACGCTTATGTATGCTTATGTGGCCGCAATGAGTTTTCATGGCTAACAGCCCAAGGATCAATCCATACCAACAAGCTCTGTGGCCTTGGTGTAGTTCCAACTCCTGTTTGTCTGCCATCAGGACATTAATGTCCTTTAACCATCTGTCCAAGTAAAGTAAGGTCATAAAGGGTTAATGGCTGTTATGACACCATGAGGCAGCAGTTGGAATATTCACTCATGAAGTGCAGAATTCAACCTCCAGTGTTCCCAACGCTACCGATCCATATGTTGTCGCTCAGTGTCGATGTGCTTTTGGAGCTTTTTATAGCTTCAGTAAAGAGCATACACACTTTGCAAAGTCCCATATCACCCTAAATCGTGTAATATGAAACACATACTCTCAGGGTTGAACTAAAGCTTTCAAAACCTGGAGTCCAATCACAGCAGGGTCACCTATAAGCCATACAAACTTAACAGTGTTTTTGTGGTGGTTCAAATGTATGTGTGTGTGTGTTTTCTCCTCAGCTTTTCAAGGGAAAATTCTTCATTTGTCAAGGAGAGGATGTAAGGAACATCACCAATAAGTCAGACTGCTTGCAAGCCAGCAATAAGTGGGTCAGACACAAGTACAACTTTGACAACCTAGGACAAGTAAGACATTCGAAATGTCAAGATTCCTGATGGACAGATGCATGAATAAAAAAAACTGATGATGCTGATCACGTTTTTCAACGATTTTTAACTTTAGTCCGTGTTTACGTTTCAACCCTGTCATCCTTTCTCAGGCCTTGATGTCTCTCTTTGTGCTGGCGTCAAAAGATGGATGGGTCGACATTATGTACGATGGGCTTGATGCTGTGGGAGTTGACCAACAGGTAAATGTTAAATTGCGCACACAAAATGTTGGCAAGTCCCTTGGCTGTTCAATATAATTTCTGGATTTCGTCTAATACAGCCGTACCTGGCAGGCAGTCATTACTTAGAATGAGTGATGAAGACTTCTTAATGTAAAAAAAAAAATCCTCCACATAGAGCTAAAAGAAGATTGATGTTTCCGTCTGCAGCAAGAGCCCTGCACAGAACAGAGCAGGCAGCAATGACAATAGAATAAGACACTGAAGACGTCAGATACAGTATGAAAGGAGGAGGTTGCAGCTACAAAGCACTTGTGAGTAAGGTAAAGCAGCTTTGCTAGTTCGATTACCTGGGCCATCAGCTGACGTGGGCGGGCATCAACATCAGCTGATCTAACCTGATTGTGTCTGACCCGGGTTTGCAGCCAGCCTGAATTAACGTCCTTCCTGATTTTTCTGTTGTTTTTCAGCCTATAATGAACTACAACCCATGGATGTTGCTCTACTTCATCTCCTTCCTCCTGATCGTCGCCTTCTTCGTGCTCAACATGTTTGTAGGCGTGGTGGTGGAGAACTTCCATAAATGCCGGCGCCACCAGGAGGCCGAGGAGGCCAAACGCAGGGAGGAGAAGAGACTGAAACGCATGGAGAAAAAGAGACGGAGTAAGGAGAAGGAGCTGGCTGGTCGGTAGTCTTTCCACATCTTTCTGAGTCCTGCTTGATTCGAGCTTGAGCCTTTTTTTTTCCTTTTTGCTTTTTAATTTGATTTGGCCGAATACGGAAAAACGCAATTAGTGAGCTAGTATCAAATATAGTTGCTACTCTGCGGTAGAACTCCCTTTCCTTCGACCATCCTCTTTCCCTTTTACCGTGAGTAAAATGGAAAGAATTCTTAACCCAGTCTGGTGGTCACCTGCTCTGGCTCTGTTGAGTCTGCTGCAGGCTGTGGAGGCTTTTCTTCGACCCCAGCAATAATTAATCAAGCTGGATGTTAAGAAAAGCTCCCACAATCGGCAGGCTCGCAGAATTAGGACTGATGACCGCTGGAGTTAGCCGCCACCCTTTCCCTCCTCCCTTAACTTGCCTGGTCTACCGTAGACACCGTGCTTGGGATGGCCCCTTGGAGCATGCCCAGTGAGTGCTGACAGATGGGGCTTGCATGGTGGTGGGTATACAGAGCTAGAGGGAGGGGGAGTCAATGATTTCATCACCGTGGCCCGAAAAGGAGATGACCCCCCCTCCCTTCCTCTCTTCTGCATGCGGTTTAGTACAGCCGGAGGAGCAGGGATAGACCAAAATCTGGAAGAAAAGGAGGAAGAGTTTCAGCTGTAGCTTGTGAGATTTGCGAAGGAGTTAGAGCTAATTTCACGCCTGTCCCACCCTCACCTCCGGCTGTATAGGAGTTGATGACAAACTGCTTTTTTTTTTTTTTTTTTTTTACCTATTTTAATACTTTCCACTGCCTCCTACACCCCACAAAACAGTGCTAGCTTCTGCTAGCATTACCCTTCTTGGGAATTTGAGGCCTATACTCATGCCTGTACAGTATTTTGCCGAATCTATTCCAAAGGCACTTTTTTATATATATGTCTATATTTTGTACAAGGAGCAGTGGACACTTTTTTTTTAAGCCAAAAGGCAAAAAACCCAAACCTTTTCATTTCTTTTATATATATATAATTTTATTTGATAACCGGAATGTTTCCGTCGAGCTCTTGAGAAATACAGATGGAAATTGATCTTGCTTTTACAGGAGGTGTCCGCCAAGGCTATCTCATCCAATCAAGAAACTCACCCCCGACCCTGTCACACACAGTCTACGTGTACACACAGTATATGTCAAGAGGCCCTTTTAACTCGTCTTCTTCTACATCTCTGAGTTTCTTTCCCTGCTTTTTTTTTCTCCTTCTCTGATTTTTTTTCATTGAAACGGTTCTCTTCTTAATTTCTGGCTCAGTATTTTTTGCCAGGATGCTTTTTTGTTTTGGTCTTTAGGGTGGCTAAAGGGCAGTTGATTCCTTAGTAAAACGGCAATACGAAAATGAAAAGTTGCTCATAACAGTTGCAGTTGTAACTCGACAATTTGTAAAGCGGGTGTTTTTGAAACCTTTGGTTTGTGACATGTGAACGTTTTTCATCCAAAGAACTGGACTCAGAATCTCTGGAAAGACGAAAATAACCATAGGCACACAAACCAGCTTAACCTTTCATCGCTACCTTCTAAGCCTTACTCCATCCCTCTTTCCCTCTTTCTATCTCTTTGACTCTCTTCTGTCTCTAACTTTCAGCCATCTTTCCTTTCTCGCTTTCTTCGGCCTCTGCCTGACTAACATGCTCTCATTCCTCTAGATTTATTGGTTCCGGGGGTGAGTTGGGCCCTCTCTGACGGCACACTGAAAGGTACAGAGTTTCCAGCATGTTCTGTGTGTCCCTTTTTAAAACCCCACACCGCCACCGACCACGACCACCCATTAACGGTGGCTAGGGTTAATAAGTTCAATGATCACGGGAGGTAGGGCCCCATCTTGCGTCCCCGCCCCCCTGCCTCTCTCCCATCAGCTCTCAGTCCGCTGGACATGCTGTTACCTGTTTTCTCTGTCGTGCCTTTGTCTTTCACAGCTCTTCCACACCGCTCGTGATCCATCCACTGTTCACAGCACCGCACCGCTGCTGCTGCACCACCAACACCACAAGAAAGGAAGACTTTGGTGTAAAATTTAATTAGTAGGGAAACTCAGGTGGCGAGAGGGAGAGAAGGGAAAAAGATGTTTCCACATAAGAATTCCAGAGTTTCCTTTAGTGTTTTCCAGACAGACGTGGTGTAATTCTCTCAGTATATGCTTATGATGCTCTTTTCTTTTAGTTACAATAATATTTTTTCTCAGCACCAAAGCCATTTTGTCATTTGAAAGCGTGGTGACATTTTTAGAAAAAAGTGTTGCAAACTGAGAACATAAATGTTGTAATGGGCATAGAAGTATACTTTAGCATAGCTGTGCTTTAAGCTAACTCTTATTGTCAGCATGCTAACATACGTAGATTCGATAAACGCAGTATTTGACATTTATATTATTTAGTTTACTGTTTGATTGAAACACAAACCTCAAGGTGGTACTGGAGGAAACTTCTCGACATCACTATAGTAAACAAACGTTAACATAGAAGTTTAAGTAAGTAAAATTGAGCTGTCGGTGGCTCTGGACGAAAAGTCGCTACCACACTCGCTAGTCATTCATCATCTTTGATTCAAACAAGACTGTAAACACTTTGTTCGATATTTCACTCTGAATGAAAGTGATCAGCTGGTAAGTGGAGTCATGAAGTTAGTAAAACCAGCCAAGAATCTATAAGCAGCTCTACTTTGACTTTGAGATCTCAGCAATCTTTTGTTTTCTTGGTTTAGTGCAGCTAAACTCAGATAAGCGTAGCGTGACAGATGCTTACTTTGATGACACCAGCATTATGTAGGAGTAGGTCACGGATAATAGGTACTGATTTGTAAATAACTGGACATGTGTCACGGCGAGATGTGCCGGTGTGTTTGTTAGAGCGGACCCGAAAGCAGACACTGGAGGAAGGAGCTGGTTTGCAAACAGAAGGCGAGCCTTTATTTCAGCTGAAAACATGAAACTATGAAACACCAAGAATAACTATGAGAAACTATAACTGACTATGATAACAAAAGGTAAAACTATGAGTATGACTCAGACTGTGACTGGGACTAGATGATATGAGGGAAATTGGCAGACGTCCCGACAATGAACAGTAAGAGACACATGACTTAAATACACACATGAGGTGATCAGGGGAAGTGGAGACACAGCTGACTAGGATGAACATAATGATGCACAGGAAATGTAAACTAAAACACAAAGACATGGAAACTGGACTTTCAAAATAAACAGGAAAACATGACAAGACACAGGCATGACAGCATTAACCAGGCAGACCAGAAACATGACAGATAAGACACAATAAACCACAAGGGGAACTGTAACACATGGGAAGATGACCCAAAGGAGACCTGCTAAACAATGAATAACTACAACTAAGGAACCCAGGATCTAAAAGTACTAACTATAAACAATGAATATCAAAATACAAGAAAACACAAAGCGCTGGGTCATACGACCCCGGACTGTGACAACATGAATAACTTGAGCTTGATATAATATATCAACAGTATATTTCTAACTAGGCAGCTCATTCTCTTTCTCTTCATACTTTATTTAAAGATAGAACACATTTTGGGGTCGACTTGAAAGAAAGGTAGATGTGAAATGTAAAAGTGAGGTCAGAGGTCAAATGTGACCTGATCTTAGCTGTAAACTATAATGTGATGTTAAGAATCCCCATATACCAGATCTTTTCCTACATTTTGCCAATACAAACAAAGGCAGCTGGATTTTAAGCAGAATTTTAAAGATAAAAGACATTTTAATGAAGGTTTGACCTAATTTGACCTTGAGGAGAGGTCATATATCATTCCCTGTATGCCTATATATTGTCAATACTGTCATGGTCCTGGGTCATTTTGGCCCAGCGTTTTGTGTTTCCTTGAAGTTCATTTTTGTGCTTTGTGTTTATTCTGATTTTGTATTGGTTTAGGGTTGAACCTGTAGTTTGGTGTGTGTATTCAGCCCTACCTGTGTCTGTCCTTGGTGCTCTGTTCATGTCCCCGTGTTGTGTTGTAAATCAGTCTGTGTGTTCCTGCTTTACTTTGAAGGCTCATGTTCTGGATTTCCTATTCTATTTTGAAGGTCTGTGTCTGTTGTCATTGTGTTCAGCTTGTGTCCTCCGGTCCTCATGTGTATTAGGTTCAGCTGTTCTTCCCTCCTGTGTGTGATTACCTGATTACCTTGTGTGTGTATATTTAGTGGGTGTCGGTCTGTGTTCATTGTCGGCTCGTCTGCGTTCTATGGTGTTCCTGTCTCTGCGTCTCTCTGCCCCGCACCCCTTTTGTATGGTCTCAGGTTTGTCATTTAGTTCTCCCAGTTTAGGTTTCTTCAGTTGTTTTGTCATGCCTCACTGCCTGTTTCTGCCATTGTCACTTTGTAAATAAACATCACTCGTATCATCAGTCACTGCTGCATTTTGGGTCCTCCCTTTCCTCCACACCACACGGCTCATTCCGCCAGCCGTGACAGTACGAGCCGACCAAACATGGACCCAGCGGCATCCGCACCTCCCGAGGAGCTTCGGGAGGAACTAATTGACTCTGTTTCCAGGTTGGTTAACCTATGGCTCGAGCATGAGGGGGAAGAGTGTCTCCGCGCTGTAGAAGCCAGGCTACAGCAGCTCATCTCTGCTCACTCCTGGCTGCTGGACTCTCTTCACCCGCTCGCACAGGACTTCATACTCAACGAACTGCACCTTCACCCACCAGCCGCTACCGCTTCCCAATTCAGCCCGGCGGCGAAGATTTTGCCCGGCCCGCCGGAGGTTTTGCCCGGCCCGCCGGAGGTTTTGCCCGGCCCGCCGGAGGTTTTGCCCCGCCCGCCGGAGGTTTTGCCCGGGAGGAAGCGACGATCGCGCCGTCGGCGCATCACCCCACAGCCGAAGACTAGGACTTTGGAACTGCCAGCTGTGGTGAGTGAAAAGGACCCTTTTTCTGTTTTGGACTGTGTGTCTGTTTATTCCGGGGCTGTGTTTTTTGAGTCGGCTGCCCTGCCGGTAGCTCAGTTAGCTGCCCAGCAGCCACTAGCTCAGTTAGCCACTCAACCGTCACCCCCATTACAGTCACAGCCAGACCTATTAGACACTTGGTTACAATCCATAGCTCAGTCAATAGCTCAGTTGACAAGAGACTCATCCGCCTTATTATCACCTATTCAGCCATCGTCGTCACCAACTCCTCCGGCACAACAAGTTAAGTCCATCCAACCCGGAAAGAACTATTTTTCACCTGTTCATGTCAAGCAGAGAGACACACCACATAATATTGTAATCAGTCCTCAAAAGCTGGCCAGCCCAGAGACTGTGACGCACTCCAGGGCCTACCCAGAGGCTGGGTTCCAGCCCCTGGCCGACTCTGGACCCCTGGAGGTTAAGAAGCCAGCTGAGGACTGCATCCGGCTGTCGCTGCCTGAGCTGAGTCAATGCTCCGTGCAGCTGCAGTCTGCCTTGTGTTTGCCAGAGGCCCGTGCGCCTGCTGGTTCTGACCCGTTCCTGCCAGAGGCCCGTGCGCCTGCTGGTTCTGAACTGTGCCTGCCAGAGGCCCGTGCGCCTGCTGGTTCTGAACTGTGCCTGCCAGAGGCCCGCGCGCCTACTGGTTCTGACCTGTATGTTCCAGGGGCCCCGGTGCCCACTGGTCCAGAGACTGTTTTCGCTGGGGGGCCCGAGGAGCCCGTCCAGCCCCCTGCTGCAACATCATCATCATCTGCCTCGCCTGGCCCGGCTGCAGCATCATCATCTGCCTCGCCTGGCCCGGCTGCAGCATCGTCATCTGCCTCGCCTGGCCCGGCTTCAGCATCGTCATCTGCCTCGCCTGGCCCGGCTTCAGCATCGTCATCTGCCTCGCCTGGTCCAGCCTCCGCTTCTGCTTCAGCCTCGCCTGGTCCAGCCTCCTTCCTCGTCAGCTGGGGGGCCCGAGGAGCCCGTCCAGCCTCCTTCCTCGTCAGCTGGGGGGCCCGAGGAGCCCGTCCAGCCTCCTTCCTCGTAAGCTGGGGGGCCCGAGGAGCCCGTCCAGCCTCCTTCCTCGTCAGCTGGAGGGCCCGAGGAGCCCGTCCAGCCTTTTGCATCATCAGCTGGGGGGCCCGAGGAGCCCATCCAGCCTCCTTCCTCGTCAGCTGGGGGGCCCGAGGAGCCCGTCCAGCCTCCTTCCTCGTCAGCTGGAGGGCCCGAGGAGCCCGTCCAGCCTTTTGCATCATCAGCTGGGGGGCCCGAGGAGCCCATCCAGCCTCCTTCCTCGTCAGCTGGGGGGCCCGAGGAGCCCGTCCAGCCTCCTTCCTCGTCAGCTGGAGGGCCCGAGGAGCCCGTCCAGCCTTTTGCATCATCAGCTGGGGGGCCCGAGGAGCCCATCCAGCCTCCTTCCTCGTCAGCTGGGGGGCCCGAGGAGCCCGTCCAGCCTCCTTCCTCGTAAGCTGGGGGGCCCGAGGAGCCCGTCCAGCCTCCTTCCTCGTCAGCTGGAGGGCCCGAGGAGCCCGTCCAGCCTTTTGCATCATCAGCTGGGGGGCCCGAGGAGCCCATCCAGCCTCCTTCCTCGTCAGCTGGGGGGCCCGAGGAGCCCGTCCAGCCTCCTTCCTCGTCAGCTGGAGGGCCCGAGGAGCCCGTCCAGCCTTTTGCATCATCAGCTGGGGGGCCCGAGGAGCCCATCCAGCCTCCTTCCTCGTCAGCTGGAGGGCCCGAGGAGCCCATCCAGCCACCAGCTGCTCCACCAGCAGCCTCACCCACGCTTGCAGCAGCAGTTTCATCCATGCCGCCACCTGCTTCAGCGCCTCCGTCTGCATCCTCCACGCCGTCGCCTGGTCCGGATTCAGCCTCCTCAGCGTCGCCTGGTCCAGCGCATGCTTCGGCTTCATCCGCTTCACCTGGTCCAGCCTCCGTGTCTTCATCCTCGCCTGGTCCAGCCTCCGTGTCTTCATCCTCGTCTGGTCCAGCTCCCGCATCACCTGCGGTGGCCTCCTCTTCAGCTTCAGTATCAGCTGCTTTGCCTGGTCCAGCTTCAGCATCCTCATCAGCTGCTTTGCCTGGTCCAGCTTCAGCATCCTCATCAGCTGCTGCCTCGCCTGGTCCGGCCTCTGCTTCTGCTTCAGCCTCGCCTGGTCCGGCCTCCGCATCCTCATCATCCTCATCAGCCTCGTCTGGTCCAGCCTCAGCTTCCTCGTCATCCTCATCAGCCTCGTCTGGTCCAGCCTCAGCTTCCGCCTCGTCTGGTCCAGCCTCAGCTTCCGCCTTGTCTGGTCCAGCCTCAGCTTGCGCCTCGCCTGGGGCTGCAGGGGCCACGCAGCCTTCAGGTCCCCTACTACCACCTCCACATCTTCGGTCATCTGCCAGGCCGCTTGTTGGGCATCTCCGCCACCGTGGACGCCCTCCTGAACGCCCTCCTGAACGCCGCCACTGCCTTCCGCGTGGCCAGCCTCCGGACTTGTTTCCACGCCGCCGTTGCCGTCCGCACGGTCGGCCCCCAGAACTGTTTCCACGCCGCCATTGCCGTCCGCACGGTCGGCCCCCAGAACTGTTTGCCCGTCGCCGCCGTTGCCGTGTGCACGGTCGGTCCCCAGAACTGTTTGCCCGTCGCCGCCGTTGCCGTGTGCACGGTCAGCCCCCAGAACTGTTTGCCCGTCGCCACCGTTGCTGTGTGCACGGTCGGCCCCCTGAACTGCCTCCACTCCGCCACCGCTGCCTTCCGCTCGGTCGGCTTTTGGATCTGTGTCAGCCTCCGGGCCGGCCTCCTGAACTGTGTTTTGTCCTTGTGCTCCAGCATGTGTGTTTGTTTTGGACAGGTCACTTGGTTCGCTGGGGCTTGTTTTTGTTCGGTGTTGGTCATCTGTTTTTGTTTTGGGCTGTCTGGAGTCAGCCCTTGGAGGGGGGGTACTGTCATGGTCCTGGGTCATTTTGGCCCAGCGTTTTGTGTTTCCTTGAAGTTCATTTTTGTGCTTTGTGTTTATTCTGATTTTGTATTGGTTTAGGGTTGAACCTGTAGTTTGGTGTGTGTATTCAGCCCAACCTGTGTCTGTCCTTGGTGCTCTGTTCATGTCCCCGTGTTGTGTTGTAAATCAGTCTGTGTGTTCCTGCTTTACTTTGAAGGCTCATGTTCTGGATTTCCTATTCTATTTTGAAGGTCTGTGTCTGTTGTCATTGTGTTCAGCTTGTGTCCTCCGGTCCTCATGTGTATTAGGTTCAGCTGTTCTTCCCTCCTGTGTGTGATTACCTGATTACCTTGTGTGTGTATATTTAGTGGGTGTCGGTCTGTGTTCATTGTCGGCTCGTCTGCGTTCTATGATGTTCCTGTCTCTGCGTCTCTCTGCCCCGCACCCCTTTTGTATGGTCTCAGGTTTGTCATTTAGTTCTCCCAGTTTAGGTTTCTTCAGTTGTTTTGTCATGCCTCACTGCCTGTTTCTGCCATTGTCACTTTGTAAATAAACATCACTCGTATCATCAGTCACTGCTGCATTTTGGGTCCTCCCTTTCCTCCACACCACACGGCTCATTCCGCCAGCCGTGACACAATACAAACAATGGCAGTAAGAAAAATAGTTTTAAATAGCTCTGTGCAACATTTCTATTACTTTGACTTTCAAATCAGCCTACTGAATTTAGTGAAGCCCTGCAAGGGACGTTGGAGAAAGAAGAAAAAAAAAAAAAAGATGGACTTTTGCGAGATGTCCCTTGCAGGGCTCCGTAGTAAGCACATCAAATAAACAGGGCATGAAGTTTTCTAATCTTGATGTTTAATAAAAAAGTCTTTTAATTTTCTCAGTTTCCCCCGCTGGTATCAAAACCTGCACTGAGTATTTCAGCATCAAGTTTGAAATTCTAGTACCGCAAGCTGCGACAACACTAGATGATAATACCGATCCTTTTTTGTTTTACACCGTTTACCATTTAGTAACAAGTTCTGGCAAACCTATTCGGTACTGACCAAAAAAGTTACTGACCTATCAAAACCAATAGGAAAGAAGCTAAAGACCAGTTTTGATTACTCAGAACTATTCGTTAAACTTTAATAATGTGTTGGATTTCTCTCTCTTGCGTTGTGTCTTGTAACTTCAGCTCACTGCTGTCACTATAGATTGGTACCAAAAAGGTACAGGTAAAATTATCTATTAAGGCTTACCAGCCTCTATTAAAAGGCCACAGAGATTCAATCAAGAAATTCCTGTTATTTGGTCCCTGAATCTTTGCTTAGTTTAGAAATCTTCATTTAGGACATCCAGAATCAGAATGTGTAGATGTTGCTATATTATTAAACTGAAATCAGCTCCAGCTTGTTTCGCTCAAGGGTTTAAACTGTTCCTTTGGTCTATTTCTACTTCATCACGTGTGCATCGTTATTAAATCATGATCTCAAATAGAATAAAAGAATATCCGATTCACTAGGAAACACTGTGTGCAAAGGTCGCATCGGTATGAGTTGTGATTAGCTGAGACCACAGCAGGTTTGTTCACAGCAGCTGCCTCTTGTTGGGCATAAAAGGTCATCCTGGGGCGGTGTGACCACTGCCTGAATTGTCACAAGTAGTTTCCATGGAAATCTGCTAAAGGTATTGTTATGAAAGATGGAAGCTCGTGAATGAGAGTTTGTGTGAGTAGGCTTAGCTATATCCCGATGGTCCCATCATCGCCTCGGTTTACTTACAGCAGGTAAGCTGGAGTGGTGTCTGTTAATTTGCGGCACGTTCCTGGAAGGTAGACCCGGCTGTGTTGCTTCATATTCTTGTGTGCATATGAGTGTGTCGGGGAGCAGATGGCTGCAAAACAGGTTGTGAAATATGCAGGAGCAGCTATCTCATCCTCAAATCCCCCCCCCCCCCCCCTTCCCTCCTCTCAGTGTGGATGAATGTCTGACCCCCACAGCCTCTCTGTTGATCCTTTTTTGCCTCAGTGTCTTGTAACATTTAGGTAGTTTTACCCAAAAGGTAATTACAGTACTGACACAAACACAAAAGTCCCACAGAAAAACTGCGTATGTGTATTTGAGGTGTCCTGCACACTCCACACTGAGGTGCATTAAGATTTCCACTGATGATGCAGGGAGGAGGAGAAGATATGTACGTGGGTGGAGGAGGTGGCAGAGATACACAAACACTGTATCAGGCTGTAATAATGCAGTGATGTAAGCACAGACAGGTGCACGCTGAAGAAGAAGTGGCGATGCATTGTGACATGCAGAGAGCGAGCGCAGAAACACCTAAGGCTAAATTTGAAACTCTGCCCTGTTGTTGGAGTTGACTTGTTGTGTTGAGTCACAGTCAGCTGGCTGTGGCAGACACATCAAGTGAAGCTACAGTGCACTGCATGGTGTATGCAGCAAATTGTAAATATAGCTGCGTGCTGCTTCCTCCCTCTCGAGGAGCTACCACAGTGATAGCGTTCTGGATCTTTTGACACACAGCGGCTTGCATCAGGGTAATGATGCTCTTAGTGTTGATGCCTGAGTCTATAGGCTGTTGGCTGTGATTATGCAGCCATAGTATTAAATGTAGTCAGGGTTACTCTATAAAAAACTCTATAATGTCTTTTACAGTAACAATTTGAAGCTTGTGGACCTGAGAAGAAAGGCCCAAGTTCCCAGACCCCATCGTGTTGTCAAATTAGTGTAGAAAGTCTAAAACTGAGAGGAATTCTACTTTCAAAAAATTGTAGGGTTGCAAAGGAAATCAGCATAATTTCACTGCACTGCTTGGTTAATTCTGCAGATCTGCTCGTTATCTGTATTCCATACTTCGAAGTAGCCAGCTACATTACCACTGTACATATTATAGAGCTACCAAAAATACTGCTGTAATACAGTTGTATACATGTATATTTTATACAGAGGAACCAAAACGCTACCTTCTTATACTGCACAGAAGTTGTAAGGAAGCGGTCAAACCAAATCATAGAGTTACAAAGTAAAAGCTAAACAATTAGAACAGAAACTATGAAACAAAGCCCAAGACATTCGCTTCCTCTTAGATGAAGTTTGATGACGTTTTTATTAGGGGTGCAACGATACACAAAATTCACGGTTCGGTTCGGTTCGATACTTTGGTGTCACGGTTTGATATTTTTTGATACAAAAAAATGTTCATGCTTTTTTAATTTGTCATTTATTAAAATTATAAATATATATTTTAACTCAAAATGTACAGTTTTTAAATGTAATGTTGCTGAAACAACAAAATAATAGTAAAAAATAAATCTATCTGATCGAGAAATCACTCATCTTTGGAAAAGAGAGTTTATTACAGAGAAATGTCTCTTTCCAAAATAAAAGCTATATAATACGCTTCTTCTGGGCTATATTCTCAGCAGCATATTAAACATATCAGGTCCCCATAAGGAGAATCATGTGCTAACGGCTGTCTAAATGACTCGGGTAAAGTTTGTAGCATGCGTGCTTGTTGTTTTTGTTTGCTTCCACTTGTCTCTGCACTAGGATGATGTCGGCGTAAATGTGCAGTCACATTCGTTGTGTTTCCATTAGTGCTGTCAGGTTAATCTCGTTAAAATGACATTAACGCCACAACACGGCAAATCTCTGTTAACGAGCTAACTGCACTAACACACTAGTTCCCACCCATGTAATTGAGCATTGTGTGGCACATCCGACATACTGTTTTACTTTTGTCCATGACGCGCTTACCTTCAGGGTCATACGTCACATGAAAACCAAAATAGTTCCAAAGGCCAGATCTGAATGAGGGTGGGGGAGGTTCAATTTGCCATGTTGCAATGAGCTTAGCTCCTGTCTTGCTAGCTTGAGCTGCGCTCAGTGGATCTGCGCTCGACAGTGCAGCCTAGGTGGAGTAGTCGAACGCAGATCCACTGAGCTCTCAACACAGACAGCATCGTCAGAAGAAAAGTTGATAAAATAAATTAAAAATTTTGTATTGTTCGATACATATGCGTACCGAACCGAAAGCACTGTATCGAACGGTTCAATATCGATACGAACCCCTAGTTTTTACCCCTCAGTCTTAAGGATGATGGGGTATTGTTGTCATGGCTTTCGGGTGGCTTTTAAAACAGGATGTTTAAACTGATACCAGAGGTGCTAAAAGTCTTGGACATCTTGAAAAAATATTAATTAAAGTGATATAAAAGTGATGTACCAAACTGTAATGATGGCTGAAATAAGAGTAATGAAAAAAAGAGATGTATCCTTATAGAGGCATCATTGTAAAATCCACAGTAAGTTTGTAAAACACGGATATCTTTAATAAAACAATAATTTTCTTGTTCTGTTGTAGTATCTGCTTCTATCATTATTTGAGTGTGTTTACATACACATAATATGGACCAAAAGGCTAAACAGAGAATAAAAGTTGTAATTGGGAGCAGAGAGGAAAGTAACGAGCACGGTTTAGAGAAAACTTTGAAAGCTGCAGTACATTTGAATATTTGAAGGTGAATGTGTTGTGAATTTGTAAGGTGATGACATGCTAACTGTTTATGACTAGAATTTAAAGTCGTACTTTTAATGTGTATGTGTTTGTGCGTTCGTGTGTGTGTGTGCGCACACCATACTCCGGCTATAAGTCAAGTCTGAGGGAACCATGGTTCTGTCGTGTTAACAGATGGCCCTCGGCTTCCCAAACACGGCAAACAGATCGCGCTGTATCCCAAGCAGCTCTGGCTGGGTCAGCCCCCACATGAATTCACTCTATCATAACACACTTGTCATCACATCTCACCCCAAACAGTGAGCTGATCAAGAAATACAAGTGCAGGACAGCGTAATATAAACCCAGAATACTGCAAACAGTCGCACACAAACATGGCTATCTGTATACCTTCACATTGACTCTCTGCTGTTTATCTGTTAGGTTTAACAGCTGTCCCTTTTTGTAACTTTATCTTTTTGATATAGGATTGCATGATTTTAACACTGACCACATATGTTTTGAGCCGTTTCCATCTCTGTTGGTGGTCTCACGTTGCTGTGGAAACTGGCATATTTAAGAGCTGATTGCCAGCTGATACTTTTCTGTAAATCAGCCTCCTACTCTGAGCCCAACAACAACACTTTCATGCTGTTTATCCACTAACCTTTGTGTTGTGGAACATGGCAGATTAATATTATTATTAATATATCCTGTGAACTAAATGCAATGTCATTAGCAGCAGATTGCCTTAGTAAATCTAGTTTTTATTTTAGTTAACGAAAAAAAAGTTCATATCTAGTTGTAATTTTTAGTTTTGTGTTACTTAACCATAATAACCTTGTTGTTCCTCAATCAACTGTGTTAACATCAGCATAAAAACAGGAGCTTCACTGCATGGTTTTCCATGGTTAAGCAGTTCCTGTGGGTGTGATGTGTTGATGGCCCAGTAGTTTTGTCCTTATCCAGTCTTTAAATCTGACGTCATTAGCTATGTCTGGGCCCAAACTCCGCTGCAGGTCCCAAAGTCAAAAGATCACTGCGGGATAACTGAGTTGAAAAACTGTCTAAATTCCATCATCTTTAATAAAATGATCAGCGTTCTGCTCTACCAGGTGTAACAATTAAGTTTAACATCCAGGCATCCATGAAAATGGAATTTATTAAATTTAACAGAGTTAGAAGTTAGCAGGAAGTAAGCTCGCTAGTTTCCATCTAAATGAAACACACCATGTTCTGACTGAGGGATTTATGAAACAAATTAAGACGTACAGCTCTGCTATCACTTCCAACATAAATGAAGACAAGAAACATAATATAAACAGTGAAACTGGCGGATGAACGCTAACTTTTTTCCACTCGATAAAAGTTAACGTTCCCGATGGTTAAGGACAAATGCAATCACATGGCAGGATGCTGTAAACCAAACTTTAGTCAGGAGAACAACTGAGATAATGCATCCACAATACAAGGTTAATCATTAATATACTGCTGCATGCGCTGGGCTATAGTTACATCGTAGGGTTTTAATAACTGAGCTTTAAAATGAACAGCGGTAATAAAAACCGAGAGAGGCCTACAGTGATCACTGACTGTTTTTAGGGGCTTTTTGAGATTAAATAGAACAAGATACAAAGTATTAAAACATGTTAAAAGCACAACAGCCTTATTAAACGCAGGGTAGTTTGGGCCCGTAAGCAGGGTTCATCACGTCATCGCTTAAAGACGGGATAGTGAACACTCGTACATCCCTATAATAAGCTCATATTTCCCCATGTAGATTAATGAATTTCATGTTTATTTTTTTTTATAAATTCAAGTCACATACTAATAAGTGATAAAAAAACAAAACAATTAGTATGCTCTACTGCAGCGGTCCCTAAACCCCGGGCCATGGAGCGGTACCAGTCCGTGAGTCATTTGGTACCGGACCAATCGTTATTGTTATTTTTTTTAGCGTTTCTATCGTTAACTCGGTTTCCGTGGGTCTTTTCCTGTGTGTTATAAATAAATCTTCTTTTTTTTGTACCGGTACTGGTTGTATTCTGTTGTATTTATCCGTGACACCTTAAAGGCCGGTGTCTTTATTGTCAGACATAAACCAGTACGTGGCGCAAAAAAAGTTGGGGACCGCTGCTCTAATGAGTTCTTAGGCTTTTTTTCACTGAGCTCCAAATGCATGTAAATGTATATCGAGGTTCACAAAGTTTTCCAGCTTTTTAAACTTCTGACACCAACTATAAAGACACATTTTGCTTAGCATCACACAGAGGAAGTTTTTAAACTCAAGGGAAAACTTGACAGGGCTTCATTGCTTCCCCACATATATAACGGTTTCTCTATTTGCAAAAAGTGTGCCCACAGCGCTGCAGATAACTGCGCAGGTGGTTGATGTGGACAATATGACTGTTGTATTCTTCATGTCGAGTTATAAAACTTCACCATCTTAAGTTGGGTAGTTTATTCTTATGCCACGCTGCTAATCTTTGCTGTCGACACACGTCCAGCAGTTAACAAGAACACAAGGATAATGGGATCATCCCCTCTCACGTTGGTTCCCCTGGCACCAAAAACATACACTGTGACATCCAAAAAACATTAGCGTGGGTACACAAAGCAGCTTGACATTCCATGAATAGCTTTCTTCATCTATTAGCTTGGCGCGCATACACATATACACAAGGAGCCACACAAAGCCAGCCGGTGCCAATCCATAGCTGTATCTGGGTCAGCACTAACAGAGATGAATCGAACAGAAGTTTCACATCGCCCCTCTTTCTTTCTTTCTATTCCATCGCTGTAGAAATGTAATTAATAACTGCAGCACTTTAGGGAGAGGGTGAATGGGAGAAGGAAGAGAGGCAACAAAAAAAAGTCTCAGAGGGGAGCAGGATGTGGGGGAAGGAAGTGAGAGACAGTTATATATCTTGGCAAGAAATCCCAGGGGTGTAAAAGTTTGATGCCACAAGGTGTAAGTAGCAGTGTTTAGTGAAGTGTTAAATGCGATGAATCTTTCATAACTTTTGGCGGTTAGCAGCAACTGGACGCTGTGTTACCTAGAACAGTAACCTAAACTGTAATAATATGTTTTGAAGTTACCTTATCCAGGATGCAGTGAATGAAGCTAATTTGTTTTGGTGCAATATTGCATATATTCATTAATCTCTGCTTGTGGTGGTGTGAATGAGGGATGATTGATATGTACTGAAAAAAGCGAGAAAGCAGACTCAAAAATCAAAAAGCATCGAACTACTAATGAAGTTCATTCATTTGCACAGAAGGCAGCGTTTTAACTTTAATAAATGCTTCAACTGTTCTGACAGAGCATGTTGTAATTACATAGGTTGACTGAAAAGCTGTAAGTAATTTGTGGGAGCTGCGGGGGGGGGGGATGCGCCAACAACACTCACTATGAATGTTTCATGTTGGAAACTTTCTCCATGAATATTTCATCTGCAGAAATGTCAAAAAGAGAGCAGCATGGAGCAGAGTGGGCAGACAGCCTAATATTGTAGCGCTGCCCTGCTGCACCGAAATGTAGTGATGAAAGAGACATGAGGCAGATTTTTTTTTCTTTCTTATTTCTCCTGGGCAGAGTTATTTATGCAGAGGGCCATAACTAAAAGCTGTATCTTAACCATTGTGTGTGTGTGGTTTAGTCAAGAAGAAACACTCAGTTGGAACGCCAAAAGCTGTGTCATGAGCTGCACGTGCTCATTGTTATGTTTGTCCGGGTCAAACAACATCATTTGACGAAATATATTTGTGACATTTTTCCACTTTTGTGTAGTTATGGGCTACTTGGTGGTAAAATATTCACTACCTTTTCTGATTTATTGTACTAAGTGGGGCAAGTTAGCATAACTGCTTGAGTTCTGCGGGTGATCTGCTAACAATGCAAAGACCAGTGCAGTCTATCAAAAGCAGCACAGATATTCAGTGTCAAGACTCAGTAAAGAGCTGCGGGGTAAAGCTAGCCTTGGCACAGCACTCATAGCTTTGAGTTACCCATCTGCAGTTATTACATGCTTGATCTGATAACAAATCCTTCTGGCTGTTTTTTTTTCTTGCATTATTATTTTAACACAATTTTTCTGTAAATTACCTGCTGCAAACTCATTTATGATTCATTTAAATATTCGTCTCCCCAAATTGTGTGTGCTAAGGAGGAAACTTGCAAAATACTTACAATACAATAAGGCCAGCTGTAACCCCCCCCCCCCCCCCCAAAAATACTTAATTACATAATCTCGTTAAAATGACGTTAACGCCATAACTGCATTAACGCGGCAAATCTCCTTTAGCAAGTTAACGCAGATCACCCCATGTGTGGAGCTGCACGGTGTCGACGCATTAGTGCAGTTAGCTCATTTACGCGTTAGCGCTGTGCAACCCCACGTTAATGCCATAACCGCATTGACGCGGAAAGTCTCCATTAGCGAGTTAATGCAGATCACCCCGTGCGTGGGGCTGCACGGTGTCAACGCGTTAGCGCGGTTAGCTCGTTAGCGCAGTTAGCTCATTAGTACGGTTAGCTCGTTAACGCATTAGCGCCGTGCAGCCCCACTCACGGGTTGATCCGTGTTAACTCGCTACCGGAGATTTGCCGTGTTAATGCGGTTATGCCGTTAATGCCATTTTAACGAGATTAACTCTGACAGCACTAATAATTTTAATTTTTTTTTTAGCACCAAAAAGAGCCCAGTGTGGTCCTTGATTTTTAGTGATGTAATCAGGATGATTAACTCAAAGCTTAAATACAGTGTAATATAATATGTATCATATACCATCTTCACCAACTTTGTTTAGTATATTAGCTTAGCAAGGTTGTGTGAACCTGATAGAAATGTCACTGATTGGTCGTTAATGTTAAATTTGTCAAGTTTTCATGAACCAAAACCTATTAGAAAAACGTTTCTTGCAAACTAAAACAGAGTAAATGGATTGTAGTCGTTGATGGTAACAATCTTGATAATCCCTCAGTCAAACTGAGGACCTTAAATGAGAACCTTAAATCTTATTTTCCCTTTTCAGATTTTGCGCACATATTTATGAGTGTTGAAGGGTTTTAGCATTCTTGTTGATTCAGGAACATGCGAGAATTTTGGCTTTTTGCCAAATAAAACAAGTGGAATCACAGTCTGTCAATGTTTAGTGCGTTGTTGTAAAAGCTTACTCGGACGTTTGATATGGGACCTTTTTCTTTCTGTTCTTAAAAGTAGATTAGAGCTTGTCTTAAAGTATGTATCAGTCTTTAGCAAGTATTGCAAATCTGTTATAGAGATGCCTTTTTGTGTGATTTACAGCTGTATGATGAATGGTTGTAACGCAAAATATTAGCTGAAAGTGTAGACAAATTCAAAAAGTTGGCATCAAATATCAAGTCCAGCCTTCGCCCAAGAAAGGGTGAAGACATTAAAATCAAGATCTTGCTGTTGTGCATATTGTCGCTCTCACCATAAACACATGCAGGTAAAGGAAGAAGGGTTAAACGCAGTCATTATGCTGTTATAAAGCTTCCCATCCGTCCTGTATCTTGTTCTCACCGTTTTCCCTGTTATTCCGCCTTCCACTCACTCTGTCCAATTGCTTGCATTCACCATTCAGTCCCCCATTTCAATTGGTCCATCCTGCTCAAGTATGACTCAGAAAGGTGTGTCGGTCTACTATGTGAACCAGCACAATGTGTGTCAGTGTGGGTGTGTTAAAGAGTGCTGGCACGAGTGGGTGTTACCATGCCCTGTCATTTTGAACGATGTCATGTTTCTTATTTACCTCTTCTCCTCTGGACTTTTCAGTTTGCTCTGCTGTTCCTCTGCGCTGCTCTCAAATCTGATGCGAATTCCGCTGTTTTTGTCTTTTTCTCACCACTGTGTCGCTTCCTGTCTCTTTTGATGTTCTAAGCAGGACAGCAGAGCATTCAGGAATTCCACTTAAATCTTTTTTTGACTGTAACTATTCATATTGACAATCTTTTTTTTTCTTTTTTTTTAGACTCAGTGTTTGCTGGATATCAAAAATGGACATCCGGTCCTTGACAATGACGGTTGACATATTTTTTAATGCAGATCACCCCGTGCGTGGGGCTGCACGGTGTCAACGCGTTAGCGCGGTTAGCTCGTTAGCGCAGTTAGCTCATTAGTACGGTTAGCTCGTTAACGCATTAGCGCCGTGCAGCCCCACTCACGGGTTGATCCGTGTTAACTCGCTACCGGAGATTTGCCGTGTTAATGCGGTTATGCCGTTAATGCCATTTTAACGAGATTAACTCTGACAGCACTAATAATTTTAATTTTTTTTTTAGCACCAAAAAGAGCCCAGTGTGGTCCTTGATTTTTAGTGATGTAATCAGGATGATTAACTCAAAGCTTAAATACAGTGTAATATAATATGTATCATATACCATCTTCACCAACTTTGTTTAGTATATTAGCTTAGCAAGGTTGTGTGAACCTGATAGAAATGTCACTGATTGGTCGTTAATGTTAAATTTGTCAAGTTTTCATGAACCAAAACCTATTAGAAAAACGTTTCTTGCAAACTAAAACAGAGTAAATGGATTGTAGTCGTTGATGGTAACAATCTTGATAATCCCTCAGTCAAACTGAGGACCTTAAATGAGAACCTTAAATCTTATTTTCCCTTTTCAGATTTTGCGCACATATTTATGAGTGTTGAAGGGTTTTAGCATTCTTGTTGATTCAGGAACATGCGAGAATTTTGGCTTTTTGCCAAATAAAACAAGTGGAATCACAGTCTGTCAATGTTTAGTGCGTTGTTGTAAAAGCTTACTCGGACGTTTGATATGGGACCTTTTTCTTTCTGTTCTTAAAAGTAGATTAGAGCTTGTCTTAAAGTATGTATCAGTCTTTAGCAAGTATTGCAAATCTGTTATAGAGATGCCTTTTTGTGTGATTTACAGCTGTATGATGAATGGTTGTAACGCAAAATATTAGCTGAAAGTGTAGACAAATTCAAAAAGTTGGCATCAAATATCAAGTCCAGCCTTCGCCCAAGAAAGGGTGAAGACATTAAAATCAAGATCTTGCTGTTGTGCATATTGTCGCTCTCACCATAAACACATGCAGGTAAAGGAAGAAGGGTTAAACGCAGTCATTATGCTGTTATAAAGCTTCCCATCCGTCCTGTATCTTGTTCTCACCGTTTTCCCTGTTATTCCGCCTTCCACTCACTCTGTCCAATTGCTTGCATTCACCATTCAGTCCCCCATTTCAATTGGTCCATCCTGCTCAAGTATGACTCAGAAAGGTGTGTCGGTCTACTATGTGAACCAGCACAATGTGTGTCAGTGTGGGTGTGTTAAAGAGTGCTGGCACGAGTGGGTGTTACCATGCCCTGTCATTTTGAACGATGTCATGTTTCTTATTTACCTCTTCTCCTCTGGACTTTTCAGTTTGCTCTGCTGTTCCTCTGCGCTGCTCTCAAATCTGATGCGAATTCCGCTGTTTTTGTCTTTTTCTCACCACTGTGTCGCTTCCTGTCTCTTTTGATGTTCTAAGCAGGACAGCAGAGCATTCAGGAATTCCACTTAAATCTTTTTTTGACTGTAACTATTCATATTGACAATCTTTTTTTTTCTTTTTTTTTAGACTCAGTGTTTGCTGGATATCAAAAATGGACATCCGGTCCTTGACAATGACGGTTGACATATTTTTTTCCGGCAGACGCTGAGTCTCAAGGTTTATTACTGAACCATTCACCATGAAGGATAGGGGCATAAAAGCAGCCACTGCATCCACCCAAACACCTGCCCCATAACTGTGTTACTTATTTCCGTCCGACCTTTATAATGCATCGTAGCTGCTTTTACGTCCCGTGTCCTGCTCTTCCCTTCACAGCCATTCCCATTCCAAACTTTTAAGTCCAATTTAATCCCTACATCTCATCCTTTACTTCCATCCATATCAATTCACTCCTTATCCCACTATTCCAATCAGCTGTAAATGTCTGACAGAGCCTTCAGATACATTGAGAAGCGATCCAGCAGCCATTACACCAATGAATCAAAGCCAGAGCAGTGCCTCGTATTGTTTTCAGATTCATTGTCAGGCCTCCTTTTCATGAGAGTAGTCGACACGGCATCCCTTCCACCTCACAGCTTACTCAGGACACCCTCACATGATCACCAGGTTCTGAGAAACTTTAGGCACTTTTTGTTCCAGAACCATATGTCACATATCCAATCAAACCCAACCTGCCCTCACCCACACGGTCACAGGATACCCATAGTGCTGTGCTGTGGGGTTCTTTACCATCAGTCCGACAACCAAGGACCCTTATTTTGTCTGTATTTCCCAAAACAAGACCACCTCGAAAATGTATGCCTTCATGTTTTTGAGTGTGGCCACGTCCAAAAGCAACTGCCAGGCCAAAATCCTAATCTTTTTAATGCCACCTCCCACAAAGGAGATGGTGAGTAAGGGAAGGTGAGTAAATAAAGAGGGAAACTTGGTCTTTGAGTTGTTTTTGGACAGGGAATTGTTTATGTCCTGTTAATTCTAAGAGTTTTTCCCTCCTGTTTGACAGACCCTTGGGCAAAATTTCAGCAGGGTTTTTAGATCTCCTTTAGATGCACTTAAAATCATTAAAGTAAACCTAAAGCCAAATGTCCACTGGATTGTGGATCTGCATTCGAGCTGAGCTACATTCTTGTAGTGTATGCAGGAAATGTTTCAGGGGTGGAGCATCATCCAGCCTCTTTTCTAAGATACTTTTAATTTTCTGTATTTTACTCTTTTAAGTGTGCCAACAAATGCTTTTGGGTAGTACTTTAGCTACTGATTGACCTCAGAACCCGGTAGCCACTGATAAAACTCATAACCTCCAATGTCTATCCTTAACTAAGACAGCGTGTTTGAGATGGAGGTTGTATTGAGGGCTGTACTAAGTACTAAGGCAGTGTATACTCTAACTTGAATAAGGATGACATTTATCTTTTGTCCTGCCTCCCTCCTCTCACCTGCTCTCACCCCTAGCTATTCGCAGCAAATTGCTGCCCCTCTGTGAGCGTCTGCTGGAGGTTTCTTCCTGTGAAATGGGAGTTTTTCCTTCCCACTGTCACCAAGTGCTTGCTCATAGGAGGTTGTGTGATTGTTGGGGTTTTTATAATTGTAGAGTCTTTAACTTCCAATATAAACAAGGTGACTGTTTCAATTTAGTGCTATAAAAATAAATTGAATTGAATTAAATTGAGCAATTTAGTTGGTAATAATTGTAATAGTTTGGTCTCCTCTAAGAAGGCAACATTTGGTTTGTGGCTAACTCTTTTTGAATGTTTATAGTTGTGTTAATAACACAAATATTATCGTTAATTATTTTTATCAGTACAGCAGCAGCATGGGGATGACTTGGGGATGAATGGCAAACATATGACTTTTATAACTAACAACTAAATGAACATTTATTTCTATTTAAGCTCCATTAGCTAGGGTACTAATAATAATGATAATTGTAATCGACAATATTAAATCATTTTCCAATAAAATAAATCGATTCTTGTCCTCCAATTGCAATAAAGCTTATTCATTAGTAGAGACACAATGACATGGAGTCCCTCAAGACAGGCCTGTCATCTCAAAGAATGGAGTCAGTCTCAGATTACATGATTTTTCTTTTTCATTTTTAAAATCTTTCTTTATACAGCACCAAATTAAAACAACAGTCACTTCAAGGTTCTTTATATTGTAAGATAAAGACTCTGCAATAATTCAGAGTACACCCCAACAATCAGATGACCCTGCTATGAGCACTTGGCGACAGTGGGAATGAAAAACTCCCTTTTAACAGGAAGAAACCTCCAATAGAACCAGACTCAATGAAACAGGACAAAAGACAGACTGTGGATCAGAGCCAGAGATTAATAACAATAACATGATGATAAGATAGAAGAAACTGAGACAGGCTAAAAAAAATTACTAAAATTATTATGAAATTATAACATTTTGGGGTAAAAAGCTCATAAAGACGGATGAATGGAGCCATTTGAATGGCAACTGGTGCTCTGCTCAGCTAAGACAAAGATGCAGCTTAATGCAGCCAGATCTGGTGGACATTAACTGTAAAAGTAATGAAGTTGAAATAATTGTAAAGTTTTATTCTGTATGAACCCCCAGCATTTTCAGGGTTCATTTTTAACCTAACAGGGAGAACAGCAGGCATAAGAAGCTCTAAGTCCCTGCCCCTTTTGCCCCAGCTGGTCCTGTTACACTTTCACACAAAAGCGGTGTCACGAATGAGGATGGAAGCGCAAAGAGCAGATGCCGGGACCTTCACGGGCGGTCGGTCACGGCCCCTCTGTGCATTTGCGCTCATCCTCATTCCTTTTCAAAGCTCAGAGAGGAGGCTCCACCTGCCACATCAGTGAAGGACGTGCAAGGAGAAGGGGAAGTGGAGACAGAGGAAGTGAAAGTGGGAGCCGAAGCAAAATCATTTTCCATTCCTCTGAATGTTTTGGTAGCCCAGCTGGCTTAGGGGAGGAAAAAATAATTGCCAGTGTGATTGAAAGTAGGAGTTGCGTGAGCTCTGCTCCTCATTAAGGAGAAGCTTTCTTTTTCTCCAGTGGAGGCAAAAAGAGCAGCGGGAGTTAGAGCAGGGGAGCAGGGGCAGCCGGTGTAATTTGGCTCCCTAAACTTTCACCTTCTCTTCTCACACTTCATTCGCTATGCTCCTCCAGAGACTAGTTGAGTTTTAGCCAAACGGTTTATGTCTCTCACTTTCTTCTCCCTTATCCACATATCTCTTGTTGGGCCTTGCCCTTGCTGCCACATCCATAATGTTAAGGGCAGTGCTCACTTACTTACTCAGATCACTTTTTCAGGCAGAGGAAAGTGAGCCAAGCTTTAGCTAACTTTAGCTATGGTGTAGAAAACTTTTTCTTTACTCTAAAGGAATGTAAATAGGGCAATAGGACAAAAAAACAACATGTTATGCAGAATATCTAAATGAATGAGATATAGGAGATGGGGTGGTAAAGCAAAAGTATTGCTCCTCTGTGTGTGTGTGTCTGTCTGGCTTAGCCGGCAGTGCACCTGCAGACGGTAAGTAGAGCAGAGTAAAAATAATGTTTGCTCATTGAGAGATGATGGACGAGCTCGTAAATGCAAACTCCCAGTGAATGAACCAAGCTGTTGCGTCCCCGCAAGGGCCATACCCAAAACCCCGTTTCAAAAAGCATGTGTCCCAGACATTTTACATCTGCTTTATCACTGTCTACTCAGAGGCCAAGTGCAGAAACATCCATAAGAGTTTGGGCGTTTATATATATAAATATATATGTAAAAGACGAGGAAATGTTGGTGCGGAGATAATTCCAGGTGCCGTCCTGCTGCAAAAGCAAAGCAGGTGACGGGAGCGCGTCAGCTTGTGTTAGCACATTAATTTGAAAAGCCAGACCGCTCACACCAGAAGCCACATCGTTTTCACTGTCTGGCACGCACATGTCTGCGGTCAGACTTCCACCGCTGGCCGCCCCCGCGGTTCTGCCTGCACCACTGACATTCAGGTTCATCGCTCCTGCTGTCAATATCAATAATTACCAGCGGGCACAAAATTGGCTCTCAGCGAAGATGAACTGGAGCACAAATATAGAATGAGTTCACTTGAAGGCACTCCTTAGAGTTCAGACCTCAACAAGTCTTCAACTCTCCGTTATTTACCTTGACAGCACCAAAGACAACAAAGCAGGTTTATTATCAGAGGCAGGCTTTATTTCTTAATGTTCTGTGCCCATGAGTCTGACTTCTCATATGTGGCATAAACAAAAGTTTTCAGGAAGAAACTATTAAAAGTCAAACACCTTAACTTGTTTAAATATCGTCGATTTAGGGACATATTTTCGGGCATGACCCTTTAGCCTCTTAGTTTTAGATCCCTATCTTTAAGTAAGACTTCTGACCTCTTCGTGCTCAGTGGAGGACCGTTGTTTGCATTGTTGTGCATGCAAAAAAACATGCGTCCATGCTTTATTAAATAAATAAAATAAATAAAAATCAGCTTTCTCCTCCATCCTCCGTCGAAGTCCACCATCTTGAATGACAGCAGAACGGCATTGAGGGCTTTCTTTAAGACTGCCACACATGAAACTATTAAATGGGAAGGAACCAAGCTGACTGGTGAGCACCAACTGACCTTTCTAAATAAGAGTGGAATGTCAGTAAACTGGTCATCTTGCACAGATAGAAAAGTGTAAATAAACTCCAAATGAAGCCAGGTCTTAATGATAAATCCCCACAGCACTGTTTCCACCAATAGAAGCAATAATAGATTAGACATATCACATCATTGCTTTACTCTGAATTTCTATTTTTAACAGAAATATTAGACTCGATCCTTAATTCCAGGTGCTGCAACTCTGCTAGTCTTTGTTTAGCGTGCTGTCAATGAAATGAACAACCTCCCACGCAAAACTCTTACATCAAAAGCTTTTCGGCAGTTCCTATGACAGGACATAAAATCTTATAGGAAGTGAAAAGTGGCATTTCTTTCACTTATTTAACACTGAATCGCATGTTTTAGCTGTAATTAATTAATGCAAACAGTATTTTTGCTGCTATGAAGGAGCACTTACATCAGATCGATAGGTCTGACCGCTTCCCTTTGTTGTATCGCTAAAGATAACGCAGCGAAAATGCTAAGGCATGCCACGCGTAATTATAGCGTAGGCAGTTTCATCCTCTTGAGCGCATTTTATCCTGCCTTTAATTGATGTGTTTGTGCCTGCAGTCAGTTTTGAGGAGGCCATTAGCTGACTGTGTTGTTTTTATTTTGAATATCACGCTTATATTTTAATTAGATTTGTGTCTTTTGTTTGTATTTAATTGGGAAAAATAGCCTAAGTCAAAGATAGCAGTACTCGAACGCGCGATCATTTTAGTTTAAAGCTAAACGAGTTACCTTCCTCCCTTTTTGTCAAGTCACGCTCAAAGTTTCTGAAGGGCAGCCAATCACAGGTTTTGACATTGACCGCCTTAAATACAAAAAGGAATACTGCATACAGTGGGATAGATGGAGCTCAACATTTATAACTTTGCACCTGCTAAATTTTATATCATAAATACACATCTTGATTCAGATAGATAGATAGATATGTGTGTCTTTTTTCTATACTGGTTTTCCTGATTCAATAGGGAACCCTGTAGGCACACACCATGAATGGCACACACATATGGTAAATGGCCTGCATTTGTATAGCGCTTTTCTAGTCCATAGGACCCCAAAGCGCTTTACACTACATTCAGTCATTCACCCATTCACACACACAGGCAATGGCAAGCTACATTGTAGCCACAGCTGCCCTGGGGCGCACTGACAGAGGCGAGGCTGCCGGACACAGGCGCCACCAGGCCCTCTGACCACCACCAGTAGGCAAACATGGGGTTAGTATCTTGCCCAAGGATTTTTGACATGCAGCCAGGATGCAGCCTGGGATCGAACCACCGACCTTCTGATTAGTGGCTGACCTGCTCTGCCACCTGAGCTACAGCCACCCCACATACACACTGGGAATAGTCTGAGTTCAGCACAGCTGCAGTCACAGTTAATTGGGTAGACAGGGAGTGCTCACAACACCCAAAGGATCTTTTTTTAAATGTGTGTGTTCCCTTTTACATCCCTTTACTCGTGTGACCTAGAGCCTCTCCTTCACTGATGGAGTGTTAGGGTGATAGATGGAATGAGTCTTCTCTCTCTTCCTCACCCTGACTCCCAGCCTATCCATCCATCCATCCATCCTCTCTGGACAAAAAGGAAGGGGTGAGGAATGAAGTGATGGATGAGTATGGAAAAGTTTCCTAATGCGTTAATGTTCTTCTCCTGAGAGGAGGGGAGCAGAGGAGATAAGGAGAGGCCGTGTCACGTGATGATCAGGGAGAAAGAGGGCGAGAGGGCCACATCTCCAACCTGGAATAGCCCGACAGCAGCCGCCTCCCTGGAGTTTCTCTTTCAAACCCACGTTGAGCACTTGCTGTTTGTCTCTTATCGTGTCAGAGGAGAGTTATTTAAAAAAAGAAAGAAAGCAAGAGAGAAAGAAAAGAAAATTTGATCAGAGGGGAGGGGATCTGATTTGATTAGTCGTGACTCCAGACCACAGGAGCGCTTGGCTGTAGTCTCTCTTTCTCTCTCTTCATTATCTGATCGGCCTTCTCTTTTTGCATCTCTTCCCATACTCTCATATTCGTAATGGGAGTCAGCCATTGTGAGTGACTTTAATGCACTGATGTTCCACTAACAACTTTCCTTTAAAACAAGGCTTCGTCGACTCCAGTCCTCAACACAGCAGCTCTACTGTATGTTGTCCCAGTGTAAAACCTCCTGTCTCACTTTCTGAACATCACCACCTCCTCCTTCTCCTTCTCCTCCTCCTCCTCCTCCTCACCCCTGCCTTCACCCCAACTCCCCCCAACCATTTCCCACTTCCAACAGAAGCTCAGAGTAAGCCCTACTACTCGGATTACTCCCCCACCCGCCTTCTCATCCACAAGATGTGCACCAGCCACTACTTGGACCTGTTCATCACCATCGTAATAGGCCTCAACGTCATCACCATGTCAATGGAGCACTATCAGCAGCCTAAGGTCAGATGTTTGGGAAAACAGGATGCTGGCTTGGCTCAGTCCTTTGGAGGAAAAAAAGAGAAAAAAGTTTTACACATATGTATACATGTCAATCTAAAAAAAATCACTATGTTTGAATATTAATATTGAATATAAATGAAAAAACATTCATGTTAAATATTAAAAATTCCTTTGGATGTTCTTTTTCCATGAGTGGTTTTTAATTACCATCTCATATCAGTCACTTCAGATGATAATGAATACAGTGCAGCTTCTCATAGTCCTATAGTTACAGACAAATGCACGCTCTTTTGTTGTGTCAGGAGTCTAATTCTTCAAATTTTGCCAATTCTTTCAAGTTTTCCTGCCATGAAAATAATATAAAAAGCTGATTATTGGCAACGCACGTTGGCTGTTAGACACTCCATTCCTTAATCTTCAGGTCAGTGGCGTCTAAAAACGAATGTTGTTGGAATTCTAGTTCAGCCTTCCAGAAACATGAGGTTTATAGCTTTGAATGCTTTAGGAGACAGTGTCAGGTGAACAAGCCTTTCCAACGATAATAAAATACTAATGAAAAAACCCCCCGCCTCACCAGTTCTTTGAACAAGGCTGAGAGAGGGATAAGGTCATCAGGGAAAACAAATGAAAGTTAGATAAGAACTGTAAAAAGCTTGGCTAGAAAGGCAGTGGTAAACTATAGAGGGAGGTCAAAAGAATAAATACTGAATATTTGGACAATCAGTGAAAAGAAAAAAGTCATATTAAAGGACTTTAAATAATGCTCCAAACTGTAGAGAATTAAGGTAACCAGGTTTAGCCCAGATCCAATCCATTAAAGAAAGGTAATTATATGAGAATCACTGAGGTCTGGTTATGGATTCTGAGGATTTATAGTCTATATTTTAATCACCATCAGGCATCAGGCTTTGCCAGCTGGGATTTCTCCAACACTCAAATATGAGTCCATCACTTCATGTATCACATTGTTGGCCAACAACAAACTGAGGTGGATTTTTGAAAAAATAAATGTGACTGAGTGGATAAAGTTGTTTTAAGCAAGATGCATCAGATATCAATGGAGAGTCAACAAAAGCATAGGATTGCATTACAGGGTGGATAAGGGTATTGTAAGGCATGGTATATGAAAATGTAGAGCAGGAAGCTAGATCCTAGCAACATGCTAAGAATATTAGTAGACAGTAAAAAATTACATGAGCCCTAAATTGAAGTTGTTTTTTGAATTCTCTAAATATCTGGCTAGTACCACAATATAATGTTTGAATTGTTGCCTCTGATTGCCATCACAGTGGATTTTAGATCAAACAATCAAATTTCAACTTTTAACTTTAATTCAGGGATTTCATAAAAGCCTTGCATTAACTGTTGATGAATTATAGCCATTTTTATGCATGTTACCCCATTTTCCACTGTTTCTGAGGCAACTGATTGACAAGCAGGTTCACGGGCATGTGAGGCCCAGGTCCAGAGAAAGTGAGAGAGTCTATCTTAAAGCTGAAAACAATTAACCTATTAAACAGACAGCAAAAACTTTAGGAGTCACCAAATCATCAACTAGTTGTTTTTTTTTTTAAAAAGGACATGATGACAGAATTCTTTCCATGGTTAAGAAAAACAACTTCACAACATCTGTCAAAGTCAAGCACACTCTTGAGTGGGCATATCGTTGTCGACCCTAAAATGAAGAGACACCTTCATGAATGTAAATATAAAAGGGTTTACAACGAAGAAAACATCTAAAACAGTTCTGTCACTGGAGCCTATCCCAGCTGTCTTAAGGCGAGAGGCAGGGTACACCCTGGACAGCTTAACAGTCTGTCGTAGGGCAAAGACATAGACACAACCATTCGCAGTCACATTCACTCCTATGGGCCATTTAGAGTTTCCATTCTGCATGTCTTTGGACTGTGGGAGGAAGTTGGAGTACCTGGAGAGACCCACACAAACACAGGGAGAACATGCAAACTCCACACACAGAAAAACCCTGGCCTAATGGTGGAATTGAACTCAGGACATTCTTGCTGTGAGGCAACAGTGGTAACCACCGTGCCACTGTGCTGCCAGACAGGCAGCTCAGTAAGTAGACTGGTTGCCCCATGATCAAAAGGTCAGGGGTTCAAATTCGTACCAGATCTACACAATGGCTGCCCACTGCTTCACTGAGTGAGTGGCTTAAATTCAGAGGACTAATTCCCTATGGGATTAGTATATGTTTATATATAATTTGTATAGATGAAAGTGAAATTATGTTGGGGGAAAAGGATTCAGAAGAAGGGAAACAGCTCGTGATCCAAAGCATAATACGTCATCTGTCAAACACGGTGGAGGCTGCCTTTGGAAGCAAGCCACTATTGTCTATTGATAATGTGACGTTACCAGGAGAAGCAGGATGAGTTCTACAGTATACAGAGCTGTGCTCTCTGTCGCTGCAAAAGATTTTCATCCGAGTGCGGAGAGAGTCCTTACATTTAAAATAATGCTAGTTAGTTCAGTTACTTTTGAGCTTCTGAAAATGGGGTACCACATGTCAAAACAGCTGTAATTTCTAAACAGTTACCACAGTTCAGCCAAACTTATAATAAATCTGTGAGTACTGCATTTGGGTCCTCTTTCTCTTCACACCTGACCGTGACAACCCTGAGGCATCTTTATCATTTGATTTAAAATCTACTGTGGTCACAAACTGAGTTACTGTCCAAACATTTATGGAACTAACCATATAAAGCTGATCTCTGTCAGTAGGTACTAGAGAATATGTTAAGGTACAATAGAAGGTTTGGTGGTTTAGAGCAGTGATTGGTTAAACTGAATGATGTTTTCAAGGAGCCATTGGTGTCAGATTAGAAGCTTTTTGGCTAGAATGTGGGGGTTTTACTTTTTAGTACAACAGAAGGTTGTACCAACGGATACCCTTAAGAGAAACAGAATGTTGTTTGTTAAAAGGCAGTAAGACTGAACAGTGTTATTGGTTAGGATAGAAAGTTTAGCACAACAGATGGTGGCCAATACAGTGCAGCATCTCTGGGAAGAGTAAGAGGTTTGCTAAAATGCCTGGAATTTGTTTTTTGTTTGTTTATCTTGTACAACAACATCATTAGTAAAATTGTTATTAGATAGAATTGCCGAGTATAGATATTAAATAATGTTAGGTAGAACTGAATATATTTGGTTTGATAAGAGACTACTTGGGAGTATGATATGTCAACAGAGAGTGCTAGCATAAAATGTTGTTATAAGTGTAAAATCTTCCTGCAGGAATCAATCAATGGTCTCTGACTGCTTTTAAAGTAGAACAAATTGTAGAAAATAGAAAATAATAGATGGCTGGCATTATCACAAACTGGTGTTAGTGTATGAACTGCCACCAGTGAGACTTCAGTCCAATCCCTCCTGATGACCAGTTCCCTCCACAGCTCTCTGTTAAAGGTCAGTTTTTACATGCAGATGGGAAATGTGAATTCTCCCTCCAGCAAAAAAAAGAAAGAAGGAGAAATGGCCACTTTGATTCTAATGGGCTTTTCATGGAGAATGAGGGAGGAACAGAGGGGATGGTGTGATCTATTCATGGAATGGCTAATTCTGAAGAAAGGACAGCCTTTGCATTATGGACCCTTTAGTATTTTATGTAAGGATTATAAAAGCATGAACGTGGTTTATTTAAGCTGCAAAACTAAGCAGCATAACAAGCCATTCAGTTTAAATCAGTGTTTTCCCATTAAAATATGAAAAAGATAGCAGCGAGGTGAGATCATTTCATTGGTTTTCTCTGCAGCTTCAGCACATTTCGATAAATAATGAAAACCACAGATCGCCATGGTGGAGTAAGAGAGAAAATTTAATGCCGGCTTTACAGAGTTGTTAAAATGAATACTTTTGCACTTTATGAATCTGTAACTTTTTTTTATCATTTCTCTCAGGAGCTGGATGAAGCACTGAAGATCTGTAACTACATCTTCACTCTCATTTTTGTGCTGGAGTCGGTCTTCAAGCTGGTTGCCTTCGGCTTCCGACGCTTCTTCAAGGACAAGTCAGTATATAAATCTCTCGCAAGTTCCCCGACGTGTCATGTTGAACTTTCCTACACTGACACAAAGAAAAACTGAGATTCTGAAGAAACATTTGCCTCCTGTTTTTCGGTTCTGACATTTGGGGTGGATGTGATATTTTAGTAGATTAGTGGTTGCAAGCACTTGTCTTTAAATTGTGAGTCATGTAGAAAATCTGAGGCAGCGTTCAGACAAGTTAAATGAGCTTTTTCTAAGGTGCTCCAGCGACTGGTTCTCAGAGAGGCCTGCATGAATACAAACAGCCTTGTTAAACACCAATAAAACACAAATGCCTTAGATGATTTCATAGCTTTGAAATCTCTGGCTTTCTGGTGAAAACCACACAATAATACACAAACACAATCCCAGCAGCATTGCTGCATACTGGCACATGTTGCATATAAAGAAATACACCCACTAAACCCACACGCTTCAGTGGAGACATCGTGTTTCTGGACCAGAGCTGACCACCTAGGAGTCCACGATGTCTGTCCCGTTCACCAGAGAAAGACCATTATCCTTTTCAAGTCTGGCAAGAACCCAGTTTAAGAACAGCTCAGTCCACAACCTTTTATTTTTGTTTCCAGGTACAGCAGCATTTAGCCAAAAAAAACCCCTGAGCTAATTTAAAAATACATATATAATTTCAGGCGGATTGATTAATGCAGTTTGAGTAGATGTAGGGATATGTGGATTTAAATGTCAAACTCTGAGTGAAACAAAGCCTCACATGGATATTAACAATGTAAATAGCAGTACAATAACCAGGTTACTGCGACCACCCACCTCTGTCTTCAGGTTTTACGTTCACTTCGTTCCAGACTTGTCGTTTATTGAACGGCAACTTCAAAACTGGTCATGTCTGAACATTTTGTGGACTATGCCTATGTGACTGGAATCACATCGTGGCTGCTTTTTAAAAAACTTTCCTCATAGCACTTAAAATAGTCAGCACGCTCTCACTGTCATGGAGAAAATGATCCGTCTCTAAATTTCATGAGTTATTTGATTAGTTAAATATGCATGACTAAAGCTTTGGAACACTGAGGTGATACATTATACAGAATCTTTTGAGCGTCACTGTAGACTTAAAAAAGGCCATGAAAGCTGTGTTGTACCCAGGATTCTTCCTTAGCGTTATCCATTTTCTATCCATGTTGAAGTTCTCCTAAATAAGGGACCGTCTCTGTCTCTGTCTGGGCAGAATTGTGGTGGAGTTCTTACTATTGTGATGTCAAATTTGGAGTGTTTCCTCTAAGCACTCCAACTTACTCAGTCAAAAACATAAGACTGCAGTTCTGAGCTGGACTGTTGTCGATTTCTTAAAGTTCAAAGTCATCAGATCTGTGACTCAGTTCTGACTGAAGTCCACTTCATATGATTGGAGTTCACACTTGTGTGATGGTGGAAATGACTCACATATGGGTGATTTGTTTGAGTCCATTTTTGCAGCCAATCACATTTATCCGAGGTTTCAGTGAAAACAACTAACCCAAGTCTGTGTTTGGTGCTGATGAGTATGTTTTGTGTACGTCTGTGTGTGGTTGTTGGCGTGTAGGTGGAACCAGCTGGATCTGGCCATCGTGCTGCTGTCCATCATGGGCATCACTTTGGAGGAGATTGAGGTCAACGCTTCCCTGCCCATCAACCCCACCATCATTCGCATCATGAGAGTGCTGAGGATTGCTCGAGGTATGACACTCCCCCCCCCCCCCGACCCTTACACAGTGTGAGACACCAACGCACAGCAAACTCTTTCAAGGTGCTGTACTTTGAAGATGATGTAAAACACACATCCCCGGGACTCCCCTTTTTGTCATTTTTTGCATGGCAGATCTCAGCATGGTTCGGGCAGGCTGTGAGCCGACCAGATGGCACAGAGACACACAGTCAGCTGACAAACTGAGAAGAAGCGAAGGGAGAGAAAAACACAGGGTGAGGAAAGTGAGCTTAGGGTGTGAGAGAGCCAAAACACACTGTGACAGTAAGTGAACTAAGCTGCAAGAAGCTAAGGAGAGGATGGGGTACAGTAAAGAAGTATGAAAGAGATGTAAGAATAAAAGAGAAATAAACGAAAGAGATGGGATTGATGAATGACTTCTGACCTTAAAATAGACTACCAGAAGGTGAGATGAAGTCAGGAGTGAAATAGGTGTGCAGAGTAAAAGAGGTTCAGGCTGATTATTGGAAGATAGGAGAGATAAGAGGCTTTACCTGAAGGCTTGAGGAGAGGAAGCAAAAGGAAGGAAGATGAGAGAAAGAGGAGCTAAGACATGCAGAACGGGAGCCTGTCTGTTTGGTCCAAACACTGAATGTGCAGCGATGAGGTAGCATGGAAGTCGTGATTAATTGTTGTCGCTCAGCCGACCCAAACACATTTTTTGCTTTGTTTGTCTGTGTGTATTTGATGGGTCCAGTCTTTCTGTCTGGCATCAGCATGCCTCTCATAATCAGTCTGAGCAGGAATCTGAGTTAGCTAGATTAAATTCACATGTTGTCAGCATTGGAATCAAAAGGCGGTGGGTTTTCTGTCCAACGCTGTCAGTGAGATGCATCACATGTGTGTCCTTTGTGCACAGAAAAGCTGGCAGAAATTCCAGCTGTGTAAGTTAACAGACTAATCAATATCACAACTCAGACACAGGAGAATCTGATGGATTAAAACTAAGTGTTGTTTTACATTTAATGTTTAAAACAGAATGTAGGCTTCGACCATGTGCGAATTTGATGTAGTCCACAAGTACAAATAGGTGTCCTGGTTTAGGATAATAATGCTCATAGAACAATAAAAATGTTATAAAAGTGCTTACAGCTAACAAAGAAAATTCGGGGAAGAAATGTCTTAGAAATTATATTTATTACTGATGCTCTAAAACTTCAGAAACTGTTGAAAAAACTTTTCCTTCCTACTATCCAAGCAGAGGTTTGATGCATCTTCCAGGAATGGTGAAGCTATTTTCCAGAGAACTGTTTGGTCAATTGGATTTTTTCAGCGGCTGCAGACTTGCTTTCATTTCATTTTTGCGTCTGAATTTCAGCCGAACTTCAGCCTGAACGATGAGATTTTTACTACAATACCTTTTGATTAGATTAAATTGCAGATTAAATCAGCTCAAGTATTTTCAGTTTTTATAAAATGAACTATTAAACTCACTTCAAATTGGATTAAATTACCATAATGAAAAAATAAGCACCCTAACACACTCTTGTGTTTTAACAAAATTCAATATTGATTCATTTCACAAAAGCTGTAATTACACTGGTTTAGGCACCAATAAGTGATGTAAAGTGTATGTGTTAGTCCCCATAGGGAAATAGTTCCTCTGCATTTAACCCATTCACCCAGTGAAGCAGTGGGCAGCCACCAGTGCAGCGCCCGGGGAGCAGTGTGTAGGGACAGTACCTTGCTCAGGGGTACCTCAGGGTAGCCGTTCAGTGGAGTCGAACCCCCGACCTTCCGATCATGGGGCCACCACTCTACCTAATGAGCTATCCCTGCCCCTCCTGATGTGTTTAATAACTATCTCAAATAAATAACAAAAGCAATTCCTCATACTTTTATTGCTTATTATTTTACTATATGGCAAAAAGTAACAACTCACTCACCATAAGCAGTGAGACAACAGCTTGAGAATCATCAGCCCACCAACCCCTTGCACTCATGGTGTCACAGCTTAGCAATCCTAACATGAAGGCAAATAAAACATTACCACAGTGAGTGGCATTTTACATGACCTTATGTGCATACGCTTTGCTCTTTCAAACCTTGAACTTGCACAACACACCCACACAAAATGCTATTAATAGACATTGACATAAGGTTAGTTGTCGGCTTTTATCCCTCTTAGCAATTTCATGGTCAAATCCATGATTCAAAACACACGCCTACTTCATTTGTAAAGTAGTTGAAGTTGACAGTACTCAATCCTTTTAAAAATTGCTTTTGACATTTATATTGAAAGTATGTGTTAAAGTGCAAAATAACAAGGGAATATCTGTTATCTCGTGTCTTGCTAGTTTACGCTGTGGAGTTATTAGTTACTGTAGCTCGAGTGATTACACCAGAAAATTATAAAGTTAGATTGTTTTGGAAAAATCACCTTGAGGCAGTTTGAACTGTTACTATGTTTTCAAGGCTGTCTTTACAGCTGATTAATGGATGTAATGTTTATCAAGTTATGGTCAGCGCTTTGCTAATCTGTCTGGCATATGTTTAGATGTTTCAGTGGTAGCAGCTGAGGTGCAGACAGATGCCTTTCGGTGGTAAATGCATCATTAGTGGCCATATAATTATTCAGAGAAAAGTGGTGTTTCTCACTGGAATATGTGTCATGTTAGCTGAGCTAATATATTGAAGCTAACAGATGTCTGGCAGTGTGGGTTAAAAGTGTGTGGTTAAAATAAAAGTACATTTTTTTTGCAAATGTGGGATTTCCCTTTTTTGTGTCCTATGTTTACTGATTTTTGTTAATATGTGAGTAATTGATATAGATAAAAAAAATATCTCTTATTATTCCATAACATGTTTTCTTCCCAGTTTAAAAGAGATCCTGATAGCACTGTGATTCTATTGATGCTTATTTTGATTATTCATCTTGTGTTTAGCAGGACTATACATCTATCTTTACGTTAATGCACATATCTAATCAGCTAATCACATGGCAACATCAGAATAGGTAAGACAGGTAATCTAAGTGGCTTTAAGCATGATGTGGCTTTGGTGGACGATGGTTTGGTGGTTTGTTGATCTTCTGGTATTTTCCTGCACAACCATCTCTGGGGTTTACAGAAAATGGTCTGAAAAAGGGAAACTGTCCAGTGCATCTCTGTGCATAAATGCCTTGTTGATGTCAGTGGCGCATGGCCAGACCACTTCGAGCTAATACAGTTATGCAACACTAACAAAAAGAAGTCTGTATTACAACCAAGGTCTGCAGACGAGCATCTCTGAATGCACAACACACAAACCTTGAAGCAGATGGGCTACAGCAGCAGAAGACTACACCAGGTGCCATTCCTCTGGTTGAACAATGGAAGACTGGAAATCCTTGCATACCCTGATATTATCAAGCTGTTTATGTTGCGAGTCTTTATTGGCTGATAAATCCCAAATCACTTAAATTAGGATGACAAAAGCATTTTACAGAAGTGTTATGTCTTAAATCTATTGTCTGATTTTTGTGCTGTGTATTGAAAGATTGCCCAGGAGGAGTGGGGGGGTCATTTGCTGCCTAATTTTGTTTCCTTGGGTTAATGTTTACACATTTGCTACAATGTATCATCTGTCATTCTTGCTGTAGTTCAATTGGTGCTCAAGTCATACTGGTAACCCTACCGAGTCACTGGGGGATATGACCTCAGTCATGTCGTCTTAAGAGCTCAGTGGTGTTTAATACAAGAAAATGAGTGACTAAGCTAACAGAGCAGGATTAAACTGTAAGTGAGAGAAATGTTGTGTCCTTTCAGTTCCACAGCAGGCCTGCTCTGTTATGTAAGACTGAAAAATCATAATATTGGTGAGATGTTGTTTTTTCATTCTGTGTGTTTGCGTGTCCCCACAGTATTGAAGCTCTTGAAGATGGCGGTGGGGATGAGAGCTTTGCTGGACACCGTTATGCAAGCCCTGCCTCAGGTACGCGCCGCTAAATAACACCCACCAAAGCCGCGAAACTCTCCTTCCGTCCTCATCTGCATTTTTTGTCCTCCATGGATTTCACATCCCACAGAAACTGTCCCTAAAGTTACATCTCAAAAGCATTTCCTTTTTTTGTGTGTGTGCTGCAGATTCTGCTGTTTCAGGGCGTCGTCTTTCTCACGAGTTTTCTCTGCTCAACTCCAGAGACCCTTATTTGCATTAGAAGCCCCCTGCAGAGATTGGAAAGTGAATGTAGCTTCAGGTTTTTGTTTTAAACCCTAGGGTGGGTGGATTTGTGGGTGATAGAGTTAGTAAATTAGAACAACTTCTGCAGTGTTTTGCAGAAAGTCAAAAAGTCTTATATTCGCAATGTTCTTTCAAAACACCTCTGTTGTTGCTTTTCAGAGAGACACAGAGATCGAGTGTTGTTCCAGGCTCCTTGAGCTTGTCAGAAGTGTTCATTATTAATAAATCTGATGATAGGCGGGTGGTGGAGGTGCGAACAGGTTGCTACATGCTGATAATCATTGACAGCAGCAAACCATAACACTTTTCATTATTTAAACCACCCCTGTGTCAAAGCTCTAATCCCTTGTTTTTCCTATCACTTTCTACAGCTCCTCTTTTTATTTTTATTCCAATCTTGCACCTTTATTTTGTAGACTGCATATAAAAATGGGTTGGCTAGGAAGTCCTTTCTCCATATACAGGTTAATTTTAAGGCTACTTGAAGGCTCTAGAGGCATCTGACTCAGTCGCACAGTGGCAGACTTGGACAAGAGCCTCAGAAAAACTATGTAATCTAAAAGAGAAAGCCCAGTTGAAACAAATCGACCAATGACACCTCCTCTAAATGTACATTTATGCATTAAAATCGATTCAGTTTGGACTGTTTCAGTTAGTGTCTCTCACAAGGCACTCTGCACACCGCTTTGCAACCCACCTCCACCCCAGATACTCCTTTCATGCTGTATCTGACTTGTTCAGTGTCATCAGAAAAAGGAAAAAAGGAAGTGCTCTAAAGGATTATTCAACAGGTGCTCATCAGTAGGGCGAACAAAATCTCAATATAAAAAAGGGTGCGGTTGCTAAGCCACTCTGTCAAGGATAAAATGTAACAAATTTATTCTTGAAGCAGTTCAGCAAGCAAAACAGGCCAATGGGTATCGACTCTCTCTCTTCATCAGGGTCTCACAAATACACAATCAGTCAGGATTAAATACCACCAAGTAATTCAACCCCTAAGGGTACTAAAAATTAAAAAGACAGATTTATCAAAGAAAATACAAAACAATCTGCAGATAAAGGACAAAAAAGTTTATTCTAAATTTACAGTAAATCAAAATAGAACATAATCAAACAGTTAAAATACTGCATACCGAGTAGACTATTTTACCAGACAAAACATGATATTGTATAATAGAGTGTAATAATCAGTGTCATGCTCTGTTCTGTGCTGGGACACTCATCACACACATACTGTATATATGTGGGTTGAAAGTTACTAATTACCGCATATTATAGGCTAGATTTTACATAGAAATCACATACCTGTTAATTGCGCTCAATTTCAGTTTTCCAGCTTTTTTAAACGTGCAGATTTGTATTTTCAGTAGTTTATTAGGTAATTTTGTAGCTTAAGAGTTTAGCTGGGAAAAGCAACATTGTGATGGTGTCATTTGAGATTTAAGTGTATTTTGTGATTATACAACCATCGAGTCTGGGGAGGTAAAGAGATGTGTCAGGACCAATCAGTTGTAAAATCACACACACCAAAATCCATGGCTTGTCTAGTCCACAAGGTGGGTTGCCAATGTAATAGATGTTATTGGCTTAACCCCAACATCTGCTGATGTTTTGCCATTTTGGAGGAGGCCAGAGAGTCATGCCCAGTGGAACCTTTTGACGTACAATGATCTGTCTTCTATTTGGCATTGTTCATTTTTGGTTTTGTTTGTTTGTTTTTTCTCATCTCTTTAATGGCAAAATGCTAGCTAATTTCTAATTGTGCGGTGGATCCACTAGCTTAACTCTATAAAAGTCATTTTTACAATCATTGGCTAGCACAGACCAACAGAGTAATTGTGCAAGTCAGCATTAATATATGTGTACGAGCAGGAGAACACCAAATCAGAATCAGAATCAGAATCAGAATACTTTATTGATCCCTGGGGGAAATTATTTTTTGTTACAGTGCTCCATTTTAAACCAACATTAAGACAAGACAGACAATACGCTAACTAAGAATAGTACAATATATACATATATATACATACATACATACATACATAAGTCACTTATAAATAAATATTTGGAAAAGAAACATGTGTAGTTGTAGCAGCAAACAGTGTGTTAAGTGGATGCGTTGTACAGGGAGATGGCCACAGGCAGGAATGATTTCCTGTGTCGTTCAGTGGTGCTTTTCGGTAATCTCAGTCTCTCACTGAACGAGCTCCTGTGACTGACCAGCATGTCATGGAGTGGGTGGGAGGTGTTATCCAACATTGTCTTTATCTTGGACAGCATCCGCCTCTCCGACACCACCTTGAGGGAGTCCAGCTCCATCCCCACAACATTGCTGGCCTTACGGATCAGTTTATTAAGTCTGTTGGCATCTGCGACCCTCAGCCTGCTCCCCCAGCATGCAACAGCATAGAGGATCGCACTGGCCACAACAGACTCATAGAAAATCCTCAGCATTTTCTGGCAGATGTTGAAGGACCTCAGTCGCCTTAAAAAATAGAGACGACTCTGGCCCTTCCTGTAAAGTGCTGTGGTGTTTTTAGCCCAGTCCAGTTTATTGTCAATGTGTACTCCAAGGTATTTATAGTCCTCCACAATGTCAACACTGACCCCCTGGATTGAAACAGGGGTCAAGTGTTTCCTGGTCTTCCTGAAGTCCACGATCAGTTCCTTGGTCTTTGCCACGTTGAGCTGCAGATGATTCTGCTCACACCACGTGACAAAGGAGTCGACCACAGCCCGGTACTCTGTCTCATCATCCCTGCTGATGCATCCAACCACCGCAGAGTCATCAGAAAACTTCTGAAGATGGCAGGTCTCTGTGCAGTGGCTGAAGTCTGTGGTGTAGAGGGTGAAGAGGAAGGGGGAGAGGACAGTCCCCTGTGGTGCCCCTGTGTTGCTAATCACCTTGTCAGACACACACTGTGGGAGACGTACATATTGTGGTCTTCCTGTCAGGTAATCAACAATCCAGGACACCAGAGAAGCCTCCACCTGCATCGCTGCTAACTTATCACCCAGGAGGGTCGGCCTGATGGTGTTGAAAGCACTGGAAAAGTCAAAAAACATGACCCTCACAGTGCTCGCCGGCTGGTCCAGATGGGTGTAGACACGATTGAGCAGGTAGATGATGGCGTCCTCTGTTCCGAGACGAGGCTGATAAGCGAACTGAAGGGGATCCAGGTGTGGTCTTACTATGGGTCGCAGCTGGTCCAGGATGAGCCTTTCCAGGGTCTTCATGATGTGGGAGGTCAGTGCCACGGGCCTGTAATCCTGGGGGCCACTGGGACGAGGCGTCTTTGGTACAGGGACGAGGCATGATGTCTTCCACATCACCAGGACCCTCTGCAGACTCAGACTCAGCATAAACAGTTTATGAAAGACTCCACACAGCTGGGGGGCACAGGTCTTGAGGACAAGGGGACTCACTCCGTCTGGTCCAGCAGACTTGCCTGAGTGAAGTCTCCTCATTTGCATCTCAACCTGGTATTGAGTGAAGGTGATGGGTGGGGGAGGGGTGTCAGGAATCTCACAGGAGGCAACATGTGAAGAGAGAGGCTGGCACAGTGGTGTGGCTCTGGATTCCAGGCTGACTGCAGGTGAGGTTGTGGGGGTGGGAGCAGACACTGTGGTGTCGAATCTATTGAAAAACAGATTCAACTCGTCGGCTCTATTCTCACCTCCCTCAGCTCCCCTGCTGTTGGTTGGCCTGAATCCAGTGATGGTCTTCATGCCCCTCCACACCTCTCTCATGCTGTTCTGCTGGAGTTTCCACTCCAGCTTCCTCCTGTAATTGTCCTTAGCCTCTCTGATCTTGTCCTTTAGTAACACCTGGACCTTCCTCACCTCCTCTTTGTTGCCCCCTCTGAAAGCCCTCTTCTTGTTGTTGAGGAGGGCTTTGATGTCCTTAGTCACCCACGGCTTGTTATTTGGGTAACAATGAACAGTCTGAGCTGGAACAATGGAGTCGGTGCAGAAAGTTATGTAGCCTGTGATACACTCAGTAAGCCCATTGATGTCCTCGGCGTGAGGCTCACAGAGTGTTTCCCAGTCGGTCACCTCGAAACAGCCCTGTAGTTCCGCTATTGCCTCCTCTGACCACCTCCTAACAGTCCTGGTGGTCACAGGTTCCCTCCTCACAATTGGCACATAGCGGGGGGTGAGGTGAATCAGGTTATGATCTGACCTACCAAGTGGGGGGAGGGAGGAGGAGCTGTATGCATCCTTGACGTTAGCATACAGTAAGTCTAAAGTTTTCTCTCCCCTGGTGGGACAGTCCACATATTGTTTGAATGTTGGTAGTGTATTGTCCAGTGATACATGGTTGAAGTCACCCGAGATCACAATAAAGGCACTCGGGTGCTGAGTCTGTAGCCGAGCTATGGCAGAGTGGATAGTGTCACATGCAGCTGTGGGGTTAGCAGAGGGGGGTACATAAACAGCCACCAAGATGACGTGAGAGAATTCCCTGGGTAAATAATACGGCCTGAGTCCAACAGCACACAGTTCAGTGTCCGGGCAACAAATCCTTTCTTTGATTGTTATGTTGGCAGGGTTACACCACCGGTTGTTAACTAAATCACATTTACCCTTATTATCATACAGATTGATTTACCCTACGATAAATAGATAGCCCTTCAGATTTAGCATTTTGAAACTGGACACATCAGTCACGATGCTGGCCTGCTTGAAAAAGATCATTTACAAAATGAAAGTCATGTTGTCCTCGGAGAGACTTAAACTAGCCACTGAGATGAACTCAGACTCCACAATAGACTTGTACACAGTTGGAGTCCAGAGGAGTTGCCCCCTTCAGAAAGAATGCAAGGTTACGGCACATCCCCACTGACTTAACTTTTCAAACCCAAAAGCAACACCAATCTTTTATGCACAGCCTACCTGCACTCATTGTCAATTTATTATTTTCCAGATGAATAACCAGATCATGCTAGTTGTCTAGATTGTAACACATTAACTAATTTTCAAATTAACAAAATAAACAACCCGAATACAATAAACAACTGGCTGTGAGTGATGTCAGCAGCATGGCAGCGCTGACGCTGTGGTGCTGTCCATCTTTACCTGCTTTCTGTCAGACACTCATTCACATCATTGAAGCATGCATTCGCTTGGATAGGAGATGTGTTTATTTAACAAATGCTCAGTCACTACAGCTTATCTTATACTTTCTCTAACTGCTCTAGAACCATCCTCCATTCTACCCTGCCTCCGAATGAGAAGTTTGTTGTCCCTCCTTATTGGTTTATTTTCCCTGGGCTTTATCTCCTCTGACTAATCGCTCTCTTCCTTCCTGTTGTCTCCCTGCAGGTGGGCAATCTGGGTCTTCTCTTCATGCTCCTCTTCTTTATCTTTGCAGCGCTGGGAGTGGAGCTGTTTGGTGACTTAAGTAAGAACACATGCACAATAAAGAGATACTGTGCAGGCAGTAGAAAAAGAAGAAAATGAAATCTCTTAGTTTCCACTCAGGTCATTCACGGGCATACACCGAGCATTTAACTCTCCCCTCTGTGGGTTTAATTCATCTGATATTAATTGCTTCCTCGAATCCTTTGTTGAAATACTATATTGATCTCCTTAATTTTATCTTGAAGCTTTCAGAGCTATAAAATGCTATCACAGTAACTATTTTATTATAGGAAAATCCAACTGAAAGCCGTGAACACTGCTATCTTTTTTTGTTTCATTCTCTTTTACTCTCTGGCTGTGAGAGTAAACAGTTGGAGTCCAGAGGAGTTGCCCCTTATCTCCTCCCACTTCCCTTTTGTCTCTGCAGTTTGTGATGAACTCCACCCCTGTGAGGGTCTGGGGCGCTACGCTACATTTAAAAACTTTGGGATGGCCTTTCTGCTGCTCTTCAGAGTTTCCACTGGAGACAACTGGAATGGCATAATGAAGGTGAAACCAACTCTGCAGTTTCAGATCCATAGACCACTCATACTCTACATTCACTCTTTTGTATCTGCACATTCTGCAGGTCCAGTTCTGTTTTAAAATGACTCCGCAATATGAATGTGCTTGTAATGGATGAAAAAAACATCACATTCGGACCTTCAAACCATACTCAATTTTTTGTATATAAGTTGTTCATAATGTCAACTTCTGGTTTAAAAACTAAAAAACGGATGTCAGTCTTTAGTGCGGCCATCGTATTTTTGTAGCCAGATGAGACTATATTCAAATAATACTGCATTTACAGTTTGGAGGACTGTGGTTGGAGATCACAGCATGACGCACCTTATTGGGACAGAGTGCAATGAACTCGCAATTTTGCTATGACATGGTTACATTGAAGATGGGGACCAGGTTTGCCACAGCTCAGTTTCTGTCTTCAAAGTGATTTTGTTGTTTAAGAAAACGACAAAATGCTATTAAGACAATCAGTTTGCAGTTAAATGGGGTCAAGCTAGCAAATACATACAATTATCAATTATCTGATAAAGTGGCACACAATGGAAATCTGTTGCCATCTGCATACACAAACATTCACATTGACTACTTATATTCAGGTTCCAATCAGAATCTTGTGTGTTTGCAACAGAAATTCTTCCACGAATTGTGAAGTAGTTGCTGTAGGACTGTGATTCAACGGCAAAATGACAGAAGTGCTCTGCAATCAGAATGCAACCAGTTGAGTGGAGTTTCCTACTGCAGAAAGACTGAGTTAGATAATTGCACTGTGTTGGCAGTCAGTTTTTGCAAACCTTCAGCACTTTGAGAGTGATTGCAGTTGCAGTTGCAGTGTTGTTTGCAGGCAGATTGCCTTATGCTCGAAAGAGGTCACCCAGAAGTTGAGAGTTCCACATGCTCTAACAGCAACAAAAATCAGTGCAATTACAAGGCAATGACCGATATTTCCAAGTCTCAAGGAGGATGCCGTCCTGTTTATTCCCCAGTGTTACTGAATAAGCCATAGGAGGATGTACAGCTAAGTTATGAGCGTAAGTTGATTTTAAACAAACACAGATTCATGCTAATTAGTAACACATGAATAAAATACTGGATCTTCACCACCAAAACCAAAGCACAGATATTTTGGATGGTGTGTTAGTAGAGTTAACCAGGAAGCATTATTAATGGTGAGATAATTCACTTTAAAATGCTCCCAGAGGTAAAAACACCACAGACCAGCCTAACATCAGTGATTAAAATTAGCTTAGGTGACACCTGGCAGACATCCAGTAGCTAAATCCATCAGTAAGCCAACTTGAGTGAGGGGTCACTGCAACCCAGTACAAAGTTGTTCTTACAAAGTTGTTCTTCTTGCTGTTGTAATGATCATCGGCTGCGAATGGTCACCCACCTGTAGGTGCATGTTCTTAACTAGAACATTTAACTAGAATACTATTAAATCCACCGTCTGTACGGTCTTTCCAGGATACGTTGAGGGACTGCGCCCAAGATACAGGCACCTGCTACAACACTGTGGTTTCTCCCATCTACTTCGTCTCCTTTGTCCTGACCGCTCAGTTTGTCCTGGTCAATGTGGTCATCGCAGTACTGATGAAGCACCTGGAGGAGAGCAACAAGGAAGCCAAGGAAGAGGCAGAGCTGGAGGCGGAGATGATGGAACTGGAGATGGAAGCGGGGGACATAGCAGCAAGGTCGCCCCAGCTCAACCCTCTGACACTGGGTATGGACAGGTCAAGCTCTGGGGGTTCCCCCTGGAGGTCTCCCAGAGGAGTGGATACAGAGCAGGAAAGGGATGGTCCTATGGATTCACCCACTGCCGATATAACCAGAGACTCTGTAGGCATCAGAGCAGAATCCCCTTCATGCACAGAGCCCCAACTGGAGGTAAAGAATCTTGTCGCCAAACTAATCTTTTTTTTCTCTCTCTGTCTCTCAAAAAAAGTTAATCTGTACTTCACAACAAAGCATCACTATTATTTGCCAGATAATCCCATTAAAAAAAGAACAGACCTAATTCAGTTACTCAGCTTAGCTTGTACCAAGCTGGAAACATGATTTTTAATTCTGTTGTGCATTATAAGATGATTTGGACACTGCTGGGACCGGAGCCAGGCTGTGAGGCTCGTTAGATGACCCCTTCATTGTCGTTACCTCTAACTCTGGTTCAAACCATTAGTTGATTCAGCAGCTCGCGCTGAGTAATGCTGAGAATGTGGCACGCCATCTAAAAAAGTTGATTACTTGCTCTTCGCTGGTCTCGGTACAATAACTGTAGTCCACCCATAAATAAACCAAGCCAGGGATGGCTATATTAGGCTGTGTTTACCAGACAGCCTGGCATCATCTCAGAATACAAATGGATGCATTTATCTGAAACGTACCCAAAACGGTTGTCATATTTTGAAGCTCTCAGGTGAAGATCTTTGTCTGCTGCACGTGCACTACGCAGGACTGGACATAGCTCCCTCGCATATCAGACGCTAGTTTGAAAATGTCTGGGTCTTTCTTGGTTATGCACAGTCACATCCAGAAAATATAGCTGTGCAGATTTATTATGCTGTGTGACCCACACTGGCCCATATCGGGATGCTTTACAATTTGTGTGCATTCACGGCTACGTGTGTGTGTGTGGTTATGTGTGTGTCTGTGTTTAGCTGATCCCTCTAGAGGACATGCCAGTCACAGACAGGTCACAGTGCCATGGGAAAGCTGGACCACAGGGCCTTGTTGTTCACTTCAACAGCTATTTCCAGACAACGGGGAACTTTGGGGGATAGGAAATAGAGGTTTCGCTATCGTTATCCCTCCCTCCCTAAGATCTTATCCTTCTTCCCTATGCTCCTCTCCCAAAACGTGAGCGGCTAAGTCACACTCTTCTCCCCAGCCTTGTTGAAGACCTGCTCTGCTGCAGTCTTGTAGTGCCCCCTTGTGGGTTTGAGTGTTAAGGGTGTTTGTTTACTACATTGCTGTGCAATTTGAAAGATTCGACAGGTCATTTAGTAAGAAGCCCTTAGCAGCCCACAAGAGAGCATTGTTCCCTCTGAGATGTTTCTCTTGTCTTTTGGGTTTCTATAACTGTTTCTGCCTGACTGACTGTCCTTTTCTTTGTGATCCATTCTTCTGTCCATACTTATTCGTGTATCTTTGTATGTAACTCTCCCCCTGTCCTTGTCTTCTTTTTTTTTCTTTTCTTTTTTCCTCTATTTCTGTCTCCGCTCTCTCTCTCTATTCTCTCTGCATTATCCAAGTTTGTCCAGCGGAGGGCACTCTTTGACTCGGTCTCCCTGGTCATCCAGGGTTCAATGGAGGGGGAGATGAGTCTCATGGACAACCTGTCCGGCTCTATCTGCCACTACTACGCGCTGCCCCCCAAGCCCAGCAAGCACAGCACCGACAAGAAGGTCAATAATCACCAGAAGCATCCCTGATGGATCGCCTCCTCCATGTCATATGTGGTTTTGTAGTGTCTTTATCTGTGTGCACCATGTAGGGCTGCTCAAGTACGAAGTAACGAAAATACTAATATTTATCTTGTACTGTCACATCTGATGCTATTAATATAATACACACACTTGTTTTAGTAACACTACAAATTATCGATCGATAATAAATGAAGTATTGATTGTACAACTGAGCTTTGGGTCATAAGTATAAAGGTAATATAGATAATATGGATACTATAGATCATAAAATGAAAAACAAAGGTGTACTAATTGATTATTTACTAGTTAGTTGGACTGTAGTGCATCAAAAAAAGAAAGAGTTTTAACTGATGCTAATAATGTTTTATAAAGTGTTTAAATAGGCAGCAGAGATAGTGATGTCATCAATTAAAAGAACATTAATCAAGAGATGGGTGTGTTTGCACCTAGTTTAGAGAAAAAAGGTAATTATTTAATACCCTGCTGAATTTGTTTGCTCGCTTACAAAGAAATGAACACTCTCTAATTTTTATGATGGTCTTATAAAAGCACATTACATAATTGATTTACATATCACTGAGTAAAATGAGCATTTGATTCCCAGGTAAAACATGACTCATTATTTATTGAGTTATTATTATTAAACCCTTGTTGGCAAGTACAGTGGTAAGATGTTTCTCACAGTTGGTCACCAGGTTTGCACACATCTATGCTGAGATGTTGGACCACTCCTCTTTACAGAAACTTTCTAAATCCTTTGGGTTTCTTGGCTGGTTTTTAGGCAACTTTAAGCTTGAGCTTCCTCCACAGATTTTCTATAGCAATGAGGTCTAGAGACTGGCTAGGCCACTCCATGGCCTTAATGTGCTTGTTCTTTAGCCACTGCTTTGTTGCTGTGATGGTATGTTTTCGGTCACTGTCATGTTGAAAGATCCATGCATGACCCAGCTGAGGGAAAGAGGTTCTCATCCAAGATTTTACAGTACAAGGCCCCTTGATGTGCTAAACTCAACCTAGACCCATTAGCAGAAAGAGCACCAAAGCATAATGTTTCCAACTCTGTGCTTGACAGGGTAGATGGTGTTCTTTAGGCCGTACTCAGCATTTCTCTTCCTCCAAACACGGCAGCTCGAGTTGATGCCAAGCAACTCAATTCATCTCCTAAACCTTCTCTGAATTATTTAGATGTTCACTGGCAAACTTAAGACTTAAGTGTGTACATGTGCATTCTTGAACAAAGGGACCCTGCAGGGACTGTAATATCCATTACAGTATGGTATACTGCCTTCAGATCATTAACAAGTTCCTCCCGTGCTTGCGTTCAGGTTGATTCACCATCTTTTTCACGATCATTCTCATCCCATGAGGCAAAATTTTAATGATGTTAATTTTATAGTTCTACCAGTTCTCACCGAGCTTCTCGCTGTTGGTCTTGTAGACGATTTCAGCCTTGTGTAAGTCAACAGTCTTGTCCCTGTTTTCTGACCGGTCTTTGGCCCATGATGCTGAAGGATTAAGTATGTGAGAAACAGATTCTGTGGTTATTCTGGCTGAGTTGTAGGGGATCAAATACTTAATTCACTCAAAGCATGTTTGTCACACTTACATGTTTCACTTTTTCCACATAGGTAAGGTTTGGATAGCATTCTTTCCCACTAATTGAAGTCATTATCAAACAACTGCATTTTGTATTTCCTTGCCTTTGTATAATATTACATTTTATTTGATGATCTAAAACAGGGCTGTCCAACTCCAGGCCTCAAGGGCCGGTGTCCTGCAGGTTTTACATGTGTCCTTGATGCAACACAGCTGATTTAAATGGCTAAATGACCTCCTCAACATGTCTTGAAGTTCTCCAGGGGCCTGGTAATGAACTAATCATTTGATTCAGCTGTGTTGACCCAGGGTAATATCTAAAACCTGCAGGACACCGGCCCTTGAGGCCTGGAGTTCCTCACTCCTGATCTAAAACATGGAAGTAAAAAAATACAAGTAATGAGGATGGGGGCAAATAGTTTTTTACAGTATATGCATAAGCCTTAGCCTAGAAAGCAGCAAGCAGAAGTATGAACTGTCCAAAGAACTCAGTTTTATTAAATAAAGACATCCCTGTCTGTTTAATATCCTGCAGCCCTACAGCCATTACCATTTTTGTACTGGCATTCTTCTTCATTGAATATTTTCCCCTTACTAACCAGCCTCGCTGCCCACCAAAGCACAGTGCGTCATGTCCCGCCTCAACTATGAGCTCATTCCCTCATTCACTTACACTCATTCATGCTTGGCAGGTTTTTGGTCTGCTTCTGCAGCCTCACTGGCGTGGTTTAAAGTTTGCCCATCTCCCCTACACAACGTGTCTCTGTATCTGTATGAGGACGTGACAATGCTTGTGCATTTACTCAGGTGATTGTGTCATTTGCCAGTCAGTCACAGCAGAGTGATAACCACCTAAAGCCAGCAGATCACACACTGTTAAATCCTGCACAGATGTGGCTCAATCAATAGGCTATGGATCACTTGAGCCACTGAATAATGCATCTGGGTGCCTGTTTTTCTCATTTGAAGCCAAATTTGTCACAATTACATTAGCGCTGTAAAACCCCCATCTTCTAAAAGCTTTAAATGGGTTTGAGATCTCAGCGTTAGATGCCACAGGGCAATGTTCTCCTTCTGATATGTTTCAGTCCCTGCATTTTTATTCACGAATGACCCATTTGCCTGACAGAAACAATTTCCCCTGTTAAACCAGTGTGAAGGCAAAAAAAGAAAATAGCAGCTCCTTTTACATGAGCCAGTATGGAGCCCCGCAAGGGACATGGGAGAAAAAGAAAATTAAGACGGACTTTTGCGAGATCTCGCAAAACAAACTGGGGGATCATGCAAAGGTTTTAGCAGATATTTGACGTTTACACAACTACATTCACGCCTCAAAATATCTTTAAAGTTTATTTTGTGACCCAGAAAGAGTAATATTACAACTACGTAGCTGCCGTCATTGTTGGAATTCAACTTTTTCAAGATCTCGCAAATGTTCATCGTAATTTTTTTTTCTCCCATGTCCCTTGCGGGGCTCCGTAAGCCAGAAATACTGAAGACTTTGGCTTCATCTCTGAGTGTTTCAATCTCTGAGGTGTTTTACAAGAGGTCCCTAGAAAATTAGGTTATTTGGATTCTTCTTCTTTAGCAACATAAGCAATTAAATGTGCCATTTAGTACTTAATGTAAATGAATCCCAGTGCTGTCGTGTAATGTCTTACTGGCATCATATTTCGCTGTTAAAGAATCTCTCTGCTGTGCCTGTGTCACAAAAAAAGTCCACTAACAGCTGACTAAATACAGCCGTTTTTTGGTGTTTTTTTAGTTTGTCCTTCTTCCTCTGTTGTTTTGCTCTGCTACATACTTCTAGTTTATATGTGGTGTTTTTTTTAAACTTGTATTGTTCTGTTAGTTTCAGGTTTTATCTGTGTAACGTCCTTCTATTTATGTACTGCACAGAGTGCACCTTTGTTTTCTCTGCTCACCAGCGGTTGTCTCTTCCTGCCTAGATCCCTCTAGCGGAGATGGATGCTCTGTCTCTGGCCTCTGAGAATTCCTGGTCCCTAGCTCTGACAGACGACTCAACCCCTGACGATTTTAACCCCCTATTTCTAACCACTCTGGAATGCAATGTACTGACAGTTCCTCTCTTCATCTTTCTCCATTGTTATTTCTTCTCCTTCCCCGCTGCAGTGGCTTGTACTGTCTCCTTCACTGGGTATTTCCAAAGTCACCTGACCCTCCCCACCACCAAGCTTACACACTGGGGTTTAACAAGGGGAAGCCAACTGGATGCTAAATTAGCTAAAAATATATTTTTAAAAAAAGAAGATAGCATTTATATGTACCACTAATTACTTATTTTTGAAAATAAGTAAAAGCCACACACTTGTTTTTCTTTCTTCATAGAACGTCTGAATGAGCTCTTTGGCGTGCAGCTCATTACAATTCTATCTGGAGTCGGCCATGTTGTGTATTTGGATTTCTTTGCTAAAGTTGCTGCTTCTAAAGCTATGTCCCAATCATAGGCCACATCCTTCGGAGGACCCGGCCTTCGCGGTCTACGTGAGCCAGGTCTTTCAAAGACCAGGAGGGCCGGAAGTACGAGGCTGCGAAATGGGACGGTCTAGCCTTCAGATTTGCGTCACCAACTGTCTCGGTGGAGTTTAATAAACTCAGCTGTCTGCTCCTCACTCACTAATATATAACAGGACATTGGAGTAAATTCTCGACCATCTCACACTTCTGTTTAATCAGTTTTCTGTTTGACATTTATTCAGCTGTGTGAAAACTTTAATCTCAGCCAAACCGATTTACTCAGGAACAAATAAAACACTGACAAAGGCCAAACAATAACATTTTTAAGTTATCTAAGTGTTATTGTTTGGCTTTTTTCAGTGTTTTATTTGTTCCTGAGTAAATCGGTGTTTAACCTGTTTAACCTGAGTAGCGAAAAGACCGCTGGGGCCTGAAAACGATGTGCTGGGAGTTAGTTGTTCTCACCGGCTCTAATGAGCCTCGACCTCCCAGTCAGCTATTGAGCTGGTGGGTAACAGACGTCTCAGAAAACGTCGGAGCACTTTTGCAAATATGCGATGTCTTGATAAACCGAGCTGATATTTGAAGTTTACACGGCTACATTCTCGCCTAAAAATATGTTAAAAGTTTATTTTGTGACCCAGAAAGAGTAATAAGAGTAATATTAAAACTAAGTAGCTGCCGCCATTGTTGGAAACTGGAATTGGCTGGGCCGCGCTATGAATTCTGGGATAGTTTGGGCCACGAAGGATACACCCGACCATCCCTCAAATTCAGGGAAATGAAGGATGTATTAGTCGGTCGCATTTGGAGCAGCCTTCAAATTAGGACAGACTTTGTTGCCTAGCTGTGACGTAATCGGCCTTCAAATGCGGCCTCAGAAGGATGCGGCCTATGAATTGGGACCTAAACTGTTCTGAAATGGGGGCGTGGCCAGCAGCAGCTCATTTTCGAAGCTACAGATACTAAAACAGCTTATTTGGAGCTGAGATTAAAAAATGTATAAGCATAGCAAAAAAACAACCAATCTTTTTTTTTGGTTTAAACTTTATAGACAGATTCTGGGAACGTGTGAGACTTTATTGAACTTGTCAAAATTGGATCTAATATGGGAAATATGAGTGGAGAACTTTTTCTGTTTTCTATGTAACTGATTCCAAATAATTAAATAAATAAAATGTGGAAAGCTTACACTTGCACATACAATAACAATGGGTCACTTAAACCATAGTTGACGTGTGACAACTGCTAAACAAATGAGACGTTGTGTTAAGTATAACAGTGAGTAAGGGTCTTGGTAAAAGGCATCTTCCACATCCTGGCATTCTTTGTCATGACCCCGTTCATTATTTTCTTTGAACATGTCGTCATGCACTGCAGCCCATGTATGTGTCCTCACTGCAATTAATCTATAGATCCCTCTATGACACGCCATCCTACAGGCTCTGAAAATGAAATTGAATGTCGTCTGGGTGTCAGAGTATTATTAACCACCGGTTTGGGTCATTAATGATCACATGGCTTCATGACCAGAGAGGGTCACTGTCACCTTGGCTCAGCGTTGCTGCTGAATTAATACGTATATCATAAGAAAAAAAGAGCGCTGGCCAACGAGGTGCTCTTAATTGGATTGTTCTGGGACAAATGCAATAGAAAAATAAAGACAATGGAGTGAAGAGGTAGAGGTGTTCAAGTGGCTTTGAAGTACCCTGGTGAAACAAATTTATCTTTATTTCTCATTCCGCCTTTTCAGCCTGGTGTGTTTTACTTTCCAGTCCAGTCCAGTCCAGTAGAGTAGTGCGCCTCCTTACCTGCCAGTTTGCAGTTTTTTCTCCTTTGACTACTTTTTTCACTTTCTTCTCTCTCTGTGTGTAAACTCTGTTCTCTCCCCTCCTTCTTTCTTTTCCTTTGTGCTTTACGTGTGAGTCTTCGTCTTTTCTCGCAGTCCTTTCCTGTCAGCCTACTTCTGTGGATGTGCTGTATGCTGTCCTCTGGTGGTGTACTTTTCAGTCTCCTCTGAGCTGCCGTGTGTTTGCTACAGGGTTGTAAAGTGTGTTGGACCCCCTGTAGCTCTGTGCTGAATGGGAACTGATTCTTTAATGGGTCAGGCTGCAGGACACTGCCCTAGCTGACACACAATCACGGCTTAATGTAAAGTTATACGACCGACGGGCTAAAAGCAGACACAAGAAGCAGAGTGTCACATGCTTTAAAAAAGGAATTGGAAATGTTTCTGTGATCTGTGGCAGCTCTGTGCCAGTCAGCTCCAATGTGCAAAGATCCTCTGTGTTTTCTGTGTATGCTGATGATCAGTACCTCTTTGTTGACATTGTGTCTTAGACAGTTGACAACCTGTGAGTGTACTGGTAAGAGTGTGAGAGTAAGTGAGTTAAAGAGCAGCCCAGGCTCTTCTTGTTCTGGGTGACCCTGATTGTTTTCTCTGCTTCCCCAGGCGGAGCAGCTTGGTTCTGGGGCGCTTCGGGACGACAACCTGTTGAGCGTCAGAAAGCCTGCGGTGGGACGCACGCACTCCCTACCCAACGACAGCTACATGTTCCTCTCGCCACAGCCCGTGGGGCAAACATCTCCCACTGCAGCACACCCACAGGGGCCCCAGCACATACTGGGCACTCACAGGGCCCAATCGGGTAATGCCACATTTCTCTTTAATGTCATTTAGCGTAGAATGTGTTTCATTAGGACAGAACAGAAATGGGTGGGCTTGATTTTTAACATAAAGCATTGTGGCATGAGGAGGTTATTTTATCTAAGGTAAACACACCTACTGTAACTGTTGTGTATTCACTGAAGGTGCCAGCACTGTGCTTTGTGTGCAGGCTCCAGTGGCTCGGTGCGTTCACAACCCGCGGAGTTTTCCCAGCAGCTGACTGTTCCCACAGACCTCTTCAGACCCATCAGCCCACACAGCCACTCAGATTCAGAGAGTATACCACGAAACCCACCTTCTAGACGCACACACACATTTAGCCGTACGCTACGCAGACAGGTGAGCAAAACACACTGCTTCAGATTTTCACTTGACTCCAAATTTACTTTTCTAGTTTTATCCTGTCTTTTTACTACTTAGTGTGATAATACATATCTGTATTATATGTCTATACTTGACTGTGGTCCTTAACTGTCTGTTCATACCAAACTCTATACAGGCTTATACAAACTGCTGGAGTTTTTACTGTTCGCTGCCAGTGGAATCGGTGGGATACGAGTTATGAGTATTAGAACCACTCTGGGAGAAAAATGATAATATATTGAATGGAAAGCAGTTATTTTTAAACCATAATAGCTAAAAAGAAAGTTTCGTTTTTTCCTGCTTTCTTCTATAACGCTGAATCACTAACTTATAATTAAAAAAAAATTATGCATTATAACAAAATATTAGTACATGTTATTAAATATAATATTAAAACAATTTGATACATAATTATGGAACGCCAGGACTGCCATAATGAATTAATTAAATACACCATTAAATAATTAATTAAATGTGTCAATAATTAATTAAAATTGGAATTAATTAATTAAATAAATAGTTATGACACATGTAATTAATTAATTATTGACACATTTAATTAATTATTTATGTATTTCACATTTTAATTAATTATTGACACATTTAATTAATTAATTATTGACACATTTAATTAATTATTTATGTATTTCACATTTTAATTAATTATTGACACATTTAATTAATTATTGACACATTTAATTAATTATTTAATGATATATTTATTTATTTCATTTTGGCAGTCCCGGCGCCTGGCTCTCGTCATGAAATAATTTTATCTGTCAGCCTCACCCATCAAACTCAGGGGGCGGGGTTAACGCTGCCCATGCAGCTTCTCTAACATTTGATTGGTTGCCGTGCAAAGTAAGTCAAAACAGGTCGATCCTAGATAATCGATTGCTTGTGTAGACTTGGGGCAGCCAGTTATCCCAGAATGCAGATCAAATCACAGGCAGCAATGGTGGTGGTGTAGTTTTAAAATACCCCGTTTTTCTGTCACCAGCTACACTTTTAACAGTGTTTTAGCCGCGAATGTCGCGCCGTATGTCTGGTCAGGTTGTCAACATAGAACATGCTTGCAAAAGTGCTCAGATGTTTTCAGAGATTTCACTAGCTCTGCTAACAGTTAGCATGCAGAGCGCACCGAGGGGGTACATTAACCGGTTTGTTTACATATTCCACTCTCCGTGTTCCACATGTTGCATTCGCAGATTCTCATTTTCACCGAACGATCGTCTCTTTCCGCCTGGTCTTGTGTCTCTGTGCTTCTGTAACATAAAGAACGAGCTGACATTTTTCTCACGAAACCAGCGATCAGCTCAGCAGACCCTCAGTTTACCTGCATGCATCCTCCTCCTCATATGTCAGCTGTTTAACACCTGCTGCTAATTCAAGAAACAGCCTAGTTACCTGGTGATAGTCACAGTTTAACTGGGCAGCCGGTGCTCGATATAAAGCAATGTCAGCGCATTTTTCTGCACAAGATAAGTAAATATAGTGTTTTCCCCGAGCGCAGAGCTGCTGGAGCTCGTTTCCTTACAGAGCACTTTATAGGCGAACAGCTTCATCAGCGGCTGATGTCCAATCACCGGCACACAGCTTTCAAACCTCAGCTGAGTTTTAGCTCTCAGTGGACTTCATTCACTCAGGTTCTGTCTGTCGGGTCACGTTTACTTCGCTGTTTTATTTACAACTGAGCAAATCGGTTTGGCTGAGGTTAAAGTTACGTTTCATAACTGCATAGTTTCACAGACGTTTAATGGTTCACTGGCACATGTGTTAGACTGAACTATCATCTAAATATCATCTGTTTTTTAATAGTTATTCAACTGTATTCTAAGCACCAGCTGTCTGTTAGAATGTGATTTTTTTTCTCTCTCTGTTGGCAGAGGTATAAAAATGCGCAGGAAAATCTGACGTGCATGGCGAACTTCACCGACGATATTTAAGGAGGAATAAACACACATCAAACATAAATGAACCATTTGCCTGTCTCCATAATTGAGAGAATTTTCTCTTCTTATATCAACACTCTCTCTCTCTCTCTCTCTTTTTTTTTTTGCTTTTTCGGTCATGTTATGTTTACCTGTCAAAGGCTTGTTACAAACTATGAAACACATGGTGCAGACTTCTGGATGTTAGAAAAAAACGAATACTGCTCATGAATGAGACTAAAGGCAGGAAGGTGTCCTTTAAAACTAAACATGTTAATAGGACCTCCCTGTTTATATCATAGTTTATGATATAGCACGTGTATTTCAGTAATAGCCTGCTGAGGCCACTATACGTGCTGGCCTCATATCAAATGTGAAGGCAGACTGAGTCTATGTTTGACGTTTGTTTATATCTAATCTTCCTTTTCAAACATTTAAACAGCAGCGAGTCTGCAGCTGAGGGAATACAAATTCAAATTGTCGGAACAGGTTTGCTCGTTTCTTGGATTCATTTGGTGATTTATTAAATGTATAACTGTAATTCTAATCTGCTGCTGAGTCTCTTACACTTTTCTTTATGCTGTATATTTTCACGTCTCTGGAATAGTTGGCAGTTAGATAGTCAGCTGGGAAACTCATGGAGCTGAGGATATCGTGGATATGCTGACCTCGCTGCGTGGTGTACAGAGCGAGGTCAGCATGATTAATATTCACAATAAAAATATTAGCCGAACATCATGAAGTCTGTATGTGTTTCATAGTGTCGAACAACCTTTGTACAGTTAAAGCCAGCAGTTACTACATGACGGAAACACCAACGTTATCTCTTTTATGTGTTTATACACAGGTCACGCTGATTACTGAACAAAAACCCAAAGATCAGATGTTAAACAGATTTGCTCTCTCTCCTCCTTAAACATTGTGGCATGAATAAGGCACGGCGGGACCACAGAGCGACGTTCAGAGCCAACTTTATTTGATTCACATCACACCACACCACCACCAACCCCTGAGTCCCCGTGTTTTAACACGGCGGGCGTGATTGCGGATGCCATGCAGGTGCGTCCGCACGGCCCCGCAGACCACGCCCCACCACATACCCCCATCGCCCGATTGAGGCCGGGGAGTGATCCGGCCAAACCTACTCCCCCCCGCGACCTGGGGCGAGACTCGGCCCCTACACATCGGCGCCCCAGCCCCCGACCAAGCGACGGGGAAGCGTCCGTTCTGGTGGCCGCCCGCGCATCCAGCGGCAACGACGAAGCTGGTCCGGAGGTCGGCCGCGTAGCAAGCGGACACGGCCCCACCGGCATGGCCGTGTGCTCCTGCACACAGGCGGCTGGGCAGACGCCAGGCGCGCAGAATCGACTGGTGGCAGCGAGGCTGGACTAGCCAGCCCGCCGATCCCCGGCCTAGCGGGGCTGTCCCGCTCCTCTGCCTCCAACTCCGGCTGCACAGGCTGCCCTGGAGCAGGGACCTCCGTCTCCCCGCACAGCTGCTCCGCCACCGCCTCCGCCACTCCCGTTTGGAGCGGCTCCCCGCACTGCGCCTCCGCCCCCAGCAGGCACCGCCCCTCGCCCCCCTCCGGGTGGAGCGACTCCTCTGCCTCCGGCAGGTGTAGACCCTCGCCCGCCTCGTCCTCGGCCTCCGATTGGAGCGGCTCCTCCACCGCTCCCGGCAGGAGCAGCCCTTCACCCGGCTGCTGCTCCTCCTCCTCCGGCAGGCTCGGACCCCCGCGTGGCTCGTCCACCACCTCCGGCTGCCGAGGTGACCCACACGGCTCCTCCACTGTCCTCGAGACACACTTGTGGGGGTGGCGCCCAGGCCCAGAGCAGCGCTGCCAGCTCTGCCATCTTCCCCAGGTGGCGTTCGCTCTCCTGCCGCAGCTCCTCCTGTTGGCGACGCACCTCCGCCGCCTGCTTCCGCTGGGTGGCCGCTATTTCGGCCACCATCTCGGCCAGCTCTTTCCTTTCCTGGCTCTGGTAGGTACCCGCCATGCCGCCTCCTGGGTTTCGGCACCAATGTGGCATGAATAAGGCACGGCGGGACCACAGAGCGACGTTCAGAGCCAACTTTATTTGATTCACATCACACCACACCACCACCAACCCCTGAGTCCCCGTGTTTTAACACGGCGGGCGTGATTGCGGATGCCGTGCAGGTGCGTCCGCACGGCCCCGCAGACCACGCCCCACCACAACATGTTTTTAATGTTAGTTATAATTCAGAATTGGCGACTGAAACACGTAGGACACATAAGAACATCAGGAAATAAAACACCGATAAATATAACCTCAGTAAAAGAAGTCAGCGGGGGTTACTACAGCTGTGTACCGGGGCCTGCGCTTTGTCGGTGGGATTGCTTGCGAGGCGAGCGGGTCTATCCCACGCTTTGCCGTGAGACTGGGACGACATCTCCGAAATCATCGAAACACTTTTGCAAAGAGGCTGTATCTTGACAAACCGACCAGACACATGAAGATTAAACCACTACATTCTCGGCTAAAAAAATATTAAAACGGTATTTGGTAACACACAAACAGGGTTTTTCAAAGCTCAGTTCTGTTAGCTTCCACATGCCGGTTGTTGTGTGCTAGAAACAATGGCCACCAGGCCAAAGCAATGGTTTTGACTCGATCAGCGTTAACCCCGCCCCCTGAGTTTGATGGGTGAGGCTGACAGATAAAATTATTTCATGATGAGAGCCAGGCGTCAGGACTGCCAAAATGAAATAAATAAATATATCATTAAATAATTAATTAAATGTGTCAATAATTAATTAAATGTGTCAATAATTAATTAAAATGTGAAATACATAAATAATTAATTAAATATGTCAATAATTAATTAATTAAATGTGTCAATAATTAATTAAAATGTGAAATACATAAATAATTAATTAAATGTGTCAATAATTAATTAATTACATATATCATAACTATTTATTTAATTAATTAATTCCAATTTTAATTAATTATTGCCACATTTAATTAATTATTTAATGGTGTATTTAATTAATTCATTATGGCAGTCCTGGCGTTCCATACATAATGGCAGTTTTACATGAAACGATCAAGCCTTATTTTTGCAGATATTTGTGGCTACAAGTATTAACTATGCTCAACGTTTAGTGTATTAGGTAGTATTGTTTTATTGTGTCTTCATTTTCACCATAAACCATAATAAGAAAACATGCCTCCTACACTGTTTTTTAAATTTATTTATTTATTTTATTTATTACAGTGTTATTATTAATAACAGTTTAATATATATAAATATAAATAAGATGCTGATGAAATCTCAAAATTAAAATGAAAGGAAATACACTTTTCTGTACCAAAGTTAGCATAGCACAGTTAGCATAGCATAAAAAAGGTTTTAGCTAACCTTGCCCTTTCAAGCTGCGCTACACAGGCCAGCTAGCTTAGTTCAGTCCAAATAAAAAAGAAAACAACTTTCTACCAACATCTAATGAAAATTGTCAATATGGCACAATTTAGTTCCACTCTAAACTAACTGATGAGAGCATATTTGTGAGTAGTATTGATTTTTTTGTTATATAATCTTGTGTTAGCATAACTGCTCATTTGAATGCCTTCCAAGCCTTGAGAAATATTCCTTGAAAGTATTTAAAGAATTTACAAGAAAGCTTACCTAAAAGAGTTCAGGGAGTGTGTGTGTTAAAAAATAATAGTCAAATATCAAGCGTGTTAGAACTGCATTGCCTTATATACTGCATTTCCATTCCACGAGATTGTAACACACATCTTTCAATAAATCTCTGCAGCTATTTTCCATTTCTCTAGCAAAGTATTAAGAAATGAGGGGTGGCTCAAGACTTTTAAAACACTTTATATCACAACAAGAAAAATGAGCATGTGCTAAAGCAGCGATAGCCATCCAGTTCTGCATGCAACCTTTCACATTTTTATATAACCATTTTTATCTACTCCGTGGTCCAGATAAGGAAACGCATAGTAAGGTTCTTTACTATCTTTCAAATTAGATAATAAGCAGCCTGAAAGCCTGTCGGGTCCTTGAGGTATCCAGATAGAGAATGCCTCAGCAAAGACATCCGCAAAATTCCCAGCCATCATATCTTATTTAAAAACATCACCAAAACTAACCAAAAAGGAAAACTTTATCATATAATCACATTTGGAATATTAATTGTCAGCTTTATCAAACAGAAATTAATGCTCCTATAATATGCCTTTTTTGATAAATCAGGCCTTTAATCTTAATTCAAAAGAGTCTATCCCAAGAGTGGCTCTAAAACTCCATGAAAGAGAATCATTTAAAGCTTTCCATGTTGGATGTTCTAAACATATTCACTTTCCCCCCTCTGTCTGTCTTCTTCTTCCTGGGGTTTAACTGATCTGCTGTCTCATTTTTCCACACTGTATCTGTTGATCTTTGATCTCAGCTCAGCTGGGCCCAAAAGCCGCCCGACCCTGAGCTTCTGTTCAAACACAGATACTCCTGTTTCTGAAACAGACAGTAGACTTTAGTTACCACTGGGCCTTTCAGAAACACTGGACTCCATGTTCATCTTCAGAGAGACAGCCCAACAAACACACTATTGCATTCACACACACACACACACACACACACACACACACACACACACACACACACACACACACACACACACACACACAAATAGAGTCCTCTCTTGCCCCCCTCCCTTCTTTGCCACTCATTGACCCAAATGTTTGTCTACTGCTAAGCATCAGCCACAGAGTATCTTTAACTCTCTCAACAGGTAGCTAGTTAGCCTGTAAGGAGCTGACTTAGTGAGAGTTTATTGATTTGTGCAAGTGACTGGAACTACATAGCATCTCGTAACTGGATCTTCCAGTCACATGATAGAATGTATTGCAGCAAGATACAGGTGTAGTGTGGCTATGTCACTCATGGTACGGTGCACTTAATATATTACAAACAAATACAACTCAGGGGATTGCTACAAAACAGCAAGTGCTGTCCAGTTGCATTTGGCTATTTTCTACTCAGAATCATGATTATTGAGCACCAGAGAATTTTGTATTGCCTAGGTTAGTGCTTTAATAGTTATTAATAGTTGAGTGTGGTACTATTAAGTCAGTTTTGCTTATAAAAATAGTTTTGAAAAATGAACTTTGACAGGGTGATCCTTTTAAGCTTCGTTCCAGTGTGCACTCTTATGATTTCCTACCTGGTGTTGCATTGCTGTGGCTGGTGATTGGCCAGGCCTGCTTGTGATACCTTTGCCCACTTGGTGTCACTGTGGTTACAGCATTCTCATGCAGGGAAACCCCCATAAATCCAAACACTGCTCCGAGTGCTGTGCTCTAAAACTCATGCATGTTTTATTTCCTCATCTCTATAGATTTAAGAGCATATTCGAGCTGACCCAATTCAACACTGTTAGATTCAAGCACCCTGCTATCAATGCCCTCTCCCAAGTCTGTGAGAGATGAAGAAAAAGTCATGAGTTCATCGGGACATTTTAGCAACCACTGTGCTTATTGACCTTTCCACTACTGCAGTCGTTACATACTGTTTTCCCTCAGCCTGCTGGCCTCACACCCTGTACATGGTTCTGAATAGAGATAAGGGTCACAATTGGTTGCAAACTCTTCGTGAAACTGCAGTGCTGACGGCTAACAGGGTTTTGTATGAATGGTCAAAGGTTAGATGGTCATTTGGTCTGGCTCGGAGCTCACCGTGTCAGCCAGCGGTCAATCAGTCCATAAAAAACCCCAAAATATAACAAAACAATAATCAAAACAATAAAATACTATACACTTTTCCCAGCTACCTTCATTCTTTAAAATATTATTCACATATGTGTTTAGCTATATTGTTCGAAACCTTATTAATGGACTGAGTTATTAGTTGAATTAGTGAAAATATATGCCTTAAAATTCAGGGTAAATTATTCAGATGAATGTAATGTGCCGAAACATCTACCTGGGTCATCTTTCTCTAAATCTACTACTACTACTAATAATAATAATAATGGGTTGCATTTATATAGCACTTTTCGGGACCCCTCAAAGCGCTTTACAATTCCACTATTCATTCACTCTCACATTCACACACTGGTGAAGGCAAGCTACAGTTGTAGCCACAGCTGCCCTGGGGCAGACTGACAGAGGTGAGGCTGCCATATCGTGCCATCGGCCCCTCTGGCCAACACCAGTAGGCGGTAGGTGAAGTGTCTTGCCCAAGGACACAACGACCGAGACTGCTAGATCTTTGCATGATACAACGAGCATAATAATCTTTATTTGTAGTATACTGGAATGAGACATGTTAGATCAGGGGTGTCAAACTCCAGTCCTCGGGCTGGTATCCTGCTTGTTTTTGAGATATCCCTGCTCTACCTGCTGCTGATTACCTGGATCAGGTGTGCTTTGCCAGTAAGAAGCTACCAGGGCAGGTTAGTTGGAAAACAAGCAGGACAGCAGCCTTCGAGGCCTAGAGTTCGACACCTGTGTGTTAGATTGTCTGCCTATAAAGGAGTCCTCCAATTAACTCTGCCTGTCACAAACATACAGAGCTGTGTGCCTGAGGCTACGTCCACACGAATGCGTTTTTGTTTGAAAACGCATTGTTTTCTCTCCATTTTGGCCTCCTGTCCACACTGAGTCTGCGTTTTCCCCCGAAGGAAAACACAGCGTTTTCAAAACGCTCTCGAAAACAAATACATTTGAAGACAGTGCTTTCGCGTCACAGTGTGGACAGCGAAAACGGAGACTTTCGAAAACGATGACGCATTTTAGTCATGTGATGCAGCAGAGGTGTGGACTCGAGTCACATGACTTGGACTCGAGTCAGACTCGAGTCATTAATTTTATGACTTTAGACTTGACTTGAAAAAATGTTCTAAGACTTGTGACTTGACTTGGACTTTTACACCAATGACCTGGGACTTGAATTGGACTTGAACCGGTTTACTTGAAAAGACTTGATATTTCACCCCAAATATAAAATTTAACATGCATATTATATAGAGATTAAAAATGTGACGTCATTCAGGGGTAAACCGCAAAGGATTCTGGGAACTCATGGCAAGCGGTACTAGCACACGCAGGCTTTCAATTAAAATCAGTCACACAGCGATAAAAAGAAACACAAAAATGTCAAGAAGCTGTTGTATTATTAACTGCAATAGCCGGTCGCATGACAGCCACGGGAAGCCGACGGGTAAAGAGATCGGTTGTTATCGGATTACGTCGTTGAAAAGAAATTGTTCGAGCCATGTTTCCGAAGTAACAAAGACGTGACGGATGGCCTGGATTGCAGCCATTCAAAGACCAAATATAACGTCCCAGAACACTCCAGCTCACAGGTTAGTCTGCTCCAAGCATTTACACGAAGGCAAGTCTTCTGTTGTAGTTAATACGTCATTTTCATAACATAATTGGTGATATAGGTTACAAGCAAGTCTGGCGCTGAACAGAAATTGTCCCGCTATGCTCCTTTATTTATTGTGCATAAACAGTGAATTGTCCTGACACAATATTGCGTTTCGCCTCTGTTATTATGGTACATTGACAAAAATACATACTTTTATTCACAGGATAAAACAGGTTTTTTGTATCACTAATTGCCCAGTACGATTACAGCATACAATATTGTTGTCACTGCTACATTTCTGTGATGCTACCAGAAATTATTTCCACTACTAATTAATTACCCTTGAGCTCAAAGGTCCTATTAATAAACGGTTAAGGAATGTGTATTTATGAAGACAATTTGTGAGACTGGTAAACTTATGATACGTACGATGGTCTTTCGTTCTACACGGTGCATTTCAAGGTCCTGTACCCATCCGGCGGTAAACTGTACCTGGGCTTGTTGCAGTGACCTGAAGTTACTAAACTTCATGAGTGTGTGCACTCACTCCAAGAACCGTATGATTATAAATATGCATATAAATATGCTACGATGAGATAGCTGACTTCATCTAACTAGCAAATGTTGTCCAGGCTACGTTGGTGATACAGTTTTTTTTAATGTGTATGATATTTTTGTCATGCGATTTTAAAGCCGGTCCTACAACCGCATCCAAGAATAACATGCAGCTTATCTCAGAACTGTCGGTGAAAATTATTCTTGGAGCTAGGTTTAATTGAGCTGCATTTTAAAGAGGTGCAATTTCACAATTTGTGTATATTTTCTAAGTTCACTATTTTGTCATGTGTTGAGAAAAACACAGATTTTAAAATTACATGGTCTAATATTTACATTTAACATATAACTGCAACATGCTTTTTTCATTTTTTTTTTAAAGACTCGAAAGGACTTGAAATTCAAAGTTTCAGACTTGTGACTTGACTCGGACTTTTACACCAGTGACTTGAGACTCGACTCTGACTTGCCTGACATTACTTGAGACTTGACTTGAGACTTGAGGATAAAGACTTGAGACTTACTTGAGACTTGCAAAACAATGACTTGGTCCCACCTCTGTGATGCAGTCATGTGACCAATTAAAGAAAGATAGCGGAGGGCATTATACAGCAGTTTTTTGTTTGCTCTCAATTTTGACAGCCCTATTAAAGATTAATATCAGTTTGTACATGCTTCAGTTAGCTTTTCTTCAAATTCTTCAATTTCACTTCGCTTTTGCAACTTTGTACTTTTGTGTTACTCGCAGCAACAACTCCACCTCATTGTTAGTCCATTTAAAAAACGCGGTGCTTTTCCTCGCCATTTTGCCGTGACGTTTCAACGAGCCCCAAAGTAAATAAACGGCAGACAAAAATGAGCCAGGCCGAATCTTCTTGCGTTTTACGCATGCGCAGTACTGGAACGTAAGCGTTTTCGGCCGTTTCAATGTGGATGCACAACGACGATAACGCCATTTTCAAATCTAGTGTGGACGTAGCCTGAGATGACCATATTAGGAATATCCCGTCTTTGTGCCATCACGCTGATCTGGAAGTAGAAAAAATAGTCGAAAACATAAACACTGAAATAATTGCTTGTACTTAACACTTTTTTGTTTCTTAGTTTAAAGAATAAAATTACCTACTTAAAAATTGCAACAGTTTTGGCTGCGTATTGGACTCCAAGCTATTTATGATGTTGTGGCAATTTTTAAGTATTGTAAGATTTCTATGTCTCACATTATGATTTGTCATAAAAGTAGTCCTTTTGCAGTTTGCTATGGTGGCCCTGCAACTTGGGAAAACACCAGCCAATGCTGCAAAAGGACGCAAAACAAAATGTAAATAGAAAAAAAACAACACACAATGGAAGTTGAATAAAACACAACAGAAGTGCCACAAAAGCTCACAAAAAACAAACAAATAAACCCCAAAAGCACAGAACAAAACTCCCAAACTAAAACTAAAAAAACAAAATGGAAGTGTTTCTTCGGTGACAATAAGGTGACAAAACAGTTGCAGAACTGCAACCTCTAACATACATGGCAGATGGTCGCCCCTCCCTGAGCCTGGTTGTGCCGGAGGTTTCTTCCTGTTAAAAGGGAGTTTTGCCTTCCCACTGTCACCAAGTGCTCACTGAAAGGCGATTTGATTGTTGGGGTTTTCTTTGTCTCACTTTAGTGTCTTTACCTTACAGTATAAAGTTCCTTGTGGCAACTGCTGTTGTGGTTTGGTACTATATAAATAAATGAATTGCAGAAGTACCAAGCTAACAGTAAATGGCTAACAGCAAACATGTAGCTACAGTATTATATGAATCACATGATTAAAAGACATATTACCTCACATCTTTATCTCCCTCACGATGCTGAAGATTTCTTTGCGTCGTGTAAACGCGTCTCAGTGCGATCCTTCACGTGTTTTGGTTTCTGGCTTTTTGCAGCGTTTTAAATTTACCGGTTTCCTTAAGTTGCAGTGTGTTTGACCTCCCAAGGCAACCATAATTTTCTCATTATTTTGCATGAAAAAAATGCAAAAAGGTTTACTTTCAAAATTAAATCAGATAGTAGGGTCTTTACCTTACATTATGAAGTGCCTCTCAATAAAACTGAATTGAATTAAAATGAATTGAACTGAAGAATGAGACATAAATCTTACAATGCCTACGTGATACAAATATGTACTACGTTTTTTTGGCTTCTTTTTTAAACGTCAGAGCACAGAGTAACTTTAAACCTTCAACACATGAATGTGAAAGCACAGAAAGTATCCGCTAATGTCAGATGTTTCTTACCCAAGTTACTCTTGAGAAATCTTAATCTGAAATATTGGCATTGAGCAACATCATCTTACAATTATCACAATAATGTTTCTTAGAAAACTAAAATAGTACACAGAGGACTGTGACAGTGAGCTGGTCAGACTGTGAACTTTGACCCAAACTGCTGCTTCTCACCCTCATCATCTATCACTAACCAATCTCCCCCCTCTCATCCCCCTTCCCCCTCCCGACCTTCCTCTCATTGCACATTTACTTTAATTCCCCTCCCCCCACCCGTTCTCCAGGTTGCAGTGTCTACTGATTCTCAGGAGGCCCTTTGTACCGACGTAGGGGAAAGCAGTGAAGGACTCGTGAATGTGGCCTCTCTTGGCCTCCCTCCATCCCCTATCCCCTCCATCTCCTCTACCTCTCCCTCTCCCTACCATCATCATCAACACCCTACTCCTCAACAACCAGCTCTGTGCCTGGTCCCTGCCACACCGGGCGCCTCCCCTAAACCATCACGTCCCAGCACAGTGCACACCCAGCACCACGACCAGCATTGCCTCGCCTCCTACTCCCCCTGCCCTTCGCCTCCCCCTCCCATACCCGCCAGGCCACCCCAGCAGGAGGTGTCAGAGGATCGGGAAGTGTCCCTCATTAACCAGATGGTGTTGGCCGGCAGCGATGACATCACGGCCGAGGACAGCAGCAGCGGCGGGAACGAGGGTTACGGCAGCTACGCGGGCTGCCAGGAAAGTCGGAGTCCATGTTTGAGGCAGCTGAAGAGGTTCCACAGCGCTGACACGCAGGGCCGCAACGCCCTCCTGCCCCGCCCCCGCCCTTACTCCTGGCTGGACGACCCACGGCGCCACTCTGTGGAAGTCTGCTCTCCGGTTGATTCCAGCCCCCAGTGCAGCACCAACTCCACCTCCTCCGGCTTTGTGTCTCGGGCCGACAGCCTGCAGATTCAAAGCCAGATCCCCGCTCAGACCTCCCCCCGCCGCAAGAAGAAAATGAGCCCACCCTGTATATCTGTGGACCCCCCTGAGGGACTGGAACCCCAGTCTGGCCTCTACCCATGCCTGGGTGGGCTCGGTGGCATGGGACTGACTGGGTTAGGGATGCCCCCTCCCCTACCCAACCGGGACACCTACCTGAGGAGGAGAGCACCCTCCAGTGACTCCAAGGACTCCTTTGACCTGGCAGTCGGAGAGGGTTCAGGACAGGACGGAGGTTCACCGAACCCCAACACCAACTCCAAGTTATTAACTCTTCCCAGCTTCTCCTTTGAGAAAACAAGCTCTGAGCACTGAACACCAATACTCGAATACACACACACGCGCACACACACACACACAGCCGGACGAACCCTCCACACACATAAACACACGATGCACTCTGTGTGTCTGTGATGGTGATAGTTCTAGTAATAATGCTGTAGAAAGTAATAATGGTAAAACTACAACAAACAGTAAAAACATCCTTGGTTTCATAAGGAGTGCAGTACTGTAGTAGTGTGACCATCCCTTGTCTTTGTATTGTTACTGCCAAAACAGCCAGAGAAGAAGAGAACGACAAATATTTCTCTGGCTGCAGCTTGACCCCATAACCCCTGGAGTGACATCAGCGCCTGGGTTATTAGCGCCCACTGCGGTCGCCATATGAACTGCCTGGTGTTAATACAGAGCGGACCTGGTCAGTGGAGGTACAAAGCAATATTTAGAGACACTATTTTCTTAAATTATTGGCCCATAGTGTTTGTACAGGATGTTGTTTTTAATTTCATTTAACTGTTATTTTCATGTCTTTTTGTGATTTTCTTTCTTTTTTTTTCTTTTTTTGTTTTTTGTTTGGTCAACAATGGTTTGTCTTTGTCTTTCTTTTTCACTGTAGGATATTTCTAGCTTTCTTGGTTTACTAAGGAAAGTGAACGTTTTTCAAAGTGGTGAAAACCAGTATTTGTAGGAATAATATATAAATATATATATAAAAAAAAACAAAAAACAAGTCATTAAACTGAGCTTGGATTTTTAAGCACACGCAGACCTTGGTGGTTTGATTGTTGGATGATAACCTGATTGCTTGTTTCTTTCATGTGTTCCTGACAGCTCCAAAGCCTTTTAGACAGAATGACTGATGAACAGTCTGAGAAAAACAGCCATGTCAATTCTTCTCACATTTCATGGCCACTCACCCCAGATTCAGCATTCTTAGTCCGCACAAAAAAAATTCTCATGATATCTTAGGTAAGTACAAAGGTAATACACCGCATTTGTAAGAATGATTGATTGATAGTTTAACTGATATGGAAATGGCTGCATTCTAAACATACTGCATACACAACAGTGACGTCTAAGCTGTATTTCTGCTTCTATATGTTGTGGCACAAGTTCTATGGCAATGATTGTACAATCTGAAGCTACACCGGGACCTCTTCAGCAATGTAAGTACAAGTTAGAGCTACAGTGGAGAAACAGAATCTGCCAGCCATCTTCAACGTCTGCCAGAATGTTGGGGTTGTCTTCGCTGGAGTGAGTGGATGGCTACAAAATCCAGTCAGTCATAAGACAACAGAGTGTTGATTAGCAGTTCATAAATTTATTCCTATACAACGCTTCATTTTTCAGAACTTTGCTTCAAAGTGGACAGACTTATATTTTTTTAAAGTGTTCTTGAGCTTAATTTTTCAGTAATGCGGTAAAAGCATACCTGGACAGAAAAACACGCAATGGGATACAACCATTCATGGATTGGTCTCCCCAAAGCTCAGACCTCAACATTACTGAAGCAGTGTGGGATCATCTTGACAGGGAACAATACAAAAGGCAGCCAAGAAGAGCTTTTAATGTCTTCTGAGAAGCCTGAAGAAATTACAGGAAAGCTGCCTGAGAAAGTTCACTCTGTAGTAAAGATTAAAGGTGCTCATACGGTATCAAATATTGATTCTCAAGCTCGAACTCTACAATAATGTACTTCCTTGTTTTCATGATTTCATTAAATTCCTGAACCTGTTTCCCATGTTTCCGGAAAACGATTAAGAAACGAAAGGTGGCTTAAAATTTTTTGTAGCCACTGTGTTAGATTACGCATTTTTGCTGCCATGATGTGGTTTATGAAGCATAAAATCATCATTTGTGGTGTAAGAAACTAATGAGGTAAGATAATTTCACTAACCAATTGGCTTCATCGGGTGAGGGCCTCCAGCTCGCACTGGAACGGTTCGCAGCCGAGTGTGAAGCAGCGGGAATGAGGATCAGCACCTCCAAATCTGAGGCCATGGTTCTCAGCCGGAAAAGGGTGGAGTGCCCACTCCGGGTCGGGGATGAGTTCCTGCCCCAAGTGGAGGAGTTCAAGTATCTCGGGGTCTTGTTCGCGAGTGATGGGAGAAGGGAGCCGGAGATCGACAGACGGATTGGGGCTGCAGCTGCAGTAATGCGGACGCTGCACCGGTCCGTCGTGGTGAAGAGGGAGCTGAGTGTAAAAGCGAAGCTCTCAATTTACCGGTCGATCTACGTCCCTACCCTCACCTATGGCCACGAGCTGTGGGTAGTGACCGAAAGAACGAGATCGCGGATACAAGCGGCAGAAATGAGCTTCCTCCGAAGGGTGGCTGGCCTCTCCCTTAGAGATAGGGTGAGAAGTTCAGCCATCCGGGCGGGGGCTCAGAGTAGAGCCGCTGCTGCTCCACATCGAAAGGAGCCAGCTGAGGTGGTTCGGGCATCTGACAAGGATGCCCCCTGGGCGCCTCCTGGGTGAGGTGTTCCAGGCATGTCCCACCGGGAGGAGACCCCAGGGCAGACCCAGGACACGCTGGAGAGATTATATCTCTCGGCTGGCCTGGGAACGCCTTGGTGTTCCCCCGGATAAGCTGGAGGAGGTGGCTGGGGAGAGGGAGGTCTGGGCCTCTTTGCTTAGGCTGCTGCCCCCACGACCTGGCCTCGGATAAAGCGGATGAAGATGGATGGAAAAATGGAAGCACAGAAAAAAGTTTTGCCACCAAAATAACATGCACTGGTTTGCAGCCTACTTTTTACTGTTATTTATATCTTTGTTACTAGCAGCCAGTGCAGTATAAGCATATCGAGACAGAAAAACATTATCAGTCATTGATTGGCCTCCCTACAGCCTGGACCTCAATAATATGTGTTGCAGCATTTTGGTATCAAAATGGCATCATTTTGACAAAGAACAGAATAAAATGCAGTCAATAGCCAAAAAAGAGCTTTGAATGTTCTTTAAGACAACTGGAAAAGTATTCCTGATAACTGCATAAAGACATTACAAAAAAGCTTGCAGTTTGCATTGTACTATTAATATCTATGCCTACTTAGAACCCGAGGACAATATGAAAACCTATACAGCAGTGATTTGACAGTTTAAAGACAGCCATGCCTTAAGCACACTGCTTTATCATCTGTTTTCAATACAGCATGAATATTATGCTGAGAGACCACAAACCCTGCTGGAAAATGTTTACTAAAGCAATGCAGGGACTTATGCATTACCTTAACTTTTCAGAACCAGAGGCCATGTCCATCTTTTATATTCAGTCTTTATAAGTCTAAGCTACTTAAGTGGAACTCCACTTATAAAAGTATGTTCGCAACACACTGTAAAAGTGAAGGGAAACTTTGGGAAATATAGTTAAGGAGAACTACTCTGATGATATATGTCAAAGAACCTGTGTAAAGGTCTCAAAGAATATTACAAATGATTAATAGGTGTGTAAAAACCTTTATGAGGCGACATATATCTGCTCTGTTTCTCTGTCACCTCATTCTTTGCTAGCTCATTTATAGTACTGCTCCTTTCTCACAGAAAGTGGAACTGATTGTGGAGACATTTAATCTTGAAGGCTACATCTTTTTATTCTACATCTTAGATTATGCCTCCTATTTCACTTTGAAAAGTCTGTTACACGAGTAAATGTGTAAACCACCGATTTGAAAATGAAAATAGGGTGTGGGGCGGAAAAGAAGCTCGATAGCCCACTCATCTCTGTGTACAGCTAGAGAATCAAGGCTACATTATCCAATAAATAAATAAAGCAATCCTCTCCATCTCATTCCAGCAACACCACAGGTGCCAAGGGCAAACCGCTGGCACCTGTGGTGTTGCTGTCGAGTGGTGTCTGTGTGCCTTTTTCATGGCCAGTTCTTTTCCTGGCTCTGGCTCTATCTTTACATGCTGTCTATTTTTACCTAGCTGACTTGCATGTTAGAAGCTTCAAATTCACCTGTCAATCCATGTAGTAACGCAATATCAACAGATATAGCAAAACCTGTTTTAGTTGTATAAAGTAATTAGCAATAGAGAGATGTGGCCCTCTTGCTCTCTGTCATCAACTATCCTGTCTTTAAGTGATGATATTTGAACCCTGCTTCTGGGTCCAAACTATTCTGCCTATATTACGGCTGTTGTGTTTTTACATGTTTTAATGCTTTGTATCTTGATCTATTTAATCACGAACAAGCCCCTAAAAACAGTCAGTGATCACTGTCGGCCTCACTCAGTTTTTATTACCACTATTCATTTCAAAGCTCAGTTTTTAAAACCTTACAATGTAACTACAGCCCAGCCCATGCAGCAGTATATTAATGACTAACCTCGTATTGTGGATTATCTCAGTTATTCTCCTGCTGAAGTTTGGTCCGTTTATAGCATCCTGCCATGTGATTGCATTTGTGTCGGGAACCCTCACGTAAACTTTTATCGAGTAGAAAAAAGTTAGCATTCACTCTCCAGCTTCACTGTGTATGCTAACATAGCTGTGTCGCTAGCCACCACGTAGCACATCATTATATATCAGCTACCCCAACATCAGTAACACTACAAACGTCACTGTTTAGTCTTCTGTCTTCGTTTATGTTGGAAGTGATCGCAGAGCTATATCCCTCAATCAGAACATGGTATATTATGTTTGAGTGGAAACTAGCAAGATAACTCCCTGCTAACTTCGAACGCTGTTAAATTTTATAAATTCTGTTTTCATGGATGCCTGGATGTTAAACTTAATTGTTACACCTGTTAGAGTAGCCACCATTTTATTAAAGATGAAACAGACAGACAGTTTGTAACTCTTAGTGATGCCACAGTGTTTGTTTGACTTTGGGACCTGAAGCAAAATTTAGACTGCTAATGACGTCAGACTTATAGACTAGATACTCTGTTTTAATGGTTTAATATCTAGAATGCGTATAGACTGTGAGAGACCCCCTCACAGAACAGAGCAGACAGTGGTGCCATTGGAGCCAGTATTGGTAATGTCAGAAATTACATGAATACCATAACATTACAGAAGCTTTGGTGGAGCTGGGTTGTGAAGCGGCTTGCAGAGGTAGCAACAACAGTACAGTGAAAAGCACAGTCCATGTCTTTTCTGTCCTTCTGTCTCCATCCCTTTACCTCCAACCGGTCGTGGCAGATGGCTGCTTCTCCCTGAGCCTGGTTCTGCTGGAGTTTATTCTTCCCCCAAGTAATCAAGTGATTGTTGAAGTTCTCCTTTTATTTTTGCAGGGTCTTTACCTTTATCTTTATCAGTACAACTGTTCCAATTTGGCACTATATAAATAAAACTGAATCAATTCGAATTCTGCTATTTGGATGTTCAGAAGGGAACAAGAACTAACACAAAGTGTCTGTGAAGGTTCTCAGTCATCCAGGTCATCGTAGTCAAAGGAGCTTGCAAAGAAAAGCGTCTGGACTTCTTTAAGTTGCTTGAAGACGTTTCACCTCTCATCCGAGAAGCTTCTTCAGTTCTAAGGTCAAATGACAAAAACTGGTTCACCCGAAAGACAAAACTCCAAAACACAGACTCAACAATGTGGTGTATGCTGTGCAGTGCAGTGAGGAATGCCCAGACCTCTACATTGGAGAGACCAAACAGCCACTTCACAAGCACATGGCACAACATAGAAGAGCCACCTCCACAGGACAAGACTCAGCAGTCATCTGCATTTTAAGGACAAAGGTCACTCTTTCGAGGATGCCAATGTTCACATTTTGGACAGAGAGGACAGATGGTTTGAAAGAGGAGTGAAAGAAGCCATCTATGTCCACTGTGAGCGACCATCTTTGAACAGAGGTGGTGGTTTACGACACAAACTGTCTGCCATCTATAATCCAGTTTTGAGATCCCTTCCCAGACGCCTTAACGCCCACTCACATCCTGGGCCATCTGACCTCAGGAATTTGCATGGTGGGGCCAGGTTTCACAATGAGCTCACCCGTAACTCTGGCTGATTGGGACCCACACCCAGTTTCACACCTTGGCTCAGGCGATTAGAGGATCATCAGGGGGTCCTTTTGTCCCTCTGTGGGGGGAAACTCCCACTAGGTTTAAATGTGGGACTCCCCACCATTTGACCTTAGAACTGTAGAAGCTTCTCGGATGAGAGGTGAAACGTCTTCAAGCAATTTAAAGAAGTCCAGACGCTCTTCTTTGCAAGCTCCTTTGACAACTAACACATAGGTTAATTGTCATTCACCCATTATACATATTGCACATTTCATTAAAACTGCTAGCAGTTAAGCTGTATTGTGGGTAATGTTGTCTTGCAGTCCTGTTGCATCAGTTTTAAAATTGTTTTATTTTAATCTGTTCATGAGGGTATAATCACATCTACAGTTCGTTTGCTCTGGTGCCAATCAGCTGATGAGTTTGTAAACTTGTAGCTTTACCTCATGATTTGATTTCTTATCAAACTGAGAAAAATCCAAGTAAACTACAAACCGTTTGAGAAATTTCAGTTCATTTACTGGACAGATGTGTCTGCGGCATGACCAATAAAAGTAAATGTCCAGTATTCTGGATTATTGGAGAACATGTAGAATTTATATTCATTCCACAGCTAGTTGCCCACCCACACAGACCTTTTCACAACCTATTGTAACTTGCTGCATCCCAGAATACAAAACGTATGTGGATACAGGAAGTGTTTTAGGTCAAACTTGCAACATAGACACGGTAGTTCATTTGAGGTGGGATCACGTTCACACTGTAAACAAAACGCTCCGGAGTTCATTTGGAACCACACCGAAACCGCCTCTTCCAAATTGGTCTCAGTGCGGTTGTTTTGGTCCGCACTCGAGTTCGATTACCGTGAGGGGGAAAACAAACCAGCGTTCAATATAAACTGACGAAACACAGCAGGTGTGAAAAGATCCCTTCCAGTGTGACAGTGTGACTGTTTTACTGCAGGATGTCTGCTCTGACAGGTGAAATCCAACACTCCAACTGTAAGTCAGGTGGCGATTAATGAAGGCTAAAGACACTTTAGATTTCTAGGTTTTTAACACCTTTGTTTTCAGTCGCTATCAGCTACAAATTAACGAGCTCAAGCAGAGTATCAGATCAGTGATAAGAAAGACAGGGAATGTCTCAAAGGCTGTGGCAGTACATGCCATTCCATGTACAACCTTCATTTTGTTTAAATGAATTTATGACTTTCTCTTCTCATAATTTACAAGTATTATAATAAATTGTATGATCATGAGGCACTGAGAAATGTAACATAGAGCTCAAGCTATATATGATATAACAAAAGTGTTGTGACAATAACTCAAAAAATGATTGTTCACCCTCAATAAACATGAAGCAATAATGTTTAATCGAATGCAACTGAAAAATCTAAAAGGTTTATTTATTCAAATATTCAAGGAAGGAAAATGGGGATTTTATTTAACCAGATTCCATTAAATGTGAGATTCTACATTGTCCTTTTGTTAGAAAATTACATGGAAAATTTACATGTAAGTAAATGAGTTAAAAACAAGATTTTCGGCAGAATTTTCTTTTCTTTTTTGTGATTTAAATGCAACTATAGCCCCAAATATCCAATCTAATATTAGCACAGCCAGCTAACAGGGAGATAGATTCCAGCACAAACGTGAATTGGGTTGAATGTATTTCACGAACCACTGAAGCATCACTATACACGATTTCTCCTCTTACAGGTTGAAATTAGATGCAGGCAACATGCATCAACGTTCACGATACACCGACATTGCCAAGGGTATCGTGTCAAATTCTAATGAAATCATTCAAAGATATTTAGGAAAAAATATGACTTATCATTTCTTTTTCATGGTAATCTGGGTAAAATAAGCATTATCAGCTTTAGAGCAGAGCTATTTACATAAGAATAAACCACATTCAGAAATTAGTGGTAATTATGAAAGCGCTAAGATCTGTGCTGAAGCAAATGGGAGCTCCTGAGGTGCTTGTGTTTAAATAATAACTGCCTTTGGAAATGTATCTAATGACGTGATGCGTAAAAACAGGAAGAAAACGGGTTTAAACAGCGATAATAACAAAGTCATGCTGTTTAGAGGGGCTCCTGCTGCTCGGCAGTTTAAAGACAATAAATCTATAATTTAAAACTTGTAAAGATGATGATTAATAAATTATAATTATGTTATATTCTTTTTCACTCAGACAGAGAAACAAAAAATGAAAGTAGGAGAAGAAAAAAAATCCATAAAATCATGACGCTGCCATCACAAACGGGAAAACAGCTGCTTTTGTTTTATTGCGTCAATTTGTGTCTCTCATGTTTTAACATTTGAGTCACAGTTGTCCCTCTGGCCTGAACAGCTGTCAGACTCTGTCCTCTAGTTTTACAAAAGCCAACACAGCAGGGCAAACTCTTTTCTGAAGTCTAACTTTTATCCATCTATAAAAAAAAGCACTGGAATTTTCTAAATAGGAAAATCGCAACACATTGTCGCCACAAAGCCACATGCTACACAAAGCTCAGTTTGATATAACAGAAACCAAAGAAGCAAAGAAAACACAGCTGTAGATGGACAGATGCTGACGTTTATTCCACAAAGAATAGAGGCTGGGTAAGGCTTACAATGTGAGAAATATAGGGCAAAGAAGGAAATAAATGCATTTGTCCTGCAAACAATGACAAACGTGCTCAGCACATGGACGTGAACAGTGGCCACATGATCATTTCTTCATGTACAAAATTCTCTCTCATTTTCAGTGACGGCGATATTCTTGCCAGTTCCCAGTGCCATACGTGTTTTTTGCAGAAAGACAGAGTCAATGACAAAGCCAGCCCCCACCACCACCAAGCAATCAGCTGACGGTGTTGACTACACTCATAAAAATAAACCCAGTTAAAACCCTTTGAGATTAATCGTTTGTTTGTCATTTCTGAGCTGAATGTCTCTGTCCTGTATCTTTTTGTCCTCTGCCCGGACAACTTCATCCTTCTGCACATGGCTTGCATCTTGCTTACTGTTTGATATGCAACACTGCATAAGTCAGTAATAAAACAGGTGGGATTATGTTATAAATGCACTCACATTCATGGAAATACAACAATATCGCATCAATTTTAAAATATTTTTTTATACATTTAAGGCAATTCATCTCCTCTCCCGTCCATATCTCTTGGATGTGGTTCAGCATCCCATCTCAGTGTCTCAGATCCTCTTCTTCTCTTTCTCTGTCCGTCCCCTCTCCTCATCTTGCCACCATGGAGAGCAGGGCTTTCAGCTGCTCTGCTCCTCGACTTTGGAATTCCCTACCTCCTGATATAAGAAATATCACTTCCTTTTCTCTTTTTAAGTCTAGACTCAAAACTAACCTGTTCAAAATAGCTTATCCCACATAACCTTTTCCATTCTTCTATGTTAAATCTATTTTTATGTTTTATGATTTTGTAAACTGCCTGTTTGTATGCTTGCTTTGTTCTGCTGTGTACAGTGTCCTTGAGTGCTCTGAAAGGCACTTTTAAATAAAATGTATTATTGTTATTACTATTATTATTAATTTACTAATCCGGTCGTTAAGTGATGACGTGATGGATCCTACTTCCGGGCCTAAAGTAGTCTGCGTTTAATATGGCTTTTGTGTTGTTAACATGTTTAATGTTTTGTATTTTCTTCTATTTGATCTCAAAAAGCTCCTAAAACAGTCAGTGATCACTGTTGGCCTCTCTCGGCTTTTATTACCGCTAATCATTTATTTAAGCTCAGTTTTTAAAACCTTAGGATGTAACTACAGCCCAGCCCATGCAGCAGTATATGAATGACTAACCTCGTATTGTGGATGGATTATCTCAGTTGTTCTCCTGGCTGAAGTTTGGTCCTTTTACAGCATCCTGGATGCGATTACATTTGTTCCTGACCACCGAGAACACTCACGTTAACTTTTATCGAGTGGAAAAAAAAGTTAGCTTGTTTATATTATGCTAACATAGCTGTGTCGCTAGCAGTCACGTAGCACATCATTATATACCAGCTAGCCAAACTTCAGTAACCCTACAAACGTCACTGCTGTTTAGTTTTCTGTCTTCATTTATGTTGGAAGTGATAGCAGAGCTGTACGTTTTAATTTGTTTCCAAAACCCCGCAGTCAGGACATGCTATATTGTATTTAGATAGAAGCTAGTGAGCTAACTTCCTGCTAACTAACTCCGTTAAATGTCATAAATTCAGTTTTCATGGATACCTGGATGTTAAACTCAGTTGTTACATCTGGTAGAGCAGAACGCTGATCATTTTATTAAAGATGAAAGACTTTAGACAGTTTTTCAACTCTCAGTAATGCCATAGTGATCGTTTGATATATGGACCTGCAGCGGAGTTTAGGCCCAGACACGGCTAGTGACGTCAGACTTAACCACCGGATAGAGTGAATCGTGAAATAGCCTTTATTGTGCATCATTGGGGAAATTCAGTCATCATTGAATGGATAAATTGTTCATATTCTCAAAAAACCCCACGATCCCATTCAAACAGTGTTGTACCATTATGACTTGTGTAATGTGGTAGTTTTTACTTGTTTAGCTAACTCAATAATTAAATACCACATAAATATACAATAAATTAATGAATATCTATTATTCATTGATATTATTCAAGATTAGGTTAATATTTAGCAATTATAAATTTAGGCTCATACATTTAAACATCTGTGTGCACTTTTTGGAATTGTATTTAAGAGAATACACCAATTTTAAGTGTTTTGGTTAGAGTGGATCCACTTTTCTGACATGCACTACTAAAAGTGCTAAACTGTGCTCAGAATGTTTGGTTATTAACATCTTTCAATGGATTTGGCAAAAAATATCTGGAGCTGTTTGGTTTATTTTTTTTTTTTTTAAGGTCACTTTTGTTGAGCATGTTGTTGGTGTTGGTCGATGTGTCTTGGTTCCACTGCACTTCATATGCTGGGTAATTTTGTCTCCTTTTAAATGTAAAGCAGATTCAGTTTCCATGTCATGGCGTAGTCTATAAATAAACCTGCATGTTTTTGTGTGGCGCTTTAGTCGGCTTAAAATATGCCTTTGAAAAATATGTATGTTGCCCCCTCACAGAGAGCGTAGGCAGCTACAACGGATTTCAGAGGCAAAATCAGCAACAGAAATGAAAAGCCCCTAGTTTATTATAAATCACTAAATATGTTTTTGTTCTTCTTCTGTATGAAGTTTTATTGGGGGGGGGGTCCAAAGAAAAAAAAAAGCAGACTGCAGCTCCTGTTAGAGATGCAACAAACTACAAACCTTCCAAAACCTCTTGGCCACCCTACAAGACTGTATCCAAACAGCCACACTGTAAAATCCGCATGAGCCATGCAGCATGTTAATTACTGAAACATGGCATTTCTCCGTGTTTAATGGTAAATAAATAAAGTACAGTGTAATATACCAGTTGTACTGAAAAACCTCAAGGAATCTGGGGAACAGAACAGGTGTTTAATTTTGGCAAAAACCAGAGCTCCCATTGTTATGGCCAGTAATCCTTACAGAGGATTTCCTTTAAATGATCATGCACCTTTGCCTGAAGCTGCAATTTCCCATTTTTACCTGGGTCACTTACATGATTCCTACACATGTGTGAGCCTCTGATCCCACATAATGCAGTGGGCTAGCACAGGGTGGGCTTTACAAAACAATATGAACAATATGAACCACAATTTTTCCTTCATTTATTTATTTGAATTCTATTTGAATTTCATAGGTTTGCCTACAGGAACAATATACTTAAACTTCTAAATAGATCTTATGGACCAAGGGTGATTCTTTGATATTCTTCAAGCTGAATTTCACTGTGAGTGAGTCTAGCTGTTTAGGAAATATTATTGTAAAAGAAATTCCAAGGACTCATGTTAAACTAGCAGCAAGACAAACCCCAGAAAAAGATTGGAAAACATCAATCAGGTGGTGTTTTTTTTTTCTTTTGTAATATTTAAGGGCTTGTTCCCTGAACATTTTGATCACACCTCATACAGTACTGAAACGAAACTAGAATTAACTGGATTTATGGTGCCACTTAACACAACATAATCTAAAGCATCATCTTAGGCAGCTGCAAAAGGCTTGTTAAAAAGTCATCCTGTCAGCCCGTGGGCTGATAGGTGCTTCATGACGTGCATGGGGCGACCCATATCTGACAGCCAATCAGAAAGCTTAGCAGTCTCTCCTCCTGAGATAATCCATTCAGAGTTCACTCTGCAGTCTGGCTGCTGCCCACATGTTCATTAGTCTTTCAGACAGAGTCTAACTTCTGTTAATTTCTGTGCGTTCCAAGAACCACACAGACCAAAGTTTACTTCACGAGCATTGTGTTTCACTGTTTCTCTCCTGAGCTAACGAGGCTGTGACTTGCAGGCCACACTTGATACTTTACAGTTCAGAGTGTGACATCAAGATAAGTTGACTGTTAATGTAGATACCCAATATTTAGCAGACAGTTATTTTCATCTATTTTCTGATAGATGAAAAGAACTCTGACTACGTTCATGGATATGCTTATTTCCCTAGAATATAGTTAACTGCATAGGACATTTGAGATCAATGGGACGAGAAGACAGAGAGGATAAAAGACTGTAAAAAGAGCAGGAGGCTCTGCTCAAAGCAACGCAACAGCTGAGACTACATAATGAGGAGCTGTGATCAGAGAGTAAGAGTGATCAGAGAACGGAGCAGCTTCGCAGCCAAACTGCAAAGAGGAGTCAGAGCAGTTGTGATGTGAACAGCTTGAACATCTCAGTGGTATTATTCATCTGCTACAGTGTGCCCACAATACAGCGCCCGCTCAACAGTTAGAGCAAAGAAACCAGTCCCCACAACTGGATAAGACTGGCAGTCCTGGCAACCACAACCGAGCACATTCTGATGGCTGTGAAGCGCTAAATGCAGCTTCTATCAGCGAGGATAAGAGACCCACTCTCCTGGATTGTGATCACACAGATCTGGATCCGATTACTCTACAGGAGTCTTATTTACTGCATTAACAGAGAATCTAAACTGTTCATAAAAATAAAAAAAGAACCATCTCATACGATTAGCACAAGTCTGTTTCCAGATATTAAATAACAGGACCAGTTCTCCCACCTTCTCTCTTCCACGTCTTTTTGTAGTCTTAGTATGTAAATTTTTAATAATGTTAATAAACAAGGTGCCTCTAGGTCGGCCTTTTCAAAGTCAGCTCTCTGGTATATGTTTATTTGGGAAGTATCCAAGATAAATAATTACTAGCATATCTTTCCAAAAGGTTTGGATGGAGGCCAGGCCAATTAATTTAGAATTTGTTTTTAGGAGCAAAGAAAAAAAATAACATTTAATTTTCCTCAACAAAGTTCTCTCCAAAGTAACATTTGGAGATGTTATCTGATTAACAGATGATTAATCTGATGCTAATCAGACTCCATGTAAGTTTAAAGAAGACATCCTAATATAAGAAAAAGAAGTGCAATTTCAACAGTAAGCCTCAGTTATTCTACATGATAAAAATTTTTTTGTCATAATGTATAAGTAAATGCGTAAAATTACAGCGTCATACAGCCATCGTTTTTATTTTTTATTTATTGTACTTTCTTTTTTAAATTCTGTTTAATTTCAGTGAGTTTTCAGGGTGGATTTTCTTGTTTCAGTTTAGTCTTTATTGTTTAAAAATGTTTTGTTTTAGTTCAATTTTTATTAATTTTAGTGTTTGTTTTAGTCTGTTTTTTAATATTATTGTAAGGAGGGAATACGTCAGAGGCAAGATTTCATAAAATTCGTATAGCTATTACAATAAAAAACGGTAACTTCTTGAAAGTAAAAGTATAAAAACCAAGAAAACAAGAAAATATGTCCTCCATATTTTTTTTAAATTTATTTTAGTTAATTCTCTATGTTCACAAAATTGTTTCTGTTAGTTTTATTTTTTATTTAAATTAGGTACATTTTGGTGGGTTTTTTTTTCATTTAGTTTTAGAACTTTGGTGTTAGCCTATTGCCTGGACTCTAATTACTCTAATTACAAAACCCTATTATCTATTTCTTGATTACTTTGGTAGAATATTATTGGAAATGGGCGAGGTCTTTATCAGTAGGAAAAGCTGTAAAACTGATTAAAAAAAACACAGTTAAAAGTCCAAAATGTATGCCCCCTTCACGTTTTACAAAGCCACCCTGTGGGTAGGACTTTCCTGGAGCTATTCTGGCCTCTGAGCCTTATGTATCATAAAAATTAAAATCTGAATCATTAAGATTGCTTATTGGTTTAAGAAATAAAAGATGCACAGACAACAAAGACAAATTTGGCATATTACCACTACAGGACTGTTAAATAAAGATTCACAGATTCAAAGATTATGATCTATCTTTCTTGTCCCACACATTCTTCTTCATGTCAAACCCAGCATGTGATTATGTAACTGAACGAGGAGTCAAAGTTAGTGTGACTGGTTTCTACCTGGTGTTGAAAGCAAATATGAAAAGTGTCATTCTCAAACTTTTCACTTACTATTGTAGACTTGTTTTTCTTTCCACAGTTATACTGTTGACAGTATCCAAAAGTGTCAAAGTATTGATACAATCAGCTTCTACATTATTACAAGTAATACGCACAACTTTTCACTGGTGTAGCTCTATAAAACCAACAACGGATTCAGAGGATCACCAAAGTCAGCTGGGCCTCATCATCAGGGAGTTATGAATATTTCATTCTGATCCACACCAAAGATCAGTGGACCACCGTACAAAAAGTTGACAAAAAGTGGACAAAGAACCGGGCAGCTGCAGTTTACAGTCGCAGGGTGTTGCTGTCATATATTTGACCAGCAAAGGATGAAAAGAAATGTTTTTACAAATACATATGAGCCGAGAATTTCAATTCAGCATTTCTTTACATATGAATGAACAGCAGTAAACCCTCATACAGAAACTAATGCTGCATATGTAAGTGTGTAAGACAGTTAGCTGTGGTAGTTCTAACACGATTTTCATGGTGCCTTTTATAGTGAGAAAGCAAGAAAAATAGTTTTGTTCCATGAACTTCTTGTGATTGTTGAAAGTTCAACCATCCTCTCAGAGACAGGCTTAACAGGATTAAAGGATATTATTTCTCATTTTCTTTTAATGCGTACCAGTGTGTTCCAGTACGGTTTTATAAAATGGATTTCCACTTTTTAAAGTTCTAATTTTATTTTAGAAATAAACCTTTCCCACTCTGAAATCTATATAGCGTTATGAGATTCAGAATTTTTAAATGTATGAACTTTGTTTCATGCTGTCTTTAAATAACCCCAGAACATGCAATCCTGACAACAGGAACAACAACACTGATTTAGGCGTAATAAAGCACATTAAGGCAGTGGATGGCCTGGAAGTAATAATCCCTATCCTGGATTTGTGCCTAAAGCATGTCAGCATGTCATATATTTCAAATTTTAAAAACAGATGTTAGTTAGATACATTTCTAGGAATGGAGAAATCTATATATGTACGGGTAAACATGGCTTAAAAATCTGGCGTATCAATTTGTAAGCTGAATTGTTAGTACCACACTGCTAACACATCCTCATCACCCAGTATTTCCCATTGAAGTGGACAGCAGAGCAAGGTTAAGAGAGACTCTTCAAAGATAAAAAGATTGATGTAGCCACCATGACTTTAAACATTAGTTCTGGAAAAACAAAGAAATTATTAAAAGGCCAAATTTAGATGACATTCATGCCTATTATGAGTGTATATGAAACTTCTATAGCCAATTATCATATTTATCATTACCTAAAGAGAAAGCTAACATTATAGAAAATGTCTGCCTGCACATATATATTTATTGAAAGGGTCTGTAGTCTATGTACATTTCAAACATACTTAGTATATTGACTTTACTTCATAACACAGAGTAGATATTAGTAACATCTCTACTACAACATACCAAGGAAGTCCCACAAACTCCAGCTGGTGCCACTCAAAGCTGTCTACAGTCAATCCCCCACAGACTGCCCTGTTAAAATGTAAAATTTTATGACACTAAAAAGCTTGTTTACTGCCTGGTACACAAAGTGGTTGTGGCCTCTAGGGATAGTTTCCTTCTTTGTTACAACTCTGAGGAGGGTATGTTTTTTATAGCACACTTATCTGGATACTGGTGTTAGCGACACTGACATTGATTGATGAGTTTGTGCTAGGCCTCATATGGACTAATTTGAGTCAGTGAACTCGACCTCTCCACTGTGGAGAGGTCCAGTAGCTGGCAGTGTGGTCCAAACCATCCAAGAAGTTTGTGCTTCAGTTTTGGTGGGTTAAAGTCAAAAAGAGACAAACAATTTTATGTCTACTAGCTAGCAACAGCTTACTAGCTTGGTAATGCTAGCTATTAACTTAGCACTTTGATTACACCTGGCTTCATAAGGATGGCAGTGGCTAGAACAAAAGACTTCAAAATGTGTGATTATTTTCTTCGGGAATAACATCTGTAACTCAAAGGATTACGACTCTCCAGTATGGGCCCAGGTTACAGGTATTTTTTTTTAGCATAAGTGAAAAACGCTTCTTATCACCCTCTCAAAAATTTATGACGATACTTGCAGAATGTAATGGCTGTCCTCGCCGCCATCACACTAATTGACTTTAACATGTGCACTGACGGTTGTAGGACTGGATGCTTTCCATTAGCATATAGCTGCACATTAGGGAGTACGAGAAAGAGACGTTGCTGATAATCTTTTACAGCCTTTTTTCCCCTTCACACAACAAAAGAACAAGGAAACAGTTGCTGCAAGCTGTTACTGTACTGTGTTACTGTACTGTAAAGTATCAGTCCCTTTTAAACCAATAATACAAGTCTAATAATACAGCTTATCACCAACAGTCTCTTTTCAGATTTTACTGAAGAGTAGCAGGAGCAGCATTTTGTGTGGAGGAGAATATTGTTGCAAACTTCTTATATTTCAAAGCAACAGTATTTCTCTGAGTGCAGTGAAAAGCAGCTTCTAGCAGAATATTTTGTGAAATCCTCTTAGTTAACGATCAAAGATGCTTTGATGCCTGGATTTTTCGTTGTGAGGATGACTCGGACATAGATTTTCCTTTTTCATGCTATCTGATGTCACCTTCACTTGCCTTTGTTGCTTTAGCTTCTCTTATACTCTTCATACTATTTTCATTTATCATTTATCACCAAGCAGCCCAATTGAAATGTGTAAACTCCGATTAGGCTGCTGCAGAAGGCTTTATCTGAAATCAGCAATTGTTTGGAAAGTCTTCTTTTATACACAAGGGAATGTGCAGTCATGGTATTGAAAGAACCATGATATTGTAAACCTGAATCTTATTCAAATAAACACCGGCAACAGAAAGAATCTGAGAAAAAGAGTTCTTGCAGGTATATGATATCCTCATCCTGAGGGTTAGTCTTACAAAGCATGCAGTGACTCTGAAATTAGTTAATGCCCCAAATGGATGAGTTTAGTTATCTTAAGGTCTTATTCACAAGTAAGGGTCGACTGACAAAGGGATGATGCAGGATGAGGCTATTATTATAGCAAAACTATTTGTGCATGTGTATCTCAGTTTGGGTGTGTGTATTTTGATTGTGTGTGCATGGTAAAATGTGTGTGTGCATATTCAGATCTGTGTTTATGTGTAATCACATTTGTAAATGTGTAAATTAATCGGTAAAAGTGCAGACATATTAATGGCTGAAAAATCATAAAGTTTTGCAAAAAACAATAAAAATAAATGCAAGTCATCAGACTTTTGCTACATGTCTGCAATGCCAGATCCATAAATCGTGTGTGGAGAGTATGTTACTCAGTACGCAACAGTAGTCTAAGTCTTCATGTATGACATTAGTGGGCTGGTAGTGGTGGTTGGATGCAAGACAGGATCAGATGAACAGATCACAAACAAATTACCATAAGCTAGCTTTAAGTATGATCTGAGTATATATTAAAATCTGGCAGCTAAATAGAGGGCATTGATATCAGTTAAATTCTGCTGCTCCAAATCCATGCTGTATGAGCACAGTGGCCTCTAGCATTCATGAATAGATGATGTTTGGAACCACTAGGACTCTTCCTAGAGCTGGCAGCCCAGCAATCTTGGCCTTAACCTCCTAGGACCTGGCGTCCACATATGTGGACCCCACATTTTGGGTTGTCTAGACCAAAATACAAAATTTTGCTCTACAAGGGCCTGATATCCACTTACGAGGACATTATATTGCCTCTGTTCTATCAAAATTTAAAACGAAGGTCCTGGTTCTCATTTTTCTCAGTAACAAAAATCAGGTAATTCTTTGTTTTTACATTCATCATCATTCATTGATGAAGAACATGATGGTTACTCTGACAGAGGTCCAGTGTTGCTTTGTTGTGCGAGGAGAATCTTCTAGAAGGACAATCATTTCTGCAACACTCAAAAGTATAGCAGCACCGCTCATCACCTGGTCAATATGTATGTTTTTCAGCACCAGGAGCTGGGAGACTCGTAAGGATTGGGACAAACATGAACGCAGCAATGTGCAGTTCCGTCCTTAATTTTAACCTCATGATGACAATGTTCCACATCAAACCGGATGGAGCTGAAATCTGCTGTCAAAGGTGTTTCAGCAAAGTATTGGGCAAAAGCTATGACTGGTAATGTACATGTTGTATTTTTGTTTTTTTGTTTTTAATACATTTGAAAGAACTAAAAAGTTTTCAAGCAATTTTTTTACTTTGTCATTAGGTGGTATTGTGTGTAGAATTCTGAGGTGAAAAATTAATTTCATTCATTTTGGAATAAGGCTGTAACATGGTACAATCAATGTGCTGTCCATGTTACAGCCTTGTTCTAGATGCACTGTACACATGCACATCTTGGTTGTTTGGGCTGACTAGTTAGAGAATGAGCTGACGGTAAGGTATTTTGGGCATGTCCAACTGAGAAAAGGCCCCAAGACAAAGTAGACCTAGGACACGTACGAAAGATTAAATCCTCCCTGAAGGGCGGGAGGGACAGGCAGAGGAGAGGCAGGTTCTGAGCTCAGGCCTCTGCTCCAGGGGCGGAGCGTGGGGGTGGCTTACGGGGCTTAAGCCCGGGTTGTTTTGTCAGAAGCCCGGGGTATTTTGGAGTGTAATTTTTTCATAGTTAGATGCCTGGCTGACAACTGTATAAAACAAAAAGTACACACAATATTCGAAGCACATAGTGCACACTGTGGGAATTTACGACTGTGCGTGAATCCCCCCCTGATATTGGTATGATCCAAGCTCAGGCACTAAGCGACTGAGCGAGGGGGCGGGGCAGCTGCTGCCCGTGAGTGCGCTGTTGGAGAGACGGAGCCAGCCATACTAAGGAGAGCTTAAGTTTGACCAGGTACCAAAGCAAATCATTCGTACTGTACAAATAATGTAAATATGACGGTGCATCACGAAAGATTGATATGAAACTGATCACTTGACCAATATTACGTTACTTGCTCTTCAAGTGAATCAACAAATGGCAAAATGAAAAGCCGAACAAATGCTATTTTTTTTAGAGTCTTAGCTTACGTGTGTTTATTTCATATTTTCAGTTCTTACCCTCCCCGACTAAATCGATTTCAGTTATGTACTGAAACATAAGAATGGACATTAGAGGGTTCTTTCAAAGAAAAAACTCAGGTAAATGTTATTTTATATATTATGCTTTGTATGTTGTTCAGTATATTTCTATGCAAAACAAGAGGGATTTCAGTACACAGCAGGATATTCACATTTGTAACCAGATATTTACATACACTTTAGGGAGAAAACATAAAACATTTTTACTGTACAACATCAAAACTTTTGTTTTAGATAAATATTGAAATATCTTTTGAATTAGTTAAATGTCAGAATAAAGAGAGACAGAGCTGTCTATTTTTTATCACTTTCATTAAATTTAGGAGTACATATACACTAAGTTTATTGTTAATTAATAAGAAAACTCCAGAGGATTCCATTCTGAGCTGAAGAAGCTTCTGATAGGTTAGTAGAGTCCATGTGAGTAAATTGGTGGCACAGCTGTGGATGCATATAAGGCAAAACACAGAGCCTGTTTCTGTGACATGGGAAAATCAAGAGATGTCAACCAAAACACCAGGAAAAGAACTGTGGAGCTCCATAAGTGTGGCTCAGTTTGAATACAATTTGGTGCCATTTGCAATTAAAAAACACAGACAGTTTCTCTCTTTACTCTTAAAGTTAACAAATATGTTTTTATATTTATCAATCTAAAAAAATAAACATTTAGTCTGATTTGATGTTACAATTAAAAAAGTGTTTGTGTTTTGATCTGAAGAGTTTGTAAATATCTGGTTTCAACTGTATATTTGATGATTGTCAGCACAAAGAGGGAGAGAGAGGAGCAGAGAGGGAGATGGAGAATGAGGACAGAACAGAGATGAACAAGAGCAGGTGAGACACACATGTTAGTCAAATGGTTGCTTACTAAAAGTATCACTGTATCATAGGTACTCATGTATCTCGTACCTAGTGTTTCTTTTTAGGTTTGCTATTTTTCAAATTCTATATTTATTAAGTTCTGCAGGCTTGTTTGCACAACAAGGCTAAATAATTATATAAACTTTTCTCAATCTAAATATTGTACTTTGGTAGAATTAAATAAATAAGTGTAGTGCAGGTCTATGATGATTTTTAGTGCTACTATCATCTAGTTCTGATTGTGGTTATGTCTTGGTTAAGTCCTCAGTAGTCCTGATTTTGAACTGTTGTAGTCCTGTTTTAATTCTGGATCAGTTCTGCGTCTGGTTGAATTGGGGTTTAGTCCCTGTGTCTTGATACAGCCCCGACTTCGTTCTGTCTTGCTGCTTAATTAAAAAACTAGTTTAAGGTGTCCTGCATGCGTGATATATATATTTCCCTATATGAAGTCATTCTTTTTTGAACAAAACTCAAAACAGAGCCAATTAATCTTTCAGTCATTTCTACACCCCCCCCCCCCCCCTCAAAAAAAAAAAAAAAAATCCCACATGCATACTACCCTTTAGGGCTAAGCCCCGGGTGTTTCAAATGTCTGGCTCCTCCTCTGCTCTGCTCCTTTAACCTAGCACAAGATAAGCTGAACAGGTGGGCAGTATGGTTTGTAGGAACATCTTTGGACATTTATTATCTAGTCAAATTGATTTGTAATTATATAGGATGGTTGGACTGTAAGAGTAAGAGACTCCCAAATGTGTCTAAACTGAGGTCAGCAGTAATAATATACAATCAGTGTTGGAAGGTAAACGATGTTGGCACTCTGGTGTTTTGACACTGTTGTTGCTTAGAAGAAGGAACAGCAGTGTCAAAACTAAGCACTTAGGCAACACATAGATATTGTAGCAGGTGAACAGTGTAATGTGAGTTTAATTAAAGGGATGTAACTTTAGTTAAGGATGGGAAAAGTCGCCATGAAGACAAGTGGTACGTATCAAAAGTTGCTGAAGTGGCTCTGACATCACTGATGTTTAAACATACTGTTACCTGCTTAATGCAGTCAAGAGCTGTTACCATGAAATTTACATCCACAAGATACAGATTCTTACAGATGTTTATTAGTTATACTGTCCAAAAGTCTCAAGCAAGATCATTCCAGATGAGGCTTCATCAACCTGTGGATGGATCAACTGGAGTAAGTAAGTAAGGTTTATTAAACATTATTATTAAATGTTATAACTACATAAAACTAAATGAGTGCAAGTCTGCACAGATGGGTCTTAGGTTTCTTTTTTAAAAATCAGTAGTGCTGACGGACCTTAGGACCAGTGAAAGAAAGTTGGGAACTACAACCTGAAAAGCAGGGCCAGCTACAGGTCCTGAATCTTTTTCTTCCTATTTATTAAGGACGTGAGTTTCAGATATGGGTCATGCACTATGGACAGTGTTTAAAGATCAGTGTTAGATCAGTGTTAAGTGACTTAATATATAAGAAAAAAAAATTCCTCTAATAATGGCAAAGTACCATGACTGAGTCAAAATGCAGCCATTTTCTCCAAAAACCTTTAAAAACTGCAAGAAAGCCTGTCTCATTGAAAGCAAAATATTGAGACATGAGGGTTGGCTCAAGACTTTTGCACAGTACGGTATGTATGTGGTTTAGCTCTGCTACAAAAACAGGCTGGGACCTGTAGCCTGAATCTTAACTGATTCCTCAGTTTTAAACAGCTATTTGGCCACTGAAGTAACTTGATCATTAGATGATCATCAGCAAGATATTAAGCTAATGATTGTACCAATTATACTATGATAAGGGTTGATGAAATACAGAAAGCAGTTATTGTAGTGATAAATGTGCTTACTAGTAGTTAAAGTTTCCAGTTTCTGTTAATACAAAAATGATAATTAACTGAAACTGTACTTATTCCTCTACCAATCAGTTCTACTCACTAGCTTTAACTTCAGTTAATTAAAAAAATCCACCAACACATGATTTTTGCGGAAGAGATAAAAATAAAATAAAAAATCATATACAACAGCTGGTGGAACATACTGATGAGATGAGATAGCCTTTATTTGTCAGTTGCAGATCTTTTGCCCACAACCGAGATGACAGACCTTGCCGACCATACATACAATACACAAACATCACATTGGGGAGACAGGTCAGGCCAGGTAGCGAGGAAATAAACATTGAAATGTGTAACACAAAAGGATAATACAGGAATGCACAGGTATAAACACACCATAACACAATAAACACAGACAAGCAACATGGGAAAGTGTTCCAGTGTGTACATCTGATCTGGGACCGCTGCAATCTTCAACTGCGCCTCCAGCTGACCCGATGTCCACATCAGAACCAAGGTAAGCGTTGGAGGTGGCGTTGGATCCGGGGTAGGGAGGGTGATGCGTCAAATTTCAAAGCTGTTCTTTGACACTCCGACACTGGTCTCTCAATCTCCCGTTGGAGAACTGCGAGCTTCCCCATGATGGTATCAAACTTGTGTTCCGTGGTGTTGTCATTCTTTTGTTCAGAGAGCCGATTCTGAGAACTCACGACTGCAGTCAGCTGTTCCACGATGTAATCCAACTTTCGCTCAGAGGTGTTATTCTGAGTATTCACGGCAGCTGTAAGCGTCTCCAAGGGCTTAACCATGCTGCTCTTAATGAGCCCGTTCTAAGAAGTCGCACCTCGTCCCATCGTTTCAATCCCAGCGGGCAGCCTTGTGGGGGTTTGAACAGCCGGTTCCGCTTTCTTAATTCTCCGATAAGCCAGGGCCAAGCCAGCTCCGATCAGCAAGAACCCTGTTATCATGGTTCCGAATAGGTAGATATCTTCAGCGCCCTCGATCGACAGTCCCGCCAGGCACACGACCCTCCATTTCTGCCGCCCGTCCATCGTGTATCCGGCAGGGAAAGTCCCTCCAGGGCACTCGGGTTCTCCCGAGCCCAGATTTCTCGTTGAGAAAAGGATGTCAATAGCATTCAGAGACCAGTTGATCAAATCCATAATTCTCTTTTAGGTTTTAGACACAGACTGTGAGAGAGTGTTCCAGGGAAAGTAATACAAAAAAACATGAGAATAGACAAGGACATAAGAACTAAGCAGGGAAGCCAAAAGGAAGATCACAAGATCTTCCTTTTGAAGATCACACAGCCTGCTGTTTTTATATGATGTGCACTGGTGGTAGTTCAGACTACTGCAAAATGTACCCTCTGCTCTTTGACCATTCCTTTAATCAACTTTTAACCACAGCTGTGAATTCTTTAAGATTGTGGAAATTACTTTGGAGCTGACTCAGTAAAATTACACAGGTTTACTAAGTGTAATATTACCTAGCTTACTCCAGTATTGAGTTGCACTGCAAACTATGAAGTGTATGAGTAAAGAGTAAAATGAACTAAAAACTGCCTCTGGGTAGAAGATGAGTGGTGGGTTTTGCTGCTGCTGTTCCTTTCAGTGTGAAATCTTGAAACACAACATGAAAATGGAATAAACATGTTTCACCTGCACAGTATGCATGTTTCATTACTTGTTGTAGAATAATGGGGGAACAATATTCAGATTAAAAACAGGCCTTGTAATTTGTTACATAAATGTTTATTGTGCAGTCATGCATCAATGGGTATTAAACAGTCCTAATATAGCAGTCTAAACACAGTAATAGAATGAAGATAATCATAATTGTAGCTCTTGATAAAACAAAGAGTAAGATTAGTGTCAGTGACGCTATGTGAACAAAGACTCATTAAGTCGAGATCAGATGGAGCGGAAACCGTATAGTCTTTGTCCTTGCTCAATAATTGAACCAAGCTGGAGGAGAACAGCAGGGATCCAGTCTAATTTGTTTACAAGATGAACTGACAACGGACGATTTAAGGAGTGCCACAACATGAAGTTTCCATTTGCTGTAGAGAAATACACTTTGTTTCTTTAAGCACTGCTCTCCTTTTTTTTTTTTTTTTTTGCAACACTGCAGCGTCCTGAACTGTAACAATGGCCAGAAATAGACTATAACATTCTGAACAGTAGTAATCAATAATGCTCATTCAGGTTTAATTCACATAAATGTCCCTTAACAATTTCTGACGTTCCTACTCTGTCAGCTCTGAGCTCCAGGACCTACTCCGGGGGTCTTGAAAAATGGTTTCATCCTTTGACTAAGAGATTTTTGAAAAGGTTACTTAGAACTCGATTTCATTGTGTATTCACTGGGTGCCATTTTCAGCTGTAGATTATTTAACATTTGGTGCCCTCGTGAAGCCTTCTGGCAGCAAGGCGAATTTCACCTTTGCAGGCCTGTCATGTTTAAGCTGACACTTAGAGAACTGGACTTGAATAGGTTATTTTTCTCTGTTTATGGTGTTCGAGATGGAAGTCAGTCCAGATCATCCGCTTGTTATTTCATTCATAATATTTAACAAGAGAGGTTCATGTATATTACTAGATATGTACTCTAGTCCCTCCTTAACAAGTGGGCCAGTCTGAACAAAACATAAAATTTTATTAACAAATATATGTTTTTAAAAACGATTTATTTGATTTATTTTTTTTAAATTTCTGTTTATTCCCTTATGAATGTGATGTGATGTTCTGCAATTGCAACTGTTTCATTGGCCCATACATAGCTTAATGATCACTGAAATGTGTATCTGCAGCTAAATTATGTTTGGGTCAATAATAAATATGGAAGGCAGAATTACAAATAAAGTCCTTAAATATCACAGATGTATAACTCAAGAGATAACAGTTCATTCAATTATTCATTCATGGATCCAGAGATTACTATGTTTTGGCGAATGTTAACGTATGAGCTAAGGCTAGCTAGCCTCTGCTAGCAGGCTGGTTAGCAAGCTGCATTAATGAAGGCCCAATAGTACGACAGAGTAAAATAAAGCTGAACATTTTAACATAAGACTTTATGGGATTTACTCAGTCTTTGAAGTGGCAAATTCAGGGAACAGATTTCAGTCCTTTCTTTTAGGTGAGAAAAAATTAGAGGCCAGTGAACATTAGCAGGTGGTTGCTAATGTTCACAGAGATGCTCATATAACCAGCACGAGTTGTGTCTCATTCCTTTGAGCTGCACCATAAAAAATAAGCTAGATTTTGTTTTGAGAGAAATCCATAAAGTAGCAGTTTACTTTTTTCCCCATCTATTTCATCTTATACATACAGAACTCATTAGTGATAAGCACCATGTTAAAATACACATATCTCAGTGGAGACTGAGGTTAGCGGTATAGCAGAGTGGCAGACAAACTAGCACTCTTGAAATTAGACGCCTGAGGCTGTGCCAGGTGACATGCACCAAAAACACCTCTCTATTCAAATGTATTTTTTATTTTTATCTGTTAGATTTTTCCTTCTTGCTGTCAGCCCTCCTCACTACTCCCAAACTGACATCATTGTCACATGTCCACACAAGTTTTATTTTCCACTCGTGCTCTCACAGCGCTACCAGCTCCACTCTGCAGTCTATTATTATCGCATTTGCTCTTTTAACACAGTGAATACTGTGTACATAAGTACAAGTTGTACATAAGTAATTTGAAGAAGTGCCAAAATTCTGGGTATTTTACAAGAAAAGGGTATTTTAAGTACAACATAAATGTTTTGTAATTTTGTGGAAAAACAAACAGTTTCCCTATCTTACATCATAGGTATGCTGCCCATATTATGAAGTGGCATAATCTTTTCTTTTTATATCATTATTTATTAAAATGACATTATAATTTGTGCCTCCTTTCCTATAAAAACCTGACTTGTTAACCCAGTAGGTAAATATAATTACATTATAATTTCAAATAAAATATGACATTTCATTCATTTTTTTGGACAATTACCCCCTTAGACACGGGCCATATTATAAAGTGTTACCCTTTTTTCTGTGGGAACCACAAGAATTCTGTTGGCACTGCAGAAAATCTGAGCAGGAAAACTGCATGCAGCACTATATGCAGCCTTCTTGTTCATACTGACATACTGAGTCATCAGAAGAATATCAGTATTCAAGTAAACCATTTTATACTCATTTTGGTTAGGCAATCAGTGGCACAAATGCACACTACTTTTTCTTTTTTTATTAGGACACTCCTCTCTGTGTAGTGACTCTTGTTCATTTCCATGGATTTCCACTTCCACACCTCACACCCCTAGTAAGAAATGTGATAAACTGTATCCCAAAGCAGTTTTAAGGTGGCCCTAAGTCAGGGGTGCCCAATCCCAGTCCTCGAGATCTACTATCCTGCAGCTTTTAGATGCATCCCTACTCCAACACAGCTGAATCAAATGGTGTGATTACCTCTTCAGCATGCCATCAAGTTTGGCAAAGGCTTGATAACAAGCCATTCAGTTGATTCAGGTGTGTCAGAAGAAGGATGCGTCTAAAAGCTGCAGGACGGTAGCTCTCAAGGGCTGGGATTGGGCACCCCTGCCCTAAGTAAATAAAACATTATTATTGAATGTCTGTGATGCTTAAACAAACACGTTTTGTACCATTTACTGCACTTCCTTCCTTATAATACTTAAATTGCTCAATTTCTAATTTCAGCTTTTACCTTTTATTTTCTAACCCTTTCTTTTTGTTGTCATGGTGCAAGGTTCTTCCATAGACGGCCCTTGTATTGCATGCTCCAACATGAATAAATAGAATTCAACAAATGGTGACATTATTTACAACAGAAGCTACTGAACTATAATAACCCATTTTCAAACCTGCGTCTCCTGCAGCCTATTTTTACTACACTAGACAGAGAAGGCTTGTTATATGCAACACTGAAATGTTCATTAAGCAACAGCGATGAGTGGAAAAAACACTTCAATTATGTTGACAGCTGGCAGGGTTCAATTAGAATTGTTCATTCTTTATATGGCTCACTTTAAAAGACGAATATTGCCCAGCCTAAAATTGGATTAACAGAAGAGAATGGACAGATAGAAAATGCAAAACCAAGCCACAGGCTGATGCAAGTGAAAGATGTTTTCCTCAACCTTTCAAATAAAATAGATAGATAGATAGATAGATAGATAGATAGATAGATAGATAGATAGATAGATAGATAGATAGATAGATAGATAGATAGATAGATAGATAGATAGATAGATAGATAGATAGATAGACTTCAATGGGTCACTTACCTTATTATCACAGATGTGTAGCTCCCATGTCAAGTTGCAAGTGAACCAAAATGCTTGTGTCTGCTCATACTAGAACTCAGGGATTCATTGCATCAGCAGTTGCATACAGTCCCCGTCCATTAAGAACATGCAGGATTGTTGATACTGACCTGGTGATATGACTATCTACTTAATTGTTTTTTCTTATGAAATTCAGAAGCACGCCATGCTGTCAACCCAATAAATAAATAGACTGCTACAATATATTTATACTTGCCAGAGTAAGTCTTTGATTACATACTTCTTTGCCTGCTTCCTGTGGAGGGGTCATCTGAAGCGTGTCAATTCTCTTTTGCCCACACCTCTGTCATTCTCAATGAGGAAGCCCCCAATTCATTATACTGAGATCAGCAGCAGGCTTTTGGATCCTACAGTGTGTCTGATTCTGTACCTGCCCGCCATTTCAAGTGCACCATCAGCTGCAAAGCTAATAAGCTTCAAGCTTAACATTTCTCTAAGGTGCGGTATAACAATTGCTCCAGTGCATGACTGTAATTCAGCAATTTGAAACAAGAAGTTGCAAATCTCACCTTCATGATGAAGGCGATCAGGAATTTGAAAATATTTTTGTAAATTATGACAATCTGCTCCTCTGAATTTTGTTTTAAGCTGATGGTAAATGTAGTGTTGAAACAGCCTTGTTGGTGCTTAGTGGCTAAAGTAGATATGGAGGGGAACAAGATCAGAGGAAAAACATGACCTTGTTTTTAAAAACAGATCTGCTGGTGTGACGTTTATAATAGCTACAATGAAGTTTTTCTTTTCTTTGTCCCTGTAGGTGAAAGATCCAAAAAGCAACCAGTTATGTAACACTTTATGCAACACATTCTGAATCTACACAGTTGTACAGTAATGAGCTTTGTAGCTGCCTTCAACATTATTATAAGATTATCAAACAGTTATCAGGCACAGCAGCAAAGGCGTATCGTCTGAGGGGGAAACTGGGGCAACTGGGGGACGGATCAAGGATGGAGTTTGACTGCATGTTTATGTTTTATCTTGTGGATCAAAAGCTAACCTGGTTTTATGCAGTATACAATTTTTGTATAAACTGAATTTCAGCTGAAAATATTTACTCAGTCACTTTACAATCCACTGATAAAAATGAACGGCATTTCTAAAAAGTTCTGATGGTGGAGTTGATGCTGGGACCTTGCTTTGTGTCATCTTTGTGTCATCGTCCTTTTTATCTACCTCGGGAATTTACATCGGTCATTGTAAGTGCCGTTTATATTCCACCACAAGCGGACACGGTCACCGCCTTATGCGAGCTGCATGAGGCACTCACACAGCACCAGACACAACACCGGGACGCTGCGCTTATTGTGACGGGGGACTTTAATAGCGCCAACCTCAAACGCGCAGCGCCGAACTTTTATCAACACATCACCTGCCCCACCAGGGGTGAAAGGACACTGGACCACTGCTACACTACGGTCAAGGACGGCTACAAGGCACAATCCCGCCCCCCGTTTGGCAAATCTGATCACGCCGCCATCTTCCTCATGCCAAAATACAAACAAAGGCTGAAACAGGAAGTTCCGGTTCAGAGGAAGGTCGCGCGCTGGACGGATCAATCGGTGGCCGCGTTACAGGACGCACTCGATGACGCAGACTGGGGCATGTTCAGAAACAGCTCCGACGATGACGTCAACGTGTTTACGGAAGCGGTTGTGGGATTCATCGGGAAACTAGCGGATGATACCGTGGAGACAAAGACTATCACAACGTTTCCCAACCAGAAGCCGTGGGTGGATAAAACCATCCGCGACGCTCTGAGATCCCGCACCGCTGCCTACAACACGGGACTCATGACGGGGGACATGGACCTGTACAAAGCCGCGTCATATAACGTGCGGAGGGCGGTGAAAGAGGCGAAGCAGCGCTACGGGAGGAAACTAGAGTCACAACTCCAACAGAGTGACTCTAGGAGCCTGTGGCGGGGACTAAGGACAATAACGGACTATAAAGCACCAACAACCGGTATGACGAACGCGGCCGTGACTTTGGCAGACGAGCTGAACACTTTCTATGCTCGCTTCGAGGCTGCAGCTAAGGTCTCCAACAATGCTAGTGTTAGCGGCGCTAACGGCTGCAGACAGGAAGATACTGCCAGCACCGGAAACGTGCTCGTCATCTCCGAGCATGAAGTAAGGAGAGCCTTCAAGAGAGTGAACACCAGGAAAGCAGCATGACCAGACGGCATCCCAGGTCGTATCCTAAGAGACTGCGCATACCAGCTAGCTCCTGTGTTCACTGAGATATTCAACATCTCTTTATCTCAGTCGGTGATCCCCACATGCTTCAAAGAGTCCATCATTGTTCCTGTCCCGAAGAAACCCCACCCTGCTTCTCTCAATGACTATCGCCCTGTAGCCCTCACCTCAGTAGTGATGAAGTGCTTTGAACGCCTGGTCAGAGACTTCATCATTTCTTCACTACCAGACACACTGGACCCACTACAGTTCGCTTACCGTCCAAATCGTTCCACAGACGATGCCATCTCTCATCTCCTCCACACATCACTCACTCACTTGGACACTAGAAGGGGGAATTATGTTAAAATGCTCTTCATAGACTACAGCTGTGCATTTAATACCATAATTCCCTCCACACTCACCACCAAGCTGGAGCATCTGGGACTCAGCTCATCTATGTGTCAGTGGATCTCCAACTTCCTAACTGGCAGACCACAGGCAGTAAGGATGGGCGGACATGTCTCAGCCTCCACCACTCTCAGCACTGGAGCCCCCCAGCGGTGTGTTCTGAGCCCCCTGCTGTACTCTTTGTACACATATGACTGTGTGGCCACTACCAGCTCCACCACCATCATCAAGTTTGCTGACGACACCGTCGTGGTGGGCCTGATCTCTGATAACAACGAGACGGCCTACGTGAAGGAGATTAGGAATCTGGAGAACTGGTGCCAGAGGAACAACCTCCTTCTAAACGTCAGTAAGACAAAGGAGCTGATAGTGGACTTCAGCACTAAGCAGGAGAGGAACTACCAGACCCCCGTCATCAACGAGTGCCCAGTGGAGAGAGTGGACAGCTTCAAATACCTCGGAGTTCACATCACGCAGGACCTGTCATGGTCCTGTCACATCAACACCGTGGTGAAAAAGGCCCGACAGCGTCTCTACCACCTCAGACGCTTGAGAGACTTCCAACTGCCCTCCAAGGTGCTCAGGAACTTTTACTCGTGCACCATAGAGAGCATCCTGGCGGGAAACATCTTAACCTGGTTCGGGAACAGCACCATGCAGGACAGACGAGCTCTACAGAGGGTTGTGCGGTCAGCTGAGCGCACCATCCGCTCCGAGCTCCCTGACCTGCACTCAATCTACAGCAGGCGGTGCTGGACCAAGGCCAGGAAGATCGTGAAGGACCTCAGCCATCCCAACAACAGACTGTTCTCTCTGCTGAGGTCAGGAAATCGATTCCGCTCCCTGAAGACCAACACAGAGAGACTGAGGAGGAGCTTCTTCCCGCAGGCGATACGGTCTCTCAATCACACCACCACACAGTACTGACCCACACATACAGTTCTTACACACACACTGGACTTTCTGGACTTTGTTTTTGCACAACACTGGTCACTATATTCTTCATTTCCAGTTAATACTTGTACAGCTGCTGTTATTGTGTATATATTTATTTATATTTAGATTTCTTCATACATTCTTATATAGTTCTATATTGTGTATTTTGTTGTACAGTTATTTTATTTTCAACTTTAATTTATATATTTTATCTTATTCTCCCAGTTAAATTTACCCTTCATTCTAATTTGTGTTGTACAGTTATTTCATTTTTAACCTTAATTTATATTTTATTCCTTCCTAGTTAAATTTACCCTTTTTAATTTTTCATATTTATTTCCTATCTTATTCATAGCCTTTCCTTTTTTGTTAGGTCACGAGCAGTTGTCCAAGCATTTCACTACATATCGTACTGTGTATGACTGTGTACGTGACAAATAAAATTTGAATTTGAATTTGAATTTTGATCTACACAAAATTCCCAACGCCTGCTGACATCAGCTATGCAACAATTGTTGTTCTGTGAGAGACTTATAGAGTAGTTAACTTGTGCAGTCTTGTCTCAATTAGTACAAATGTACCTTTTATTGGTATTACCTAGGCCTCCACAGGTCAACTGCAACTGGTGCAAAATCCCACTCCAATCTTAGCTTCCCTTCACTGGCTTATGAATCCAGTTTAAAATCCTTTGTTTTGCTTCTCCGTCTTTTAAAGTCCGTGTTTCATCTGTGCGATCTGTTGCACTCTCTCGGGTCAGCAGAGCAGATTCTTTTACTCGTTCCAAAGAAGCAACACAAACTCAGAGGTTATGGCGCTGTCACAGATACGGCTCCAAAATTGCCATGGCACGCCAGCCAGACTCCTTGACATTTTTTATCTTATTTAAAAACCCGCTCTTACTATCCGGCCTTCAACCCAGTCCAAGACTTTGGCAGTGATTTTAAATGACTTTTTATGCACTCCTTTATTGTTGAGCTCTTTAGTGTCCTTTTATCCTTGGTGTAATTGTGTAGCACTTTGGTCAGTCCTGTTGTTGTTTTTAAAAGTGCTTTATGAATGAAGTGGTATAGTCTCTGTTCAGCTGGCAAAGCAAATAAAAACGGTGCTCAGAAGACGGAGGGAGACAAAGACAGGTTACAAGTAGGGATGGGTATTGTTTAGGTTTTATCCGATACCGGTGCCAAACTGGTACTTTTGAAACGGTGCCGGTGCTTAAATGGCCTGCATTTGTATAGCGCTTTTCTAGTCCCTAAGGACCCCAAAGCGCTTCACACTACATTCAGTCATTCACACACACATTCACACACTGGCGATGGCAAGCTACATTGTAGCCACAGCTGCCCTGCAGCTGCGGCTGCCATCATCATCCTCATCATTTCTGCTACACTGACAGGGCTACGGGCCAGGACTCTACTCTTCGGGTTCTTGGGGGATGTTGCTAACTTCGGGTCTGATAACAGGCACCACACCCGCACTCGGTGTGAGGTCTCGCAGCAAGCTATCGAATACGGTGCATTTCTCGGCTCTTAAAAAAAATGCTATGCGTCGCCAGGTGTTTCATCAGATTTGAGGTGTTACCTCCTTTGCACAGTATCACCTTAAAGCACTTGTTGCAGGCTGCTGAGTTTGCATCTTTTGCTGTGAAGTACAGCCAGACTTTTGACCGCTTGGGCATTTTTAATCTGTAGCTCTGCTCTAAAAGAACGTACGTACCTGGGCCCGCCTACTATCCTTAGAAAGGTAAAATGATTGGCTAGAATCCAAAGTGTATGACATCTCAGGAAAGAAAAAGCACCGAAATAAATCTTTTTTTGTTCGTCAATAACTTAGTGTAATAAAATGCTCCAAAATCGCTGCTGCTTTTTGTTCTGGTTACTACCGTTTATGTCAGAACCCCATCCCTAGTTACAAGGAGGAAATGTATGAGTGTGCTTGTTTTACAGTAAGCCATTCAGCCAGACTGTGAGGACCTGTGGTGAGTGGGCCTCTCTTTTGTTACATGGATACAGGCAGAACACTTGTCTTTGTGTTACTTTAGCAAGGCTGAATAAGTTTTGTAGTTTGAAGTAGACAGTGTGTGTTTAGGGTAAAGGTGTCTGTTACCCTGAACTCTGACTGCTGCTGTTGATGTCTGTGGTGCTAGAATGATGCTATTGATACCATTGTTACTATATCCTATTATTTGTGTGTGTGTGTGTGTGTGTGTGTGTGTGTGTGTGTGTGTGTGTGTGTGTGTGTGTGTGTGTGTGTGTGTGTGTGTGTGTGTGTGTGTGTGTGTGTGTGTAAAAAACAGAGAGAGAGAGCAGTTTGTGAGAGAGCAATTGTGTGGTGGGGGAATACAAACTGTCCTAAATTATTTAGCCCTCTCTGCATAAGCCAAAAGCTATTTACGTTTTTGACTGGCTTCTCCATGGCAACTTAATATGTAGTGCTGACAGATGATGATAGCAATGGCAGGTTTTTAACTGCTACTGTCTAATCAGCAGTTTTCTAATGCAGAGTGAGATTACATCATGTATGAATCATGTACTGATGTTTCTGTCTTGAGTTTGGAGACTTAAAGATTGCAGAACTGAAAAGAATTCAGATCACATCACATACACTCAGGCTCATCACCATTAACGTCAGATCCTATAAATGTGTCGTTTGCAGAAGACGATTTCTAACTTTTTAGTGATCACACAGAATTGAAAACTCTATGTGAGCTCCTCTGTGATGGTCCCGCTTTTCAGCAGTTGACAGATGCTCTCCTTCAGCAGTGCTACAATCTTTTCAGATCTTCTGTGATCCACCGATAGCCTTTGCAGAAAATATTGACTCACTGTTGAGCGAAGTCTCTCTCAGATGGAGAGACAACCAGGTACAGACTGTACTGTAACTGAGGCGTGATGCAAGGATGCTGTGGATGACTGGAGAATGATTCTGAAACATTTATGAATGAACAGTTGTATCCTACATTCACTGCAATTTGAATAAGACCATATTTAGTTTTTATGTATGAAGACAAAGCAGACAGCAGAAAACAAAGATGAAAACCAGCCTAAACAGATTTCAAAGTGGTCAACACAAAATTCTACTTTAGAAACACGAACAGGTAGGAAAGATGGCTGCTGGGCCTGGGTCAGCACATACTCATCTTTATCATCATTATGGGTTCTTGGCTAGTTCTGTGTTAGCACATTATCTGTGCAAATGCAGATGCTTCTGCTCATATAATAATATTATAATAATATAACATTGTTAGAATATTATGACAAATAGTAACTGTGATGTAATTACTGAATTTACTACCATAACAGGTTACATTACTGAGATACTTTGTAATGCTTCACAAAGGATCATGCCATGTTCAGACAATCCCTGGTAAATAAATAAAGCTCTTAGTGATGAAGAATCTGTTAAAGTGAGCTGTGACAGCTGCAGGGCTTCATGGTCGACCAAATGTTGGCAGAAGATCCTTAAGTAATGGGAAATACCATGTGTTTCTGATGGGCAGAGTGGATTTGGCAGACAGTGGGGATGCTCAAATATTTTTTTTCCCCACACATGCTTTCATAATTATTATATAGACAAGGAAAATGAATCTCTGCCCAAAAATTCCTAAATCTTAAATTGTAGTAGGTTGTAAGAAGTTTGTTTAAGAAATGGTAGGAGGCATGTTTTCACAGACATGAAAGGTTAAAGATTCTATTTTGACCTTTAAAAGCATAAAACCATGAATACATGAATAGTGATTTTTCTTGGGTAACTGCTCCTCTGGAGAATGCATGAGGCTGTTCTCGTGTAGCCTGATTGTCTTCACCTGTGAATTCCATTCTGTCTTTCATATTTAAAGGTTTTTACTGAGGCTGTGATAGTTAAATTTCCCCTTAGACAGCAACAAGATATTGAATATTTTAGGATCCTGTGCTCTGTCCAGGAAAAGTTCTGAAAGTGGGTCATCCATTGATTTTCTTCTATTTATTCAGTTGAGGGTCACGGGGGTGTTGGAGCCTATCCCAGCTGCCAGATGGCAAGAGGTAGGGTACACCCTAGGTAGGTCGCCAGTTTGTCATAGGGCTAACACAGAGACACAGACGGCCATTTACAGTCACATTCACACCTACAGTATGGACAGGTTAGAATAATAATAATAATACATTTTATTTATAGGCGCCTTTCAGACCCTCAAGGTCACAGTAACACGTAAACAATACCATAAAAAACATTAGAAAAATGTATATATAGCAAACATGGTAGATAAAATTTAGACAGAAACAGTCATAAAAGTATAAAAGCAAATATAAACACTGAGCAAGGTAAAAATGGCCTAAGACAGATCGGGTGTATGCAATTCTAAACAGATGGGTTTTGAGTAGTGATTTAAAAGTGGTGAGACAGTGTGTGGTCCGTAGAGCAAGTGGAAGTGCATCCAAAGTCTCAGAGCAGAACAACTAAAGGCTCTGAGTGCCATGGTAGTCAGGCGAGCAGGTGGAACTGACAGAAGGGAACCTGAAGAAGAGCGGAGTGTACGAAGGGGTGAGTATGTATGGAGAAGATCGGATAGATATGGAGGAGCAAGGTTATGAAGTGCTTTGAAAGTGAGAAGCAGGATCTTGAAATTGACCCGGAGGTGAACCAGGAGCTGTTTAAGAACAGGTGTTATATGTTCAGTGGATCTAGTTCTGGAAATAATACGAGTAGCTGTATTTTGAACCAACTGCAGTTTATGGAGGGATTTATGAGGTAAACCATAGAGAAGAGAATTACAGTAATCCAGACAAGATGTGACAAGAGCATTGATAAGTATGGCGGTACTGTGTGGTGTGAGTGAGGGACGAAGACGGTTAATATTACGGAGATGAAAGTAGGAAGACCGAATGATATTATTTATATGTGCTGTGAAGAACAGTGCTATCAAGGATGACACCAAGACTCTTAACCTGAGGGGAGGGTGTGACAACAGAGTTATCAATGTATAACGAAAGACTGGTTGGAACTGTAGTCAGTTTTGATCTGGTGCCTATTAAGATTAATTCTGTTTTATTGCCATTAAGTTTAAGAAAGTTGTGTGTAAACCAGACCTTGATGTCACTTAAACAGTCAGAAATGGATGTGGGTGGGAGAGTAGCTGTGGGTTTGGAGGATAGGTAGAGGTGGGTGTCATCTGCATAGCAGTGAAACTGGATGTTATGCTTCCTAAAAATATTACCTAGGGGTAGGAGATAGATGATAAAAAGTAAAGGACCCAGGACAGAGCCTTGGGGTACACCAGAATTAACTGGAGTAGATACTGATCTGTGAGGGAGTAATTGACCCCTCACCAATTAACCCAAGTCCACTAAGTGCAAGCCTTTGGACTGTAGAAGGAAGTACCTGAAAAAAACCCATATAAACATGGGGAGAACATGGAGTCTCCACACAAAACATAGGCCAGATGGTAGATTCAAAATCCCAACCTTCTTGCTGTAAGTAAAGCTCTGCCATTACGGGTGATTTAAGTCTCATTCTCTTGGGATGGGGAATCAAGTATATATCTTCTTGCCAAACAAAGGAAAATAATAGGTCTTGTGTCATTTACTACAAAATAATAATCAAACTATTTCAGTAAGGAGATATTTGTTTAAAAAGGAGGAGAATTCATTGGAAAATCTTGGGCATCCAGTATTATACATTTTTGGCTCTTATACTTCCTGAAGAAACATCACAGATCGGACCAGGAAATGAAGGTAGGCGATAGTGACTAATCACCCAGGAGTGTAGATGCTGGTGGTGGAACAGGAAAAGCAGATAGTTGGAGGAGATCTCCTGGACAGTCCAAAAAAGCCGGATATAGAGAGGACGAGCGACCTATGATTGTTAGGATGCCTGGGTCATTGACCCAGAGGTTTGAGTTTATTATATTATTTATCATTTCTAGTCTTTGGTTTCTTTGTCTGTGTTCTGTCTTATGGTTTATGTCTCGGTTTCCTCTGTTGCAGTGCCAATGTGTGAGTCTGTGTCTTTAGTTCAGTCTGTATTGTTTCCTGTTTTATTTTGAAGGTCCATGTCTGATGTCAATGTGTCTGGTTTTGCTTCCCCTGTTTCGTTAGGCCTGATTTGCTCCAGCTGTGTTTCCCTCCTGTTACTCATTCCCTGATTGCTCCCTCTGTGTATTTAAGCCCTGTGTTTTAGTTTGTTGGTGTTGCAGTCTATTCTTATCTTGCTGTGTGTTCTGTCTGCGTAAGGTTATTTTGTATTCTCAGTTTTGTTACCCCTTTGAGTTCAGCATTAAAGCTGTTTTGAGTTCACGTTCCGTCTCCGAGTGTCTGCACATTGTGTCCTCCTACTAATACTCCTGCCTGCACACAGCCTTCACATAACAATGATAGGCTTTCCTGGCAAACTGACACACTGAATTTTTAGATCAGGGACTAAAATGAGATTAGACATGAGATTTCCCTTAAGAGACCTGAGTATAAACTTCATACTTCTACATAAAAATTCACAGCAACTAATTTTAAGATACAACAATCAACAAAGTAAAACATAAATTAGCATACCTGTGATGGAGCTTGTTGCTAGAAGTTACGTCTGTCTCTGTTCATTGGTCTTCTGCTAAATGGCCCCGCTCCAAAAGGTTGCCAAGATTTCTGTACAGCTGTCTTAAGCGTGAGCCAAGAGGCTGACGATTCCTAGGATCCTTTAAGACCAACGTGACAGAGACCTGGGAGATAATTATATAAGGAATATTGTAAGTGACAGCTCTTTGCCAAAAATAGGAATTTCAGGTTTGGAAAAAAGTGCTTCAAGTGAAGGGAGCACATCTGCTTGCAGTTAGCTGATGCAATGCAATGATGGGTGTCAAGAAATTGGCGCCACATATATTTTGGGTTTCTACTTCTTATATTAAGGATCCAGCTACTTATCTTTCAGTTGTTTAAGGAGGTTTTTTTCTATTTATCATGTTTAAATAATCAGTTGAACAGACGAAGATATTCCAGATATACTTAATTATAGACAGAGAAGGAAACCAAAGTAACTTGCAGCTCTGTGCAAAGATCTTGACCCACCGCTCGATTCTTTGTATCGTACTTCAGGAAGCAGAGTTTCTTATAATTTCTGAGTTCTCCAGGTTTTATGAAGGTCTTGTGAAGGTTTTCTTTGTTCATTGACTGTGTTTTCGCTCACTTTCAAGCCAGTTCTGAACTACTTTCAAATACTTTATTTAAAAGTTTAACATCTACAGTTTTGAAAAATACATTTTCACCTGCAGTCAAAATTGACAGATTTGTTTGTCCTGTCTGTAGTACTGGTATAACAGCTCTGCAAAGGTCCTGATCTTGGCTTCCTCTCACAAAACCCTAATCTCCGTCTGAAGGCATCAAATGCTGTCCCAGTCTGTCAGATGCCATTTGTGGCTGCTTTCCCTCCAACTTACAAATGTGGAGTTTAGAGCACTTCAAAGGAGGAGCTTTATCTCTTGCAGAAAAGGACACGTTGTGTTTATCTCTGCCAAACCAGTGCCAACAGAAGGGGACTATTTGATCTTTTTGTCTTATTTATAAAGTTCTAGTCTTCTACAAATTCTTCCAGGGTGTTTTTTATATTGGTAAATGAGTGGTTTAAGCTAACAGTAAGCTAATAATATTACATTATCATCAATATCATTAGAAGGAAGTGAATATAATTTATTGATCTACAGAATTCAGTTAAGGAATTTGGCAATTAGACTCCGATTGGCCATCACAGCAGAAAGAAATCCATAATCCATAATTAGGTCTGAACCCCCTGGAATCTAGACGTCGGTGGTGGAGATGAAGAGTAAGGCTTGAGTGGGGCCTGAGGCAATGTTCCCTCTAATTTTTCATGTGTCTGAGCGAACACACAAACTCCCTGAGCGATCCCTTGGACCACTGTGAGCAACAGCAGACGTGTGCACTGTGGTCACGCCAGCATCGAATCCATCCAAGTTACATGGTTTATTAAAATAATCAAATTACAGCATTTACATTTATGTTAACTACTTTTAATTAACTGCTTTAGCCCACTTACAATGAAAATTTAAATAACTCTTGTTCATGACCTGTGTAGTATGTTAACACTATTGGAAGTAAAATCATAACTTGAACTCCAATTTTGAAAACACAACTTTCTTTTTTAATAAAGCTCTGACTTGTATTATGAGTCTGAGTCTGTTGTCTGGGAGAGAGTCTGTAACTCTCTGTCTGCAAAATACAGTATATAATGACCAATGTTGGGCAATTCATTGTATAGGTACTTCTTCAAAACAGTTACTGAGTGTGTTTACCTAAAAATGAAGCCAAGGCGTTTTTTTAAACAAACATTTCAAACTATTTACAGAACAATCAGCTGTTCTGCATCAAATTTGATGCCACACAAATTATTTGTGCCACTCCAAAAAATAATTTCTGTTCACTATGAGATAAAGGAGAACATCACAAGCCTGATACCTGCAGGCCTGACAGCAGGAGATGTATCACTGCTGTAACACCTGTAACATTCAGCAGTCGCCTCATTGTTCTGACACACACAACAAAACTATTGACTACACTACACACTAACTACACAAGATTTGCGCTCAACGTCGCAAATCTCTCACATCTCAAAACACCGCCGTCACTCCTAAAACTTCCCCCTTCCTAAACAACTAAATGCCATGTTTTGATTGGTTGACATGGTACATTTTTCGACCAATAGGAAAGGGTGGGGTTTTTTTGGTTTTGCTCACAGGTGGAGAGTGCTTTCGAGCGTTTTCCTTATAAAACGCTGTTTTTACCGTTTCTTCCCGCAGTAAATATAAACAACGATAGTATTCAGGAAGAAAACCAAACATTGCATATATATTTATTATAACTCTGGTTTTACGTGGCCTATCAACACAATTTAAAAACTGGTATAAAGTCCACACTTTTTCTGTCAATTGTTCCGTCTGTCCTGCTCACATCTCCAATGGTTGTACACGTTATCATTAACGCGGCTCCACTCCGCATCAGCCACGCCGCTTTGCTAGCTAAAACACTGGTGTCGGGACATAAGGACGCTGTCATAGCCTGTCAGCGACGTTGATTAGCTGCGTATATACGAATGTGAATCGCATCAATGGTTGGACTATGGAATAAGGTGGCATCGTTGTAATCGCATATGGGAGCAGCCAGTCACTTACTGACTAACACTGCAAAACAGAATTGCTAAAGTATTACTTTTAATTTCAATTCAGGTTAGATTTTTTTTCTGTGCGCAACGCAGATTCTCTGTGCGCAGAGACCGTGCCAGCAGTGCGCAATTGCACACGCGCGCAGCTTAGAGGGAACATTGGCCTGAGGTCAGTTGTGCAAAGGCGTGTGCAAGAGTCAATGACAGATGGGGTAGGTGGGGTGGAAGCTGATTGGCCTGATGAAGGTGGGCAGAAAAATGATTGGACTAGACCAGTGATATCGCAATGAGCTTGACAGCGTGGGAAAGAGGAAGCGATGTAAAGCTTAGATTACCCACCCAACACGTGGGACAAAAGGATGACACAGATTGACCTTACTGAACTTATGCATGAGCTTCAAAACACATAAGCTAATGTAACGGTTTGCTTCTCTGAAAAATATATACATAAATAACAAAGCTACCATGTTTGTGATGATGGGATCCTGAGCTGATGCCCTACTTACATAGATTACATGGCTTGGAGACCCTTACAATAGCTTAAAATTAGAATTCTAATAAAAACACAAACTGCAATCCTTTTTCTACTTTTATTTATGGGCAATTAATGTTGTTGCCTCAGTAAATATAGAAACACATGCAAGCCTTGCTGCATATGCCTAACACATTTCTGCTGGGAAGATGTTTTAATGTTGGTGCATAGGCATCTCAGTTAAAGTGTAAGAGAGCAGAAACTAAGGCAGCTTTGTGACCTACATTTCTACATACATTTGGCTTATTTATTAATTTTAATTGAGGAAATATTTTTAGTATGTTAATAAAGAAATGATTTCCACATATATCTGAAGCTAATGTGTGCTACCAGGCTCTAAACCTGCTGTGATTCATTCCCTTTGAGAACCAATGAGATGCTAATCACAGCACATTTGAAAACACTATAATTTAAATGGTGACATTCAGCACTGAATATCAATATGACAGCCTCATACACGCTTACACACACACACACAGTGGTGTTCCCCTCCATGCATGGATTCCAGAAATAGCCTTGTCACTTCCTGAAGTTATGTCTCATTCAGTATATTGAAGATTATAAGGGATCAGCTGCTCTAACGTTATCCTTTTAACAACTTATTGCCCCTTAAATGTCTCTCTCTTTCTTAAATAATCCTGCTGGGACCTCCATCTTTTAGCTTTCAAGTATTAAACAATGAAATGTGTCACAATTTAAGGATATGTAACAAATATTACAGTAAATGAAGCAATGATAAAGCTGTATACCTCTAGGATGTGCAAACTGGAGCTGCACATTGCATGATCCCTGAATGTTAGTGCAGTTTTGATGCAAAATTTTGCCAACAAATTGCAAAAAGTATGATGCAATGAAGGTTGGGTTTTGCTTTCAAATAAGATTTTTGTTTAATTCAATTCAATTCAATTCTTTATTTATTTGTCACATGTAGTTATAGCTGGTACAACATACAGTGAAATGTTTTTTCTGGCTAAAAAAGTACTCCCCCCGACTGTGCAAACATGCTAAAAAGGATTTTACATAAGCTAAGAAAAAAAGGAAAAGAAACAAAAGTTAAAAGTAAAAAAAATATATATATATATAATATTATTCTTGCATGGGCAATGAAAACAAACTAATCTTTTCTAAATATGAATCTTCATATTAGCATAAAATGTCAGTCGACAGGAAACGGTGTTGGGCTTGAAAGGTCAGACGTACTGCAATTTAAACAAGTTCAATTCGATTTTTTAAATAACACAAAATCCAAACAAGTCGCCTCAAGGTATTTTATGTTGTAAGGTAAAGACCCAAAAAATAATAACAGAGAAAACCTCAAACCCTAATCACACGATCCCTATAAGCAAACACTTGGTAACAGTGGGAAGGAAAAACTCTCTTTCAATAGGAAGAAACCGCAGGCTCAGGGAGGAGCAGCCATCTGTTTTGCTCCACCCCCAAAACACCTGTTGTGCTTTGATTTTGGTTTTTTTTTTCTGTTTTATTCAACACCCATAGGGTTTTGTGTGCTTTTGCGGCATCTTTCTCTCTGCTGGTGTTTTCTTAAGTTACAGTGCGGTGGACCTTTTGGGGCCACTACGGGAACCACCATTTCCTTAGTCAGAAACCACAGCAGAATTAGGGAGCCTAACTGTATCCAAGTCAAAACATAACTTTCAAAGACAAAGAATAAAGAACATTAACTTCAAGCTTTTCAGTGTTTGTCAAGTTAGTCTGAAAACAGTAGTGATGTCAAAGCAAACAAAAAGCCTCACTACAATGTACTTTTTAGTACTACAGTATTGTCAAGATATGAGGACAATTAACTAAAAATCATTTTCTGTTGTCAAATCTGAAAGAAATGCAGAATTCTATCACAGTACTGGAAACTTTAAACCTTATTTTCCTTCCCTATGCATTTGACTTTGAGATTTAGACTAGTTTTTATTGCATGCAAGTGACATAAGACTATGTACTATCTAGTATAGACGTACATACCGGCATATTGTCAGAAACCTGGAAACACTCCAATGCAAAAATAATTTTATGATCAGTAAAATTGCTGTTTCAGGTTGTCAATCTATTGATAAAATCAGCTCTAATAAGAAAGGATTATTTGAAATTAAAAAAAAACATAATTTATCAATGCAGAGTTCGAGTGATAAGAACATTAGGGCACTGACATTCAGACTCGAGTGAAGCGGCACAGCAGAGTGCTGCTTCCAATGAAGGTTGTAAATAGGGCAGCACCCCAGAGTCTAGATGCTGGTGGTGGCAGTGGAGCAGATGTGAGATGCAAACTTTGGCTCTCTGAACATCCAGAATGATACGGAGTTCAGGGTGAAGGCTGCACAAATGATGGTCTGAAAAGCAGAATGACAGAATAAAACTCAGTTTCCAAGAATATAATTGGATGGGAGTAATAACAACAGAACTGAGGATGGGGAAAGTTTGACAGCCTGGGAACGATAAAGTCACGAAAAGCAGGAATAACCCAGGAATGTGAACACATTAAAACAACATTAAAAATACATAAATGCATGTAAAAAAAATAGAATTTTAAGAGTTTAAAATAGGAATAAGACATAAACATAAAAGCAAATAGTAAAATCACAGATTTTAGGGTGAATCAGCCACTGAATTTATACATCATCAGGGTATGACGCTGTTCCTGGCTCTGAGCCTATGTAGCCTCCCAGGGCATAAAGTCAATTTCCTGGGTAAGTAGAGTCCCTCGTGATTCAGGAGGCTTTTTTCTCTACATGCACTGATGTCAGTGCTGCTGATGGTGGGTAGGCTGCTTCCCACAATTCTCTGAGTCCAAACTGAGAATTGTGGGTCGTAGCAGAGGGTCTGTAAGGAGATAAACTGGAGAGCAAACAATACATCGGAGAAATATGGTGGTGGGAATAGTCAAGCCTGGCAACGTAAACCAAACAAATTACTTCTTGATCAAAGAGAAGTAGCACTCAGTTCTTCAGAGTCATGCTACACCAGAGACGTTACAGACAGATGTGCCATTCAAAGAATGCCCAGTAGAAATCTGTGCCGCTAACATGATGGGGGGAGGGGAGTGTGTAAGCATATTTTTGTGCACTTTCTATCTAAATCTAAAAAAAGCCTAAAAATGTTAAACATTTTCCCTGAAACACACCCCTTTTATTCTCTTTTTTTCTTTCCTGTTGTCATGAAGTAATAAACTTCTCAACATGGCATTGATCTGGATTGAAAATCTACAGAGGATTCACACTTGTTGTGCTAAACAGATGACATAACGCTCGCTACAAGAGCTGTTGGCCTGAAGGGTCTGACTCAGGCTTTCCAGAGGAAGTAGGGAGGGCTTTAGTCCAATGGGAACATCGGAGAGACATTTCTAATTCCAGAAGAGAGCTCTCATGGATGACGAAGGAGATGAGCTGACCCAGCTGGAGCTTCATATGCAGTCCCTGCTGAATGCCGCCTTCATTACAAAGATGTAGCACATGCTAATTTCAAAGAGAAAAAGTTGGCGTTTGTGACGTCTTTCTGCTTTGAAGTTCAACTCTGTTTTTTTTTTCTCAGATGAAGACACACTGAGTGCTATATTAACATTTAAAGTATGAGATGAGCTGTTTAGCTTGGTGTCATGGAGCAAAGATAGATGTTACTGAAAAAAAGCAAGCAATCTTTCTCTCTGTGCCATCTATCTCTGTTGTTATTACCAGTATGCACTCACAGAGAAATTCAAACCCACGGCACATGATGCCCCTGCAGACGATATGCTCCGACGCATCTCATCCAATTCCCTTCATTCCACTTGTGGTGATAGAGCAGGCTAAGAAGGTCGTGTGGGATGCTGCATAGTTCGAGTGTGGACTGTTCCAGTACACCGACCCCAGTCTGTCCTCTGTCCACTGCCAAGCGCTCCTACCGAATACCAAAAAAATCTTTGATAGAGTGTATGCACGCAACTTCGATGAAATAAACAGAAAGAAGATGACGGTTCTCTGCGTATGTGTTTATGTGTACGTATGTGTGTTTGGGGATTATCTGGGGTGTTGCAGAGAAAGGACTGGTGCCTGTTGGGGAAAGGGATTATGGTTCAGTTAGAAAGAGATGAGTCGAAATGTGGAGTGCAAACACGTTAATTAAATTTGCACATTTGAGTTGTTTGCCAAACAGAATGTCCCAGAAGATTTTTTTTTTTGGTGTGTTTCTTTTATTTGTTAAAGTATTATTGATTGAATACTAGAACAAAGTGTGCAAGTTCATGGAGAAAACCACAGACAAATTAACCAAATTCTAAAGTCATTTGCAAATTTTAGCCTCTTTACAACTGCTGAGCCAATGCTGAGACAGTATTTTCACACCTAAGAATTCCATTCCCCCATTTGTTAACTGTGCATTATAGCTTAATAACTGCATCTGTTCTTGTTATTAAGCAGACAGACTGCTGTGTTGTTTGTACTAGTAACTGACTGCTGCATCTGTTGTGGAAAGATAAAGTACACTAGCAATAACTCACAATGTCAGCTGGATGCTGCTCTTGATGTTTATAGACTGGCTGAAGGAAGTGGATATTCAATTTATTGGTTAAAAATTGTTATAATTAAGTAAATGACAAGAATGATTGGCTCATTGTATGCTAGTTAAGATATAATTAAGCCTAACGGTGGTTAAGAATTTTCCAATTTTCTACATAAATGACCTCAAAGTCACCTGCTTTTTACACAAGTCTTTAAAGTAGATACAGGGAACCCTGTTAAGTTAATAAGACACCAATACTGCATTTGGGTATTGAGGAAGGAGATCTGGCATTAGTTATTGTTTTGATTTCAGTATCCGCAGTTACCCATTAACCTCATTAACATTTGTGTTCGTTAGTCCTGTACATCTACTTGGAGGACTTTTTCTTTCTACAGAACAGCTTCAGCTGTGAGATGTTGGTTATGAAGGGATACCTTTGGTCATTTCACAATACTTCTATTGGATTATAGGCTACGTCCACACGTACACGGGTATTTTTGAAAACTGAGATTTTTCGTTTTCATTTTAAAAAATAATCCCGTCCACATGTAAACACAGAAATGAAGGAAAACGCTGCTATGAACATGCCAAAGCAACAGGTGGCGATATATTCCTAACTGTGTAGAAATGTTGACCAATCAGAAGTCTAGAAGCCTCGGTGGGAAATAGTAAACAAGGATGGGGCATAGAAGCAGAACCGAGTCGTATGTGTGGAGGGACAGTAACTGTGTGTGTATATGTAAGCATTTAAACTCTGCAGAGAGTAAAATTAACAGTAACAGTATTGTAGCTTGAAGACGAACACACCCGAAACTCTGGCTGATTGGGACCCACACCCAGTTTCACACCTTGGCTCAGGCGATTAGAGGATCATCAGGGGGTCCTTTTGTCCCTCTGTGGAGGGTTACTCCCACTAGGTTTATATCTGGGACTCTCCACCATTTGACCTTAGAACTGAAGAAGCTTCTCGGATGAGAGGTGAAACGTCTTCAAGCAACTTAAAGAAGTCCAGACGCTTTTCTTTGCAAGCTCCTTTGACTAACAGTATTGTAGGAATTCAATTCAATTGTGGGGCGATCGTGGCTCAAGAGTTGGGAGTTCGCCTTGTAATCGGAAGGTTGCCGGTTTGAGCCCCGGCTTGGACAGTCTCGGTCGTTGTGTCCTTGGGCAAGACACTTCACCCGTTGCCTACTGGTGGTGGTCAGAGGGCCCGGTGGCGCCAGTGTCCGGCAGCCTCGCCTCTGTCAGTGCGCCCCAGGGTGGCTGTGGCTACAATGTAGCTTGCCATCACCAGTGTGTGAATGTGTGCGTGAATGGGTGGATGACTGGATATGTAAAGCGCTTTGGGGTCCTTAGGGACTAGTAAAGCGCTATATAAATACAGGCCATTTACCATTTACCATTTCACCGAAACAATAACGTGGCGCACAGTGTGACGTCAAAAAAGCCGCACACCTTTGACGCTGCGTTTTCTCAGTTTTTCTCGTCCACACGTAAATGCAAAAACTGAGTTTTCAAAAATACCTGGCCGGAGTTTTTAAAAATCTCAGTTTTCAGTGACCGAAAACGCCGTTTACGTGTGGATGAAAGGTGCAAACGCATAGAAACATCTGCGTTTTCAAAAGTACCCAGGTACGTGTGGACGTAGCCATAGTCATTCAAAAACACTGAATCCATGCCAGAGGTGGATATTAGTTTCCATCAAAGGGTGGTTGGGCTCTCCCCAAATCCTAGAATCAGAGTACTCTAGAGTTAAATTTAAGGACATCTGTCTAAACAACAATGATGAACAATGATCACAGGCAGAGCAGCAAATCTAGAACAGAATAAGAAAAAAAAGGCAAAAAAATTAAGGTATTGCCATGGGCCAAAGTCCAGATCTCAGTCCACATTAAATACTGTGGTGCGACCTTAAAAGGTCTGTGCATAAAAAATGGCTGCAAACTCAACAAACTGATGTAACACTGTGAAGAAGAGCGGGCCTAAATTTCTCCATATTGATGTGAGAGACTTTTATATAAGCTACTGAATCTGCACACAGTCCTGTGAAAACTTTTAAAATTATTTTTTAACGACTATAAGCTACATATTATGTTGATGATACAAAGCTCATCTTCTGACAGTCGGAGTCATATACGAAACCTGGGTCAGCTGTGTGAGCTGCTGAATAAAAAGGTGCTGCTTAGGTGAGTTAGACTTCTATCGTTCTATCGTTTGGCAGCAGCACGCAATATCTAGGGTCGGAGAGTCAAGTGTGTCGCCATGGTAACATTTTTCATTGATTAGAAAAGAGATTTCCATTGGTCGAGGACTCAGTGTGTGTGTGTGTGTGTGTGCATGTTGAAACAAAAGACTCCCTATATTATACAGTTTTACCGTAATTGATATAAACAAGTATGTCAGAGAAATAAATCAATATGGCCACGATATATGTGTCAATGCAAAGCTAAAGCCAGAGAAGATGCAGCCAAGGACTATATGTAAAAGATGGGTTTATCATTTGGGTCTAACATGCAAAGTCGCCCTCTGTATTTTCAAAAAGGATTGTATAGACTTCTGTAAGAAAATTGCCCTTTGGTTACCTTGCCGTACTTCTCACTACCTCTATCAGTCAACATGTTCCCAACATGTTTATGGTCTGACTCTCTCGTCTGAGTCATTATTTAATACAGCATATTTTCTTGGTGTAAAATATAGTCCCAATTAGGCTTACACAGATAAAGGAGAGTATGCTTTATTGTGTGATCGACAGCAAACGAGTGGTACTGCATGCCAGTATTAACTCCCTGAAGCAGGAGCCAGAGGAGTTTAATTATCTATCACTGTCGAGTTCATTTGAACTTCCCCCTGTTTATTCCCAGTGGTTGAATCTAAGCGGAGAATCTCAGACCTAGTGAAATATGTTCCACAGGGATTTTGGAGAGTGGTTATTTAAAATCCTTCTCACTTGATTTAATTCTAATAAATCCAGAGTGTGTCTCTGTGGGCCAACAGTCTGAACCATGTAACTGTTGCAAGAGGTTAAAATATGTTGTAATCCGATTGTCTTTATTCACCATGATCTCTTTTTCTCTCTCTTTAACACCAAGTTAAACTAAGCAGAACATACTAAACTTTAGGTTATAGATGTTATAGAAACAACATGAACTGGTGAACTAAAATGAGCCTTCATTCAACAACAAATATGTCTGAAACTCTGTTATCCAGCTGAGAAGTTCACTGGACCAGAATCAATTTTGGGAGTTTCAGAGCAAAAACTGATTCATAAATATCTGTGATCTCTTCTTCCATGCTTCACTGCATCTGCTCCCAGGTATATCTATTTTTTTCTTGGTGAACTTTCCTGGTGCACCTTTGCATATTTTAAATATAAGCATCTTTTCCTTATATTGAATCTGCAATATAAGAAACTGCCACCCATCCTATATTGCCACGAAGTGACTACAACGACAAATATTTTCAAATGTTAAAAAACTAATACATATATAAAAATACAATATTTTTGTCATCGTAAATGAAGTGCTAGTGAGTGATTTTTGGAAACCGACTATGATTAAACAGTGGCGACCCGTGCTGGTGTATATGACAGCATTGCTCTACTCCATTTCAGCATAACTACTCTAGTACCATCGTCTGTCTTTCCCTTAAGCTTGTTTACACAGGTGAGTGGTAGGACAGAAGATCTCACTAGCTTGCCAGCACTTTGTGTTCTTATTGGTCAACATCACAGAAATGACAGAACCACTGTGGAAGATCAAAAATAACGTATTTCTGTCAGAATGTCCTAGTGCCTGTCCCAAGTCCAGATAAATAGGAAGGATAGTTGTGTCAGGAAAGGTATCGGGCATAAAACCTTGGCTAAATCAAACATACAGGTTATAAATGAGTTCCATCCCAAACTGGTCAGGGCCCATTGTTAACAACGACTGCCCTCGGTTGGGTGGTGACAGTCAGGTACATTTTGTGGGCAGGAGACCGTAAAGAAGAGAATCAACGCTAGGAGCATTTGAACTTACCATGGTGTAGATGGGAAGAACAATGGGGTTCTTCTCATCTACACAAAGAGTAGAAGTAGTGGAAAGAATGAGAACAAAGAGTATGTTTATAGTGTTGTAGAGTAGAAGAGAAGTTCAGACAGTTTGAAGGTTGAAATCAAAGGAGTGATGTTGAATGTTGTCAGTGCATATGCCCCACAGGGTGGATGTCAGGAGGAGGAATGAAGCATTCTGGAATAAGCTGGATGAAGTAGTAAAGTGTTCCAAGAGGGGAGAGACTGTGATTGGAGAAGACATGTAGGGGAACAGGGGGGATGAGGTGATGTTGAGGTAGACATGGTGTTAAAGAGAGAATTGTAGAAGAGCAGATGGTGGTGGATTTTACATAGGATTTAAGAGTGGACTACATTTTAAGCAGAAGGTGCGAACTCAAAGAGAGCAACGATTGCAAGGTGGTGTCATAGCAGAATGTCACTAATCTGCACTGGAAAGTAATCTGTAGGGTGACTTTGGAAATCAAGAAGAAGAAATGAGTGAAAGCAGAGGTCATGATTAAAGGGTGGAAACTCAAAAAGGGAGAATGTTGCACAGAGATGAGGGAAGAGTTAAAACTGGCTCTGGGTAGTAGTGAAGAGTTGTCAGAATACCGGGAAATTACAGCTGGTGTGGTGAGGGAACGTGCCATGAAGGTGTTTCCTCTGGACAAAAGAAAGAGGACAAGGAGAACTGGTAGCTGTATGAGAAAGTGCTTGAATGTATTCAAAGGAAGAGGTTAGCAAAGAAAAAGTGGGATTGCAGGGAGATTAAGAAAGTAGACATACGGTAAAAAAATACATTTTTCCTGGCCAAAATATATTTCAAATATATGGTAAATATATTTTGTATTTGTGATGCTCCAAAAAAATATATTTTTGAAATTGAAAATATATTTCTTTCAAACCAAAATACATTTCAAAACATATTTTAGGGTGAAGAAAATACATTTCCAACCTTACAGTAGAATGTATATCAAAGTATCCTTTATTTAAAATATATTTAGTGCAATAATGATGATAATGATAACAATACTAAAAGTAACATGTTTTATGCACATCTGCAAAAAACAGTTGGATTCAAACAAAACAGAGTCAAAGGTCTATCACGAATTAGGTTGTTTATTCATTTGCTTACAGTATTTCACATTACACAATATCTCACTATAATGTAGCGTTCATTGACTTTGAAATTATCTGTCAGTGATACAGTAAACAAGATACAACAACTGCTATGTACACTTTAGTTTTTGACAATATATACAATTTAGTACTTAAAGGAACACACTCCACTGTTTTGGAAATAGGCTCATTCTCCACCTCCCTCAGAGTTAAAAATGCAGCGTCTTCTTTCTAGATCCGTACGTTAATAGGGCTCTGGAGCGTGATCTTACGGGATGGGGCGTAGCCAGGATTTTTGGTCAAGGCGCCATATTAGCAGGCCAAACAAATGCTTGCTGTGTGGTCGGTTGTAATGTTAGATTGCACTACCGACAGAGGAATAAGCTTGAAAACAGGCTCTCTTTTCATTGTTTCCTCACCTGGAAACATCATGAGGGAGCTTATGTGTTGGATGTTACCAAAAGAAGGCGTCTAGCCTGGATAGCAGCTGCGAGACGAGCTGATATTCAGTTCTCTACCAGCCACAGATATCTGTTGGTGTGCTCCAGTATTTTCATTCAGGTAAGTTCTAAATAAGTTCATATTATTATTTATAGCCTGTTAATTTTATTTTCAATAGCACAAACTTAGAACAAACATGCAGAACTACCTTCTATTTATAGAGTTGCTAATTATTTGGCATTATTGCAACAAACCAGCCTATGAAATGAATGAAACAAATCCTGACTGGGTTCCAACACTACACATGGGGCACTACGAAATCCCTGCTTCAAACTACATGCTACATACCACCATGCCAATCAGATTACTTCTTCCATGTGAGGGTAAAAAGGTGACCTTCCTGGATAAGATGGCAAAGGTTTGCTGCGTTTTGGTGAACATGTGCCCCAGTGTGGTAGTAAAACCAGGGAAAAATGCTCTTGTTAAATACTTTTAAGTCTTGTGCTGTTTATGTAGTGATAAGTTTTCAAAAGAGACAGTAAATTACAGAATGCTAGTAGTGGGTGATATTATACAAATGCTGTCATGATTTTATGTGAACATTTTGTCATTTGTAAACTATACATAACATTTTTTCTACATTGTAACTGATGTGATGTTCGACAAAGTGCTTTTAATTAAAAATAGGCAAACATTTCTTTGTTTCTTTATTCAACTTTTGAACAGTGGTATTTAGTAAGTACATATTCAGTAAATGCAAAGTATTTACATGGCCCCCTAAATTAAAACATTATGGGTTATTCAGAACAGAACTATGCTTGGAAAAATATTGTCCCATCAGTTGATCCAACTCCTCCACAGTAGCAGGTGGAACCTTTCTTTTTTGAGGATGGCTTCTTTTACCTGTCACAACGAATGGTCTGTTTATGTTTTGATCAAGAACCTTTTTTTTGGGCAGCTGAAGAGGAGAAGTCTATCTTATGGCCAACCTCTGGCTGTATCTTGGTCATATTACCCAGCAAAACCCAGTATGCAGGTTCATCTGTAACAGTCCTTGTGCCACAGATCCTCACTGTTGCTTCTACATTAAACAGAAGAGCAGTGACATGGCTGCAAGTCTCCACGACTCTAGCCATACAGCTGCAGTGGGCGGCTTCAACCTTCCCTGTGATGCTCACAATGACCTGTGGCTGCAATGCTGCAATTCAGTCTTTAAGAGTGCAGGACCTAAAACACACACAGACAAAGTTCATTTAAAGACAAGAACTTTAATAAGCCAAGTCCGACACAAATGTGTTTTATTTACTTTCAAATCCATTTATCATAAATGTAACAAATAAAGTGTTTTTATGTATCCATCTATAGAACGCTGCATGTTATATTCTAAATCTGCATGTTTCTTTTTAGAAACCTATCAGCAAAAAATGAATCTAAAGTATGTAATGCAAGGATGTAATCACTTTCAAGAGGGAGAAAACATAAAGTTCGACTTTAAGTGACAACTATGGACACCTAATATGACAAGCAGATTCTGCAGGTCATTAATCAATGTATAAAACTAAAACAGAATGTATTTTTAGTGACACAGGACACAAACAAGGAAGCAAGATGTGTAATTAGGATTATTTATAATAAATATGAATTAATTAGGGCAATTTCTTTAACCATAAAGAATAACTAAATCCTTCAGGACAATGTCACATCAATGCACTGAACTCACTATGTTATCCCTCTAACAGAGCCTCTACATGTTCTCACTGTAATTTCCCCCTCACGAATGAATTTTTGCTAGCACTAATTTGAATGCTGGGGGGAATCAAACGCATTTTACTCGCAGTACTCAAGCTGACTTACCTTTGCTTGAATGACGGCGTACTCACAACGTGGAGGCTTAAAAATAGCCAAATCTTGTACCCAGTCCTTGGTGAATTGGATGTGCGCCTCCAGAGATTTATAATTGCGAAATTGGTGCGCCGTGTATGCTCTGACTCCACAGACAAGGTATGAGAGTAGATCATGCTAAGTCAATAGCGGTTTGGTCTTCAGGGTTTCTACTCCACGGCTATATTTCATACGGGTCCACATTTCAACAATCAAGTACCGTCTCTTTGCATCTGGACAGAATCTGTCTCTATACCGTCATTTTCTTTTGAGCTACGTTTCAGAATGGTTCGTAGCAATCTTGTTTTGATTCGTGACCTGCCAAGATGGTGCTGCGCTCCCACAATGCATTGCGACATTACGTCAACTCCAAAGCCCTTTGCGTGCAGGAGTGTATGCGCATGCGCATTGCCACGGTGGTTTAAAAAATAAAGATATAATGAAAAGTAATTAATAAAAATTAAATATTTAAACATTCCCACAAATGTGCAATGAACGTGCAAAAACTCTCTTTAGTAGTTGTTGCTGTTTCTTTCTTTCTTTCTTTCTTTCTTTCTTCTTTTTTTTTTTGAAAAATAACGACGTCTCTGAGGCGCGAAATCTGACAGCGAGAGGAACGGCCGGATACAGGAGACGGGAAGAAACAAGCCGATTATGTTCGCGTTAATTAAGTGGTTGGAAGATGTAAAATTCTCAATTCTGCCAACTGAACATATACGAGATTTTAATGAGGATGAATAATTAGCCGGCATGGAGGAAACGGACCTTTATTTCGTGGAGTGGCGACAAGAAGCCAAGGCGGGTGGCCAGTCTAAGAAGCCTCCATCATCAAGCTAGCAGGTGCCTTTTCCCATATAATATTACTTTATTCTCGTGTATTTGGAACGGAAGCGTAGAGCTGCCACCCAGGCAAAAGAGAAATATAAGTATATCACGTTATAACGTGAAAAGTTTATCGTTCTAACAATATACTATCATGTTTGAACAACATTGTACGAAAAATGTACATAATTATCACGTCCGTACAATATTGTGCGAACGTGACAATTATGTATATTATAATAACGTGATATTATATTATACAAACATGAAAAGCATAATGTTAGAACAATAAACATTTCACGTCATAACGTGATACAGCTCTATTTTTCTTTTGCCTGGGTGGCAGCTCCACGCTTCCATAATTTGGTAATCAAAATATGTAACTTAATTAATTATATTGTGACGTACTTTTGCCTTTTCTTATTATTCTGCCTTCTCAATAACTATCAAAGCCTATTCACATTTAATTTGGCTTTCACAGAAATCCTACCTCTCCTTCTGGCTACAGAGTACTTACCAAGGTTAGAAACAAAGAACAGTTATGCTTTATTAATGTTCGCTAATTACAATGTTCCACATTTCCTTGCTTTTTAAGTCATTTTTAGGCTTTTTAGAGTTTTTGTTTTTTATTTTTTTAGCAGTAATGTTTCTGCCTATTTATTTCAGCCCATGAAATCGAATGCAGATCTTCCTAATGTGAGATTTACATAAATGTAAGTAATTTTGTTTGTCATTGTCATTAATGTTGTTGCTGTTGTTGTTTTTGTGCAGTTTGCAATCATATAAACCTAGCAAGCATCAGTCAGCACAGTGACTAACCTAAACAGATTCTTGCTTTATTCACATATATTATATGTAATTATATATACCTGCACATTGTACCTAGGGTTGCAGCCACTTGGCCCCACCCCATTGTTGTGACAGCCCTGATTGTACTTATACACTGCATCTGAACAGGGAACAGTCTGCCACATTAATGTATTTTTAAGTGACTTGTTTGTAATACATGAATTTGTTTTTTACAGATGTCAAAGTCTCAACCTCATGCTGCCCTCCCCCATCCTCCTAAAGTAAGTATTTGTTGTTGTAGTTTTTTATGCGGTGTCTGTGTCACATGCTAATCATAATTATTGAAATAACTGTTTTCTAACAGATTTTCCAAAACACTAGTTATGTTTGTTGTCATTCAGACCAATACTACTGCTTAGACATTGTTTAGTGGTCATGCATGTTTGACAAGCTCGTTATGATACCAAAACAGTAGGCCTATCACAATAATCGATATATCGACTTAACACACAATACATGTACATGACCTCAATAATTGTTGATGATGTAATTTATCCGCCATTATATTTACAAAAATAAAATATAATGATAACATAACAATAACATTAAATAACATTGTTTTCTATTTGTTAGAAAATTTACTATTTATTCAAGTTTTTAAGGTATCTAATATTTTGATTCCTAATTTCAATGATCTAAATACTTTAAGAATTAGATGTTGGTTTGTCAATTGAAAGTGTGTAGATCTTGCATTATTATGGTGTTATATTATGATTATACATTCAAAGACATAAAATGGTCTTAAAATGACAATGACATAACTTGTCGCAATTGTTTATGGGGCAATATACCAACCAACAAAAAGTCGCTATCGTAACAGGCCTTCAAAACAGACGGTTTTATGATTGATAAATTCAAAAAATAAATACATTTAATTTCTCTGAGATTCTCTAATATTCAGTTACAGTTCACAACACAGTTACCCGTACATGCAGTATTATACTGTAAATATAAATCTCTGCATTTAGCATCCCACTAGAAGCGTCACAGTTACTGCCTCTTTTTTTTTTTTTTTAAATACCTGTACTATCACTAACACATTTACTGTTTTACTTTTAGCCTGTGGATACAAATGCAGATTTCCTTAATGTAAGTTGTGCATTTTAATTACATCATGTTATTTTTATTATTATTTATTTATTTATTTTATTTTACATTCAAATATTTCAAGCTTCTTGGTTAAAGAAGCTTCTAATTTGTGTTGTACAGTTATTTCATTTTTAACCTTAATTTATATTTTATTCCTTCCCAGTTAAATTTACCCTTCATTCTAATTTGTGTTGTACAGTTATTTCATTTTTAACCTTAATTTATATTTTATTCCTTCCTAGTTAAATTTACCCTTTTTAATTTTTCATATTTATTTCCTATCTTATTCATAGCCTTTTCCTTTTTTGTTCTCTTTAGGTCACGAGCAGTTGTCCAAGCATTTCACTACATATCGTACTGTGTATGACTGTGTACGTGACAAATAAAATTTGAATTTGAATTTGAATTTGAATTTGATTGCTAGTAGGTAAAGAATAGTTCACCTATAATTCATATTCCCAATTAATTTCTCACCTCTGATTGAATGCCTTTGTTTGTTTTCCTTTTGACTATAACAAAACATTTTTGCTGGATATATATGGTGAATTTATATGCATAGATACAGTCGTAGTGCTTGACACATGCAAACAGCAGTAGATGTACTAAAAAGGAAATAATTACAATCATGATGTTGATTGCTGATGTCAGTATATATATTTTAGAGGAATGTTTTGTTTTTCACCCAAAATGAACTATATTGCTTCAGAAGAGATTTATTACCCTATATAAACAGTATCTATATATTGTTCTGTTTTTTGTTTGTTTTTGTTATTTTCAGGTTCAATGGTGCGTGTTCTTCTAATGGCCGCCTTCCCACTGGAGGTTTTGATCCACAGCAATTTAAAAGGTAATCAGCTTTGAAAGTCAGTTCAAATGGTTAGCTAATAGTACTTTAAAAAGCCTACTTCTCTGTCACCAGTTTCTTTACCAAAAAGCATAATATTGTAGTTCAAATGTTTAGATGAACAAAGATCAGATTTTTGGAAATTTAACTAGCCAGACACTCAAATGTTAATGCTTTTTATAGGAGGACACAGCAAAACAGACATCGGCGCAGAGCGAAGAACTGCCCTTGATAAAGAAACCATGACAGCCATATATAGTAAGTGAAGACTGTGTATCTAAAATTGCATACTGCACAAGTAACTCACTTTGCAACAATAAAAATTGCACAGATAGGTGATGAAGCATTGAAGTGGTTGGACTCAGACAAAGAAGGTCAACAGTTTGAATGATGGAGAGTAAGGATAGATGACCAAAAGGGGTGTTAGTATTACTGTAATGTGAACTGGATAGACTTTCCATCGAGGGGGAAAAAAAAGGTAAAATTATGTGGAAAATATATCTGTATCTCTATAAACGGAAATATCTGTTTGCTAAATGAAGCTAGCTAATTTAAATCATGTTTTTATTTTAACTCTGATAAAAGTACTAGAACTGTGACTTTTGTTTGTTACAGTGGCGGTAAGGAAGAGGTTCCCCAATGTATCCAGAGGGGCTTTGGGGATTGCAGTCAATTCAAAGCTGGGGGAACTCAGACTGTTGGAAAAGAAAAAAAAAGTTACATTTTAAATATGTTTTATGTTCGTACACACCCACATATATATATCTATATATATATATATATATGTGTGTGTGTATTCCTCTGCTTGTTATTGATCAGTAAACATCTTTGAGTGATCACATTTTTATTGTGTTAATAGCAGTTCACATCAAATTCACAGTATCGTTACTTATAAGTGTTTGTTGCAGTTGCATTTTGTATAGTAAAATGTATGTATATATATATATGTGTGTGTGTGTATATAAATATATTTTGAAATGTATTTTAGAGCATATATTTTTTGGCCAATTTTTGTATATTTTGAAATATATTTCAAAATATATTTCAAAATATATTTTTTTACCGTATGGGGTACTGGGAGGCTAGGAGTAGAGCTTAGCAATGAAGGCTAGAGAGAGGTGAAAAATGTAAAAGGAAAGGCTTATAGTGAGTTTTATTTGAGGTGTGTGTATGTGTTAGTTGATGAGCCACACCATGAATATATGGGAAAGAGTTGTTTAAGCTAGTTTAAGAAGAGAGACCACAAGAAGCAAAACGACATCATGCCAAGAAAAAGCACTACAGATGCAATGCTTACTTTAGTGCACCTATGTTTGGCTATGCTGTCATGGCTAGCCAACTACCTTTTGTTTTAATGACAAAGTATCAGCATGCTATTTGGCTTCTTTAATAAATCTGAATTCTGACAAGTTACAGAAACATACAATGTTGAAAATGCCGGTTGCGGTACATTAGCTAATGGTACGTTAGCTAATGTAGCCTAGCTAACTGTAGGTTTTTCAGAGACATGACCGGTTACCATGTGACATTAACATGTCAGCCATTTTGGACATGTAATAATCTTGAAACATGCACCTGACTGGACAGCAGGATATAGGCCTTGTGTGAGAAAAAAAGAAATGATAATTTATTTTTAAAGTATGTATTAGTGATTGGAAGCAATCGCTACTACTTACAATAACTAGCAGTAGAACATGGCTCTGACTTCCGCTCATTGCCAGATTGCCATTCTACTCATGTGGTAGTATGTTGCATCTCTCCATGTACTTGTCTGCTAGTTCAAGCTCTTGTGCACCTTGTACTTGCCTGCCTGTCCTCTCTGTCCTCCTTGAAAACTGCTGGAAAGCCTGTCCAGTTTTGCCCTCCAGGTGGGTGTGTCCCAGTGATGTCTGGATGTCTGGAGCCTTGATCTCCTCCATACCTGCTTCATACCCTGGAGGACGGGGCTGTGGCCCCCCCACACCCTCTAGCAGATCATTACATGAAGGAACCTTTAAAAAAAAAAAAAAACAAGCGCGTCCATGCTCACAGGTGTACACACGGGTGATCACACCCACAAACTACACCCTTTTTGGCTCCTACCTCAAAGCACACTGTGTTCTGTTGATCTTATGTGCTGCATAATAATGTTTAATATTTACTGTCATATTCCCATATATCATTGTGATGTTGTTTATTCTATTACTCTTGTTCTCTTCTGCTTGTTTTCTTTTTTCTTTCTCAGCAGGTGATCCAGGTGATTGATATATGCATTTTATTATTATTATTTTTTCCCGCTCATTCTGTTGGTTTTTGTTTTTTGCCCTTCTCCCCCGTCCCTCTTCTCAGCTGTTTCTCTTTCCCTCTTTCTTTCTCCCCTTCTTTCCCCCAGTCAAGTCTGTCCCGTATTCAGTAAGTGAAAATAAAATAAACAATAAAAGGTGAATCAAATAGACCATTACGGCAAGGCTGGGATGGTCAATTTGGTAAAGTAAATCCGTTGGGCATCTTTCTTTGTCTTTAGACAATAATTCTGATGGCAAAAGAGCCAAACGGGACAGGCAAAAAAAAAAAAAGGAAAGGAAAATTCTTCCAAGGTTTCTAAATGTCTAGACTTTGTTGTTGTGAATGTGAGAGCATTACTGATGAGATGCCTGTGCATCTGTCACTCACTTTTTCACTACCGCAGGTTAGCAGTTAGAAATATTAGATTGCAGCAGCAGTCTTACCATTTCCCACTGATTTAGGGCCAAATAGACAAGGCAACCATCTGTTTAACTCTGTATGCATGTTTCCTCAGCAATTATTCGTTCCGGAGCATCTCAGGTCTACTGCCAACTCAACACTATCACACAGATACAACCTTTGCACATGCAAAAGAGAGCAGTTATCACACCTAAGCAACATTACTAAGCTGTCACGATTTCACATTTTTCAGAAGAATTAGAGTCTAAAATCTCGAGTGTTTATTGTATGACAGTCTGTAGAGTTGCTGAAAACGCAAAGGTCAGAGAAAGGTAATTAATGTAGGGATGAGGTTTAACAGACCACACTGAAGCAGAGCAATAAACACAACACAGATCCTGCAGTTTTCTTTGTTGAGACAAACTGACCGGGTCAACCACGAGACGCCCCGTTGCTGAGATGCTATCACGTTTGCTTTAAACTGAAAGATTTCCGGAGCTGAATATTTTGTCTTTCTTCCTTTCCTTTTCCCTTAACCAGATAACTGAATTCAATGCCACTTTAAGGTATTATCAGTAAGTAAATTGACTGCAGTTTAACCGTGTGGTCAAGTTATGAACAGATAGCTGTTCACATCCTCTGTTTACCCAACAGAAACCAAAGACAATAGCATGATTTCCAGGATAAGAGATTTAATCCACTGGGAGATTGTAGGAAATGGAAACGCTTTCAAGCTCTGGATGTAAACACCTTGTTGTTGCTTTGAAAGTTTTTCATGCACACTTCCCTGCCAACAGCATTTTCTTCACACTGTCCCCTGGTTACACTTCCTGTGAACAACGAATCATCTTAAATTAACATAGAAAGACTCTGTGCTCACAGCCATGACAGAGTGGAAGGGCTGCTAAATTTACATAACACCTGTAGCTAATTCACCACAGAAACTAAATCAGGCAATTAGAGGATGATGAAGTCTCTCTGACAGGCGCTCTCTTCAAATGGGGTCTTTGCAAGAAAAGATTTTCAAGTTAGCAGGGTGCCTTTCTGTTTTCAACTGGTTGGACTACAGGTAAATCACTTGTATATTTTCAACTAATGCAAGTTTTCCAATCACAGCATTAAATTACAGAGAGCTTGATTTTGCTGTTCTGTCGATTGTCTAGGCCAGGCATGTTAAACTATTTTATATCATGAGCCACATACAGTGGGTTTTGATCTTAAGTGAGCCTGGCGAATGAAACTCCAATTTCTGTCTGTGTAAAAAGTTTAACTATGCATTTAATCAGTGAGATATTTTAATATTAGAGAAACAACCTACTGTATGTCTCAGGTTGTCTACATGATAAACAACTGCTGCTGTAGTAAATTCGATTTTAAGGATGTGTGTTGATGTGTATTTAAAGAGAACGGGTTTGTACCAAGTTGTAAATGTGCTTTTAAAAGTTGTTCAGTTGGGTATTTAAACTTTGTTGTTGTTGTTGTTGTTGTTGGGGACTGGCTCCCCTTTGGCTTCAACTGGCAAATCCAGGAACTGCAGTTATTGGCATTGCTTTGGTTTCATTTTCATTCCCATAGGATCCCACTTGGTGCAGACTCTGAGTTGCTGTTGCTGCTGGTGTTTAATACTTTCCTGCAATTTTGTCTATTCCTTAAGCTTCTCGGGGGTACAATGAGTTCAATATGCTATATTAGAGTTTTAGAAATTTGTAAATTGTAAATGACTCAAATAATGTTTCTGATGTAACACAATCAGTGTTAATGACATTTTTTGATCCTGACGTGTCAAAATGCACTATGATGCAAAAGTTTTTCTGAGTGTGTAACCTGGTGTTTGCCTAGCTGTGGGACTGCCTGCACTCCAGCGGGATTGGAGTACGGCATACAGTTAGCAGTGGATGGATGTATTAAGAACTGGATACATAATGAAAAGATGGTCTCTCATTCATTCAAATAAATCAGCTTTAAAAGAGCAAAATCAAACTTCCTCTAATCTTCCACGCTGGCAAATTTGACCAATAGAGAAAATGTAGGCCCAATATAAAATCTGAAGACGTTTCTTCAAGCTACATAAGGATTAAATCAAATAATCATCTGGCTTTGAACCGAATTTTGATATTGAGTAATTTAGCATGTTTTGGACAGAGAAATGCTGACATCATGCTTTTCCAACAAGACCAAATGCTCTATGGTCTCGGCATTGATGTGATAATGGAGCTGATACAGCAGTGCCACTCAGGTTTGCAGCTAATTTATACCAGTGGGCATTAATGCGCAAGGCAATTAGTGAAACTGCACGGCACTTCTCCATAATGCACCCATATTTTATTTAGAAATCTAAAATAAATTATTGAAATAAATATTCGATAAACTGAATATTAAATTAATATTCAAAAGAGCAGGTCACGCTAGAAAAATGTGTTCCACTCCTGCCAAATGGACATAAGCCCCTCTTAGGTGGGAACAACAAAAAAACAGCAAATAAAAAAAATAGTTGTAGACAGTCTGTCGAGGTGTTAATGTCATAAATGTAGTTCATGCAGAAACACAGAGGGTGAAAGTACTACTACTAATGTTCCTGTTCAGTTCCATGTTCATGTCTTATTGTCTTAGTTTTCCCAGTTTAGGTTTTAGTTTAGTTCCCGCTCCTATTCACCTTGGCCTGTTTTGTGTTCATGTTTGGGTTTTTTGGGCTCTTTGTTAAACCTTAGTTTGTTTCTCCCGTGTCTGCATTTGGATCCGTTCCATAAATATACCGGCGTGTCCCGTTGTGACAAAAACTTCCAAGTCTTGGGGCTATCTGAGGAACACGTGAATTTTAGCTGAAACGTTCAGTTACCAGACCTAAGCTAATGTCAGCTTAGGTCTACTCACTTTTTTCTTTTTCAAATTTGCATAAATAATGAGGTGGATAAACTAACTCCAAAAAGACGCAAAATTCATCCAGAGGAGTTTGATGCAATGACAAGATTTCCGGTGGGAGATTCATTCATTCATTTCTCAATGGGCAAAATATATGGAGGAGAGGTTTTAAATGGAGCGCACAAAGAGATTTACTAACATTTTGTTACACTGAGTTTATTGCTAATTGTCCCGATATTTAATGCCCCCCCAAACAAGTCTTATTTTTTGTACTCCATATTCAACTGACTGCACCTGGATTAAGGAAACAGAGTAAATACCCTGTAAATTACCCACACCTATGAACACTATATATCAATTGCGCTCACACCCTATTTTGCCCTGTTTAGTAAACCCCTTCAGTCACTGGATTTACACAGGAAGGTTAATTTATTCTGGGAATAACTTGGGAAGCACAACAGTCTTTGGATATGTTCTCTACAACAGGTGTATCAGCACAGTTAATTTAAGCAGCTGGAACCAGAACTACATGTTGTATCCATTTAAATGAAAGGAAGTGGCGTCAAAAGGTGTTTGTCCTTGTAATTGTCTTGGGCGCACAGCTGTGAAGCATGCGTCACAAGCCACTCACGTAATGGGGCACCTTGTAGTCGTCTATTGGAAAGCTGTTTCACAGTATTTTAACAAATATCAACAAAGTCTCTATAAGCTTTGTTGTTAAAAGTCACATTGAAAACTTTATTCTACTGAGGCATGATATCACGTAACACAGACTGTTAAAAGTGGGTAGCAGTGTTTCTGGAATAAAAGGGCTTCTCTTCTTGTTCCTAATGTGCCACATATGGTGATTCATATATAGGTTGATACAATGTCAACCAACCTGTCAGCAGTGGAAAATTAGTCTGAAATTACCTGTCAAAATAATCATTTTGATTCATGAGAGCTGTTCGTGTTCCTTTAAACTGTCTCCAATTATAACTTTTTTTTCATCCAACACCTTAGAGGTCTCCAGTAAGTTAAACTGTGTAATTGCAGCACTTGTGTCACTGTAAAACAAAGATGTATAAGGTACAGGCCCAGTTCTAGGTTCATAGGAGAGCTGAAGCAAAGTAAAGATGACAGCCTGTAAATAAAAAACTAGCACTTTACTCTTACTTTGTTTTACTTTTCCAAACCAATTTCACTTAACCGTGTTTGTCAAGTTTCACACTCATTTTGTTTCTTTCTGGCTTTAAGTCTTCTTTTAAGAATTATTTTTTAACATTGCCGTACACAATACAAGACCAAAGTTGAACTTGTTGGAAGTTTTGAGATGTGTCACATTTCAGTGTGAAGCTAAAGCTGTTAAGTCAAAAGAACATTATCCCAACAATCAGACATGGTGGTGCTGCTGCCGTCATCATCCGTCATCAATTCTGCTACACTGGCAGGGCTAGGGGCCAGGACTCTCCTCTCCGGGTTCTTGGGGGATGTTGCTAACTCCGGGTCTGAAAGCAGGCAACCCACCCGCAGTAGATGTGCTCGGTGTGAGGTCTCGCAGCAAGCTATCAAATACGGCGCATTTTTCGGCTTTTAAAAAAAACGCTATGCATCGCCAGGTGTTTCATCAGATTTGAGGTGTTACCTCCTTTGACAGTATCACAGTATCAGCTTAAAGCACTTGTTGCAGGCTGCTGAGTTTGCATATTTTGCTGTGAAGTACAGCCAGGCTTTTGACCGCTTCGCCTTGGGCGTTTTTAATCTGTAGCTCTGCTCTAAAAGAACGTAGGTACCTGGGCCCGCCTACTACACTTGGAAACATAAAATGATTGGCTAGAATCTAAAGTGTATCACAGCTCAGGAAAAAAAAGCACCGAAATAAAGCACCGAAATGTGCGTTGCTTTTTGGTCTGGTTACTACCGTTTATGTCAGAACCTGTGCCATCATGGCACCAGATACCGGTACCCATCCCTAGTCTGGGATGAGGCAGCTGGTTGCACAAATGAGTCCATAGTTTTCAAGTGATGTCAGAGCTACTGGGAGACACGCACCTGGAGGCAAAATTCTACTATGGTCATTTCCCCTCCAGCCTTCCTTTGAATGTCTTTGAGTTTAAATTAGTCCAACTGCAAGATAGGTGCTGTGGTATTGGACGCAATCTATGTTTGTTTACAGCTGCCAGAAGGGTGAAGAACATGGCACCAACATGGAGTCACACCTCTCCTCACCCTGGCTTACAGGCCAAATCTAAATAATTTACTAAATTAATTGTGCTCCTTTTTAATTTCTATTTAAAGTCATTGATGATTTTTTTTTTAAATACTGTATTACTGTATCATTTGTAGGTAGGGTTACATAATTGCTTGTCTAAAACCATCAGAACATGGGTCAGAGCATTGAGGGAGGGATGGTGCTGTGAGGGTAACACTCACTCAGCCTGAGAAGCTCGTGGCTAATTCACCACAACCGACTGTTTTCATGAATTTGTGATTTTTGCTCATGTAATTTATATCTTGCACTCCAGGACCAACAATGCGCAGTTTCTGCTTCTAAAGTAGGCAACATGGCAAACAAGTCCCATCTGCAGTAATCAGTCAGATTCTTTAAATACACCTACATGAAACAGATCTACAGTATCAGCTGCTTTACAAGTATTTAATGTGGAGTCACTTCTGTTAGGTCTTGTGTCTGTGTCTGCTCATATTTGTAAGAAACGGCTCCCCTTCTGATTGCAATTGTGATAAACCAGCTGGTTTAATAACAGTCGAGGAGTTCTGTGAAATTGGCCAAAAGTCTGGGGCTGGATTTTAATTAGACTTCAGTCAATTAACAAACACAGATGGACTGTCAGTTATAGACAGTGTGTTTAATATACATAAGTATAGCCCATGGTAACTGCTGATGTTTTCAACATACCTGAACAAGTAAACCTCTGTTATTTTATTTAAGGCACAGTTTCAAAAAGGATCAGATTACAAGTCAGTGATTAGATTCTCGTTATCTTATTTCAATCTGTCTTTGCTTTTGAAGTGTGTGTAGCAATCGAGCCAAGACCAGAAAAGCAGAAAAAAAATGTTGTTTATGCCAATATTCAACATGAAGGCAAATTATCTATTAGACCAGAGCAGAATTGCTGTTTTCCAATGAAGACATGGGCAAAAGCAGACATTTTAGAATAAATGAACTCTGAATTGTTAAAAGTTATTCTCATCAGCAGCCTTTAACCCTTTAAAGCGGTCGGAGCGGGCACGCTCCATTTTGCATAACTATTTTTAAATCCCGGTAGCACTGCAACCATGTAAGCTAGTGCAATAATTTTTTTTGCATATGAAACCGGAGGAATTGTACTTACATCTTATGCCATCGGCTTGTCCTAGGTCACGGTTTCCTTCCACATAAAGCTTTGCAAAAATTGCATAAAAGCACTTGCAGCAACAAAAACATAATATTCCAGAATTGTGGTGCTGACACTCACCAGTCCCCGGCCCCCTTCCTTCCGCTTAGCGTACAGCCTCAGGGTGCTGGACTTGGGGTGAAACCCTCCATGCATGGTAAGGAGCTTTCTTGTCTTTATGTCAGTGGCTTCTATCTCCTCCTTTGGCCAGCCTATTACCCCAGCAGGGTACCTGATCACGGGCACGTGTTGATGGCCCGGATCTTGTTCTTACCATTCAGCTGACTCCTCAGGACTTGCCTGACCCTCTGCAGGTACTTGGTGGTTGCAGCCTTTCTAGCGGCCTCTTCATGGTTCCCATTTGCCTGCGGGATCCCCAGGTACTTGTAACTGTCCTCTATGTCTGCAATGTTGCCTTCTGGTAGTTCAATCCCCTCAGTTCTGACTACCTTCCCTCTCTTTGTTACCATCCGACTACACTTCTCCAGTCCGAACGACATTCCAATGTCATTGCTGTATAGCCTGGTAGTGTGGATCAGTGAATCGATGTCTCGTTCACTCTTGGCATACAGCTTGATGTCATCCATGTACAGGAGGTGGCTGACAACTGCTCTGTTCCGTAGTCGGTATCCGTAGCCAGTCTTGTTAATGATCTCACTGAGGGGGTTCAGGCCTATGCAGAACAGCAGTGGGGACAGAGCATCTCCTTGGTAGATCCCGCACTTGATGGTGACTTGTGCTATGGGCTTGGAGTTGGCCTCTAGTGTTGTACGCCACATCCCCATTGAGTTCCTGATGAAGGCTCTTAGGGTCCCATTGATCTTGTACAATTCTAGGCATTCCAGTATCCAGCTGTGGGGCATTGAGTCATAGGCCTTCTTGTAATCAATCCAGGCAGTGCACAGGTTGGTCAGTCTGGTCTTGCAGTCTCGGCTGATTGTTCTGTCTACCAGTAGCTGGTGTTTTGCGCCTCTGGTATTCTTGCCAATTCCTTTCTGTGTCCCGCTCATGTATTGACCCATGTGCCTGTTCATCTTAGCCGATATGATGCCTGACAGGAGCTTCCATGTAGTACTGAGGCAGGTTATTGGTCGGTAGTTGGAGGGGACCGGTCCCTTCTTGGGGTCCTTGGGGATCAGGACCGTCCGGCCTTCGGTTAGCCATTCCGGGTGTCTCTCGTTAACTAACAGCTGGTTCATTTGTGCTGCCAGACGCTCGTGGAGTGCAGTCAGTTTCTTCAGCCAGTAGGCGTGAACCATGTCGGGCCCTGGTGCTGTCCAACTCTTCATACTGGAGACCCTTTCTTGGATATCTGCCACTGTGATGGTTACTGGACCCTGTTCAGGGAGGTCGCTGTGGTCTGCCCTCAGATCCTCTAGCCACTGAGCATTGCCGTTATGGGTTGCATCCTTCTCCCATATGCTCTTCCAGTATTGCTCCGTCTCCAGCCTTGGTGGTGCTGTTCTCTTATTGTTCCCTTGCCACTGAGAGTACACCTTTGCTGGTTCTGTGGAGAACAGCTGGTTTATTCTCCTGCCTTCTATCTCTCTGGTGTACCTCCTCAAGCGGCTGGCCAAGGCTGTGAGTCTTTGCTTGGCAGTTTCCAAGGCCTCAGGTATGGACAGCTTGCTGTATTTCTTAGGCACCTTATTTGTCGCACCTTTCTGCAACTCCGTTAGTTGGCTAACCTCCCTCCGTACTACTTTGATCTTGCCCTCTAGCCTCCTTTTCCATGGGGGGTACTGCCCCTTGTGGCTGTTCAACTTGTAGCCAAGCATCTCACTGATCACTGCTGCCGTATTGTAGATCAGCTTGTTGTCGGTAATCGTGGTTGTAGGTATTGCCCGTAGTGCTGCATTAACATCATCTAGCAGACCTTCTGAGGGTACTTCACGTAATCTTGGTAACCGGCTATGGGGGATCCAGGTTTCAAGCTTGGCCATGATCCTATTTTTCAGGTCAGTACGATCCTTCTCCTATCGCACTTGGGGCTATGTACCCAATCTCGGGTGGGGGTGATGATATCTCCCCCCTGACCTGGCGTCCTGACTCCTCCTTGCCGTAGCATTTGTGTTGCACCTCGTCAATCTCTAGCTGTGAGATCAGTCCCTTCTTTCGAATGTTGGAACACTGAGCTACTAGTTGTTTCACCGTCATTGTGGATGTTGGGTATCGAAGAATCCATAGGTCCCTCATCCTATTCATGTAGCCCCTTCCGCCGGGGTTACAGCATTCCAACAACGCCCTGTTTTCGTCTCTTGCCCACCGATGCCTTCTTCTTCCAGTAGCCCACTTTTCGTCAGGGTGCCCTGGTTCCTCAACACCTGACGCGGACCTTGTTGATCCGGGCGATGTCCGAGCCGGCATGCCTTCATATTTATCTGTCTCGCTCATGTCTGCGGTAGGCTTTGCTTAGCATAGGGGGTCTAGCCTTAGGACCCTTACTGGATACAGACGGCCCAGGCAGGAATCGAACTTGCGAGCCTCTGTTCCAAAGGCGTGTAGTCAAACCACTACGCTATCCAGCTGCTGCCTACACTATCCAGCTGCTGCATATATATATATATATATATATATATATATATATATATATATATATATATATATATATATATATATATATAGTGTATGTATGTATATACACACACACACACACACACACACACACACATATATATATAAATATAAATATATATATAAATATATATATATATATATATATATATATATATATATATATATATAATTCGTATTGCTTTCGGTTCGGTACGCATATGTATCAAACAATACAACATTTGTAATTTATTTTATCAATTTTCCTTCTGACGATGCTGTCTGTGTTGAGCACTCAGTGAATCTGCGTTCGACTACTCCGCCTAGACTGCACTGTCCAGCGCAGATCCACTGAGCGCTCAACACAGACAGCATCGTCAGAAGGAAGAGCGCAGGGCAAGCTAGCAAGACAGAAGTTAAGCTCTCCTTTTAACATGGACCTCCCCCACTCTCATTCAGATCTGGCGTTTGGAATTATTTTGGTTTTCGTTAACGGAGATTTGCCGTGTTGTGGCGTTAAGGTCATTTCAACGAGATTAACCTGAAAGCACTAGTGGGAACACAACGAATATGACTGCACATTTACGCCGACATCATCCTAGTGCAAAGACAAGTGGAAGCAGACAAAAAAAAGCAAGCATGCTACTAACTTTAGCCAAGTCATTTAGACAGCTGTTAGCACATGATTCTCCTTATGCTGCTGAGAATATAGCCCAGAAGAAGCGGATAGTATAGCTTTTATTTTGGAAAGAGACATTTCTCTGTAATAAACTCTCTTTTCCAAAGATGAGTGATTCCTCAATCAGATACAGGGCTTGCAATATCGCTAGCCCGACGTCCCGGAGCTAGCGATTTTTTCAGTCGAGCTACCAAAATCTATCTCTTCCCTGCCCGTCGGGCTATTGTAGGAAAAATATATGTCAATGCTTTTGCATTCTTTCAGAAATGTAGCTGGGTAATTATGTCATTGGCATCGGTGAGCCACTGTCAATATGTGACATATTGAAGTCGCGTTTGAATTTGCGCTTGTTTTTTTGCTTTCACTTTGCAATCGTGCGAACTGTGTATAGAGAGCGACAGCACTGATCTGTGAGTGATGATAATTTGTGCACCAATTCCTCTGACATCGTCTTATTAATCGTTAGCTTACTATGCAAACATGACAAGTGAAATCTCCCGCAGCAAGCTTAAACATGTGAGAGGTTGATCGCGCAGAGAATCGCTGAGCTTATGTGAGTGAGCGTGTAAAAGCATTTCAGTTCTGCTGAGCCAAATAAGACAGGTCAGGGTGAAGAAGTGACAGCCAAAGAAAAGCTTACCACAAAACGGAGAAGTTATGACAAATCAGACTATAAGGCAAAAAGAAAGTGCAGCTTTATGGTTTCATGGACAAAAGAATTTCTGTGGCTGCAATATGATGAGCTAAATAACCAGGGCTGCACATAAGTGGTCCGCAGGTGCGTATTCGCTGTCAAAATAAAAAAACGCGCACAAGGGTTAGGGTTAAATTTAAAAACTGTACTTTTGACTTAAAATATATATTTATAATTTTAATAAATGACAAATGAAAAAGGCATGAACATTTTTTTTTGTATCGAAAAAATATCGAACCGTGACACCAAAGTATCGAACCGAACTGAACCGTGAATTTTGTGTATCGTTGCACCCCTAATATATATATATATATATATATATATATATATGTATATATATATATATATATATGTGAAGACAAGCCACTCTGTAAAATGTAATGATCATATAGGACTTACAGGCTCCAAACATGCTAACCGGGTTAGCATTAGACTTACTACTGTGATGTGATAGCCAACTTTGCTGTTGGTATCTGATTAATTTATTGTTATTGACTGTATAGCTGCTTTTGCCTGTGTGAGAACCTCTGGACACCAGATTTCATTCTGTGAATTTATCAACTTGCAACCAGTGCATTTTCTGTATTGCTAAAATTGAAGGGCATCTTCTTTGTTTTTGTATTGTAATGCATAACGTGGACAGATCACTGAGGCTGCATGCTAATGCAGACTATTTAATACTTTAGATAAGACTCTAAAGTATTAAATAGTAGATAGAATGCATGAAAAGCAAAAGATGCACTCACTTTTGTTTTCTTTATTTTGTCTCTTTTTATTTTACATTCATAGATCTATTCAAGGTCTTCCAGTGTTTTCAGTCAAAATCAATGAAATGGTCCAATATTTTAATAATAAAAGAGTCTACACAAACAGGTCCTGGGTGCTGTTTCAAAAAAACAAGAGTCTATAAGATGAGTTTCATTTTTCAAACCACTTCTTACAAAATAAAATCTTAAGGTTTATATAAATTATTCTAAAAACCTACAGAGCTATTGGAACATCGCCCTGTTTTACTAAAAGTAAAAAAAATCTCCATATATATTACACGAGAGATGGAAAAATCTGTGCAGAAGTAAACAGAATGAGATTGGACTGAGAACGTGTCAGTTTTCCTGTCACAAACAGGTTTAAACAAATTTTGAGCTCTAGAGTTTTGGTGGAGAGAAACACACACACACACACACACACACACAAAACAGGTGGTTTAGTGACTTGTTTTTAGCAAATAAAAACATCGATGACTCATATTCAGAAACCCCCACTGTGCTCCCACGCTGACTCAATCAGAAGGACTTTGTTGTCAGTTCTCCTGTATGGAAGGCAACGTATTCATTCATTCAATCAAGTATATCTTCACATAAATATTCTTTTTTCATTGTGGTGTGCCCTGAAGCTGTTGGTAGTGTTAACATTTCTTTCACTTTGTCCAAATTAAATAAATGTTTGTACAGTGAACATGTTCTGGTGCATTCAAAGTCTGAGTCAGTCATATTGTTCTTTCAATCACTGTGTTCTATAAATATCTGTAAAACCATAACAAGCTATACAGTGCATCTTACCATTTAGCCACACAATAATTTACACAGGAGCTTTGTAAAAATAGATTCTTATTAATATTTTTAGGATTTGTGCTCTTTGCATAACTGCTATGGTAATCCAAGTTTTTAAGATAATGAATTATTATCTGATGTTGAGGACGAGTGTTATTGCTAATGCCGGCTGTCAAATTAAAAACAGCAAGATCATGACCGTTTCCCCCGAAATACAGGCCATTTAAATAAGCTCAAGAAGAAGTAGATATCCCATCACTTCCCAAGTGGCAAAAAATTGCAGTCCCTTGAAATGGCCACTCAAGGCTGCTTGCAAATTGCATCAATCCCCACCCACACCAATGATACAATAGCTAACATCGAAAATAAACATGTACATCAATAATCAAGAAAAAACTAAAATAAAACATAACTGCGAATGGCAGGTGGATGGACAGACAGGAAGTTGGGACAGTTAAGAGTTCACCTCATGCAGTTATCACCAAACGGCACCGACTGGCCAACTTCGTGGTGCTTCTTGGATAATTTTTATTGCAATTATCTCAAATGCCTGGTAGAGCAGTTCATTCTACTAACAACCTCCCAAAAAAGTCTCAAAGAAGTGCCCCCAGTTATGGTGAGTGAGAGTAATATTTTAACTGGTGTTATTTTGCACTAATTAGAAAGTATGTGTATATATATTTTTGTGCCGTAAATACAATTTTTTTTTGTCTTATTTCCAAAGTATTTGTTCAAGTTCCATTATATTTTATGTGCTTTTGGATCAATTTTCTTTTTGTGTCAATTATCTTTTAGTTGCAGTGTGTTTGACCTCTCATGGCCACTGTAAATATACCCATGGAGACTATAGCTATGTCCCAATTCATAGGCATCCTTCGGAGGACCTGGCCTTCGCGGTCTACATGGGCCGGGCCCTTCGAAGACCAAGAAGGCCGGAAGTGTGTGGCGTAAATTGTTGACCATCTCACACGTCTGCTTAATCAGTTTTCTGTTTGGCGTTTATTCAGCTGTATGAATTTATAACTTTAATCTCAGCCAAACCAATTCAATCAGGAACAAATAAAACACTGACAAAAGCCAAACAAGTTAAGTTATCTAGGTGGCTTATATATCATGTTTAACCTGAGTAGCAAAAGAGGGTCTGAAAACGATGTGCTGGGAGTCCGATGTTCTCGCTGGCTCTAATGAGCCTCGACCTCCCAGTCGGCTATCGAGCTGGTGGGTAACAGATGTCTCGGAACACTTTTGCAAATATGTGATGTCCTGATAAATCGAAAAGATATTTGAAGTTTAAACAGCTACAGTCTCGACTGAAAATATCTTAAAAGTTTATTTTGTGGTCTAGAAAGAGTAATATTAAAACTAAGTAGCTGCTGCCATTGTTGGAAACTGGAATTGGCTGGGCCGCGCTATGAATTCAGGAATAGGGTGGGCCACGAAGGATACACCCGACCCATTCTTCAAATCTGGGGAAATGAAGGATGCATTTGTTGTCCGAATTGGGACAGCCTTCGTCACCTAGCTGTGACGTAATCGGCCTCCAATGGATGTTAGTATTCCACTCTCTAACCTTGTCACTATTTCTCTCTGAAAATTAGGCTGGAAATGGCAACAATGCTAAACTTGAGGATTTAAAACCGTATCCTACAAACTAAAGGGTTTTGTCTGATGGATGTGTCCATCTTTTATGGACAGTCTATAGTCATGTAGCAGCTTTGCCGTCTTTCAAATTCCCAGTATAGCCCAAGATGTGAAGTCTAAATCATTGTCAAGATAACGCTGTTATGAATTAGTCTGAGAGATACAGCTCTTTCAGATCTGCTGAAGTTATTATACAACTGTACTCAATGTGCTTCTGATCACCAGTTTCTTCAGCTTCATTAGTGACATCCCCACTGTTCCCCTTTACAAGTGATTGTGCTTCTACAGACTAATTATCAAATGGTGATTAATGATGCTGAGCTGGCAGTGAATGTACTTGAGATCTTCACAGACAGTTTGTCAGCCCCGTGTTTCTTTGTATGTGAATAACTTTTTTTTTTTTTTTTTTTTTTTTTTTGCATTCCTTTTCCCCCCCTTTAAACACATGAAACATGAATAGATTTTCCTTATATTTTTGTTGTGTGTAGCTATTTATTTACTTTTTTTTTTTTTTTTTTTTTTACAACTTTATTTATAGTTTTCCAACAAAACAGTCCAGAATTTCTTACAAAAGTTGCGAACCCTACCCCCCACCCCCATCCAGGTGGCATCCCCACAACCAGGAAGCACAATACACACAACACAAAAAAAAAAAAAAAAAAAAAAAAAAAAAGGGGAGAAACACTCAAACCAATCTGTGACAGTCATTATAGCACCAACAGCCGGACCCCGGCACATGAGAGAAGAAACAAAGAAGAAAAAGGGAATAAAGAAATCCCAACAGTCAAAGTACGGGCATTGAGGAGACTATGGACAGCAGTCCGAGAAGAGAGCAAGAGCATAAATCACCAACAAGTAAAGAACAATAAATCAGGCAAAAGACAGACTCTTGACATGAGTTATGAACCGTGACCAGGTTTTGTCATATTTACTCTCCAAGCCGCGCACGGTATACCTAATTTTTTCCAGAGCTAATCCCAACATCACCTCTCTAATCCAATGGACGTAGGAAGGAGGGTTCGACGCCTTCCAGCTCAGCAGTATCAGACGGCGGGCATGCAACGAGGCAAAGGCTATTGCGTTCTTGTGGAGGGGAGAGAGTCTCAGCTCTTCCCGAGGTACACCGAAGATAGCTATCAAAGAGTCAGGCCGCAGTGTTTCACCCGATATAGCTGACAGTGATTGAAAAATTGATGTCCAGAAACCATACAGGGAGGGACATGACCAAAACATGTGCCCCAAAGAAACAGGAGAGTAATCACATCTAGGACAATTCGGTGCAACATCAGGGTACAGTTTAGACAGTCTGTCATTAGAATAGTGGAGCCTGTGGACGACCTTAAATTGAATCAGGCCATGTCTAATACAGAGAGAAGACGTATGTATACGCTGTATGGCTTTCTTCCAGATGTCTTCTGATATGAGTTCTCCAACCTCCCCTTCCCACGCCGCCTTAGGTTTGTCCCATGTATGAGGGCAGCTTTCAAGAATCAATGCATAAATCTTCGATATTGCTCTTTTAGTGGGCTGACTCACATTAAGAACTAGATACAGTAGGTCCTTAGAGGGCAGAGACGGGTACCCTGGGAGAAATTTAGAGGCAAAACTCCAAGCCTGAAGGTATCTGAAGTAGTGAGACTTTGGTAAGTTATGGTCTTCACACAAATATTTAAATGAGACAAAGCCATCCTCAGTGAAGAGATCTTGAAAGAAAACCAGACCGTTTCTGTGCCAGACTGCAAATGAATGATCTATTTGAGATGGTGTAAAAAGATGGTTGAACATTATCGGAGAAAAGCTACAAGTATTTGTCAAGTTAAAATGTTTCCTGAATTGACCCCAGATCTTAATTGAATTTTGAACCACCAAATTGGAGTTCAGCCCAGATGCTTTGACATTCAGTGGGAGAGGGGCAGTTAAGATCGAAATCGGAGAGATTGGGAGTGTAGCTCTCAGTTCCATATCTGCCCAGACTGGACCCTCCCCATCCGCAAACATGGTTATCCAATATGTCAGCTTGACAATGTTAGCAGCCCAATAATAGAATAAGAAATTAGGTAAGCCCAAACCACCATCAGCTTTAGCTCTCTCCAGGCTTGCTCTCCTTATGCGCGCAGGTTTTTTGTTCCATATGAACAAAGAGACAAAGCGATCCAGCTGGGCAAAATAGGATTTGGGGAGAAAGATGGGGATCATTTGGAATAGATAAAGAAACCTGGGCATTACAGTCATCTTCACCACATTTATCCGTCCTGCCAGCGAAAGTGGAAGTTTTGACCACCTACCCAGATCAGATTTAGTACTGTCCAGAATAGACCTGTAGTTATACTGGAAAATAGTCTTAATCGAGCCAGCTATTTCCAGTCCCAAATATGTGAATTTGTCATTTTCAATTTTAAAAGGCAAATCGTCATAAGTGGTCTGTTTTGCCAGATTGTTCAATGGAAACAGTAAAGATTTTGATAAATTAACCTTATACCCCGATATGTTGCTGAACTCCCGCAGCCAGCGGAAAAGGTGGGGCATACTCCCAATTGGGTCTGATATCTGCAAAAGGAGATCATCAGCATAAAGCAGAGTTTTATGAATTACCTCACCCCTGGATATACCTTTAATCCTCTCATCAGATCTAATAGCAATTGCCAGCGGTTCGATCGCAATGTCAAACAGGAAGGGTGACAGGCAACAGCCCTGCCTCGTCCCCCTGTAGAGCGAAAAATATTCCGAAATCAGACCATTTGTCCTGACTGCAGCCATAGGCGTTGAATATAGGACTTTAATCCATCTACAAAAAGTAGGTCCCATGCCGAATTTCTCCAGAACTGTGAAAAGGTAGGACCATTCGATTCTATCAAACGCCTTTTCAGCGTCAAGGCTCAGAATAACTTCCGGTTGTATTGTCGAATGGGGGGAGAATACCACATTAAACAGTCGTCTCACATTAAAAAATGACTGCCGTCCGGGAATGAAGCCCGTTTGGTCCTCATTAATAATGGTGGAAATAATAGGGTCCAACCGTAGTGCAAGAGTTTTGGTTAAAATCTTATAGTCACAGCACAAAAGACTTATTGGCCTGTATGAGCTACACTGTACAGGATCTTTATCTTTCTTTAGTAAGACTGAGATCGTGGCCTGGGTAAGCGTCTGCGGCAGATTGCCAGTAGCAAAAGATTCAGCATAAACTGATTCTAAAATAGGTGTGAGCTTCGAAGAGAATTCCTTGTAAAACTCCATGGGGAAACCGTCCGGACCTGGCGACCTTCCAGTCTGAGATAATTTAATAGCATTCGTTATCTCTTCAATCGACAACGGCTGTTCCAACGGCGACTGAGCGTCCGGAGAGAGCTTGGGAAGATCCAGCGAGTCAAGAAACGAGTAGATCTCGGATGAATTACTGCCCACCTCTGATTGATATAGGGTAGAGTAAAAATATTTGAACTGGTCATTAATGACTCGGGGGTCGTGAGATATCGAATCAGCACCTATTTCAATTCCCGAAATCACGCGCTCAGCTGACCGCTGTTTGAGCTGAAGTGCAAGGAGCCTCCCCGCTTTATCTCCATGCTCATAATATACCTGCCTGGATTTAAAAGTATTTCTTTCGGCTCTCCATGTCATAAGCGTGTCAAATTCAGTTTGCAACAGTAATTTCTCCTTAAAAAGATCTGGCGTAGGTGAAAGAGCGTAACGCCTATCCATATCCGCAATCTTGTCAGCCAGTTCTTTAAGTTGTTTAGAGCGCTCCTTGTCTCTGTGTGCCACATAAGAAATAACTTGGCCCCTAATATAGGCTTTCATAGACTCCCACAAGACTCCCCTCGACACATCCTGGGTGTCATTAATTTCTAGAAAGAAGTCAATCTGATTGCTGAGAAACGTTTTAAAGCGTTCACATAAAAGTAATAGGGGGTCTAGCCGCCACGTTCGTTGGGGCGCTACATTACCTGGAAAAACCAGACCCATCTGCACAGGGCTATGATCTGACAACACTATACTGTGGTATTTGGTGCTGGAAATTAAGGGAAGTAGCTGGTTATCGACAATGAAGTAATCAATCCTGGAGTAACTATGATGTACAGGGGAAAAAAAGGAAAATTGCTTCGTAGATGGGTTTGTTGCACGCCAAGGGTCTGATAGGCCGTAAGAACGAAGTAGGGAATTAATAGCCACTGCTGCTGACGAGAGGGTGTTGCTCGACCTCACGCTTGATCGGTCCAGCTGGGGAGAAAGGACACAATTAAAGTCTCCACCTAGAATTAGTTTATAGGAGACAAGGTCTGGGAGAGTCGAAAAAAAATTAAGAAAGAACTGTGCGTTGTCCCAGTTAGGTCCATAAATATTAGCCAGTATTAGTGGTGTGTTAAACAGCTTGCCCACTACAACAACATATCTGCCATTAGGATCTGATATCACTTCAGAGTGTTCAAATGGAACCCCCTTCCTAATTAAGATTGCTGTTCCCCTGGCTTTGTAGTTAAAACGTGAATGATATATTTGTCCAATCCACTTACAACCTAATCTTTTTTGGGAGTTAGTATTTAAGTGTGTCTCCTGTAGAAACATCACGTCAGGTTTGAGCGATTTCAAGTGACTAAATACCTTGCTTCTTTTAACCAAATTATTCAGCCCTTTGACGTTCCAGCTAATGAATGAGACCGATTTCTGTTGATTATTCACATTATCCAGAGTCATAGTGCCACAATCGATAATAGACTGATCCTGCACGTTGGTTATATCTCAGTGTTTCAGTGCCTGTTTGAGCCACAACATAAACCACAGATAAACCCAAAGCAAAACTAACAAAAACAAACAGATAAACATAGATAAACCTCTCACCATCCTGGACCCCTGGGCTGGTCTTCCACAAACCTGAGACTGCCCTGAAAACACTCCTCTGTCTCCTAGGCATATAACACGTTTACACTAGCTTAAACTCTTACATGAACTCAGCAAAGACAGAACAAAGTATAATAGGACCCTTGACTCAGCATCATTATCGCCGCATGCATGTCGGCACCCATCCACTTACAGGCCGGTACGGCTCTGAACACTCACGGTTGGAAAATAATCCCACAAGAAAGGGGTAAAACCCAATAGAAATAATGACACTGGTGATAAGAAAAAGGGGATTAATTAATCAGAATACATCAAAAAGCAAAATAAAAGCACTGTTGGGGTTATGGTGTCGGGCTGGAACTAAGACCAATGAGGATACCAAAGATATTCTGAAATAAAATATTCCCCAGGCCACATGACATCCACAGAAATCCCCAACATCTTATAGCTATACCTTGTCCAATCATAAAGGGCATCCAACCGTAGCGTGGCGACGTTCACCAGTCAATGCACAGCCTGTGCAGACTACCTCAATGGTAGCACGCAGCGTGTGATACTTGTTGTGGTCCGTGAATTAACTGTCACTCTCCCTCCGTCTCCCGCGGGCGCAGATTGGTCTCGACGTAGTGCCTTGCCTTGATCGGGTCTTCGAAAGACATCCGTTCGCCAGCCGGGGTCGTGATTTTCAATGTAGCTGGATACAGGAGACCATATTTCACTCCCGTACACCGGCGAAGCAATCTTCTCACCTCGGTAAAGGCCGATCTCTTCTTTCTAACGGTGGCCGAGTAATCTGGGTAGATGTAGAAACGCTTCCCATTACGGGTAATGGGACCTGCCCCCATGGCCTTTCGAAGAACATCCACTTTCTCCTGAAAATAGTGGAACTTGACGATTATCGGTCTCGGGGCATCTCCATCCTTTGGCCTCGGCTGCAGGCTCCTATGCGCCCGATCGAGCGTCGGCGTATAGTCGAGGGCGAGCGCTTCCTTCAACAATTCAGCCACGGCTTTCTCCGGTCGAATATTTCCGAATCCCTCTTCCACTCCAATTAGTCTGCAGTTATCACGACGTTGCCGGGACTCCAAATCATCGGCCTTGTCTGCCAACCGGACGACTTGGGCAGATAGCGCATCAACTTTAGCTTCCAGTGCTACAACACGGTTAGCCTGGCCATTAGCTTCCTCCTCAAGATCATCAGTGCGGGTCGAGAGCGTGGCGTTTTCTTTCTGCATGTCTTCGATAGCCTTCGCAAACTCTGCGCGCACACTCAGGACCTCTGACCTTAAATCACCCGCCAAGTCGTCTATTTTCTTGTGTAGTTCACCTGCAGCTGTCATCACAGACGAGTCGATCTTGGCTAGCACATTCTGCTCCGTTTGCTTTATGGCAGCCATGATTGTGTCGAGATCCGGCCCGGCCCCCACCCCCGCGGCCGGATCCGCACCAGGCAAGTCCGAGGCATCAGGCCCCGGCTTCTGCTTGAGCGATTTAGGCATGTTGAACAGCTTTAGACTACAAAATACAACTGATTCGAAAGATTAGGCACTTGTGAGACGGGTTCGCGCCGGGATGTACTAGAAGGGGAGCGGGAAAATTACGCAAATGGTCAATCTAAGCAGAGCTCGCAAAAACACGTCTTCACATGTCGCTGCTCTCTCCCCTCCCCCCTGTATGTGAATAACTTTTAAGAAAGCATACACTACTTTCTATTACTCAAGACTTTTTTTTTTTATAAACAGTACCGAACGAGACCAGATAATAAAACCAAAAAACACAGGTCACTGTTCTTGGAGGCTACAATGCACGAGTGTAGGATTCGGCTATGGGCTGATGAATATGGTTTAGAATTGGACTTGGTCAGCATGATGTATGATTTTAGCCACAGCAAGGCTTTGAGAGCATATGAACAGATAAGCCACAACAAGAGTGCAGAGAACAAAAATAAGATAACCACAGCAAAGAAATATTTCAAAAGAAGCAAAACAGGAATGATGTCACTAATTATTTTAATAGAATTAGTTTGTGACATTTAGCCACATCTGATTATGCTAATATAATAATAATTTAAAAAAAAAACTTTGCTAGTTTCAACATTCGCTCCATGAGTGACATCGTAATGTTCATCATAAGACAACGATGGACACAGTTTGGACTTTCGCAAACTTAAAGTGTCTCAAACTAGAACAAGCAGAAACCAGTAAACGGGGAAAAGTTTTCTTTTATTAAAAAGAAGCATTTTTTTACTTTATGAATGTCTGCAGTACCCCACGGAGCACCTAAGGGCATTTAGTCTCACAGTTAAATGAATTTCTTTAGACAATTTTTGGCAAATATTGAGAGTCTGCAGATTTCTGTCAGAGACTGTTTATTCCTCCAAAGCAGTGTTGTTTCAGATCTGTCTGCTTTGCCTTCACCTCTAAGATACTACAGCACTATGACACTATATCGATTGTTTTCTGTGTATTATACATCTCATAAGTGTTGTAAGTCTCTTACTTAAAGGCCAGGATTATGGTTATGCTCACAAAAGTATTTCTGTTTTGCATATCTCTTATCTTCCACCAGTTTACTGGTGACCTTTGATAGGTGAGACCTAGTGACCTAGAGGTTAGGGCAAGGATGAACTCTTGGTCTGAGTCATCATCAGTGGCAACCTCATCTCTAACCCTGACACTGTAGCCTTAGGCATTCAGATTATGGAACCTTTTATTTATCATTGTAACTGAAACACATTAAAACCCATTCAGTCTTTGTCTACCTCTATTTTATAATTTTCTGCCTTCTCGGAATAGAAGGAGTGCTAAAACGAGAAAAACCATAATGCCAGAATGTACAAGACTTAATTTGACGTGTACCATCTCCCAGTGTCTTTGGCATGTGGCTTACTCAAATCTCCAAAGATGGTTTACAAAGGCCTGTTAACAGTTTAAATATGAATGAGGCAAAATTTACATGAGTTTTCCAAGGCACAGAAGTCTTATATAGATTCATGCATGAAATATAAACCTACTTACATTTTACTGGAATGCAAAATTCTTATGTTTCTTTTCTGTTTCCTTTTTATATGTGAGAAACGTGACACTTAAAGAGAGGAAATGAAAAGTAACAAAGAAAAGTGGGCATTTCAAACCACACCATCTCTGTTTTGACAGAAAGGCAACCAGACGTCTTTCACACAATGCTCGCTCTCACACAGGGAGGCTTGTCTTACAGCACTGTGTATCATTTCAATTAAATCGTGGTCATCACCACGAATGGTTCCACCCCGCACAGCTTTTATCTGCGTCTGTGGTCACATCTGCCTGCAGACCATCACAGTGCTCTCTATGTAATGTAATCTCAGCTTAACTTGAGCTGGGAATCAATGAGACCTCTTGATCCCTCATGCGCACGTACGCACACACACGAACCACACAATCAGCCTGGGGGCCAGTTTAACTGATCAAGTGAATTTCACACTGCGGTTGTGTCCTTTAAAGGTGAAAGGCAATGCGTTCGGGCCTGTGGATACTTGCCAAATGCCCTGCTGCTTCATCATTTTGCTCATACTCTATTAAATCAAAGCATTCACCATTCCTTTCACTTCCTACAAATTCATACACTATAAGCGACAAAGCTTAAACAGCCAGTGCACTGACATCTTTACACATCCTTTATTGTTATTGTTAAACATCATTTATTTTGTGTCTACACTATATTAACAACAAGATGCTCTGTTACTACCTAATGCAGGCACATTTACAGCGAGCACTCTGCACATATTTGCTCATAAAATGTCTTAATTATTTATTGAGTATGTTAATGGCTTGAATGGGGTTCTGTCTTCCAGAAGCCATAACAGCTACTGTGTGTTTGTGTGATAGCTTCCTGTGTTGTTATTCAGGTTGAGAGCTTTCCACAGTGTTGCCTGTGGGCTCAGACCACTAACTTATAGGTTCTGGGGTGTGCCGCGAAAACAACACCTCCTGGCTGTTAATCAGGCAGTTATTTTGAAGATGCCGACTAAATTCGTAAATACCGGGGGGGAAATTGGAGAGAATGTTGTCTTCCCGAAGTAAGGTTTAAAGAGATTTACTTTTCTCTCGCAGGTTTTTATGTTTAATAATGTCTAGCTTGTTTTATCAGGGCACTGAACAAATGCCAGGCCAATCGATGCTGCAGATAGTTGCTGAAGAAATCTAAAGAAATGATCACAATATCGTGATACAAGTAAGTGCTCAACAATTGCAGAAATATGAAGTTCATCCAGGAATCCAAGAATCATACTGCAACATTCATTGTGGCTATTAAACACGACATGTGTACATCAGCTGCTGGTAATACACAGGGATGTAACATTGGTGTGTAAATGGTTGGAATGCCATAAAAGAAATAGAAAAAAGAAATTTGCAAAGAAATCAGAGAACAAATAGGTAGGTATATAGGTATATTTAATAGGTAGGTCACAAACTCATATGTGAAGATAAGTCATGCAACACAGCACAGCGAGACATGTAATCAGAATCAGAATCAGAATGGGTTTATTGCCAGATGTTGAGGTTTACAACATTAGGAAATTGCTGCGGTGCTTCAGTGCAGACAATAAGAATTAAAGTGCTATGTAGAAAGAAGGATATGTGCATGAGATATACATGAGATATACATGAGATATATACATGAGAATAAGAATTATGAGTGCTACGTAGAAAGATATATACATGAGTGCAGGTGGTGATCAGTGCCAAACATGAAATGATGCAGTGACACAGCGTAGGGTCATGTGTTAGTGGCGGGGACAATCATGTGGTTATTGTTCATGTGTCCAACAGCAGAGGGGAAGAAACTGTTCTTATGGCGAGAGGTTCTGGTGCGAATGGACCGGAGCCTCCTGCCTGAGGGGAGCAGGTCAAACAGACTGTGTCCAGGGTGAGAAGGGTCAGCTGAGATCCGAGCTGCACGCCGCAGTGTCCTGGAGGTGTACAGGTCCTGCAAAGATGGGAGTCTGCAGCCAATCACCTTCTCAGCAGAGCGCACAACACGCTGCAGTCTTTGTTTGTCCCTGATAGTGGCTCCAGCGTACCACACGGTGATGGAGGAGGTGAGGATGGACTCGATGATTGCAGTGTAGAACTGCATCATCGTCCATGTTGGCAGGTTGAATTTCTTCAGCTGCCTCAGGAAGTACATCCTCTGCTGGGCTTTCTTGATGACGGAGGTGATGGTGGGCTCCCACTTCAGGTCCTGGGTGATGGTGGTACCCAGGAAGCGTAATGAGTCCACAGAGGTGATGGGGGTGTCAGTCAGGATGATGGGGGGGAGTGGGGCTGTGTGCTTCCTGAAGTCCACAATAATCTCCACTGTCTTCTGGGCATTCAGCACCAGGTTGTTGTGGCTGCACCAAGACACCAGACGTTCAACCTCCCTCCTGTAGGCAGACTCATCCCCGTCCGAGATGAGTCCAATAACGGTGGTGTCGTCTGCAAACTTGATTAGCTTGACAGACTGGTGGGTGGAGGTGCAGCAGTTGGTGTACAGGGAGAAGAGCAGAGGAGAAAGAACACAGCCCTGAGGGGAGCCGGTGCTGATGGTCCGGGAGTCCGAGACATTCTTTCCCAGCCTCACGTGCTGCTTCCTGTCCGTCAGGAAGTCAGTGATCCACCGGCAGATGGGATCGGGCACATTCATCTGGGAAAGCTTGCCTCGGAGATGGTCTGGAAGGATGGTGTTGAAGGCAGAGCTGAAGTCCACAAACAGGATCCTGGCGTAGGTTCCTGGGGAGTCCAGATGCTGCAGGATGAAGTGTAGGGCCATGTTGATGGCGTCGTCTACAGACCTGTTGGCTCTATATGCAAACTGCAGGGGGTCCAGGAGGGGGGCCGTGAGGGTCTTGAGATGGGAGAGAACTAGGCACTCAAATGACTTCATGACCACAGATGTCAGAGCCACGGGTCTGTAGTCATTTAGTCCAGTGATCCTAGGTTTCTTGGGGACAGGGATTATGGTGGAGGACTTGAAGCAGGCAGGCACATGACATGCCTGCAGTGAGGAGTTGAAAATGCCAGAAAACACTGGGGCCAGCTTGTTTGCACAGTGTCTGAGGGTGGCAGGAGACACACCGTCTGGGCCGGGAGCTTTCCGAGCATTCAGACTCCTAAACTGCTTCCTCACATCTGCTTCATGAATATGAAGAGTTGTGGTCGGAGGAGGTGGTGTGAAATCCTCTTTTGTGTGGGGTGAGGGGGCGGGTGTTGCAGGTGAACAGTTTGAAGGTGGTGATGGCTCTATGGAGGGGGGAGAGGTGGGGGAATGAGTGTCCAAAGTGCCTCTATTGTTGGGGTCGTTGGAGGTGTGAAGGCTGCCTGATGGCTCGTCAAAACGGCAGTAGAAGTTGTTAAGGGTGTTGGCTAAGAGCAAGTCATCAGTGGAGTGGGGGGTTTTAGGCTTGTAGTTTGTAATATTCCTAAAACCTTTCCACACAGAGGCCGAGTCATTCTCTGAGATCTGCTGCTGCATCTTCTCAGAGTGCTGATGTTTGGCAATGTCCACTTCTTTAGTGAACCTGTACTTGGCCTCTCTGTAGCAGTCCCTGTCTCCGCTTCTGAACGCCTTACTCTTTTCCAGCCACAGCTTTTTGAGTTTAGGAGTAAACCAGGGTTTGTCATTGTTATAACTCACCCTGGTGCGTGATGGCACAATGCTGTCCTCACAGAAGTGGATATAGGAGGTGACAGTGTCCGTAAACTCGTCCAAGCTGTTAGAAGCAGCCTTCAATGTGTCCCAGTCTGTGGTCTCCAAACACGTGCGAAGCTCCTCCACAGCCTCGTTGCTCCACAGATTTTTAGTCCTCACGACAGGTTTGGAGAGCTTCAGCCTCTGTCTGTACGCGGGGATTAGGTGGATCATGACGTGGTCAGAAAGTCCGAGTGAAGCGATAGGCCCCGCTGATCGTACTGTAACAGTGGTCCAACGTCCTCTCCTCTCTGGTCGGGCATTTAATATACTGCTTATATTTCGGGAGCTCATGGCTCAGATTGGCTTTGTTAAAGTCCCCAAGAGCAATGATGAGAGAGTCCGGGAATGTCCGCTCCGTGTGGAGAATCTGCTCCGCGAGTGCGCACTGAGCTGCCTGCGCATCTGGGTCTGGCGGGATGTAAACAGCGGCCAGGATGAATGAAGCAAACTCCCGCGGAGAATAAAACGGTTTGCAGTGAATAAAAAGATATTCCAGAGAGGGAGAGCAGTGCTGAGCAATCACTGTTACATCTGTGCACCAGCCAGAGGTGTGGACTCGAGTCACATGACTTGGACTCGAGTCAGACTCGAGTCATTAATTTTATGACTTTAGACTTGACTTGAAAAAATGTTCTAAGACTTGTGACTTGACTTGGACTTTTACACCAATGACTTGGGACTTGAATTGGACTTGAACCGGTTTACTTGAAAAGACTTGACATTTTACCCCAAATATAAAATTTAACATGCATATTATATAGAGATTGAAAATGTGACGTCATTCAGGGGTAAAACCGCAAAGGATTCTGGGAACTCGTGGCAAGAGGTACTAGCGCACACAGCCTTTCAATTGAAATCAGTCACACAGCGATAAAAAGAAACACAAAAATGTCAAGAAGCTGTTGTATTATTAACTGCAATAGCCGGTCGCATGACAGCCACGGGAAGCCGACGGGTAAAGAGATCGGTTGTTATCGGATTACGTCGTTGAAGAGAAATTGTTCGAGCCATGTTTCCGAAGTAACAAAGAGGCGACTGGATTGCAGCCATTCAAAGACCAAATATAACGTCCCAGAACACTCCAGCTCACAGGTTAGTCTGCTCCAAGCATTTACACAAAGGTCAGTCTTCTGTTGTAGTTAATGCGTCATTTTCATAACATAATTGGTGATATAGGTTACAAGCAAGTCTGGCGCTGAACAGAAATTGTCGCGCTATGCTCCTTTGTTTATTGTGCATAAATAGTGAATTGTCCTGACACAATATTGCGTTTCGCTTCTGTTATTATGGTACACTGACAAAAACATATACTTTTATTCACAGGGTAAAACAGTTGTTTTGTATCACTAATTGCCCAGTGCGATTACAGCATACAATATTATTGTCACTGCTACATTTCTGTAATGCTACCAGAAATTATTTCCACTGCTAATTAATTACCGTTGAGCTCAAAGGTCCTATTAATAAACGGTTAACGAATGTGTATTTATGACGACGATTTGTGAGACTGGTAAACTTATGATACGTACGATGGTCTTTCGTTCTACACGGTGCATTTCAAGGTCCTGCACCCATCCGTCGGTAAACTGTACCTGGGCTTGTTGCAGTGACCTGAAGTTACTAAACTTCACGAGTGTATGCACTCACTCCAAGAAGCGTATAATTATAAATATGCATATAAATATGCTACGATGAGATAGCTGACTTCATCTAACTAGCAAATGTTGTCCAGGCTACGTTGGTGATGCAGTTTTTTTTAATATGTATGATATTTTTGTCATGCGATTTTTAAAGCCGGTCCTACAACCGCATCCAAGAATAACATGCAGCTTATCTCAGAACTGTCGGTGAAAATTATTCTTGCAGCTAGGTTTAATTGAGCTGCATTTTAAAGAGGTGCAATTTCACAATTTGTGTATATTTTCTAAGTTCACTATTTTGTCATGTGTTGAGAAAAACACAGATTTAAAAATTACATGGTCTAATATTTACATTTAGCATAACTGCAACATGCTTTTTTTCGTTTTTTTTTTAAAGACTCGAAAGGACTTGAAATTCAAAATTTCAGACTTGTGACTTGACTCGGACTTTTACACCAGTGACTTGAGACTCGACTCTGACTTGCCTGACATTACTTGAGACTTGACTTGAGACTTGAGGATAAAGACTTGAGACTTACTTGAGACTTGCAAAACAATGACTTGGTCCCACCTCTGGCACCAGCCACTATTGATGTAGAAGCAGAGACCTCCACCTTTGGTTTTACCGGAGAGAGCGGCCTGCCGGTCCGCGCGCAGCAGATGAAAGCCCTCCAGCTTGAGCGCGCAGTCCGGGATGTCCTCACTGAGCCACGACTCCGTAAAACATAAGACACAGGAGGAGGCAAAGTCTTTGTTCATGCTTCTCATCAGGGCCAGTTCGTCTATCTTATTCCAGAGTGAGCGTACATTAGAAAGGAAGATCCCAGGAAGGGCCGTTCTCAGTCCGCGTTTCCTCAAACGCACGAGTACGCCGGCTCGCTTACCTCTCTTTCGACGTCTCACTTTCCTGATTAATTAATAAATAAAGATTAATAATTAATAAAGATATGAGATCTAGACATGACCCAAAACCCACATCCAAACAATTATAAACCTTGATCTACAGGGAGTGCAGAATTATTAGGCAAGTTGTATTTTTGAGGAATAATTTTATTATTGAACAACAACCATGTTCTCAATGAACCCAAAAAACTCATTAATATCAAAGCTGAATGTTTTTGGAAGTAGTTTTTAGTTTGTTTTTAGTTTGAGCTATTTTAGGGGGATATCTGTGTGTGCAGGTGACTATTACTGTGCATAATTATTAGGCAACGTAACAAAAAACAAATATATACCCATTTCAATTATTTATTTTTACCAGTGAAACCAATATAACATCTCCACATTCACAAATATACATTTCTGACATTCAAAAACAAAACAAAAACAAATCAGCGACCAATATAGCCACCTTTCTTTGCAAGGACACTCAAAAGCCTGCCATCCATGGATTCTGTCAGTGTTTTGATCTGTTCACCATCAACATTGCGTGCAGCAGCAACCACAGCCTCCCAGACACTGTTCAGAGAGGTGTACTGTTTTCCCTCCTTGTAAATCTCACATTTGATGATGGACCACAGGTTCTCAATGGGGTTCAGATCAGGTGAACAAGGAGGCCATGTCATTAGTTTTTCTTCTTTTATACCCTTTCTTGCCAGCCACGCTGTGGAGTACTTGGACGCGTGTGATGGAGCATTGTCCTGCATGAAAATCATGTTTTTCTTGAAGGATGCAGACTTCTTCCTGTACCACTGCTTGAAGGTGTCTTCCAGAAACTGGCAGTAGGACTGGGAGTTGAGCTTGACTCCATCCTCAACCCGAAAAGGCCCCACAAGCTCATCTTTGATGATACCAGCCCAAACCAGTACTCCACCTCCACCTTGCTGAGTCGGACTGGAGCTCTCTGCCCTTTACCAATCCAGCCTCGGGCCCATCCATCTGGCCCATCAAGACTCACTCTCATTTCATCAGTCCATAAAACCTTAGAAAAACCAGTCTTGAGATATTTCTTGGCCCAGTCTTGACGTTTCAGCTTGTGAGTCTTGTTCAGTGGTGGTCGTCTTTCAGCCTTTCTTACCTTGGCCATGTCTCTGAGTATTGCACACCTTGTGCTTTTGGGCACTCCAGTGATGTTGCAGCTCTGAAATATGGCCAAACTGGTGGCAAGTGGCATCTTGGCAGCTGCACGCTTGACTTTTCTCAGTTCATGGGCAGTTATTTGGCGCCTTGGTTTTTCCACACGCTTCTTGCGACCCTGTTGACTATTTTGAATGAAACGCTTGATTGTTCGATGATCACGCTTCAGAAACTTTGCAATTTTGAGACTGCTGCATCCCTCTGCAAGATATCTCACTATTTTTGACTTTTCTGTGCCTGTCAAGTCCTTCTTTTGACCCATTTTGCCAAAGGAAAGGACGTTGCCTAATAATTATGCACACCTGATATAGGGTGTTGATGTCATTAGACCACACCCCTTCTCATTACAGAGATGCACATCACCTAATATGCTTAATTGGTAGTAGGCTTTCGAGCCTATACAGCTTGGAGTAAGACAACATGCATGAAGAGGATGATATGGACAAAATACTCATTTGCCTAATAATTCTGCACTCCCTGTAATAAGACTAGAATTTGGAACTGGCCAGGGTGCCAATTTGGCTTCTTTATAAAACTGCTAATTAGGGGCTTTTTCATCACAGTCACACAACAGTTTTACAAAAGGTCCCCACGACCTAATTAGACTACGAGAAGCCCGGTGTCTTTATTCTGCTGCTGCTTTTAGTGTTATATGATATTCGTATTAGATCTTGGGATATCATTTGGACTGGAGAATGTGGCCGAATAATTGCAAAGAGACGGACGGTGAGCTGGACAGAAAAGGTAACGCAGAATGGTGGACCAACAGGAACCAAAATTCATGAAGGTCAGCGACAACCAAATACCTGCAGAAGATAAGTCCGGTGCTGAGAAGCCAGATGAACAGCCATCCCTACGTATGCCTTAAAAAGCTATATGAATAATAAGCTGACCACTGGAGGAGATGGATGCCACTGATGTCAAGACACGAAAACTCCTCACACAATGCACAGAGGTGTTGATTAACGAATGTCAGAGGCACAAAACAGGCTTAACAACCTTACACTGTAAAGGTTAACTCAATTAACTGCAAGGTTATCGTGAAATACATGAAACGTTAAAAAAAAATACCTGAGGTTGTGATGGCCATTTAAAAAAGGCAGTGGTGCGCAGTAACTTTTAAACAAAGGCAAGTGGACATGATGACCACCCCTGCTTATTTACAGTAACTAAAGATGAGTTGTGGAGGATGTTCCTTCAGTAAAAGTAGCAGTTAGACTCAAAATCGTGCAGCTCTGGCAAAATTTTCTTTCTTTTTTCTGTACAAGTACAAGAAAAGCAATTATTCTGCAGAAAAATATTCCCTGGAAAATACTTGAGGGGGCTTTTTCACCATTACTTGACAGCACAGTGAAGATTAGAAAGGAAAGTGGTGAGAGAGAGAGAGAGAGAGAGAGAGAGTGGTGGAAGACATGCACCATTTAGTCGAAATAATTTAGTTGAAATTAATGGATTACACGGCGGTATTTTCCCATTTCATATGTTACTCAATGATGTGAAGAAATATTTTTAAAAATTATTCACAAAAATTATTCAATGTGAAGGTAATAGGCAGAGTATTACAGGCATTGCCTTAAAGAATGTAGCCTTATGAGCAGTGTAGTCTGTGCTGCAGGGAGAATGGACTGCCATACCCGTTATGTGTCTGTGAGCGCGAGGGAGGGAGTTTTCAGCTACGAGCCTGACAGAACCCAACGTATTAGCCAGAGGTCCCTTTACGGTTTTACGCCTTGACGGTTCGGAGCTGCGAACCTGTTTCACAGGTGCGGAATAGTTTTCTATACGAGATCGCTGCAAAAAGTGCAGCCTTACCTAATGTCAACCTACTGTTACTCATTTTATATCAAGTTTTAAAATCTAGTTGGTATTGGTATGGCAAATAACCTTCAGTAAAATTAATAAGTCACACAACAATAGTACATTCATGTAGTTGTAAAAAGCATGATAATATATTAAGTAATCCAAAGTATTCAGAATACGTTACTCTCATTGAGTAACGGAATACATTACAAAATACATTTTGGGGCATGTATTCTGTAATCTGTAGTGGAATACATTTTAAAAGTAACCTTCCCAACACTGACGAACCGGTACTGGTTTGTGGTCTGGGGATTGGGGGCCGCTGCTCTAGATAACACATGTTGGCCAAGGAAATTAGTCAGAGAAAAATATCTCTTTTGGTGATAAATCACAGACTAATTTTCTTGTAGATAGGTGTGCATTTGCACAAAAGCATGGAGAGCAGTAAAAACTGAGCCAAGACTAGTGTAGCTTGTCTAGCATTCTGCTTTCCTTGAATTCTCACGCTCAAAGACTAGATGTTTGTGCAAACAACCAGAAAAAGTCTGGGACGCAGACATTCCCAAGAGAATAACAGAAACTTTAGATTCCAGTAGCTCCAAGTCACGAAATGTCAAGCTAGCTTCCGGAGACAAAAGCCATCTGCAGGTACAAAGTGGTAGTTTAGAGGCTGGATGCAAACATCCAGAAGTTTCTGGATGGATTGTAGTTCAAGATGCAAGTAGGCAGGTTGCCTTCACTTGGTAAGTTGGCAGATTTGTTTATACATATATCGTTGAGTGAACTAATCATATTTCTGGAAGCCCTGCTATGGACGATGCGTGTTTAACAGCAGTCACAAGAAGAATAAAACTATTATCTTGAAACAAGGCCATCCACCTGTCTGGTAAGGAAAATCGATTTTTATATCTCACCCTGATGTCCTTTGTTCTTCAGTTCTCTTATATATTTTTTTAAACACAGAAATACATTAGATGACCTTATAGCTGCTTAACAATTAGATTTTGTGAAACCTCTTCATTCTCTGCCCACTTTTTAGTCCGAAAATTACCAGTCTGCATCTTCTGTTGCTGCATTTATTCTTAACCATGTCTGTCTTTTTGTGCGAGATGATTGGATCCCCACTCTATGGATAGTTTGAAGCTTTGATAGTTATATGTAATTTAATATGTGGGATTTAATAAGTTTTCTTCGTCCCACTCCTTTTTCAGGCAATTTTTGTTTTTTGTTTTGTGCATTTTATGTTCAATATAGGTATTTGTTGTGCCTGGAAATGAACAAATAAATGAAATGAAATGAATGAAATTTCCATTTTCACAAGATACATCTAGGAATTGATTCTGGCCATATCTGATGATACAAGCGGCATTGTTCTGAACGGGAGTCAACCTGCACCCATGTTATGAATTTCCCTGATATCTCATTATAATGCAGCCTCCTGCTGCTCTGTTTTCTATGAAGGAGTAATGAAGGTCATGCTGATAGGCTGCAGATGTACATTCAAACCCATAAGAGAATAAAACAAGGGATTTGTCTTTGAATCAAATCCCTTCCCAATCTCAAAGAATGACTGACACCCATGTGTGTGTGTGTATTGGAAACATGTCTTGATTGAGACTTGTCCATGTGGGAAGATTGACTGTCTGTCAGTGTAATGAATGAACGGTGATGCCAGCCTTTAGTGGCAAACTAATCCTTACATAACTCAAAGACTTCATTTCTCTGCTGTTCTCTCTTTGTGGTCGCCGCCTCTGTTTTTGTGCTGAAAGCAGCTTTGATGTGGCCAATAAGTCAGATCTAATAATGAAGTAGTTGGCTTTATTCAACCTGGAAGAAAGCCTCAATTTGCTGCAGTATAATAACCCACCCACAAAACCAAGTGGACCAGCTTTCTGCCCACTAATGTGTCACAAAGTTCACACTACGCGTAGAGCATAAAAAGACAGCTCACGTCTCAGTGCAAGAGAGGTGTAGCTTGTACTAGTAATAGGAAAAATAATAATGGAGGAGCAGCCATGTTGTTAGACACTGTCGATCCAGTTTAAAATATAAAAACTTTTGTAGCAAAAGCAATACTGTAAAATTAAAAAGTTATTCACAGCATCCAGTTTCTTATGAGAGCTTTAAATAATGTAATGAAAAACTATCAGCACATTAAAATAAAGCCATAGTTAGTAGTGACTGCTGGTAATGTGTTGCTGTTGTTCAGTGTGCATATAGACATAAATCTTGAAGCTAACTGAATGGTATGTTTTATTGAGAGAGGCTTCATGCTATGTGATTTTAAGATTGGCTTTTTTTTCTATCAGTATGCTTGATAGATGCAAAAGTATCTTTTTATGACAAAGTTGTGTTAAAATGCATAGTATATTATGCAAGTTACACTGCATTGCTATTCTATATTAATTCTTAAACAGGAAGAAATTGTGAGATTCACTATAGTCTCCATGTCCATGAAAAAAGTTATTGGTGTTAAACGATGGTAGCAAATATTGCAGTATGTGATAAAGTATTAAAAATGCCATTACAGATTTTTTTTAATATAAAATAAAAACTGAAACCTCACAGATTTATGTAATATTTTTTCTGTTTAGTGTTAATTTATTCAGCCATTTTTGAAAAAACTGATTCAGTAGGAAATGCTCGTAGGCAATTATCAGACTATTGAGGTCCTCTTGGTGAAATTGCAGGGTGTTAACCTCACAATGCAGAGTGATTTGAGATGTTTTTTCTTATTTTAAATAATATTATTATGCATAGAATGATTTTGACAATTGCTTCCAGGCTTGCTGTTTTTGTTAGGTGAAAGTGTGGCAGTGGGAGGTGAAGATATTTCCCAGTCACGCCACCTTCCCCAGTCACCAAGTTTTGGTTACTTATAATCTCTGGCATCAGCTTTCTTCACTTGGTGACAGTTATGTTAATAATGAGGCTCTTGTGTCAGAATACTGATTAACAAATTTCTGAACTGTGGTTGCACTAATTTAGAAGTTGGCTGGTTCCATTACAGTTGTCCCTCGCTAACGCGGTTTACCTTTGCGGCCTCAGTGTTTCGCGGATTTGTTTGGTGAAATTTTCCATGTTTTGTTTTGTTTTATTTTTTAAAAGCACATTGTGTCCTGCATCCCGATTGGCTGTAGACCATTGTCAATCACTCTCGTGCCGTGTCTCCTGTCCAATACAGAATCTTTCCAGCTTGTCAAATTTACATAAATCTTCGATCACTAGCGCTCTGAAGTGCTTAGGGATGGGTACCGGTGTACGGTGCCATGATGGCACCGGTTCTGACATAAACGGTAGTAACCAGACCGAAAAGCAGCGCACATTTCGGTGCTTTATTTCGGTGCTTTTTTTTCCTGAGCTGTGATACACTTCTAGCCAATCATTTTAGTTTCCGAGAATAGTAGGCGGGCCCAGGTACGTACGTTCTGTTAGAGCAGAGCTACAGATTAAAAATGTCCAAGGCGAAGCGGTCAAAAGTCTGGCTGTACTTCACAGCAAAAGATGCAAACTCAGCAGCCTGCAACAAGTGCTTTAAGCTGATACTGTGATACTGTCAAAGGAGGCAACACCTCAAATCCGATTAAACAGCTGGCGACGCATAGCGTTTTTTTTAAAAGCCCAGAAATGCGCCGTATTTGATAGCTTGCTGCGAGACCTCACACCGAGCGCATCTACTGCGGGTGGGTTGCCTGTTATGCAACATCCCCCAAAAACACGAAGAGGAGAGTCCTGGCCCCTAGCCCTGCCAGTGTAGCAGAAATGATGAGGATGATGATGCAGCAGCAGCCGTTCTTTTCTGCGTGAGTAGCTTCATGTTGTTCGAGTGTAATTTACGTTGAGTAGGCTAACCACGTTATTACATTAATGCATGTAAGGTGAACTAGCAAACATCATCATAGCTACATGCAGCTGTCTTCTTGTTTGATGGCAGATACTCGCTTCACCCTGGCCAAAAAGGCTAAAATGACCAAAGAAAAAGTGGAAAACAGTTAAATATGAGAGGTTTTGGACAAAGTTTGTGTTTTTTCCATTGTTTAAGCACTGCTTCCAGCCAAGAGTGATACCATATATGCCCCATAGCTGCAGAAAAGGCTAACATTGTTATCTTTTTACAAAAAACCAGCTGAACATGAGAGGTTTTTGGACCAATTTTGTGTTCTCCATTCTTTAAGCACCGGTTTGAGCACCGTTTGAGCACCGGCACCGTTTCAAAAGTACCGATTTGGCACCGGTATCGGATAAAACCTAAACGATACCCATCCCTAGAAGTGCTGTAATGTATGTTTGTAAGTTTTCTCCCCAACAAACACAACAATGTTGACAAAACATTTTGGACCGTCAGGTAAGACACAGGTAAGGTGTCTTTGGTTTCATTCTATAATACTGAACTTATTTTTCTACGAAGGTTTGAACTTTGAGAGCATTTAAACAAGAGAGAAAAGTGTGAAAATGTTCATACCTGTCTGACAAAGTGTATAAAGTGTGTAGTGAGGGGTTTTACAGCCTTGAAACATCTATAATAATTGTAAAAAATAAAGTTGGCTACTTCGCGGATTTCACCTATCGCGGGTTATTTTTGGAACATAACTCCCGTGATAAACGATCGGGGACTGCTGTATTCTTGACTACGCTGCGTGATTATTTGCACCCATTGGCCGTTTAGGGAATCATAAAGTCACATCAAATTATGTATTATAAATATTAGCTTTGGTTAACGATAGAAAACTGCCCTACATATAGCTTATGGTAGAATGCATGTTAAAGAAAACAGTGGTTGGAGAACGCAGCACTAATATTATTGCGAATGTGAACTTGTGATCTTGTTACCTGTGAAATGGCTGCTGTGAGGACATGGACCAGTTGTTTCTACAAAGTGTGTTTTGTTCGTCAATATGACGAAAATAACACCAATAAGCTGGACCTGATTTCGAATAAAACAATTTACATTAGTTACCTACTTTTGTGTATCATCACCCCTCTTTAACCCACAAATTTAAATCTCTATTCATGAGCAGACCTGTGGTGTTCAAGAGTCAACTCTGCAACGTTATCAGATGCAAGTTCTAACTTGTGAATGATGCAGTGAATGATGTTCAGGTCAGGCCTAATCCTCTCTCACAGGAGTGTGGCTCCTCACAGCAGCTATAGACCATCAACTGCAAAAGCAACATTGTACACAGAGTTTTTCACAGACCGCTGCATAGCAAGGCTTTCTAACTGTGGGATATTAAAGACAGACAGAAACCCTGCTGTATAACTGCATTTCAACAAGATCAAAAAGGAAGCTGCAGGTTTTACCTTTGTAGAGAATTCTGATGTAGATGATCAGGTACGTATCTGACACTTATTAAGGTTATTTCTATGATTTGTTTCTTTGAGTCTGCTTTTAAATCTGAAACTCAATCCTTTTAATTTATCTTTATATACGGTAGTCAGTGGTAGTTTTTATTCCAAAACAGTGATAGTATAATGGTGGCATAACCAGTTGAAATGGAACATGAACAGTGGTGGGACTAGGGACTAAAAGGGGTGAGGACCTCCCCAAAAACCAATGACTGTCATACGTTATCAATTATTTTGCAACTGATCGCCTCTGTCAGTGCGCCCCAGGGTGGCTGTGGCTACACTGTAGCTTGCCATCACCGGTGTGTGAATGTGTGTGTGAATGGGTGGATGATTGTGTATAGTGTAAAGCGCTTTGGGGTCCTTAGGACCAAGTAAAGTGCTATACAAATACAGACCATTTACCATTTGGTCACAGACTGACTCTGACTGATTGCAGTTGATTGATTAGATGGCAGTTATTTGCAAACCTTTGACAATCTGCAATCCGTCGAACCCGGACCGCCATTGTTTGCCTCCCACAGGTTGACCTGTGCAATCATCTTCCATTTAAAAGTGCCTCAGAGAGTTTAATCTATGGGTGACCAGTTGGTTGCCACAACAATAAGTCACCAATAGGTCAAAAAGATTCAGTGTAATCATTATTCAACGACAGATTTTTCCAAGTTCCAAGGTATTGCTGTCCTATGTTTACTCTTATGTGACTGAAGATTTAATTGTATGGATTTTTTTAATAACTTGAAAAAAAAATTTCACAGAAAATAGTTGCTATCCCCAATTGCCAAATATGGATGACTCCTTGGACCTATTTTCTTTTGAGGATGAGGACAGAGAAGTATCGCTCTTGCCTACCCTTGGAAGTACCAGCCTTCTACGGGCAGAAAGGATTGTCAGACTGCTCATACATGAATCCCCTTGTGCTCTGTTCAGTCTTCTCATGTGAGTCATTGTGATTCTTTATGCTGGTTGAAAGCCTGTTGTGCATATTTAAGACCATTTTCATCTCTTTTGATGGTGAATTACATGGTTTGAGGTGCAGATTGCCTTAATTTCCCTTGTGCCCAAATCCTTGTTGAACTTCAAACCGCACTTTGTTTACCAGGCCCTCTGGGTGCTGAGATCAAGAATCTTTTTCATCATTTTGAGGCAATGATAGTGAGGCAAAATAAGGATGTGTTGAGTCATTTTGGTGAAGTTTTAAAAACAATTAAATTCACATAATTTCAGGTTTAATTAGATGGTGCCAAATTACAGCAGAATTCACTCAAAAAGCATGTTATGCTGTAAGGTAAAGACCCTACAGTATTCTGGAGAAAACCCCAACAATCAAGCGACATGACCCCACCACCACGCATGAGCCTCATCTGTGGGAAGGAAAAACAGGAAGAAACTTTTGACAGAACCAGGTTCATGGAGGGGCAGCCATCTGTCACAACTGGTTGAATGTGTAGAAGAGAAAAGAAAGCGAGCATAGCACAAGGTGCAGGTCAAAACACAGACCAAAGGGGAGGGAAGACCAAAAGTTAATGACACACGCTCCTGTGGTATATAAACACATGGGAAGAGGTGAGTGCTCAGTGCATCTCATTAAGTCTGAGCCTAGTGCATAACCAAGGAATGGTTTAGGGACACCTGATCCAGTGCTAACAACGTTGCTCAAACAATCAAATGAACATGTCTAAAAAGACATCAGATCTCAATGGAGGAGAAAAATTCATGCTCGATATCTGTACTGATGGAGTGATGATGATGGACTGAGTAATGTGTTAGGAGTGAAATCATTTGATTGCAGATTAAAATGATCAACCAACAGGAGGGTTGAATTCAAAGATACCCTGAAAATTGAAGTGAAAAGAAATGATGCGGCAGGTTTCTTCAATTGCTGAAATTTCACTGCACCAACTCAGAATGGTACTCAGTAGTTTGTATGGCCCCCACGTGCTTGAATGGATGCATGACCACTTTGGGTCACACTCACAATGAGATTGTGGATGGTGTTTGGGGTATTCTGAGATCGCTGGATTTAGGTCAGGCAAGCATGGGGGCCAGTCACTCGTATCAATTCCTTCATCCTCCAGGGCATCGGTGTATACCACGAGGAAGCCAGGACCCACTGCACCAGTGTAGGTTCTGACAGCTGTCAGATCCTACACTCTCATCTGCTGACCTTCCAGTCTGGTATTATGGAAAGTGCCAGTCGGTCTCCATAGTGCCAGGCAGTGAGTAGAGGGCCCACTAAAGGACATGGACCCTCACACACCCCTCAAGTCTGTTTCTGATTGTTTGATCAGAGATATTCATACAAGTTTCCTGCTGGAGGTAATTTTTCTTGCTTACGCAGTGCTCATCTTCTTCCTCTGTACAAAGGAGCAGATAGCGGTCCTGCTGATGGGTTATGGACGTTCTACGGCCCTGTCCAGCTCTCCTAGAGTAATTGTCAGTTTCCTGGAATCTCCTCCATGTTGTTGAGAGTGTGCTGGGAGACACAGTAAACCTTCTGGTAATGGCAAATATTGATCCTAGAGAAGTCAGACGACCTGTTTAACCTCTTTAGGGTCAGGGTATTGTCTCATGCTACCAGTAGTGACAATGACCCTAGCCAAATGCAAAACGAGAGAAAATAAAAACAACTGAACAAATGAGGTAGGAAAAATGTCAGTGGCCTACACTTTTAAAACCATTCTTGTTTTGGATGGGTTGTCTCATTGTTACATTAACATTAATATTAATTTCATTAACACCAAAGCAGTCAAAACTGACCATCCACCACCTCTACTACTTAACTGATCAGATCTATCTTTAACTTAATACTATACTCTTATTAAATATGGTTCCTTTCATTTTTTTGAGCACTAAGTTTAAATAATAAGGGACATTTTTAATTTATTTAACACCTGTGAACAAGTTTTTGCATGTTGTACAAAAATGTTCACCCATCATAACCGTTATTTTTTAAAGTTTATAAAGATTCCTACTCATAGTTCATTTGCATATTTTTTGTATCCCATCATCAAAGCTCTCAGCGCCATTAAATGCAAACCTGTAACATGTGACAGCAGTGTGTGTCCTAAATTGGAATACTGCTTTTACTGTTTACTGATTTGACTGTTTGGTGATGTTGCTATAGGTAGGGATGTAGATCAACCAGTAAATCGACAACTTTGCCTTTTCACACTCTATGATACTATAACAGACTGGCACCAATGACTTTCCCATCTAGACTCCAACTCCACTATTCCCCTGTATACTCATGACATCAACAATCTGGGACAAAGCAACCCGTAGTGTGTAGTCTACCCTTTTTTATACTCAGAATCCATGGGCTCCATCATGAAGGTGATAATTCTCACCTCTCCTGCTTTGGCTCCACTATGAGCTGGACTTCACGAGTCGGTGATGCCAGAATGACCATATCATTCATGCAAAGTCACCAAACTGGAAAACCTGGGTCTGACACAAATTAGCCAGTTGGAATGACCACGTGTATCTGCAGCCCATTTTTATTCATTAATATTTGTTTCCATGTATTTCTACATTTGATGTAGAAAGTACTTCACAATGAGGACACATTATGCATCCTATGTGCTCATACAATCGGCGTCAAATGGTGGACACAACATGCACACCTGTCATTACACACACACACACGGTCATGGAATTATGAATGTGACTGCAGATGCATTTATTTACTCTATCAGATTGCAATTTAGCTCAGATTAAAGATAATAGGTTAAAGTGTGTAATTTTCTGAGCCTCTGACTGGTGACTACACCTTATCGACTGGCCTGGCATTTAGCATGGTGAATGAGGGTAAGCACGCTAATGTGTGAACACATATGCAACAGAGCTGCCAGTTTGATGGGGATAACAATCTATCTTTGTGTACGGCCTGATTACTCTGTTTTTGTTACTACCGTATTTCCCGGACTACAGAGCGCACCTGAATATTAGCCGCACAAGCTAAAATCAGGGGAAAATCCAGTTTTGTACATACATTAGCCGCACCTGACTAAAAGCCGCAGGTGTTTCGTCATCCACTCTCAGCTTCTTTCCTTCGTTGTCACTTTCAAAACCAAAGAAATCCTCGTTGTCAGTGTCAGAGTTGAACACCCTCAGAAGGGCCGTGGCGGCATCCTCCTCTCCATCATGCAGCAGTCCAGCCCTTCGAAATCCGTTGGTGATCATGGATGTTTTCACACTTTTCCACGCTGTCAGAATCCACCGGTGGAGTTGAGCATAACTTGCTTTTCGCAAGTTTATCACCGCTCGTCATCCACGCCTCCCGCTGAACGCGTAGCGCTACTTTGAAGTTTGTTTTTCGCGCTACTTCGTACGGCACTACTTTGCCTGGCGGACGGACATGTGACCAACATACCACTCTTGAACCCCGATCCTTCCGCCAGGCAACGTAGTGCCGTACAACAGCGGAACAAACAAAACAAATCCTCTTACGATATGACAAAAATCATGGACAATCCATAGAAAAGCCGCACCTGACTAAAAGCCGCAGGGTTCAAAGCTTGTGCAAAAAGTAGCGGCTTATAGCCCGACAATTACGGTAGTCTAGTCTCAATTGGCCCTTCCTGTGTGTGAGCGTGTAGCGGGTAATGACACGGATGTGAGTGTCATCCTGTAAAATCTCATGACTGCAGCAATCTGCAACAGGCAGTTGCACTGCATAATTTACCATGCAATCACTTCTCATGGGCAGTCTTAATCTGGATGTAATAGCTGCTCATCACAGCTCTATTAACCCCTTTTTCCATATAGCTTTTTGGTGAGGGTGATGTCTAAACATTCTCACACACATCATGCAGAAGCAATGTCACCCAGGTCGAGATAAGACCCCACAGACAGACATTATGAACTCCAGGGCCATTTCACACACTCACTCCCCCAGAGCAGGGGATTGCATAACACCTGATAATTTATTTTCTATTGTTTGTGCAGAGTGCTTTGGAGAGGTCGCTTGCCTTTTTTAACTGATGCGCATGCATCCGGTTATACCCGCTCGATTTTGATAGCAATTCTTTAACATTCATTTCCATCCAAAAAGCAAATGCACACTGTCAAAAAGATTTCTGTCTCTTTAGAGCCTCCTAAGTGTTCTTTTATAGCAGCCACTTGTCATTTCACCTCTGTTGCCAGCATGCATTTGCTGAAGTTTCATGAATACTTCATGGCTGCTAGTTGAAAACAGTTTATCATCTAGCTAGAGTGTCTGTGTACATTGACTCGCAGTGAAGAGAGGCTGTACTGTGATAAATGGAGTTCCAACCTTTGAGGTCAGAAGGTAACCGCTATAAATGTGAGAGCCTGTCTGAATGTCCATCTCTGTGAAAAATCAGCCTGCCTGGAGCCCAACTCCGATCAGATAAGTGGGAAACAGCAAACAGAAAGCGGTGAGGGTTACACTCGCATTAGCCTAAATTGTTTTCTACTATAAAACAGTGTTCATATTATCATCCTGCTGTTTATGGGCCCTCTGCACCATTCCATGTATATATTCTGGAATAGAGCAGGCGTCAGTGGCACCAGACATAACACAGATTAAGTTGGAAAAAGCCTGAATAGCATCAAATGGAAGATCTGTTTGGTAGTAACCCACTGCACTCATGGTGTCACACCTCTAAGAGAAGAACTATTAAGCTGTCACATTCCATTAAACATGCGCAGGATAAAAAAAGACTTGTCAGGCATTTGTGACAAACTGAAGTTAATATTTAGAGTGTAAGACAACACCAAGAACAGACAATATAGAGTACACGGCTGTAATGGGAGTTGGCCTAATACTCTGCAGACAAAAACTCCTTAGCTGAAGTATTACTCTACCCTACTGACGTATCCACTTGCTAATACATGTTATGGATAATGTGCATGTGCCAGCACTTGTCTTTTGACTTCTGTCCAATATGATCATTAACCTCTGCCTGTGGATCATTTTGCACGTCCCCCATGGACCTATTACAATAATCGTAATAGAGCTGTTTCATTTAAAGATTGTGCCGCATTCCTTTCAATAAAAGTTGTTTAGTAAGCACATTAAACATCTGTCCTCTACTCTGACCTGCATCCTGTTTCTCTTTCATTGGATAAAAGCATTTTATCTGCTACTGCTTTATTTAAAGCTACAGCAAGTACTTTTGGGTGGTGGGTATTTAATAGAAAAAATACACTGTTGTGCTTTAATTAAATGTTATCCATATAGTGCAGAATTATAACAGCAGTAACCTCAAGGCACTTTATATTATAAGGTACAATATATTTTATTTATTGTTGTAAATAAATGTGCGCCTTATCAGTTACTTTTAATTTAAAGATCATAAAGAGCTCTTTATTTGTACGTGGATATTTTTATTATTTCTTTCTGATTATGTTTTTCTATGCTTCCTCCATTGTTCTCTCTTCTTCCTCTTTTCCACCTCCTCACCTCAGCAACAGATGGTTATAAGCTAAAATTTTGCCAGCTAATGTTAGGCTCTAGTCTAATAATCACACTTCCCCTCTGATAAACAGTTTTATAACATTCTCACATCTTATGAAAGTTTATTAGCTAAGAGTAAAAGTCCAACAATGTTCAAAGACAGTTTCGCCAATGCCCGCTAACGGAGGCTAACAGCAGCTATCGCCTGACAACGCTTACTAAGACAAAAGTTCAGGATATCCTCAACAACTTTCATCAGTATCACTATCATCAGACAAAAGAGAGGTTCACTAAGTCGTTGATTCATATCAGACTCTTTTCACAAAGTTTTACTGTCTTCCCTACAGAAAATAGGCGAGGATAACCAGTATACTGACATCTAAGATAAACGGCTAACTAACAGCAAGCACTCACTACAGATGAATGGCAGCTAGTCCTTTTTTGTCCTGCAGTGGTCACCATAGCTAGTATTACACAGGCTAAATGGTGGGGGTAAATTCAGCTGACTGCAATTTATTGACACCTAGTGGTAAAATTTTATACACTGTAATTTTACAATTGCTCTTCTAGGTAAAAAGGGGGAACTACGCGTCTTTGACCTGACATGCAGTTGTATTAACATGTAGTCCATATTCAGCATGTAGCAGTGACAGAAAGCCAACAACACTGTTTAATTTATATCAGCTTCTCTGCAGCAGTCTGAGGCAAATTGCTGCAGTGGTAGTTGACGCTGACTTTGTAACCATTCAGTTAAAATAACAAACACAATCTAACAAATTGCCATTGCTGTATATCTTTTATTTACTGCATGTTTTTTTGTGTGTCTGTGAGGCTGTCATGCGAGTGTGTCTCAAGTCCTGTTATTGCATATCAGTTTGTTGCACACGCCCCTGTCACATGGAAATAGAGGGCACAGGGGTTACAGAGTGAAAGCGAGAAGGAGAGAGAGCAGAATGCATTTCCTGCATACCTCTCTGCTGTCCGTTCTCTGCGTTCTCTCCCTCCCACTTTCAGGCTTCTCAGCGAGAGTACCTCACTGATAGCTCTGTTTCCCTCCCTCCCTTTCTCCCTGCTTTTGCTCAGCCCTCTCTACCTCTGACACTCACACTCTCTCTATAACTCTCTCTCTCTCAGTCAAACAGAGGATTCTCCATAGCCAGCTGTAGCTGAACGTGATTCTCACTTCTGTGATTGTTTCACTGATGCTTTCTTCCCCCCCCCCCTTCTCTCTCTCTCTCTCTCTCTCTCTCTTCCGATTCTGCCGATGCTGACATCCTGTACGTGGATGCTGCTAAGGTGCACAAAGAGTGAAGGGAATAGGAGAGAACTTTTAAGGCTGCTATCAGTGCACTTTCTCTTGAATCAAGACACGTTAGATTGGTTGATTTGCTGCCGAGAGACGAGTCAACAGTGGAAGGGTTTTTGTTGTAGTCGATGAGTCATTTAGGTCATTTTCCTCCTTCAGGACTCCTGGATATAAATTTCTTTTCCTTTGCTCCACCTGTGGGTTTCCTTTCTACACTCTGTGGGGACTTTTATGGAGTGTGAAATTTGTCCAGCAAGTGTGAAGTTTGACAGAGCATGGCCAGTGGAACCACAGCTGAGTGTTGAACCTCTTCTGTCCAGTAAGGCAGCCCAGGTAAGTCAGCCAGTTCACTTTATTTCCCAAATAGATTTGTAATTGTGCATTTACATGCATGTAGTAGGAACTGCTGTTCTTTTCTGAGCTTGCCAGGAAATTCTATTACTGAAGGCTAAAATGTAATATAAGTCCAGCCTGACTTTATCTCTGCCCCTGGTGCTTTTTGGTACTACTTAAGTCACAACGGAGAAATTACATCTTAGTGATTTCTGTCTGAATTTTGACAGGTGAGCATTAATCTTGACAAGAAGATGTCTATGATTCAGTAAAGACATCAGTGCAACAACTGGATCAACTCTGATACATTTAGCTTTAGTCTTACTTCTGAGAAATGACTTGGATCATTTTTCAGTTGTGCAATGTTCATGAGACTCTTTTTCTTAAGTTGTGCGGTAATCAAATGGGAATAAGCAAAATTTTCTTTAGAAACTAAGATTCATGGTTCCAGCCTAGACCTAAATGTGTAACCAACTGACCAAGTTAGAAACTCACAGTATGTTTACTTTAAGTTCAGCACATAAGTCATAATTCTGATTCATAACACGGAGTCATAGCTTATTCAAAGAATAACATACAAGACCATAGGCTACATATTTGTTAGTGCATGATAAAAAAAACACGAACTTCTTCCCATTTAAAAACTTGCAGAGAATTATGACACATTTTTGTCACCAGAGTTTAAGATTGTGCTAATGTTAATCAGACAGATAACACTCAATAACAAGAGCGCTAATTTCCATCAAAGATTATTTCAGTGTCAGATTTTCTGCATCATTTGAGTCACAGTGTGCAGACTGAATCTAAACATTAGTACTACAGTTTCAAAACTTAGGATAACGCCTCACTTCTTGACCAACTTGGTCTTACTAAAACACTGCTGTGGTAATTTTTATTAATCAGATTAAACTTTAGTCAGACAGAAATTTAACCTTTTGTTTAGTAGTTTTGACACTTTTTGGTCTCCACCTCTGTAAATATGCAATGAGTCAGAGACTCAGAGTGAGAGATGGTTTAGATCTCTACCTATTGGCGTGTTTTTTCAAAATGGAGATGATAGCTTGCAGAAAATATGCCAGTATAGTCTTTTTAACACTTTAGCAATCTGTTTATAAATCCCCAAAAGATCCACTTCATTAAAATAGCTTCCATGCATTGGCTATATTGAAGAGCTAATATATCATTTCCCTGTTCCCATACATTTCTCTTGCATCCAGACATGACAACAGTGTCCATGGAGCCTGTGGGAGTCCTGGTGGAAAGGGGCGGCAATGCAACTGACCCTCCTCTGAACTCACTTGAAGATACAGCCGCCACCTTTACCATTGGAACCATCCTCTCCATCATGTGTTTCATTGGAGTCTCCGGGAACATCTACACCCTGGTGGTGATGTACCACTCCATGAGGTCTGCAGCCTCCATGTACATCTACATCATAAACTTAGCTTTAGCAGATCTGCTGTATCTTCTCACCATCCCCTTCGTAGTCTGCACACACTTCCTGAAGGGATGGTACTTTGGAGATGCAGGGTGTCGGATTCTGATAAGCATGGACTTCCTGACTATGCACGCAAGCATCTTTACTCTGACAATCATGAGTACAGAACGCTACTTTGCAGTGCTCAAGCCACTCGACACAGTGAAACGATCGAAAAGTTATCGGAAAGCTATTGCCCTACTTGTCTGGGTAGCTTCTCTAATCCTCACCCTACCGATGATCGTGAGAATTCAACTGATGGCAGTGGGCACCAAGCCTATGTGTCAGTCCACTTTGTCACCGCTCTCCTACAAGATTTACATCTCCTTCCTGTTTTGCACTAGCATTGTCGCTCCAGGACTGATTATTGGCTATCTTTACATCCAGCTTGCACGCACTTATTGGATTTCACAGACAGAGACATTCAAGCAGACCAAAAAATTACCAAATCAAAAGGTAAGTTAAGCACAAATTAACGTGTTTAATGTGACTATTTTGCTTTATCATTGCACTTACTGTCTTACCACTTATCAAATCCTTTTGTGTGGGTTGAATATTTAAATGCCACTACTCAGCTATCTATGCCAATTCTATTCAAACCCACATTTCTTCCTGGAAACAAAAGGGCAATACAGTGTTTCCCACAGATTTAAAGCCCTTGTCACACAGGTTTAGAGACTGGTTGGTGACTGCCTGGTAACCACCGGTTGTTAGAGAAAAGTCAATGTCATGACTGACTGGTTGCCAAGTGGTTGCAAGAGGTTGCTTGGTGAGACTGATAACAATGAGATAAAAACCTTCCTGTCATCTGCTAGTGACTCCATTACTATTAAAGATCCTGTATTAGTATGTTACATAACTAAGAATATGTAATTATAATTACACAGCTTTAGTTTAAGAACAAAAACCACAGAGAAATGGCGCGTGCGACTACTACACTATTTGTATCAAATGATTATTATTAGATAAACTCTTTATTAGTCTACAGATAATTATAATGTTCTAGATTTATCTGCTCATTATTTTTTCAGCCAAGCACATCCTCATATATAAAAGCTGGAATGAAAAAATAAATCTTACTCTTAGGCCAAGTTATGTACAATACTCTGAAACAACTATATCAATAAGAGAGCATCACATAATATCTTAAAAATTCTTCAGTTATTTTCACACAGACTCTCCAACTCGATCTCAGTTCTCCTTTTTTGGTGAGCTGCCTCAACTTCGACCTCGTCTCTTGCATCTTTCCCAGTTTTCAGCTCAGCAGGAGATGAACACATCCATCAACACCAACCTAATGAATATGTTTGAAGTTAGACACAGTGATGCTGTACAAACTTCCATAGATATTCCACTAATAAACAAGAAGTACTTTATGCAGTGTTTGTCTGATGCACATTCCATTTTGTTTCATAGCAGGGCTGAAGATGGTTTTATTCTCTCCCGACACGCTTAAATGTAACCCATCACTTGCATTTAAGGGTGAGAATCTTGAAGCGCAAGGGAAAATATAGACTACCCTACCTTTAAAATTGCTACTATTTGATATCCTAACAATTCTCTCCTTCCCTACCAGGGCTGTGCTTCACTGTGAATCTCTTGCTGTTATCATGCTGCACCAAGAAATGAGAGAAAATTACGTCAGTATTCCCCACAGGGAAATAGTTTGCAATAGTTGCTAAAGTCACACAAGAGTACAAGAAACACAACACAACCAAAGTCTATAGGAAGTTACTGAAAGGATTAATGAGTTAACATTGGCTTCCATACAATACCTTAGACGAGTTACTGTGTAGGGACACTATTAAAGATCTGGGGCCAACCAGATTTACTGGTCACTGATATTACAGTGCACGAATAATTTGAGTCGCCAAAACATCTTATGCATGCATTTTCCCTTTCTGTAATACGTTTTTTGTTTAAGTATGCTAAATAGGTGAAAATCATAATCTGACTTATGTTAACATAATCCTAACCATACCTATAACCAGAAATTGGTTGGTAGCTTATTTACCCTCTGACGACTAACTCATCATTAATAATGACCTTTAACCCAATCAAAATATGTAATTTTTATTAAATTGTCCTCCAAAGTCTTATCACTTAGGGAACAAATCATTCTGATAACTGATACAACTCAAAAACTATTTACACTCTATCCACAAAAGCTGGTTTTGCCTTTCTCCAAAATATAGGGGTTTTGTAGGGTTTGGGTTAAGTCATTTCACTTGGCTAAAGTGATATGACTGAAATGTCTTTTTTCTTAGTGCGGTAGACCTTCTACAAAATAGCCATGATATAGTGACATTTACCGGAAGTCTTTTGACCTAGCAGCACCACATAAGGCATCACATTAAAGAAGCAGATGTTCGGTTATGAACAGTACTAATAGTTTACTATGGTCTTGCTACTATTTTACAGCAAATCAAAGTTAGTGTAATATATGTTGCTATAGCACGTTATTGTGATGTTTGACAAGTTGGTGTGGAAGACTTTAAGTCTGCACATTGTATTGCCCATTATGTTTGCTATCCATCCATCCATCCATCCATCCACCCACCCACCCACCCACCCATATATATATATATATATATATATATATATATATATATATATATATATATATATATATATATATATACATATATATATATATATATGGTTAGCACTGTTGCCGCACAGCAAGAAGGTCCTGAGTTCAATTCCACCATCAGGCCGGGGTCTTTCTGTGTGGAGTTTGCATGTTCTCCCCGTGTTTGCGTGGGTTCTCTCCGGGTACTCCGGCTTCCTCCCACCGTCCAAAGACATGCAGCTTGTGGGGATAGGTTAATTGATTAATCCAAATTGTCACTAGGAGTGAATGTGAGTGTGAATGGTTGTCTGTCCCTATATGTTAGCCCTGCGACAGACTGGCGACCTGTCCAGGGTGTACCCCGCCTTTCGCCCCATGACAGCTGGGATAGGCTCCAGCGCCCCCCGCGACCCTGAAAAGGATAAGCGGAAGCGAATGGATATATATATATATATATATATATATATATATATATATATATATATATATATATAACTGGACGGTCAGAATTACGCCACGAGATCTCTAGGTGGAGTGAAACTCAGCCGTCTGCTCCTTGCTATCTAAAATATAACCGGATGCTGGCGTAAATTCTCGACCGTCTCACATTTCTGTTTAATCAGTTTTCTGTTTGACGTTTATTCAGTTGTGTGAAAACCCCGGACGAATCCTCTTGAGGGATTAATAAAGTTTTATTTAATCTAATCTAATCTAATCTAATCTAATAACTTTAATCTCAGCCAAACAGATTTACTCACGAACAAATAAAACACTGAAAAAAGCCAAACAATAACATTTTTAAGTTATCTAAATGACTTATCATGTTTAACCTGAGTAGTGAAAGATGGGGGTTTGCTGTTCTCGCCGGCTCAAATATTTGAAGTGTACACAGCTACATTCTCGCCTGACAATATGTTAAAAGTTTATTTTGCGACCCAGAAAGAGAAATAAGAGTAATATTAAAACTAAGTAGCTGCCGCCATTGTTGGAAACTGGAATTGGCTGGGCCGCGCTTTGAATTCTGGGATATGGTTTTTCAATTTTGTTGTCCGGGTGAAAAATCGGGAGAAATTCGGGAGAATGGTGGCTCCGGGAGATTTTTGGGAGGGGCACTGAAATTCGGGATTCGGGAGGGTTGGCATGTATGCATTAACATTAGCTTGGCATTTTACATCCCAATATCAAGTGAAATCTGAGTCTCTCTGATGGCACCTCTTTGTGCTCTTATGTCCTTGAAGGTGCTCTACTTGATCTTTACAATTGTGCTCCTCTTCTGGGCATGCTTCCTGCCCTTCTGGATCTGGCAACTGCTGGGTCAATTTCACCCCTCGTTGCCTCTCTCCACCAAAGCCAAACGTAACATCAACTACCTGACCACATGCCTGACGTACTCCAACAGCTGCATCAACCCGTTCCTCTACACATTGCTCACCAAGAACTACAAGGAGTATCTGAGGAAGAACAAGCGCTTGTGGACAACTGGCAATTACTTCAACAGGAGGAGTCGTTTTCAACGTTCACCGCGTAGATCGCCATCTGCCAGCAGTCAGCAGTGCACTGAGAGCTTCATGCTCACGCACACGGCATCACTACGAGCTCATAACAGCAGTTTGTGAGGTAGGAGCAGCTTTTTCTCTAACATTCCTAAAATTTTAACTGATAAGAGAACAAGACAAGACGTGCTATAAAATTTGCTAAGTACAGCTTTGTGCTTTGGTCATTTCTGGCAATTAGGCATCAGCAAAATGAGAGTCATTGCATGCTTTAGAGTTGGTGGCTTTGTTGGGGTTTTCTGTAACAGGAAAGACTGAGTTATGTGATTGCAGATAGCGCTGAACACGTCTATTCATGTTCTCAGAATTCCTACTTGCTGGTATGCACAACATCAAAACTGTGGCGCTTTTTTGATAACTGTTGCTTGATTCATCTATATTAGCACTGCCATCATTTTGGACTACAAACACCAATGGGAAGAGCACAATTGTACAGACAACACAGCTGAGAAAAGGAGCTTTCTAAGTAGAATAAAGCAAATCAATATTAAGCAATCGTTTTCCCAAAACGTTGACAGGTAATTGTTCACAATCATCTCAGTCATTATTGTTGGCTCACAGTCGGCGTGGGAAGGAAACTATTTATCAGTAGTACTGAGATTGTGGGTGTGTGGGTGTTGTCACAAAACTTTTCATAGGGACTGAAATGTACCAATAAACAATCTAAGAGCCAAATCAAAATTGCCAAACCAAACATCTTAAAAAAGTCGTCAACTAAATGGACCTGACAGGCGTCATGTCTGACTCACAGATATCATTAACATAACTGCTTTGTTTTACTGTTGTCGCAATGTGTGTATTGGACATTTTACTCTTCACTGATTGCATTGACAGAGCTCTGTATGCTGATGTGACATGCAGACTAGTATTCTTATTTCTTAGGCACGGAGATAACATCTTATACGGAAAAGTTAGAAAGCTGGTAAAACATCAGAAATCATGAATAATGAATTCTTAGTAAGTCCTAAGTTGTTATAGTTATTTGAAATCTACATGGACTAACAGGTTACAACTCACTCACACTAATATTTTGTCAGAAGCTGTGGTGAAAGATTCATATGCTCTTTCATAACATTTATCATGACTGTGCCTACGATGTCCAGTGCATTTAAATGTGATGTAAAGGGGCATGATCAGGTATCTGTATGTCATGAAATGGAAGAGAGGTCTGTTTCACTATAGCCTCACTGTGGGCTTTGACAAATGTCAATAATTTGATATAAAAGGCTGATGGAGTATTGTCGTCAACCTGCCAGGCAGGTGGTGCGATGACCCAAGCTTGTCCATGACGAAGGAGTTTCATTGATACCATTGGGCAGGGATGGCCAACTCCAGGCCTCCAGGCCGGTGTCCTGCAGGGTTTAAATGTGTCCTTGATCCATCAGAGCTGATTTAAATGGCTAAATTACCCCCTCAACATTTCTTGAAGTTCTCCAGATGCCTGGTAATGAACTAATCATTTGATTCTGGTGTGTTGACCCAGGGTGTTATCTAAAGCCTGCAGGACACCGGCTCTTGAGGCCTGGAGTTGGCCACCCCTGCCATAGGCATATCTACTAAAAATATCTGACAAATTTGAATCTCAGTGACCTTGACCTCAAGTTCAAGGGCAGAGGTAGATGGTATTTCTGAAATAGCGCTGTTGCTTTTTTTTTTTTTTTTTTTGATGGCCAGAGGGGCTGATGGCACGATATGGCAGCCTCGCTTCTGTCAGTCTGCCCCAGGGCAACTGTGGCTACAACTGTGGTTTGCCTGCACCAGTGTGTGAATGTGAGAGTGAATGAATAGTGGAATTGTAAAGCGCTTTGAGGGTCTCGAAAAGTGCTATATAAATGCAATCTATTAGTATTATTATAAATAAAATTGTTAGCAAAAGTCTACATAAGTCATAAATCGTGGAGTCACCCCTGATGATATAAAGTACCCTAACAGTAACTCTGGAGTACTTGAATATCCTATTTTTGACTTCTGAAAATTTTGGTTACAACTATTCATTACAGAGGAAGCTGGAGAAATGGCGACAGTGCAGCAGAGGGAAACAGAGGATGAACTCAGGGGAAGGGGGGCGCGAGGATTAGAAAAGGTGGAGGTGCCAGGACACACAAAGACCAGCTTGGCAATAAGAGCTTTGGAAGGATTGCTATGGGTGTAGCCAGCTGATGTACAATGCAAAACTTGCTGTTCTTTTACAGATTATGTTCTATAGAAATAACTGATTGCATTGCAGTTATAATGCAGATCATATCTAAGTCCAGACTGACACGACAGGATATCACAGCTGAGCAGCTCAGCTCAGCTTTTATCTTCATACATTTACTAATGAAACGAATCTCATTTATGTTTCACAATAACATCCCGATTCTTTCTTTCCACAAAATGACAAATAGCAGGAAAATCCAATATTTACGAGCAGCTAATATATTGGTAGGGCTTTACTTTTGATTACTTGGTGGTTTGTCAATGAGAGTAGCAGTGTGTCATATACTACCACTGTTGGATAACAATGTGCTGAGTGACGCCCACCACATATATGCATGCACATATTATTCTTCTCTAATGCCCTAACCACTACCATCAAAGTAAGGCTTTCATGTGTATACAGTTGTGGTTTACAGCCACTCATGGGCATGAATGTCATAGTAATTTGAGGGTTTTAAAGTTTTCTTTGAACTGTTCTTCTTCCAGGGTGTAATGATTGTACAGCAATCATCTTTAAGGATGTAAAAAAACAAGATTTGGGTGTACAAGTTTCCATTTATTTTGGATTTATGCTGGAACACCTAATGTAAGTGACACGCATGGTAGTCTGGGCTGACTAATGGTTAAAAGGAAATCATCTTATACTGTCTTATGGTCAATTGAAACTCTACTCATGATAAGAATATTTAGTCAGAATACGTGACAAACATGATTTGAAACAGAAATAGGTTTACATTGCTAAAAGTATAACAAAACAAAACAAAAACAGTACAATTGTCCATGCGTTGCCCTATACTACTGTAGGACCAAAAAATACAGAAAAATATGGGTATGCTGTATTGTACACACAAGCCTACAGTAAACACGCATGCTAGTAAATACTAGCTAAGATGCTAAGTTAGAATTTAGCACTAGCTAATGCTAAACTGGCAGATAATTAAAGTTCTCATTTTCTAAACAGTCTATAACATATAATCGTCTGTGTGTTGCCGTATACTACTATAGGGTACCAGTCAGAGAAAATATAGATATATTATTGATTTTACACTTGATAACCATTGTTTTGCTAACAAAAACAAAAGCCTAGACAAATACACAAGCTAACATAAACCTAACTAAGCTAGGTTAGCATTAAGCATTACTGGCTAATTCTAACCTGGCACATGCTTAAAGTTTTTTCTTTTCTAAACAGTCTATTACTTGTGTTATATACAGAAAATACATGTGTGTCTTAAGGTGGCTGCTAAGCGCTGGCCCTCTCAGAGGCAATCACAACATCCCCTGACACTTTTTAATTTAATTCAGCAAAATATATTAAATTGCTGTTTTAAGTATGAACTTTTAATTATAATGCCATTTGAACAGCTTACATTCCCTGAAGAAACACAGGGGGGTTTAAAAGCTATCATAAACTTTGCCAAGGGGGGAAAAAGGCACTTGGACCCCTATCACCAAGTGGATTGACTTTATATCATGTTATTGTAGATTGGAATTAAATGTGGATGTGCCAGGATTCTTTGACTGTCAAACAGCAATATACTTTGCGCAACTCTCACAAAGAAAAAAAAATGTTTCAGGATAGATACGTAGCTGTCAAAGAAAAAAATATTTAATTTATCTCAATCATTCAACTATTGCATAGTGGCATCTTCCCCCTCCCTACACCCAAAGGCTGCTTCACACTCCTGACTAATGAAAAGTGCTGCATGTTTCCAGCTGAAGGCTGGCCCAGTGAGACTTAAACACCTTCTGAGAGACAAATTTGTAACAAATGAGCTCATTGCGTCTGTTAATTTTTTTTTTAAACTTGTAACTTTACTTTTTATTAGTGTCCACATACGTCTTTGGTTGGCCAAAGCAACTTTTTGTAAAATGGCCCCTTGACATTGCGCAAGTGCTACCTGACGTTTTTGTGCTAAATGTGAAGGTAATGGATAATTTTTTCCCTCCATTAAAGGTTGTACATGGTGACAGCTGCCTGGCAGGCTGTGTCAAAGTGCTCTAACTCCTAATGCGTCCTCGTAGAAGCATGTTTATTGCAGCTTAGGCCAGAAATAGGTGGAAACTGGGATTTTTATGCACTTAGTGTGGAAAATGTATCCCGTAGGGTTTTGTTGTTAAACAGGGCAATGGTTTAACAGTCAGTGCATGACCATATGGAACCTCGTCCTTGACAAACTGAATTCTTCTATATTTGTACTGTAAAAGATGAATGGCTATAAAGAAAAAGAAACGGTAGTCTCTTCTTTTTTATATACATATATACAACAACATTATACATTCACATATTTTGTGTGTACATCATATGATTTTGAACAGCAGCTTTGTGTAGCATGCTCTAAAAATACAGTAAAATGTCATTATTGCAGTGGCAGGTCTAAATGCTTGCCCTTTTCCTTCCAGATAAGCAGAGGAAATTAGTCAGCAAGGGATGTGGGAATATGCATGAATGATTTTGCAGTAATGATTGTCGGTGCTTGAACATAAAAAGTGAATAATTCATACACAAAAACAGACAATTGCCTCCAATAAATTATTCATTACTTTTAAAGCACTGTCTTTCAGTGATTTTATATGTTCATTTTGGTCCCAGGAAAAGTCTTCTGATGCCTGTGAGTTATTTAGGGGGAAAAAATAAGGCAAAGGAAAACAAATAAAGCAAAGGGAAAAGAGAGACTCCTGGATTAAAGTTGCAATTGTTGATAAAATCTCATTCAGGGCTCCTACCACTCTGTAAATGGAAATTCAGGTCTGCGTGAGAGCCTGCCACTTTGATCTCATCTGAAACATTGCATCATTATGTAATAAAGTTTCATGAGTATGCTTTTATGCTTTCTGTGGCAATTATCTTCAGTTAGAGACGTCATTTAATATATCTCAACACATTTTTGCTGGATTATTGTGAAGCTTTAATAGTTCACTGACAATGGCGAATCATATTATATTGTAAGTAAGCTCAGATCAGATTCTGTAGTTAATTATTCAAATATCTGTCTTTGCACAAAATGTTGAGTCTCAGAACAACACAGCTAATACATATTTTATTCTCCCAAAGTTTTTGCCCTGTGGTTTCAGGCACTTTCAGCTTTAAATATTGTGCACCAAACTATTTAACTACCATTAGTTTATGTGCAACTTTTGCACATTACAATAAAATAATCATTTTTGAGAACTCTTCTTAACGTCAGAGTCCAATTTACTTTAACGTGCGCACTTATTGAAAAAGTACGATTTAGCGTTTTCTCTTATATTTGCCATAGTCAGAACTGTCAATTTCACTCATTCACAAATTAAAAATCAGTGTAGAACACCAGATGTTCTTTCTTATTCAACTGTGTCATGTTAGTCGTAGCTAACGTAGCTTTAAGCTACATGCCTAAAACAAACTTGTAGTAGCTTCTGGGAAGTGCCTTAAACCTGAGTTCTACCTCAACATCTCGAGCTGGCAATAGCTGTGGTTGCAAAAACACTTCTGGTCATTAGAAGTCCATCCATCCATTTTTCTTCCGCTTGTCCGGAGCCGGGTCACGGGGGCAGCAGTCCCAAGCAGAGAAGCCCACACCTCCCTCTCCCCAGCCACCTTCTCCAGCTTGTCCCAGGCCAGCCGAGAGATATAATCTTTCTAGCATGTCCTGGGTCTGCCCAGGTGCCTCATCTCGGTAGGACAATCCAAGAACACCTCACTCAGGAGGCGTCAAGTCATTAGAAGTCTACGAAAAAAACCTTTCTGCTTTGATCTATGTAAATATTTTACTATTACAGGATCAGTTCCTCATTTCAGGTCATGCTGAATAAGAAATTGTGGCTAATGACTTGTGACAGACAAGTCACTGGCATTGCTAGTTGGTGTTATTGTCAGACTCGCCTTCTCTGCATCCATTTGTTTTGTAAACCAAAATAGCAGCGAAAACGCTAGAGACATGAAGAACTACACAAACCACCAATGACGTCGCGATAGTCACGTCCATCTTTGATGCTGTCCAAGGACGGAAGCAGGCACGAGGAGTCGGCTAAACAAATCCTGAAAGCTAGTTTTGTTCTAAGTTGGAATTCATTTAGAAACATGTCTTCAACCTCAGTGATGCTTAATGAGTGAACATTCTGATTCCATTGTACTTGATGCAACTTTTTTCATATGGGCATTAGAACTATTTACCGTAAATGTCGGGCTATAAGCCGCTACTTTTTGCACAAGCTTTGAACCCTGCGGCTTTTAGTCAGGTGCGGCTTTTCTATGGATTGTCCGTGATTTTTGTCATATCGTAAGACGATTTGTTTTGTTTGTTCCGCTGTTGTACGGCACTACGTTGCCTGGCGGAAGGATCGGGGTTCAAGAGTGGTATGTTAGTCACATGTCCGTCCGCCAGGCAACGTAGTGCCGTACGAAGTAGCGCGAAAAACAAACTTCAAAGTAGCACTACGCGTTCAGCTGGAGGCGTGGATGATGAGCGGCGATAAACTTGCGAAAAGCAAGTTATGCCCAACTCCACTGGTGGATTCTGACAGCGTGGAAAAGTGTGAAAACATCCACGATCACCAACGGATTTTGAAGGGCTGGACTGCTGCATGATGGAGAGGAGGACACCGCCACGGCCCTTCTGAGGGTGTTCAACTCTGACACTGACAACGAGGATTTCTTTGGTTTTGAAAGTGACAACGAAGGAGAGAAGCGGAGAGTGGATGACGAAGCCATCCTGAGCCTGTTTGTATCCGACACTGGAGGAGAGGACTTTGGTGGTTTTAGTGCGCAGGAAGAAGAGAAAGATGGTGGTGAATGACTGACTTTTCTTCTTGTTAAAGCTGTGTCACTGCACCTGAGCCTAAAAGGTAGTCCGAATCTATTTTTCTGGTGTGCTATAGGTTACTGTTATGTACTACATGTGCAAATATGTACCCATAACTTGTTTTTCAAAATATTAATAAAAGGGGTGTGTCTCCAAACAGCCATCTCTTTCCTGACAATTCCCTTTGTGCATATTCTCTTACATATGATAAGTCAACATTGAAACACCTGCGGCTTTTAGTCAGGTGCGGCTAATGTATGTACAAAACAGGATTTTCCCCTGATTTTAGCTTGTGCGGCTAATATTCAGGTGCGCTTTGTAGTCCGGGAAATACGGTAGACATCTTTAAACTGACACGTTCTCTGGCTTATAAACTAGAGTACTGGTTATTTGGTTTAATGCTAACAAACTAAACTAAACTAAAAATATGGTGAACATTATTTTGGAAAGAGCTGCTATTTTCTCATTTTAGTGATACACATGATACCTGAGTTATGAATCTAAACAGAAGACTTTCTTTCTCATGTATCTTTGCTAACCATATGATTACCACAGCTTTGTAAGGGCCAAAGTCCAACTTGTATGACCAGTTTCAAAGTTGTTTATGCATATATGTTTGGTTGCTATGCTTGTTATTTCAATAAATGATCAAAGCTATAAAATATGTCTAGTAGGTCTTACATGTTCACAGCCTCTATAGCCTATACAGCCATGCACACATTTTTTCCAGATGAACTGGAAGATCAAACAGGAGGATCCTTGACTGCTAGAGCGCTGCATAATCATTCCCTGTCAGACCAGACATGTTCCAACTTTAATTATAATTACTTTAATCCCATGTCCAAAGCCGGGCACATCAACACCACTTAAAAGATATCCCCATCTCTCACAGGCTGCAGCAGACAATGTTATAGAGTTATTGATAGGCCACTCATTAACTCGGTTATCATCTTATAGCCCCTTTCCCATAACGCTTTAATTTCAGCTGCCAAATGAAAATGCATTTGGACTTGGTCATGGCTTTGTTGAATCAAGCAGAGGTCACTCCAGAAATGCAGATGCTAATTCTCTTCCTTCCTTTCATGACACTAAAAGGTTTATTGATCGCCCAGTCATTTATCTGAAAGCTGATTACATTGACTTGGCTCAACCTGGGAATTGGAAATGGGAATTGCTATTCTTTGGTCGCAGGTGATAGGAAACTTTGAGTGTAATAGCTAAAGACTGTGTTGTCAAAGAAAGTCTCTGGTGTGATCAATAAGCACCCTGACTCTCCCGCTTCTGTTGTTCAACAAGATTATACAGTATAGAGACATGGATTGATTGAGTGCCTCCCTTATCTTACCAGGGTTCATGTTAATGGTCCAGCGCTCTTTTAGAAAGGTCATAAGCTGATGAAACATTGGCTCCACAGATGATTCGGGTCACACTCACAGAATTTTCAGCACCTAAAGAGCTCATGTTATATTTATTTTTTCTGTCCCAGATTCCAGTCAGACACTTTGAATGGACTGGGAATTACACGAGTTTAGCAAAGTAAGTGCACAGGAATTGATAAGAGACTTAGCAGTTTTGCTGAGGGTTGTCTTCTCATATGGTTTACTCAGTATATGTGTGATTTTTACACATTCAGTTTCCAATGAAAACATTTCAGCCCATTTCAGATCCTGCAAAAGGAGTTAGTCTAAATGGGCACAGTAAAAAAAAAAGAAGAGAGAACCTGTTTATTAGGCCTCAAACTTGATTATTTACAGTGATGGAAATTTTTATTTCTTGCAACATTGATAATAAGACAATTACAAGATTTATGGCCAGATTTACTGAGCAGGGTGTTTTTTTAAGGCTTCAGTCAGAAAAGCCATAGCTGTGAGTAAAAGGTCCTGCGATGATGATTCTCTCTAAATTCACGAACAGAGAGCTGTAGTCATTTCCTTTTCAAAATGACCATCATAGACCTAATTAGGGTTGTAAATGAGCTGACGTATGAGTAATCTACAAATGACACAGTTACAGCTTGTTACTTGCAATGTGTGAAACATAATATAGGTTTTACGATGTTTGTGAGTGTCTCTCAGGAAACTGCATGGCAGTACTGACCAAGAAGAGAAAGCAAAAGGAAGGTTCTCTGTGGGAGAGTTTGAAGTTTTTGTGGACAAAATGTAATCAATTTAATTTAACCAAATCAACCTTTGACATACTCAAAAAAATGAATTTTGTTGACAATAAAGTCTGTGCTCATTCTCCATTTATGGTTGGTGGCCTGTTGTTTTCTTTTTTTCCTTTTCTTTTTTCTTTTAGTAACCAGCAGTTTGTTGGAAACACTGTTTGCTGCCTTTGGTATTTAAATGCAGAAATCTGTGGGAAATCTTATACTGTTCAGCTGAAGCTTTGATATATTTCATATAAGTTAACTCATTTGGTAAATTGATTGATTCTTATACACCGCTTTTCTACTCTCCTGGAGCACTCAAAGCACTTCATGCAACATGAACTTTCTTCTATGCTTTTAAGTGCTTACTAACTAACATTCACCACCATTCTTTCTCCAATAGATGCATTAGAGAGCAACTTAAGGTTTATATCTTGCCCAAGGGTATTTGCAGAATAGCCAGGGATTAACCCACCAACCTTCTGATCAGTAGATGACCTGCTCTACCTCCTGAGCTACAGCCAGGAGACTCTTTGGCTGCAAGCTGCCCCCACTTGTGACCTGGAAGTCCAATACAATGGCAAAATCCACATTATTTGCAAAAAGCAGAGGTGCAATAATAACTGAGCCTCAACTATGGTTGTACAGGGACTTAATGGCCCAAAATTATGGACCATATGGACATTTTATGGACATAAAACATATGTAGACTGATTGGAACGAAAGTTCTTGTTGGTCCAGTGCGATGTTCATTAAGACTCAAGTGTTTTGTCTTCAATGGACAAATAGGAAAATCAGCCGTGGCTGAGTATCTACTGAACTGTTAAAAGAAAAAAAATCAAGATGTCAGCTGTAATGCTTTAGTATCTAGGTAAGGCTAAAGTTGCACCATGGTTCTTGGATCTAAATCGTAACATCAACATCAGAATCAGAATACTTTATTGATCCCTGGGGGAAATTATTTTTTGTTACAGTGCTCCATTATAAACAAACATTAACAAGACAGACAATACACTAACTAAGAATAGTACAATATATATATATATATATATATATATATATATATATATATATATATATTAATAAGTGACTTATATATATATATATATATATAAAAGTCACTTATTAATAAATAGCTGAAAAAGAAACATGTGTAGCTCTAGCAGTAAACAGTGTGTTAAGTGGATGCGTTGTACAGAGAGATGGCCACAGGCAGGAATGATTTCCTGTGTCGTTCAGTGGTGCTTCCGGTAATCTCAGTCTTTCACTGAACGTGCTCCTGTGACTGACCAGCATGTCATGGAGTGGGTGGGACAATATCCACCTCTCCGACACCACCTTAAGGGAGTCCAGCTCCATCCCCACAACATTACTGGCCTTAGGGATCAGTTTATCGAGTCTGTTGGCATCTGCGACCCTCAGCCTGCTCCCCCAGCATGCAACAGCATAGAGGATCGCACTGGCCACAACAGACTCGTAGAAAATCCTGAGCATTTTCTGGCAGATGTTGAAGGACCTCAGTCGCCTCAAAAAATAGAGACGACTCTGGCCCTTTCTGTAAAGTGCTGTGGTGTTTTTAGCCCAGTCCAGTGTATTGTCAATGTGAACTCCAAGGTATTTATAGTCCTCCACAATGTCAACACTGACCCCCTGGATTGAAACAGGGGTCAAGTGTTTCCTGGTCTTCATGAAGTCCACTATCAAGGAGGAACATGTTCTCATATTCATAGTGGCAATGCAAGGTCAGGCTGCTGGTAATGTCATCAATATTAGAGGTACTAGAACAATAAAAAATCAGGGGAAGCAGGTGTTGCTGAAGTCAGTAATATTAATTTTCTGGAAACCTTTAAAAACCTGAACAAATCGGGACTACTTTAGTCAAAAGACATTTTCTAACTGCAGTAATTTTTTTTGGCATTGCGGACACTGATTACATCATGAACAGCATAAAAGGTGGAGCTAAGGAGGAAGTTGCAACGCATAGCTATCGTGGACAGGCTAAACCAGCTCAAACAATGTGCCAGTGATCGTGTTGGGGTTACTGCTGAGAGCAACTCATCTGCCTGAATGTTGGATGAGCCACAGAGACAGGCTCTTCCTTCTGCCTCAGCCTTTTTTTTCTCGCTCCGCTTCATGTTGATTGGGCTCCTTAATTAAAGGTTTATTTGTAAAAGTTAGGAGACTTGCATTGCTTTCTCTATTAAACACAGTTTTGCCAGAGGCGTGTTCACCATGAAGGTGTCAAGTATCTTTTTAATAGAAAATTATTTAAGAGTCAAAGAATAAACAAAGTAAAAAACTCACATCAAAACAGCTCACATTAAGAATTAATGAGAACTGTGATAGCTGTTATTGTACTTTTCTCTTTGCCCAAATCCAATGAATTTGCATTTATATGAATTACATAACCAATATACAGTTTTGATTACTTTGTCTTTGTGGTAATCTAGCCTAGGGAATTTGGTGATGTTCTGTACATTATCAGGAGTGTGATGACATTTGGGTTAGGAAGATGAAGAGGCTATGGATTTGGGGTTGTGTAAAAAGTGTGTGACTGACCCAGGACAGCTGTATGTGTTTATAGTCCACAGGCTGCACACGTGCTTGTAAATACTTATCCTCTGACCCTGGACAAAAGTGTCTGGCATCTGCACACAATTTGGCATCCTCGAGCAGTGGCCAATAAATTTCACATTCAACAACAAGGCATTAAAAATAAGCCCTGCTCTAGTTTCTGTGAATCCACGTCTAATGTACTGAACACCTCCAAATACTGCAGCTAGCTTTTGTTTCCCTATTCAACTCCTTCTGTTTCCGTTTGCATCCCCTAGCTCCTCTATAGGGAAGCGTGTGAGAAGAACTGTGTGATACAGTTCAGTGGAAGTTGCTGAGCCATGAAGATTCTCTCCACATTGGCGTCAGTCAGTATGAAGTATTACTGCATCTCATAGTAGTAGTAAATGGACCTGCAGAGACATCAGTTTTTGTGTTCAGGCTGACATCATTGGATGGATGCTGACCTTGAAAAATGAGCAATAGTATTTTTAAAGGTGCTGAAATTGATTGATTGCATAGAAGTCGTGTCCCCAGGCAGTAGATATTCATAGCATTCTGGCATTCAACTCAGTGACCAAACAGAAACTTTACAGTGTGTCCAGGGAATATACACAGCGCTTAACTTGTTCCACATTTTGTCATGTTACAGCATTATTACAAAATAGATAGTTTATTGAAAGTCTTTCAAATTCCAAATTTATTAGAAATAAAAAACAAAACAAAAAAAATAACATGTACATAAGTATTCGCAACTTATCAATTTGAGCAGTCGAGTTAGAAGGCCCTTAGTCAGTCAGGTGACCAAGAACCCGATGGCCACTCTGGAAGAGCTCCAATGACAACCACTTCTGCAGCACCCCATCTATATGGCCTGTACGGTAGAGGGGCCAGGCAGAAGCCACTCCTCAGTAAAATGCACATGACAGCCCCCCTGGAGTTTGCCAAAAGGCATCTGAAGGAATCTCAGATCATAAGAAATAAAATTCTCTGGTCTGATGAAGCTAATATTAAACTCTTTGGCCTGGATGCAGAGGGTCATGGTTGAAGGGAACCAGGCACCGGTCATCACCTGACCAGTACATTCCCTGCAGTGAACCATTCTGGTGGCAGCATCATACTGTGGGGATGGTTTTTGGGTGAATAAAGCAATGTACAGCAATGCTCAGAGCACTCTGGACCTCGGACTGGGCAAAGGCTCATCTTCCACCAGGACAATGACCTTAAGCACACAGCCAAGTTAATAAAGGATTGGCCACAGAGTGGACCACTCTGTGAATGTCTATTACCTGACCAAACATCTCTGGAGAGGTCTGAAAATAGCTGTGTACTAACTATTCCAACTATAACATGCTGGAGCTTGAGAGGTTTTGCAAAAAAGAGTGTGAAAGACTGCCTAAAAATAGATGTACCGAGCTTGTAGAGTCATACTCAAAAACATTTAAGGCTGCAACTGCAGCCAAAGGTGGTTCAACAAAGGACTGAATAACAGCGGTGAATACTTATGTACATGTTTTTGTTGTTGTTTTTTTGTTTTATTAAATTTGCAAGAAATTTGAGCAAACTTTTCTGACTTTATCATTACGGGTTATTTTGTGTAGAATTTTGTAGTGACAATGAACTGAATGTGTTTTGGCATAAGGTTGTAACATGACAAGGTGTGGAACAACTGAACTGCTGTGAATGCTTTCCAGATGTGCAGTGATATTCACTATTACTCCAGAACCACCATCAGGATTGCGGTGTCTACTTTACATTCACACGCTATATCCACACGGAACAACTGGGATTAAAGAGCTTAACAGTTAACTAGACAGATTAACATTTTGGGTCTTATCACCAATGGTGATGAGACGGCTTACAGGGAGGAGGTCAGCGCCCTGACCCACTGGTGTCAAGACAACCATCTCACCCTCAACGTCGCAAAGACAAAGGAGTTGATAGTGGACTTCCGGAGGTGCAGAGAAGTACACGACCCCATCACCATCAACGGCGCTGCTGTGGAGAGAGTGAGCAGCTTCCGCTTCCTTGGGGTACATCTGGCTGAGGATCTTACGTGGTCAGTACACACAAACAAAACAGTGAAGAAGGCCCAGCAGCGCCTCTTCTTTCTCAGGAGACTGAAAAGATTCGGCATGAGCCCCCGCATCCTCAGGACCTTCTATCGCTGTGCCATTGAGAGCATCCTCACTGGATGCATCACCACCGGCAACAGCACCGCTTACAATCGCAAAGCTCTCCAGAGAGTAGTGCGGTGCTCTGAACGGATAATTGGAGGTGAGCTTCCCTCCCTCCAGGACATCTACAGGAAGCGCTGCCTGAGGAAAGCAGGGAGGATCATCAAGGACTCCAGTCATCCCAGCCATAAACTGTTCAGACTACTTCCCTCAGGAAGGAGGTTCTGCAGCATCCAGTCCCGTACCAGCAGACTGAGAGACAGCTTCTTCCACCAGGCCATCAGACTGCTGAACACTTCATAGACACCTCAGCTTCACTACTGGAACTTCAACATTATGCACTCCATACTGTACAGTAATGCCACTGTTTTGCACATGTCTCAACTCTGTATATTTCTATATAGTTTATTTTATTGTTTACTCTATTTAATTTGTAAAATATGTATACACACACACACACACACACACACACACACACACACAGAAAAACATATTTAGTATACACATCCAGAAATGCATATACTGTATGCATATATATATATTGTACATATATTTATTAGTTTCAGATGTAGCCATTCTTATATTTTGCTTGTTTTACGTTATTGTATTTTGCACAACTCTGTTACTTGTGAAGCTCGCACACAAGAATTTCACTCACATGTACTGTACCAGTGTACCTGCACATGTGATGTGACAATAAAAGTGATTTGATTTGATTTGAAACACATTTTTCTTTCTGTCCACACGTTTTAGAGATAATTGAAGAACCTTTGTCATGCAAAAACAACATAATTCTAAATTAAGTGTGTTTATTGAATTTAGTCTGCTTCCTACTTTTTCACATATCACCTGTGTTAAGTTCCAAAGGCAGCTTCTGAAGCATAAAAAATTAAGCCAGTACATAAGTGGACAAAACTACAGTTCGTCTTGTGACTACTATAGGCATGTTAACGTGTGCAACTATACAGCATTAAAAAGCAGGTTCACATGCTGCCACATTGTTTGTTTGTTTTTTAAAGTCCATGTGAGTCGGAGAGTGGCTGTGTTGATTGTGGGTTCAATAAAGCCGCTCAGCATCTGCCGGGCCTCAGCCACTCCTTCAAGTCATCACACTGGAGCTTTTTTTTCCACTGTGGAAATGCTATTAGTGCCTTTGGGGGCATTTTTAATGGGTTATCTGATTAATATTATCCCTTAATGGATGATACAGACCATCTAAAAAGTTTTGGCTTCAGTTTATGAGTAAAAATCTGTTTTTTAGTCCATCACTTAGCAATAATTAGCAGCTATCTATGTCTCTGTTCCTGTGAGATTGTTTAAATCTTTACATCCTCCAGTTGCCTCATGACTGGTAACATTCAGTTTGGGGTTTTGTTTCTACCATGCAATGAAGCTTCCAGCAGAGAAACTACTGATAAATTTGCCTTTTTTTCTCATTTTGAGCTAGTCTGTGAAGCAAACGTTACACAGTGCTGCATGGAATATTGAGTTTTTGCCAAGCTTCCATATTGACTACCCTTTATTCTTCAAACAAGCTTTGTTTCTGCCCTTTAAGAATATAATTGAACCCTGAAAGTCTGATGCTTCAGACATTCTATAAACCAAATTTATTGCTTCTTTAATCAGCACAATATTTTTTAATGGCTCTAACATAATTGGAAAAGCTTTTGTTATTTAAATTTGAAAAAAATAATACAATAAATCTGTATTAGAGAGCATATGCCACTGGAGAACAGAAGCGATGTATGCAGAAAATTTGATTTTTTTTACGCCTATTTAAATTCATAAATAATTTATGTCTCATTAAAATTATGATTACACTCATTAAAATGTTTTCATTTGCAAATGTAAATGTTTTAAATAAATGCAAATGTGCTTTTCTTTAAAATAATGGGGTTTGAGTCACAGTGAATGAGAAACTATGGTTATCATGTCTGTGCGTTGAGATTTGAGTTACAGCTCTGGGAAACGGCACAGTGATTTCTCACCCACACACTCACCTCAGATACAAATTAGCCCTATTTCATGGTAAACATGGTGAATTGTGGTAGTGGAAAAAAGGCACTGTTATAATAGAAAAACAACATTAACTACTAGATGCCATATATTTGTCTTACTAAGTTATATATCAGAACACTGGAAGTGTACATCGCAGTTAAGTTTCTAGTTAGTCTATCTCTCTTTTGCTTTAGCTTCCTGTCTCCTAACTCCTCATCCAAACAGAATATTAACCACTGATGGACAGGTTGTAGCAAGTGCTACCAGGGAAAACTGAACCAGTATCCATGGGAACAAAGATCAGTGTACAGGTTTGCGTGTGTCTGTTTGCTGAGGGATCTGCACTCTGCAGGATCTAATCTGCTGCAATAAATCACTATCGATACAATCAATGGGATGTCTGGGAATGTGGTCATCCAACAGCCTACATGTCAAATATCTCTCCCACTTTTGCACTCTTTAAAAATTTGCAGGATTCAACAGAAGGCTTCATATATTTAGATATTTTTTAGAAAACCGCCTGCTTTAAGCAAAAAAGTGCGAAACCTGGAACCTCTATGAAATCTTTTCATCACAACAGACTCTTTCACACTTATAATCAGAGGTGGGTAGAGTAGCAAAAGATTGTACTCAAGTAGTAGTGGCTCTACCTCAACGTAGTTTTACTGAAGTAAAAGTAAAAGGTAGCCAGAAATTACTTAAGTAAAAAACTTATTCAGTAAAAAAGGGTACTTGAGTACTGCGTAATTGATCAGAACATCTGATTTAATGTTTAAAAATTATATAATTAGAGAGACAAAAATGTTACATAAATATAGTGCAAATGTTGGTATTTTAAAGACTGATAAGCAAAAAATAAAATACTATATAAAAATAACATGATTACGATCTAATAAATCGAAGTAGAAGAAACACTTTTCCAAATCATTATTAAACTAATATTTGTATATGGTGCTACTTCACTTCTCCAAATGGCACAGCAGGCTCAGCAGATAGAATAACATTAATACAGCAAACCTTATGTACAAACAAGAAATCTCCCTTTGACATAAACTGTAACTCATGCATGTTTGGTTAAAACCTGTTTATTATTCATTCACTGAAGTTACACTGAGAAGATTAGCCAGAATTTCTTTATCTCAAGTAATTTAATTCAATTCAATTTTATTTATATAGCATCAAATCACAACAATAGTTGCCTCAAGGCGCTTTATATTCTAAGGTAGAGTCTACAATAAGCTACAGGCATGCACGATGTACTTTCAAGCCTTGCTTGAATCCAAATCTCTTCAACATAGAGTGTTGCAGAGTACATCACTATAAGTGATCGATTACATTCAACAACAGTGAGTCTGTATAAACTTCCATAAACTACATTTGGGTTTAGTCTCGCCAGGAAGTCTTCTTTCTGCTATTCTTATAAAAGGTAGACGACTCTCTTTACTGTGTTCTTTTTCATTCAGTTGACAACAAAGCAAACGTGTTCTAATGGACTTGGACACTGGACTGTGGTTTTCAAAAGAATTATTCTGACTGATCACTGAGCATCTCACGGTTTCAGTAGAAGAAAATCTTGCTGCTCAAAGGGCACAGAATAAAGTACAGTATAAATGAATGAATGTGGCTTGTATATGAAAACAAACAATCCTACAAACAATATAGTTATTAGAAATAGAAAAACTGTTGTCACAACCCGGCTCATAGGAAGTGACAAACAAATGGGAGACCACACACAGGCTTTTAAAGACTGTAAGACACATTTAATGAAAATAAGGTAAAGCAACTTAAACACAAGTTAAAGGACATAACAGCCATAACTGAAACTTCCAAATAAACATAACACGTGCCAGAGGGAGCCAAAAGCCAGCCACCCTGGTTCAGTCAAGGTGTCTTTATATACACTGGGACTGGCCTCTCAGGTGTGCTGCATCAATAATTGGGTCAGCTCCACCTACCTGCAAGAAACAGGAAAAGGAAAAAGAAAAACACAAGGCCAGCCCACTGGCCGTCACACTTCCCCCCCAAAGAACAGGGTCTCACCCTGAATTGGCAAACACATTTACATTATGAATTTGCAGCTAGAAGAACTAACATTTTTTAAATTCATAACATATACACACACACATGCACCCTCACTTTCAACACCTTTTGTATGCTCAAAAATCATCTTTAGCTCAACTCCAACCTCAGCAACCTTGGTACCTAGGAGCAATTTAAGAGGAAGGAAAACTATACTGGAGAGGACATACTTCAAGCATATGAGGAGTGAAGCTGCTGGTTACAAAGGGGCACGGGACAAAGCATCTGCCAAGACATTATCTTTGCCCTTAATGTGCTGGATATCCAAATTGTAAGGCTGCAGAAAGAGAGCCCACCGCATGAGCCTTTGATTTGGGTTCTGCAAGGTGTTCAAGAAAGTGAGAGGGTTATGGTCAGAAAATACCTCAATTGGCCGAGCAGAATCTAAATATACCCTAAAATGCTGCAAGGCCAAGACTAATGCCAAAGCTTCCTTCTCAATGACCGAATAATTCAGCTGATGGGAGTTGAACTTCTTGGAATAGAAACTAACTGGATGTTCAGTACCTTGCTTGTCAGCTTTGACTAGAACAGCACCTGCACCAATGTGGCTTGCGTCCACATACAGCTTGAAGGGCTGATCCAGACGAGGTACTAAGAGCACAGGTTCTGAGCACAGTAAAGCTTTTATGACCAACAAACAAGGGGAAGCCCAGCTTGATGACGACGGCACTGCAATGTTGTTGTCCAACATGTAATGAACTTCCTTATCAATTATTTTCCTCTTTTCCTCAGAGACCCTGTAGAACCTCTGCCGGATTGGTTTTGTATCACCCACATCAATATCATGCTCTATCAAAGTTGTTTTAGAAGGTGTGTCTCCAAACAAGGTTGGATACCTTGTAATTAATGCAGACAGTTCTGCATATTTGTCAGCAGGCAAATGGCCCAACAGCACATCCAAGTTCTGAAGAGTTTCTGAATTCTTCAGACGGCCAAGCAATAAAGGATCATCAGGTGCTGCCACATCCTCCCCCCCACAAACTGACTTCGCCACTGTACAAGCCGACAACCCTGGACTCGATGTGGAAGGAGAAACGAAAGAGGCTTTATTATGCACAATATTCAACAGCTTAAGAACTTGTGCAAAAAGATGTGACGAAAAGTTTGATCCCTGGTCACTCTGAATAATCTTCGGTATGCCAAATACAGAAATAAACTATGTCAAAGCCTTCACCACAGACTTAGCTGTGATGGTACGCAACGGATATGCAGCAGGATAACGCGTAACTTGGCACATTACAGTTAACAGATACTCCGAACCAGATTTTGATCGAGGAAGAGGGCCCACACAGTCAATGATCAAATGTTCAAATGGGTTACTCACAGCAGGGATGGGACAAAGTGGAACAGGTTTAATAGACTGATTTGGCTTACCTACAATTTGGCAAGTATGGCAGGTCTTAATGTAAGCTGAAACATCACGTCTTAAGCGTGATGCCCAGATTTGTCATGAGAACACTTCAACACCTCGTCACGGTATTTAGTTGGAACCACAATCTGGACAACTGGACTCCCAACACAGTCCAACCCTTGCGGAATCCACCTACGGACTAGTACCTCCTTCTGCAGAAAATAACCAGAGGCCGCACTTCTAGCGTCATCACTAGGTTGCACTTTGTGAAACAGCTCAGTCAGTGAAGCATCAGCACGCTGTGCCTGAATTAACTCTTGCTGGGAAACTGACAAATGTTCAGGAACAATCAAATCTGGTTCAACCTGACACTCTTCTGCTTGAGTTACAGGCTCTGCATCCCTTTTAGCTGCAGCCCTCGTAACAGCACAAGCTGCAAAGTCAGAAAAACCCTGTTCACACTCATGGGACTCATTCAGAACTCTAGATTTAACAGGTAAAGAATTGTCAGCCCAGACTCGATTTCCAGCCAAATCATTCCCCAAAATCACATGTACACCCTCAAGTGGCAAAGCAGGACGAACACCAAGGCAGATATCATCATCCACAAAACTGCATGACAGCCTGACTTTATGCAATGGGGCACAGATAGTGGTTAAACCCATGCCTTGAACAAGCACACACTCACCAGTATCAGTAACCTGTGAAAATGGCAACACGGAGGCTAAGATAAAAGAATCCTTCGCTCCTGTGTCACGCAAAATCTTTACAGGAACTTTATGAACATCACCCGGGAGTGATACAAACCCATCTGACACAAAATCCTCAAACCCCGAATAGCTCTCCGAGTCAGACTTAGTCGAAACTGGCATCTCCCGAGAGACTACTGAAATTTCCCGTGCAGGAATGGTAAGAGCCGCAGGCTTAACCTGTTTACCTGTACGTGCCAACTTGCTTTTCAATAAGGGACATTCTGCTTTCCAGTGTCCATCGCCATGGCAGTAGTTGCATGCTTGACCAAACTTACTGGGCTTCACACCACCAATGGCCTTCGCAGGGTCCGATGCCATAAACTTAGTTTGACAAAAAGCTCTAGCGGGAGCACCAACTGGAAAACAGTTTCTACCAACCTGCCCCTTATGTGCCAAGATATATTCATCTGCCAATTTAGCAGCGTCAGAAACGGTTGTCACTTCCCGTTCGGCAATATAAGTGGCAACCACAGAAGGAACACACTCTTTAAACTGCTCCAATACCATCAACTCACATAAATCCTGGAAAGTTGTCACTCCCAGTGCCGAACACCATCTGTTGAAGTGTTTAGTTAAATCCCTCGCAAACTATATGCGACTGCTTATCAGACTTCCTCCATGATCTGAAACGTTGACGGTAAGCTTCTGGTACCAACTCATATGCCTTCAGAACTGCCTCTTTAACAGTAGCAAAACTCTGGCAATCAACTGCACTGAGTGCTGAATAAGCTTCCTGAGCCTTTCCAGTCAACACAGACCGTAACATAATCACACAGTCAGCTTCTGGCCATCCTCTCAATTCGGCAATGCGTTCAAAAAGGGAGAAAAAGGCATCTGGCTCTCTTTCATCAAATTTCGGCACCAAGCGCAAATTACGCACGACATCAAAAGTTTCAACTCCTTGTGGAGAAGACTCTTTAGCCTCAACACCACCTGATAACTTGCCCGCTTTGATTAAGTCTAACCAATACTGCTCTAACTCCAACTTTTCCTTTTCTAAAGAATACCTTACACGGTCTTTCTCCATTTGTGAGAGTAACAACTCCTTTTGCTGCTCAAAAGACAAAGCAACGGCAGTTGAGACCACAGACTGATCAACCTCAGCCACTAAGGTCTGCATTTTATGTGACAACACGCCTTTCTTTACTAATGCAGCCTTCAACACTCCTTTAATCTCATCTTTCAACCGTTTATCTCTAATGTCGACATCGTAATGTTCAGCAAGTTTCAGGAGTTGTTCTTTAGTACAACTATTCAAGAGTTCCTCCGATGGAGACTGAACAAAAGCATCAACAGTAGCCATAACAGCAAAGTATTGATTCTCGACATGCAATTTAAAACAGCACTCTCCCACTAACTGCCTAACCAAAATCTACTTAACTAAAGCCTAGTCTTCATGCAGTTACTTACGGTGGGTACTTATGCACTAAAAACCACCAGGAAGAGAAAGGCAACTGCACAAACAGCGACCCCCTCAATCCTGGGGACGTGCTCCCGAGACAACTGCTCTAACCATGTTCACCGCAACAGAAATTTCAATGAATGTTTCTCGAGGGAGAAACACTCCTTCAACCTAACAGGGAAAGCACTGATTTTAACTTTGCATATTCAATAACCAACACAGCTCATACGCTCCAAAGTTGACACAAGACAGCACATCAACACTAGCTCAAGTCTACAGTAAACAGTATTAACATGACTGCCTCCACTCAATCTGCCTAACCCAAATGGCCTCCCAAACACAATACACAGACCCAAAATATCAAAGCACCACAAATAACCAAACTGATCAGCAATCAACTCAACAATTGCCTACAAGGCAAGACCTAGCCAAGACAAGCAGCTGCAAACAGACCAGCTCTCAATCAAATTTTAGAAAGCTTACCAAACCAGGACGATCCCAAACGAGCCCCCATTTGTCACAACCCGGCTCATAGGAAGTGACAAACAAATGGGAGACCACACACAGGATTTTAAAGACTGTAAGACACATTTAATGAAAATAAGGTAAAGCAACTTAAACACAAGTTAAAGGACATAACAGCCATAACTGAACCTTCCAAATAAACATAACACGTGCCAGAGGGAGCCAAAAGCCAGCCACCCTGGTTCAGTCAAGGTGTCTTTATATACACTGGGACTGGCCTCTCAGGTGTGCTGCATCAATAATTGGGTCAGCTCCACCTACCTGCAAGAAACAGGAAAAGGAAAAAGAAAAACACAAGGCCAGCCCACTGGCCGTCACACTGTGTACAAATGAAAGCCTATACTTTAAAAAAATAATCAACTTATAAAAGAGGTACACGGTAAGAAATTAAAACCACAGTTAAATAAAATGAAAGGGGAAAAAGCAGAGCCTTGCATGAAAATTAAAATATAGTGTGGTTAGAAGAGACAAGGACCGTTAAAGTATGTTTTTCAAAAGGTTTGTTGTGTTTCAGGACACTAAGACACAGTCTGGCTGCTGCTGCTGTTGTTATTAATAGTTATCAGTTTACAAGCTACACATTTCTAACCCTTAAAATGTAGATAGGGAGTTGAAATGGAAATTGCAGTCGCAAACAAAATAAGTGAGAGCAGTCATTACTAGTTCAAAATAAGAGTGTAAACAACAAGGCACTTCGTTTTTAATTCCCACATCAGAAGTTTAGTTTGCTTTGAGAGTTTACTGAAACATTATCAAAAGCAAATACCATCTGGCTTTGGAGTTATAAATGAAACTGCATTCTGTTTTAACGTTTCACAAGCTCAAAATATAAATAAACTACACTGTTACAAAAAAATCTTAAAAAAACGGTAATATTCCAGCAGCTGGGGCGCCAAAAAACTACCGTAAAATAACAGAAAATAACTTTCTCATGAAAATACAGTTATTTTCAGTAATGAAAATAGAGTTTGTTGCGCTAATTTTACATGGGATTCTGCCTTTTCCAATTGCTTTTAGACATTAAATTAGGAACATTTTAACGTGATCAAACAATGAAATTACCTGTAAACAAGGTCAATGAATGTGGCAATATGAATCATAATGCGTAAATGTACAGAAATATACAGTTAACAGTTGGTTAAAATAATAATGGATTGCATGCCCTGGGACAGACTGACAGAGGCGAGGCTGCCATATCGCACCATCGGCCCTTCTGGCCAACACCAGTAGGTGAAGAGTCTTGACCACGGACACAATACCGAGAGTGTCCGAGCCGGGGCTCGGACCGGTAACCTTCTGATCATAAGGCGAACTGCCAACTCTTGAGCCACGATCGCCCTAAATAGCAATGATAATAATACTTATGTGATGTAACACAAGCTTATAGGAATCATGTTATATACTTTTCCATAGCATTACATTTGAATTCAACAGTTCAATCTTTCAAATAACGAACAGATGTTTCTGAAATCATGATACATTTGTGAATGTATTTTAACAATCTAAATATGCATATGTACAGACAGATACATTTAATAATCATGAAAATTATGTTTTATTACATTACAGTGATTTAACGTTAATTTACATTTGAAATGTGAAGTCACAGTCTATTTACGTAACTTTAATGACAAAACTGTAAAATGCACAGTAAAATACTTTTATATTAGGATTTTTTCCTACAGTGCAGCCATACCCGCGACCTTGTGGTTGTTAGTTCACATTCATTGGCCGATGCTTAGCGTCATGTTATTATGTGTCCCAACATCCAATGGCACGTCACATTGTTTTCATGGCCACACCCTCACCCAGGTGCAGAGGCCTATTTCTGTTCAGGAATGTTGTGAATACTTTGAGATTCATATTAATTGCAATTCCCAGCTCTATATTTATTTTTTAAAATATATAATTAGCACAGCGTGGCCATGCAATGTTTTATATGGGTTTTTTTAGTTTTTATTCCTATTAATTATATTTTCACTTGTTACCTCTGAATTATTGAATCAGACCTAGATGACATGAAATTTTCAGCACAATTATAATTCAAATACTCCTTTAATTATTGATTATTCTCATTCATTTTCGATCATTTTATATATTTTTCCATAGTATTACATTTGAATTTAACAGATCATTCTCTCACATAACTGTATTTTCACAAATATTTGTCTGTTATGTATTTTTACAAATAAATATGCATATATACTTTATTTGTACAAATATGCATATGTACAAATAAAGTAAATTGTGTTTTACTATATGTACAGTGATGTTATGTTATTTTACCTTTGACATGTAAAATCACAGTCTACTTATGTACATTTCATGATATTCTAGAAAGACAGTACAAAACTGTAAAATATACAGTAAGATACTTTGACATTACTATTTTTTGGAACAGTGTACAGCTGAATTAAAGAGAAACGTAAGAAAATGGCAAGGAAAGAACCAACTGCACAAACAAAGTTAAGAGCTGTTAAAAACACACAGTTGGTGTACAACAGTAGAGCAGTCATCAGCAAGACACACAAAAGGCTACTCGTCAGTGCCCAAACCAACATACCTATATTTCTAATTTTAAAAGAGTTCATTTCTTACATGTCTTTAAATAAATGTCTATTTTAATCTGCATAAAATGAAAACACAAGCTCCCACTGATGTGGCTTTCCAAATGAACATTTTAAGTCCTTTAATCTTTGTAAATGCTGTGCCGGAACTAACAAAGGCCAGTTTGCAGATTTGTTAAATCAAAGTCAACTTAAATCAGTCAAACTTGTTAAACTGATTTGATAAAATAAATACCTAAGTAACAGCTCTAGAAACTAGTTTGCGACCACCAGGCAACCACTTGTTTCAAAGGAAAAATGTACATTCTGTTTGCAAGTGGTTGTTGGCAGTCGCTGGTGCGAAACTGATCACAAACGGGTGTACTAACACGGAAAACTTATTTGCGATTTGCTTGGTGATTAGCATGTTGACATAGTCATCACATGGAAGACACTGACTTGTCTGCAAACACATTTAAACTGCTTGAATTGGTCGTGAAACTATAAAAAGTGCGACATAAACTGGAAATTTAAATCCAACATTTTTTAAAAGCACAAATTTTACTTCGAAGGTTTGCGTTACAGTTTCTCACAGAGTTTCTCTACAGCTCTAAGTCAGCGGACCCCAACCTTTTTGGACCGGTTTATGTCCGACAATATTTTCACAGACAGGCCTTTAACGTGTCGCAGATAAATACAACAAATTAAAACCACCAGTACCAAAAATGCTGTTCTAAGCAACTGAATTCACCCGGCAACAACCAGCAGCCTCCAGCAACCACTTGTAAACCAATGAGGAATGCACATTTTTCCCGTGGTGATTGAAGGTTGCTGACTGGTCTCAGGACCTGTGTGACCATCACCTAACTGCCCCCTTAGTGGGCTGCTTTATTTTTTAATTCTTCATAAAGTCTACATTTTTACAGTGTAGCATTCATATTTGAATAAATATAAAGGCCAGTTGCTTGGTCTCTTTTCTCCTTTTTAATCGTTTAGCCCACACCCACTGTTCTTTTTGACCCATCCCATCATGCAGCGCTCCAAAATAGCTGGCTCCCCTGTAATCCCCCAGATTAATGACTAGTTTGCACCCCAGAGACACATTGAGCATTGCCCTTGCTTTGTCACCTTAATTGAACAAATAAGGGGATCAAGTGATCCATCAAATTAAAACATCAGTATGCTGCCGCTGAGAGTGAAACAGAAACACTGTTTAATGTGGAATTTACAAATGCTCTTTCAGGGCTTAACAAGATTCTGCTGCTTTTTATTAAGGGCCTCCAGTGTATATGTGCAGTGGCAATTCATATTCTCAACTATAGGTTTTACTGTTAGTTGTCTTATTTGCTATAACTTTGGTAAATAAAATGTGAAAATGAACTGTTAAATATAACATGCTTTTTCCATGTAGATTTTTATCCTGATTTGACTGTTGGGAAACTCTCACTGGAAAAGCCAAGCTATCTTTACCATCACTCTTAACAAATCAATAACGGGTCTGTCATTTATAAATACATTATATTGCCTGTGATCAGAGTACATACTCCTCTCTCTAATTCTGTGAATGGTTAACTGAAAATGTATTTGTGTGTGTGTGAAAACTAAGCTTGTTCAATTTCACAGAGAACCTAAAAAGAAGGATAATCAATGATTAGCCCAGTTTCATAAATTATTAATTCTCTTGAAGCAACTATAGAGTCTGTTCAGCATATGACAGTTTATGCGGTTACCCTTGGTAGGGATAATTTATAGCAGAATCCCTGTGAATCTATGTAAAATGCATGTGTTTTGTTTGTTTTTGATGCCTAACTTGATGTCTGGTATTCTGGAAGAGTCATGAACAGATGCCTGTACCTGTTCTTTCTGTCCAGTCATTTTATGAGCAGACTTCCAGTTAAGATAATCCATAAATTCTATCCAATCAAAATCCCATCTCATAATGAAAGCCATTGCAAATCTACTCTGTGTTTGACACATTTCAAAGGATTTCTAATATATATTTAAACTTAGTTTTTATCAGAGTTCAAAATAAGTGTATGATGTTTACCAGGTCACCAAAAAATATACAGCCCTTACAGTCCATATCCAAACCGTTCACGGTCATAAATTGAAACGGTTGATATTTATCAAATTTGGGACTCTGGCTGGATGGAAAAGACAAAGGCTACACTTTGGAAACCTCAAGGTTAGACTCTGCAATGCTCAGAGTATATACTCTTAGAGCTCTGGCAGCAGACCTCAGTTAGTATGTTTAATGTTAAAAAATGATGGGAATACAATTAGAAAAAACACTGATTAAGTATGGTTTGTTTGGAAGAGATTCCAGTAGAACATTTCAAATCTCCAAAAGAAACATGGCAGCACAGCTTCAATTTTCAAAGTGGTGTCTGAGCAAACCACAAGTCTCCCGAAACAATGTCCTTTTCACAAAAGTAGAGATGCATGGCTATAAAGCACTATGCCATATTTGGCAAAAACCAAACAGATCATATCAGCACAAACACTTGCAAATGCCAAGTTTCAACCATTGTGGTGCAAGGGTGATGATTTCAGCTTCACAGCCAATACAGCTGGGAACCTTGCAGTCATTCAGTCGACCATGAACTCCTCTCTTTACCACAGTATTTAAATGTGAGGCCATCTGTCTTACAGTTGATATGTGGCCAAAACTGGATGGATGCAATAGGACCCCTGTCACAACAGCAAATCTACAACAGAATGACTGAAAAATGAATCCAGGCGTTAGGGTGTCCAGACTTCAACCTGATTGAACTTATAGGGTGAAGCCTTAGGAGAACATAACAATTCCCTGCAAACCTCAATGAATTTAAGCTTTAAGCTGTACTATAAAGATCAGTGGGTCAAAACAACAATTTGAGAGACATTAATGCCATTCACATCAACAAGTTACTACAGTAAATATCAGAGTGTCACAGGACTAAAAAGAGTCTTGTGAGAACGTTTTTCACATGACCACAGGTTCAATTCCAAGTGTAACTCTGAATATCCATCAGTTAACTTTTAAATTTCTTTTTAAACCTATTTGGCTTTATGAAAAGTTGATGGATCATCAAAGTTTATTGAGTTAAGATGTTTCCGTGTATGACCATAAACATTACAGCTCTGGAAAAGCTCTGAATATTCTCCTCCTTTCCGATAATTCAGTCTTGGTTAAAGGGGTAGAGTGATTCACCGTCTAACAATGCCGGCCTTTCAACAATACCTTGAAAAAATACAAACAAGTTTAAACTTCTGTTGAGGTGAATGTGAGCCCATAAAGACTGATAACAGCAGGAGGTGGCGTTAATAACCACCATATATGGTGGTTATGTGAGGAAAACAAGTTTAAGGTGGTCCCAGTGGTTTTGAAGGGCAGCCAAGTGCAGGATATTTCAGAAGTTTGCTCTCGTGTTTTGTAGTTTATAACAAATCCAGAGTACATACCCTTGCATGCACCTTTAAACCTCATAAAATGCTCTCACCCACAAACTAGCTGGCAAATTGGGGAGGGAAAGACAAATGGGGAAAAAACAATGGTAGAAAAGAGTCAGTAATCAAGACATTCAATGTAATGGAAGGGAGTGTAACAAGTAATCAGAGACAGAAACCAATGGAAGCCAAGAACGAATACCCACAGGGTTACTTTCAAACCATTAATAATTTTAAATATTCTACTCGAGATTGAATGTTTGTTACTGCTGGTTCTCACAGACTAATTTTGCTGTGAGACATATTTGTTCTGAAACGGCCACAGTTGCAATTAGTGTGCTATGTCTCCATAGATATATGGAGAACTTTCCAAGACCCCACACACACACACACACACACACACACACACACACACACACACATAAGAAATCCCTAAAGCACTCGTTCCAGTCTTGACCCTCACAGTGATTACCCAGTTTGAAAATAAAGGAATGTCATTTTAGAGTTGTTGTTTTTTTAAGTGTCAAAGAAAAGAAAAGAATTATCAATTTAGATCAATACACTGGACCTTAAGCCACTGGTTGCATTGTTTTTATTAGAATCCATCAAAGAAATTGCCACGAAACAAGACTGGCACTTTTATATTTGTCATGTGTCCACGTTTATTTTCTAAGGAAACAATCTTGAGAACACGATGAATTGAACAGTTTAGAGTCTGACTAACATCAGTAAAGTGAGGTCTCCTTTTCACAAACAGCACAAATACCAATCCCAGCAAAGGACACGCAAAGAAAGCTACATCTGAGTTTTCTCTTTTTACCACTTGCCCTTTTCCTTTCAACAGAAACACAAGCTTTTATAAGTTTATTTTTTCATTCAAAAACTATAGTATCATTGATGTGAGCAGAAGGGCTACTCAAAACAATTTGGAACAGATGTCTAACTTACACATGATTTAAAAAATATTGTATTCTTTGCTGATATTATATAAGATTTTAACTTTTAATATGAAGTAATTTAAAAGATATTTCTGAATTGTCGTTTTATTTATGTATTCTCTTATGTATGGTATTTTTGTCCTCTATAGGAACTGAAAGAGTTTAAGTTTTTATGGTATCCAATCTAAACACTTCATGGACATGATTCTGTGAAGTCTTTAACTATTGAGGACTGCCCCAAACTAAAGTTACTCAAGTACACAATAGACCTCAATTGGTCTGCGGGGGCAGCAGCCTAAGCAGTGAAGCCCAGACCTCCCTCTCCCCAGCCACCTCCTCCAGCTTATCCGGGGGAACACCAAGGCGTTCCCAGGCCAGCCGAGAGATATAATCTCTCCAGTGTGTCCTGGGTCTGCCCCGGGGCCTCCTCCCGGTGGGACATGCCTGGAACACCTCACCCAGGGGGCATCCTTGTCAGATGCCCGAACCACCTCAGCTGGCTCCTTCCAATGTGGAGGAGCAGCGGCTCTACTCTGAGCCCCTCCCTGAACATGGCTGAACTTCTCACCCTATCTCTAAGGGAGAGGCCAGCCACCTTTTGGAGGAAGCTCATTTCCGCCGCTTGTATCCGCGATCTCGTTCTTTTGGTCACTACCCACAGCTCATGGCCATATGTGAGGGTAGGGACGTAGATCGACCGGTAAATTGAGAGCTTCGCTTTTACTCTCAGCTCCCTCTTCACCACAACAGACCGGTACAGCGTCCGCATCACTGCAGCCACAGGCCCAATCCGTCTGTCGATCTCCGGCTCCCTTCTCCCATCACTCACGAACAAGACCCCGAGATTCTTGAAGTCTCCGGGTCAGGAGAGTAAATATTTGGAATAATTCCTGATATTTTCAAATTATTTGCTCTTAGCAAGAAAAACATAGAATCCCATCACCCACTGACACCCACTCGCATTTGACATCAGGAAATCACATGCTAGGGTGGGCTAGGTTTCACAGCGGGTTCACGCGAAACCTTGGCTGATTGTGACCTACACCCGTTTTCACACCTTGGCTCATGTGATTAGGTAGAGGATCATTAGGGGGTTTCTTGACGCCCTTGGGGGGCACTCCCCTAGGACCTAAATTTGGGACTCTCCACCTTTTGGCCTTAGAACCGAAGAAGCTTCTCAGATGAAAGGTGAAACATCTTCAAGCAACTTAAAGACGTCCAGATGCTTTTCTTTCCAAGCTCCTTAGTCTTAGACAATGGTTATCTTGGACTTCACAGACTGACAGTAGGGAGGGTACTATTGCCTTTTCTGTTTCACAGGTTTTGGACTCATTATAATAGATTACTGGTACATTTGATGACCGCACTGGATTCTTGCTAATTTGGCCTAAACTCCAAAGCATCTGTTATTTGGTCCAAGCAAGGATATTGTTCACTGTAGGAAACTAAAGGCACTTTTAAGACCATTCATCTCTCATTAACTTTTAGTTCACCGGGTCCTCTGCATGTTCTGATCAAAGTTTATTTTTCAAGTGATCCACAACCAAAAGTAAACTTCATAAAAGTGTGCAAAAAATAAACAAATAAAACTTAAACGTCCTGCTGTGGATGAAGGCAGAACCCTGATGGGTGAAGATCGTTAACTTTGTTTACGAACTCTTCAATCAGAGATTTTAAGTTGGCACAAATGTGGTTTCTGGTACTTTATAGCTGACAAGGGGGGAGTGACATTCAGAACTGTGAGATGCGGGAAGTACATCCTGCACACTTTCATACAGTACTTTGAGATATCTGAGTCCTTCAAAGTCCTTGGAAGATTAAAAGTCTCCTTTGGACCTGATTACAGAAATAGCTCTCTGACACTGTAGATTACTGTAAATCAAACTTGGTGCATGTGACAACTTTTTCATTACCCTTTCTGAAATCTGTTCACACACAGCATGTTGCATCCCAATTATGGACTTGCAGATGCTATATTACAGCAAAGCATTCTTGATGTCAACTTAGGTGAGATGAAATCTCATAAAGAGTCTGCCCATCTTCATTTCGCCGCACTAAACAGATTACCCATGTGAGTCAGGGTGTGATGGAAGCATATGCAAGAGCTGGACTGAGCCTATTGAAAGATGAAGAGGGCCTGCAGAGGAGAGAAGTGGAGGGGAAGGAGGCTGACGTTAGGGCAGTGAAGGCTGGTGGCAGACAGATGCTGTGCTTATCACAGCTAGATCACACAGTGCGAAGGTTGGGCAGACATTGCGGTCTGCTTAATGTGAAATTTTTCCAGCCCCCCCAGAGATTCCTTCAGTACAAAGCTAAAACATGCAAACATACAGAAACACTACAGATCTTTTGCCCACACACTCTTAGACACAAAGAGATGTAAAGTAGCGTCACACTACCTCGCTTTTTTGGTGAAAATTAAAACCATGACCAAATAAATAGCAAAGCCTGAAGTTAAAATGCTAACTAAAGCTCAAAGAAGTGAACATAGTTTTGGTTTTTAATGAAGGTTATTGAGCTTGATCCTGTAATAGCTCGAGGAATTATGTTCTGTAGTTTTGCAACATAGCTGTTAAAAGTTTGGTTTTGATTTTGTCTCTGAGAATAACAAGACTTCACTTGATGATAAAATTCTAACTAATACTATCAGGATAGTATTAGTATCAGAAGATTTTATTAGGGATATAGCTTTTTGCCTAGCAGTGGGAAATCATAGTAGAGAATAATGCCCTGAATGATTAATGATTTGCTATGATTGGCCATAATTCACATAGCGATGTTTTGTGACAGCATATAATCATGAACACTACATGCCAACTGTTAAACACGGTGTTGGAGGAGTGATGATTTCAGCTTGTTTAGCCGCAACTAGACCTGGGCACCTCGTAGTCATTCAGTCAACTATGAACTCCTCAGTATACTTACTGTAATATATAACTATACTAGTACAATAAAGTCAAACGAGCTCGACAGCTAAAGCTTGGTTAAAATTGGGTTGTGCTGCCAAAGGTGGTTCTACAAGGATGAGGACTGCATAGTCTCGTAGCTCAGTGTTTCCCAAACTTCTGGAGCCACGGCACATATTTCACATCAGAAAAATCACATGGCACACAACCAGACAAAAATGTAATAAAAAGCACACCTATGTGCAGTGGCACAGTGGTTGGGAAACACTGTCGCAGATAATCCCTTTATCCATTCCTGTGAGGTCTTTCAGATAAAAACACTGATTCAAGCTAATCACACTGGAAAGTGAAGACAGTAATTAGTGTCCACAACACTGTTCATTGTCCTTCTAAAAGCCAGAGACATAATTTATTGGTTAAAATATCCACTTTTTTCTTAACTTTTTCACCAGTTTGATCACATCATAATTGGCCTTCACTCTCTCATATATCAAAGTGTTGACATACTTAGATAATAAGATAATCTTGTTATCTTATTATTCATTAAAATGAATGTTTTTGTGGCTTGTAAGGTTTTGGTAAATGTTATCTGCTTAGACAACAATTTAAAGTGCTTGTCAGTAACTTGTAAGTTAACCAGCCAACAATAATCTTTGATAGTGGAATAAACTGAAGTTGCAGTTCATACCAGGATTGAATGGCCAACATAAAGATTGACGTTACACTTACAGGAGAGAAATATCCTCTATATGAGACCAAAGTTTCTGGGACAGCTTATGCACTTTGGGTAATTTAGTGAAGTAAATGCACACAATTTGATGACTGTCAGTAATTTCTCATTTCTGCTGCTTTTTTAACAATTCCTCAACATAGAACAAAAAGGAGGGACTTGAGCTGGAGTGAGTATAAGCATTAGATCATTTCAGCAACTTTCAACACGCTTGCTCATACAGAATGCAGGAAGATGGCATTAGTTTTAAAGTGCCAGAAGCTTGTGGCAGTTTTGTTTCACAACACAGATTCGATAATCTCACTTCCTGAAGAACACTTGGCTCTTTCCATACGGATTTCTTTGTTCAATGAATAAAGACGTGAGAGGCACATTTTGTACTGCGCTGCAGGAAACATCACAGTCATTCTCTTTTGTGCATTATTGAGGTCGTGTGCATTAACGTTGCTTTCTGTTGGGAAGAGCTCTGTTTTCTATGCTTTTAAATTGTTGTAACACTTATATGCATATATAGATATACAAGTTTGAATTAGATGGCATAAAGAGTGCAAAAAATTCATTTTATGATACACATTTATGTTTAATATTAGCAAGTATACAGTCTCTGAGAGCACTGGAAAATGTTATTATGGTCAGTGCTATCATGTTAATATAAAAATATGGAAATCCTTCCTTTTGTTTTGAGGAGTTGTATACTAAACTAGTTTCTTATCTGGTTTGATTCTAGAGAAAAATGGAAAGGAAACATAATAAAGTAACAAGCCATTTTCAGCTATGCTGCTACTCTGATTCATGCTTCCTGTGTTGGCGTAGTGTTTGGTCCTTTGTTCAGATACTTCCTCTGAGGACTACAATTCTTGATGTGTTGGAAGGTTTTTGGCAAAGAGCACAACGTGACAGCACGACTAGAATGATGTCACCGGGAAGCATATTTTATATGTGTGCCATTTCAGATAAGAGCAAGGTCATCAGTATGGAGACCTTAATTAGGGATCCACTTCTGCAACCGCAACAGAAGATGTCACGGCGACACACCACACATACCTCGACTCGCAGATGTGATTAATTGGAAATGCCATCAGTTTGTGTGGAAAAATCTCATTAACTCATACATATGCACGCAGCTCGGCGAGACGGCGTGAATCGTTTTTTATTTTATGAACCATCTAACTCGACAATAAAAGAATGCCTCTATTTTATTATAACATATATGTAAATGTGAGTTATTTACATAATGACCAGCTAAAGGAAAAACTCTGAAAACATGCGTGCAAACAAACACACAGAGTGGAGGTAATACTTTTTTTTACTTTTTTTCTCCCTACAATCAAGATTCTGAAACACAGCAATTAATGAAAGGAGTCTGCTTATAGCAAGTTTTCAAAGTAAATGCTTGAGGGCTATTCTAAGAAGTGCCCTAACATTATACAATAATTACCACCTGCCGCAGACTAATGAAAGAAGTGGTACGCAAGTGGATGCAATTATTTGTTGCTTTTATGGCTACACGTGTAACTTTAAGTCGATCAAAGCCGTTGTTATTCAGTGGGGGTGCGGGATACAAAGGATGAGCTGTGTGATTACTGGCCGCATGACAACAGTGAAGCTAAACCCTTAGGAATGAGGAACTTGAACCCCTTTGCCTTTCATTACCAAACAGTGGCTCTGCTCCCCCCATTGGTACCAAAGAGGAGTCAGAATCAGAATCAGATGCAAATCACAGTCATATGGAAAAGATGCAGTCCTGCACAATCTAGAAATGATGGTTTCATACTGCTTCCAAAGGAATTAAGAGTGAAAAGTGTGAGAAGAGTGAAAGTAGCAACCAGGTGCTGCTAATCAGATGCACTTCATTAACTGATCATCAGCAAGTGAGAGCACCTCTGTCACAGCAACAGTATGACAGTCAGGTGTGTGTTAGCATGATGCCCCAATCTTTTGCAGTGACGTCCCCTTGACACCCCAGATTCCACAGGCCTCGTTTAGCACGTTAAGCCTCTAAAGCTGGGCATACACTGTTTAATTTTTGGCTAATTTTGAGATGATTTTTCAGTCGTGCGACTGTTTTGGGGATCGGCCCGAGTTTCGCCTTAATCGTGAGTCGTGCATCGTGTAGCATACATGGGGTAACAAGAAGCGATTAACACCTCACGACCAGCTCCCGATCATCGTACGGTTGCAAGAAAATCAAACCTGTTTGAAATCTCCGTTAGCGAGTTACCGCGGATCGCCCCGTGCATGGAGCCGCACGTCATCAAGGCGTGGGCGTGGTTAGCTCGCTAACGTGTCAGCGCCGTGCAGGGTGATCCGTGGTAACTTGCAAACAGAGATTTGCCGCATTAATGGTGTTAACGTCATTTTAACGAGATTAACGCTGACAGCACAAGTTATAAGCTTCATGTTATGGACGCACAGTGTGAGCACTCAAGTCGCATCATAGCATTGGGCTGTATAGTGTGAGACCCTGCATCGTGACCTACGAACTTCTAACCCCTGATTTCCATTATGATTCAATCGTACAGTTTGGGCAGGAGTTCAATAATGCGACTGAAAAAAAATCCCTGTGTATGTCCAGCTTAAGTCATCAGGTGTGCTAACCCTAACCCTAACCCTACCCCACACTTTGGAAGGGAAGCACCAACCATTGCTGGCAAATGATGCTCTGGAATATCAATTTAAAACAAATCTGATCCAAAATATCTATTAAAATGTGAATCCAAACATTTTGCTTTTATATGTATCATTTTACATAGTTTAACAGTTATCGTTATTGAATCATAAAATACCTAAAAAAGCAACATGGTTTGTTTCAGAAGTTGATATGTTCAGATGCTATGATGAGGCCAAAGTGGCTATGCTTAGCCGTCATGCACAGGTAAAGCTTGGCCTAAACTGGATCGTGCGATGGGGCAATGATCTCAAGCACAACAGCAAATCTACAACAGAATGGCTGAAAAGGAAAATCAATGTTTTGCAAAGGTTCCATTCAAAGTCCAGACCTTAACCTGACTGGAATGCTGTGAGGGGACCTTAAGAGAGCTGTGAATACACGAATCTCATCAAACCTCAATGAACTGAAGCAATGTTGTAAAGGAGAGTGGGTCAAAATGTGAGAGACGGATAAAGTCAGAGAGAAAATGAGTTATTTACACATGATATTGTGTTCTTACACTCTATCTCCCCTCAAAAGCAAATCTTCTCTCAGACTGACTGACAGTCAGTGTGATTTTATCTAATACTGAGTCTGGCTAGATTTAGGCTGTCAGGAGACATAGCCTATTGTTGTTTCTTTCTCTTTCTTTTCTTTTTTTGGGAGGCAGTCCCAGTCAGGTTTTCCAACAGGTCTGACTCTTATCAGTATCAGATTTCCTTTTCAAAACGATCAGTGAGTACAGACACCAGCAGATGGTCTTTCACACTGCTAGACTTTCTAAAAGCCAAACAGTCATTTTGGACTTATTCCTTCATCAACCAAAACAGGAGGATAAAACAGTGATTTGGTGTAAAGCTGTTGAAAGTACAGCATAATGGAAAATGCTTAAATGCCATTCAGGAAGCTTTGATCCATTGAGAAGCAGTTTGAGATTGCAGGCGCCACTACTGCTGACACAAAAACAATTAAAAATAAAAATCCAGTCTGTCATTATTCACAATGACATGCATCTGACAAGCATCTAAAAAGCTGAATTGTCCATATGTCACAAAAGCACATGGATAGTGTGCAGTTTGTGTTGTAGTGGTGTAGGAGCTTAATGGAAGCACTTCATTCAAGCAGAAATTCATTTCACTGAACAATGCACGCCTACGCTGTTTAAAGATGCCTCCTGGCTCACGAAGGGCTCTTCATGAAGTGAGCGCTTTTAAAATTGCTCTACAGCATTAAGGCAATTGAAATGAATAGCTGTTAAATTCACAAAGTGAGATACTAAATTGGGATCAAATGATAGCAGGTAAAGTATAACTTAAAATAAAACCTGCCACAGTATTGTGCTATTGTTAAAATACCATGAATGAACGGAACTTCTCCAGTCAGTTTTGCTAGCGCCACAGCACGACTCTATAATAGATCCTCCACTGCTTTGCGTTTATCAGCTGCATCCAGGCCTTCTGCTTTCAAGCAACTGGTTTTGTCACCCTGGCAGAGTCCAGACTATTAAAAGACCCAAAGGAGCCTGGGATCACAGTAAAGCAGTCGTGGGGTCAACACAATCAAACCACCTGCAGAAAAAAATAAATAAGGGACCGCTTGAAAGTCGGTTGGCTGTTTTATCAAAAAATGATTCCTGGGAATTGAGCCGGCATTGTTCAAAGTGGATCAACGGGTTTGAAGATCTCTGCTCACAAGTCTTATCCATCCTGTGAAATGTGACACTTGGAAATATAAAGATATCTGTTCTATATTCACCCACCTTGACACAAATAGCCAAGTGAGAGCTGCGAAATGAGCACACACGAGAAAGAGTGCATGGGAGATCGAAGGGGGAGAAGGGATAAAAGACCTAACGTGGGATCTTGTGAAGGAAGAGGGAAAGAGTGGCTAATGGAAACAAAAAGGGGGAGTAAAGCCCTGTGGTTGTCTGGGTGTTCTTTACCATCGGCTAGTCCCTTTTGACCAGGTGCAATTTTTTAGACACTTTGCTCTTAAAAAGTAAAATGCAAAGTAAAGCATTTCACTGTGATATTCCTCCCAGGACTTTAAAGGGAAAGCGTAATCTGTCAGATTTGGACCAGCTCTACACTTTAAGATGTGCTCGTAGGCTGAGCAGGCATTACTTTTTAAAGATCTTATACAAAATAAAACCCTCAAAATGAATCAAATACCTTTTGTCATTCATCTCTATTTCATATTCATGATGCTGAATATGATCCAGCTCTGCCCACATGAAAACAGATTCCCAAAGACTGCAGTGCAAATCACATGTAGACTACAAAAGCAGCTTTCAAAATTATTTTCAGATTGATCCCATGACTACATGCATGGGGAAACGGGATTAGTGATAAAACCACAAAGGATTATCACCCTTTTCCCAGTCAAAAAGGCCTTTAAGCTGTTATATTACACCTGTATTTGCTAAAATTTGACTCCACATATTTTTGCTAGATCTTATTATTATTAATATAATGGATCTAATCCTTTTGGAACATGTCAAAACTTTTATTTTATTTTCAAAATGCTACATTTGCATCAAAATAATGTGGCATGCTGTGGACACAAGTATTGAAACTAGAAGTACGGACCATAAACTAAATAGAAAATCATGATCAAGTTTCTTTTTGCAACCACAGAAGTTGAAGGGCGTTCGGTTATTCAGAATCTTGGTCTACATTTTCTATATACCACTAGATACTATAAGTCTATTTCTGTTACACAACTTCAGTTTTTTCAAATGAAGCTGCAGCAGTAGGAAATGTGTATTAAATGATATTGTGCTGCATTAATCAGAGGGCCAAAGGATGAATCAACATTGGACCCCCCGATTTGATGATAGTAACCTAATAGAAATTAAAAGAAAAATCAAATTACTGCAGAGATGGTGATTGACCTCGCATGAAAAAGGACACATGATATATGATGCGTCTTATCCTTGGAAAGGATGTTAATGTCGTGGAGTACCAGGGGATCCAGATCAACAACAGGCTGAACCGGACGACCGACACAGGGGGCTGTGTACAGCCAGCTCTGTTTACTAAGAAATCTGAGATCTTAGAAAATGTTGGAGAGTTTCTATCACTCAGTTGTGGCGTGCACATTGTACTTTGCTTTGGTCTGCTGGTGACCACACAGAGTGAGGCTGTGATTGGCTCAAAACTTGGCACTTTTGAAGCAGTAATGGAGAGGAGATCACTAAACAAACGGTCATCCATCATGGATAATCCTGAGCAACCTCTGCACCACTTACTAGGCAGGCAACAGCACACACTAATTCAGCACCACAATAAACCAGTTTAGTGATCTGGAGTATCCACCACACTGCACTTTGCACCACTTCAATGTCATGTGATATTTCCTATGCTGTTTATTTTCCAGTATTTGTTTAATCTCATCTATTTTATCTCGTTAAAGAATTGTTATGAATTTAAACCCCATCATGCATGTCTGTGTTTATGTAAATAAATAAATACTCCATGGTATTCATTTGGATTTCAAATTTCTGTGACTGTGTCAATCATTGTAACTCTGGCAAAGTGAAACAGCACCAAGCTTAATGTGCTACCAACTTACAAACCAATACACTGGGATTTAGGCTGCTACACCAGCAAGCTGACCAGTACCCACCATTAGCTAAATTTAACTATGAGATATTGTTCTCCAAACGGGAGTCTTTTGTTCTGTCTTCTTTCAAGTTCCTATTTTTCCTTGATTGGAAGCTATAGCCAGCGTGATCGTTCTTTAGCTGTGAATAAAACCAAGGATTTTAATAAAAGAAAGAAGTGCTCGGTTCTACATTTATGACCCGCCACTGTAAACGGTTGCAAAAAGCTTAGTACTTCTTGATTTGAAGTTTTTCTTAAAGGCATATAGGTGAATAAAAACACCAAAATAAAGGCTGAGCTTAGTTTATTTAGGTGTGCCGAGATTTCCTGTTAATGTGGAGCAGTTTGATAAGTGACATTCAAATATGAGATGAGATCAAAGGATTGCCCTTGTTGCGGCACTGAGGGTTTATATTTGATGCTTCCCTGCAGCGAAACAATGCTCAGCTCTGTCCCATTGCCATGTGATGCAGGCGTCATTATAATTTTCCTTATTTCCTACTTCTGAAGAAAGCCTTTATTTCCCGCCGACCTTTCCTTACTCCTCTTTGTTCTCTTACACATCAAAACCTCAGCCACAGTGTGACGCTCCGTAAAAGCATCCAGAGAGATGTAGACATATTAAAAGGCTGTTCTGATCTTCACTGCTTTTATAGGAGCTGTTCATGAAAGAGCGACAAGTGAATTATAATGCACCTCTAGTTACTTACTTAGAGTCTCAAGAGAAGATCTCTGTGCATCTTTTTGAGAACATAACCTCTCTGTAACATTCCTAAAGAAACACAAACGACTAAACAACGTAAATGATGTAATATACTGTGTGTACAGGTGTGGAACGAAAACATGAAAGAAGCACTTGACTTTTAAAAAAAAAGAAAATAGCAACAACAATGCTCTGCAAGGAATGCCGTGGGTCTTTTTTCATTTTCTGGACATTTATATCTCCAAAATATGAACATGAATTATGGGTTCTTACAATCACTAACTCGCTGGCGACGCTTGCATATAGACACACACTCACTGTGTCACTGCACAGCAGCTGCACAGCCTCTCCTCCTCTTCTCTGTTGCTTGCAGTGAGCATGCAGACAGACTGATAACCACTGATGAGCCTGAAGGAAAAAGGAGATGTCACATGTCAGGACATTTTTTCTGTCGCTGTGGTTTTCAGAAGTATTGTTGCCAATTTGGTAGCTTACACTATATGGACATGAATTCCGGTGTTCCAATCGCTTCCATGCCCACAGGTGTATAAAATCAAGCACCTAGGCGCGCAGACTGCATTTGCAAACATTTGTGAAAGAATTGGTCGCTCTCAGGCGGTCATTGAATTCCAGCAATTGGGAAAGACAGCAACTCAGCCGCGAAGTGTTAGAGTTTGTAAAATCATACACGGGGTCAGCGGATGCTGAAGTGCATTCTGTAGTTCACAGAGGTCACCAACTTTTTGCACAGTCGGACGCTACAGACCTCCAAACTTCATGTACTCAGAGAGCTTCATGGAATGGGTCTCCATGGCCAAGCATTTGCATCTGAGCCTTGACCAAGCACATTAGAAAGCCCAGCTGAATGCAGTGGTGTAAAGCGCGCTGCCACTGGGCTCTAGCGACGATGTGTTCTCTGTAGTGATGAATTACCCTTCTCCTTCTGGCAATCCGATTGGATAGTCTAGGTTTGGTGGTTGCCAGGACAACGGTACTTGTCTGACTGCATTTTGCCAAGTCAAGAGTTTGGTGGGTGGGGTGGGTTTATGGTGCGGGGTAGTTTTTTAGGAGTTGGACTTGGCCCCTTGGTTCCACCAGTTTTCATCCAACATCAGTGTCTGACATCAAATGGAAGTATAGTCAAAAACTCCCATAAACACTCCTAAACCTCGTGGAAAGCCTTCCCAGAAAAATTGAAGTTGTTATAGCTGCAAATGTGGGAAACATAATATTAAATCCTATAGATTAATAATGGGATGTCAGTCGAGTTCATATGAGTGTTGTAACGGCGGTCTGGCGAGGCAGCTAGCAGGTCCAGGCATGTGGGGTGGAGGTTAGCCGGACCACTCAGAGGCCATTCAGTTAAATAGAAAAACAGGCATTAACAGAACAAGACCATACAGGGAGTGCAGAATTATTAGGCAAGTTGTATTTTTGAGGAATAATTTTATTATTGAACAACAACCATGTTCTCGATGAACCCAAAAAAACTCATTAATATCAAAGCTGAATGTTTTTGGAAGTAGTTTTTAGTTTGTTTTTAGTTTGAGCTATTTTAGGGGGATATCTGTGTGTGCAGGTGACTATTACTGTGCAGAATTATTAGGCAACTTAACAAAAAACAAATATATACCCATTTCAATTGTTTCTTTTTACCAGTGAAACCAATATAACATCTCCACATTCACAAATATACGTTTCTGACATTCAAAAACAAAACAAAAACAAATCAGCGACCAATATAGCCACCTTTCTTTGCAAGGACACTCAAAAGCCTGCCATCCATGGATTCTGTCAGTGTTTTGATCTGTTCACCATCAACATTGCGTGCAGCAGCAACCACAGCCTCCCAGACACTGTTCAGAGAGGTGTACTGTTTTCCCTCCTTGTAAATCTCACATTTGATGATGGACCACAGGTTCTCAATGGGGTTCAGATCAGGTGAACAAGGAGGCCATGTCATTAGTTTTTCTTCTTTTATACCCTTTCTTGCCAGCCACGCTGTGGAGGACTTGGACGCGTGTGATGGAGCATTGTCCTGCATGAAAATCATGTTTTTCTTGAAGGATGCAGACTTCTTCCTGTACCACTGCTTGAAGAAGGTGTCTTCCAGGAACTGGCAGTAGGACTGGGAGTTGAGCTTGACTCCATCCTCAACCCGAAAAGGCCCCACAAGCTCATCTTTGATGATACCAGCCCAAACCAGTACTCCACCTCCACCTTGCTGGCGTCTGAGTCGGACTGGAGCTCTCTGCCCTTTACCAATCCAGTCACGGGCCCATCCATCTGGCCCATCAAGACTCACTCTCATTTCATCAGTCCATAAAACCTTAGAAAAACCAGTCTTGAGATATTTCTTGGCCCAGTCTTGACGTTTCAGCTTGTGTGTCTTGTTCAGTGGTGGTCGTCTTTCAGCCTTTCTTACCTTGGCCATGTCTCTGAGTATTGCACACCTTGTGCTTTTGGGCACTCCAGTGATGTTGCAGCTCTGAAATATGGCCAAACTGGTGGCAAGTGGCATCTTGGCAGCTGCACGCTTGACTTTTTTCAGTTCATGGGCAGTTATTTTGCGCCTTGGTTTTTCCACACGCTTCTTGCGACCCTGTTGACTATTTTGAATGAAACGCTTGATTGTTCGATGATCACGCTTCAGAAGCTTTGCAATTTTGAGACTGCTGCATCCCTCTGCAAGATATCTCACTATTTTTGACTTTTCTGAGCCTGTCAAGTCCTTCTTTTGACCCATTTTGCCAAAGGAAAGGACGTTGCCTAATAATTATGCACACCTGATATAGGGTGTTGATGTCATTAGACCACACCCCTTCTCATTACAGAGATGCACATCACCTAATATGCTTAATTGGTAGTAGGCGTTTCGAGCCTATACAGCTTGGAGTAAGACAACATGCATGAAACGAGCTGGCCCCAGTGTTTTCTGGCATCTTCAACTCCTCACTGCAGGCATGTCATGTGCCTGCCTGCTTCAAGTCCTCTACCATAATCCCTGTCCCCAAGAAACCTAGGATCACTGGACTAAATGACTACAGACCCGTGGCTCTGACATCTGTGGTCATGAAGTCATTTGAGCGCCTAGTTCTCTCCCATCTCAAGACCCTCACGGCCCCCCTCCTGGACCCCCTGCAGTTTGCATATAGAGCCAACAGGTCTGTAGACGACGCCATCAACATGGCCCTACACTTCATCCTGCAGCATCTGGACTCCCCAGGAACCTACGCCAGGATCCTGTTTGTGGACTTCAGCTCTGCCTTCAACACCATCCTTCCAGACCATCTCCGAGACAAGCTTTCCCAGATGAATGTGCCTGATCCCATCTGCCGGTGGATCACTGACTTCCTGACGGACAGGAAGCAGCACGTGAGGCTGGGAAAGAATGTCTCGGACTCCCGGACCATCAGCACCGGCTCCCCTCAGGGCTGTGTTCTTTCTCCTCTGCTCTTCTCCCTGTGCACCAACTGCTGCACCTCCACCCACCAGTCTGTCAAGCTAATCAAGTTCGCAGATGACACCACCGTCATTGGGCTCATCTCGGACGGGGACGAGTCTGCCTACAGGAGGGAGGTTGAACGTCTGGTGTCCTGGTGCAGCCACAACAACCTGGTGCTGAATGCCCAGAAGACAGTGGAGATTATTGTGGACTTCAGGAAGCACACAGCCCCACTCCCCCCCATCATCCTGACTGACACCCCCATCACCTCTGTGGACTCATTCCGCTTCCTGGGTACCACCATCACCCAGGACCTGAAGTGGGAGCCCACCATCACCTCCGTCATCAAGAAAGCCCAGCAGAGGATGTACTTCCTGAGGCAGCTGAAGAAATTCAACCTGCCAACACGGACGATGATGCAGTTCTACACTGCAATCATCGAGTCCATCCTCACCTCCTCCATCACCGTGTGGTACGCTGGAGCCACTATCAGGGACAAACAAAGACTGCAGCGTGTTGTGCGCTCTGCTGAGAAGGTGATTGGCTGCAGACTCCCATCTCTGCAGGACCTGTACACCTCCAGGACACTGCGGCGTGCAGCCCGGATCTCAGCTGACCCTTCTCACCCTGGACACAGTCTGTTTGACCTGCTCCCCTCAGGCAGGAGGCTCCGGTCCATTCGCACCAGAACCTCTCGCCATAAGAACAGTTTCTTCCCCTCTGCTGTTGGACACATGAACAATAACCATATGATTGTCCCCGCCACTAACACATGACCCTACGCTGTGTCACTGCATCATTTCATGTTTGGCACTGATCACCACCTGCACTCATGTATATATCTTTCTACGTAGCACTCATAATTCTTATTCTCATGTATATATCTCATGTATATCTCATGCACATATCCTTCTTTCTACATAGCACTTTAATTCTTATTGTCTGCACTGAAGCACCGCAGCAATTTCCTAATGTTGTAAACCTCAACATCTGGCAATAAACCCATTCTGATTCTGATTCTGATGAAGAGGATGATGTGGACAAAATACTCATTTGCCTAATAATTCTGCACTCCCTGTACAAGCCAGGTCTCCACGGCTCTACTCTGTTTGTACATACATGTGTACGGTCAATGGTACGGTCTCTCTAAACAGATGCACGGACAGCAGCATGTTTGGCTGTAATGGCTGCCGCTGCACTCACACTAGGAGACTTTCCAACTACTACAATAATAGGATGACAACCCCTAGTGGTGCTATGCCATAATAAAGGTTCTTACAGTGTGAAGGCAGATGAACGAATACTTTTGGAAATATAGTATATGTGGTAAATGTGTTCAGAACTCTTGTGTTCAGATTTTGTTTTTTTGTTTCACATCCGTTAGAAAGTCATTTCAGGGCCCCGTACTGACCAGGTGTGGTTTCTTTTTTGTAGTCTGAAGTGCTTGAAAAGAAGGCAACTGGACTTCTTTAGGTTCATGAAGATGTTTCTACTCTCCATTCAAGAGACTTTCTCAGTTATAAAACAACTAATGGAGGGTCTTAGTTAGGTACGTTGTCATGAAAATGAAAAAATGTCCTCAACTTGCTTTGAGATAAACCTACTGTGGATTAATATAGTGACTCCTGGAATACTGATTTGTTTGTGCACAAGAACAAAATCATGTTTGGGTGTATTTTGTAGTGGTCGTTCATGTATAGCTCTTGTATTGTAATCATATCAGAAATCGCATTCGTTTACAGCGATTCATGGCAAAAGAGTGTTTAAAAGTTAGTCAGCCTGCTGTTCTGTTGTCCATAAGTGATTCCATGGGAATCCACACCTGGTGGTGTATCAGACACTCTGGGTTATTGCTTAGGTAAAATGTTTCATACACACTTCACACCTGCACCTGTCAGCGAAGGCACCCAGCGGTGACATCCCCGGCGCGTTCCTCTGCCAAGGTGAACCTGCCAAGCTCGTCTGTCTGTCTGTTTGTATGTGAGCTTGAAAAAAAACCCTGCTGTGTTTCAAAAAATTTGGTGGAACAAGGGAAAAGTGAAGAAACAGTTAAAACTGGCCGTGGATCACACTTATTTTCTTTAAAAAATAGCATTGGCCTTGACAGTAGGATGCATGTGTGCCCATCTGCTGGGTTTGGCAGCACCTGTAGTTTAACAATAAAGCAAACACTCAGCGAAGAACTGCTCTGTCAGAAATACAACAGAGGAACGACTCATTTATCTGCTTACGGTGCAGCCAAGAAAATTCATGCTGTTTTAAAAATCAGTCAGTCGTAACCTGGAGCAACTGTGATCTAATTTCACGCTTTAGGACACAAATAGTTTTCACATAAAAGCTGGGAACAGGGGTTCGCTGCATTTTTGATTCCCAGACACTAAAAACAACATAAACTAATTAGGCTGAAAGTCACAGAGTTTCTTTAACAGAAGAGATTATTTAATAAAAGTGTCCTTGTATACAGTACATGCACAAACTACATTTATACACCGATCTGTTATTACATTATGAGCACTGACAGGTGAAGTAAATATCACTGATTATCTCTTGATCATGAGACCTGTCATGGGCGGGATATTAGGGACCAAATGAACATTTTTATGTCAAAGTTGACGCATTAGAAGGAAAGCAGTAGAAATGGGCAATTGAAATGATATGAATGAGTTTGACAAGGGCTAAATTGTGATAGCTAGATGACTGAAACATAGCATTGTCGAAACTGCAGCTCTTGTGAGGTGTTCCTAGTCTGCAGTGGTGAGTATCTATCAAAAGTGATCCAAGGAAGGAACAGTGGTGAACCAGCCACAGGGTCATGGGCAGCCAAGGTTTATTGATGCATGTAAATATATTTGTATGACCAACCAAATATTTGGCGGGGGGTCATAAAGCCTAATCACTGTATGTTATCTGTTGTTGTTAGTGGCTGATTTCATTGTTTCAACTTGGGATTCAGACTGTCAGAGGCCTCAGAGGACAATATGCAGCATGTAATCCATCGGCAGTGGAAACAGTCACAGGAAACCTAAAGCCTTTAGAATAGTTGTTTTTGTCTTTTTCTTATTTTAAATATCATTTATGTTGCCTTTTTTTCTGAGCTAGTTCAGGCAAGCAACTCAAGCTACATGGCATCCTGCCACTTTCCAACTACGCCTTTCCAATTTGGTGGTTGATTTAAGCTGCAAATTTTGCAACTCTCTCTCTTTAACAAGTCAGTGCTGCTGCTGTCCTGCATTGCAGCCCACACTTTAAACCACTCCACCACTCCAGCATCCACCCTCTGGGGACTCAGGGGGAATGTTTACACAATTTCTGTGTGCATTATATTTGCATGGAGAAAAAAGCTTGCAGTCTAGATACCAAATTCTATCTGTATTCTGCTGCTGTAATGAAACAGTCGAACGTACGTAATAAAAATTAAATACTACACCACTCATTAGTGTAGTATTTAATTTTTATTACGTACATCACATACATGCACATATATAGTGCTGTATATAGAAAAGTGCATTGACACGTTAACAACAATTAACAAGAAACATTGCATTGCTAGAAAATGATCAGCGTTATTGCTACGTTGCTTTTTCCAAGCACCAAGCAAAACATAAATAAAGATTTTAATAATATTTTAAAAAAAAATTTTTTTAATAATATTAATATATCTGCATATGTAATGAGTGAGAAAATTTAATTACCACACCACCGTAATGAGTAAATCAAAACACCATTCAATTGATGAACGTTTAAAGTTAATTATCAAATAAAAGCTTAAATCAAAAGTGTATTTGTGGAAAAAAAAAACCACACACATTCTCCCATTAATAGATGTTTGTGTGCAGTGTTGTGATTGCATGTGTGGATGAGGCCTGCAGTGCTGCAGGGCAAAGATAGGAACAAGCCACTGAGCTATGGGTGTTAAGCCAAGTGCTATGAGCTAGGTCTGTGTGTCCTGCCAGAGCAGAGGGAGTCAGAATAAGAAGCCATAACAAGCAGAATACAAAACTGGAACACCAGCTCTACTTTTAACCCGTCTTCTACCCGGACATTCAGTTAAAATTCCACCCAGGCCCAAACACACCCCCACACGCGATTTTACACTCGACACGTCTTGATCTATTTCTCGTCCAGAAGTGTAGTGTTGTAGTCCAAATTCCACAAGCTGGCATCCAAATTGAACATGGTCCAGAGTATGTGAAGTACATAACAATAGAAACTCTGATAACCACAATAATTAGCCTGTAAGATTTTCTCCCAGCCCTTCCACGGAGATTTATAACACTGTGCCGCTAATATGCTTTGCAATCAACTTTGTTTGAAGGGCTGGTAGCTAAATGCTTCCTTCAGCGCTTCAAACAAAAGTCACACAATTCCTTAAAGATGGAGAAAGAAACCACGCTGAAGTTTGCTCTTTTCCCCACTTAGCTGAATAATTTACATATGTGGATATACAGGAAATGGCAGAGGAAATCAGTGAGCCCTCACTTCCTCAGCACACTGAGATCCACATGGTGGCTGATGAGCTCTTAATGAGGCTTTGGCAAAGATGGTGCAACTTGCCTGATGGATGCTGCCAAGTGGGCTGTAAGGTGGTTTGGCTGCCACTGAGGACACAGGGGAGGTTTGCTGGAACATGACTGTGGAGAAAATGACAGTGGGAGGAGGAGGGAGGGGGTGTGATGGAGGAGGTAGATCAGTGCAAGGGTGCAAAGCCAGATGCATAGCAATCTCAAGTCAACAGGTGTCCAATGAGCAGTCATTCAACTTTCTATTTTCTGCCCAGTGCTATTCTAACAGCAGAAGAACAAAGTGGTGAGCTAGAGCGATGCGGATAAGAGTCAGCAAGCTTAGGCGGCTCCAAACTGTAGAGCTTGCATTAATGAAACATCATCTTGAGGAGAAAAACTACACTTGAATGTTCATTTATATACCCTATAAGCACGCTGTCGTCAAATAGTCCCCAAATGTGTGCCTCCTATAAAGAAAAAATCCTTTCAAAAAGCGAAGATTCATCTTCCTTACTTTCATGCCCGCTAGGACCTGAGTGGGACATGCATGCTGCAAAGTAAAGAGGAGATAAAGCATGTGCTCGCAGCCAAAGCAGGAAGCTGGAAAAACATCGGATAATAAGCCAACAATGAATATTTCATGGCTGTGTTAGTCAGCAGCAATGAGTCAGACAATTGTCCACTGAAGCAGTGATTGACCATTCATAGTACAGCTGTTTTTCTTTTTTCAAATATAAACCATATAAATATAATATAAACTTGCAGCTCGCCTTACAGCCTGGGCCGTATCCAGCTGTAGGACAAACCAACTATGAATATAACATGTATAAGGTCAATAACTAGCTTATAAAGTTCAGTTTATTTTAGCATTATATGACTATACAAAACAGCAGTATTCAACAATGGACAATATGCATAAGCAGGTAATATGCATATATACTTGCTGACTGATCAGCAGTGAACGATCTGTGTCACACCAAGGCTAAACCTGAGGTTACTGTCCTTCAGGCCCAAATCGAGCTTCGTAGTGCAGACCTCAGCAGAGTGTGATTTGTGAAGGGGAAAAAAAAGAAAAAAGACTTTGGGGGGAGGGGTATGTGTGTCTTGTCCCTACCAGGGATAAAAATAATTTTAGCAGAGGCAAAGATGAGTAGACCAGAAGGGGGAAGTCCCACATATCCCGTCTCGGGCTTGTTAACACTTCTGAATATTTCAGCCAGGTGGATTTGTATGTCCAAGGTCCCATGATGCTCTCTCCCTCTCTCTTTATATCTCTCACTCCTTAAGTGTTTGTCTGTGTGTCTGCTATTATCTTTGTTGTGTGAGTCTAAATGTGCTTACAAAGTCACCTGAGAGAACCATCTGAACTTTGAGGACAGAAAGTTCGTTGACTGTATTATGAAGGCAGGGTTAGGGTTAGTCACTAATAGATGGAGTTAAGGTGCCCTCATTAAAAAAACACTTAACCATGACGTCATGAAAGACAGAGTGTTGGTGATTGCTGATTGGAGGGTGAATGTGTGTAAATCTTAGATAGAAAGCACTTCAACGTAGGAAACAAGAGCTTGTGTAAATGGGTGGATCAGACTGTATAAAACACTTGGAGTGTGCAAGTAGAGTTGAGTTTGCAATATTTAGTATAATAAAGTCATTTAACAGGATCCTATCAGGCTACTCTAACTTAACTGAAGCAACATACGGTAACAAGTTTTAACTCTTTGCTCCTTGAACACCTACTAAGGACCATCCTTGAAGCTCTCCTCTGATCTGAGTGGTGTCTGTCATATTTCAGGCTTGCTTATAGAACAAAATGACTGGCTTTGCATCAGGAATGAGTCAGGATGGTCTCTGTCTTTGTAGGTACCCAAAACCAGGAAACTATTCAAATGGTCATCAAACCACATCTTTATGGATATTTACAGAGTACTGGGGTGGTTGTCAGGGAAAGAGTGAAGACAATTGGCCCCTGATCTACTAAATTAAGGTGCAGAAACTTCTCTAAGCTTGACTATCAAACTGGGCTGCATGCACTTTAAAGATAATTATGGAAGCACCAATAGCTAGGTAAAGACATATGTTCAGATGGCATGAATGCTGGCTTTATTTGGAGCGAATACCTACTGATCTGAGAACTTTTACTTGAACCACCTAATGAATTTTTACTCACAGTCCCACTTCATCTGATGAGCTAAAGGTGACTTCACATACACCTGTCAAACCTCACAAACACAGAACACTGCTAATCAGTGCATGTTCAGCTCCCACTGATTGGCAGAAAAGACATGTGTTTAATGCAGAATAAACTCCTATAGTAAGGGGCCTCTTGGATGGATGGATGGATGGATGGATGGATGGATGGATGGATGGATGGATGGATGGATGGAAAGCTTGGTAGTTGAACTGATGGCCTGCCATAAGTTACAGTTTGATATCATAGGGATGGGTTCTTACAACAAATCATTCAAAACTATTTGAGTAGCACAAAAAATGAAAGCATGGATGTGGAAATCATCATAATAGTGGAATTGTAAAGCGCTTTGAGGTTCTCGAAAAGCGCTATATAAATGCAATCCATTATTATTATTATTATTATAATAGATCGCCTTTAATTTTCCAAGGTCTCCAACCCTATTCCTAACGCTAACCCTAGGTATATCCAACATGTATTCTCTCTTTTTATTACATTGTTAGACACTTATATGTCATTTTAATTGGTGCGTATTAAAATAAATAAGTGGAAAACATGATTTATGCAAGCAGAAATCCTTAAAATATTTTACTGCAGATCAGTTGGACATTTAGCCTCAGCAAACCAGGTACTGAAGTATCCAAGCATCCAAATAAGAGTCCATTGAGTCTCTGCGTGACTTCTTATTGCTGTGTACTATGAAAAAAAAAACCCAGAATGAAATTGAATCAGAGGAAAGGCTGAATGAGAAACTGATGATTCTCTCTTCCAGAAATTGTCACAGCACCTGCAAACAACACAATAGAGTGGAGAATGTTGTTAAATATCCCTATTGTGTGCCAAGTTTGTGAGCGCACACGTGTGCGTTCTGCACTTTGCAGAGTGCTTACCTTTACAGGGCAGGGCGATGCTAAGTGTTCCAGTCAAATGGATCCAGTATACAGGATGTGGAAACACTGACATGTGTTTCCACATCCAAAAAGCATCCGTTCACGCGAATACGTACTGACACATTCGGAGGCGAACGCATTACACTTGAAAGTCAATGCAGCTAAAAGTATTGCTCGGGTCCAGCATATTCAGAAAGATATTAAAGCATAATGAGAGCTCAAAGACTAATGCAGTTTGCTCATTTCCTTCAACGTTTTGTGCTTTAGAACATTCAGGTCATGTTCACGATCGCGCTACTTAGTCGTCATTTGGTTCTTCGCCTGTGGTTTCTAAATGTCTTCCTTTGTCCCTGCATTGTCTTTGCTCCACTCTCCGTTTGTCTTTGCATTCTAAGTCTGTTTTTAATTACTTTCTCTTTTATGTTGCTTCACATTGCTTTAATTTGTCTCTTCCAGCCTTTAGATTGTGTCCTCCGCACTGGTTTCAGCGTTGTGTTGCCTTCAGCACTAAGTTTCAAAGGTTCAGACAATAATATAATGAATTTACGTTGAATAGACGTGTTGTATATACATTCTTAGGTAGATGGCCATTTTACTCTGTCCACCACTTTGGTCCAGGATGGTTTTTGAATTTGGCTCGATGGACTGTGAATGTCTGAATGGACAATTCTCCCTACAAGTAGCACCATTAGTACAATTTTTGAATTGTACAGTATTTTTGTGCACCTGTGAAACTAGTGACATTAGTTTGTGTTTAGTTCCTTGGAATGATAAAGGCAGTAAGACAAACACAGTGCTGGAGGGTAAAGGAAGTGTGGGGAAATGAGTGGGTATAAAGAGAATCAGACTAGGGTGATGAAAACAAATGAGACCAAGTCATGACTCACAGCTGCAAAACGTGTATTATATATTTTGACAATTTTTTTGATGCAAATTAAATTGCACAACAATGTAAAATGAAAATGATGACCAGTTTATGAAAGACCGGGGTGGCTGGGCCGTTGCGATAAGATATAAGCAGTAGGGGTGCAACGATACTCGTATCGATATTGAACCGTTCTATACAGTGCTTTCGGTTTGGTACGCATATGTATCGAACAATACAATTTTTTTTATTTATTTTATCAACTTTTCTTCTGACGATGCTGTCTGTGTTGAGCACTCAGTGGATCTGCGTTCGACTACTCTGCTTAGGCTGCACTGTCGAGCGCAGATCCACTGAGCACAGCGCAAGCTAGCAAGACAGACGCTAAGCTCGTTGCAACATGGCAACTACCTCAACGCTACCCGAAACTGAACCTCCCCCACCCTCATTCAGATCTGGCGTTTGAAACTATCTTGGTCTTCATGTGAAGCATGACCCTGATGGTAAGTGCGTCATGGACAAAAGTAAAACAGTATGTCGGATGTGCCACGCAATGCTCAATTGGTGGGAGCTAGTGTGTTAGCGCAGTTAGCTCGTTAAGGTGTTGGCCGTCCAGCCCCACGCACGGGGCGATCCACGGTAACTCATTAACGGAGATTTGCCGCGTTGTGGCGTTAATGTCATTTCAACGAGATTAACCTGAAAGCACTAGTGGGAACACAACGAATATGACTGCACATTTACGCCGACATCGTCCTAGTGCAAAGACAAGTGGAAGCAGACAAAAACAACAAGCACGCATGCTACAAACTTTACCTGAGTCATTTAGACAGCTGTTAGCACATGATTCTCCTTATGGGGACCTGATATGTTTAATATGCTGCTGAGAATATAGCCCAGAAGAAGCAGAAATTAGGGTACCTCGAGGGGTCACAGCAATCAGTGTGTGAACAGTGAACATTAACAGGCTTGGATACTGGTCTATAAACAATTTCAACACACAGTACATAACACACAATTGGGAAATGTTACCACCTCCTCAATCTGGCATTAAAAACCTAATGTGAGTTGTTTAACCATCAGTATTTTCTTAGGGTATTTAAGTATTTTACATGCTGTTAAAGGACATTTATGCATCACTATTTCAAAGTAAAATATTAAAAGAAAATAGCTGAGGACCATTTGTAAATTTTTACTCTCACAGTGAGCTTACTGGGAACGGACTAATTAAATATTTCCCATCTCAAAGATACTAAACGCATTGTTCAAATTACGCCTTAGATTCCATTATAGTGCCCGGTCTTTTTCTTTATTTCTTTTGTTCTTTTTTCCGAGGGAGATACTGATTACATTTGGGAACAGTCTGCAGATATTGAGAAAAACACAGCCTCTTTGATGAATATTCATTAATCAAAGGGCCTGGGTTCATCAAGATGTAGCGAACAGGAAAGGTCATTTTTATTGCACTGGAATTTGTCTTCATTGAGTGTCTCTGTGGAACAAGTGAAAAGACCATTGCAAACAATCTGTCTATACTTTAATAATTTAAATGAAGTTAGAAGTACACTGAAAATAGCAGATAATATTATTCTGGACCACCCATCATTTAAGCATGCCTTTATTCAGCCCAGAAAAGACCAAATTTAATTGATTCTTTGTGTCAGTATACTAGGAATGGCATATATAACACCAACTGCATGGGCTTTTCTACTTGTGTGTAACCGCAATAAATCTGTAAAAAGATGAACGGATGCCGAATGGATGGATTTGCATCTGACCCACATCCATATGATTAGAATAACAACGAGGACCGTGGTAAAACGCAGACTTAGGTAAATGTGAGCTATGAGAAGACATTTTAGGTTGAGGCCAAAAAGGAATGAATGTTCAATCTATAACAATAAAGCTTGCGGTGATGCTAACATGATGATTATTTAGCGTGTTCAATAAGCCGCTAGTAGTGTTGCACTTAGCTGTAGAAAGTGCTTAAGAGAACTGATGCTGTCTGTTGTAATGCCATTAAGCTGTTGCTCTGGTACTACAGTGCATGACTCCACGATCAATTAAACAAGATCAATTTAAAAAAACAAGGTGAGGTGAAGGAGAGTCCATCTGTTAATTGTCTTAATCCATTTGCAAACTGCCAGCAGGGCTGCTTATATCAAAGCACACACGATGAGTAATGGCAGCTCCGTGTTATTTTCAGAGTCTAGACCAATTAGCGAGAGCTTATGTGCTTGTTGCTCTATGGACTTGGCTGAGGGATGTACAATCTATATGTTTTCATCACAAATAAAATATATTGATTAGTACAGCAGCAGTGAATGAAGTTATTCAATAATTTGGAACAATCAGTAATACAGCAATTAATCAGATTGGCAAGGCGTTCAGTGACGAATGCAACCCTCACCTCCCAGAATTCTCTGCAGTGCTCTGCTTTAGTCTTCCCACTTCATGTCATCCTTTATCTACCAATTAAGTCATATATATCTTGATCAACAATGTTGGAAGTAAATCTCTATAAAGTAATTACATTTTTCTTTAACAGCACATATAGAGTCATTTTCAGTAATCACACTGCAGTTTAATCACACAGTGGCAAAGATTTGTTACTTGGTATCTGACTTCAGGAGGAGTCCACAACCTTTTACACACGGTGTAATTTTATTTCACAAAAGGACAAGAAAGAGCAGTGTGCCTTGAAACAACTGCTGATAACCTGACATGGACTCTTTGCACTAAGCCAGTACACAGTGAAGCTGAAGTGTATGCTGACCCTGGCCAAGCAGTCAGAGCCTGACAAACAGGTAACAAAAGCAGTGATGAGCAGTCAGGCTCGTTTCATGTGTACCCTGTTTGCACCTGTTTCTACAATGGAATTGCTTTGGCAATCTCTGTGAAGTGATCTTTGGGCTGCTTTTCAACTTTGCACTCAGCTTTGTGTTAATACTAAAACACCAGGAAAAGGTCTTGTGTGTGTCCATATTAGGATCAAGATTTATGTTATTGCATGGCCTAAAGTTTACTTTGTTAAATGGTAAATATGTGACAATCCATCTCAAGGCCGTGTTAAAGTAACAACACAAAAATAATGTAAAGTATTGTGTAATGCATACTGTGTAAAGTCAAGGCCTTTACACACCAGACACCTAAAATCTGTGCAGTTTTTTTCCTGCCTGTCCTCCCTTAGACATTGTCATACTGTACCACATATAATGTAAAATCTAAACTAACACAGACAGGACTTAAAAAATATTATTAAATATGTGTTAAAAAGAGAGTGAGAATGAGAGTCCCCTCATTCTTACTGCCGCTGTTCACGCCGACCATGTAATCTCGCAGAATGTATTTGCACCACTGCATTTGGCACAAGCGGTCAGAGCTCAGAACTTGCAGGTAACACTGGTAAAATAACATTATTTTACCTCAGACACACAGCAAGATGCTGCTCCAGGTCAATCGGCTCTCTGGAATTATTTCTCCCTCCTCACATGTGTTCCCAACACTGCCAGCAAGACCTGGGTCAAACCATGAAATTCCCCCTCTCTCTTCTCATGAAAAATTGGATGGACCCAGATTCTCAGTTTCTTAATTTTCTTTCTTTGAAACATCAGGAGCAAAACCGACAAAAAACCCCATCAGGAGCAGCTCATCATCGCTTGATGTCAACTTTGTTTTCACACCGTTTATTTTTAGGCCTTAACAATAAAAAGAATCAGTCCCATGAATGATGAGTGATTATAGTCCATGATTAATTTTGGTAAGCACCTCATAGTATAACAGTCATGTTGACTTGTTGACTACAGTAGTGTAAGAGTTAATATTGTTGCCTCACAGGAGTAAACTGGGGTCTCTCTGCATAGAGCTTCCAGGTTCGTGTGCCTGTGCAGGTTCCCCACCCCACACCTGAAGTTAAATGAGGGATTATGAAAATGGGTGAATAATCTACATAAACCTCCTTATCACACAACTCATTAGCTGCACGTGTGTTCATTATCTGTCTCCAAACAAGGATGCTTCAGTAGTGACTGACTTATGTGGCAAACTTGTTTTATCTATGAGAGTACGTGCTGAGGAGCACAAATGTAAAATTACTATTGAAGAGTCTGCAACACATTTTGTGGTTATTTAATGGGTTTTTTTTGTCTTTTGCTTAAAAAAAACACTTTCTGATCACATTTCCGTAACTACCTTTAATGATGTTCTTCTGGCAATCCTCCTCTACTGATGAGCTCCACATCTGGATTCAGATGTGCATTCTCTGCAGCATCCTTGATTTGTGGTCAGACTTTCGGGAAATTTTCTGCCTGCAAAAGGCCTGTGAAGACTCTAGCATAATTTCTCTGACCTTTTTGATTAAACTCAGATAAATGTGCACTTACTTTTGAATAAGATGATTATTATGATTATAACACCTTATGCTTTCCAATGCTGAGATTGAAATCCATCAAGTAAAGCTGCAAAGACGATAACAACAGAGCAGATTATGAAGATTGATTTTTGTTTTTAAAAGGGAGCTGGGGTTAAGCTAACTATTTAAAAGTTGTTCCCTTAGCAATAGTCATATACTGTTGTAAAAAAAAAAAAAAGAAGAAGAAGAAGTAATGCAGAGGGCTCTACTCATAAATTATGTTTGTGTCTGGCAACACCCCATTGTGCCCAAAGTAATTTGGCCCAAAGCAGAGCAGGAAGTGAGATCTGCTTTGCATTCTCATACCTTAGGCTTCCTCCCAATACACTTGCACAAATCCCTATCCTACTCAGCATGCACACAAGTGCTTTCTTTTGGTGTTTAAATATTAACACAAAGCTAAGAGCAAAGCGGAAAACCAGCCCATAGATCACTTCATCGAAAATGTGGCCACAGCAGTTCTTCTGTTGGCGTGAGTACAGGTACAAATGGAGGCTCCAGTGTTATAAGCATGACTACTCATCTCTGCTTTCATTACCTACTGGTAACAACTCTTTGATTGCTTGGGTTGACTTGGTTCAGGAGTGGCTATGGGGAAAAAAAGATTTCTCATTTGGAGGTTTTGGCTCGTGTATCTCACATCCTCGCTGCAGAAGCAGTGATGTGAGTAAGGCTACGTCTACACTGATAAATTTGAAAACAGCGTTTTCGTCTAAAAACGCTCCGCGACCGTTTTCAGTTGTTTCATCCACACTGAAAATGTCCCTGTACTGCGCATGCATCAAATGTAAGACCATTCAACCTGCATCATTTTCGTCTGCCATTTATTTACTTTCCGGCTCTTTGAAACGGCGTGGCAAAATGTCAAGTGCCGAGTTTTATCTGGAGCTATCTGGAGCATGTCCAAACTGATATTAATCTGTAATAGGGCTGACAAAATTAGGAGCAAACAAAAAAACTGCTGTACAATGCCGCCCGCCGTCTTAGTTTTAGTCATATATGACTAAAATGTGTCATCGTTTTCGAAAATCTCAGTTTTCGCAGTCCACACTGTGACGCGAGAGAAAAAGATGCGTGCGGAGATGGCCTGAGGGACATTGTAGCGTGAATAGTCCCTGTTGGATGGATGGAGGGGTGGATGGATGGGTTGGTCAAACATTGGAAGTTAATGCAAGATAATGCTGTTTATTTCCATAGTCCAAGTTACTTGACAATGTCTGTTGTACGCCTTTATTGGTGTTTACGATTGTGACCATGGCAATGAAGAGCCTGTATTTGTAACTGCAAACCTAACTAAGTTGTTTTGTGCCTATAGGCAAGATTCTGATTCTCCACTACCAATTATAACCCATAGGAACAAATCTTGGAAACGTAGTACCCTCATGGACTTTCAAACAATTCTGCAGGAATGATAAGGATGGACACATTTTGTCTGTGAAAAGCTGTAGCTTCAGCTCCATATTCCAGAGGCGCAGTTCATTTAAAGAGATTATACATAGTGCACGGTGATAAACTTTCTTTTGGAACAAAAACCAAACACCCCAGGGATGATAGCACTGAAACTGTAGACACCGTTTACTGCTAACCTGATCCTGCCAGGCAATCCTGTTTACTGTGCACTCTAAATCACACTGTAATGATTTCTTTGAGCTCAAGATGTCTGTTTAAGCAACTTGAAAAAAGAGAGAGAAAAAAGCTGTGACTACCTTCGTAAACGCACGCTGGAGCTGATAACAGCTTCTTTGCTATTTTTACCTCCATGTTGCTTCCAAAGAGGACACACTGTGCAAGTAGGGAGAAGTGTTTGTGTGTGTACATGTAGGGAGAAGTGTTTGTGTGTGTACATGTAGGGAGAAGTGTTTGTGTGTGTACATGTACAAGTTTTTTTTTAGAGGATTTACAACCACAGTAATTATAGCCATGCTCTGTCCTGTGTGTCCCTGACAGATATGACTGAGCGCTGTGAGGGGACATAAAAAGAAGAAGCAATTGGAGACACAGATGGGAGCAGAGCCCGAACTCCACTTCACTCCATTCGACCACAAGTGAGACTGAGGACAGAGAAGATGTCTTGAGTATTTTGTTTTTTAACATGTGCGGACACAATTATGTTAAATGAACACCTGGAGGAACCAGTGCTGTTGGACACAATGTACAAAACAGAACCCCCTCCTCACCACCCTCGCATGCATATTCATCACTTGCAGAACTTCCTGTTGCACAGAGAGAGATCAACGTCTCAAAAACACAGACTCGTCATATTTTTTCGGGTTTTCTCCCATGCTTGCTTTCTGTGCTTGCACTGGGTCAGCCTGCATGCTGGCCCAGGTCAAGCTGTTATTTCCTGGTGACTGAGAGAGGTGTACAGTACATGCTGCCGACGCACAAGTGGGAGGAAAAACAGGAATCGAGGGTTTGATTTTGAATAACACATAAAAAACAAAAACAAAAAACAATGTACTTACGTTGGTCAAGTGGCAAAATATTACACAATGTCTTTAGCTGGTCCTTGCGACCCCTTCTTGGAGGGCACTGTAAATGTTTTGTTCTTCAAAACAGCAGGTAGAAAAAGATACCGACTACAAATGAAGACAAATTGTAAATGCTAAAACATGAATGCTGTTATGAACTTCTAAACTCCCACTCTCTTGATTTCCTGTTTTATAAAGAGCGCTCATGAGATACTCCAAAATTAATGGAGCCCTAAGGAGGTGTAATCCAAATATGTACATTGTGTGGTGATTTTCTGCAACCACCGTAAAGAGCTGCTTTTCATTACTGATGTGCTCATCTGCTCTGGTTTGTATGGAAGCTTGTTTCCGCCACTGAAAATGTTTTTTTTAGCCATCCATAACTCATGTATCTCAAAGTTTTGAGTTAATCAGCTAAAACGTTTAAGAAAATAACTCGGCTAATCAGGAAGCGCTGTAGTCAACATGACTGTTATACTATGAGGTGCTTACCAAAATTAACCATCATTTCGATGTTATCCTGAAGCAGAACATGGAAGGCATTAGCTACCAGTGCTATAGCTAAGCTAGCAATGCTACAACTACGCTAGCAGCATTCGGCTGAGTTACCAGCGCTACTGCTGCTTGTCATAAATGTTCAAATGTTCAAGCATCGGGTTAGCTTAGTGGGATGAGCAGGTGACAATATGCTATATGGCCAGGGAGAGCAGTAGACCCTGGTTTGATTCTAATCCGTGGGCCTTGCTGCATGTCTTCCCCTCTCTCCCCAGTTTTCTGTCTCTTTACACTGTTACTATTGAATAAAGGCTAAAATGGCCCAGTAAAATAAATAAATGTTCAAACTGCTGAGTACTCTCAGCATGGCTTTACAAATGATGAAATGTGCAATTAGCTGACTCACAGGCATTAGCATAAAAGTAGCTTGTTCATGTTTACTACATTTCGGTAGCACATTGATGATATCACTACCTGATTTTCAGTACGCATTTGTCTATGCCATCTGCTTCTGGGTAAGCAGCTTCCTGATTTGCAGAGTTAAGTCAAAATTCCAACAAAATAACTCAAAATTTCAAGTCATGCTTGTCCTCTTTTCTCCTCTCTTGAATTCCTACCAACCAATAACATCAAATAGCAAAATACTGGCATCTTTTAGAAAAACAGCTTTCATGTAAGTAAAACTAATGGGTATTTGTAGTGTTTTATTTCAGTGCAGACACATTATTGATTGTGTATTTGTGAAAATAAAAATAAAATATGTGCTTTTGTTGTCTAGAAGCAGGTGTAAATAACTATTTTAGCCATTTAGCTTCATCCAGTCTTGTTGAGGCTTTTTTATGTGAGCAACCCTGCTGCACCCTCTGGTTGCATTACGGCCAATTTCTGTACAAATGGATGGGAAATTGAATGGCTGTTGTAGATTGGCTGCTAGGTGCAATTTTTTTTGCGCTCTAAATGTAAAGCCATCTTAAATAGAAGCCTTTTCAAAACGACAGGAAAAAGGAGAAATTTCAACTCTTCCTGCCATGCCCAAAAATAAAAATCAATAATCCATCTTATATTCTTTTCCCCTTTTTTAAGTCATAAAGATATTGTTAGCCAAAAAATCCAGCTCCAGACTGGTCTTAACCTGGATTCAAAACATGTTTTTTTTCTACAGAGCCAAGTTTGATGTCAGATATCCCAAACAGCACTCTCTGAAACACATGGCTCTGGCTGTGAGCACAGAAGCTACAGAAACTAGAGATGGACCGATCCGATATTACGTATCGGTATCGGTCCGATACTGACCTAAATTACTGGATCGGATATCGGAGAAAAATAAAAAATGTAATCCGATCCATTAAATATCACGAAAGCACCTCACAAAACTTGCAACACACCGTAACTCACCTCAGGTTAGCACGTCGGAGCAGTATGCATCACGTGATAGAGCGGCTGTGGCATGCGGGACCTGTCAGTGGTCTGGATAGCATGTGGAGCTTCGCTAGCAACCCGGCATTTCATCTCCGACAAAGTTATCCCGAGAGAAGTAAAGCAAGTGTGTAAGTCCATCTCTGAATGTTTGTAAAGCATTCCTGCGTTAATCTTAACAAGCGACTGCCTCTTCTTGCTGCTACTTCAATCATGAAACTGCTTAACGATCAGCTGATCGGCTTTTCTGTCGCGAGTCCGTGTCTCTAGTTTGCTTTTGGCCCACTTTGCACCAGAAAGAGGAAACCAGCGGCTGAACAACAGCAGCACGTTTAAGCTTGATCAGCTATTGTTAGAATGTATTTAATATTACTTTCTACTCGAGGATCTTTTTCTACGTAGCTGACGGCTGGTAACTGTGCAGGGGCGGATCTAGCAAAGTTTAGCCAGGGGGGCCGATAGGGCATTAACAGGGAAAAGGGGGCACAAAAAAAAATCTTTCATGCAAATTCAGTTTTCATGTTCTGCAATCCGGTGGTCCATGGCGAGATTAAAGCGGTGACATGATTCAGCCCGCTCAGTGAAAATCCTTTTTTCCATCTCATCCCTGTGATGCAGCGTCTAGCTAGCGGTACAGAAGTTTTTCAAATTTCAAATTCAGTGTTTCACACAGAGCAACATGTAGCTTATGATACGCAACCACTTTATTTGGAGCTTGGCACAAAATTTAACAGCAAGTTAAGGGAACAGTTGCCGTTTTATCCAGGGAAGAAAAACAAATGTTAATGTGTAATCATTTCTTCTCAAAAAGATGTGAAAAAAATAAAACAGGAGATTTCTAATGTAATCTTTAAATTTAAAGCTTAAATCTAATGTCCTTTAAGTTTTTATTAATCAGATATACGATCTGTACTGCTGAAGCGATCTGGATATTTCATATTGCACGCTACACCTGAGCTAAGAGTTCTTCCTCCTGCCAAATTCCGTATTAATACCTGGTGTTTTCCTCTGCAAAAAGCTTTCAGAGTCATGGGTTTGTTCCCCCACTGCATCTCTTGGATTGCCATGAACTGATGAACAAATATAGCCTATTAGCTTTGTCTTTAACGGGATTGAATCTAAATTAGCGCTATGGCTTGCAATATCCTGTATTTTCTTGCATAGAAAAAGTGTGAAGAAGAGTCCAAAACAAAGAATGAATAGGTCTCAAATGTCTTTATAGCTATGTGTAGCTTTAGCTTGATTCACAAACTGCTAAAAACACATCAATATGGTTAGAGCACGGCATGATAGCACTGTGTTGTTGTTTTGCCTAGACTGTCATAATAATGTTGGTACACGATCAACACTACACTGACCAACAACCTTGTCTTAGCATTCACTTAGCATTAGCCAAGCTGTTAAAACTATTGCAAGCCAACAATATCACGTACAAATTAATAAATAAAACATTTCCTTCCATCACCCCTAAGCAGTCATGACAGATGGCCGTCCCTCCCTGAGCCTGGTTCGGGCGGAGGTTTCTTCCTGTTAAAAGGGAGTTTTTCTTTCCCACTGTCACCAAAGTGTTTGCACATGGAGGGGTGGGGTCATCTGATTGTTGGGATTCTCTCTATTTTTGCTGTTTTATATAAACAAAGACGTTTAATTTCTTTTTTCTCCACATTCCACCCATATGGAAAAGATATATATAAATCTTATAAAGTTTGTATTTGTCTTGTGTAAAACTTGTATGAAAAGCATACAAGAGTGAAAACAGATATAAGATCCCTTGAAAAATTATATAAATGAAACTTGTATGTTTTGGATACTTACTAAAACAATATATGAAAGTAATGAGAAAGTGGCCACTTTCATGAGTAAATCATATAAGCCTTATATGATTCACTATATGAAGTAGGCCACATCTTATGCAAGTCTTTTATGAGTTTTTTCTATTTCTTTTCCATATGGGCAAAGCTATGACGTCACAACAACTGGTCAGTTGCAATGTTCGTCCTGGACCAATACTATTAACAACACCATTCTTGATTGGCCGGCTGCTCCTGGGAAGGTTCACTACTGTTCCATGTTTTCACCATTTGTGAATAATGGCTCTGACTGTGGTTTGCTGGAGTCCCACAGCTTTAGAAATGGTTTTATAACCTTTCCCAGAGTTAAAGATCTTAATGACTTTGTTTGTTATTTGTTCCTGAGTTTCCTTGAATCGTTGCATGATGTCTGGCTTTTGAGGATTTTTTGGTCTACTCCACTTTGTCAGGCAGGTCATATTTAAGTGAAACTAAACTCAGCTTTCCAAAAATGTGAGACACTACAGCTAATTTATGTTAAAACGAGGGGGTGGGGCACTTTTTCATACCGCTGTTGCTCTGTCAGAAAGCCAGAGCTGAAAATAGTACGCAAGAAATGTACTACTTACTACACAATAAACTAACATAAGAAGCTCTTCAAATTATTACAGCTTAAAACAAAATTTAGCTTGATATATTTATTTCTTCAGTATGATCAAATGGACACGCAAAACAGAATATGGGATGAACTGACACAATGTAGCTTTTCTTCTTTGCTGGAGAATTGAAAATATCGTCAGTCATGTGCTTTGAGGATTTTTTAAAGCCATCGTGTATGTTCTCAAAATTTCCCCTTATTAATATTGCATACAAGTTTCTTTTTGTTTATGTATAGTTTGAATCCTTTGCATGTCAGCGTTCCTTTTTAATGCTTCTTTGCAGTCTTATCGGTTTCTACAGTATCCCACTGAAAAAGCGAAAGGCGCCTTTTGTGTGTGTTCTTTCAGGTCTGCGATACTCCCCTGAGGCCAGCATTGTCATTCTGGGCCAGTTTAATCATCGTATGGCTTCGATTCAGATAAAGGAAAAGATAGAAAGAGAGCTAACAGAGTTACTGGTTGGAGCCACCATGTTACATCTCTATTGATTCTATTCCCCGTGCAGCAAGAGACGAGCTGGGCTGTTGCATTTTTTAACAAATCTATCCTCTGAAGAAATCCTGTTGGATTTTGGGAGGTTTTCTATGCTGGGCTTAATGCAAAAAGAGTAAAGCCAGATTTCATGCCTTGAGACTGAGTCTGCCATGTCATAAATAAACCTATTTTCTGGCTGCAGATGGAACTGCCTGCAAGCCAAAGACCATGACAAGGTTTGGTTTCTTTCATACTCTTTGAGTGAACAGCAAGTCCCATACAAGAGAGGGAGGTTATGATTTTTAGTCTGTACAATAGCACTGAGCCTCATTCCCACATAACCATAACTGTTTAAATTTGTTTATACACACATAAAGAAGGAGAAATTCTACTATTCTTCAATTGTTATTTATGGCAAGGCCAGGAGGTTCTTTTAATGACAAGAACATTTGAACTGTAATCATCAACCAATCATACCGTTTGAATTGCCCATCCCTTATCTACAGTTTCATCTATAAAACATAGAGGTCAGTGGGCCCTAAATAGTCAGAAAGCAAACTCCATCACCTTCAAAAATCAGCATCAGTTGACAGAACTGCTTCGCATGCCGATGTTTGTATTTGGTTTTGTTTTTGAGAGTTTACGAAAGACTGAAAAAATTTAACTTCATGATTTCATCAGAGTTTTATTGGCTTGGGGCAGGATACTTCACATTTTTCAAGGATTACAAGCAAAGGCTGCAGAGTTTCAAAGACTGTTCATTTGCCTTGCAGGAACAAACAAATTGGAATTGGTGACCAGCATGTTTGGAATGCTCCCACACTCAGACTAAAGGATATTGGGACCTCTACTGCTCCACTGATTTTTCAATTGTTAATCCAGCTCTCATGAGTTTACCTGGAATTGTAGCAGCCCTTTAATATTCACATAGGATTGAATTATGTAGATTAATGTGACAGGAAATTGTCAATAAGGGACCAAAAGCCCTTATGTAATTAGAATGTTAGCAAATCTTCTCAGGTATGCTTAAGTGAAACTACCATGGGGAATCAATTCCTTAATAACTGCCCACTATGAATAAGATATTCAGATATTTAAGACTGTGTCAGAAAAGTGTCAGGATGCAATCTTTAATCTGAAAGAAATAAACCCATAAAAAATAATAATAACATACAAACATCCAGTGCTGCATTAGCACACTGTAGGTGCTACACTGCTATAACTTTCTGGATGGAGTCTGTGCTTTTTGTACCAGCAGCATGTTATGTTGACATAAATACATTTATAACAGTGAATATATTTCATGTCAAGAAGATAAGCCAAGATGGGATCAAGCCTTTCCACAATACAAAGGCTAAGGACTCAAAACAAAAAGGGTTAGCACAAGTTTGCAGTTAGCTAGCTGCACTTTAAGTTTAAACCCGTTTAATATAAACTGTGGTTACATTAGGCTAGACTTAAATCCAGTCCAGCTCAAGACTACAAATATTTGCCATCCTAATCTAAGTTTTTCTTTTCTTTTTTTTAAATGCACAAGCAAAGGGTATTTGTACAGCTAATATATCCAAAATCAAAGGTTGGACCTTTTAGCTGCCTGTTCTCTCTTTTACTCACACCTGTTATTAATGCTTTGGGAAATATGAATCAAATGTTTCAAAGGGAAAACTTTTTTATGCATGCTGATGTGGCCATAAATGGGATTTTCATTGTGGGTGGATATTCTTTAGTAAACTGTATGAATCTCCACCTGCTTAATTAGAGAGTGTTGTAAAAAAAAAAAAAAAAAAAAAAAAAAGAATCACGACACGGCCAGTCAAGGGTTTGTGTGCAGTTCAGCAGATGGTGTATTTATATTTAATCGCATTGTTCCTGTGGGTATAATGACACCTGGAGCGGCCTTACTGTGTAAAACAGATGTTGTCTGTTAACTGCTTTCCAGTGATGACAGTGAGTGATATAAATTATGTACATTGTTATTAAAAATATGTTTGACCTGCCTATTACCGTCTTTATTTTTTTAATAGAATATATTGTAAAATCAAATGCAGGAGTTAATGGATTTTAACCCCACTTACTATTTTATCATGTTATACATGTTTTTTTTTCCTGTTGAGCATGAGACAAATGAAGCCATCACAAGCATTTGTGACCGTTTATTACATGCATGCTAGCTAACAATACACGCACTGATATTCATCTAAATCCATTTAAGCTAAACATGAATTTTTCCCACAGCTAACTAAGTCCATCTGGTGCTGACATCATCGGTGTAACTTTGTGCTGAACATTGGGGGGGTCAAGATCTCTGTCTAAATAAATAAATAAATCTGGGTAAATTCCCAGATGATTAAACATTGCAACTATTTTGCTGGTAATACCTGAAATGAGTAAAGAAAATCAACAGCCTATTTATGCAAGATAATTCATAATTTTATTGGGGGGGTTATATTGCTTGGGTCTGATTATTGGGGGGTCATAACCCCCCTAACCCCCGTGGAAATTACGCCCCTGGCTGACATCCAACCAAACTGTAACTAAAACAGAAAATAATAAAGTAAATCTTAAAAATAATAAGCTAACTAAGTTAAACGAGACACAAACCAAAGTCATCTGGATGAAAGATCAACAGAACTGCTTCCTACTTCAAACCTTATTCTTTATATTACCTCACATGACTTCTTAAAACCTTTCTGGCACAGAGCCCCTCTGCCAGAAAATCCTAAAGGCAAACTTCACTACTACATATCAGTTTTCCTCACTTGTTAACTATGGGCACCATTAGCTAAAAAGATTTGAGAAGTCTCTGCTCACATTGAAGTCACCCTCTGCAGAAAATCCTTCCCTCCCGCCCTCAGCCACCTAACCAAAATCCTCTAGATTTAGTAAAAACTGGGTCAGGCATGCCCTTAATGATGTTCATGGACAGATGGGATGGACTGGGGCTTATACTGAAATATAGGTTTTGAACTCTAATATGACTCCTCTGTACATTTGATGCCACAGTGCAAGCACTAGCCCATAGCTAGTGACCAAGATATTTTTGCTCTCACTCAAGCAAAATGGTTATCTTAACCATGGATGGTACGAAGCTTGTAGTGGACTTGATAGTGAGCTCCAGTGTCTTAGTTTTTGCCATGAAGACATTGGCACAATATGTTGTCCCGAGAGATCCACTGCTGATTAGGATTGTGCATGCTCTCCTGATCATTTTGCAGAGATGAATCAGAAAATGGTACCAAGATAGCAAAACATCTGATGATTGCAGCTTAGAAATTGGATTAATTGGACTATACCTAAACAGTAACAGTGATACTGAGTGATAGTAACTGCTGATCACCACAGGAGCTGAGAAAGTGTTTAAAATTTTAAAATGATGCGCATTAAATCAATTACCTGGTATACATATCACCAGTTTGTTGGCCTGGATATATGGACCCAAACCAATAATGCATTTCCTCACCCATGTTATTATGCTGCAGTATAAACTACAGTTTGGGGTTTTAGAAGCCTCTTTATAGCCAGATGGGCAGATATAGGAACTAAACTTTGAATAATAAAGTGCAAAGATTTTGATCCATGATTTATTTATACACATGTTGCATCCGAGGAGACAAACCTTTGTTTTTTCTTTTTCAAAAATACTTCTTCAGGCTCTCTGGGGGTCTTTTAACGTTTTTGTTTAGACATTGGCTGACTTTTATCTAATTTTCTGTCCAGTCTTGTGCTTGACTATTCTCAGGGGAACGTTTTTTGTTTGTTAAACCACTTAACTCTAACCTCTGAACCATTCAAGCATAAAGAAAGCACCCAACTCAAGAGATGAGTCATTTTTTCCACCAACGGCTTAACAAAGAACCAATTTATAAGGCTCTTTGTTACCTGCAGGATGTAAGAAAAACACATAATTGATTTCAGTTTGTTTGAATCTACCAAAAAATGCCAAGGCTAACACCGTTTTACAGGCATTACAATATTATTTTTCTGCTGTTCAGGCCTCCATTTCTGGAAATGTAAAAATAAAGATCATTTTTTGAGCTTGACCACTCTGAGTCCAGTTTTTCTCTGTCGCCAAAAGAATTCAAATGAACGGAATTTAATAACACCAACAAGCTGATTCCCAAAAAGCTATTATATATATATATATATATATATATATATATATATATATATATATATATATATATATATATATATATATATATATATATATATATAGCAATTGAATAGTATCTGATAGTCATGAAATTTAAAAAAAATCCAGCAAAGACTTTACACATGATGTCAGAAATGCATCTGGCCCTAGATCCACATTAGCTGAAACAGCCATCAGAAATCACCTCAGTGAGGATGAGCAAAGGCATCAGGACAGAGGTAAAGCAGTGAGTGTCTACAACCTGTAAAATCAGCCAGTGGTGTTAAACATCTTGTTCAAATTGGTGGAATTGCTAAAGCGTCATTAAAGTATTATCTAATTTTTATTCAACTTCTTGCATTAGCTTAAAAAAGTCAGGCTCTGTTAACACTGCAGCACAACATCTATACACACTGTGCAGTGACTTATCTGCTTGTCTGTTCTTATAGTCTTTAAATCGAAGACTTAAAAAAAAACCTCCACAAAATGCAAAATTTAAAAAATAAATAATGATTAAATACCACTGGATATGTACCACAGTTTTCCTTTGTAAATATTTCCAGGTACCAGTTTTAACCATCACGAGTAACTGGTATTATCAAGCCATTTACCTTTCCATTTCTGTAAACTAACAAGCAGGTTAGCTCACAAGGACTTGTTCTTTTTAATCATCAGTCTTCAGTGAGTGGGGGCTCAGGACTGTAAATATATTTAGTCCCCTTTTCCAGAAACAACTTTTTAAATGAAAACTTGAAACTCATGCTTGTTAGTTAAACCCACTCAGCTACTACAGCTAACACTGGGCATGTGCTGAAACACTGCTGTAGCCCTTTGTTTAGTCAGAAAGCCACTTAGTCAGAAAATCAGCCAGCTGACCAACACTAGCGCAATACAGAATAATTCGTATAGTGCTTTTTGGGCTGACATAAAATTTGGCAGATGTTCACAGCTGGGTCTTTGTGGGTTTTGATGACCTTATGACACCTCAACTATTCTAACTGTGAGGTTAACAGTTATGCCTGTTTGTGCTTTGTTTCTACTGGACTACTTGATCAATTGGAGCCAAATTCGCAAAATCTCCATGCTGAATATTCACAGGCACTTCATGATGACTTCCACTGAGTTAACTTTTTATTCAATATTTTTATTCATTTTATGCAGTTCTAGTTGTACTACACTTACCAATCTGCAAAGCTCTTGACACTTCCATCAGCTTCTGCAGTACCCGAGACGACACGAGAGAAAGACAAAAATAAATATACGATGAATAATAATAAATTAGAAAAATGTCCATAGACATTTCAAGATGGCTCTAAAGTAGTGAGACTTGTTATCCCTGTTAGATAACACCTCCCACCCCATGCAGCACTGAGCAGCTCCTCAGTGACAGGCTGCTGCGCCCATGGTGTGCGAAGGAGAGATTTCGGAGGTCTTTCCTCCAGCTGCTGTCAGACTATGACTATGTACAAGAGCAGTGAACGTACACATGTGACTACACACCCACATGTCAGCACACACTGGGGTCTGTACATATCTGAATGTATACTGAATGAACACTAAACACTCTTAACATCCAACTATTGCACTCTTATCTAGTAACTGCTTTTTATTATATATTAACTAATTATATATTTACATATTTTTTAAATTGCATTTAGGTTTAGGAGAATTTTAACACAACGTTCACAGCGTTATGACATATTTAAGCTAGCGAGGAATGTTTCTGTTCCAACTGAAACAAAAGAATTAGAAGTTCGTTGCTGTTCACCTGTCACCATTACATTTAAATGTACATAATAATAGCACCACAGTACAACAGTGTTCAACCACACTTTAATTAAGCTCTCCTCCAAATGTAGTAGTTTTGGTAGCTTTTGGCTCAAACTGAAGTCGACCTGAGTATTCAGGGTCATCGCTTCAGAAGGCTGCTGGTATTCCTCTGAGGGGAAGTGTTGAAAGATGTCCGTGAGGGAAATACTACCACCAGTCTTGTTTACCTCAACACTTGTACACCTGATTGACTCCAGGATTCTGTCATCTGTACACCTCTGCAGAACAAACTGCTAAAACAGTAACAGTCTTATCTCATTCTACTTAGTTAATACATAGCTTCCAGCAAAGACAAGCGTGTTGTGATTGCCAAATATTGTTTGAGCTGAAACAACTACCATCTGCACAGAGTAGAGGTAATAAGATTTGTAGGCTGGAGTGAAGAAGTCGGCCAATAAATAGTTGGCTTTTGCTGGCTCCATAGTCAGATGATCAAAGAAACAGGAATTCAAGCCAAAGAGTAAAGGGAGGTTGATGATCTGTGTGGAGTTTCTCTGGCGGTGACTGAACAGCACAAAGCTATTCTGTCAGTGTCTGTGAATGAAGTTTGTTCCTACTGATGCTGCTGGTTGCCTCGGTATCAAATGCAGACTGTTAAAAGCAAGTAGGTCTTTCTGTCTTGGGCTTGTAAATAAAGCTACTTGAAACACAATGTAGTGTAGTCCATAATATATATAAGATGATTTGCAGATAGCCCACTAATCTGGAACAGCTGCTCATCCTGGTACATGTTTCTCTCTGACTTCATAGTAAAGAGAGTTAGCCTTTGTGTTTACAGTAAATGGCTTTAAATTGATAAAACTGCAGATTCAGACACAATTATCCCATAAAAATGTGAAGTGTTTTCAAAAATAAATACTTTTTCATTTCTTAGAAAAAATTCTTACACTTGCAGATTTCTGGCAGATATAAAAACTGAGAAGAACACCAAGCATTGTCTTAGACACCCCTCCCAAAAACCAGATTCCTCCATCTCTGTAGAAGCTCTGCTACAGTTAATATTCACCACTCACTACAGTGACTAAACCCCTTCCTCCTGTTGTTAGTTTGCCCACAGTACTCTCAGAAATAATCTTGATTACAACTCATTTTTCGCTGTTATTAACTCACTCGCGCCGCTAGAAACACTCAAAGTTTAGATATGATGTTATGCCCCCTGTCCTGATCAACATCCCAACGCAATTTTATCACAAAGGTCTTGAGAGAGCCTGTTATACTTGACTGACTTCTTTTTTGTCTTGACATGTCATAGGAATTGTGGAACCTCAAACACAGGTGTGTCCCACAGATTGAGTCGGCATGAAATCCAATTTTATCCATTTAAAACAAACTCTACAACACAATGAAATGTGCAAAAAGAGAAGAGTGATTAATATCAAGTTACTACAGGGAGTGCAGAATTATTAAGCAAGTTGTATTTTTGAGGAATAATTTTATTATTGAACAACAACCATGTTCTCAATGAACCCAAAAAACTCATTAATATCAAAGCTGAATGTTTGTGGAAGTAGTTTTTAGTTTGTTTTTAGTTTGAGCTATTTTAGGGGGATATCTGTGTGTGCAGGTGACTATTACTGTGCATAATTATTAGGCAACTCAACAAAAAACAAATATATACCCATTTCAATTATTTCTTTTTACCAGTGAAACCAATATAACATCTCCACATTCACAAATATACATTTCTGACATTCAAAAACAAAACAAAAACAAATCAGCGACCAATATAGCCACCTTTCTTTGCAAGGACACTCAAAAGCCTGCCATCCATGGATTCTGTCAGTGTTTTGATCTGTTCACCATCAACATTGCGTGCAGCAGCAACCACAGCCTCCCAGACACTGTTCAGAGAGGTGTACTGTTTTCCCTCCTTGTAAATCTCACATTTGATGATGGACCACAGGTTCTCAATGGGGTTCAGATCAGGTGAACAAGGTGGCCATGTCATTAGTTTTTCTTCTTTTATACCCTTTCTTGCCAGCCACGCTGTGGAGTACTTGGACGCGTGTGCTGGAGCATTGTCCTGCATGAAAATCATGTTTTTCTTGAAGGATGCAGACTTCTTCCTGTACCACTGCTTGAAGAAGGTGTCTTCCAGAAACTGGCGGTAGGACTGGGAGTTGAGCTTGACTCCATCCTCAACCCGAAAAGGCCCCACAAGCTCATCTTTGATGATACCAGCCCAAACCAGTACTCCACCTCCACCTTGCTGGCGTCTGAGTCGGACTGGAGCTCTCTGCCCTTTACCAATCCAGCCACGGGCCCATCCATCTGGCCCATCAAGACTCACTCTCATTTCATCAGTCCATAAAACCTTAGAAAAATCAGTCTTGAGATATTTCTTGGCCCAGTCTTGACGTTTCAGCTTGCGTGTCTTGTTCAGAGTATTGCACACCTTGTGCTTTTGGGCACTCCAGTGATGTTGCAGCTCTGAAATATGGCCAAACTGGTGGCAAGTGGCATCTTGGCAGCTGCACGCTTGACTTTTCTCAGTTCATGGGCAGTTATTTTGCGCCTTGGTTTTTCCACACGCTTCTTGCGACCCTGTTGACTATTTTGAATGAAACGCTTGATTGTTCGATGATCACGCTTCAGAAGCTTTGCAATTTTGAGACTGCTGCATCCCTCTGCAAGATATCTCACTATTTTTGACTTTTCTGTGCCTGTCAAGTCCTTCTTTTGACCCATTTTGCCAAAGGAAAGGACGTTGCCTAATAATTATGCACACCTGATATAGGGTGTTGATGTCATTAGACCACACCCCTTCTCATTACAGAGATGCACATCACCTAATATGCTTAATTGGTAGTAGGCTTTCGAGCCTATACAGCTTGGAGTAAGACAACATGCATGAAGAGGATGATGTGGACAAAATACTCATTTGCCTAATAATTCTGCACTCCCTGTAATTTGTCCATTGCATGAATAGTTGCTTAGTTACTAAAAAGTTGAATTTACTTCTGAGAACAATTATGTTTTCTTGAACAACAGATATACATGTATGATACACAATGTATTATCCATAAATTGTACTTTGTGTTCTGTTCCTTGTAAACACTTTGTATGCACCTTCAGGTGAAAGTAATTATATTAAATACGGCTCCATTCAAGCATGATGGTTTGCATTCATTTCAATGCAATCTTGTAGATCATGACCCATGACCCATCCAATCAAAAGCACTTTGATTGTGTTTTACTCAGCTTCCGCTGTGTTTTGTGTGCATTTGCAATGTTTTTCTATTTGCTGGTGTTTTCTTAAGTTACAGTGCATTTGATCTCTAAGGCCAACCGTGCCTTCAGTCTGTAGATTTTACCACTTGCCGTTAACTGACAAAAGATCCAGTTTTTATTTTGAAGATGAACTCTCTCCATTTCCTGTTTGTGTTGCGCTTGTTTCATTTTTTTGTACAAATTTCAAGCTGCAAGCTTCAGTGCACTGAATTGTATTGCACAACTTTGGGCATTTATTGTCCCTTTGGACAAAGTTTAAATATCATTTACGCATTTGAATTTGCAAAAGCAGAAAATGAAAATAAGAAATAACCTGAAAACTGATTCTGTTGAGGTTTAGTACATAGCCTACAGTAGAGATGGCAGATAAATGTGTCTGTATGTGAGCACACTACTGCACACACACTGATGCATTTACTCCCCAGTGATTCAAACACAGCTACCCACACACCACTGCAGCAGCAGCAGCAGAGGTCCTCTGCACCAATTTCCAACAACTGAAAACAAATGACAGACTAATTTATTTGCATTGAATTCCCACATGATTACAACATGCATATCCTCTGATAAACAAGAAGGTTCCACTCTATATAAAACAATACAAAACAAACAAAAAACAGAAACAACCAGATGACATTTGTAACCAGAGGCAATTACACAGAATAGCAGGAATGTACAAGTAGTCTCAGCTGGATCCAGCCCTGTTTAGTACCCTTTTAAAAACACTCTATGTGTTAAATAAGCCACAAACGACTGTGCAGAGTCTGAGACTGAAGAAAAATCTGGTCAGGTTCCTAATGTCAGCAAGAGGACAATCTGGGAACCCAGTGGATAATTTTTCCAGGGGTATCGATGTGGCTGCAGCTCAAGAACAAGGAGAACAACCATCCATATCAAAGACTTTCTGTTCTATCTGGTTTAAAAAAATATACATAAAAAAAATTAACAAAATAAAATAAATACTACCATTTACAATTGTTACATTCTCTTAGAAGAATGTAAAATGCATAAGCTCAGCGTTTACGCTGCTTCCAGGTCCTGACCTCTGAGTCCCATCCTTCCCTCCTACTGGCTCCAGCTGAGCCTGTTTTCCTGTAATTGGCTGAGGTCTGGTCATGCAACCATAAAAGCTGACTACAGAGCCTATATAAGCTGACTGAAGCTTAGATACTGTAGGTGTTTTTGAATATGCTGCTAGTCTTAGTTTTGCGTGCCTGTTTTTGCTAGGCTAATGTTTTTGGCTAGCTTGATTTTGGTTGTTGACTCTACCTTCAGAAGAAGCTTGAGGGGAAGAGCTGCCATTTTCTTTTAATATCCACCCTTTTCTCCTGGTCTTCCTTGGTTGACAGGGAGTCGAGGTGTAGGTTAATCTGTTGATGGGGTTTTATTTTAAGTTAGGACTGTTTTGTTCATTGTGTTGGCCTTGGCTCTCCCTGAAGTTAATTTATGCTTCTGCCTGCTAACAGTTTGGCAATAAGGTGTTTAAAACCAACCAAACAGCCTGCTCATGTTCCTCCATCTATTTTTAATACTGCTTCCTGTCACACTTAGACTGTTTTGGGGATTTAACCCCCAAAACAGTCTAAGTGTTCTGAATATAAGCAGAAAACAAAACTCTTTCGTGACCTTTTCATGGAAAGCTCTGATTACAACAAGAAAACAACACTAAACCTACAAATCTACATGTTTTTGAAAGGCAAATCTCCATAATAACTGTCCAGGTGCCTCCCTGCAGTTCACACCTCCCACCCAATGAAATAATCTTTTAGCACATTTTGGAGAAGAAAATGTGATAGAGAAGGCTGTGAACTTTGGAGCAGCTGAAGCTCTAAATCAAGAACTAAACCAGAGCAGCCGGTCAGCTCAGTCCTCAAACGCTTCAAGAGTCTTGCTCAAAGAAGATGTGAAAAAAGTGAGAATCAGCCCCTGCTCTGAGTTCTTTGAAGTGCTGCTGGCTTATACTATTAAAAAAATAAAATATATATTTTTTAAATTGTTTGCAGCATTGCATGCTGGGATTTAATTTTTTATTTATTTTTTACATTTCTTAGCTTCTTATCTTTTTTGGGAAAATAGGGGGAAGTAAAATTAAGCTAAATAGAAGTAAGGCAAATCTTTATACAAATATATATCATCATAAAGTGATTTTTTTAATCTCAAATTGGCAGTAAAAAAGACATCCGCATGCTTTCATGACCCTTGGGAGATTATGCACACACAGTGTGCGAGCTTAAAGCGAGCTTACCAATTTTTCATCAGTGCAACAAACCTACAATAAGAGTCTCGGAAAAGAAACCTGCAAATCGAACATCGTGGGGTCAGCTGAATACATGGAGACAGCTACATGACAGCAACGATGAAAAGTGTCTTCCTCATCACTGTGTCAGTTGTCAGGTGGGTCAGCAGGTCTTTTCAAAGCACAGCACAGAGCAGGAGGATTGATGGGAGGAACAGCATGCTCCAGTTATCTGCTGGCGTATTTTATCATACAGGCGCACACATTGCATAGCGATGAACTCATCTCTGTTTGAAAATGATGCTCTGGTGGAAGAAAATGTGGTTCATGTGGAATCACTTAAATGTCATTCATGCGTCAGAGGTAATAATTTGTCCTTTGGCTTCCTAGCCTTCTTATTCTACTCTTCTAAAAGCAGTCATATATCCTTTCTTACTATTACAACCTCAACAACTATTTCCAACACTGAAAATATCCATTCCTCATGTCTGCACAGAGCCCATTAACCATTAGTCAGGACCATGTTATTAAACCAAAATGTCAAATAAGTTCACTGTATCTTTAAAATACCAAATTAAGCAGCAGTTAAACAAAAACGTACAAACCTCCATGAACAGATATGAGACATAAACACTGACATATAGGAGTTAGTGGGCAGCACAGTGAGTGTTTTAGCACCTGTGTAGTTTCAGGATTTCTCGGGGAGCCTTGAGTTGGAATGTTTTTCTTTCAGCAGCAGGAGGAAACCTAATTGCTCGATGCTGAAGGAACAAAAGTTTCATCCAGTCAAACGTGTTCTTAGAGCGCATCTCAGATACACATTAGAAATTGTAGGAAACCCATGAGTGCTACAGGGGTTTTCTAAGCCTGACATTTGCCGGGCAGCTTTGTGAGTCTGATGAATTTGCCAGCAGCACAGATCATACCGCATTTCCTCTGGCCGGCTCAAAGTTAAATGCCACCTGGGAATTTAAAGTCTGTAATAAAACTACATCGGCTGATCCTCACAAAGTGTCCAGCACTGAATGCAGCAGGCTCCCTCTGGGCTTCCATCACGCAGAGAGGACCTTTGCTCACAACACTCCTTAGTTCATAATCCTCTTTTAAGTGTAAAAATGTGAAGGTAGAATTTAAGACAGAACTTCTGCAATTACACCCACCAAACCTGTCTAATAAAACAGTTCATTAACAAGAAGCTTCCACCAAGGCTGCTCACTGTCTGAGCAGTTTTTACTCTTAACGCAATAGTTTTGTATGTTCTATATATGTATTTGGTTTTCTTTGATTACACCAACATTATGTGGGAGTAGGTCTTGGATACCAGTTAATGATTTGTAAATATCTGGACAATAATAACTGAGCTTATTTAATAATATTACACTACAGTAAATTTCTAACTAACCAGCCAGCTCGTTCTCTTCCCCTTGATAATAACGTACTTAAAGTTAAAATGCATTTTGGGGTCAACTTTAAAGAAAGGCAGATGTGAAATGTAAAATTGAGGTCAGAGGCATAGCTTTAAAGACAAAATTTTATTTTATGACATTTTATGAAATTTTGAGGTTATTTGAAGAAGCCAGAGGTCAAAACCATTCCCTATATATCAGCAGTCCCCAACCCCCGGACCAAAGACCGGTACAGGTCTGTGAGACGTTTGGAACCGGGCCGTGAGAGTTGAGGCTCAGGCGTGAAATTTATGTTTTTCAGTGTTTTTATCAGTTGTATCGTTATTTTTTATCATTAACTCGGTTTCCCTGTGTCTTTTCCCATGTGTTACGAATAAATCTGGGTTTTTGGTACCAGTACTGCTTTTATTTTGTTGTATTTATCAGCGACACCTTAAAGGCCGGTCCGTGGCGCAAAAAAGGCTGGGGACCGCAGAGATCAAATGTGACATATTTTAACTTGACAGTTCATACCACAGATAACAGCCTCATAGTCTTTTTCAGCTTTATACTGTAAGAACAAACTATCACTGTAGTGAGTTATCACATGACCAAGGGCCATGGCGAGCACCAGGACATTTCTGTTGGCCTGAAGAATGCTTTGGCCTGCCATGAATAATCAGCTCAAACAGCAAAGATAAAACAGGCTGAAATGAGCTGACTGTCACTGAGGTGGGATTCTTGTACTTTCCCCATAATCTGTACAGTGATAAAGAGCACATATGCCTCCTGCCAGACAACTGAATATTTCATGAACCTTAGCTGTGTATCTGAGTTTGTGCAGCAACACTGTTGTAACCTGGTTTGCTGTTTTATAGTAAATGATCAACTTTTAAAGAGGAGGAACTGGGCATCTGTCATCTTGGGCATGACACAATTCTCTTAGATATCGAGTTAAGTGTGAGAGGTCTCCCTTATAATGTCTGTGTTGTCATTCAACTTCACACAAAGAGTCAAATGAAAAATTCATAGAGAATATTTAGAAAAGCTGTCAAAGACCAAAAGCAGTTTGCATTAAGTTCAGGTGCACCAATGTCAGTGTCCTGATATTGTTCATACTGACTCACATTTAATGAATTCAATGAATTAATTTCTAATCTTATTTATTTTGTAAGAGCTTACTCAATCTATTTGCAGACTGGTGCAAAATATAGGGCATGCCCCAAGGGAGCAGACCCATGGGCCCCAATGGGGGATGTTTGCTAGGTAAACACCTCAGAGCAAATGTCAAGCAGAGAGGAGGAGAACTGGTAATTAGGCCTTGTTTAAACCAGAATGTTCTAGAGTCAAATGTAAGGCCATCTGTCTGTCAGCTAAAGTTTGGCCGAAACTGGTTCGTACAACAGGATAATGATCCCAAGGACACACCTCAGCCCGACTGACATGCTATGGTGGGACCTTCAGAGTTGTGGATAAATGAATGCTTGCAAAGAAGAGTGGACAAAGATTTCTTTAGTTCATTACCTTAAAAAGCTGGTCAAAGGATTGGTGGATATATTTTCCTTGGATTTCCTGTGTTTGTTAGATTTTTATTTAGGAGACATTAAATCAATGTACTTGTTAGCGGTGTGCGATACTACATGTTTTGGTATCGATCCGATACCAAGTAAATACGGGCCACTATCCCCGATGCCGATACTTGACAATAAATAAGGTGGATGCATCACTGAATTGCAAAATCTCAATTAATTTTCATGACTTTATGTGTTTTTTATTATTGAATAGTTAAAACCCAGGACATAATCACGACAAAGTTTATAATTAAATAGAAAATGCTTTATTATCAATTTTTCTTTTTAGAAAAAATCATAAATAAAAAGTGCATACAAGCCAATAAACAAATTAAAATTAGTACAGTTGAGAAACTATATTACAAAATTACAATTAAAATTCCCAACAAGAAAAACTGGTGAAAACATAAATAATACGTAAACAACTTAACAACCCCAAAAGCGTCTAAGTCACGTCACGTGACAGCGCAACATCTAAACACAAGAGGGGGGAGGGGGAGGAAAGTGCTCTGCGCTGACACGATAGCGGCGAGTCTGGCTGTTTCGTCTTTGCCGAAACCACACCATTGCAAACAAGAGCGGAATTTAAAGTAAAGAATCCATCTTACCAGGCTAGTATTGATCTGATACCGATGCTGACTTGGTAACGATACAATCGATATTTGGATCGATCTGCCCACCACTAGTACTTGTATTAATCATTAGTTTTTGATAAATAAAAGTTTTAAAACTACTCCAGGGTTTGCACTCATGCTTGATGCCTGTTTATTGTGAATATTTTAAGTGGACAAAGCCTCACACGTGGTTTTGTCATCAAATAATTAAACCTGGGACCATTTAGCCTCTGCCTGCTCTTCATTCTCATCTCACAGGCAGAAACAATGCCAAGCCATTTTCTTTTGATCTAATTTAACCTCCTAAGACCTGAACTCTTCCACGGCATGCATTTTTAATTTCTCTTTGATATTTGGCCATATTGGGACCTGATGAATGTAAAAACAAAGAATTACCAGATTTTCTTTTTTTACCTGATTTCTGTTTCTAAGAAAAATGAGAGCCACATATGAGGATATTAGTTTAAAATTTTGATTGAACAGTGGCAGTATAATGTCCTCGTAAGTGGATATCAGGCCCTTGCAGAGCAAAATTTAGTATTTTGGTCTAGACAACCCACAATGTGATGTCCACATATGTGGACGCCAGGTCCTAGGACAGGGGTCTGCAACCTTTAACACCGAAAGAGCCATTTGGACCCAGTTTCCACGCAAAAGAAAACACTGGGAGCCGCAAATACTTTTTGACATCTAAAATGTACCCAATCATTGGGGTCAACCTTCAGGATCAATAAAGTTTTATTGAATTAAATTGAATTGAAAAATGAAGATAACACTGTATATATTGTTTTTTACCTTTGTGTATGTGTTGCTTATGAAATCCATAAAGTGCTACAGAGAAAATTACATTTTATTTATGTAATTAACACACTTTGAACTTTTAAAGAAATATATCAAAAGGAAAGACACCCAGCTGAATTAAAATGATGTAGCAAACAAAAACTGCTGTGAGCTTTTGGAGCCTTGACCTGACTTTTAAAAAATAATTGGAAAAAAGCACTATGTGTGACGCTTATTTTGAGCGATGAAAAAATAATAGGATATAATTTTATTTTTATATTTCAATATCAGAATCATCTTCCAATTTAGAACTACAAGTTAAAAAAGAACTAACATAAATAAAATACACTTCAGCTAAATACTTCTAATTTATTTTCCCAAACCAGGCAGAGCCGCACTATACGGACTAAAGAGCCGCAGGTTGCCGACCCCTGGTATAGGAGGTTAATGTGAAATTTGCTCACAATCCAATTAGATTGGAGTCTAACAGTTTGGTGCTGTAACAGAGTGTAATATATTCCCTGAAAGAGAAAAATGTTTGTTGAGAGAAGCTTTTGTTCAGGCTTAACTGGAACTGACAAGGGCGATTTTTAGAGATCAAAACATTGGGTTTACATCAGATGTCATAAACTCAACACCGATCAGGCCCCCAGCAACTCTTAAGGTTTGAGCTGTAGAATTACCACCTAGTACCTATAGTACAATAAAAAAACAACATCAACAAGATTATTTTAGGTCAGGATTGTCATGTGGCCAGCTTTGGCTTTGTACTTCCTTGTACAGTCCCTGAGAATGGTACCGTTTTTAAACTTGTTTTTATATACATATGAGATAATGTGCATCCCATGTGCCTATAAACACCTGATTCCCAAGTGAAGCTTAATGTATCTAATCATAGGGAACACTTTCTGATCAGAGTATAGGGTCTAGTTAGTAAAGGGTCTAGTTAGTAAACCTCTGATACTTACCTGGTCAGGTAAGTATCAGAGGGGATTGATCAGTTTCACTTGCTTTAGAGGGGCAACTATGAGACAAACTCCAAAACAGGAATGGTTTTACAGGAGAAGGGAAATGACATTTTTCATCTTTCCTTGATGAAACTAGTTTGCATTTGGCCAGGGTAGGTGTCACTACTGACAGTGTGATACGATACCTGGACCCTACAGAGGTTGCACTCCTCCAGAGTGGTAAATCAGAGTGTCAATGCCAGAAGTTTGCTGTGTCTTTCACCAATAGCTGGACAAGACCATAGAAAATCCTTAGACCATGAGCAGGGCTGGTATCTGCTGCTGTGTGCAAGAAGGAAAAGCACTTCCAGAGCTACAAGATGACCTCCAGTAGGACACTAGTGTGAATGTCTCTGACCAAACAATCAGAAACCGATTTTGCGAGGGTGGCCTGAGGGGCCCAACGTCCTCTAGTGGGCCCTGTGCTCACTGCCCTTTCTGTTCATATATATCCATCAAGCTCCATATCTACTCCCTTCTCCAGACAAATCACTATTATTGCTGTTGCATTGAAAGGATTTGCGAATTTGATTGAATATTCTTTGATGTTGGCAAATAGGCTTCTGCTGTTAAAGTGGGTAATTGATATTTTACTATCTTGTCTGTCTGTGGAACTGTTCACACACGAGGTAACAGCAAGTGTTAATGGCGCTGGTAAAAAAGTTAATGCTCCATACCTATTCTGTCCAGTACATCATGTTCAACAATCCTTTGAGAAGAACGTATAGTCTTTGAACATGGTTGAATGGGTGGAGCCAGTCACTGTTCTTTTTGTATATGTTGGGTACATTTCTAGTTGTGCTGTGATGACTAGTATTCTCTCTTGTACATATAATTATGAGTGCTTCTGTTGTCCCTTTCCGTTTAATAAGAATTTTGCAATTAGTCCAAGTAGTTTGGATTTTCCTTTGCTTGAGGAAGCCGTGCTTCCAGGGCAGTGTCACTGACAATGTGTGGTTTTTTCCCATATTACTAACATGCCAATTTGTTTGTTGTGATTTATTATCAGCCACACCCATGTTTGCTTTAAATGACAAATTTATTTAAGACGGAGTGATTTATGTAAGTCTGGGATGGTACGTATTAACGGCCGCTTATAGATCCTACCTGCCGGATCTTCTTTTCATTGATATTGCTGTTATGACTGACGAAGCCGAGCTGGTGAGTTTCTGTGTTAACTAAGTAACATGTTAAAGCTATAAATATGACTATTGCTAAACTGTACTGTCATTAATAGTGTTGCTTTGTTAATGTTGTATGGTTGTTTTATTTTGTGTCTTTCAGTTGATTACCTGGCTTCTGTAAAGGCGCGGTTACTGTACTGGTGTTAGCTTATGCTTGTGCAATAAAGCTTATAAAAGGCAGCAATCAGATGTCCGAGCCTGAGTACGACACAGTTTCAGCAGTTAAAACACACCCTTACGGTGGGAGTTTACTAAATTAAAGGTAGTTAGCTTAGTAAAAAACCGTACAGACAATGTCGGGGCAATTTTATAATAATAATAATAATGGATTGGATTTATATAGCGCTTTTCAAGGCACCCAAAGCGTTTTTTAATGCCACTATTCATTCACTCTCGCATTCACACACTGGTGGAGGCAGCTACGGTTGTAGCCACAGCTGCCCTGGGGCAGACTGACAGAAGCGAGGTTGCCATATCGCGCCATCGGCCCCTCTGGCCAACACTGATTTGCTGATTTCTCTCTCCTATTTTCTGTGGCAGAGGTTTGCATTCCTCAGGGTTCGCATTCACTTCAGTTCTCTTCGAGTAAAGGAACGCTGTTTCCTGCTACTCCAAGAAGTTTAGATGCAGCTTGCTGGGTGCCCTTCGTTTCCAGTTGTAGTTAGTATCTTGCCCAAGGATATTTGGCATGCAGGCTGGAGCAGCCAGGGATTGATTTGCTTCCACGAAACCAATTATATTTTGTTGATACAATATAAAGTTTTTTTTTTCTTTTACAGGAGCAAACTTGACATTAACTGGGAAAAGAAAAGGCTACACTTTTAAGAAGATTTTAAGCAAAGAAGAGTGAACTGCCTACAATGAATGAATCATTGCATTTGAACTTTAATGACTATTTTAATTTTAATTAATTTTGCCGCTGAAAAACCCACTTTGTATTAGAACAAGTACATAAAATTGGAAAATAACACTGAAATAAGACTAAAAAAAACCTCAAGACTATAAACTAACTGAAACTAAAGCACAATGAAAACAAAAACTCAAAAGGAAATTAAAAATAAAAACTAATTAGAAAGACTAAACTGGGATATCTCTGAGGCCCTTTCCAAAGTTTGAATTTAGTTAAAAACAGATCATTTTACTGAAAGTGACAACACCGAGGGCTAAAAAATACAATTACACAATTTTCACTTTTAAAAAATTAAAATAATGATATTTCAGAGACTGTGATTTGAGGAAGGTCCTTATTAAGGACAGGGCAGCTCGCAGGCCAGCTAGATCCAGTTAGAAAAGGTGAGGGAGGGTAGTGCAGGAAGGCATTTATATATCTACAGTATGACTGGAAGATGAGTGTATGAGATGTGGTACCGCTTTGAAAAAAGTACCTCAAATTCACTGCATTCAAACTTGTCCATTCACTGCTAGTAACAAAAGACACACTTTCCAGTCATTTTTGCAGCCCTCAGCTGTACAAGGTAAAACTTTGGTATCTACAGTCTGTGATTCTGTGCTACAGATCACTCCGGTAATATTGCACTGTTAAATAAAGAGTGTTTTACAAGTTACTTTTATATTACTATCGTCAGTGGAGAAAAGCATAGCGATTATGTTAAATGTTAATCACTCAGGCAACTAGATATTTCTTTATTAAAATGGAAAAAGTATTTTGCTGTAGGATCTAAGTTCTGTTTCAAAAGGAGGGTGCTCTGATAAATTAACTTGAGCTTTTTTGTTCTGACAAAAGTTAATCTGAGGATAACTCTCCAAAGGACTCTCAGGGAAGAGTACTTTCTAAAGGTAATGAATATCTGAATATATCTGTAACATAAAGGAAACAAAGAGGAAACCGTATAGCTTTAGCTGATGGCAATCACATTCATTTGTGATTGCACTGCATTTTAAAAATGACGATCTGACGGTTGGGCCACCGTGTTGTTCCCGTGTTTGCTGAACTGCTAAGCGATGTTCACTTAACACGTGCACTGACACCAAGCTGGACTGGGATCTTTAAGCAATCACACTTTAAAACTGTGGAAGACATTGTCTGGCTTTTTTGTGTGCACTTTCATGCAAGTCTCTATTTCCCTTCCAAGTCTTCTAGGGACTTGATTAAGACAAACAATAGGATCCAGAGAGCTCCTCCAGGAAATCCCAAAAGGATCCCAAAGCCTCTATAATTGGAAAAAAAAATAGTGGATCATCATGGCCTTGCCATATTGGTCCGTTTGATTGACCTTTATTATAATTATGTATTTATTTTATTTTCATTTTTTAAAGACGGGACAGACATGACTGGGGGATAGGACAGGGAGAAAGAATGAAAGAAAGAGAGGGAGAGAAAGAAAAATAGAGAAAACAAATAGAGGGGAGAAGAGACGGTGAGAGAGGAGGGAAGAAAAAACAAAACACCTGGATCACCTGTATGGAGATAAAAAACCAGAAGAGAAAACAAACAACAAAGAGCAACATAATAAAAACAACACCATCACAATAAACTAGCTAACAATAAATAACAGTAGATACTTTTTTAATTTCACCTGTTGAGAATGAAAAAAGAAAACAAGCAGAAGAGAACAAGTGTAATAGAATAAACAACATCACAATGATATATGGGAATATAACAGTAAATACTAAATATTAAACATTATTGTAAGATCGATAGCGCACAGTGTGCTTTGAGGCAGGAGCCAAAAAGGGTGTAGTTTGTGTGTGTGAGTCCCCGTGTGTACACCTGTGAGCATGAACGCGCTTGTTTTTTTAAAAGGTTCCTTCATGTAATGATCTGCTAGAGGGTGTGGGGGGGCCACTGCCCCGTCCTCCAGGGCATGAAGCAGGTATGGAGGAGATCAAGGCTCCAGACATCCAGAGGCCCTCAGAGCACAAGAGACCAAGGAAGACCAACAGAGGGGCAGCCGCGGTAGTGATGGGATTTCCGGCTCTTTTTAGAGATCCGGCTCTTTCGGTTCGGCTCACTAAAAAGAGCCGGCTCTTTCGGCTCCGAACCGGCTCTTCAGGTTGTTTTGTTGCTTTAATTAATTTATTATTAACAATAATATAAAATTATGCACAAAAGGAATTACTAACATAAAAACAAGTGGTTTTATTTATATATGTTTATATATAAATATATGCGGTGGCCCCTAGAGACAAAACACGTACAAACTCCAAAACACATTTCTAGCATGAACTGAACTTCCAAAGCCGAGCTACTAGATCACTTAAATTACACAATTGAAAGCATCTGTGTATTGTTTGTGTATTTATACACAGGCACTCATATATATATTCAAATAATTTAAAAAAAAGTTCATTTACCTGTTATTACCACACACCAAATCCGGTCGTTGGTACTTGCTGGCTTGTGTAGCCACAAGATAACAAAGGCTCAACACTGCGCCCAGCATCCTGGAGCACTTCTGTTGTCTTTTGTACGTGTTTTGAGTTTTTATATGCTTCTGAGTTTTTACGTGCTTCGGAGTTTGTACGTGTTTTTACGTGTTTTGGAGTTTGTACGTGTTTTTACGTGTTTTGGAGTTTGTACATGCTTCAGAGTTCGTACGTGATTTGAAGTTTGTATGTGCTTTGTCTCTAGGGGCCACCGTAAATATACTTTTATTTATTCACTCCACATAAAATGTAATAAATAAATCATATAATACAAAAATCAACTATTCACATTTCAACTTTTAACTATTTAAATTTTCAGCTTTTTCCTTTTACAAATTTAAAGTGAAAAGAACACAAAACACTGCAAACCACAACACAATTAAATATAAATTATAATATGAAAACTAAAAGAACATGCATATTCTCTGTCATATGGACCTGCATGAATAAACTTTCTCAATCCTTTATCATCTGCAACTGAAAATAGTTGTGGATGATTACTATACCTTTCTAATGTTGTTGTCCCTGCCTCTCTTTCTCTCTCTCTGGCTCTGTTCCTGTGCTACTGAGTGTAACTACCGCCCCTCCCCCCTCTGCCCAGCGTAAAGCACAAGGCTCGCGCGCAGAGTGAAGCGGAAAAAAAGTGCGAGAGAGAGGCTGAGAGAAAGAAGAAAAAAAAAACCCACGTGACGGCTCGCGATAAGGACCCGGCTCGCGTCGTTCACGTCAAAGAGCCGGCTCTAAGAGCCATTTCGTTCGCGAACGACCCATCACTAAGCCGCGCCACTGTCCCAGTAAGAGCTGAGGAGAGTCCCAGATGAGGGCTCACTCAGCAGACGCGGAGCAGAAGCCAGGGGGAGTTGCAGTGACGTGCCCGTGAGCTCCGCCGGCAGCCAGCTGTGCCAGAGTGACCGAGCCCCAGGCCGAGGGCACCCCACCCCCGAAGTGGCCCGAGCGAGCCCCAGGCTGTAGACTTCTAAAAGGAAGATGACAGAGAGAATTGAATATAATAGAAAAATATATAATAAAATATAATAAAAAGCTGAGGACAAGCAGCAGTTGTTGTGATCTAATGTTGGCGTTATTTAATTGAAGCTTCTTGTTTAAATTTGACTCTTCATTTTCATTTTCTCTATACTTGTTTATTATTAGGATAAGTATTCATTTATTCTAATTATCACATCCAATGCTGATTTTTCTTCCTTTTTTTGCAAATAGGCAAGTGACATATTAATTTTGATTAGTGCTGACACATTTAAAGGTAACTTCTATCGCCTGGTTTAATCTGGCATGAAGAAGCATCGAAGCTCAGCTCTGCAGACTGGAGCGTGCCCATAATAACGTCCCTTGCTGTGCTTTTATTTACACCCCCATGGGTTAGGCTTTCAAAACACAGGGCCAGAAACAGTAACAATAAGTGGCATGGCAGCTTTCAAGTGAACTGTGTGGCAGCAGGTTTAGCAGCAAGAGAATAACTGAGGGCTTAAGTATGCCTATTAAAAGGACGATTCGATTACACTGATGACCCAAAGCGTGATGACCCTGGCTAATGCACAGCTGGTCCACTAAGTGCCACCAAAACAGTCCTGACCAGCTGGGATATTAACTAATCAAGACCCCCGAAGGTGCCCTGTGATATGTGTCTCTAGCAGCACATTTGAAACCCTCTGAAATAATCCCAGATATCATCTCGTCTTTAAAATGTTGTTGGAGCTAGAAAATGTTTTTTTTCTCTGTTAAATTAGATAAATTGTCTGGCAAACCAAGTTATCCATGCAAAACAAACAGTATATAAAGTTGTTAAAGGTTTAAGACGGCGTTACTCATGTCTATCCATCAGTTCTCATCCACCATCTTTGTTGGTGATTTTTATATTTAATGGTATCAGTTTCAGTGGAAACGGAGTAGCCTCTGACTTTTAAATTCAGAGGCTACTCTGTTCAAAACGTCTCATATGAACTGTTAAGCATGGTGGTGGAGGGGTGATGATCTGGGCTGTGTGCCACTAGGCGAGCTGCTGGTCTGTAAAATAGCTTATAGCATCACATCTCCAAAAGGTGATTCTGTTCATCTGGACGCAGCGTTTTCAGTGGGAGAAACGTTTCGTCACTCATCCAAGTGACTTCTTCAGTCTCAGCTGACTGCAGGTTTCCCCGATCTTATAAACAGTACATTTGCATAATGGCTGAAAGCAGCCCACTGAAGGAACAATGGGCTGGGAGGTATGCAAATGTATGCAAGTGACAAAACGTTTCTCCCACTGAAAACGTGGGCATCACTGCATCAAGACGTCACAGCCTCACATTTCTTTTGTCTACTTTAACATGTAAGCTAGCAGAACATTTGGATATGTTCATCTCTGCTGCTCTGTTTTGTCGGGCACCAGTAATGGAGTGATTTTGGAGAAAGCCCTTTTTTGTAGTTAACTGATAAAAGCTGTGGATGTTAAGATGTACGCGTTTTTAAGTTATTGCGCTGTATGTGCAGTGTGGCTTTTTTTTTTTATTGTATTTTTTATATCTGCAGTGTAGTATAACGGTTTCATCATACTGAAAACTGTATGTTCTCTTCATATAAAACAGAGTTAAATGTGAGGCCATCTGTATGACAGCTAAAGCTTGGCCAAATTAATTCATTGAACAGGACAGTCCTGTATACCCTATGCCGTTGGTTCTTGTCTCCACAGATGCCTGCACAATCCTTGTCAAAGTTGCTCATAAACAAATATCTCCCAAAACCAGCGCATCAACTGTTGGACCCAACCAGTCACTTACCACTTACTGATGCTAGCAGATTGTTATTACAAACAACAATAAATCCCTACACAGTAAAAAATGTTTAAACAGTTTATGTAAAAACTTACAATTGTACTAGAATTATGCCAAAATGTTTGGACTTACTCAATAAGCTCTTTAAAGTTCAGCAGTTCTCAGAGTATGATCTTGAAAGCCAAAGAGAGACATAAGTTAAAAGCCTCTGACAGACTTGGACAACTAGAGTCTGATGCTTGTTTCCTCTCAAAAGGAACTGAGGGACATGACTTATTTGAACAAAGAAGAAACAAGACATGCACATTCCCTGTCCTTTCAGTTATGTTCCGTGGAAATCAGTAATTGGAAGAGTTATGTACATGGGTCTGCTTCCCTGCTGTGCAGATAACGTGGGTGTGTGACAACCTTGGCAAAGTTGGCCACCCTACCTGTGGCTCAACTGTCAAATTGAACCATTAATAGCTTTCTTTGATGGACCGTTGGTGGCAGAGTAGAATAATGGGGGCTCAAACTGTCTGAAGGTGGAGATAGGGAAGGAGCATATACTACTGTACCAAATGCAATTAACCCAGCTTCTAGTTAGAAGAAAGTGAAAAAGTTATTAAGTAGACGGAGATAAGAAGAGCAGAGAATCTGTGATTGGTGTAAAACTTTGTTCATTGTTACAATAGTGCTGGAGCTCGGGTAAAAGCAGCAATGAACCTATTAGATAGATGGAAGTTATCATTGTTCAGAATTAGCCCATAACATAGAAATCTTTCTCCTCTTTACTGGTTTTCACAACTCTTAAAGTCAACCTGCTGCAGAGCTGCAAACCCCGAGCTGCCACCTCATGGTCAGTTTAATGTGCAAAGTCTAAGAGGAGGCCCAGTCAGAAAATGTTCCTCCTCCTCAGGGATTTATCCAGCTTAGGGTCTCCTATCACTAATCAGTTTGTGAACTTCAGGGGAAATGTTCTTTAGCCTGGAGAAAAGTAACTGGCAACAGCAGCCGACCGCGCTCCCAATTTACATTCCTCAGCCATCAGCCTCAAAATACAGAAGGTATTAGTGTATGCAGTCTTGATCCTTCACTCACCACAGGCCTATAATGCTTTTAACTCCTGCCAGTCCTCAGAACATCCAGTTATCTGTGGCTTTATGGTGCGTGGCTCAGCTTTACGCTCCTCTCTGAAATAAACCGATGCCCCATTTGGAAGGTTTTCTTGGTCACCGTGATTTTGTTACAGCTAAATGCCCCATTTTTTATGATCGCATCTGGACAGCAATTTTGCTTAAAATAGCCTTCTTAATTTGTGCATGTGTGTGTATTTCTGTCTTTCAACCAACCCACCTTCTTTCGAGTCACTGCTTTTTCAGAAAGAATTTGAAGCACACACAGGAAGCGTTTCAGGTCGAGAGTCATTTTTTCGGCTTCACGGCAACAACAACAGTAACAACGATAACAGTGACTTCACAGTCCAGACGACTCCAGCTCAGACCTGCCTCCTCCTGTCCCAGCGGGCTACTAAACAGGGAGGGCATGATTAGGAGATTAGTCCCGGCTGCTCTGCCGCAGAGCGCAGACCACACCTCCGCCACAGTAATGTAATATTTCATAATATTGTATTGTTCATTTACACTGTAAGCATAAGGATCTAGAGCATGGATGTCAAACTCATGTCACATACGGTCAGATGAGTGAAACTCCACCTTTTTGTCCGTGTAAAAAAGGGGTAAGCAACCTTTTTAATGATGAGTGCCATTCCTCAGAAGTCGGTGTGCCATATAATTGCATTGGCAATAAATATAATAATGCTCTATATCAACAGTTACACACTATATAGAACAACTTTATAGAATTATATTTGTTCGCAGATGTTGGCAGCTATCAGCGAATAGTTATCAGCTATTTTGAAACCAAAAAAAATACACTTTTTATCCATAACAAGAAATCCATAACAGCAAATGAACTGTACAACAGAAAATGCATGTCTTGTTGGTATATGTATAATTTCCATACATTTTACATCAGATAAAAACTTTGGTTGTAAGATTCAGATAATTATTTATTAAAAGTGAGACATTTTAAATGAGAATAAGAAAGAAAAGTATTTCTTTGTGCCCCCCTCTCCCTGTTAATGCCCTACCTGGGCCCCTGGCAAAACTTTGCTAGACCCGCCCCTGCACAGTTACCAGCTGTCAGCTGCTTAGAAAAGGTTCCTGGTGTTATTTGTATCTCAGAAACAGCTCATAACTTCCCTTCAACTCATTCATGTCACCTCAAAGGTAAACCTGTTTCTCCATCACCTGTTCAGCTCTGTTCAGTAAGAACATCTCCTGGTTTCATCTTCATGTTTCCTTCTCACCACATATCCAAATCAATCAATCAATCAATCTTTATTTATAAAGCACTTTTCATACAGCAATGTAGCACAAAGTGCTTTACATGATTAAAAGCAGCCCCCCCCCCCCCTCCCCCGAGGAAACACTGGAGATATGACCTAATAAGAATATATACAGGATAAAAAGATAAAATAAATAAGAATGGGATACAGTATAAATATAAATAGAGTAAGAAGATAAAAAATGAATAAGAATAAAATCAATAAATATTAGGTAAAACCTAAATTAATAATATAAATAGAATAACAGGATAGAATAAATAAGCATAAAATAAATAAACGTTAGGTGAAAGCTAAATTAAAAAGGTGGGTCTTGAGCCTGTTCTTAAAAACATGTACGTTCTCTGCGGCCCTGAGCTCCTCCGGCAGGCTGTTCCACAGATGAGGACCATACCACTGAAAAGCTGCCTCTCCGTGAGCATGTGTCCTGACTTTAGGGACAATCAAAAGGCCCAGAGGACCTCAAGGTCCGCGAGGATTCATATGGTAAAAGCAGATCTGAGAGATAAGAAGTCCCAAGACCATTAAGACATTTAAAAACCAATAAAAGAACTTTAAAATCGATCCTGAAACACACGGGGAGCCAATGCAGCGATTCTAAAACCGGTGTAATGTGGGCCCGCCCTCTGGTCTTCGTCAGCACACGAGCTGCCGAGTTTTGTAAAAGTTGTAAAGGTGAAATATTCTTTTTGGGGAGACCAGAGAGCAGGGCATTACAGTAATCAATGCGACTGGTAATAAAAGCATGCATCAGCATCTCCGTGTTGGCCTGAGAGAGAATAGGGCGGACTCTGGCTATATTTTTTAGATGATAAAATCCAATTTTGGTTACATGTTTAATATGTGGGATAAAACCAAGCTCAGAGTCGAAAATAAAAACCAAGGTTTTTCACTTGTAGTGAAGGACTTAGTGAAAATGCCTATAATTTAGACAAGAGTTTCTCTCTCTGTGAGAGAGGACCGACGATTGAAACTTCAGTTTTGTCCTGGTTAAGCTGTAAAAAGTTTTCTACCATCCAAGATTTAATATCTAGAATACAGTTAAAAGGGCATCCATTGGTCTGGTGTCATCAGGAGACACGGAGATGTACAGCTGAGTGTCATCAGCGTAACTGTGGAAGTTCACTCCATGCCTCCTGATGACACTGCCGAGAGGGAGCATATACAAATTAAAAAGTACAGGGCCTAAAACTGACCCTTGAGGCACACCACATGTCATTCTATGGATCTTAGAGGAGCATGTATCCATACTCACCATAAAAGATCTGTCAGAGAGATAGGAAGTGAACCAGTTATGTACAGCACCAGAGAGGCCCACCATGTGTTTCAGTCTGTTTAAAAGAATAGCGTGGTCTACTGTATCAAAGGCTGCGCTTAGATCCAGTAGCACCAGGACTGAGAGCTTTTGGGCGTCCCAGTTATATCTAAGATCATTTAAAACCTTTAGGAGAGCCGTCTCTGTGCTGTGGTTCACCCTAAATCCAGACTGGAATATCTCCAGGATCTGTCTATCATTCAAAAAGTCATTAATCTGAGTAAAAAAAAGTTTTTCTAAAATTTTGCTTAAAAATGGTAAGTTGGATACAGGTCTGTAGTTATTAAATTCATTACAATCCAAATTGCTCTTCTTCAGAAGGGGCCTCACCACCGCCGTTTTAAAGGCAGCAGGGAAGACATCCAACTGAAGAGACCAATTCATCATGTATAAAAGCTCAACTTCAAAAAAATCCATGAAGTGTTTTAAAAAGTGAAGAGGGGATTGGATCTAAAAGGCATGTGGTGGGTCTCACTGTGGAGAAAACTTTCTTAAGGTTCTCAGCATTAACCACGACAAACCTGTCCGGTGTCTCCTCAGGTACAATCGAGCCCTCAGATGTGTTTAAAATCATATCACGAGAAGATAAAATGTCACATCTGATGGTGCTGATTTTTCCCCTGAAGTGGTCTGCAAACTGCTCACAGAGCGAGTCTGTGGGGGTTCTTTGGGAGCTGTTAAAATCAGGGTTAAATAAATGATCTATGGTGGAAAAGAGGACTTTGGGATTATTTTTGTTATTACTGATTATTTTGGCAAAGTATGAATTTCTTGAATTCCTTAGTGTATTATTGTACATTTTAAGTTGCTCGCAAAGTATTTGATGGTTGATTGCATTTTTATTTTTCCTCCATCTCCTTTCTGCTGCCCTGCAATTTCTTTCAAGTTTTTTGACTTCTTCGTTTCTCCAGGGTGATACATGTTTTATGTTAATCCTTTTGGATTAACATAAAACACCAATATCATGACCAGCAGCTTTTACAGCTGTGGCTCCAGCAAACATCAGCTGATACTAGAAAGTAATTTTAAATAAATTCTAACAACAGCTGATCAAAGTTAAACGTGCTGCTGTTGTTTAGCGTGACATCCGCTGGTTTCCTCTTTCTGGCGCAAAGTGGGCGATAAACAAAAAAGAGACAAAAGCTGATCAGCTAATTATTGATCAGTTTCATGATTGAAGTAGCAACAGGAGAGAGAGGGGGAGAGAATGAGAGAAGAAGAAGCAGCTGCAGCGTAAAGACACAGAATAAATCCAGCTTTGTCTTTTTCATTGTAGCTGAAATACGGGACAAACTGTTCCTTTTCACCTCAACACGAAACAGTAATATTTTCTCTGAATGTGGGACGATTCCGTTTTTTATGGGATGGTTGGCAACTCTACTAACTAACCTTATGAATAAAATAAAGTTCACTATCAGTAACATCATAGCACCCACCCAGCTGTATAGAAACTCAGTCATGCTAGCTAGTAAGCAGTACGAGTTATTGTAACTGACTGTAAAAAGTCAGCATAACGAAAATAAACTCCACCTAAACTTGGTTATATCTGACCCAGATAGACTGCAGGTCATAACTTCTTACCTGAAGTCGAGTTCACCTGACACTCAGACAGGCGGCTGCCTCGGGTCTCTCCTCCTCCTGCCTCCCCTTTCTCTCATCCACTCTGTGGAAACTCCGCCAGAGTTATTTTTACACATCTGCCAGCACCTGGCCAATCCACCAGGTTTCATTGTTTATACCGTTACTAAAAAAAAAAAAAAAAAATTCATCAGCCCATAAAAACGAAAAATCACCATTGGCCATTGGGCACATGCCAGTCCAGCTATGGTCGTGCCATCAGTTAACCCTCCGTGTGCCCAGGGTTGCCGACCCCTTTGTGTAATTTCATTATTTAGCTATTACTTATTTACTTTGTGAATGGTACTCATGGCCAATCACACGACACCAGAGAGTTAGGGAATGGTTGCTATGACAGCACTGTGGTGAAAGATGTTAGCCCCCCTCCTCAGTTCAGAGATGGTCTTTCCCTTTTCATGTAAATGGCCTTGTTGAGTCCCCACATTCCTCCATATCCTGTTTAAATCTAATGTTTTTACGCTCTGTTAATCCTGTTAAAATTGGCTTCTCGCTGATTTAGATTTTTTTTTTTTTAATTTGTATATTCTTTTTTTATTTTATTTTAAAGAAAGAATGAACTATTTTGATATTTTTTCCCCTTTCCACTCAGGAAGGATGGATGCAGCGATGGCATTTATGAATGAAAGCTAGGTCAGGATTTTGAGTGCAAATTCAGGTGGTTCATGTGACTATACCGCATGAGTCACACTCAAAGAAAGAGGAAGCTCGAATCCATCAGCACACAGGTGTTATGTGTGGAAGCAAACGGAAAGGAAGATTTTGCCTTCTTTCAAATGACTGAACAGTGTTTGTGTGACAGCCTGACCAAACGTTTACAAATATATGTGAATTTCGAAATAAATTATATTAGTCTCCACTAACTACATCTCACGTTGTTTTTAGTGCTGCTTTGTGTCATATTCAGACATTAGTGATAAACAACTCATGAGGTCTTCCAGATTGGAGGTCATCATTTATTGTTTTTACTTGGCTTTTATTTTTTTAATGTGAAAAAATAACATAACACATGGAAAACTGCACACACTCCACAAAAGATACAGTGAGAGTAAAATAACTACAACTGCTGGTTGATTCCACAGTGCATCACTGTCATCACAAGGTTACACATGAAGTGTCGTATTTCAGAGAAGAGCGAGCAGCAAACTGTTTTTGCAGACCTAAAAGCCGGCAGGTCAAGAAGAGTAAGTGTGCTATGCTGGCAAGCTGAGTAAGTGAGGCACTGCCCACAAGCATGTATTCATACACAGAGGGCTTAAAGATGTACAGTCTCTGAGAACAGGCCTATTGTGCAATGGGTTGAGTGAGTTTTTATGTTTCACGTTTTAATTCAAACATAAATATGCCATTAGATTTATCTGTGTGTCTAATGTAATTTTGTGCTAGAAGATTAAATTTGTCTGGTAAAAATTTGATTTTTATGAAATGCAAGTAGAAACATGATTAATAAAGCAGGAGCTTCCAGGTGCTTTAACAAAAAATATCACAAATTGGTAAATGAGGGCCCAAATACAGACTCCTGAGGCAGGTAAGGTTTAGCTTAAAGTGCACATTTAATAAAAGGTCGATGGAGCAGTCCAAAGAATACAAAGTCGATAAAGCCAAAGGCATTTGAAATCAGGGAACATGCAAAGCCACGTTAACAGACCCTCTGACAAAGGGCGAAATGGGAGACGGATCATTAGACACGACAAGGGCCAATCAGGGGACAATAAGGTGAAATTAATCAGAGATAACAAGATGTGGGAAGGAAAATTAAATCCAAGGGACAAGCGGGTACCACAATGAAACAGGAAGTAATTGAGACATTGAGTGACTACATGCAGAGACAAGAACTTAAGATACATAACTTGATATAGGGTTTATTTTGTGTCATTTCCGGTGATTGCTTTGGGTTTCCCCTTGTATCCTTCTAAGCAAAATACAGATATCAATAAACTGGAACAAAGAACTAAGGCTCAAGATACAATAATATAACACAAATGAAAAACAAGAATCAAAGTCTCAAAAAGCTCAGAATTCAAAAACCCAGAAACATGACAAAAAAGGAATGAGATTTTATTTTTATTTATTGTAATGCAGTGGGGCTTTAATATACTGTTGATGGGCTGGTTATTGATTTACCCAAAGATCTTTGGTTGTGGCAAAAGTGTATTAAATGTGTTATAAATTGTTTCCCAGATGAAGGAACCTTACAAACCACAACAGGACATTTATGCTTACTTACTTTTTAACATGAGCAAGCGGTTAGAAACGTACCACATACATTAGAGCTCATATGTGTACATATCTTGAATGTTTTTTCCTACCCAGACACAACCCAGCTGCTGCACTGGGACTCAGGAATCTGGATTATTCTGGATTCTGGGTGCAGATTTGGGATTATAACGTCTTTCAGCAAATTTGAAATCACTAGAATACACTCCCACTTAAGAATTAATAATAACACTTTAAGACTGGGGTAGGCAAAGTGTTGTCACTGTCACTGGACATAAGTCCGTAATACCTTTCAGCACATTGTCATTCAGGTGGTTTCAGAGGCGGCTTGACTCCTGTACCTCATTTCAGATCTGTTTTTATTTGAAAATTGAGTCCTTGATTGGAGACTGTGGCCTCCTATCAGACTAGCTGTAGTAGGGTTAGGGTATGTAATGTATGCAATGTAAAGCAGTGGGTGGTGCAGAGACATTTTGACAGTAGGAAAAGCAAGTATAACTAAAAAAAAGTTGGTAAGAAAAAGTAACAACTCACTATTTAGTGAGCATGTAGAAAGACTTTTGGCTGGCCTTAAAGTAATGCTGGCAAACTCTCATGTAACTTGGGAGGGAGGCTGTTATATAGGCGGCATTTTGCTGACCACAACTGAAGACACTGACAGGTGGTGAGAGGAATATTTTGAGGTTCTCCTCAATCCCACTGAAACATCATCTGTTATGGATGTAGAGCCTCTGGATGAAGGGGATGACTCACCCATCACCGGGGGTGAGGTCACTGAGGTAGTTTTAAAGAGCTGACTGGTGGTAGGTACCGTGGGGTTGGTGAGATTGACCCTGAGTTTCTCAAAACCCTTGATGTTGTGGGACTGTCTTGGCTGACTCCTTTGGAAGTCGATGACGGTGCCCTAGATTGGCAGAGTTGAAGATTTCAGACTTCTGTAGCTGAGCTGTAGTGTTCCAACAGCGGTGGTATCATCTTTGTCTCCCAGGGAAACTGGGAAGGATAGGACACTGAAGAGTGCAGTTTATCTGTGAGTTGAAACTCAGATCCAGGAGGACCAGTGTAGTTTTAGTTCTGGTCATGAAACACCAGAACTAAAACTCTTTATTTTCTCGGGGATATTCAGAGATATGTTTGATTTTGCCCCACCAATTTACATGTTTTTGTGGACTTCGATAAGGCTTTCAACTGTGGATTTAACAGATTGATCTATTCTCCTAGCCTCAATTATGATCATATATTTTGGGTAGTGACTGAAAAAACAAGATCTTGGATACAAGTGGAAAAAATGAGCTTCCTCTAAAAAGGTGGATTGGCTCAGCCTTTGGCCAGTCAAAGAAAAAACCCGAAAATAACAAAACAAAATAAAACAAAGCAGTTTTCACAGCTGGAGAAAACAGAATAAAGGTATCCATGATGATATAATTTTTTTTCTAGGCTGGCAAGATGATAGGTATGAGTGTTAGTCTTTGCCACATAGCAACGGCTTATAAACTCAGCTACAGTGCTGAAAAAAACATATTTACCCTTTTCCTGATTTCTTTCGTTTTTTTGTTGGTTTTTTTGCATATTTGTCATATGTAGATGTTTCAGATCAAACAAATTTGATAACCTGAGTAAAAAACAAATGTTGTTATAGATGATTTCATCAAAACAGACATCCAAACCAACCTGGCCTCGTGTGAAAAACTAAACATAAAATTCTGATTTTATCCCCTTGTAGAGTACACCCAGCACAGACACACGCACACACAGGCAGGTATAGCCAACTTCCACGTTTATTGATATATTTGTATTTTGACAGCAGACTCAGTCGCACCGTCTGACAGCTGGAGCCCAGCTGATCTCTCTTGGCCGCTCCTCCTCGTCTCACTATAAACACAGCGGAGGAGACCATCATTAGTCCATAAACAATATCAGCTGTTCTTACCGGCCTCGCGGCGCCGCCCCGTTGAGCCTTCCGCTCCACTCCTCCCCTGCAGCTGCGCCCGGGGCCACGCCTCCGCCACACACCCCCACCGCCCGTTCGAGGCCGGGGAGCCGTCCGGCCGAGCCAAGTCCCCCCCCCCGCGAGCGAGAGAGGAAATCGGCCACTGCCATCTGCGCCCCCGGCCTATGGATCACCTTGAACTTAAAGGGCTGCAACGCCAGATACCACCGGGTGATCCGGGCGTTGGCATCCTTCATGCGGTGGAGCCACTGCAGCGGGGCGTGGTCCGAACAGAGGGTGAATGAGCGTCCCAGGAGGTAATAGCGCAGGGAGCCGACCGCCCACCGGATGGCCAGGCACTCCTTCTCCACGGTGCTGTACCGGCGCTCGCGCTCTGCTAGCTTCCGGCTGATGTATAGGACAGGGCGGTCGGCCCCCCTTACCTGCTGGGACAAAACGGCTCCCAGCCCTCTGTCCGAGGCGTCAGTCTGCAGAACAAAAGGGAGGGAAAAGTTAGGAGTGTGAAGCAGCGGCTCCCCACAGAGAGCCTTTTTCACCTGCACAAACGCCGCCTGGCACGGCCCCGTCCACTGGACCAGATCCGGGGCACCCTTTCGAGTGAGATCGGTCAGGGGGCTGGTTAGCTGCGCAAACCCCGGCACAAAGCGACGATAGTAACCCGCCAACCCCAAGAACCGTCTCACCTCCTTTTTCGTCCTGGGGCGCGGGCAGGATGCGATAGCCGCCGTCTTCTCCACCTGTGGACGCACCTGCCCGCCCCCCAGGTGGTACCCCAGATACTGCACCTCCCTCCGTCCAACCGCGCACTTCTTCGGATTGGCCGTGAGCCCCGCCCCCCTCAGGGACTCCAGGACCGCGGCCACCCGCAGCACATGCTCCGCCCAGGTGTCGCTGTGGATGATCACGTCATCCAGGTAGGCGGCAGCATACGCTGCGTGCGGACGCAGTACCCGGTCCATGAGACGCTGGAAAGTGGCCGGGGCCCCGAACAGGCCGAACGGAAGTGTCACGAACTGGTACAAACCGTACGGAGTGGAGAAGGCCGTTTTCTCCCTGGCCTCGGCAGACAAGGGAATCTGCCAATAGCCCTTGGTTAAGTCCAGTGTCGTGAAAAAGCGGGCTGTGCCTAACCGGTCCAGGAGCTCGTCGACCCGAGGCATGGGGTAGGCATCAAAGCGTGACACTTCGTTCACCCTGCGATAGTCGACACAGAACCGTATAGACCCATCCTTCTTCGCCACCAGAACGATGGGGCTACACCAGGCGCTGTGCGACTCTTCTATTACTCCCATCCTCAGCATTTCCGCCAATTCCCTCTGCACGATTTTTCGCTTGTGCTCCGGGAGCCTGTAGGGCCGTGAACGCACCGTCACGCCAGGCTGCGTCACGAAATGGTGCTCGATGAGGGACGTCCGGCCGGGCAGGGGGGAGAACACGTCCGCAAAACGCTGTTGCAACGCGACAACATCCGCTCTCTGGGCCTGTGTGAGATGGTCATCACAAGGGAGGGAGGCGGGAATGATAGAATTTGGCACCTCCGGCCCCAACTCATCTCTCTCCTTCACCAAGCTCACCAGAGAAGCGGTTTCAACCTCTCGCCACAGTTTGAGGAGATTGAGGTGATAAATCTGCGTGGCTCCTCCCCTGTCCGACCGAGCGACCTCATAGTCCACGTCCCCGACTCGCCGTGTGACCACAAAGGGTCCTTGCCACTTGGCGAGCAACTTCGAGCTGGAAGTAGGGAGTAACACAAGCACTTTATCTCCCGGTGAGAATTGCCTGAGCCTAGCCCCTCTGTCATACAGGCGTTGCTGACGCTGCTGAGCCTGGAGCAAATTCTCCCGTGACAACCTCCCCAAAGTGTGGAGTTTTGCTCTCAGGTCCAACACGTACTGAATCTCATTTTTGGCGGGGCTCGGACCGTCCTCCCAGCTTTCTTTAATCAGGTCGAGCACCCCACGTGGCCTCCTGCCGAACAGCAGTTCAAAGGGAGAAAATCCCGTGGAGGCCTGGGGCACCTCCCGCACTGCGAATAACAGAGGGTCTAGCCAGTGATCCCAATTGCGTTCATCCTCGTTAATGAACTTCCGAATCATGGACTTTAAAGTCTTATTCAGCCGCTCCACCAGCCCGTCAGTCTGAGGGTGGTAGACGCTGGTCCGAATAGATTTAATGCCCAGTAATTCGTACAGTTCCCGCAGTGTACGAGACATAAACGACGTGCCCTGGTCAGTCAGTATCTCTTTCGGGATTCCGACTCGGGAGATGACCTGAAACAGTGCCTGCGCCACACTCTTTGCAGAGATGGTGCGCAGCGGAACTGCTTCCGGGTACCGCGTTGCGTAATCCACCAGGACTAACACAAAGCGGTAGCCGCGTGCACTCCGGTGAAACGGCCCGATGAGGTCCATGCCGATGCGCTCAAACGGGACCTCAATGAGGGGGAGAGGGCGCAGCGGCGCCTTCGGTATGGCCGGCTGGTTAACAAGTTGGCAGTCCGGGCAGGACGCGCACCAGCGGCGCACATCCGCTCGGATGCCCGGCCAATAAAATCGGGCCGTTATTCGCTCCAGAGTTTTCTCGTAGCCCATATGCCCTGCCATGGGGTTATAGTGGGCCGCCTGGAAAAGCGTTTCCCGGCGGCCCTGCGGCACCAACAACTGGGTGTGTGTTTCCTCGGTCTGAGTGTCACGACTCACTCGATATAACCGGTCGTTTAATAAGACGAAACGCGGGTAGGTCTGCGCGGCCTCAGGGCGCACCACGTGACCATCAATAGCCATCACTTGGTCAAAGGCTGAGCGTAGGGTGCCGTCACGAGACTGCTCCAGTGGGAAATCACCCATGGGGGACACTTCCGGGGCCGGCGGGACGTCCCGTGAGGGACCCGCCGGCTCCTCCCCCCCGGAGTCGGTGTCGGACGACCCCGCGTCACCGCTGAATGCCGCGCACACGCTACACCCCGCTTCCGGTCGTGATCGCACCCCCGCGTACTGCCCCAGTAGCTGATGAAACCCCGGCCAATTGGTACCCAGAATCAGGGGGTGCGACAGGCGCGGGCTAACCGCCGCCGTTACTCTATGCATTTTGCCCTTATATTTTAATAACAGCGGCACTATGGGATACCTGTGAACGTCACCATGCACACACCTCACCTCCACCCATTCTGCCTCCAGCAATGCCCCGGGGCGAACCAAGCTTTGGTGTACGAGGGTCTGCGTGCAGCCCGTGTCCACCAACGCCTGGCGTATACCCCCTCGAGTCCTTACCGGAATACTGTATGTCCCTCCTAGACCGGGGGAGGGTGCTGGGGCGCCAGCAACACGAAACACCTGCCCCACTTCCATAAGCGGACAATCCCTCCTCAGGTGCCCCGGCTGCCCGCACTTCCAACACTCCGGCCCCGGCGTCTGTGCTGCTCTCCGTGGCTCGGGGGCGGCTCCACTTGGCTCGGCTGCCCTGGACGGCACCAACGCCGCGAAAGGGTTAGTGGGGCTCAGCGCCGGCAGCCGCTCTGCCTGCCCTGGTGCCGGCACACGGCGTCTCGGGGCCGGCACTGGGGCCTGTTTGTTCGGTCTCCGTCCGGCGTCCCCGGGTTCCCCTGCTCCAGCGGCAAGGTGGTCTTCCGCTAGCGTCACCGCTACCTCCAGGCTTGCGGGCCGGTGGCACCGGACCCATCTCGCCGTCTCCGCTGGCAATCCCTCCGTGAACTGCTCCAGCACCACCTTGTCCACCAGCTTCGTCTCGCCCTCCGATGCTCCCGGTTGCAGCCAGCGTACCGCCGCGTCGCGCAGCTGCCGGGCCCAGGCGAATGGTCGGTCCGTTGTAGCCAGCCGACAGGCCCGGAACCGCCGGCGATGGTCTTCGGCGGTGAGCCCCAGCCTGTCCACCACCGCCCGGCTCACGTCCGGGAAGCTGCTCCTCGACGCCGGAGGCAGACTCAGGGCCGCTGTTTGTGCCTCCCCAGACAGCAGGGGGAGCAGCCGCGGAGCCCACTCCTCCCGCGGCCATTGGCAAGCCTCCGCCGTGGCACGGAAGGTCTCCAAAAAAACTTGGGGGTCGTCCCCGTCCCCCATCCGGGGCACCGACACCGACAGCGGCGAGGGCTTCGGCGTGGCAGCGGCCCCGACCAGCCGTTCCAGAACTTGCGTCTGTCGGTCCGTCTGCTCCCGCAGCGCGGCCAGGTGGGCACGCTGGTCGGCCGCCTGATCCCGGCTCATCGTCGCCATCTCCGCCAGCATCTGCGCCAAGAATTGCAGAGGCTGGGCGGGTGGCGTGGCCTGTGGGTCGGACATTTCCCCACCGGCACTATTCCTGGGTTTCGGCACCACTTGTAGAGTACACCCAGCACAGACACACGCACACACAGGCAGGTATAGCCAACTTCCACGTTTATTGATATATTTGTATTTTGACAGCAGACTCAGTCGCACCGTCTGACAGCTGGAGCCCAGCTGATCTCTCTTGGCCGCTCCTCCTCGTCTCACTATAAACACAGCGGAGGAGACCATCATTAGTCCATAAACAATATCAGCTGTTCTTACCGGCCTCGCGGCGCCGCCCCGTTGAGCCTTCCGCTCCACTCCTCCCCTGCAGCTGCGCCCGGGGCCACGCCTCCGCCACACCCCTAAACCTAATAACTGGTTGTGCCACCCTTGGCAGCAAGAACTGCAATCAAACGTTTACGATAACCAACCAACCACGTCACTCCGGAGGAATTTTGGCCCACTCTTCTTTGCTGAACTGTTTTAATTCAGCCACACTGAAGGGGTCTTGGGCATGGGCGGCCTGTTTAAGGTCGTGCCAAATATGTCAAATGGATTGAAGTCTGGACTTCGGCTGAGACACTCTAAAACCTTAATTTTTATTTATAGCACCAGCTATTTTTCTCCTTAACAAATGAAATCATCATTTTAAAACTAATATTAATATTTGTATCAGGATCTGAATCATCAGATGGGGCACAGCACTATAGCTGTAAGTGGCAATGCAGGGTTTTCAGCTCAAAACTTGTTAAGCTTGGTGATTGTAACAGGGAGAATGGGGCATGATTTACGCTTGATTAATGTAGCATTTTCCACTCTCCACTTTAGATCTATTGTGTGGTACAAACATAACGTGCATGTAACTAGGGCTGGCTGCTCTCCACAACTGTGCAAACAGAGTGGGTGAGAGAAAAAGAACAGTGGGAGCTTTATTTTACGTTTTCAGCATGAAGATAAAAGCTTTGACACGTAGCAATGAATGATTTAACCTGTTTTAATTATTTAAAGTTTGCTAAAGCCGACATTTATCAGCTGTAATCATTTTTATACTTCAAAAGGTTTTTAAGCTGTTTAGTGTGTAATTACTGATATCCGTAGGTTGATTAGACACCTATTTAAAATAAAATCCCCAGTGCCTTTGCTCAATAATATAAAAGTCACTGTATCTTATAATCACCCCTTTTAAAAAAAAATACCAAACTGCTAACTGGGTGATTACAGGCCATCTGTTTTTTTATCCCAGTAGTCAGTAGTGTGACAGACGACATCGTTAAACATCACTCACACTAAAACACTGTTCTCTCTTCCTGTTGTCTTTGGCTACATTTAGAAATATTCAATTACAAAATGTGCATTTAAGGTTGCATTATCGAGCATCTCTCACATGTTCCTGTGCATCACACTGTCACATAAATTTTCATTAGTGAAACAGTTTGAATGTGTAGACAGAAAGTGTAAGATAAGCATTGGTGAGATAAAGCCACAGGCTGCTCTTATATCTACAATGTTCAGAGAAGAAATGGGAAAAGCTGATGGTGAACTGAAACTGCACAACTATCCAGCACAGGCGTTTGTCAAACTCCACGGCCTCAGCTGTGAAACTGTGCGATTGATCAACAAAGATTTGAGTAAATCTAGCATGCACCTAAGCCCGATTGTGAATAGACAAAGGGATTGGAGCTCTTGCTGTTCACCAAGTTCCCACACTAGCTTTCTCCTGTCAATATAATAGATCAACCTGGCTCAATTACAGGAAGGAAAGCTGGTGCAGGACAACAGATCTCAGAGGAATTCTTTTAACTATTCCAGCAAAAATGCCAAAATTAACTGACTGTGGAATATGTTCAGTATCAGAGAAAAGTTTGAACATACTTGTCTTAATTATTTATAGAGCAATATTAAAGATATGTTTGCCTCTCTCATTTTCTGATGCTTATCCAGGTCTGGATCATGGGACAGACCCAGACCTGGATAACCAGCAGAGCTCCTGCTGCTCGGTCACTTCCTCCAGCTCATTTGAGGCATTCCTGAGTCAGCTAAGAGAGCTAAACTCTCCAGCATGTCTTGGGTCTGCCCTGGGGTCTCTTAGTGGTGAGCCATGTCCAAACCATCCTTTTTACCCCAAAGAATTTATTTCAAAATAATAATAAAATACCATATGTTTTTATGTTTAAAATTGTGGGGAGAAACTGTGTTGGCTTTATGTATTTATACTCTGAAAGAGTGGAGAAAAACCCTGAAAAAGTGGATTGGTAATGCAGTTGTCAAGTATGATTACATTTACTATGATGTCTACACATAAGTCAGTATGGTCTAATGATTTTTTTACACTAGGTTGAGCAGATGTGACATTTAAGCTCTGGGGGTCTAAATATCCAAGATCTGCATGAAAGCTCTTATATGTCATTTGTTATCATCTGTGTGTAATATATGAATAGAAAAGTTGAGACATTTTGTAAAAGCATATAAAATTAATCCACCTAACACGACACAATAATGTGGAACTGCTATAACTGGATGTATATTAGGATTTCTTAATTTATTTAGCAAATACTCAAACTGCATTGTGAGTCAATTTTTTTTTACAATAGCAGCACAAGCACTTCATTAAAAATAAAGTCAAAGCCAGCTCAAGTAAAAAATTATGGAAACAACTTGTAATTTGCATTTTTAAAACAAATGTCTGCTTGAATCTAAATAGAGTTGTTGCAGACCTTAACATTGCTGCTCCTGACGATTGAAAGGAATCATGAACCCAACAAGAGACTCCTTCAAGAAAGAAATCCAACTCATAGTAAATGGCCTGCATTTGTATAGCACTTTTCTAGTCCCTAAGGACCCCAAAGCACTTTACACAACCAGTCATCCACCCATTCACACACACATTCACACACTGGCGATGGCAAGCTACATTGTGGCCACAGCTGCCCTGGGGCGCACTGACAGAGGCGAGGCTGCCGGACACTGGCGCCACCGGGCCCTCTGACCACCACCAGTAGGCAAACATGGGGTTAGTATCTTGCCCAAGGATATTTGGCCTGGAATCGAACCACCGACCTTCTGATTAGTGGCTGACCTGCTCTGCCACCTGAGCTACAGCCACTCATAGTGAGACAACAAAATCGAAAGGTTATAAATGATACATGAGAAGATGTCTTCAAAAATCGTGATGCAAAACTGCAACCAGTAAATATGGAAAACAGACAAGTAAGGACAAAGTAAATGAAAAATAAATGGGAGAAACAGGAGTGATTTTTGTAATAGAATTATAAGAAATGGGCTGAATGAAATAAGATTTAGAGTATATCCAGAAAAGCCAAATGAAAACCAGCTCGAACGCCTAAACAGAACAAAACATGTTTACAGTGGGCTTACAGAGACGTGATTGTGGGCCGTGAATCATTGGATGAAAATGATGTTCAGTGATGAATTATGAATCTGCACTGGATTATTGGATGATGTTGGAACTTTTGTCCTTTCCACTGTACTTTGTGAGTTTACTACACTTGTTCAAAACAAAACCCTAAAGTTACACTCTGGAAAACAATGGTTGGGGTCCACTGTGCAACAATGTGTAATCAACTTGCAATTGCCTTTCAAAGGTTATCTTCAATAATAGGCATCACATCTTAGACACTTCACTTCACACTTCAAATCCTGTCTCCCCCCCACCCTGGACCCCCACCAATTCGCATACTGCCAGAACAGGAGCACAGAGGATGCAGTCTCCATCGCACTGCACTCTGTCCTCTCGCACCTGGACAACAACAACACCTACGCCAGAATGCTGTTTATAGACTTCAGTTCAGGGTTCAATACAATCCACCCCTCACAACTCATCAGGAAACTGACAGACCTGGGCATCAGTTCCCTCATCTGCAAATGGTTACTGGACTTCCTGACCAACCGCCCCCAACATGTCCGGCTGGATAACCACTGTTCATCTACAATCACAATGAACACCGGTGTACCACAAGGCTGTGTGATGAGCCCTTTCCTCTACTCCCTCTTCACCCACGACTGCAGACCTGCTGATGGTTCCAACACCATCATTAAGTTTGCAGATGACACCACGGTGATTGGCCTCATCAGTGACAATGATGAGGCCGCCTACAGGGAGGAGGTGGATCGTCTAGCTGAGTGGTGCGACACAAACAACCTGCTGCTTAACACCGAGAAGACCAAGGAGCTCATCGTGGACTACAGGAGGAATGCTGACCCACATCCTCCCATCCACATTAAGGGGACGGCTGTGGAGCGTGTGAGCAGCTTCAAGTTCCTGGGAGTCCACATCTCCGAGGATCTCACCTGGACAACCAACTGCTCCAAGCTGGTCAAGAAGGCTCACCAGCGCCTCTTCTTCTTGAGGACTCTGAGGAAGAACCACCTGTCCTCAGACATCCTGGTGAACTTCTATCGCTGCACCATCGAGAGCATCCTGACCAACTGTATAACAGTCTGGTACGGGAACTGCTCTGCCTCGGACCAGAAGGCGTTGCAGAGGGTCGTGAAAACTGCCCAGCGCATCGCCGGAGCACCACTTCCTGCCATAAAAGACATCTACAGGAAGCGGTGTCTGAAAAGGGTTGGGAAAATCATCAAAGACCCCAGTCACCCATCACATGGACTCTTCACCCTCCTGCCCTCTGGGAGGCGCTACAGGAGCCTCCGGACTAAGACCACCAGGTACCGGAACAGCTTCTTCCCCACAGCTGTCAGACTCCTGAACTCTGCCTCCTGACATCTGACCCACGTTAACACATGGACTGAACATACACACACCCACAATGGACAACTGTACCCTCAAACACACAATAATAACATGGAGTGAACCACCACTCACAACCACTAGCACTTTATATAGCCTCTGTAGAAATTATATCTCACTTATCTTAACTGCACTACTCTATAGCTCTGTGTAAATAATCATTCTGTACATTCGATAATTTTTAATCCTACAACTGTTTACAACTTGCATAGTTCACATTTCTGTATAGCTGTATATCTCAGATTTCTGTAGTTATTTATTTCATATTCTGTATAGTTTTTCATATTTATATCCTGTTTATAGCCTGTACATAGCTTGTACTCACTACAGCCTGTACATACTTATAGTTATAGAATATTCACAACATACTTCATACCGTGTACATTATAACATACTATAATAGACCCATTTCTGTAATATACTCACATATCTATATTATTGCTAATATATATTGTAATATATCTATATCACTAAAGCACTTCTGGATGGATGCAAATTGCATTTCGTTGCCCTGTACCTGTGCATGTGCAATGACAATAAAGTTGAATTCTATTCTATTCTATTCTTAGACCACTCACTGTCAGCTGCCATCTTTAAATCAACTTTAGTGCCTCAAGAGAGGAATAAGACATGGAGACAGTCTGTTATCAATTTTTGACAGAAATTTGAAGGGGCCAGGTTGGCACTTACATCCAATCTGCTGTCGTCTACATCAGGTGGTGCTGTACCTCAGTCAGCTCCACACTAGCAGACCATTCAGAATCCACACATCGGGCACAACCCCCAGTCAAAGACTGGGCCAAATCTACATGTATCAAACTTCTAATTTACACATTTAGAAACAGATGCAGCTACTGCATTTCATTAATAACCAAGATTCTACCAGGAATAATGAAAAGGTGGTTGGTCTTGATGGCATACATGTAGGAGCTATGGAGATGCCTAGGAAGCTTTTTAACCAGATTGGTTAGGGTGAGATGACACCTGACGAATGGAGTAGTGGTACAGTTTTCAAGAACAAATGAAATGTGCACAACTGTAGTAATTGCAAAGGAATAAAATCTATGAAGCATGAAGCTATGAGAAGGATTTGCTGAAGATAGGTTAAGAAGATAGGGGATGATCAACAAGCTTGGCTTCATGGAGAGAAAGAAAGGTGTGCAGTAGGAGATACAGATGGAGTCAAGATGAGAGGATGAGATTACATCAGGCATCAGCTCTGATCTCCTACCTTTTTTGATGATGGACTATGATGATTGCAGATGACATTGCAGAAGAGAGGAAGAAGAGGGCCTGAAGAGGTTGAAGTGTGCTTTATGTATGCTAGCAGCACATATATTGGACAAAAAAATTTTTTTAAGAATAAAATTTAACACAATTTGCTGTAAATTACCCACCACAAACTTCAGTAACTCATGTTTGTGTGATCCATCATGGCGTATTCTAACTTGATAAAGCAGATAAACTGGGTTCATCAGCGCAGACTGACTGTAAAGTGTTGGTAGTGTCACTACATTTAGATATTAGATGGCAGTTATTTGCAAATCAGTTTGAGTCTGACTGACATTGTTTGGAGACAGGGTACCTCCCATGTGACCTATGTAATCGTCTTGGGACCAACGACCAGAGGTTGAAGGTGCTGTACAACAGTTGCCATTGGTTCCCAACAGTAAACCACTATTTTTTTTCCTGGTCACATGGAGGTTACCATCCTATTTTACTTCTAGAATGACTGACACCTAACACACTCAAGGTAACCAGTTTGAGAACATAGGGATTTGGGGTTTGAGTCAGGATGGGTTTGATGTGAAAAATCAAAATCAAAACTGCCAAACCAAATATGCAGAGCAGTGTGTTTGGGTCACCCCTGGTGGACAACGGAGCAGCTGAAAGAAGCGTAGCGTCTTCCACATGAAAAATTCTGTTACTATCTGAGTAGTCCCTACCATTGTTAATAATTTCTCATGTTCTTTCCTGTCCTTTCTTTCTTACAATCTGTCTTCATGTTATTGATTATTTATGTTATTGAAGAGGTGAAAGTGACATGTGAGAAGATTATTTACAATTTCATCAAATCAAAATCTGTTGCTATTTTTATTTTTTTTTAATCCAGAAGGAGACGATTACAATAAAATAAACCTTAATGAACCTCGGGTTTTAATAACATTTGTAGAACTGTTCCAGAAAAAAAAGTCCCATTAACCAGTTTGACTGAGTTATCTGTCTTATCCAGCGCATAAAGGCAAACAGAAAGAGTTTAGGCAACCTTGATGAACTTTAAAACAGGATTTCAGTATTAGAGAAAGTCAACAGTGATTGAGTTCTTTACATTTAGTTCTGGGGATGATTTGTATTTAAAGTATGTGGACGTCTGTATTTTCCTCGAGTGGTTTGTTGTGTTTTTGTGTTTGTTTTGTGTGCTTTTGCTTATCTTTTGTTTTTGTTTAAAACATTCTGGTTTCATATCTATGCCTCAAACTGCTGTAGCACTGGTTAACAGCAAATGTAGTATCATAGAATAACTGATTGCAGTAAGTACTGTGTATTTTATGGCAGCATCAGTTACTCATGGATAATTCATGCCTTTTAGTAGAGTTGTTTTAAAACGAGGTGAAACAACACGGAGGTTTAATGTGGAAAGTCAGTCTCTTTGACATCCCAACTTTACATGAAGTAACCAAGGGCGAAATCATTGTTCATTTAAAACAATGGTTTTTCAAATTCAAGAAGCATGAGAGTAATAAAGGAGAGGTGTGTGGAGGTCAGTTACATGGGGAATGGAAAGAAGTAGATAATAAAAAAGGAGAAAACGATGGGGGAAAGGGCAGAGGTAGAGTGCAATGGTGTAAGTCAGGAGAAGGACACAAGAATCAAATCAAAGTAGAGATCTGTGAAGGCTGATGATAGATTTACAGAGAGCAGGACAGGGTGGTGGGAGAGAGTGAGCAAAGCTGAGAATCAAGGCACACAATGTACACGTTGTCTGTTTGTGCAGTATTCACTGCCTTGGAGCCTTAAGGGTAATCACAAGTGATGTGGACACCAGGCACTGGGTACATTACACCCACTATAAATAATGTACTGGCAAACGCCCGCAAAGCTGTTGGGATTTAGACTTTATTCCCACTCTTTTGCTATAAATAAACACATTTCTTGCCAAATAATAGGAATGTCCTGTATAAACACAAGACTCGAGACAAAATAACCAAACTTATATTGATATTATATAAGCCACAACCTGTGGTATATTAGAGTGGCATTACTGCGTGTTTATGTTTGGGCAGCCCATTATTCAAACAGGAACACAGATTACACAGTTTTCTAAGTAATAAAAGTGAATCACTTTTAAGGTTTGGATTACTCTTGTCCTAACCACTTATACCACCTGAACTCTGTACATGTTGTATTCAGGTGCTCTTCTTTAATTTGCAAGTTTCTTTTCATGGCCGTGCAGCATGAATTTATCCTGGATGATCAGACTGTCAACATCAAGTTCTAGTATAACGTCCCGAGGCATTTGGATGTGGATGAAAAGGCAGGAACCTTTGACCATGCTCCGCTCACGACCTTCCTCCTCAGGTTTATCTTCCTGTTACTTTGTCCTCATCTGCAAAATTACATTTAGGATGGAGAGTCACTGTTTTGACACAGTGGATGAAATATTATTAAATGCTAATTACCCATACATTGTTACTACACAACACATTCCAAATATAATTTAAAAGGTACACGATTCTGGGTGGTATTTGATCTATTTGCTGACTGCACTGCTGTTTCTAATAAAAAGTTTCCCTTCGTGTTAAAGTAAAACTCTTTTTTTAACAAAGTCCCTGTGGCAGGTGGTGAAGAAACACCTTTAATTAAGGGTTTTGCTATCTTAGCTCCACAGACAGACTATTCCAACAACAGATTTCTGGATCTGTCACCATCAGTGAGAGATGCTTACCACGTAATTTTGTGATAGTTCCCTTAGAACGGTACACTTACTTTCCTCACAACTAAGCAGATATGTTTTACTGTTAATCCCATCTCCCGTCTTCTGTTCAATTCAAATTTATTCATATAGCAACAATTATTCTGATTCATTAAAAGGACTAGACGTTACAATCCCTGATAATGCATTGCTTTAAATGGAGAAAGTCTTGAGGGATGGATACTATGAGGAAAAGCAGCCCGGAAACGTTACCAGCGCGATGCATTGTTGTTCAACTTCACGGGTGTTTTGGTCTTTTATCACAAGTTATTCTGCAATTTTTAAGTTTCTTTTTACATTCCTTGGTTAGGTTTAGGAATTAGAAATCTGATCTAGATTTTAATATTAAAATTTTAGGACACATCATCAGCAGTGGACCTTGTATTCAATGGGTGTTTCGGCCATTATCACTAGACACCTTCGTCCAAGGAGGCCATGCCAGGGTTGATCAGGCCCCAGTGTGTCACTAGTTTATGTTTTATGGTTATTTCTCTTCTACTTTCTTCTGTTCAATTTTCTCAATTTATTTTATCAATTAACTGCAAAAATGAACAACAACAGCCCCTTCAGTACAAACAGTTAGAAAATTTCCTCTGAGGAAGCATTTGGTGACAGTGGGAAGGAAAAACTCAGAGGAAAATACCACCAGGAAAAGTAGGTTCAAGGAGGGATAGCCATCTGCCAGTGGAAGAAGGAGAAGAGCAAAAAGGAGAACATAGAGAGTCAAACTCTAGAAAAGAGAAGACAAAAATTAATGAGATGCAGTAGAAAAGAAAATGAAAGAAAAGGGGAGTGAAAAGAGGTCAGTGAAGAAGACATCCTGTCCATCATGGGAAGTCCTCATGCAGTGTGAGTCTTCAGGTGAGCCCGAAGCAGCCTTAAATATAAGCCTTATCAAAATGGAGAGTTTTAAGTCTAAGTACAGATGTCTGTCTCCCAAGTGTAAACTTGTTGGACAGGAAAGAGGCCTGATAGCAAAAGGACTCTGCCATACTTTTTGAAACTCTAAGAAATACAAGTAAACTTGCAATCTAAGAGCAAAGTTCTTTAATGGGACAAAACTCTACATTCTGGTATTTTAGATATGAACAATGAGCAATATTTAAGACCTTCTTTGCTTTTGGTTTATATAAGCTCAATATCAAGACCCTAAAATATGAATGAAGACTGATTCTGGAGACTGGTATTTGAGTGTGTGTTTCCCCTTCGTCTCTGTGTCTTAATTCACTCATTCCGACTCTGCTACACGCGCTGTCCTAAGGGGAACCTTTTAACCCACTGTGAGCGTGTTTTCCACGTTCTTTGTTGGTTGCACTCAGTGTCCTAGAAGGTCGTTCTGACCCACCATGAGCTTCTTGTTCTTCTTTTTCCCCAAGACCACTTGCTCCCTACTTAGACCTGGCTTGCACACACGGAATAGTAGAGCACAGCACAACCTCTACATATGTACTTGCTGCACCGTCCACACACTTTTTGCATCTTACAGTCTTTTTTCACGGAGCACCCCTGGCACCTCTTCCTCTTACTTGATCCTCCTACTGCCAATGGTACAGAAAACACAGAGAGACTTGGACTTGGTTCACCATTTTCCATGCTGTGCTTGCGCTAGGAACGCAATCCATGACACAAATGAGAAGAACTACGAGTGCCTTAAACAGCATCTTGAGAAACACTACACTTGTGTCACTTGCCCGCCATTCATTCCGGGTGGACTTCTCGCCACAGGACGAAGGCATTTTACACCAACAAGTTGACGATGTTGTAGAAGAGAGCCAGCAAGCGGCCATCCTGCGACAGCTGTATGTAGCAGCCAGCTGTATTTGTTGGCAGTGAAGTGGAGGATGGCGGTGGGCAGATTCTGGCCCTTCTGCTGTGGTGCAGCAACACGTTAGCATTTCTCTTGGGCATCTAGGACACCAGGGAAGCGAGCTCAGAGGCCTTAGTTCTTCAGTCACCTGGAGGACCACTCTTGTGTCCAGGTTTATCTCGGGACTCAAACCTCTTGAGCGGCATCTTGGCAGCAGCCTCTCCTCGAGACCTTTAAACGCTGGCCAAGATCAGCAGGCTCCAGTAGACAAGCAGTAAATAAACAGGAAAACAAAGAAGCACGTCAAGTAAAACACAATGACCACAGAGAAAACCCATGAAAATCCCGCAACCCCACAATAACAACAAGCACACAACTGTCTCATCACCGCTACCACAACCATGAAAACGTCAGGGCCATTTTGACCCCAAGACCAGAAAGCCAGCACGAGGTTAATGGGGATGATTGAATGTCATGCTTTAGGTTGGTGGCCACTTATGTAACATATAGTTTACAGTAATGGCCGAATACGCCAGTATATTGTATCACTTTCTTCACTGATACTATTATGTATAAATTTACTGGTGCAAAATATTGAGACGCTTGTACTTATCAAATGAATGAAGGTAAAGAAAGCGACCCAGTGACCATATTTACAAATTATAATATGTTAAAAATAGAATTACAATGATGAATAAGACAAAATAGATTTTTCCTGCTTTCTGGATTTTTTTCTTTCATTTAAATGGATATTGTGATACTGTGGGGCGTGTTATGCTGTTTACTTCACCCTTAGCTTTTCTACCAGCTTTCAATAGAGGTGAAAGAAGCTAAAACTGCATGTCTTACATAATCACTGTGGTGTCACAACAACAGCTTAGCACTAACTCAGTTCACACATATTTACGTTTTGTTGCTTATATCATTGGTAAGAAAACATATTCCACTTTCTGCATTTTTATGCATAATTCTACTACAGAGTTGACTCAATGACAAAAAATGTCTAATAAAGAGTTTCAGTAAAACTAGTAGTTTGTTTGTTTTATGTTTTTTTGCTCAACACAGGCTGTTCACATTTTCCCAGTGAATCAGTCCCATCAAAATTTAAAAGCCCACAGCGAACAAATAATTTGTCCAGTACATGCTGATCAAATGTCTGGAGGACTGTGATGCACACCATGTTCTTTGTAGCCTCCAATCTAACTAAAGAAAAACCTAATATTTTGAAAAATACCTAATTATTATGTGACTCTGCATAACATCAATTATCACCACCCACTATAATTATTCTAAAAACTGAAACACAGTGAAAGGATGGTCTTGTATGGCAGCGACATGCGTAACTCTAAACTGGTTGTCACAAAACTAATTTTTAAAGGATAGGTGATTTACAATGAGTGTGTTGTGTGTATGATCCTACCCTCCCTCTCTGTTACTTTTCCACATTCCTTATTTGTGCCTCAGCGGTGTGCATGTGTGAAAGGAGGGCTATAATTACAGAGCACATTGGCTGGCTCAAACTCTGGCCGACAACTTATCTCTGCCCCTCCCCAGTCATTTGGCTGGTGCTGTCGGAAGAATCACGTCTCTAATGTATTATTCCAACTCTTTCCCTTCTGTGAAAACCTGTCTTTGCTGTTTCAGAAGAAGTGTGGCAGTGTAATAAAAGGTGTGAAGCGGTCTTTCATCTTTTCCAATCTGCTTTTTATCATTCACTTGTCATTGTTGAGTTTGCTACTTTGTTATTTATTTTCAATTACTGAGGGCAAAGACGGCAAAAGATTTTGCGTGGTTTTTGTTGTAGTAAGCACGTAACTTCCAATAATAAAAAGCTCAGAGTAGAAAATAAGCAAACTGGTTAAGCTGTGCAAAACGTGTCTTAAACAACGTTCTTATTACTATGATTAAGAGGTCCCTGCTGTCCGTGCTCTATGTGAATTCTGCTGTTTGTGAGCATTACAGTTTTATTTCTCAGTTTCAACAACAAGAGCTTCCAAGTGCTATAAAGTGCTCTCCATAAATAGCTCCCCCATCCTTGGAGGTTTAAGCACATTTAAATTAAGGGTCGTAATTACTATTAAAAGTCTCTCTTCTCCCCACTGGAACAACGAGTCCACTTGATCAGTGAGTGATAATATATGCACTTTTCCATCAGCCTTAATTGGGAAGGCTTTTTACATTTCCACATCAGCAAGCAGAATGAGACAAAAAAATATATTATTAATAATAATAATCAATTATCCTTGTATTCGGATCATGATTATAATCTGAAAGCTTCATAGGGACATGCTCAAAAATGAACAGCTATGAGGCTATCAGAGCCAACAGTGTTGGGCTGAGACCGAGCTGTAAAGTTTAATGGGAGCAGAAACTGATTCAAGTCCTTTCCTTGTGCATAAATGACTAATGAGAACATAACAAGATGAAGCACTCAAATAGTTACAAGTAGCATGAGGGCAGTGATGCAGCATGAAGTAGGAAATTAACACTGGTTTCCAGTGTCTGCATTAATGGAACAACAATCAGTGTCTACTTACTACTACTCCTAATGCAGCCTGGACTCCTAAAGACACAGTGAGCATGACCTCTCTAAGTCTTGTTCACACTGAGGGTAAGTTTGCCTTCACTCAGAAAATTAATAGTAAAACAGCTTGTCACTGGGTACTCTCTAAGGTTACAATGACCCTTGTGGTTCATATCTTACAGAACCCAGTCTTGAACCAGCTTTGAACCTCTGGAAATAATCTTGCAGCAAAAGGTTATTATGCTAAATTGAATATGAAAGTGCAAAAATTAGACACAGTCACTTGGAAAAGGACTGGCATTTCAGTAGAAGTGTATCTAGCTCACATAAACGTGTGCTTGAAACAAGAATCTTCTTGCTATTAAAGATACAGAAAGAAAAGCTATCTTTAAATGGGTTTAATTCAGCCTTAAAAGGAAGCAGCAATATATATATATATATATATATATATATATATATATATATATATATATATATATATATATATATATATATATATATACACACACACACACACACACCGTGGCTCAGGGGGTTGGGAATCACATCTGTAACCGGAAGGTCGCCGGTTCCATCCCTGGGCTCTCTGTCCTGGTCGTTGTGTCCTTGGGCAAGACACTTTACCCTACTTGCCTACTGGTGTTGGCCAGAGGGGCCGATGGCGCGATATGGCAGCCTCGCTTCTGTCAGTCTGCCCCAGGGCAGCTGTGGCTACAACTGTAGCTGCCTCCACCAGTGTATGAATGTGAGAGTGAATGAATAGTGGTATTGTAAAGCGCTTTGGGTGCCTTGAAAAGCGCTGTATAAATCCAATCCATTATTATTATTATATATATATATTGCAGATGTTAGTACAGTAAATTAGTTTGTACACTTGGTTTGAATATTCTCCTCCCTATATGAAGCAATTTGAGGTAGGAACTCCCAGAAATACATCAGGATAAGTAACAAAAATATTTTAGTTCCCACCTTCTTATATGCAATTTTGTCTCTGTGCTGTAAATAACGAACACGTTATGCCAGCACCCTTAGTCCCAAGGGGTAGATTCATGTAGCTTGTACTTGTAAGGACAGAGCTAGAATGTGATTGTACTCATATTTATGAGTCTAAATACCAGAAAAACAAGTTTCTACCATATGAATAACCCACGCATCCCTGAAAATCCCTGAATAAGAAAATGGGAGATCAGGAGATGCCTTCAGTTACTTAAAACAGTTATGCAGATTGTTTCAACCAGTCGCAGCAGATAGCTGCGCCTCCCTGAGCCTGGTTCTGCCAAAGGTTTCTTCCTGTTAAAAGAGAGTTTTTCCTTCCCACTGTCACCAAAGCACTTGCTCATAGGGAGGTCGTATGATTCTTGTGGTTTTCTGTGTTTTGACTATATGATTATAGGGTCTTTAGCTTACAATATGAAAAGTCTTGAGGCAATTGATTTGGTGTTATATAAATAAAAGTGAATTTAATTAAGTAAAACAAATAGATTACCTCCAGATTGAATAGATTGAATTTTGTGGAAATTGGATTTTTTGCCATTGATTGAAGCAGGTATTTCAGGCATGATGACATTTTGAGGAACCACAAGCTGAGCAGTAGATGTGTCAGATTTAAGTAACGTGTATCTTTGCTGAAAAAACAAAGTGGTGGCTTGACTTCAGTCTAATTTTAATTGTAGGAAATTATTTCAGGAACTGAACGGTTCTGGTCAAACTGCTTCTCATCATGACTCATTACTCTCACTGCCCTCTAATTTAAATGAAAATCAATTTTAGTTTTACCTCATTTGTCTTCATTCAGTCCAACATGAGGTGATTTTGTTGTTTTTCTCCGTCTACACAACGTCTGTGTAATTGTTTTTGTGTCTCAGACTGTGTATGTAATTTCTACATCTGTTCCACTGCCAATTAAATTTGCTTTTCCAGCCAGTATCATTAATGTTAAAAATCACTTTCAGACACATTTATCTCAGAGCACAGTGTCTCGGAGAAGCTGTGGTGCAAGAGTTTGTGGAAATTCTATGTATGTGTCGTGAATACTGGTGGCTGGCAGGCCCGGACACTTTTATTTAATTCTTTTCTTTTTATAGAGCCAGCAGTAACTGTGAAGTTTTGACTTTGATGAGCTTCCTTCCAGAAATACCTGCCCTTATTCAAACTTGCAGGCTTCAGTACTTCTTGCACATACAGTTTGCAAAGGTAAACCACAGAGGACTCTCGGTTATGCGAGAATGTGCCCGTACCAGCATCTTATAGTATACTCAGAGCTCGTTAACAATTTCAGGGTGTCTAAAGGGCTGGAATATTTAAAAAGTTCATATTAAGTAAGCACACATCAAGTAAACAAACCAAAAAATCTTCCTTCACAGCTCTTGCTAGCAGTTTGTGCTCATTGTCCATGTTAAATAATGTAAAAAGACATGAAATATTAATTTTACTGAAGCATCTGCTGCTTCATTTATCTTTGCAAATTAAACTCGAGTCCATTATTTAGAGTTTTAAAAAGTCCGTACATATATTCCAGTCAGTCTTAGAACTAGTAAGCTTGTTCTTGTCATTCTGAAAGACATAAAAAAGTATTCACATTTTGTTCTTATTACACTTTGCACATTGTCGTCTCCTTGGGCGTGTCGGCTTCCCAGATGGGATTTCACCTTTTCATACATGCTTGCATGTTAATAAAAAATTCTGGGAAGCGTTCGTGGCCACCACTGTCTTTTTCTTTAATTCGCTTTACTCCCCTCGGGATTGCTTTTTACTCTGAAGCATTTTGTTCCACTGGCAGCTATACATGAGCCACTTGCACCCAGGGCACACAATAAAGTGTTTCCAGGAGCGAGTCAGGCAGCCGATTGTGGCAACGAATAAACGCACAAGACGAGTGCCCGACAGCACCCCACCTGTCTCCGGTTAAACACATGTGCATATTTGCAGTGTGTAGCAACAAGCAGCTGGCAGGTGCGGGTCAGTGCTACATTAACTCCCAGTTGGTGTTTGTCAAGCTATTTGCATGTCCTGGAGGACTCCTCAATCCATCACAGCAGGAGACCATGGTGTCCTTATTGAGCTCCAGAGGGGCATTTATTCTTCCACACAGCCCAACCACTTCCAGTAAATTAACATCTTCAAAGTGGGTTTATTCTCAGAATGTGTGCAGTGGGATTTGGTGACAATATGAACCCTCCAGTCACTGCTGAATAGAAATCCACAGCGTATTGCTGCTATTTGTGCCGTCTTCACTCTGCTCTTAAGAGCATGGGAATCTGACCATGTTCATCTGAGGAAGAAAATAATGAATTGTGGGATCTTTCTCTACTGGCTAATAAAAGGAAGAGCCGCGTGGGGGTAGGGTTCTTCTTATTCCATTAAATTTATAGGATCTCCATCAAAAACAAAAATAATAGGGGTCAGCTGATGTGCTGAAGCTACAGCAAAAGGGGAGCATCTTCCAGCACAATATTTTGAAACACAGTTTGCAGTGTGAGGCCACAACATCTGGAGGAGATCACCTCAGACTAAAGCCTGGCTTATTTTGTCCAGAACTGCAGAATGAAGGAAAATTTTTGTAGTTTAACATGTAGTAAAATCCAGTTTCTTCAAATATTTAGAGACCTGTACGGCACTGCAGTCGTGCATAAGCTCTGAGTGTTTGTAACTCTGCTGTATCTATGATGTACAGGTTTCTGTGTGAAGAAAATGATCCTAGTCAGCGTCCTCAATACATTGCAAGGAAGGACTTTTCAAAATAAAATATTCATATGCAGTGACTATGAAACCTGATGTAATATACTGTAAATGTGCACTTCTTCTACTTAGTATGCAAAACACTTATTTCATTAGACAGAATCAGATCCAGCACTGTATAAATATAATTATCTGCAAAAATATATTTCTCTGCAATGTTCCAGTACTACACCTTTATCAGAAAACAAAAGCAGCGAGAATCTCAAGTGGTTGCACTCTTACGGCCAATCGCTTTTCCCATGTGCTGTAAAGGTATGAATGAAGAATACAGTTTTAACATGTTTATAGTTAGAAATTGAAAAAACTCCAAGAACACAAAACTCACTCTCTAGGCTGTATTTACTTTTAGCAAAACAGTATTATATTTTGTGTATGTTCATTTTGTTTTCTTTGCTTGTTTGAATTTTAAGCATACCTATATAGAAAAATACATTTTACAAAAGCTTGAACTTATTTGCTCTTAAGAAAGACATAAGAGGTCCTTATTGAGAATATTTAGAATTCCCATATATAAGTCCCTGCATGATGACTAGCTTTGAATAGCTCCATATAGGATTATTATCATTCTGACCTTCAGGTCAATCTATTGACCTTGAAGCAGATGTGATGTAATACTGTATTTTTTGTATGTTGACAGTACACAGCACATTTGCAAGAATCACAGTCTCTAAGGCTTTTTGTCAAATGAAATCGACCAATAAATCACTGAAATGACCTTGAAGATTTGGTGGCTGTAACCCAAATTTTAATGGATTGTTAACACGACCCCAGGATTGTGGCCTATATATTTATTTAGGAGTACATGGATATTCACATATATCTCAGATCATCTACAGGAATCAAGTGGAGAGGTGGAAAACTTATTTACATAAAGATGGAGGGGTCACAGAAAACTATAAAACATTAAGAAGTAATTGATCATTGGGGCCCTTAGGAGCCAATATTTGAAGATATTAAATCCAGTAAGTCCTTCCTGTTTGAGTATTTTATCACGGCCTGCACCCTGAGGTAATGAGGTGATGAACAAACTTCATGGCGAGAATAAATGAAATGACCTGCTATCCTGTTGTTCAGTGATGACGCGATGAATCCTACTTCCGGGTCTAAAGTAGTCTGCGTTTAATATGGCTTTTGTGTTGTTAACATGTTTAATGTTATGTATTTTCTTCTATTTGATCTCAAAAAGCTCCTAAAACAGTCAGTGATCCCTGTTGACCTCTCTCGGCTTTTATTACCACTAATCATTTATTTAAGCTCAGTTTTTAAAACCTTAGGATGTAACTACAGCCCAGCCCATGCAGCAGTATATGAATGACTAACCTCGTATTGTGGATGGATTATCTCAGTTGTTCTCCTGGCTGAAGTTTGGTCCTTTTACAGCATCCTGCCATGCGATTACATTTGTTCCTGACCACCGAGAACACTCACGTTAACTTTTATCGAGTGGAAAAAAGGTTAGCTTGTTTATATTATGCTAACATAGCTGTGTCGCTAGCGGTCACGTAGCACATCATTATATACCCGCTAGTCCAACTTCAGTAACCCTACAAACGTCACTGCTGTTTAGTTTTCTGTCTTCATTTATGCTGGAAGTGATAGCAGAGCTGTACGTTTTAATTTGTTTCCAAAACCCCGCAGTCAGGACATGCTATATTATATTTAGATAGAAGCTAGCGAGCTAACTCCCTGCTAACTTCTAACTCCGTTAAATGTCATAAATTCAGTTTTCATGGATGCCTGGATGTTAAACTCAATTGTTACACCTGGTAGAGCAGAACGCTGATCATTTTATTAAAGATGAAAGACTAGATAGTTTTTCAACTCTCAGTAATGCCATAGTGATCGTTTGATATATGGACCTGCAGCGGAGTTTAGGTCCAGACACGGCTAGTGACGTCAGACTGAACAATCGGATTGGATAATCTTGATCATTCTTACGTATTCAGCTTTTTTGTCAATAGCCACACTGTGTCATATAAATCACTTGTGGATGGACAAATAATGAAGCTGTTGATGGGAAATCTTTTATCAGCCTATGGACGAGAGAACGGATGAAGTTTCATGATGTATTGCACGGCTGTCACACAGGTGGCTTATCTTGGGAAGAGGGGAAAATTTTGTTATATGAATTGATTTTTGATTTTTTTGGTCACAATTGGCAGAGCAATTCTTCTTATTTTCCCTCTTTTGTTCTAAAATACGAGCTTGCAGGTAAGTCAAGTGCTGCAGGAACAGTTAATCTTTTTTTTTCAACAAGCAAGCTGCTTTGTTACCGTGAATTATGGTAAAAAGTTAACTGTGCAGTCGTTAACAGCTAATAAGCATTTTCATCTTCCTCTTCTTCATCACCAAAAATGTGCAAAAGGGAAAACGTGTGGTGACACAGCTTCGGCTACAGAAACGATGATGTTCTGAGACTCTGCTGCATTGTTTTCCTTTCGAAACTGGAGTGCTAAATGTGTAATGATGTGCTTCGGGCTTATGCTATCCTGCACTAGTTATTGATCCCAGTGAAGCGATGAATAGGTCAGACTCCAGTCTTAATTGGTTCATCAGTACCTAATAATGGAGACACACACACCCTTCAATCACTCTCAGTTTGTGGAGGAACAAAGGCTCTATGCCAAGACTATTAATCATCTGGAAAGCATACTGTAATTATTTTTGGATGAAAGCAGAGGATTAATAGGCCCGAAGTGACAAGTTTCAAAAAATCCTCCTCCGCCTTTCTTCCTTTCTTGCTGCTTTCCCACAGGGCCACAAAATGCCAATTCTGTTATTCCAAGCTTGTATTTGGCAACTATCCTATTCGCTATTATGGCATTTTAAATATGGACATGTTATCTGTTGTCTCAGCACAAAACCTTTCAATCATCTCTCGAAAATATCACCAGCAATAAACCTTCACTTCTGTCTTGATGATTTCTGAATAGAAAATCTTGTTCACTTTTTCTCCGTGTTTCTTTTTTCTTTTTTTCCATCATTACTTCCACCTCACTTTTATTAATAAAGTGTCTATCCAAAACATTGAAAGAAGATAGAAGATAATGGGTACTTTTGTTCTCTGTTTTCTTCAAGATGTTCCCACACTATTTCAGTAATGTTGAGGAGGCAGGTCCATGACTGATAGCGTTCCACTATGGGGCGCCGTTTGTAAACTGAAACATGCCGAAATTAACAGCAACATTTTTCCACATTTAGCTCTAAATCTTACAAAAACATGTTTTTTCGAGTCATTTTTTACAACATTTAGTAAAATATTTGTAACTTTTCATATTTAAAACAGGATTTTAAATGTTAAATCTAAATGCTAAATGTAAATATTATATTTAAATGTAAATGTTAAATGTTAAATGTAAATATTATATTTAAATGTAAATGTTAAATGTAAATATTATATATAAATATTATATATAAATCTAAATGTTAAATCTAAATGTTATATATAAATCTAAATGTTAAATGTTAAATCTAAATGTTATATATAAATCTAAATGTTAAATCTAAATATTATATATAAATCTAAATGTTAAATGTTAAATCTAAATGTTATATATAAATCTAAATGTTAAATGTTAAATCTAAATGTTATATATAAATCTAAATGTTAAATGTTAAATCTAAATGTTATATATAAATCTAAATGTTAAATGTTAAATCTAAATGTTATATATAAATCTAAATGTTAAATGTTAAATCTAAATGTTATATATAAATCTAAATGTTAAATGTTAAATCTAAATGTTACGGGAAACTAAATATTTAGCTAATATGCAAATTTATTGTACGGGTCAACGGAAATACCAAAATAAAAGCTTCAAGAAAACCTCCCGCGCTAAAGTGTGCCGGTCGCGGTCAGGTTCTGTGTTTGCGCTCCTCTTACGGTCACTTTTGACTGCCATGAGCTGCTTCGACTATTCCCTACCAGCATGTCCAGCGATTTAGCTGAAAACATTGGAAGAGCCGTTTTGTCGGCCATCCAACGATTCAGCGGTAATGCACCCTCGACCTCACAAACGCCGCAGCACTTGGTAAGTTTATTGTATAGCATTTTGGACGGGTTGATAGCAGTGTTAGCAAAACTAGCAAAGCTAAATTACTTAGCTAGTCCTCAATTATTTCATTTGGTAGGCAGCAGACAGAGATCGAACATCATACAACTCTATTTATTTATTTGGTAGGTAGGTAACAGTCGTTCTTGATGTAAATGTTTCCTTAGGAATCCAGCAATGCACCTGGACCAAGTAGACCTGCCGTCTCCACTGGGATACCATACTGCTCGGTAGGCCTTCTTACACATATCATTTAGCTGACTAATTTTTGTTTTTTCTTTGGTGTAATATGTCACCTTAAATTAAATCCTGTCAAAGTAATGATTCTGATTCTACATACATTTCATCTTCTTAGGGGTCCATCACTAGCAGTGTCACATCACCACCAACAACATTCACAAGTTTTACGTCATATTTTATTACTGTTTTTGCTGTGAAGTGTCTTTTGATTGCTCACTTTCATATTTTAAAACTATTGATAAAATATTACTCTAGCTAATCTGTCACAGTACAATTGCCTCAAATTACCCATCTTTTGTTATAGAATTGTGCTCATTGAGATTTTCTGTGCCGTGTTCTAGGATGGTTACCAAGGAAGGCTTCAGATTTCCAAAGAGGAATTGGAAAATGTTCTTTCCCTGAAAACATCTTTTACTGAAGCTGCATCTATCCTTTCCATCTCCAGGCCCACTCTGTATAAGTTACTGCAAGACTATAATATCTCAGAGTCAAAATTCAATGTAATCAGTGACCATGAGTTAGATCAGATAGTGTCCCAAATAAAAACTGAACATCCAAATGTTGGAGAAGTGATGCTGATGGGTCATCTGCGTTCCAAAAACATAGTGGTTCAAAGATGGCGCGTAAGAAAGTCACTGCGGAGGGTGGACTCGGCTGGTGTTCTATCCAGGAGAAGAACTGCAGTTGCTCGGCGAGTATATTCTGTGCCTCATCCAAATTTCATATGGCACATAGATGGAAATCACAAACTGATTCGTTGGAAGTTTGTTGTTCATGGTGCAATAGATGGATACAGCAGGATGTTGATGTTTCTTCAGTGCTCCAGCAATAATCGAGCTGAGACTGTGAAAGCCCTCTTTACTGCAGCTGTTGGACAATTTGGCAGACCCCTGCATATCAGGACTGATCACGGAGGAGAGAATGCTCAGATTTGGGAGGACATGCGAGCAAGCAGGGGTGAAAGTTCTGTCTTAATGGGAAGTTCTGTGCACAACCAGAGGATTGAGCGTTTCAACCGAGACTTAAACAACAACTGTAGCCGCATTTATGCACCTATATTTTATGAATTGGAATCACTTGGTATCCTAGACTTAGAAAATGCAACAGACCTATTTTGCCTTCATTATGTGTTTCTACCACGAATCAACCGCACTTTGAAGGAATTCAAAGCTGGATATAACAATCACTCTGTTTCCACTGAAGGTAATAGAACTCCCATCCAGCTTTTTGCCTGCGGAACTCATGTGTCTCATCGTCACAACCCAGAACTTTCTACAGCAGAGGTCTCCATACCCTCCTTGTCAAACTCTGAAAGTAGGTTTGTCCCATTAAATGACAGCGATTTACAAGAGCTATATACAAGCATTCACCCTTTTGAAGAAGACAACAATAATGGTAAAACATTGTTTCAACGAACACAGCAGTATATTTTTAACAAACTTGTAAATGTGTGACCTCAACCACAGGATACCAGTGATGTTCTAAAGAGTGATGACACTTAATATTCTTAAATGCTGTACAGCAAATGCAGTTTTTGTACTACTGCAGAAGCCCCTCCCCTCTAGCAGTGATGCCTCCTGCCACATAAGGACTCAGAGTTAATGACTGACAGTGACTCATAGGCTATTCAGAAGGCTACAACCACTTTTAGTTTATGGGTAAAACCAGTTATTCAGATTGAAGTAAAGATCAAATTCACACTGTAATACAGTATAACAGTGAAAATTATCAACACGGAACAGTCAGTCTTTAAATCAATTCACAAGATTATCTACAGTATTGTTTTAATCATTGTAAAGTTGCAATAGTCTTAATAAATGTTGCTGTTAGATGTCTAAGTAATCCTGGCTTGTTCTACAAAGCATGTTTAGTATACTCTGTGCATAAACTGTTTTGAAGTGTCCTTGTTTAAAAAAGAAAAGCTTAATAAAATTGTATTACACCAGTGACTTTATTGATTTGTCGTTGAAAATACAGAGTTAGCATTTTTATAAATCTATTGAAGCTTTGAAAATTATTACATTTCAACATTAAATGCAGTCAGAATTTATTTCAACTATCTTGTATGAAGCAAAGTTACTTGAAACTACAATTAATGAACAGGATTAGAGTTAACAAACCCACCATTTTAATTTCACTTTTTTTGGAACATATTTAGATGGTGCTGAATAAAGCTCCATTCATGAGTGCTACTAAGAAGCAGTAATGAAAAGCATCATCATCAGCCATTGTTGTTTCATTCACAAAAAGCTGAAGCTCATTTGCACATGTGTGTGCAATCGGGAGATGTTTGCTTTCATCGTGAATGAATGTTATTTTAGGAGCTGGTTGAAAACCTATGGCTGGAACCTTGCTGCTCCCGGTGGCAAAAGCCAAGATGTGACCAGGCCTCAAAGCCTTCACAAATGCCTCTTCATCCTTGGTAAGAGTCCTTTCTCCAAGTGAGTCTCTCAGCTCTTCATCTAAAAACAAAGAAAAACCACCGTTAACCTGGGGACACTAAAATAGTTAAAGCTTGAGCTAACAACTAAATGATGGCTAATGTTTTTATAAAAAATACAGAGGTTCTGTCTTTGCCTTGCTTGTCAGTTGTAAGCTATCATACATCTTTATTCCTGTTTTGTGTGCGCGCATGTGACATAAAAAGACAAAGTTTTACTTTAGTGTCCCGAATTGTTTCATGGCCAGACTACATTATGTGAATTTCTGCTTACTTTCGACACACTGGAGAAATTCCCGAAATTTGACCACCATCAGCTCCTCTCTAACTCTTCTGTTGCTCCCAAGGACAGAATAGCTTGGCCTGAGAACCCCAGCAATTAAACTGGCTGTCAGATCTTTGTCCTCCCCCGATAGGTCAAGCAGAACACGCAAACTGGGGTTCTCTCTCAGGAGTGATAAAATCTAGACAGAAAAGTTTAAATAATGGTTAAATTCCAGTTTTAAATATAAAAAGTAGCTCACTCTAAATGATTATAAAATAATGACCAATTGATACAGAAAAAATATAACTCTCACTCCATAGTAGGACAAGCCATCAGTTAGTTGATCGAAACAGCTTTGCCGTTGCAGAACTGCAAGGTATAGAGCTGCATTTTTCACAAACAGATCTTTATTGGCCATGGTGACTGTGAGTGGAAGACCTTCAACTTGATATCGCCATGAGTCGCAGCAGCTGACTGCTTCCTCCAAATCATGTTGAGTTGTTGCATTTACAACCTAAATATTTAAGAAAAACACTTTAAATGTTTGTTTTTTACCAGTGTACACAAATACTGCAGATGGTTCATTTTAATTGGACTCGAAACGTTTTTGTTTTGGTTTATTTGGCTGTATTTCACCAATATTTTTTTTTTTAACAAAAAGGAAACAAATTGAAAATATAATACATGGAATTGCCTCTAATAACCAAAAGTGTATTTATTATATATTATAAAAGAAGACCAGAAGACTTGTGAATATAGGAAATATTACAATATTCTTGTTATAATATTGCAATTCACCTTTTTCAGATTCTCTCTTAACTCAGGGTCACCTATATCATCCGGTGTTAGGTGTACTTGAAGAATGCCTCCTGACACAATGTAGTCTACTACATGTGGAGAGAGAAAGGCAGGTGCTTCTCCACCTTGCACTATTATCGTGGACAACATCCTGCCAATGGTTCGATATACTCCATTTTGCAAGTGTAGGATGTTAAATTTCAGTGTGCATCCATTTGGTGTAGCTGAAAAATAACACACAAAAAAGTATATTCTGTACAGACCCCAAACTGATATCTTGAGATTGACAGACAAAAATGTATTACTTTTTTTTTTTTTTTACTGTTTCAGACACACAGAACATAACAGATTTATTATCTGTAGTCATTTATTAACTTGTTAATGTTCTGTCAAACAATGTTCAGATCAGGTGGTTGTTGCGTTTGTAACATTATAAAAACGAGTGTCGTCAACAAGCCTTTAGGCCTTGAGTAAGTAAGTAAGTTAGTTAGTTTGACTGTGAAATCCTATTACCTTCAAAAGCACCACTGTCCTGAAAGATGGCCTTCACCAGTAAACGGAAAAACTCCCGCCTTGGCCCCCCAAGGTCAGCAGCATCTTCCTCTGTATCATGTTCATCGCTTGCAAATGTGACATAAAGCATCTCACAGCTTTCTGCAAACTTGGGTCTCTTGAACTGACGCAAAGCAGTCGACCACACATTGGCTCGACTGATATGGAGTTGTCTTGTTCCTGGTGTAATGACTTTCTCACTATGAGCTCTAAGAAGACCTTCAATTTCTTCTTTGCTGAGCTTCTTAAAAGACCTATATAAAAAAGGGACAATGACAAACAGATCTTGGGGAAAAATGGAAATTTGCTGTACATTTGACTCAAGTGCACAGAGTTACAACATATAATTATGTTGTGATAGTCCATATTAAATTAGTCAGAAATGAGCAATTACCTTTGTAATTGTGTAACTGCAAAAAAATGATGCAAGTAAAGATGCAAATAAAATATTCAATTATCAAAGGTTACTTTCAAATCTTACCTTGAAATATAAACTTCACTCTGTCTATCAGACTCTTCTAGGAGGCTACGCTGAATTGCCTCTTCAAGAGCTTCATCTTCCTCCAGAAAAATAGGGCTAAGTAGATAAGAGATATTAGAAATCATAAAACATGTCAGCCTTGAAGAATTTCTCACACTACATCATTAAAAAAAAAAAAAATTAAATGTAAATCCTAAAGTTGCAGTCATTCAGCAAAAAAACCCCAAACATGCAAATTGGAAACTTGCATCAAAACAATATCCTAAACAACATCTAAAATGAAGGATTTCTTTAACCCCTAGACAACAGCTTACACAAATTCTGCCACATTATATGGAAACATCTGCTGTCCCTCTGCCTGTCCCTCATTTTCACTCTCTTGAATGCAGCTCTCTGTTTCCTGATGCTTGGCCTCACTTTCACCTGGTGTTGTAGACAACGCATGATGCACTGAACAAAGGAAAGAAGGTCAGCATGACTTGCTTCATAATGTTAACAGCCTTTATATATCCTTATATTAGTTTAAGTGAAAGTTGGGCACATATTCCTCCTTGGCTGTAATCACCTGTGATAATTTGTAAACATTAAAATGGTAAATGGCCTGTATTTGTATAGCGCTTTTACTAGTCCCCCCTAAGGACCCCAAAGCGCTTTACACACCCAGTCATACACTGGTGAAGGCAAGCTACAGTTGTAGCCACAGCTGCCCTGGGGCAGACTGACAGAGGCGAGGCTGCCATATCGCGCCATCAGCCCTTCTGGCCAACACCAGCAGGCGGTAGGTGAAGTGTCTTGCCCAAGGACACAACGACCGAGACTGTCCGAGCCGGGGCTCGAACCGGCAACCTTCCGATTACAAGGCAAACTCCCAACTCTTGAGCCACGATCGCCCCAATCGGACAAATTAACGATGCTCTCATCAAACAAACCCCCCAGGAATTATTACGCACTGCAGTAACAAAATCTAGCTGGTCATCGAGCTTAGAACCTCACTAGGTTTTCATTCACATCACATACCTCGTCTTCTCCGGCAGACTGGACTTTCAAAGTCACTATCAGACAGCTCTTCTGGTTCCTCCTGAGGGAAAAGAAAGCATGTTCTACATAAAATCAAATACAGTTGCACCAAATCACTGGTAACACAGAGGCACATGGCTGCACTAAAAACTGTTTACACCTGCTGAAACTGCAATATTAATTAATACAATTAATAAAATTATGTTAAGGGAACAGACTCACTTTTTAGACAATAAATATTTCTGCACTGCAATATAAAATGTTTACCTGTGCAGGTTTTTGTATCCCTGCCATTATATAGAGGCAGGTGGTGGAACAAATCGAGCCAACTTCTTGGCCACCCCAAAGAAAACTGCTAGAAACATTTGGTTTCATTAGTCGTTTACATCCTCTAATTGTACTCAAATACTCAAAAGGGAATGTCTGGCCAGTTGACAGTGCAAATGTTCTTCTGAAGATTGCTGCTATTTCTTCTCTAAGTTGTGCTTCAGACCAGTCAGATGTAAAGGAGATCTTCCCAATAAGGCCATCTTGTGCTAGTTTTGCTCGTGAATCTCCTCTCGGTATGAGAAACGTTGATGCTGAAGACAAGGGCAAGCACACAACATATTTTGTATAGTGTTTGCAGGTCTTGTTTTTTCTCACAAAATGTGAGCGCGTAGCATGAGCTTGAGGAACTGATGGAAGAGGAACCTGAAATGAATTCAAACACAGATACAGATAGACACCTATGCATTACAATACATCCGTAAGGTTTCTGTTATCTGTTCATTAAAAACAAACAAACAAACTGTAGACTCAGACCATCTTACTATTGTCTACCCATTACACAGAAAACTGAACCTTTTGTATCTTGTAGATTAGCATTTGGTGATTGTTGGTCAAGTTGGTGATTCAGTTCCCAGGTGCTCTAATCTAGAGCTCCCAATGAGTTTATCCGACTATGACTGTGTGCGAATGTTGGACAGAAAAAGTGCTTGTATTAATCTGTGCATGTGAATGGGTAAATGAGATCTGTTGTATAAAGTGCTTTGAGCACTCAATTAGAGTAGCAAAGGCCTGCAATTAGGTCAGTGTGTATTTGGATCCTAACAAGTTTTATTTTGTTGCCCGTTTACTGAAACATATTCCAATCAAAATTATATCATGGACATGATGTGCAGACTAAGCTTTAATTTAGGGTATCCATATTAAAATGATGATGTCATTACCAATTAAGCAGATAAAAGACCTGGAATTGATTTGAGACGTAGTGTTTGCATTTTGAAAATTTTACTGTGAACAGACAACATGCGGTCAAAGAGAACATAACAGAAAAAAGAAAATTAAGAAATTAATACAGCCACTACAGTGACCATCAAAACGATGAAAAATATTGACGTAAAATTTATTTTGCGACACCACAGAACAAATGATAGCGTATAATATGAAATGATAGATGTTTTCATATCGTCATATCGAACAGCCCTAATACAGAGGGTTCACTGCAAGGTGCAAGCCACTCATAAGCCTCAAGAATAGAAAGGCTAGAATGGACTTAACAAAAAAACAAAAACATCTAGTAAAAGCCAGCTAAATTTTGGAAAAACATTCTTTGGACAGATAAAACCAAGATCAACCTCTACCAGAATGATGGCAAGAAAAAAGTATGGAGAAGGGTGGAACGACTCATGATCCAAAGCATACCACATCATCTGTAAAACATGGCAGAGGCAGTGTGATGGTTTGGGCGTGCATGGCTGCCAGTGGCACTGGTAGTGTTTACTGAATATGTGACACAGGACTGAAGCAGCTGAATGTGTTCAGAGACATACTTGTCTGCTTAAGTCCAGCTAAAAGTAGTCACATTGATTGGGCAGCATTTAATAATAAAGATGGAAGATGACACAAAACATACAGTCCAAGCACCCCATGACTTTAATAAAGTAAAGAAATAGAATATTCTTGAATGGCCAAGTCAGTCACTGGATTTTAACCCAATTGAGCATACATTTCAGTTGTTGAAGACTAAATTTAGGACAGAAAGGCCCACAAACAAACAGCAACTGAAAGCCAATGCAGTAAAGGCCTGGCAGAGCCTTAGTAAGGAGGAATGCCAGCATCTGGTGGTGTCCATGACTTCAAGACTTCAGGCTGTCATTGCCAACAAAGGGTTTTGAATAAAGTAATAGAAATTATCATTTTATTTTCAGTTATTTAATTTGTCTAATTACTTTAGAGCCTCTGAAATGATAGGATTGTGTTTACAAATTAATTTTTCCCTCTCACATTTTTATGCATTCATTTAGTCCAACCCACTGAATTAAAACTTAAAGTCTGCACTTCAACTGCATTGGAGTAGTTTCATTTTTAATTCATTCTGGTAATGTACAGAAGCAACATTAGAAAATGTGTCTGTATCCAAATATTTATGAACCTGACTGTATATCAAAACCAGTCACCTAAGATAAGATAACATACCTTTATTAGTCCCACAAGGGGAAATTTCATGATAAATGAATTAAATGATATGTGTAAGAAGGCCTACCGAGCAGTATGGTATCCCAGTGGAGACGGCAGGTCTACTTGGTCCAGGTGCATTGCTGGATTCCTAAGGAAACATTTACATCAAGAACGACTGTTACCTACCTACCAAATAAATAAATAGAGTTGTATGATGTTCGATCTCTGTCTGCTGCCTACCAAATGAAATAATTGAGGACTAGCTAAGTAATTTAGCTTTGCTAGTTTTGCTAACACTGCTATCAACCCGTCCAAAATGCTATACAATAAACTTACCAAGTGCTGCGGCGTTTGTGAGGTCGAGGGTGCATTACCGCTGAATCGTTGGATGGCCGACAAAACGGCTCTTCCAATGTTTTCAGCTAAATCGCTGGACATGCTGGTAGGGAATAGTCGAAGCAGCTCATGGCAGTCAAAAGTGACCGTAAGAGGAGCGCAAACACAGAACCTGACCGCGACCGGCACACTTTAGCGCGGGAGGTTTTCTTGAAGCTTTTATTTTGGTATTTCCGTTGACCCGTACAATAAATTTGCATATTAGCTAAATATTTAGTTTCCCGTAACATTTAGATTTAACATTTAACATTTAGATTTATATATAACATTTAGATTTAACATTTAACATTTAGATTTATATATAACATTTAGATTTAACATTTAACATTTAGATTTATATATAATATTTAGATTTAACATTTAGATTTATATATAATATTTAGATTTAACATTTAACATTTAGATTTATATATAACATTTAGATTTAACATTTAACATTTAGATTTATATATAATATTTACATTTAACATTTAACATTTACATTTAAATATAATATTTACATTTAACATTTACATTTAAATATAATATTTACATTTAACATTTAGCATTTAGATTTAACATTTAACATTTAGATTTAACATTTAGCATTTAGATTTAACATTTAAAATCCTGTTTTAAATATGAAAAGTTACAAATATTTTACTAAATGTTGTAAAAAATGACTCAAAAAAACATGTTTTTGTAAGATTTAGAGCTAAATGTGGAAAAATGTTGCTGTTAATTTCGGCATGTTTCAGTTTACAAACGGCGCCCCATATTCCACTGCCTGTTTTTCCATCCAGTTATGCTGTTATCATTGGCATTGTGCTCTGAATCAAGTTTATTATAGTTAACTAAAACTAAGCTAAAAGCTGATTGAGGATTGTCACCTGGAGAACAGTCCAGACAGCAGTGGTTTGTGTACTTCTTCAAGCGGTATTTATAATTTACTCAATTCAAAAATAAAAATAATTTGAGATAATGGATTTCTAATTTCGATGCATTACAAGCCATTAACATGCTGCATATGACCAAACTGGCATTGCATTTTGCCTCCGTTTTCTCTCCTCAAACATATGGTGACTTCCTGAAATGACACTCAGTAATCGCGCTTTTTGAACCCATGTAGGAAGAGTCACTTATTTTCTCTGTTACACGGCTATGGGCGATCGTGGCTCAAGAGTTGGCAGTTCGTCTTGTAATCAGAAGGTTGCCGGTTCCACCCCCGGCTCGGACAGTCTCGGTTGTTGTGTCCTTGGGCAAGACACTTCACCTAACGCCTACTAGTGATAGGCAGAGGGGCCGATGGCGCGATATGGCAGCCTCGCTTCTGTCAGTCTGCCCCAGGGCAGCTGTGGCTACAACTGGAATTGTAAAGCAGTCTCGAAAAGCGCTATATAAATGCAATCCATTATTATTATTATTATTATTATGTAATAGAAAAAAATGTGAAATTTGCTGTTGATTAATTTGTTAATTAAATAATTTGTTTTCATGTTTCCTTTTTAAATATTCACCATCTCCTGGATGGTGTTTCACATACTTTACTGAGCACACCTGGAACCACCAGCAGTAAGTGTGTGTTTGACAATCATGTCAGCTGCTCTTAGAGAAACACGGATAAATAAGTTTCTTTGTATTCTGGTAACATTTATTTTCTCAAAAAGTACAGATTCATCTTCAACACACAGCTGGACACAATGCATTCTCACTGAACTGAGTTTTGTATTTAATATTCTGTAAAGCATCTAGAGCAGTGAAGCTACCATGATATCTAACCAGATTCTTAATCTGGATGGCATTACCTTGGCCTCCAGTAATGCTGTGAGGAACCTTGGAGTCGTTTTTGACCAGGACATGTCCTTCAACGCACATATTAAACAAATATGTAAGACTGCTTTCTTCCATTTGCGCAACATCTCTAAAATTAGAAATATCCTGTCTCAGAGTGACACTGAAAAACTAGTTCATGCATTTATTACTTCCAGGCTGGACTACTGTAATTCATTATTATCAGGATGTCCAAAAAACTCACTGAAAAGCCTTCAGCTAATCCAAAATGCTGCAGCAAGAGTACTGACAGGGACTAGAAAGAGAGAGCATATTTATCCTGTTTTGGCTTCCTGTTAAATCCAGAATTGAATTCAAAATCCTGCTCCTCACATACAAGGTCTTAAATAATCAGGCCCCATCATATCTTAATGACCTTGTAGTACCATATCACCCTATTAGAGCACTTCGCTCTCGCTCTGCAGGCCTACTTGTTGTTCCTAGAGTATTTAAAAGTAGAATGGGAGGGAGAGCCTTCAGTTTTCAGGCCCCTCTTCTGTGGAACCAGCTTCCAGTTTGGATTTGGGAGACAGACACTATCTCTACTTTTAAGATTAGGCTTAAAACTTTACTTTTTGCTAAAGCATATAGTTAGGGCTGGACCAGGTGACCCTGAATCCTCCCTTAGTTATGCTGCAATCCGGTTGTTCAGTGATGACGCGACGAATCCTACTTCCGGGTCTAAAGTAGTCTGCGTTTGTGTTGTTAACATGTTTAATGTTATGTATTTTCTTCTATTTGATCTCAAAAAGCTCCTAAAACAGTCAGTGATCACTGTTGACCTCCCTCGTCTTTTATTACCGCTAATCATTTATTTAAGCTCAGTTTTTAAAACCTTAGGATGTAACTACAGCCCAGCCTATGCAGCAGTATATGAATGACTAACCTCGTATTGTGGATGGATTATCTCAGTTGTTCTCCTGGCTGAAGTTTGGTCCTTTTACAGCATCCTGCCATGCGATTACATTTGTTCCTGACCACCGAGAACACTCACGGTAACTTTTATCGAGTGGAAAAAAGGTTAGCTTGTTTATATTAAGCTAACATAGCTGTGTCGCTAGCGGTCACGTAGCACATCATTATATACCAGCTAGCCCAACTTCAGTAACCCTACAAACGTCACTGCTGTTTAGTTTTCTGTCTTCATTTATGCTGGAAGTGATAACAGAGCTGTACGTTTTAATTTGTTTCCAAAACCCCGCAGTCAGGACATGCTATATTGTATTTAGATAGAAGCTAGCGAGCTAACTCCCTGCTAACTTCTAACTCCGTTAAATGTCATAAATTCCGTTTTCATGGATGCCTGGATGTTAAACTCAATTGTTACACCTGGTAGAGCAGAACGCTGATCATTTTATTAAAGATGAAAGACTTTAGACAGTTTTTCAACTCTCAGTAATGCCATAGTGATCGTTTGATATATGGACCTGCAGCGGAGTTTAGACCCAGACACGGCTAGTGACGTCAGACTGAACAACCGAATAGACATACGCTGCCGGGGGATTCCCATGATGCATTGAGTTTTTCCTTTCCAGTCACCTTTCTCACTCACTATGTATTAACAGACCTCTCTGCATTGAATCATATCTGTTATTAACCTCTGTCTCTCTTCCACAGCATGTCTTTATCCTGTCTTCCTTCTTTCACCCCAACCGGTCACAGCAGATAGCCCCGCCCCTCCCTGAGCCTGGTTCTGCCGGAGGTTTCTTTCTGTTAAAAGGGAGTTTTTCCTTCCCACTGTCGCCAAAGTGCTTGCTCATAGGGGGTCATATGATTGTTGGGTTTTTCTCTGTATCTATGAAGCGCCTTGAGGCGAGTTTTGTTGTGATTTGGCGCTATATAAATAAAATTGAATTGAATTGAATTGATGCTACCAAGCTACCATTTTTGTACCATTTAGAACCATCATAATGATCAGAAACTCCAACAGATCAACTCTTCCTCAACCACCACAACCAATACTAAAGCTCAGCAGGCCAATGCTGTCTCAACACTGCATATTTCAAATACTTCCACAGTGGTGCACGATTACCTGCAGCTGAACAAAGGCAAAAGAACTGTCAGCCTAGTTCACAACTCTGCTTGCATCAATAATGGAACAGTTCAGTCAACAAAATCAGCTTTGATCAAGTTGGAACAGAAACACGCTACTGACGTCTACAAACACTGCCAGCAGACTCTCTGCTATCCAAAAACTCAAAGCACTTTTTTATTGCCGGCTTTTCAGCTGCTGCTTTACAGAATCATACTGCAATACATTCTCTATTTCTACCCCCATGTTTCCTAGACATGTTATCTGCTGCTAATAGCAATTTTATACAAGAAAAGTCAAACTCTCTTTAAGAACAGCTGATGCTATATACATAACAAATGTCAAGCTTGAATGTTTGTTCTGAAATGTGGCAAGCGCACCTTAAACTTTAACAACTTAAACTAACATGTTGCGCATAAAATACTGCTAATCCACAGGATGTTAGCATGTCACTGTTAGCATACTGATGTTAGCACTGAATTTAAAAGACTAATGCATCAAGCATGAATTTGAATGCTTCTTTGTTTGTCTGTTTGTTTCCGGTCACAGAGAGCATTCAGTGGGACTTGACCTGACCTATATTATGAATAAACCTGTGCGCGGTCAGGCCTTCTTTTGCGTTAGCATACTGGACAAAATCTAAAACCCCAGGTAGAAGTAACACGTATCAAGATGCTGGTTATCCCTTGATCCAGGCTTTCTGCTTTAAACTATTTGTGCACTTACATGAAAAAAAGAGCATTTAATACATCATGTACTGTGCTTCTTCAAAATGATCCCCAGGAGTGCCACCTACTTCACTCAGAGACAATATCAGATGATGGTGATAAAATGATTGTGGGAATAGGTTAATTGGATAATCCAAATTGCCACTAGGTGTGAATGTGCGAGTGAATGTGAGTGCGAATGGTTGTCTGTCCATGTGTGTTGGCCCTGCGACAGACTGCCGACCTGTCCAGGGTGTACCCCGCCTCTCGCTCCCCCTATGACAGCTGGGATAGGCTCCAGCGCCCCCCGCGACCCTGAAAAAGATAAGCGGAAGCGAATGGATGGATGGTGATAAAATGGTGATAAAAATCTATACAGAACATCAAAAGATAAAAGTAAAATGCAACACTGTTGCAAATAAAATGAGAAATTATTGCTTCAGAAACTCATTAATCTGGTGAGAGCTGGAAAATAAACACCTCAATTCACGTTAATGAGTTTATTGTTGCGTGCGCTCCCACTTTATTTCTAAGGTAACGGCAGCACAATAGAGCCCTGAAACAAAGTGAAATTAATTTTATTGATTGAAGAGGTATTCTTGGTTTGTGTGCTGTGGTCTAGTAGCTGTAAAAAGATTCTTAGCAGCAGTTTAAAGTCAAGTATAACAACATTTATAAATACATAGAATAATTAGACCAAATAAATGCACGCACGTTCCAGTGACAATATCGCACACAGTTTGTCCTTCATTCAGTCGTTTCAGTCCAAACATAAGTCATATTTCCCCAGGAGAGAATCTACATGACACTCAGAACATAAAAGCACGCATAATTGGAGCATTCAGGATGTATTTAATTTGAAGTGACTTTTCTGTTCAACTAACCCTACAGAGTTACCATCTGTTTGTTTCGTACTAACCATTGAAGGAAGTGTTTAACTCTTTGAATGCTAAATGACTAGTGGCTAACCTTTATTTGCTAATGTCTTCTTTGAGGCAGGGCCAAAAATCTACACGTGGAACTGAAAAAACAGGCTTTATGACGGCAATGAAACTGAAAAATGTTAGCATCAATGAAAGCTTAATGCTTCATATCTGGCAATACAGTCAAGCAAACCCTCCATGGTTTTAATTGGCATGAGCCAAAGGTCCCTAAAAGGTCTTGTGTTTTTGTTGGACTGTCCTACTATAGGATAAATCTTTGTAGTCACAGCTACTAGTGGCCCTAAACCAAAAACAGTGTGCTAAAAAGTTGTAAAATGACTTCTGTTGTTGATAGTACAAGCGGCAGAGTCTTCTGCCAAACCAGAAATTGTATTCTCAAAATTAAATGTTTACGTTTTAAGGGCAGCTTAGAAGATTATGTAAATTTAGACTCTTTTTTTTTAAACTATTTTAGTCCAGAGGACGATGACAGCGTTTGGTGACAAATCCATACAGGTGTCTGATGATCTCAGGCTCAATATAGCTCTCCGTCTCTGCTAGCACCAGGAGCTGCAGCAAATTGATGTGCAAATTAGGACACGCGGCAGCTCAACCCAGGTTAGATTTCTTGGCACCCTTCGTTTCCTTTATGAAATCAGTTTCCATGACGGAGTCATATTAGTACAATACACTGAGCAACAGTCCAGATTAGTCTCAACATGCTAATGAAGTGATGCATATTTAACAACCGCCCTGACTTGCAGTGCTGTGAATGTATTATAGAGCTCCCACCTCCCAAATGTGACTTATCCGGTTGGGCAGAGAATATTTTTACATTTAAATGTAAAAAAAAAAAAAATTAAAAAATGCCATGACAATTATTAGCTTACTGCATAAGCTGAAAACTTATATTATGAAAAAGTTATTGAACGGATTATGGTTAAAAAATATATACATATAATGATGAAATCAGTCTTGTTTCATTTTTTTCTTCCTTTATTTCCCAAGAGGTCACCACAGCAGATGGATCCACATGTTTGATTTGGCATAGATACACGCCTCCCATTTATCCACCAGGCTTAGGACCAGAACTGCACTGGTACACTAGCTTGTTCCCCTTTCAAATCAGAGCATTTGCATGTAAAATAACTCATACAGTACTTTTGACACTGCTAGAAAACAGGATTAAAACCCAGGAGGTGTAATTACACATTATGTGCAGGCGCCTTTCATTGCTTCCATTTCATGTAACAATGCAAATAACATGTGCCTTCTTAGGGTCCACTGAGTGCAACCGCTCACTTCTATCACTCACAGAATATAAAAAAAAGATCCTTCAGAAGATGCAGAGGTGGACTCCATTATATGTGCTTTTGACAGCTTCCTCTTTATTTCTTCTCATCCTGTCAAGAGTGCTAGGAAGAACTTCGGGGTCAGTCAAGTGGGTCTTGAAACTCTTCACTTTTATCTTTGCACTTCGCAAAAGTTTCCACTGCAGTGTCATTCTGTTTCCCCTGAACACCCACACAGTCCACACATTTCAAAAAACTATCTCAAGTCTGTAGTGCCTGTTCAAAAGCCCCAAACATCTAGAAACATATTAAAATAAACACTGCATATTTATCTACAGGAGGAGGTTGGAGATTCATCTCACCTTAGGCATATGTGATAAGTGTTTGTGCTTCAGCAGAGTCGACAAAAGGAACATCCTTATGTGAGCGTCTGCGTGAGAATTTACAGGAAATATATCAAAATTAGACCTGCAGTTGTATTTTCTTTTTCATCTTTGTTTCTGGCTCATCCTCTCCCAATTTGTCACAGTTTAATTAGGAATTTAATCTTATTTAAGGCAAAGTCTGCAGTCTTTTCAGAGCAAGGGAAACTCATGTCTGTCAGACGTGTCCAAAAACAGACTTAGATGGCATCAAGTCTCTGTCTTTCACCCCGTTCCAAGTCGGAGGTCCCTATTTCCCAAGCATCTCGCTGGCATCTTACCAGCAGCATTTGTTTGATTGTCTTCACTTTCAAGTAGTGTTTACAGCCAGTTCTGAGGAATATACAGAGTGTGACTATATGGAAAAAGAAAAAGCAAGTCCAAGAAATATTAAAAAACAATAAAATTAGAAAAATAAATGAGAAGAAAAAGGTACAAAAAATGCTAAAAATGCAGAAACCAATCAAATGATTTCTACAAATTGTACTATGTACATTGATAACTGTTATATTTTTAAAAAATCAAAGTGTAATGTGTACATGTGTATTTGTAGCAGATATTTATCCAATGTGTATATTGTACAGTCTGACTGCTGCTGGGATGAAGGACCTCTGATAGCGCTCCGCCCTGCACTGTGGCTGTAGCAGTCTACTGCTGAAGGAGCTGCTCAGAGCCTTCGCAGCCTCATGGAGGGGCTGAGAGGACATTAGCTTGGCTAACATCCTCCTCTCACTCACCTCCTCTGTGGAATTTTGAGAATTGGCCAGGGCAAAGCTGGCTCTCTTCACCAGACTATTAAGAAATGTCCTGTCCCTCTCCATGCTGCCAGCTTCCCAGCAGACAACAATATGAAAGATAGCAGAAACCATTACTGTGTCAGAAAAGCTCCTCAGTAATGTCCTAAGACCTCAGCCGATATAGCCAACTTCTACTCCCCTTATATAGAGTTTGAGTGCTTTCCAACCAATCTAGTGCAGCATTTTAGGTTCACTTATTTAAAATTTAGTCTCTAACTTCAAAAAGTTTATAGACCCTGGAAATCAGACAGTCTGAGCAACGAGGAGCTGAGGAGTTGGGTGAAAAGGCTGGCACGTGAGGTGGAAATCTGGAGCATAACAATGTACTAAGTTAGCAACTTGGAAAGATTACTTCTCTCGAACAATATTACCACACTGAGGAATAAATGATGAGCCAGGAAATGGGTGGAGGGGCTGGTCCTTAAATACAACAGGGAGGTGATAAATGGATACAGGACAGACCTGTATTCTGGGGAACCACTGTAAACTGGTGAGAAAAGCACGTTTAGGAAGCCATTAAAAGTCAAAACGTTGTTGTAGTAAAAGAAGAACACACATAATTGCTTTCTTTATTGCAATATTGATTGATTATGATCAATATTTCTTGCTGACATCTGTTTTTGCTACTGTACCACAGCCAGGTTTGACTGCAGAAATAAGAATGCTTTAATCTTGTTGTTGGCTTTCCAGCTGCTAAATAAAACGAGGACATTAGTTGTATAAATGTATGTTAACATTAGCCACAGTCAGTTGCAGAGTGATTAAAGCAGCTGAAGTGAAACCTTCAGAGGAGCTGATTTGACAGTTTAATTGGCTCTTTTTAATCACTTGAAATGCCAGTTAGTATAATTGGTGAACACACTGAAATAACATCAGACTGTGATTAAAATCTCAAGTTAAGTTGTCCCATAGCACCTGATAGACATCTGAAATTTTTAAAGGTTCTTTGCTCACACACCCAAGCTTCTTTTTTTTTACTGGTGAACCAAATATAACAATATAGAACAGCAGAGTTATGGTGACAACTTCTAAACAAAGACTATTGATTTAGGGCCTGTATAACTTTTTTGGCAAACCACATGAATCTAATAAAACGAGCATTAAGCAGCTGGCAAATACAAAAAGTGACTGGTGGATTGCAAATTAAAGCTCAGCAGCAATACAGAAAAGTTCTGCTTTAATAAATCTAACACGTTTTCTCTTTCCGTCTTTTACGATCTTGTCCTGCAACCTCAAAATGATTAAAGCCATACTTTGTCCTGGAGACCTACCTCTCCATTCTTGCCCTGTTTTAGGGTCTTTAGAGGATAACACCCTCTAGGTTGGAAAGATCGGTCACAGAGAACATATAGAATATAGCGTCAAAATAACCAATATTGCTCCCATCAATCAAACATATAGTATAAATGTGCAAAGTATAAAACTGAAGACCAAAAAAAAGAACCTGTCAAATAATTGCTTCAAGACACATGCGTCCATCACCATCTTATCAAAGCCAAATAAATTATTAACATATCAATGAATATAAAAGGTTACATGAAGCTGTGTTTAAAAGGGCATAAAACCAGCTGCAGAGTGATGCAGTAGAAGACAGAAGTACAAGAACATGTTTGTCTTGGAGCACACAAGAAAAAATAAAAGATAATGAAAGGATGATTTTTTTTCTAATCTTTATTTTAGGGAGTTTGGTGTTTTGTCATTTGGCAGCACCTTCAGAGCATGTGTGAGTTTTAAATTACATTTTCTCATTTTTCCCTGCTCGGAACAAAACTAGTAATTCTCAGATATGTTAACAATGAGATTTGAAACTAATCTTCTGTATTGACTAAAGGCAGGTGTTCAGACTACTCAGCTGCCCTTCCCCTGGGCCTGGTTCATTACTAAGATGTGGTTTGCCAGATCCCAAACCGATAACCCATCACTTATAATGACTTAGCCTCAGGTGCAATTGTCCCTTTCCTAGAGATTTTACACACACAGTCTCGTTTTTAATAAAGCATAACCAGTTTCATGCTGCAAAAGTCAGCAGTGGTGGGATTTGACCGCTTAACCTTTACATTGAGCAAATCCAACACCTTAGACCACAGATTATTTGCTCAGAACTTCAATATTTAAGAAAGAAACAATAGTTGACGTCATTGGCTTGGCACCTTTTAAAGAACCACACATATTTCAGTAGGTTTGAAAACTGAATATTATGTTAATTGTATTACTAGCACAAGTTGGTGACATTTTCATTGGAAAATTAATGAATTTATGGCATACATCTGCTAATTGTTCATGCAGTTCCCCTTACTATGGCCACTGTTTAGGGCCGTCCACACAGGAAGTGGCTAGCATGACGACCAGAGACCACAGAAGGTCGATGGCATTCAGTGACTCGAATATTTGGTGACAGCAGGTGAAATATTCGCCGGCAACATGAAACAGATCCCAAACAGAATTGGGTGTGACGAGTTCCAAAGTTCCGTGTTACTGCAATCACATTACATTAATAAGTAATGCAGTAATATAATGGTTTTTGCACTAAATTCAGCAATAAATTTACTAATGTGTCATCAATCTGTCATTGTACTCCAGCTGTCTTAACACCACAGATTGAAAGAAAATCAAACAAACATGCTTAGTGCGCTTGTGCTACAGTTAGCTGATTTCAGTTGTTGTGCAGGAGGAGGATAATGGTGGAGCGAGCTACAGCAGTTGAGGAGTGTCGATATGGGCATTATTTTATTTCTACTGCCTGTAACGACAAAAGAACGGTGGTAAAGTGCTGCATGCAGGAAAGAAACAACTGGATAATACTGCTAACACAAATTCGGGTCTTGCAAACATCTGCACAGATAGCATGCTAACAAGAAGTTAGCCAAGAAGTCCAACTTACGACAACACTGAGTGCATGCTGAGCCCAGCCCAGCAACTAGACCTGAACTTCAACAGGTAACAAAGGCAGTGATGAGTAGTCAGGCTGTCAGCATTGTAGCCTCTATTTGTCCATGTATCTACAGTAGAATCAGTGCAGGCTGGTTTTTATCTTCGCTTTGTGATGTTGGTTTTGCTTTCATGTGCATAAACTAGAAGAAAAATTGTAAAGCATTTGTGTTGATGTGTGAGACTGTAGCCTTGAGTTTATGTTTACTGGTAATTATGAGACAATGCGTGTCAGGTCATTTAAAAAGAAAATTACTTTTATTACTTTTTTTAAAAAGCAACAAGTAATATATTATAGCTGGCTAGTAACGGGTTAGCCTTAATTCTTAATGACACAGATTGAAAAAGGTCCTGAAAACATTACTCTGAGATTTTGGTCCATACTGACATAATAGCATCGCACAGGTCCTGCAGACTTTTCAGCTGCACACCCATGATGCAAGTCTCCTGTTCCAACACATGTCAAAGGTGCCCTAAGTCAGGGGTGTCCAACTCCAGGCCTCAAGGACCGGTGTCCTGCAGGTTTTAGATCTCACCGGGATCAACACACCTGAATCAAATGATTAGCTCATTACCAGGCCTCTGCAGAACTTCAAAACATGTTGAGGAGGTCATTTAGCAATTTTAATCAGCTGTTTTGGATCAAGGACACATCTAAAACCTGGAGGACGGGATGGACACCCCTGCCCTAAGTGGATCGAGATTTGATGACTGTGGAGGCCATTTAAGTGAATTCATTCTCATGTTCAAGAAACCAGCTTGAGGTTCTTTGGGCTTTGAGAGATGACATGTTATCCAGCTGGAAGAAGTGATCAGGAGCCCAAAATGTGCTAAGAAAATATCCCCCAAACCATTACATGACCCCCATCGGCTAGTTTTGACCTGGACCTCACGGTTCTTTCTGGAGCATAAATAAATAGAAGCTCAGACAGGTAAGAAGGAGCTCCGCCATTAAGTGATTTAAAAACAAAAAGTAAAATTTTAAATTGGAAACTGGAAGGAACAGGAAGCCAGTGTAGAGAAGCCATAACTGGGGTTATATCTTCCTTCCATTTTGTGCCAGTTAGCAGATGAGCAGCTGCATTTAGGACCAACTGGAGACGATAAAGAAAGGCCTGGTCCAAACCAAAGTACCGAGAATTGCAGTTGTCCAGTCTGCAAGTAATGAACAGATGAATAAGACGTTCAAAGACCTTAGCTGGAAGGGAAGGTACGGGTTTTACCTTGGCTAGCTGTCTCAAATGAAAAAAGCTAGATTGGACTACTGCAATCCCTAAAGATGGTTCTGGAGGAAACTTCCAGACACTGAATCTCCTTTCTTCCCTATTATGATGCTCTGTTTGAACTTCAGGTCACCGTGTCTTCAAGGTGTAAGGTAAAATGGTGAGCTGGCCAAGTTTACAAAAACTCCATCTTATAGTTCACCTAACTCCACAACTTATTAATCTTGCTTCACAGCACACCGCTCAGGTGATGTTAATTTATTTTAATACAAAGGTTCCAGTCGAACCCTCTCGTGTTTCAACGCCTTTCTGCTTAGTACTTCTGCTTCTGCAAGATATTGATCAGAGTGACTCCGCTGATTGAGTAACTGATAAAACTGAGGGGGCATCTGAGCAGAGCGACACACTCGGGGGTTAAGAGGATGATTAGTGACAGGGTGTTTCAGTAAGATAAAGTGAGAAGTGCTTGCGTTAGTGAGGTGTCAGATACAGTTTTTTAATCAGTGATGTGAGTACAAGAAAAAGTCGTTCCATGTTTGGTGTGAGAAAGCAGGTGGACCTATTTGCTCCTTTATATATTTTTATTTATCCTGTAAACTACTTAAAAAACAGAACCAAACGCTTTTTATGGAAAATTCAACTATGAATGTCACTATATTTGATCCTATATTTGAGCACAAAACACCGGAGCTCATTTGCCATATGCTTTGATCACTGTGAGCCATGGATATAACATTTATTAGGCTACTCTTAGGTCCAAAAAGTCACGATAATGCTAACACTGACCCAGACAAAACATGTCTGCTAATGTGATCTCTTGTACAATTTCTCACAACAGACACTCGAGAAAATACCAAAAGAAAAGCTGCTGTGTCTGCTGCTGTCACAGATCATTGCACATCTAATATGCAGAGCCAGAGTGATGCAAAGGACAAATTGACAGACGGGGGCAGAGACACGCCACTTCGGGGGTTTGATCTTTACACTTTTTCGAGACTGATTGAATATGGGGCATATTACAGGTTCTGATGTGCACATTGGCCCTGATGTGAAACTGAAAATCAAATAAGAAATGAAATAAGAGGTCATAGGTCATAAAGGAAAAACATACACTACCATGTCAAATTTTAATGGAAGTTCAAATAAGTATTCTGTGCAACACAGCCAAGAAAACGCATTCAGTTATGCATTCAGTTAAACCTGGACTTCTGTGGAAAGAAAGCTTAATGAAATGGTAAATATTTATCAAGAAAGATATAAACTCCATAAAGCACCCCTCCAATAGCCAAACCCACCTGTTCTCTGATTGGATAGTTAAATTTGTGATTGACATGACATTGACCAATCAGATGAAAGGAAGAAAAACCGAAAAACAGGGTCAAAATTCGTACTTGTAACTTGAAACTTGAGTGCAGAGTTTCCCACGTATTTTTTGACAAAGTCCACACACAAATCTTTTTTTACACACACGAATTCTTTTTACACATACAAAACTGATTTACAAATACAAAATATTTATGACCACAATTTGAGCCCATACTCCTTTAGCGATAGGATGGACTCATTAATTTTCAATTCAATTTTATTTATATAGCGCCAAATCACAACAAAAGTCGCCTCAAGGTGCTTCATAGGTACAGAGAAAAACCCAACAATCATATGACCCCCTATGAGCAAGCACTTTGGCGACAGTGGGAAGGAAAAACTCCCTTTTAACAGGAAGAAACCTCCGGCAGAATCAGGCTCAGGGAGGGGCGGCCATCTGAGTTCAGTCATTCAGGAGGGGCCCACAGCCCAGCCTCTAATGCTCTGCATGGAAAGAAATCAGTTGAGACGATTCAGGCATCTGATGCGGATGCCTCCTGGACGCTTCCTTGGTGAGGTGTTTTGAACAGCAGGGAGAAGACCCCAAGGTAGATCCAATACAGACTGCTGGGATGCCAACCAAGAGGCATAATCGTGGGCAGGGAGAGGGAAGTCTGGGTATTTCTGATTAAACTGCTACTCTGGATAAGCCGCAGATGGATGGATTGATATAAAAACTTAGCAAATTAAAATGTATCACATATATTGATCACATAAACGAGAAAATAATGCATTTTGAATTGCTCGCTCATTATAGACTTTATGTATTTATTTGTTTTAAGTTAATCTTTGCAAAGGAGCTTCAAGGGACTTTAAGAGATCCACAGACACTTGGTTATGTGTGGGTTCAGGACACACACTGGCAGTGGACTAATTTCTATAGGCATATTTACTGTGATATATTGAGATTTGCAGTAATTAGTCTTTTTTTTACATTTCTGCACACAGCACTAAACCTTAGTTATATTTGTAAGTATTTTCCATATCTAACCTAAATCAAAGGCTTGTTAGCAAGACCCATAGTGGCCACATTTATGACAAATATAAAAGGTTAAAACCAATCACACTTGTCTTTAAAGTATTAGTCATAACTTACCTTATATACTTTCATATATTAAGAATGGCACATGTACTTGTAATTTTCTTCAGGCCCCGTGCTGTGCAGCTTCATTCACATATCTCACCAACTGTTCCATTCAGTCATTGTTGTCACAGAGTTTCCCACATCTTACTCGCAAAAGAGTGTGGCAGTGGGGAAAAAAACCCTTTATTGTAATCTGTCACTCACATTCTGATAATGCACTGCTGTGATATCTCTATCCTCGGCACAATGTATAGTGAGTGAAGTAGATTTGCTGAATGGCCACAGTCACGTACCACAGTGATCCCCGCTGCTAGTGTCACGTCTCATTTGCAGGGACACCTTTTGTTTGACTGCTCACAGCAGATATCATCAGTGGTCTATTCAACTGCTTAGCTTTGAATCAGCACTCTGTCAACCAGTGGCACACAGGAAGTGTTCTCTTAAAGCAGCAGCTGAGGGAGGCATACAAAAATACTGTGTGCACTTTTTTTGTATGCACTAATTAAACAGCAAAGGAGTGTGGAACGTCTCCAGAAAAACTTGTTTTACTATCTTCAGAGGAAGAGCTTTTAAGCACTTTCCCACATGCATTTGTAAATTTCCAATTACACTGAATGTTTTTAACTGTTGCCCATTCTGCGTCCATTAAATTTGGTCTGAATAAAGTCATTTACAGTATTACCCTCAGACAACAGTCAAAGTATTAGCAGAGGTGAGTCAGCCAGCCCTGATGTGCTTCACCATCTACATCACCACATGTCCTGCACCAGTGAGGTCTCCAGGGGGGAAAATGAATGCAAACAATTGTGAATGCAGAAGGTGTACAGTGTCATTATAGGGAGAAAACAAGCCTTTGCTACTGTTTATATTCATGTTATCCTACTGCAATTCCATTTCATCTGTTTTAAACAGCAACAATCAACTTACTGCAAGAGTCATGTCAGCGCACATACTATTGCAAGATAAGAAGCAACAGTATTTCAGCAAAAACTGCCACATTCAGACAAGTTCATATGAGCAGCACTTGGGAATATTGGGAAGGAAGAAATCCCAGAAATCCCTGCAGTGTCAGGGGAAAGTGACGAGATAAAAGGAGAGGACAGAGACAGAGAACACAAAACTTACTGATACATTGAAGTGAAGATTAAATGCTTTGTGGGAATTCCAGCAGCAGGAGGCTGGAGCAACATAACTAAGCAATGCTTCAGGGTCACCTGATCCAGCCATTGGTGTCTGATATTTAATTGTAGGGACAGTGTGTGTCTCCAGAATCCAAACTTGGGAGCTGGTCCACAGGAGAGGGACCTGATATCTGAGCGCTCTGCCTCCCATTGTACTTTTCAAAACTCTTGGAAACATAAATAACCCTCTAGAATGACAGCAAAGTGCTTTATATGGTATCATCTTCACAATATGATGGGACCTGATTATGTATGAAAGTATATGAGGATGGGATGTTAAATTCAATATAGCAACCTAATGAAAAGAAGCCAATATTGAAGAAACATGATATCGGTACATATGATCACTCCTACCTATTCGTAGGCTTGCTTTCTACATACAGTGGGGCAAAAAAGTATTTAGTCAGCCACCGATTGTGCAAGTTCCCCCACTTAAAATGATGACAGAGGTCAGTAATTTGCACCAGAGGTACACTTCAACTGTGAGAGACAGAATGTGAAAAAAAAATCCATGAATTCACATGGTAGGATTTGTAAAGAAGTTATTCGTAAATTAGGGTGGAAAATAAGTATTTGGTCACCTCAAACAAGGAAAATCTCTGGCTCTCACAGACCTGTAACGTCTTCTGTAAGAAGCTTTTCTGTCCCCCACTCGTTACCTGTATGAATGGCACCTGTTTGAACTCATCATCTGTATAAAAGACACCTGTCCACAGCCTCAAACAGTCAGACTCCAAACTCCGCCATGGCCAAGACCAAAGAGCTTTCGAAGGACACCAGGAAAAGTATTGTAGACCTGCACCAGACTGGGAAGAGTGAATCTACAATAGGCAAGCAGCTTGGTGTGAAAAAAATCAACTGTGGGAGCAATCATCAGAAAATGGAAGACATACAAGACCACTGATAATCTCCCACGATCTGGGGCTCCACGCAAGATCTCATCCCGTGGGGTCAAAATGATCATGAGAACGGTGAGCAAAGATCCCAGAACCACACGGGGGGACCTGGTGAATGACCTGCAGAGAGCTGGGACCAAAGTAACAAAGGTCACCATCAGTAACACACTACAACGGCAGGGAATCAAATCCCGCAGTGCCAGACGTGTTGCGCTGCTGAAGCCAGTGCATGTCCAGGCCCGTCTGAAGTTTGCCAGAGAGCACATGGATGATACAGCAGAGGATTGGGAGAATGTCATGTGGTCAGATGAAACCAAAGTAGAACTTTTTGGTATAAACTCAACTCGTCGTGTTTGGAGGAAGAAGAATACTGAGTTGCATCCCAAGAACACCATACCTACTGTGAAGCATGGGGGTGGAAACATCATGCTATGGGGCTGTTTTTCTGCCAAGGGGACAGGACGACTGATCCGTGTTAAGGACAGAATGAATGGGGCCATGTATCGTGAGATTTTGAGCCAAAACCTCCTTCCATCAGTGAGAACTTTGAAGATGAAACGAGGCTGGGTCTTCCAACATGACAATGATCCAAAACACACCGCCCGGGCAACAAAGGAGTGGCTCCGTAAGAAGCATTTGAAAGTCCTGGAGTGGCCTAGCCAGTCTCCAGACCTCAACCCCATAGAAAATCTGTGGCGGGAGTTGAAAGTCCGTGTTGCTCGGCGACAGCCCCAAAACATCACTGCTCTCGAGAAGATCTGCATGGAGGAATGGGCCAAAATACCAGCTACTGTGTGTGCAAACCTGGTAAAGACCTATAGTAAACGTTTGACCTCTGTTATTGCCAACAAAGGTTATGTTACAAAGTATTGAGTTGTATTTTTGTTATTGACCAAATACTTATTTTCCACCCTGATTTACCAATAAATTCTTTACAAATCCTACCATGTGGATTCATGGATTTGTTTTTCACATTCTGTCTCTCACAGTTGAAGTGTACCTCTGGTGCAAATTACTGACCTCTGTCATCATTTTAGGTGGGGGAACTTGCACAATCGGTGGCTGACTAAATACTTTTTTGCCCCACTGTATGACACATACAGTAAGTTATATATCATTATATGATAAAGCTGTTAACAGCTGTATATTTTTTACTTAAAAAGAAGAACCTCACTGTGTTTTTCAGTATTTTAAATATTTTTGAAATAATAAAAAAAAGTGCAAAAGTCATGATGTATTATTTTGTTACTTTTTCATTAGTTATGTAAAATAATTATAATAGAATAATTATATTTATATTATATTACACATTGTACATGTGATAAGAGATACTACACGCTACAGGTGTCATAACAGACCAGTGACATCATCCTTCATCCCAGAGAATCAAATATGGGTGAACAGATTAATTGTAGTTCGGCATTAACTCTGCTGAAGTGGCTGACATTTTTCTTCCAAGAGATATTTTTTTTCATTTAGTTTTGTTGGTGGAGAGTGTTGTTTCCCACGGTAGTCCAAAATCTCCCATGTGGTTGAGAACTTTTAATAATCAGACACCATGGATGGGAGGATTTTCATACCTGTGATGATTCCAACTTTGTGGAATTTGCATCCTTATTCTTAAGCACTGAATACCATGCTTTTCAGTGCATAGGAGAGGTACTGCATCCCCTCACGTTATATTAGGTAAGCAGTGAAATCTGAACTCCAGCACAGAAATAAAAAAAAGCCACATATTTTGAAAGGATGAATGGGGGCTGCTTTGTTTAGTCTCGTGGTTTTACAGCCTTGGATTTATGCAGTTGCACATATTTTCAGGAACAGAGTGCATATCAGTCTGTAATTATACAATAACTTCAACTTGAGACTTTATTTTACTGAGTTCTTGTCCCATATCTGTTAACCTCAGAGCTGCAAGTTATCCATTATCCCCTCAATGTTTAATGCTGATGATTGATGTGTTGCTGCAGTCACAGATTAGAGATGACATAGGCAATGATGCAGGAGCTATAAATAACCACTCTGCACAAAGGTCAGGAAGTAATGACAGCTGTTGCCATTGTCACTGACAGCTTTAACAAATGATTAATTAGGTGCAAGTCAACATCATGCAAGCACATGCTTAACCACATAAAACCTAAGCTTTTTTTTTTTTAATGCTCCTTGGACAACATCCACTAATTGTTTCAGAAATCCATTCAAAGCTGTGAGCGCTAAACGGGAACAAGGTAAAAACTTTCTTCACCAGCATTTATAACAGGAAATTAAAAAAGCCCAGCGAAAACTTGCATAACAGCATAATAACAGTGATTCAGAAAATATGGGTGTAACACAGTAGCAAATATTTTTTGGTGTCAAGCACTGTTTTTTGTAAGCAGGACCGTGTCACCAGTGGCAACCAGAAAAGCAAGGTTTTTATAGATATGACCATTTATTTGAACACAAATCTAAATTGAAACAAGTAGATTTTACTACCTAACCCAAACCAAGCAACATATTTATCTTTAATGACATATTCAGAAATCACACGAATGATATGTGAAAAACTGTACTGTTGTATTACTTGACCCTGGATCTTTGGCATCAAAGTTGAGACACGTGTGGATTTGGTTTTACAGACCGAATGAACAGCACATGTGACGGCAGACTGATGAAAAGTCATGTTCAGAGACATGAGTAATACTGGGACATTCATGTTGAGGAACACGTGGAAAAAAAAACATTTTTATCGGTTGTTTAACTGTATTCATATCCAAAAAAATATTTTATTTCTCAATTTCTTCCAGGTCACTCACTGGACAAATTGTGTCACATTAAAAAACAAAGATCTAAAAATCACCAGAATGTCAATTTTCTTTCCAAACTAGACAAATACTTTTTTTTTCCATCTCAACATCATGTGTCTGCTCTAACACAACTTTGAGGACAAAATGTTCACTTGCTCCTTAATATATATCCCACCCACTAACAGGTACCACGATGAAGGGATAATCAGCGTTATTGGGAAGTGGAAGTGTTATTCACATCTGTCAGTGGTAATAATATGCCTGAGTAAATCTGCATTGTTGGTTTGACAGGTGGTGAACAGAGAGTGCTTTGAGTTTGTTGAGAGGGTCTCCTGGCAATATTTGGTGATGTTATTCGTGTGAAGGGAGACTAGAAGGCATTTCAAACCTTCCTCCATCCCAGCAGGTAACCTACCGATGCAGGTGGAATTGCTACAGAAGTATGTGTAGTTGTGTCATGCAAGTATTTGAAGTATGTAGTGAGTGGCAAGTGGCTGACACAGTCATTAATGTAGAGGTTAAAATGAGAAAGAGCTTCAGACACTGCCCAGTCTGTTTGTTATCTGCTGCTGGGGAAGTTATATACCCAAGGGACAAGAAGTTGTTGGGCAACTGAGTTGTTGGAGTTCCTTGATGGTATTGGACTGTGTTGAAAGCTGAACAAAATCCAATTAATAAAAGGATGGTGTTTGTTGAAGAAGTAACAGAGGCATGTTGAAGCATCCTCACTCCCACTGCTGAGGCAACAATTGTGGTAGGACAGTTATGTTTTAAAAAAAAAGCTTTTGCAGTTTTCTTTCAATACTGAGGTGTGTGTGTAACCAGACAGCTGTGGGTTACCTTAGATCAAGAGAGAAAAAGCTTCTGCATTTCCATTTAACTATAGTTTTTGGATGTGTTAACTGGTATGATTGTGATAAGGAGGAAACCTTAGGCATAACCAGGCTCAGAGAGGGGAGGGGCAGCCTTCCTGAAGGGGGATGATAATAAGGAGACAGGATAAAAGACATGCCGACATAAAGACAGAAGCTGTGTCCCAAAACCTAGGCCGCATCCTAATCTGAGGCTGCATTTGTAGACCGATTATGTCACAGCCATGCAACGAATGCTGTCCTAATTCAAAGGCTGCTGCAATTGCGGCTGACAAATGCATCCTTCATTTCCCCGAATTTGAAAGATGGGTCATGCGTGTCCTTCGTGTCCCAACCTATCCCAGAATTCATAGCGCACGCCATCCAATTCCAGTTTCCAACAATGGCGGCAGCTACTTAGTTTTAATATTACTCTTATTACTCTTTCTGGGTCACAAAATAAACGTTTATCATATTTAACATATAGAATGTAGCTGTGTAAACTTCAAATATCTGAAGAATAGAATTGTTTAATTGTCAACCCTGAATATTTTTTTTAAACCTCCTCTGCCCTGAAATATTTATTTCCTATTATTGTTCATGAAAAGGAAAATCTGGCCCTCCTAGGAACTGAACCTACATTTGTTTGTTTTGGGGGGGCGGGGTTGTTAATCATGAGGATTGTCTGCTTAAAATGGATTTTGTCCGCATGCTTTTGCACCAAGGAAACCACTTTGGTCATGCTCATGGTATGTTCTAACTCTACCTTTATCCCTGTTTTCTTACTGTGGTAGTTGTGATGTTTTCCCTCACTGTCTCGGCGTACAGTTGCAGATTGTGACAGCATTTTTTATTTTATTTTTATTTTTTTCCTGCATCTTATCTTCAATTTCCTTTACCCCTCACTGCTTCGTGTTCTCTTTCCAGATGGCACCCAGTTGTAAAGGGGGAATACTTACAGAGAAACTGTGGGTGGTCAGGGTTGTCCGTGGTGGATAACAGTTTGTTCAGTGACCTCCTTTCCAACACAACTTCAAAAGTTTCCAGTTTGTAGCTGATCACAGAGCCAGCTTCCCTGATCAGTTTATTCAGACTGTTAGTGTACCCAGCTCCAATGCTGCTCAACCAGCTGAGTTGCTACATTCCACAATAAGTATCTGACTCAGGGAGCACTGAACTCTTGTTCTACGAGTCTGTTGTGGCCAGTGCTATCCTCTATGCTGTTGCATGCTGGGGCAGCAGGTTGAAGGTTGCTGATGCTAACAGACTTAATAAACCAATCCGCAAGGATGGAGAGGCGAATGTTGTCCAAGATAAAGACAATGTTGGATAATTCCTCCCACCCACTCCATGACACGCTGTCTAGCCACAGGAGCACGTTCAGTGAGAGACTGAGATTACCAAAAAGCACCACTGAACGACACAGGAAATCATTCCTGCCTGTGGCCATCTCTCTGTACAACTCATCCACCTAACACACTGTATACTGCTATACTGTAGCTACATCCTTTTTGCACATGCTCTTCTTTCTTATTCAGATATTTATTAGTAAGTGGCTTATATATATATATATGTATATATTGTGCTATTTCTTACTTATTGTATTGTCTGTTTTTGTTACTATATGTACTGGAGCACTGTAACCAACATAATTTCCCCTAGGGATCAATAAAGTATTCTGATTCTGATTCAACAGGGGCCTTCCCCACCCTTAAACATGTGTGAGCTAGACCCATATCTACTTCTTAAACTTTCCTTTGAATTTTAATTTCATTTAGCTACAAATAAGCCAAGGATCCCACAATAATACAGAGAAATTGCCAACAATCAGATTACCCCCCTGTGAGGAAGCATTTGGTGACAGTGGGAAGGAAAAACTCCCTTATAACAGGAAGAAACATCAGAACCAGGCTCAAGGAGGACACCTGTGGAGCTCTTTCATTAAAGTTCTTTTTAACTTTCCATTATGGTACTTGTCAACTAGCAGTCTTGTGCTGGTATTTAGCCTTTTATCACTTTGTGATGGGTGTGGCTCAGGAGGTAGAGCAGGTCATCTGTGCATTAATCAGAGTGTGAATATTAGATAGAAAGGATATAGACATAGAAAAAAAGTACTTGTATGTAAGAGACCTAACAGACCTTCTCGACATGTATAGCCCCAAGAGAGCGCTCAGATCCTCTAACCAACTGCTCTTAGTGCAACAAAGGCCCAGACGAAAGACTAGAGGGGACCGAGCTTTTGCAGTTGCCGCACCCAAACTCTGGAATAATCTTCCTATCGATGTCCGCATGTCAGATTCCATTCAATCGTTAAATCATGCTTAAAAACTCACCTGTTCCATCTGGCTTTTGAAGCAAATTATAGTTTGGACTTCCACCTGGTCTGCAGTTGTGCTATGTAACTGTAACTGTTACAGTAACTGTAACTATAATAGTTTTTAATTGTTTATCACTGCTTTTGTTGCCTTTGGTAAATGGCCTGTATTTGTATAGCGCTTTTACTAGTCCCCCTAGGGACCCCAAAGCGCTTTACACATCCAGTCATCCACCCATTCACACACTGGTGGAGGCAAGCTACAGTTGTTGCCACAGCTGCCCTGGGGCAGACTGACAGAAGCGAGGCTGCCATATCGCGCCATCGGCCCTTCTGGCCAACACCAGTAGGCAACGGGTGAAGTGTCTTGCCCAAGGACACAACGACCGAGACTGTCCGAGCCGGGGCTCGAACCGGCAACCTTCCGATTACAAGGCGAACTCCCAACTCTTTGTTGTAATCTGCTTTGCTACCTTGTGTGAAGCACTTTGATGGACACTGTCCTTTTTAAATGTGATATAGAAATGAAATATTGATTGATTGAGACATATTGAACAAAGTGCTCGCATAGAAAATAGCCTGCCAGAGAGACCAGCTGGAGTGATGTCAGCATTTATTTACACACGCTCTTTGCTCTGATTTGGAAATTGTAATGTGTGTGTAATGAAAGCTGAGTAAATGTTGAAAATGTAAGGCTTCTGTCAAAAATGCTGAAATTTTGTCAATTATGGTCATGTGGTAATGAATTCATCCAGATTAGAAGTGTTGGCAAATAAAAGTGGGAGTGGAAGAGAAGTTCCTGAACATGTGTTTTCAGAGTCTGCTAAGCCACACCAGACATCCTAATACATGTAATTACCTTAACTGTTTTAGCCCCCTTCTCTTTCTTCTGTCTTGTTTCTTGATGTCTGTGGATTCGAGCCACCCAGCTCTGATAAACACCTCGTGCTTTAGACTGTGACTTCTGGCTAGGTTGAGAGATTGCTGAAGAAGGGGTCAATACTAGAGAGAAATTTCAGCATATTCACAGTATCTTTTCCATTAGCTTGATTCACTTCACCTAACTCTGGTAATCAGAATCCGTGGTCACACAAAGTGACGACAGCAGCAGAGTGGCTGATTTCACAGAGAAGAAGCAGCTGAAAAATAAAAACAAAAGAGAAGAAAGCAGAGACAACAAGTAGCATCTGGAGCTGCTTCAGCTGTGCCAGCAGCAGAATGGTTCAGGACAATTAGGGCTGTGCGATATGACCAAAATCTCATATCCCGATATAAGAATTAATCGTCTGATAACGATATAAATCACAAAAATGTAACATTTTCTGTAAATTCTGTGAATCCTGGGCAGCTCGTCTTGCAGGAAGTGTTTCCAGCTGCGCGTCATGTAGCTGGAGTCGAGTGTTTTACCCAATGCATGAAACGATACATTTTTAGACATAAGTTGTAAAGGCCGCCGTTTTCTTTGTGAGTATTTATTACACAGGGTGCTGCGGGGAAAAGCCTGTTCTAACGTTTGAGTGTAAGGTTTATTTTTTAGCACCTGGCGGCTCTTTTTTAATTCTCATCCGTAAATAATCTGCTCTTTCACGTGATTCAGTTTATTTTGAAAAGTCTCAACAGGATCTTGAGCTTTATTGTGAAAGGTTTATTTGGAACATAAACAAGCGGACACGCGATGCTGTTACCGTCGTTGTTGCTAACCACAACGCATAAAAACAGGCGCTTGTCCGTCCTTAGTGTGGTTATATTAAATATAAGAGAAAGAGAGAACTTTAAGAAATCAATATAGCCACTACAGTGACCATCAGAACGATGAAAAAATATTGACGTAAACAGTTTATTTTGCGACACCACGAAACAAACGATAGCGTAAAATGAAACGATAGACGTTTTTATATCGTCATCCGATATATATCGTTATATCGAACAGCCCTAAGGACAATGATGATTAAGCTCATTCCTGAGCAACAGTACTTTCACTATCCATTCTCTACACCTCCCCCCATCCCTCTACACCCCATCCTCCCCCTTCCTTCAATTATCTCTCTACCTCTTACTTAGCCCCCCTTTCAACCGCCCAACCGCCTGGTCTTAATCCTACCTCCTGACCACCTTCTCTTTTATTTTTTCTGTCCACAGTCATACAGCCAAAAGCTTCATGCATTTGAGCACAAATCCACAGCTACACAGTACACTGATTTCCAATTCACAAAGTACTCAGGACAAAGTTGGTCGTATGTCAATAAATCCTCTTCCCTGGATAATAGATGGCAGTTACACGGCATTTACCAGGGTCATTGTTGTTTCAGAGAACGAACATTTTTTGTTCAAAGAAAAAAAATCTCTGCTAGAATTGCCTGTCCTGATACACTTGATGATTTAGTTCTGACTTCTCCTTTATCTGAAGTAGAAGTTGGATGGGATTGGCAACAGATGTACAAGATTGTAGATTACTTTGTGTAATGAGCCAAAAATTGAGTCCAAATTGGGAATTAGTTTTCCTTCTGGAGTGGGAATCTATAGTATTGAATTATAAAGTCCAGCGTGTCTTTTCAGCTTCCCAAAGCCAATTGCTCCTCTAAACAATGATACACAAAATGTATGCATAGACATGAAGACGCAAATACAGGAAGACAATATGCTGCATGTCTTAAAAAGAGCTTTTGTGTGCACAGTCAAGATGATGTAGATACCCCAGCCCCACTTTTATTTTACTAACTATTACAATTGTTGGTGTTGTATGTGGGAGTAAATATGTCTGTAATGTTTGCAAAAATCTATATCTTTCAATATTGGAAAATTGTGTACAAAATACAAAAAGTAGGGTGGCGAAGGTCTGAGAACAGACTTTTGTTGTAAGCAGTCTAAAGCAGATCCAAAGTCATTACACCTACATCTATTGCTATTATTACCAGCATCAGCACTTGAGATGTCCTGCCAAAAGTAGTGAGGGAGCAGAATGAAGCGCTGACATTAGGAAAGGGAGTCGGCAACAAACCCACAAGCTCAATGATCTTCAGGTACCTGTGACACAAAGAAGCAACTATATGACAAACCATTTAATATATAACATGTATTCTTCTATATAAACCTATATAAACCTTCTATATAAATATATTTTTTTACGCAGTGGTAGGGTCGATCTCAAAACTGCATGGAAATAAAAACAGAACTTCGAGAACCTGAAAGACAATGAAATATGACAGTGGAGGAAGTTTGGTTACTAGCAGATACATGCATAAAAGAGCTTTATAGTGTTCTGAGAGGATTTTAAAACTCTAGAAATGGTTCTTTTAACATATTATAACAGTCGTATGTGAGCTCAGCACCTTCCAGAATGATGCAGGTTTGCCAAATACACCTACATTGGCACTCCTGTTGTTTTAAGAGACTGGCACCAGTCGTTGTAGAACTTAGTTGCCGTCCCATAAATCTACTTCAACCACCTTTGAGTTCTCCAGTAGAGTAGAAAAGTACTATATAAGAACCATTCCTTTTACCATTTTTAATGAGTAAACATTATCCTGATTCAGTTTAGAAGGATCCAGTCAACAATTAACTTCACTTGTTAGGCACACCTTGTAAGTAATCTCTTATAGTCTTTGGCATTTAAGATTTGTCCACATCAATGATCTCCCATTCTACACATCCCCAAGCTGGTCTGTTGGATTGAAATTTGGTGACTGTGGCCATTTGTCTTGTTCAAGAAACCACTTTGAGATTAGTTGAGTTTTATGACAAGGAAGGAGCCATCTGAAGATTTCTTGTTCTTGACTGACAGGAGTGAAAATGACACCATCTTCTTTGCTGTTTGGTGCATTGAGAGAAGTTCTTGTACATACCTTGGAATATTTTACTGGTTACTTCGGATCAGTTCAATGCAGTCTGGCCATCCTTCTCTGACCTTTGGCATCAACGAGACATTTTCTCTCAGAGAACTGCAGCCCACTGGATATTTTCTTTTCCTCTCTATAAACACTAGAAAGGGTTGTGTGGGAAAATCCCAGTAAATCAGCAGTGTCAGAAATACTCAGACCAGCCCATCTGGCTCAACAATCATGTCCAGAGTTAACTTAAGATGAACTGGAAATTAAGTTCTCTTCCTTCTCCACTGTAATACTTAGACTACATGTCTAAATGTATTGAGTTGCTGCCATGTGATTAGCTGATTAACAGTTGGATTAACAAGCAGTTGTACAGGTGTACCTCATAGTAAGTGTAGATAAACTTTTTGACAGGACAGAAAAGGTGAAGCTTGTTAAATAACAACAGTGAAATTCACAATATTGAGAAAACTTTCGTGCTTTTTAATCTACTTCCAAGTGTTGACTTTTCTCTGTCTGTACCGGCTGTGAGCAAGTTTTTCGACCAGTCAACAGATTGTTAGCTGCGTGATGTGAAGTTAACCTTGAATGACCCGAAATTTGCATTGCACTCTATCTGTAATATGTCTTTTTGTTTGTTTGTGTATGTTTTTGTTTTTGCGCCCACTCATGGTTTTTGTGTAAGTCAAACTAATATTTATTCTAAAGCCTCAACGAGGTGAGAGGTGTTGTCCTTGAAGCTCAAAACATGCAGTGCCACGGGGTGAGTAGTTCTGTACACAGACTGCACTCGGCAAAAAACAGGCAACAATGCAGAAGAAGATGAATTATATCTTTTTGTTTGTGTACCCACATAACATTTTGTGCCTCCAAATTCTACAGTTCGTGTATGCCGTTCTTTCAGTTTTTCTTCCTATAGGCATATCAGAGCGTATGCATGCCTAAGATGCAGTCTTCTTGGTAATAAAAAACTGAAAAAAACCCCACATAGATAGCAGTTGATACTACTTCTGAGAAAAAAGTATTCACTGAATAAAAGCGTACATTGCTCAAGGATGGATCATTATGAATCTTGAAACTGACTGCTGAACTGTAACTCTTACGTTAGAAATGGAAGCGTGCCTGTATGCAAACTGGAAGTCTGAATGGGAGCTGAAGATGACAAAACAACTTAAACACATCAGATAAATTTTAAAAAACCAAAATAAAACACTCCTTCAGTTTGTGGAGCACTCTCCTGCAATTCTGTGTCAAGTTAAAACTGTCAATCAGTGAAAATTTTCTCTTTCTTTGTGCAAATGTCCTCCCATTTCCTTTCATCCCTGCAGCTTAAAATGTCACCTGACAGACATCCAGCCCCCCGATGTAATTGCAGTGAGCCTACCTTTGAAAAGCTCTATGCTGCCTTTTTTCTGAATAGATTGTGATTGTTAGGTTGAAACTACAGCTGGATGACTCCTCAAATGAAGTAACGTGACGTCAGCCATCTTGCCACAGTGAGTGTTCTTTGCCAGAGTATTTTATTAACAGACTGTAGTAACTACCATACTGTGAAAACACATAATAAACCATTTCAGGTGACTACAGTGAGCTCGGTGAGAGAAGGCCAAGGGTTTGCAGCGCTGTAAACAAGTAAAATGTGGCTACTTTGAAGAATCTAAAATATAGAATGTATTTATCAGTTTTTTCTTTGCTACATATTTCCATATATCTTGCTTAATATATTTGATGTCTTCAGTATGTAACTACAATGCAGAAAGTAGTAAAAATAAAGAAAAAGCATTGAATGAGATATTATATATAGAATATAGTCATGTTACAACTATTAATCTCTGGCTCTCTTCCACAGCGTGTCTCTTACCCCAACCCGTTGCAGCAGGCTCCCTGAGCCTGGTTCTGCCGGAGGTTTCTTCCTGTTAAATTGGAGTTTTTCCTTCCCACCATCGCCAAAGTGCTTGCTTATAGGGGGTCATATGATTGCTGGCTTTTTCTCTGTATCTATTATTGTAGGGTCTACCTTCCAATACAAAGCGCCTTGAGGCGACTGTTGTTGTGATTTGGCGCTGTATAAATAAAACTGAATTGAATTACAATAAATGTATATTCACGGCATTATTTCAGCTGTGTTAGTGTTTCTTAAGGCTGCTTGAATTGAATTGACTTGGCTGTGGGGGAGGGCTTTAGCAGAAGGAAAAACTGTAAAACTCCTGAAAATAAAGTTTGCAAAGCCAGTCAATGGGCCAAAATTGTGCAGCATTGCTGTGGGTGTGCTCCTTTTGAATGTCTCCTCATTTTTAATTTTGCTGTGAAAATAAATCACATAAACAGAGTGTGTTACCAGAGACTGAGCAAACCTATTCATTCTACTCACATTCAGCAGGAAAATACAGAAAAACCTTTGTGAGGAACTGTAGCCTTTCTTTGAACTTCACAGTTCTGCAAATGCACATGTGAGTTACTGTGCAACTGTGTGATACCTGTAAAGAGTTGTATAGGGCTGTGCAGGCAGGCAGTCCATAGAGGACAGTAGGTGAAAAAAACAGTAGGTGAAAAAAAGAATTCTTATCTTCAAATACCAGTCAGTACATCTGACAGACAGAGAAACAGGAGGAAGAAGAAGAAAAAACAGGGAAGAAAAAGACAGTTCCAGTGGTGTGTGAAATTATTTTTAATAAAGGACTGTAAATAGTATAGAAGCCACTTCACTTAAAGAAGGACAGACCTTATCTCATAATTACAGCAAGATCAGAATTGTGAGAAAAGATCTTGCAGTTATGAGTTGCAGAACTTGTAATTATGAGAAAAGGTAAAGGCAATTATTAGTCAAGGCTGCTGGAAAAGTCAGGGTATTATTAAACTACCTGATTATATTGTCTGTGCATTTCCATGCATGTAATCAGTACTACAGTAGGTACAGTTACAAAAGACATAACAGATACACCTATATGCTGGACTGTTTTTACATATATAAGCTTTATATTTGGTGACCTCTTCAGCATTCAGAAGAGTGTTTTGGGGGTTTTGTTGTTGCTGTTTTTTCCATCTTATCCCAGAATATAGTCAGTGCCGGAGGAGAAAACACAAGGTGCACCATTTTTCCTTCCACTGGAGCGCGAGCCAGCAGGATGAGCAGTGAGGGAGAACCTCTGCGGACATGGCAGGGTATCACCTTAATGAAAGCATAGATCTGTCAGAGCAATCATGGTTTAGAGCCATTAATCAAGGACAAAATAACAATGCCATGGGGACGGAGAAAAAATAATAACACCAGCAATCACAGGCCGACATTAGGTAGATAAACTGACTTTAGCGATCAATTTAGGATTGCATAGTTGTTATGTATCAATAATTGCCGAGCTTCAGTCATACTGTGGTACCGAGGCAGATATATACTCGGCTTGAACTGCACAATCACACAACGCAGATATCCAACACTCCAGGAAACATCTATAGCTGCAGGACGCATAATTGTCAGATGTTTAGCTATACATTTAGTCACTTAGGTATGTTAATATAACCATAAGTAGAATAATCTCAAATTGGCAATAAATTTAAATAGTAGATGGTGAAAAATCACCCTCCTCTGTCATCTAATTGTTCATCTATTACTTAATTACTTCCTTGTAGCATGAATGGCAGTGGGGGAGTTCTTTATCAGCAGGAAAAGCTGTAAAACTCATCAAAATACAGTTAAAAGTCCAAGATTTATGCCCTCCTTCACATTTTTTAAAATCATCCATTTGGATGTTAGACACCTCTGCTTTAAGTCACAACCCTTTCATTTTTATCACAAAGACTGAAATCTACCTTGGTGTGTGTGTGTGTGTGTGTGTGTGTGTGTGTGTGTGTGTGTGTGTGTGTGTGTGTGTGTGTGTGTGTGTGTGTGTGTGTGTGTGTGTGTGTAGTATATTACCTTTATTTATCTGGGGGTCCCAGATTTTTCTGGGGGTCCATCTAACACTTGTGGCCACGGGTCTGCAGTTATTTGTAGTTGGCATGTCCATCAGATTAGATTTGCTCAACAAAATTTAAAAAAAGTGACTGCAGCATAATTTGTTCGTTTATCCCTGTGATCCACATTTATTCACACCCAATTCATGAAGGATTTGCTTTAATTGCCATGTAATGTAGTTTTAATTAACTTTATGCAAACACTAATTCAAATGGAAAAACTAATGGGGTGATGGTGCTTGCCAAGGTCATGATTATTTAAAATGCAATTATAGGTGTCAAAAGTCTGATAATTACAAGATTTGCATTATTGGTCAACCTGACAGCTTCTCTAGTGAAAGAGTGAGTTTCATATGTCAAAGTGGAATTTAGTGAGTCACGGCTGTGTTTAAGAAGAAACCTGTGGAAAAAGGACACATCATTAGTCATAATGAAGTGAATGTCGATGAAGTTTTTAAAACTAATCGAAAATTGGAATCGTTCGCATGGGCCACAAGCAATCTCGGACAGTGTTTTCTGTTTTGATTTTTTTATAACTCCATTAATTTTGCTTTGACAGATTATTCATGTCCAGACTACATTAGCAGTTAGCGTAATCTGCTGTCTTGATGTAGTATTATCTGGTATTAGCTCTACAGAGGAGAGGTCACCAAGCTCTTCTTTGATCTATAATTGCCACATCCATGTAATTCTATGTAAATCTGCTCCACATCCACACCTGGGGTGGTTCTGTTCTTAAAAAGGTGTGCTGAGCTTTTTTCCTAGCTCTAAAACCTATTTGTGTATACATGTATATATAGTGCTAGGCTAGCATATACAGATAATTCATTCACACCAATCATGAATCACCATTTAACATAAAATAAATTTATTTGGACTGAGGAAGGAAGCAGAAAGAACCCACATAAGCACAGCGAGAGAATGTACAACTTTAGCAAAGAAATGCTTCAGTCAACCAATAGATTTGAATCCGGGAGTTTCTTGATATGAGTTGACAATGTGAACCACCACCAAGTTACCCTTTAGTTACAGCTAAAAAACAAACAAACAAACAAACAAAAAAACATGTAAAATCATGATCAAGATAAAACTGGGACATTCGATTTTACATTTGTTCATTTCTTTCAGTCAGTGTAATTGCCACTCCAGAATATTTTACTATAGAAGAGTTCATGGGGAACTCACTGGCTGCAAGACGCCCAGGGAGGGGCTGCAAAACAAGGCCACATCATCAGCCCTCCACCACCATCTGTGACAGTTGGTATGAGGCTTTTTTGCTGATGTGTGTTTGATTTTCTCCAAATGTGCATTATGGCCAAGCAACCACGTTAGCCTCATCTGTACAAAAAGACGTTTTCAGAGGTTTGTTCAGATACAGCTTTTCAAACGTATGCTAAATTCATTACAGAGAGAAGAGAAGAGGCTGGTAACCCTGTTTCTGCTGGTTAAATGGCTTGGATTTTTACAGATTCACTGGGACATCCTCTTCTGGGAAGGAATTTACCCTTGGCATTGTGCTTACATGCACCTTCAAGCTCCAGAACAACAAACTGCCAAAAATTCTGCTTTTATACTTACTGTTGGTACCACCTTGCTGCTACTTATCCTTTTAATTACTATGGAAACACTAACGTTTACTTAGTTTTTCTACATAGATTCCTGTGAAAACTTTTTTTCGTATGACTGTAGCAGTTAAAACCAGGTAGAGTGGTGATGTGCAAGTGCAGGCACGTATCCATGAAACGTATCGTCTCACTGTTTTCTCTCTGAGTCTGAATCGGTTCACCAAGCTTTTGCTTCTTCTTGTTCAAGGACACATGCACATCCCACGTGATAATAGCAGAAATAGTTCCAGCTCTCATATTCTGCCGCTCCATTCAAACCAAGAACAAATATGCTGTGTGGCAATAGCCTAACTGTTGCACTACTGTACCACCCAGACAATGAAATAATTCCTTTATTTTTCTAATAAATAAATGAAAACACAACAGCAGCAAACTGCCACACAGGATGGTGTGGGGAAAAACGCTAACACTGTATTATCAAAATTGATTGGGACAAGCTTAACTAAACATATAAAGAGTTTTATTGATAATTCAACAGCGTATTGCACAACCTTTAACGGTGTGTATCATCAGCAGCTGTCTGAAAATAATCACACTGACACAAAGTTAGTGACATTGCTGTTCTTTCCGTATCTCATTTCCGGCTGTCAGAATTGATTCCTCCAGAAAACCCAATTTCACCATAACATACTTTGACTGCCAATTACCTGCTTCATCGCCCGCTCAGCAGACGCACTCTGGAACAGGAAATTGATAGAGAACTGAAAGAAAATGGTGGCGCTTTTATTGACCACACAAAAAACATTAGTTTCCTATTTGTAATGCCGTGACACCGTGTCCACTGCAGATGGAGAGAAATTAAGAGAGGGGATTTTGAATTTTACTTTTGCACTCTACCTCCATTCTCTCAGATCTGATTGGACTCAATCTGTAGATACACCTTGCCCATGGTGTTTTTTAAATTATGCATGACTAGAAATAACAGAGCTTTTATGACAATAAGGCAAAAAACAACAATAACATTATCCTGTACGTACCATTTGTAGCATTAGTGCTTAAATCTGAACTAGAAGAGTCTTAGTTTTATTTGGTAATTTCATTTCTTCTGATATTCCCATTGGGTAATTTTTTGAGAAACCTCCAATACAAAAGTTAATTTAGTGTTTAGACACACACACACACGAAAAAAGAAAATGACAATCGAAAGTTCATGAGCCAATGTTTCTGGCATGAAAAAACAAGAAAAAGACAAACAGACAAAGTGTTAGGAAACAGACAAAGCAGATGATATTAAAGATAAACAGAGGGATGATTAACTCGTAACTTTGGAACTGCAAAATTAGTGTTTTAAACCATCTCAGATTACTCTAATACAAAAAAGTTACAATTACATTCACTTTAAATGCAACTAATGTGGTTCTGGTTGCAAACATAGTTTTAGATGAGTCTTATTAGGAGCGTTTTCCTTACATCAGACGGGTAAAGCTCTTCAGTCACTCTGCAGGTGCACGGGGATCATAAGCATCCTTGGTGGATAATGACAGCTATTCATCTTGGGCTGCTGTGGTGCAGCAGACAAGGTCTGATGTTGTCAGAGCTCAGAAGGTCACATCCTTCAATGAGAGACCGTCAGTAGGCGGTTAATTGGTCCCCCAACCAATTAGACAGCCTTCGCCTACTTTATGTCAAACCCAGTGATTCACCTTGACGACCAACCAGCAATCATCTAAAGATGAGTATGCATATGCAGCATAACATACGTAGCACACATTCTCCACACTTCAAGCGATGTTTGCATATGGTTTATTTCCTGAACAACTTGGCAGAGATTGACAACATTTTAAATGTTTGCTACATAAATATATGTTAAAGACAGAAACTGAATAAGAGTGGCATGTGAAGGGGCTCGATTATTTAGTCCAGCTCATCATGTAAGAATGCCCAAACTTGCAGCCTTGATATAGTTTGCATGGAGTTTGTCACAAATTAATTATCTTCAGTACAATGTAAACTTCTCCAGGGAACCCTTGTCCTTGACGTCCTATATCAGACAACAGCCGAGGACTGTAAGAAGGTGATATTTCTAAAACACCGTAACATGGCTCTAGACTAGCAGCAGCAGGGATAAAAATTCCAATGGATGTGAAAGTGCAAAAACTTTCATTCCTCTGCTTGAGGTTAACTTCAAAAATAAGATAATTCCAATGTTAAAATTCCCAAATAAACAAGACTGAATGTGTTGTTACAAAAATAAGAAAGAAACTATTTCCAGTTAATCGTATCAGCTTTTATCCAAAATATGGGATGACTAGTGTTAGGGAAAATATTCTAAAACACTTCTTCAGTAAAGACTCAGAGAAGAGAAACACACAGAACTTCTTGCTAGCAAGGGCAGCCTCCAGACTGAGACTCGCACTAAGAAACTGCCCCAATCTTTATTTATACTTCAGTAGGTGTGTGTGTGTGTGTGTGTGTGTGTGTGTGTGTGCGTGCGTGCGTGCGTGCGTGCGTGCGTGCGTGTGTGTGTGTGTGTGTGTGTGTCCTGCTGATCAAAGGGTCATGAGAGCACAAAAGGTACATCCTTGGTCAGGAAAGGGGGTAGTCTCCGATGAGTAGTCTTTTTAGCACCTGTAACCAGGAGCCAGTGTATAGCCAAGAAAACCAGTCACTTGTATCACTTACATAGTCCTGATTTTGGGCCTGCTGGATCTGTCTCCAAACATTCAGGGCGTCAGTCATATTTGATGAATGTGCGTCTTCTTTATGCAAATGCAGAATGTGTTGTTGAAGAGGACACAAAGTCCCCTTTCTCTGCTAGTATCATAGAGTAATTCTTCCCTGGGAGTTGGTCCAGGAACATATATAGTGTGGGGTATGTTGCCGTGCTGGGTAGATGGGAACAGACATAATAGTCTGTATTTGCCGATTCTGCTTTTGTTCTGTCGTGGATATAACGGTACCAGGCATTGTTCATCCACGGAGGAATGTGGTCTTGCGTCATATCCCTTAGGTGAGAGTTGTCGTGTGTCTATCTTCTCTGCCTTCCTCCTGGTTCAGCTGTTTCCGGCACCAGCTGGGGTCCTGTAAAAGTGAGCGTCGTAGTCAAGGTAACCAAGAGGGTCCACCTTGGTTGCACACAGGTCCGTCACGCCTCGCACTTGGTTGCCCTAGAGTTGATCAGAGGCTGGAGGTTGAAGTGCGAGCTTACCCTACGGGGGCTCAATCAGCACTCCCCCCTCACCACTGAAACAACCAAGTGTGAGATTTCTCTATTGTGCTGTCTTGAGGGTTCCGGGGTTTCTTGGGACCTTGACCTCTTTGCAGTGGCTCTGATAAATCCAGGAGGATCTCTCCGTTATTTTGCAGGCAGTTGAAAAGGTCAGAAGCACTTGAATTGGCCTCTATCAACCCCTTTGTGAAAAGGGTGCTGGGTCCAGTTATCTTACTGGCGTTATGATCCCAGCAGTCTTCAATGTGCCCGCGTATGCACAGTATAGTGACACAGCTTTAGGTGATGTTCATAGGTAACTGCTGTCATCACCACCATAGCTTCTGGTTCCTGTGCTTTCACAGAATCATGATGTCATCCTTAGACTCCCTCTGCGCTGTCGATGGAGCTTGGCACGCTCCCCTCATCCTTCAGGTGCCCATCTGCTGTCCACAATCTCCTCTGTTGGCCTCTGGAAAGCCCTTTTGGCACAGCTCTCATTCCAACGCAGTTTCATGGTCCTTGCTGTGGCTCCAAAGTCTGATCTCATGATGGGCCCCAACCAGCTTGACCTTTGACCTCAACCACTGCCTGGCTGTCGGCTATGCCTGGAATGGTTCACGCTTCTCACTGGGCGTCTGAAGATTTCTCAGGAGATTACTGCTGCACCTGTATTTCCTTGCTAAGAGGAAAAACTTCTATTTGGAGAGCATGTCAACAATCATCAAACCACATTCTTTAGTTCAGTGAACTTCACTTATAGGCCATCAAAGCCTCATCTGAACATGGATGCATCACTTGCATAGGTTTAATACCTGTAAATAAACTGTTAATCACACAAATCGCTGCAAAAACTATATAAAACAAAATTTAATGTTAATTCTAAAATTTAATGTTAATTCATTGTTTCATATTAATCCTGGATCCCCCATCTTGACACATGGACACTCCCATGAGTCAACTCATCAAAATCAGATTCCTGTCTTAAAGAAAAAGATTAGCTAGATCATATCCCAGGCAACATCAGGGCATCTCCTCCCCTGGAGCAGCACCACCCTGGACCTATAATCCTGCAATAAGAATGTTAGTGTGTTTTGCATAACACCTGGCTCTGCCAGGAGCCTGCATACACACCATCATGGCCTGGAAAACAAAATCTGGAAGTGAAATCAAACTTCACACCTATAAACAATTATATCATAAAAGTAATAAGCATTCAGCACTAGCAAGACAAGTGTCATGTGCAGGTTTTCTCAAATCAGTAAACTACAATTAATACCATAATTTGCCTCAGACATGGATCATCCCATGTACTCAGTCAACAGTAATGTAATCAGTGACTTCTCGTAAGCAAAGTCACTCCACTCATATATTATTTATGGGCTCAAGAGTGGCCAGCAAATGAGCCCATATTAACTATTCCATAACACCGCATCTCTTATTTGTTTGTCTCATGTCACTTGTCCGCTTCTGCTGAATCTTGTACATGCAGTCTCAAAAAACAAACATTAGCAACACACATTGTTTATCCTGGTGGGCAGGCGTTGGCCATCCACATTCCAGAGGTGCCATAAAAACACCATAAAGTTATCCAACCCTAGCTGTGGAAAGAATGTCATTCACATATAAACCCAGAAATCCTGTAGTAGGAAAACATTAACTAATCCTCTTATAAATCACATGATCAAACACATGAAAAACTGCAATGCTGTAGAAAAGAAATGCAAATGTTAGCGCTGCGCAGGCGTATACACTTTCTCACAGTAATGTCTGTGAGCAACACAAGTTAGTGAATGACACACACATAGTAAATTCACAGACAGAGAAAATGGCATTTAAAAGATTAAATCGTCATGCAACCTCGAATGTTGCTGTCATCTTTCTGCTCCTGTAACAAAAACACATAAAATCATCCACCCTTTTGTCCTGTCTAGGTGGAGGTTAACCTTGAGTCGTGGTCAAGTCCTGTCAGCTTTTACCAGTCAGTCAGTTTGTTTTTTATTTCCATTCATTCATTCATTCATTCATTCATTCTTTGCTGATAGTGGAACCTGTCGTCGCATTTAGTTTCCACTTCCAGCAAAATGACGTCATTTCAAAAAAAAAAAAAAGAACTTTAGATCGGATTACATCGCTGAATCCCTTTTAGGCCGGGACTTTCATTTAATATTGTCCCAAATAAGTAGCTTTCTCCAGAGCCCATTTTAATGTGGAGAAAACTCACTTGTAACGGCTTTCCCAACAGGTCGTATAGCACTTTCAATTCCCAACGTGCAGATCTGCTTAAAGAAAAGAAATAGACAAACAAAATCAGTGCCTGTTCAAAAATGAAAAATGAAAAATAACAGAGATTATCAAACCAAACTTTCAGTGCACTGTAAAAGTATCAAAATAAAAAGGCCTTGTTAAGTCATGACACAAACTCCTCATCAACTTCACAACAGGAGAAGAATCATCAGCTAGATTCACTCCAAACCAACCATCAGCTGCACAACTCACAACATAACCCTAATGTCTTCTTTAACTTATGAGTTTAATCACCAGGTCTGTGCTCTTCACTCATTTAGGCCACAGATCTATTTTATTCAATTTTCCTTTTTCCCTTCATCATAAAACATGTGACATGCTGTCATGCACTTCACAAAAGAAGTTTGTTCTGACGTATTCAGAGTTGTGTATCTAGATACAGAATTCACTCGCACATCAAAACAGGAAACTCAGTGTTTTAGAGTCTCCTCTCAACACACAACAAACATCCCATTCACTCGTGCTAGAATTCAGTCACCTTTCATTAATCTAAAACCGATCAACTAATTTGCATATCAGCTATTAACCCACTAGGATGACAGGACGACAGAAATGCATGTTCAAAATGTTATCACTAAAAGAGAATTTCCCTCATACAGTAAATTACTTGCTGCATCAATCAAGCAGGAAGCTTGTCCCAATTTACTATATTAACAACTAAATTTATTGTCTGATCACTGGTTGGTCAAACCAGGATCTTTTTCCCCACAAAAGTTTAAATTGTTGTCCTGCAACCTAGAGAGTCAATTTTTTGCATTGGATAAATTCAGTATTTGATAACAAGTGTCTGCTAAATTGACACTATTTTAACACTGATGAAAGATAACAAGCTAATTTTCATTACATGGGTGTTTGTGTTATTAGGCAGGTTTAATGCATGTCTGTGGAGCTGCATATCCAGCAGAGCATGTTCTTAAAGCTGCCTTTCCTACACACTTCTCTACTATTATTTAATCATTTCTTAACTAATGTGCTGTGAGTCCACTGGTCTTTGCATCACACGGGGTGACTTGGACAAGATGATAAACAGACTCACGCTTAAGATGTTGTCTAATCTTCATAAGCTCTCTTGTGTTTGGAAGTGTTAGTAGGGTTAATGCATGTTCTGCTTGTGTGTGTGATTTTGTATGTTTCTATTTTCGCAATGTTTCAGACCCCTTCACAATTTTCCAACTTAAGCAGTCAGTTTTCTTTTCCCAGGTGTTTTTACCCCAAATTTTAATTTCCCACATTAAATAACAAAATTTGTGTTCTCACCACTCTCACTCTATTGTCCTCTCCCACTTCAATAGTCCAATAGCAGGCAGTTTCTCCTTCAGCTTTGTCCTGTGCCTCCTCTGATGCGGTTGACTTTGTGCTAGTGGCTGAAGTGCTGCTGCTGCCTTCTTGGGCGACTTCTTAGCAGCTGCTGCCGGTTTCTTGGCTTTGGCCGCGGTGGGCTTCTTGGCTTTGCTCTCAGTAACCTTGTTCATCTTAAAGGATCCGGAGGCCCCGGTGCCCTTGGTCTGCACCAGAGTGCCCTTCGCCACCAGGCTCTTGATGGCAGTCTTGACACGGGCCTTGTTCTTGTCCACATCGTAGCCTCCGGCAGCCAGAGCCTGCTTGAGAGCGGCCACGGACAGGCCGTTGCGCTCCTTGGAAGCGGCCACGGCTTTCACAATCAGCTCGCCCACGCTGAGGCCGACCTTCTTGGGCTTGGAAGTCATCGTCTTCTTCTTCTTGGCCTGAACCTCTGCACAGGGCGCAGGGCGTGTTTATGATGGAGCCTTTCCCACCACAGCGCTGGCACGTTGAACGCATCATGAAGGGTCCATTTCTTTCATGTCGCTAGCCAGCATGCTAGCCGCATGTGGCTTGCCCGAGTCACTCAGTCCTTTCTGAGCATTTCAACATGCTGCCACCGCCATCTTGCTCGCCCCTCCGTGGAATTCATCCAATCAGACAGGAAGATGGGTTTGCTTTCTTCTGCTGCTGCTGTTTATCCACATTGCTGCTGCTTTGCTGGGACTTTTTGTGCTCAAGACTTGCTGCTGTCTCTTTATCATGTTATTGCTTCGGAGCTGCATTCCTTATCTTCAGGGAGGAGTGAGCTCGCTTGTGAGGTTGAGAAACACATGGCACTGTAAATAAGTCAGCCAGAAACTTGGCCTGCATGTTTCCAATGATGTTAAACTATGACTTTCTTCCGACCGCTGCATGTGAAAAATTGATTCAGGTCTGCTTTTCACCTGAAAGTGACAAACTAAGACATGTTCATTATTATCATCACTGCTTAATCAACACACATCTCTCTCTCTCTCTCTGTGTTTTTGTGAACAGTCCTTTCTTAAAAGCAGAAAATAAGATTGTAGTTGTTCTTGGCTGATCAACACAAAACCTTTTTCCTATAATTATTTTTCATCTACAATGTAAATTTTGTCTCTTTTTCACTCTTTTTTTTAATATATATATATATATATATTTTAAAATAGCTGGTGACCTGCAGAATCACCGCTCTCACAATCAAAGGCAATCACTCTTACACAGCGCACACAAACACTGTGACGTCAAACACATTCACACTCACTTTGTCATCTGCATAAATAAATCACATGGCTGATAATATGTGCCATGGTGATCCATAAATATGATCACCAGTTTATTTAACTATTTTTCAACCCAACAAAACAAATAAACAAAAACATAATGCTGATGTTATGAACACTCTACACACAAGTCAAGATGCAGGAAAACTGCTCACGGAAACGCTGCACACTCCAGTTATCACAGTTATCACAGTTCTGTTTGTGTGAATTATCTGCTTTCATTATTAATACCAGTTTATAGGTTGTTATCCTTTTTATTATTAGTTTGAATGCATTAAAATTAAGTTGTAATTTAGCTTTTTGTTTATTTTACTTTATTCCTCTTGCATTTATATCTATTCAGTCGGGTCTGTTTCCAACCCTTTTTTAAACTACTTCAAACTACTGTGATCTCTAATTTTCGCTGGGTGAGGGATTATTATGTTCTTCCTAGTCTGAACTGCTCTCTTCACCTGAGCTGCTATCCTATTCTGAGTTACTGTCTACTTTGTTTCTTCTACCTCTTGCTCTTCCACGATGCATTCCTCTCTCTTTCTTTTGGATTAATCCTGCTCCGGCTTGCTGTTTTTCTAGACATTTCTCATCAGGTGTTAATTTTACTTGTTTATCACCCATTTTCAAAGATTTTGCTGGGCCGTCGCTGGCACGCTTGACTTCAGAGTGGTTTACTGATACGGCCTTCGACTTCACCCTAACGGTGAAGCGGTATCAGTTTTATGAGATGAAACTCAACCGTTCTCCTTTGTCACCAGCACGTGAGCCTCAGCAAAGAAAACAAAAAATGGAAGTAGTTCAGCAGCGTATTGTGCTGTAAAATCAACTTACTTCCAGACACATACACACACATAAACATTTGCGCGCTAATTTGTCACGAGATAATTTCAGCTACCTCTAAAACTGGTCAAAACACAGTTCCTTTTGGCGAACTTAAACCTAATTTGTCACGAGATAATTTCAGCTACCTCTAAAACTGGTCAAAACACAGGTCTTTTGGTGAACTTAAACCCCCCCTTTTTTTTTTTTATCACATTTCTTTAAACTTTTGCGGCCGTCTTATATACCGAAATAGTGTTTCTCACCCCTGACGTCCCACTGGTGATTCAGATCATTGGACTGAATCCCACCGCCGTGGACCAGATTATAACACCGGCCCAGACCCGAATTTAACGTCCTGGGGCTCTCTCCTCGTCCAAGAGGGCTGTGCACAGGCTTCGGTGCTGGCTCCCCACGGCGTCAGGAATCAGTGCTGGATCTTGGAACAGAGTCACAGATAACAATTCTGATATTTTCTGCTCCGGCTCGGAGGACCAAATAATGTTAGGGAAAATATTCTAAAACACTTCTTCAGTAAAGACTCAGAGAAGAGAAACACACAGAACTTCTTGCTAGCAAGGGCAGCCTCCAGACTGAGACTCGCACTAAGAAACTGCCCCAATCTTTATTTATACTTCAGTAGGTGTGTGTGTGTGTGTGTGTGTGTGTGTGTGTGTGTGTGTGTGTGTGTGTGTGTGTGTGTGTGTGTGTGTGTGTCCTGCTGATCAAAGGGTCATGAGAGCACAAAAGGTACATCCTTGATCAGGAAAGGGGGTAGTCTCCCCCACCCTAGATAACATGGTGAGGAAGTCCAGCAGTTCATCTATATGTAAAGAAGCACTTAAACTAAAACAGACATAGCTACGTTAATCCTGCCGTAAAACAATAAAACAAGGTATGAGCTCTCATGCTCCCAGACGTGGGGGTGCATTCCTGGGATGCACCCCAAGCCTGCAGCCTGTTAGAGATCACACACAATTAATTATATGCCTCTAAGTATACATGGTTGAATATTTCCTAATACAAATAACTACATGCAGTATTCTACCATATGCAAACTTATATCACTAAAAGATTATACTGACTACTAAATACAATTTTCCATTGACAACTAGTATTTAATTTGTGACCATTAAATACCAATACAGGGCGTGTATTTTATAACTCATTCATCTGGATACTGGGGTTAGCAACATGGCTGCTTTGAGTGGCAGGTGTCTGAACAGAGGCAGCTGTAGCCGATAGCTGTCTGCTAGGCCTTCAGCTAAAGCAGACACTGGTGCTGCTAATAAGGCGACAAAGGAATAATTGGAGAATAATGTTAACTTGACAAGGGACCTTGAACCCTGCCCATGCCAACTAATTATTCTGTGATTGAAACAGAGTTGGTCTTTTTCTGACAGATGTGCAGATGCTCAATTTGGATCTTGGGACTTTGGAAGCTCCAAGCATAACCTCCTCCAAATTCGGTTGCATGTATATCATAACTTACCATGATTATTTAGCCACAAGGGACAGGGACTTGTAGGGTTTGGGTTTGGGGTACTGTTCTCGGGAAACTCAATATGTTGTACGTTTGTGGTGTGCTGTATAACACAGTTTCCCTTTGATCTAAAAAAAAAAATTTATATTGTATTTTAAGAAAATATGAAAAATTTCTGTGTTGTTATAAGGTGTTAAATTAAAGTACAGTTGACATAAAGACTTGTGTATTTTTTTATGATAGCCTGTAAAGACATTTGCACATCTATAATACGTTTCCACATCCCCCAATACAAAGCATCTGTTTCCCCTGGAAGCTTAAACTTACTCCGTACACCTGGTAGTGGGTTTAGGTCGAGATAGGATCCCATTCACTCTGGAGTTCATCTGGAAGCGCATCTAGTACACTTCCTCCAAAGGGTCTTTGTGTGGTTGTTTCCAGTTGCATCGAGTGCACAAAACTGGAAAATGAACCAGAGTTTGATTTAAAATACATCAGTGACCTCCTGACCCAGTATGAACCTTCCAGATCCCTCAGGTCATCTGGATTTTATCAGTTCCCAGAGTCAGAACCAGACACGGAGAAGCTGAATTCAGCTTTTATGCTCCATATATCTGGAACAAACTCCCAGAAAGCTTCAGATCAGCTGAAACACAGTTTATTTAGATCCAGGTTGAAGACTCACCTATTCTCAGCTGCATTTGAATAAAACACCAAATCCACACTTTTAAGCTCAAAACTTACATTTTAACTACTGATTTTATCTACTGTTCTGATTTTATCTACTGTTTTTTTTCATGTCTCTGTAAAGCACTTTGAATCACCTTGTTGTTGAATTGTGCTATATAAATAAACTTGCCTTGCCTTAAGAAGACTAAACACAGCAGATGTGACAACGCCCTTAAACCATGATACAAACCTTAAGTAGCATCGTTTGAATTCCTACTATGTAGAGTGACGTAGGAATCAGTTCTTACCTTCACAAGGGAGAGTAAGAGCTGTTAATGCAGTTGGTGCGATGCTTTAATACTGTAGCAGGTAACATCATGTTCCCAGCCACACAATATGCATTGAACAAAGCCTATTATCTGTAATTAGGGTAACCAGTGAAAAGGCTTGAAAAGGTAAATGTAGAGCATTTATATCAACAGCAGTAGATTTTCTACTGTATCAAAAAAAGGCCTCTGTTTATAACATGACACGAGCACCACCACTCACTGAAAAGGACTAACCATGGTTATTTTTATTAAGGCACTAATAATTGTATGATTGTTGTCTTGGAGCCTTGAGATTCCCTTCAACTGCATTCACTTAAAAATAGAGTAACTGCAGGGAGAGCCAATTATAATTAAGGAAACTTGGATATTGTGAGATTTTTCTAACAAAAAGATCAGAAGAATGAGCTAATTTTGCATTCTGACCTGACCCTTGATATTTAAGCATAAAGATTTTGACAATGTCTACTGAGAATTTAGTTGCTGTTTCTTTTTTTTTTTTAATTGAGTCTGAGGCACTTTTAGAAGATCAAATGATATTTGGTGCAGGAGAAGGATTTACTCAGGCAGCTATGATTACTTACATCAAAAGAGACTTTACAAGATCAGACAGCAGGAGATAAGAGATGGGACAGAAACAGGACCGTGCACGTGTGAGATGTACATTTTACTTTTTCATCTTTCACATCAATTCTCTTTCATTTTCTTTTGTTTCTAGAAAACCAGCGTTCACAATGAAATGTTATGCTATGGATTTGCTGGACTAAAACAGGTCTGCATTAGGGAGTCTTGCATTAGAGGTTACCTACAGGGTACTTACAGTCATAAGTTAAGGCATCTCTTCAGCTGTAAGACTTTGGGGTGGTGGAGAAGGGTGGAGGATTAATACTCTGTCAAATGCATAGGCCACAGTTCCTAATGAACCTCTTAACAAGTTGGCTTGTAGGGGTCATCAAGGATTTAAAGATCACAACTGACAAAGTTGTATGAGTGACTGTTTATACTATGCTCACATCATGGCAGATAACAGCATTTGCATGTGTATCTTTATTACTGCATCACTATGTGACAAGTCACAAAATAGTCCAGCAACTGTACAACAATATGTTAGCCTCATATGAACCCCTGAAAGATCGGATCCTTTTTTTGATCTTTTAAGTAAGAGAGAGTTTGCATTATTTTATCAGATGGGGGAAAAAAGTGAAACAAGAAAAAGATTCTTTCATGTGCGATTAGTGTGAAACTCGTGAAATTAGATCATGATGCAACTATGTGTTTGCTGTCTTTCTGTTTGAGCTAACTGAGCTAGCAGAGTGCTAATAGTTGTGTTAAACCAGACAAGTTGACCATGGAACAATGACACAGAATTTACAAGTACAGATAGATCTATCATATAAAGGTATGCATTAGATTTATCTTTTAAAATGGCTAATAACAGTAGTCTGTGTATGTGGAGTGGATATTATGTGGCTCTTCACAAATACTTTGGAACAAAATCAGATGCCAACAAAATATAATAATAAAGAGACGTGTTCAGTTCATTTACTGCAATAAAAAACACTTTGTAACAGAAGGTTAAACTCTGTTATTGAGGTTTTGTACACATGTGACGACTAACTATGTGACGTTAACTTGTCCACCTTCTGAATGGTTGAGGAGGTTCATAGCAGTAGTTGTCCATAGTTTGCATGTCAGTAACAGACTTGCCGACAAACGCTGGCCAGCTACCTTTTGAAAAAAGGTTTTAGCACTAGGGGAAACTAATCTCCATTGCTGGTTTGCATTGTACTATGGCCACTAAACTAGTAGTTAGCAAGTATTTGCAGACAAACATGAAAAACTACCAAAGCAATCAACTGGAGGTTTTTGGTTTCAGCTGATTTCTGACAGCCAGTAACTTTCAGGAGCCACTGCCAAACAGTGGGAATGTTCTCCACAAACAGGCAGTTTTATCATGTCCAATGTTGTAAATACCTCTTGAGAGTCATGTGCAAATAACAGTTTTAACTGTTATAGCACAACCATCGTTGACTACAACCTTTTCTCTCCAATTGATTTCCCATTTAGATATGTCCTTGTCCATATCACTTGATATTTTCTGATATTTACGAAAAACCCAAGAGTTAATTTTTGATTATCTTACCTGAACCTTTAGCATGGTTTGTTGTGGAATATATTTGAATAATGTTTGTGACTCAAGTCCTAATGCATAGCAGGTTGTTCATACAGAAGTAGACACAATTATAATTTCATTTTCTGCTGACAGAAACAAACATGCTCACCTCTTTTGCGGCCTCAAAACAAAGTCATCATCACAAGCCCACTATGACGCAAATCCGTGCAGCAGCAAGCATTTTGTCTGCATCTCATTTGCTCGTCTACTTTCACAAATTATCCACCAGAGACCTCTCTGAAAGGGAGGTCAGCTGAAGTGAGTATTTAAATCAATGGAAGTGCACTGGAGCAGCTACCTTTTTAAACCAGACCCCTACACTGCAAAAAGAGGAAGTGGAAACACAAGGAGTATGTTAATTAGGATATTTGCAATAAAAGAATGGAGAGTGATAGATAACAGATAACAGCACATCGACTTAAAGGAGACACAAAGCTTTTCTTTTTTCTTTTATCATTGTTATCATTTTCATGGATGTCATTTTTTAAACTTTTTTATGCCGAAAGAAAGTCGATTCACATTTAAAACACCTTTACGAACTTCATTGACTTCTTGCTCATTAGTAGGAATCCTGCAGTCCTGAAGAACCGGTGCATCAGCACAATTGGTTGTCCACTCTGTTGCTGAAGCGGAGCTTGTTGTGACTGTAAAGTTGTTGGTTGCTTTCTCATCCTGTTAATGTATGTCTTCGTCAACACCCTGGTGGCCCTGGAGCAGCCTCTGAATAAAGAAGGTATTTGGGGTATTTCTACCATCCTCTATAAAATGCACATGGCTGTGCCTGCAGAGGCTTCTCTGCTTAATGAGTGTGTACGTGGATAGGATCTTCATTGTGAACAAAAACTCCGGCTCATTTCTTGGTGGGTCCTGTCTATTTTGCACCTGCATATAGGAGTCCTCTCGCCACAGGAGATGACTTTTTTACCTGCTTTTAACATAATCTTACTGAGTATTTTAACAGATAAATTTGAACAAGAACTTTTTTCCACCTTGTTTGAGTTTATATATTATCAATTTTTCAAGCAGCAGGTCAGAGTAAGAACTCTGCTTTCTGTCAAGTAGACCACTTCCCCTCAAGGTTGTGTTTTAGCTCTGTTGTTGTTTATGTTATCTCTTTTCCAAACAGACGTTTTATTAAACTGATACAGATTTAGTGAGCCTCTTACACAATGAAGTCCAAGAGCATGGGCAAATGTTTTGATTAAATGGTTTGAGGCAGTGTTGTCCTCAGCAAAGACCAAGGAAAACATCAAGCCAACCCACCTTCGTTTATGGGGAAATGATCCAGTCTCTAATCAAGTGCAAGTACCTCAGAGTTGCGCTTGATTAGAGACTGAAATGACTGTTGGACTGACTGCCTGGGAAAAGCGGCATAACACAAAAGAACATGTTTATTGAAGAAACTTTTATCCTTCAAGGTTGATTCTATTGTGTTTTTATTGAAAATGTGTTGAATTTCTGTGCTTGTTGTTTTGGAAATGGCTCTGAGGTTCAGACATGGGCGCCTAGAAAGACAGTACCAATGGCTCGCACAAGGCCCTGATGACAAGTGTGGAAACTGTGGTGATAATTCTGTACCTTAATGTAGTGAAACAAAAATGGACATTAGAAAAGGCAGTAAATTCAGCAGAGATTAATGCTCTGCATCCATACACTGACAAATATACTGGCATTTGTTTAGTGCTTTCTTAGTCTTGCTGACAATTCAAAACTTTATTGTTGTTCACCTGCAGCAGGGTAAGACTGCACCAAGGGCTACCAGGCCCAGGGAGAATAAAGGGGGACTAGGAGTCAGGGTGGAGTGCCCACTCCGGGTCGATCTACGCCCCTACCCTCACCCTATGGTCACAAGCTGTGGGTAGTGACCGAAAGAATGAGATCGCGGATACAAGCGGCGGAAATGAGCTTCCTCTGAAGGGTGGCTGGTCTCTCCCTTAGAGATAGGGTGAGAAGTTCGGCCATTTGGGAGGGGCTCAGAGTTGAGCCGCTGCTCCTCCACATCGAAAGGAGCCAGTTGAGGTGGTTCGGGCATCTGACAAGGGTTAGGGTTAGTGCTGTGCACTCCTGTGCACCTCCTGGGTGAGATTTTCTGGGCATGTCCCACCGGGAGGAGGCCCCGGGGCAGACCCAGGACACGCTGGAGAGATTATATCTGTCGGCTGGCCTGGGAACGCCTTGGTGTTCACCCGGATAAGCTGGAGGAGGTGGCTGGGGAGAGGGAGGTCTGGGCTTCTCTGCTTGGGCTGCTGCCCCCGTGACCCGGCCCTGGATAAGCGGAAGAAAATGGATGGATGGATGGATAAAAGTCAGAACTTGAATGTATATCTTGTTTCTTTTTACATCTGATTGATCCTAAACTGTAACTTTAACCCTTTAAAGCCGGTCAGAGGGGGCACGCTCCGTTTTGCATAACTATTTTTAGATCCCTGTAGAACCAGAACCGTGTAAGCTAGCGCAATAATTTTTTTTGCATATGAAACCGGAGGAGTTGTACTTACATCTTATGCCATCAGTTTGTCCTAGGTCACGGTTTCCTTCCACATAAAGCTTTGCAAAAACTGCATAAAAAGCGCTTGCAGGAACAAAAACATAATATTCCAGAAACACGCTTTGCCGATCCAATCAGCTGTTCATAACACTCACCACATTAAAAAAGACATCAGCGCGAACGATCGCTAGTCCGCCATTTCCTGCCCAAACCGGAAGTGGCCTCATTTTCGCGGAAAATTTAGTTTTTTACTTGTAGGCCTTAAAAGCCTTTACTGGTGTTTTTATAAGTCATGTTTGACTCTGTACATTTCTGAATAGTTGCTGGGATGCTTAGAACTCGAATTGCACTGCTGGAAATAGTTTATTTTGATGCATATGCTGTTTTCTTTGCAAATTTGCATCATAGGATTGTTTTTCGTTTATTCTGCAGTATATAAAAATTGCTGTTTCTCAGAAATAAAACTATGAAGACACTCAAAATAAATTTCCTGTTGTTGTAAACTATTTTTGCAACTTTTTGTATTTAAAGTTTTGAGGGATAAGCCTCTTAAATTTCTCCAAGTAGAAATATATGTAAAAAACAAAAACAAAAACGATTTTCAATTTTTTTGTAGTTTAATTGCAAAAAATTGCAATAAATGTAGTTACTATGGACTTAATGCATACATATCATTAAAATATGGGCTATAACAGTTGTATTGATGTATAGCTACTTGAAATGCTCCCAAAAATGGCACTACAGCATGTAAAAATATAATATAAGCTCTGGCGGACTTCTATGGTAGGTCTTAAAGGGTTAAAATGTTAACGATATGGTGAAAATGCGTCAATCCCAAAACACAAACCATCCCAAAACAGCCCATGAATAATAAAGAGAATAATAACAATAAAGAACACAAACACAAAGTCACTGAGTCATGGTCGCAGGACCATGACAGTACCCCACCCTCAAGGGCTGGCCCCCGACAGCCACAGAAACACACCACCAGATCCGGGCGGCCGGCTGTGCGGAAGGCAACGGCGGCCGCTCAGGCAATGGCGGTCCGGGGGCCGGCCATGCAGAAGGCAACGGCGGCCAGTCAGGCGACGGCGCCCGGCCAGCAGCCTAGCCAGCGGTCTAGAAAACGGCCGTTTAGCTCCAGACCCAAACGAGGCCGGGCCAGGCGAGGCTGAAGGCACGGAAGCCGGGGCCGCAGCGGGCGAAGATGCTGAAGACGCTGCTGCAGGCGACGGTGCAGACACGAAGGCCGGACCAGACGAAGATGCAGACACGAAGGCCGGACCAGACGAAGATGCAGACACGAAGGCCCGACCAGACGAGGATGCAGACACGAAGGCTGGACCAGGCGAGGATGAAGCTGAAGCTGGACCAGGCGAGGATGAAGCTGGACCAGGTGAAGATGTAGCTGGACCAGGCGAGGATGTAGCTGGACCAGGCGAGGATGAAGCTGAAGCTGGACCAGGTGAGGATGAAGCCGGACCAGGCGAGGCTGAAGCTGGACCAAGACCAGGCGAGGCTGAAGCTGGACCAGGACCAGGCGAGGCTGAAGCTGAAGCTGAAGCTGGACCAGGACCAGGACCAGGCAAGGATGAAGCCGGGCCAGGCGAGGCTGAAGCTGGACCAGGCGAGGCTGAAGCTGGACCAGGACCAGGCGAGGCTGAGGCTGAAGCTGGACCAGGACCAGGCGAGAATGAAGCCGGGCCAGGCGAGGATGAAGCTTCAGGCTGAGGCGTGGCAGTAGCAGGTGGTAGCGCTGCAGGTGATGGTACTGCAGGAGGCGGCGCTGCAGCCACAGGTGGAGAAGCAGCCACAGGTGGAGAAGCAGCCACAGGTGGCCAGACGGGATCCTCGGGCCCCCCAGCTGACGTGGCAGCCGGTGTGGCATGAGGCTGGACGGGCTCCTCGGGCCCCCCAGCCGAAGAAGCAGGAGGCTGGACGGGCTCCTCAGGCCCCCCAGCCGACGTGGCAGCCAGTGTGGCACGAGGCTGGACGGGCTCCTCGGGCCCCCCAGCTAGCGAAGCAGGAGGCTGGACGGGCTCCTCGGGCCCCCCAGCAGGCGAAACAGGAGGCCGGACGGGCTCCTCGGGCCCCCCAGCGAAAACAGCCGCAGAACCAGTGGGCACCGGGGCCCCCGGCACACATGAAACAAAACCAGTAGGCACGTGGGCCTCTGGCACACATGAAACAAAACCAGTAGGCACGTGGGCCTCTGGCACACATGAAACAAAACCAGTAGGCACGTGGGCCTCTGGCACACATAAGGAGGGCTGCAGCTGCGCAGAGCACTGACCCTGCTCAGGCAGTGACAGCCCGGTGCAGTTCACAGCTGGCATCTTGGCCTCCAGGGGTCCAGAGTAAGCTGAGGGCAGTAACCCAGCCTCTGGGGAAGCCCCGGAGTGAGCAATAGTCTCTAATGTTGCCAGCTTTTGAGGAACAGGTCCGTAGTGAAACAGTTTATCTCCCTGCTTAGAAACAGCGGTGGAAAAACAGTATGAATGTTGTGACTCAGCCATTAACTGAACTATGGGTTGTAGCGACGCTAGCGGTGGTGGTGGCTGAGTGGCTAACTGGAGTGGCGGCAGAACAGGTAATTGTGCCCTTAGGGAGGCTAACGGTTGAGCTGCAGACCTGGAAGCTTGTGGCTGGACACAGAACTGAGCCGGAGAATGGCGATACAGTCCTGGCTCAGAGGGAGCGGCAGAGACAGAGTCTGTCGGTTTTCCAGAGGGTTTGTACACGCCCACTTGCGAAGGATCTGTTACCACGAAGGTAGGTAAGCGACCCGTACAGTCTCCCATCCCGCTCTGAATAGCCCCAGAAAACAAAGTCCCGGAATCTGGGGAAGCCAATGCATCCCGCTCACTCACCGCCTCGGGCTGCTCGAAAGTAAATGCAGACGGGGGGTGAAGTCCAAGGTCCAAAAGGAGAAACTCCCGCTCCCACGAACAGAGCGAGTCCAGAAGCCACGGGAGACCAGTCACCAGACGCTGTAGCCGCCTCTCTATAGCGCGCTGGGACGTGCCACCCGGGCTTTCCAGCCACAGGTCGATCAGCTCCTGTGTGGCATCGATGAGCGTCTCCCGTAGCTCCCTGGATGGATTAAGCGCTGCTGGGTCCATCTTGTGGTCGCGTCGTACTGTCACGGTCCGGGTCAGCGGCCGTGTGAAGAGTGGAAGGAGGACTCAAACGCAGCACTATTTCAGACGTGAAGGGTGATTTATTGACAATACCAAACATAAAGTGGAGATGGCAAAACTGAACTAAGGATGAACTAAACTGGGAGAAACTACACAAAGGAGTGGCAAACCTGAACATGAAGGGAGAACAGCAGGGAGAGCACGCAGAGGATATGAACACAGACGACGCGACGAGGAGCAGAGGAAATCACACACTATAAGTACACAGAGAGACACTGGGAAATCACACACAGGTGGGGGAAACAGCTGGACCTGATTAACCTGACGAGACAGGGGAACACTAACACCAGGGACCAATAGAGGGAGCACAAACCCAGAACCCAGTGTCTAAAATCCCAAAACACAAACCATCCCAAAACAGCCCATGAATAATAAAGAGAATAATAACAATAAAGAACACAAACACAAAGTCACTGAGTCATGGTCGCAGGACCATGACATAAATTGCACACTTGGCTCAATAATTAATGCTCTGGACAGAAAGAAAGCTGCCAATATCAGTCTCACTGAAGAAAAGAATTCATAGTTGATAACTACACCAAATATCTCTGCTAATATGATTTGGATGACTAATTACCGCCCATGTAGGTCAACACTGATGAATGCATATTTATCCAGTGTGAAGCCTGGTGACAGTACACTGACAGCTTTACAAAAGTCCCATATCATTTGTCATTGTGCACTTGATTATAATGAGAGAAGAGGTGCAGGATTATGCACTTATATGTTCATTTATTTCAGTGTATTGCATTATGTTGCCATTTGTAGTCATTGTTAGGCTAATTTCTCTTTCAGGGAATTCTTGTTGTCAACTACACACTTTTTGTCACACTTTTTCCCCCTGAATTTCTCCCATATTTTAAAATGCATTTAAATATTTTAAGTGTAAAACATGCATTGGGAAAATGTTCTGTGTTTGATTAATGTAAAGCCAAGAGATCATCTATGTTCCATATCTACATAGCAGGCAATCCTGTTAGATCCTTGCTATAGCTTTTGTTACTCTATTACTGTATGTTAAAAGTGGTCCTGGGTCTTGGGCCCATAGTTTTCGAGTTACTCAGTTTCCTTTGTTTTGGTTATCATTATGATTATTATTAGAAATTACCCCATGGCTTTTTGCATATTTAGTGTATTGTTTGAGTCTTGATTCTTGGTTATCTGTTAGTATTTTTTGATTGATTGAGTTTATTTTGGTGTCTTTCTAGTAATTCATAGCATCAGTGGTTGAACTGAGTTCTGTTTCTTATTTAGGTTGCTGTACAGGGCCACCTTTCCCTGAGGCTCATTCTGCTGGAGGGAAAAGGGAGTTTTTCCATCCCACTGTCGCCAAGCATCTGCTCATCAGGGGTCATTTGTTTGTTGGGGTTTTCGCTCTGTTAATGTCAGATCTTTACATTACAAAATAAAACACCTTTGAAGTGACAGTTGTGATTTGCTGTTATATAAATACAACTGAATTGAAATTGTATAGTTCTAAGGCATTTTAGTTTGGTAAGACAAATTTGTCCTTCTTGTTTCTATTAAATCCTCTGTGTTCCTTTGTCCTTCGTCATGTTTCAGTGCGAGTTCATGTGTCTTTGCTTAGTTGCCTGGTTTTCCTTCATCCCTTAGATTAGATTTACTTCCAACTTGTGTTTACCCTAAGTGAGCTCACCTGTAAAACTTTTCATTTATTTAATTAAATAAATGAAAAGTTGTGTGTGTGATTTATTGATTGCATCATGTGTGGTCAGTTTTAGTTTCAGTCTTCCCTCTGTCCTTTGTCATATTGGGTTCCTGCTCATAAACCTTCGTTATCCACCGTTGAACTTAACTACTTTACATTTCATATAAGTCGTGATAATCTCCGACTTCAGGACATACTAATAACTTTCATTAGTTTTTGAGCAGCTGCAGTAGTAATAGTGGTAATGACAGGTTGTCACATGGCATGGCACATCTGGACTTGCCTCAAGTCACAACATTGTGGGACTACACTATGAATGACAGTTGCATGGAGGGTTGGAGTGTGTTCTGCTCAAAAAGGACAGGTCTAAGCAGATCATTAAAAATTCAAATGGAGTTCAGAATGAATTCTAAACTTTAAGTTACTAGATCATTTTAATCAGTGTGAAGTGAACTGGGCAAGCAGTTAGAAAGTTTGACCTTGAACAGCATTGGTCACATAAACAAACCAGTGTAAGCGGATGGATATTCTGGAGATTATGTTGTTGTAGATTTGGTGTCTCCTCATTAACCCTGAATTCTACAACTGAAATGAAGGGTTCAAGGTTAGGATTACACTTATAGCTGCAAATAGCACACTAATGGGGAAAAAAGCTAGGTTGAAATAAATGGGATTTTTACTTTAACTGCATGAAAAACAAACTCAGAGGAAATGAGTAATGGGCCCAACATCTCATCACAAAGCCCTTCCACAAACTACATGTACAAAGAAGTCAGCAGCTGATCATTTAACTGCTCAGCCTCTGAGCAAGCTTTACTGTTTCCATCCAAACAGTAAAGCCTTTAGCCTGGCTTTGATTGCATCACAGAGACAGAGTACAGACAAGGCACCGCTGTGCGTGTTTGGTCCCTGTGGGGCCACACCTGCAAACTGCTCGTCACATGTTCATGCCCTTTTCATTATATCTAACCATCTGTATCTCTGTCTGACTAGCTAATTAGCTGTCTGCATAAGTAAATGCATCACTAATGCCTCATTGCAAGAGCACAATTTTTCCACATTTCTGTCATCCGTGACGCTCTAATTACAGGGTAAGTGTGCGGTCAGTGTCTTTTATCTGATCACATTACAGCATGAATGAAAAGCATTCAGCCTGGAATTCCTACTCAAGCATAAAAAAGGCTTTTTATTGCATAAAGTTTTTACGATATTCAGGCTATAGATAGGGAGACTCATTTGATGTGTTGTGATTGGCTGTGATGTGAGTTGTGAGCAATTACATAATCTCAAAGTCCATCATGTCATCTGAAAATAGGAATTAATGTCTGCTTTTACAGAGGTGCTCACGCTTGCTGTTTATTATGCTCCCTAAATCCAGGAATCTCGGAGTATAAGATATATATGCCACAATGTTACTCCAGTTCAACAAATTTCTAATAATGAAAATATAGCGACATACAAAGAACAAACACGAATAAGGGAGCTGGGTGCCCAAGCAAAAACAGACAAAAGAGAAAGAAGACCACGAACCCACCACATAATGAGCTATCGGATTCTGGCTTTTCCCCTGAACTAATATTGGTAAGCTAAAGTAAAAGAACCTAAAGTGAAAATAGGACTGACGGTGGCCCCCAGATCAGCTCATAATAAAAACAGGAGGCACCACGAGAGCACAAACCTTCATCAAGGCAGCTCCCTCTCTGGGTAGTATTTACTTTTAAGGAAATAGTTTTTAAAAGTTCTTTGTTTGATTTGGCTTAGTTTTTTTGTTCTTTTTAAAAGTACATGAAGATCTTTGTAGAGCAATAAAACAAGTGCGAAGTGCAGACTCTTGTTATTTGCCTTGTTGAAACACATTTTAATGTACATGAAACAATTTTTTATTTTGTTTCCCAAAAAACAAACAACTAAAGAACAGGAACACTGTGTATGTATTCAAACCTTTTATGTATTTAAATGGTTATAACCTTTAACTGTAATGTACACAATAAAAGTCATAATACAGTAATTAGCTATATCCAAAAAAATATCCCATATTGTTATTTTAAAGAGCTATATATAGCATTACTGTCACTTTGACCTTTGATAGCCAAAGAAGAATACATGTGCAAACATTACATGAGCTCCTTGGCAGTGGTCATAATGAACAAAAAACTGCGAAGGGAGAAGAGGATGACATCCGTGCTGATGGAGATGACAACAACAAACCTGCATGCCCCGCCTTACCTGGCTGGATACAGTATGCATGCCAGTGAGCCTTCCAATCAGCACTGAGGATAATTCAGTGGAGAGAGCAGGTTAATGAGGATGACACAAAGGCAGGAGGTAGATGATAGATGTACCAGCACACTGAGGCTACGTGAACCACTGATGACCAAGTACTCAAGTCTGTTTAATTAGCAGCACCTGGCTGCTACTTAATGTCTGTGGAGTGCACTTAGTTTTTCACACACTGCTTTTGCATTTTGGATTATTTTTTGTTAAATAAATGATGACACAATGTCATGTTTTGCGATTTATCAGAGACTGCACTTGGTCTGCTAAGGACCAGTTTGTGTTTATGTAAAACCTTCAAACTGAGGGAGTGTACTTTCTGCAACATGACTATTTAAGCTAATGTAACAATACAAAATGGTAGGTGTAGTCAGAGACATTATCAGGCTTCTAGGATTTGATGTAGCTTTAACTTTTCCATCCACTAACTTGTTTTTTGCTAAGCTAATGCGGCTACATTAGCCACATTAACTCTAGCAATAGATATAGTTCCTGTAGACCAGGGGTGTTGAACTCCAGTCTTCGAGGACTGAAACTTTTATATGTGTCCCTGCTTTAACACACCTGAATACATTTAGTATGTCATTGGCAAGACTCTATAGAACTTGACTGTATGCTGAGGTAGCACTTCAGCCATCTGATTCATGTTACAACAGCTCAAGAGTGAATGAACATGGTGCAATAAAAGTAGTTCTGGAAGTACTTTTTTTAAACATACACTTTTATTTAAACTTACATGAGTCGGGTTTGGGGTTGCCACCTCGCCATGCAGTCAAGTCCTGCTAATGACCTACAAATTTTATTCATGCGAAGAATAATAAAGACATCGGGGTAGATTATAAAACAAATACAAATTTTAACACTTAAAAACAACCAAATTCCTGGGAAGTATTGAGCAGCTATTTCAGAGAAAATCTGTTATGTAAAAAAAAAAGAGATTTCCTGAAATGGAAATGTTATGAACTGAGTTATATGGAACATTGAAATTCTTTGTATTAAATATTACTGTGACTCATACAGGAGTGACAGTCTTGTTTTTCAGCTCTTAACTGTTTTGTTTTGTGGATTCACAATAATCACAGAGGAAGTTTAGTTGTCACATCAGTTGAGTTCAGTGTCAGTTGTCAGCACAAAAAACTCTTTAGGCTTTACATCGAGGAATAATCCTTCCTGTTACTCACTGACCTAAGGGGTGTCTGACTCTGTCAAATGGGATGACAGGTTCACTGGCGTACTCAGTCAAACGCAGCTTCAAGCGTTCTGAGGGGGGGAAAAGAGGCAGTCTGTAGACTTCCAGTCTCACTGTTTCTGAAGAAAGACCTGAAGAGGATTCATTGTTTCACCCTGAAAAAGCTCTTGGCCCAAAAATAATTGTCTGACGCTCGCAGTTGTTGCAAAATCAATTTCACCCCGGTTCTTTTTATTCCTCGGGCATCCAGAGACGGCACCGGACTCAGTAGTCATTTTCACAAAAACCTTTATTCATCTTTATTCATCTTCATTTAAGCATGCATCTTCTAGAAGGGGAGATGTGCAAGGCCGGTGTCCCTCTGCAAATCTTCCACTCCTTTGTCTGTGAAACACAGTTTTGTAGAAGCGACCCCATCATAAAACCCCCATGATGTGCTGCAAACTCTGTGTCTGTGTGTGTATGCACGAGCACATGAGTGCCTGTGTGTGCACGTACCTGTGTGTATGTGTGAGTGCACGTGAGTGACTGTGCATGTAGGTGTGGGTGCATCAGTCAAAGCACTGTGTGTGTGTCTCTGTGTACGTGACTTCCTCCCGGTCATAAAAGTAATCTCCTCACCTAAGCTACACCAAATTCCTCTACACAACAGAGAAAACAGAGTTAACATATTACAAACACTGAGACCCCCACCCAGGTCTCCCTAGAGTGAATCTACAATAGGCAAGCAGCTTGGTGTGAAAAAATCAACTGTGGGAGCAATCATCAGAAAATGGAAGACATACAAGACCACTGATAACCTCCCTCGATCTGGGGCTCCACGCAAGATCTCATCCCGTGGGGTCAAAATGATCATGAGAACGGTGAGCAAAGATCCCAGAACCACACGGGGGGACCTGGTGAATGACCTGCAGAGAGCTGGGACCAAAGTAACAAAGGTCACCATCAGTAACACACTACAACGGCAGGGAATCAAATCCCGCAGTGCCAGACGTGTTCCGCTGCTGAAGCCAGTGCATGTCCAGGCCCGTCTGAAGTTTGCCAGAGAGCACATGGATGATACAGCAGAGGATTGGGAGAATGTCATGTGGTCAGATGAAACCAAAGTAGAACTTTTTGGTATAAACTCAACTCGTCGTGTTTGGAGGAAGAAGAATACTGAGTTGCATCCCAAGAACACCATACCTACTGTGAAGCATGGGGGTGGAAACATCATGCTATGGGGCTGTTTTTCTGCCAAGGGGACAGGACGACTGATCCGTGTTAAGGACAGAATGAATGGGGCCATGTATCGTGAGATTTTGAGCCAAAACCTCCTTCCATCAGTGAGAACTTTGAAGATGAAACGAGGCTGAGTCTTCCAACATGACAATGATCCAAAACACACCGCCCGGGCAACAAAGGAGTGGCTCCGTAAGAAGCATTTGAAAGTCCTGGAGTGGCCTAGCCAGTCTCCAGACCTCAACCCCATAGAAAATCTGTGGCGGGAGTTGAAAGTCCGTGTTGCTCGGCGACAGCCCCAAAACATCACTGCTCTCGAGAAGATCTGCATGGAGGAATGGGCCAAAATACCAGCTACTGTGTGTGCAAACCTGGTAAAGACCTATAGTAAACGTTTGACCTCTGTTATTGCCAACAAAGGTTATGTTACAAAGTATTGAGTTGTATTTTTGTTATTGACCAAATACTTATTTTCCACCCTGATTTACGAATAAATTCTTTACAAATCCTACCATGTGGATTCATGGATTTTTTTTTCACATTCTGTCTCTCACAGTTGAAGTGTACCTCTGGTGCAAATTACTGACCTCTGTCATCATTTTAGGTGGGGGAACTTGCACAATCGGTGGCTGACTAAATACTTTTTTGCCCCACTGTAATTAAAAATTGGACTAGATGCCTTTAATATTTTGTGATAATCTTCTCCCTATATGCACATATAATCAAGGAAAAGTTCAGTTTTGAATGTTCTACATTTAGCCCTGCTGCAGACTGGTGACCTGTCCAGGTTGTCATGTTGCTGCTGGGATAGGCTCCAGCCCCCCACCGCAACCTGAAATGGATAAACAGATGAAGATAGATGGATGATTTTATACAGTGTAGGCAGGGGTAAACAGGTGTACGTATTTAATCAAGTATTCAGCAGACTTAGAGTAAGTAGAGTATAGTAAAAAGATTCAGCTTTTGCTTTGCTTCGATTTTTTTAAAGCCTGTATTTGCATTTGAGGAACCATCTTGCTTTGCTCCATCGTCATAGTGACACCAACCAGTCCCTCACAGGAAAGGGCAATCTCACTGAGCTTAACAGTTAGCACGATCCAAGCTAGCGATGTGTTACTAGCTTTATTCGTATACAGATGGGTCAATACTCATCAGTGAACAGCTTCTCCTTTAATCTGATGCCAAAGTAGAGACGCGACCGCCTCACTCTCACTCACGCGATTTGATTGGTTCGAGGCATTTATGCAAAATTTGGAGAAAAAAGGTGTTTTTTGAAAAGTTAAACTTTTCTTTACTTTTTAGCGTGAGCTGGCTCCACAAGTCAGTTTGGCAACTCCTGATGTCAAAGTGCATGAAAGGTGAAAGCACTGAAGCCTAAAAGTGTACATGTGTATTTTTTCCAACCCAGACGCTGGTAAAGTACAGACAAGACGCTTTTAGAGAAAGTTAGGTCCTCCATCTTAACGATTTTGTGTCTCATGGTAAGGCATGACAAAAAAACAAGCCCTAAATTTCATCTAAAAATGCCTCCTTTGCTGCATAACAGAAAACTGACTTCTTTTGAGACCCAGACAAAAGCCAAAAACATGAATTTAGAGGCTGCTCTGAAATAAAAGACTGAGCAACAGCAAGGGGTGTGTCAGCATCTGCTGTTAGCGGTGATCGATGCACTGAAAAACCTTGAGGTGGTTTACTTCATCATCGTGGTCGACGGTGCTGTGGATGAAAAAACTAGAAGCATGCTGAAGTTGAGCGGGTCTTCTCAGATTGTCGGACAGACTCCAAATGGGTGGGTCAAGGGTCAAGGGTGGCTGTAGCTCAGGAGGTAGAGCAGGTCACCTACTGATCGGAAGGTCGGTGGTTCGATCCCTGGCTCCTCCAGTCTACATGTCAAGTATCCTTGGGCAAGATACTAACCCCAACTTGCTCTCCGATGCATCCATCGGAGTATGAATGTCGTTAGAAAGTGTAGATAAAGTGCTTGTGAGAATGGGTGTGATTGGGTGAATGAGGCAGGTTGTATAGAGCTCTTTGAGAGTAGAAAAGCGCTATATAAGAATCAGTCCATTTACCAAATGGTACAGGAAGCAGGTTATGTACATATCTGGTAATATATTCAAAGATAAATGATCAAAAACACCTTTGGTGAGACATTTGGACACACCAAATACTCTTTAATGAACTTTCCTAAATAATCAGCTACAACTGCAGACCACCCAGATAATGGTGATAGATGCTTTGAAAACATCTTAATGACAATTTAGTAAACACTAATGATTATTGTGGCTGAACACATTTTTATTAACGATCCATTTTTAATGGCAGAGTCTTTCCCATAGTCTTTTCTTCTGTCACCCTCCCTCCTCCCAACCAGTTGTGGCAAATGGCTGCCCCTCCCTGAACCTCCTTCTGCTAGAGGATTCTTCCTGTTAACAAGGAGTTTTGCCTTCCCACTGTTGCCAAGTGCTTGCTCATAAGGGATCATTGGATTGTTGGGGTTTTCTCTTTATTATAGGGTCTTTACAACTGTTGTTGTTTCATTGTTGTGATTTGGCACTTTATAAATAAAGTTGAATTGAATTGGTCCCCTTCATAGAGCAGAAAACACTCAGGTTTCATAGAAAACCATTCTGTAAAATGTATTTCATTATTTTGAAACACACCCTAATGTACGAGAAAGCTTATTCATACAGCACGTTCTATTACTGAAGCTATAATAACACAGCCATGTCTCTGTGTTTAAACTGTAAAGCCAAAGCTAACTGTATGATATTGTGAGGAATGGATTCATAACATGGCAGACAAGTCAAAGTTGTTCATATTTTATTCTACTCTTTTCTGGCATGTAATTTTGTTACTGTGTTACTGTTGTTGAGTTATATAGAAAATTCTCTAGAAAATGCTTATTGCTGTTTTATTCCCCGTTTTCTATCGCTATACTTATTCTTAGACAGAGGGCCTCTAGGAGGAGCACAGAGTCGTGGAGTTTTGTTTAGAGCTTCAGGGATGGCAAATTAAGCATGATGAAACAGTAGCATGAATGAGATGTCCAAAGCAGCTCCATTGAAAATAACGCTAACAGCATTCTTACTCTTACTGATAATGATGAGCTCAAGCAACTTGAGACTTGAATACACGTCTCACACCCGCTTAATAATCATATTCTGAGCTTTAGTTTATGTGACTTTTTTCAGCAGTTTTCTCAGAGACAACCCAAACTGTATCTTTAAAAAAAGATCTCCTATTTAATCTTTAAAAGCACACGGGGACATAACTGCAACTGCTAAATTACCAAACTGACTACGACTAAAAAAGCTGATCAGGAACAGCTCTGCAAATTGGCCGAGTGGTCAACATCCAGAATTTAGCATTTCAGCTAGTGAGTCATCACATCTCTAAAAGCAGCAGAAATCTGCAAACTACAAACAAGTCATCAGTCATTAAGTCCCTACCTGCAGTTTTTTTAAACGAGTCTATGATGATGAATGGAAACACGGAGAGGTGATGTAAAAATAGACCTGTGCAATTTGTTTCTATTTGCTGCCCACACACGCGCTGCTGCAGTGCTGAAATTGGTCCGCTACAGTACTTTCATAGTAAACACTGGTACTTAGAACTTTGCTTCTTTGAATGTGTCAAGAGCAGTTTGAGCTCCTCACCCTGTTCACAATGGGGCTCCAAACCACATGTACCCATTAACCCTTACTTGTGATGTTATGACCCTGCCTTGACTCCTTCACTTGGACTTCACTTGGCAACCACTTGTGAATAAGGGAGGAGCAGAAAGTAGCAATAGAAAAGTACCTATTTCAAACTTACAGTTTAAGATACTAAGCTTAAACTGTCGAGCCAAGCACCACAAAGTTGAATGTGCCTAATCAGAGTTTCTGCTTTAAAGTTTAATATGATCTCTGCACGGCTTACATTTTAGGGATTGTCTCTGGGGTGAATGGAGCTCAGGTAGAGCAGGTCATCTGCTAATTTGAAGGCTGGTGATTTGATTCCTGGCAAATATCCTTGGGTAAGATACAAACCCCAAGTTGCTCTGCAATGCGTCCATTGGAGTATGAATGTCTTTGAATGGTAGCTAGAAAGAACACAGCACAAAATGCTTGTGTGAGTATGGGTGAATGAGACAAGTTGTGTAGAGCGCTTTTTAGAAAAACAGTCCATTTAATTCAGTTCAATTCAATTTTATTTATATAGCCAAATCATATCAACAGTCGTTTCAAGGCTTTTTATATTGTACAGTAGATCGTACAATAATAGATACAGAGAAAAACCCAACAATCATATGACCCCCTATGAACAAGCACTTTGGCGACAGTGGGAAGGAAAAACTCCCTTTTAACAGGAAGAAACCTCCGGCAGAACCAGGCTCAGGGAGGGGCGAGGCCATCTGCTGCGACCGGTTGGGGTGAGAGAAGGAAACAGGATAAAGACATACTGTGGAAGAGAGACAGAGGTTAATAACAGATATGATGATTCAATGCAGAGAGGTCTATTAACACATAGTGAGTAGTGATGGGTCGGTCGCGAACGAAATGGTTCTTAGAGCCTGGTCTTTGACGTGAACGAAGCGTTGTTTTTTTTTCTCTCTCTCTCGTTCTTTTTTTCGGCTTCACTCAGCATGCCAGCCTTGTGCTTTAAGCTGGGATGAGGGGGGAGGGGCGGTAGTTACACTCGCAGTAGCACAGGAACAGAGCGGGAGAGAGAGAGAGAGAAAGAGAGCCAGGGACAACAAGGTCCCATTAGAAAGGTATAGTAATCATCCACAACTATTTTCGGTTGCAGATGATAAAGGATTCAGAAAGTTTATTCATGCAGGCCCATATGACAGAGAATGTGCATCTTCTGTTTGTTTTCATATTTTAATTTATATTTAATTGTGTTGTGGTTTGCAGTGTTTTGTGTTGTTTCACTTTAAATTTGTAAAAGGAAAAAGCTGAAAATTTGAATAGTTAAAAGTTGAAATTTGAATAGCTGATTATTGTATTAACTGATTTATTTATTACATTTTATGTGGAGTGAATAAATAAAGGTATATTTACGGTGGCCCCTACAGACAAAGCACATACAAACTTCAAATCACGTACGAACTCTGAAGCACGTACAAACTGGCAACAAACTGTTCCAACTTCTGCAATCTGGTAGAAGGTTCCGCATCTTCTGGGCAAGGACAGAGAGACTCAAGAGGAGCTTCTATCCCCAAGCCATCCGTGCCCTAAACACACACACCCGCCCTCTCACATCATCTATAATTGACTGAGACAGGACTCTCTTCCAGACACTCTAAACCAAGGCACAATGTACATTTCAAATTCCTTTAATTTTAAATATGTTTATATTGTCTATCCTGTAAAATAGTCAAATGTCTATTCATATTAATGTACAGAATTCACCTGCTTGCTGCTACTACTGCACATTCACCCAGTGTATATACTATATGTGTATATATATGTAATGTTCTTCCTCTACACCCCCCAATTTTTGCACATGTCGAGGAGCGTGTCAGGCTACATTCCACTGTGTGTTATACTTGTATAACTATGCATGTGACAAATAAAGAACCTTGAACCTTGAACTCCAAAACACGTAAAAACTCCAAAACACGTAAAAACACGTACAAACTCCGAAGCACGTACAAACTCCAAAACACGTACAAACTCAGAAGCACATAAAAACTCAAAACACGTACAAAAGACAACAGAAGTGCTCCAGGATGCTGGGTGCAGTGTTGAGCTTTTGTTACGTAGTGCCTACACAAGCCAGGAAGTACCAACGACCGGATTTGGTGTGTGGTAGTAACAGGTAAATGAGCTTTTTTTTTTTTTAATTATTTGACTATATATGAATGCTTGTGTATAAATACACAAACAATACACATATGCTTTCATGCTTTCAATTGTGTAATTTAAGTGATCTAGGTAGCTCTGTTTTGGAAGTTCAGTTCATGCTAGAAATGTGCTTTTTGGAGTTTGTACGTGTTTTGTCTCTAGGGGCCACCGCATATATTTATATATAAACATATATAAATAAAACCACTGTTTTTTTTACATTAGTAATTCCTTTGTGCATAATTTTACATTATTGTTAATAATAAATTAATTAAAGCAACAAAACAACCTGAAGAGCCGGTTTGGAGCCGAAAGAGCCGGCTCTTTTTAGTGAGCCGAGCCGAAAGAGCCGGTTCTTTAAAAAGAGCCGGAAATCCCATCACTAATATTGAGTGAGAAAGGTGACTGGAAAGGTTGGGGTGAGAGAAGGAAGACAGGATAAAAGACATGCTGTGGAAGAGAGACAGAGGTTAATAACAGATATGATTCAATGCAGAGAGGTCTATTAACACATAGTGAGTGAGAAAGGTGACTGGAAAGGAAAAACTCAATGCATCATGGGAATCCCCCGGCAGCCTACGTCTATTGCAGCATAACTAAGGGAGGATTCAGGGTCACCTGGTCCAGCCCTAACTATGTGCTTTCGCAAAAAGGAAAGTTTAAAGCCTAATCTTGAAAGTAGAGATAGTGTCTGTCTCCCGAATCCAAACTGGAAGCTGGTTCCACAGAAGAGGGGCCTGAAAACTGAAGGCTCTCCCTCCCATTCTACTTTTAAATACTCTAGGAACAACAAGTAGGCCTGCAGTGCGAGAGCAAAGTGCTCTAATAGGGTGATATGGTACTACAAGGTCGTTAAGATAAGATGGGGCCTGATTATTTAAGACCTTGTATGTGAGGAGCAGGATTTTGAATTCAATTCTGGATTTAACAGGTAGCCAATGAGGGGAAGCCAAAACATGAGAAATATGCTCTCTCTTTCTAGTCCCTGTCAGCACTCTTGCTGTAGCATTGTGGATCAGCTGAAGGCTTTTCAGCGAGTTTTTTGGACATTCTGATAATAATGAATTACAGTAGTCCAGCCTGGAAGTAATAAATGCATGAACTAGTTTTTCAGCGTCACTCTGAGACGGGATATTTCTAATTTTAGAGATGTTGCGCAAATGGAAGAACGCAGTCTTACATATTTGTTTAATATGTGCGTTGAAGGACATATCCTGGTCAAAAATGACTCCAAGGTTCCTCACAGTGTTACTGGAGGCCAAGGTAATGCCATCCAGAGTAAGAATCTGGTTAGATACCATATTTCTAAGATTTTCAGGGCCGAGTACAATAACCTCAGCTTTATCTGAATTAAGAATTTAGCGGACATCCAGGTCTTTATGTCTCTAAGACATTCCTGCAATTTAGCTAATTGGTGTGTGTTATCTGGCTTCATGGACAGATAGAGCTGGGTGTCATCTGCATAGCAGTGAAAATGTATGCTATGTCTTCTAATGATGCTGCCTAAGGGAAGCATATATAATGTAAACAGAATTGGTCCTAGCACTGAACCCTGTGGAACTCCATAATTAACCTCAGTGTGTGAAGAGGACTCTCCATTTACATGCACAAATCGGAGTCTATTAGACCTCAGTGTGTGAAGAGGACTCTCCATTTACATGCACAAATCGGAGTCTATTAGATAGATATGATACAAACCACTGCAGTGCAGTACCTGTAATACCTACAGCATGTTCTAATCGCTCTAATAGGATATTATGGTCAACAGTATCGAATGCTGCACTGAGGTCTAGCAGGACAAGCACAGAGATGAGTCCACTGTCAGAGGCCATAAGAAGATCATTTGTAACCTTCACTAAAGCTGTTTCTGTGCTGTGATGAGCTCTGAAACCTGACTGAAACTCTTCAAATAAACCATTCCTCTGCAGATGATCTGTTAGCTGTTTGACAACTACTCTTTCAAGGATTTTTGATATGAAAGGAAGGTTGGAGATTGGCCTATAATTAGCTAAGACTGCTGGGTTTAGAGATGCTTTTTGAGTAAAGGTTTAACTACAGCCAGCTTGAAGGCCTGTGGTACATAGCCGATTATTAGAGATAGGTTGATCATATTTAAGATCGAAGAATTAATTAATGGCAGGACTTCTTTGAGCAGTTTTGTAGGAATGGGGTCTAAAAGACACGTTGATGGTTTGGAGGAAGTAATTATTGAAGTTAACTCAGAAAGATCAACTGGAGAAAAAGAGTCCAAATGAATTTCAATGGTACTAAAAGTAGCTGTAGATAATATTACATCTGTGAGATAATTATAGGTAATTTTTTCACTAATGATTAAAATTTTATTTGTGAAGAAGTTCATGAAGTCATTACTAGTTAACGTTAAAGGGATGGTTGGCTCAAAAGAGCTCTGACCTTTTGCCAGCCTGGCTACAGTGCTGAAGAGAAACCTGGTGTTGTTCTTATTTTCTTCAATCAGTGATGAATAGTAAGATGTTCTGGCTTTGCGGAGGGCTTTCTTATAAAGCAACAAACTATTTCTCCAGGCTAAATGATGATCCTCTAAATTTGTGACACGCCATTTCCTCTCCAGCTTACGAGTCATCTGCTTTAGGCTACGTGTTTGAGAATTATTTCACGGAGTCAGGTACTTCTGATTTGAGTTTTTAGTTTTCACCGGAGCTACAGTATCCAGTGTCGTACATAGTGAGGAGGTGAAATTATTAACAAGATAATCGACCTCTGTTGGGGTAGCGTTCAGGTAGCTGCTCTGCTCTATGTTGGTACAGGCCATTGAAGATGATAACAGTGGGTGGATTGGATTCTTAAACTTAGTTACAGCGCTTTCAGAAAGACATCTACTGTGATAAAATCTACTCTCCACTGCTGTGTAATCAATTATTGTAAATCTAAATGTTATCAGGAAATGATCAGACAGGAGAAGGTTTTCAGGAAACACTGTTAAATGTTCAGTTTCTATGCCATATGTTAAAACAAGATCTAGAGTGTGATTAAAGTGGTGGGTGGGTTCTTTTACATTTTGAGAGAAGCCAATTGAGTCTAATAACAGATTAAATGCCATGTTGAGGCTGTCATTTTTAGCAATGGCTGCACTGCTACGGTAAACTCTTTTGGAGTTGTTTTTAATAATCCTAAAGAAACTCGTAAAGGTGCTGGTTTATCAATTAACCATCAAGCTGCACTACTCAAGGTGGGGTTCTCCTGCCCAAGCTCCTCCATTTTCCTCTGTCGGTCAGTGCAGTAGAAATGCTCGGGGTCTGTCTAGTTTACCAGTTGTGCTTCTGAGCTCCTAATTTTGTATTTCCCTGTACTGTATCATGCACCACACAGCTTAGCTCCTCTTTGCCTCAGCTCATTGCTCACCTGACTCCCCAGCCTTACCTCATCTCTTGGATCACCTCTGCACATTCCAAGTTTTGCTAATAAACTTTTAAACTGATCCCTGTGTTATACTCTTGCAACACTCTATACAACTTGCCAGTTGTTTCAAACACAATGCTTTCTAAATCCATAAATCCAGGCCTGTCTGCCGAGTCTCTGGCCTTTCAGTTCAACCAGACTGATTACAGTATATCTGCATCCTTATAGCCGAATCCTTCAAATGAGGTAAAAATTCCAGTGTGTTCTGCACACTGCTTTCTTTTCTCTGAGAAATAAAATGAAAACCTTTTCTGGAATATTTGCAGGGTTTTGAAATGATGATGCACCCTGAATGTGTTTCAGCCTTTTGAGTTGTGCTGGTGAAAACAGCTTTAAGGATCCAGACCTTTGATCTAAGTAGAATATTTCTACATTTTATTTCAGGAACCATTGGATGGACATAAAATTTGATTCAGATGTTTGTGATCTGCAGAAGAATTATGACATAAAAAAGAAGGGCATTAAACATGACTGAAAACACAAGGGTTTTATTACATAATGGGACACCAAGACAGATTTATAAGTATGCATACTAACAGAGTAGTAATGTTCATGCAGCTGTAGTTTTATGTTCTGGGTTGTCATCTTGCTAAAAGACAAATCTTGTATCAAGTGGCAGTAGCAGATAGCAGCGAGGGACATTTATGCTCCCCTTGTACATTCCTGAGCCTTTCAGATCGTTCTGCAGATGAATATCCCCAGAGCACCACCTGTCTTCCTGCTGGGGATGATGTACAACAATGAGTTACCTTTGGTTATAACTTTACTTTGTTTAAAAGAGCTCCCTGGGCCTTCTGGCACTTGTCTAGATGTCTCTTGAATTATTTGTTTACATTTAAAATAGAATCGGGGCCCTCCAAGGTTTGGAGGCCTATCTCCACCCACCACCACTTCCCCTGCCGGTGGCGGACTCCCTCAGGTGTCGATGTGTTGGTGGTTCTTTGTGTCTGGGGGTGGGCGTCCGGGTACACACCGGCTCACTCCTTGGCGGCCGCTTGTCGGGGCCTGGGGCTCGCTCGGGCCCCTTTGGAGGTGGGGTGCCCCCGGCCTCTCGGCCTAGGGCTCGGTCACTCAGGCGCAGCTGGGGGCCGGCGGAGCTCACGGGCGCGTCACTGCAACTCCCCCTGACTTCTGCTCCGCGGCTGCTGGGCGAGCCCTCATCTGGGACTCTCCTCAGCTCTTACTGGGACAGTGGCGCGGCTGCCCCTCTGTTGGTCTTCCATGGTCTCTTGTGTTCTGGGGGCCTCTGGATGTCTGGAGTTTTGATCTCCTCCATACCCGCTTCACACCCTGGAGGACGGGGCTGTGGCCCCCCCACACTCCCTAGCAGATCATTACATGGAGAAACCTTTGGAATGCAAGCATGCTGATCCACACAGGTATGCACACATGGGTATTCACAGACGCGGACTAAAGCTTTCTTGGCTGCTGCCTCAAAGCACACTGTGCGCTGTCTATCTTGCGTGCTGCACAATATCGTTTATTACTTAGTAAATACTGATATCTATGACTAGCTAGTTTATTGTGATGGTGCTTTGTTTTCTCTATTATTATGTTGCTCTTTGTTGTTTGCTGTCTCCTCTGTTTGTTTTTGTTTGTTTGTTTTTGTTTTTTTTTCTCCATACAGGTGACCCAGGAGTTTTTTTTTTCTCTCTCTTCCCCCCCCTTCTCACCGTCTCTTCTCCCCTTTGGTTTTCTTTCTTTCTCTCCCCCTCTCTCTCTCATTCATTCCCCCTGTCCTATTTATTTAAAAAAAAAAAAAAAAAAAATGACAAAGGATGAACTGAAGCTCTGCCATCACGTAATGTCGCATACTGCTGTTTCTGATGTCATTTAGAAAAAAAAAAAAAAAAAAAATAGAATCGGGGTGACAGTTTTGTGCTTTTGGATTATGCTTTTGGTGCTTATCTGCTTATGGTGACAGTTGTGGATCATCCTTAGTTGCTGGGAAAAAAGGATTTCTTTGTGTGTGTTTAGGAGGCTTTAACAGAGCATAATGTTAATAAAAATTACAATTTAAAGGATCCAGACAGCATTTTTAGATTCCTGGAGACAACTTATATGTTCTGGTATGTATTACACAGGCTAGAGGTGTTCTGAGGCACAAAGGGAAAATACAGAGTCAAATTAATAAAATAAAATAAAATCACATCATATACATATATATACTGTGTATATATATATATATATGTATATATATATATATATATATATATATATATATATATATATATATATATATACATATATATTAGGGGTGCAACGATATTCGTATCGATATTGAACCGTTCGATACAGTGCTTTCGGTTCGGTACGCATATGTATCGAACAATACAATTTTTTTCAATTTTTTTTTTTTTCAATTTTTTTTTTTTGTGTCCCGTTTGGATCTATAGCCATCAGAATTGTTGTCTTGAAGCCAAGAAAGACGCCAAGAGGATTTATTTTAAGTGGATCATCATATTGGTCCATTTGATTGACCTTTATTATAATTATGAATTTATTTTATTTTCAGTTGCAAACGGGACAGACATGACTGTGGGATAGGACAGGGGGAAAGAAAGAGGGGGAGAGAAAGAAAGAAAACCAAAGGGGAGAAAAAAAAAAGAACAATACAAAATTTGTAATTGATTTTATCAACTTTCCTTCTGACGATGCTGTCTGTGTTGAGCGCTCAGTGAATCTGCATTTGACTGCATTTGAGTAGTCGAACGCAGATTCACTGAGCACTCAACACAGACAGCATGGTCAGAAGGAAGAGCGCAGGGCAAGCTAGCGAGACAGAAGTGGACCTCCCCACCCTCATTCAGATCTGGCGTTTGGAATTATTTTGGTTTTCATGTGACGTATGACCCTGAAGGTAAGTGAGTCATGGACTAAAGTAAAACAGTATGTTGGATGTGCCATGCAATGCTCAATTACATGGGTGGGAGCTAGTGTGTTAGCGCAGTTAGCTCGTTAACGTGTTGGCCGTCTAGCCCCTCTGTATAGGGTAGCTCGTTAACGGAGATTTGCCGTGTTGTGGCGTTAAGGTTATTTCAACGAGATTAACCTGAAAGCACTAGTGGGAACACAACGAATATGACTGCACATTTACACCGACATCATCCTAGTGCAAAGACAAAAACAACAAGCATGCATGCTACAAACTTTAGCCGAGTCATTTAGACAGCTGTTAGCACAGGATTCTCCTTATGGAGACCTGATATGTTTAATATGCTGCTGAGAATATAGCCCAGAAGAAGCGGATAGTATAGCTTTTATTTTGGGAAGAGACATTTCTCTGTAATAAACTCTCTTTTCCAAAGATGAGTGATTCCTCAATCAGATACAGGGCTCGCAATATCGCTAGCCCGATGTCCCGGGGCTATCTCTGCCCTGCCTGTCGGGCTATTGTAGGAAGGAAAAATATATGTCAATGCTTTTGCATTCTTTCAGAAATGTAGCTGGGTAATTATGTCATTGGGTGAGCCACTGTCAATATGTGACATATTGAAATCGTGTTTGAATTTGTGCTTGTTTTTTTGCTTTCACTTTGCAATCGCGCGAACTGTGTATAGAGAGCGACAGCACTGATCTGTGAGTGATGATAATTTGTGCACCAATTCCTCTGACATCGTCTTATTAATTGTTAGCTTACTATGCAAACATGACAAGTGAAATCTCCCGCAGCTTAAACATGTGAGAGGTTGATCGCGCAGAGAATCGCTGAGCTTATGTGAGTGCGGCAGGATATATATTTCACTACGATGACCTGGATGATTGAGAACCTTCACAGACAGATATATATTTTAGTTCTGCTGCGCCAAATAAGACAGGTCAGGGTGAAGAAGTGACAGCCAAAGAAAAGCTTACCACAAAACGGAGAAGTTATGACAAATCAGACTATAAGGCAAAAAGAAAGTGCAGCTTTATGGTTTCATGGACAAAAGAATTTCTGTGGCTGCAATATGACGAGCTAAAAAACAACACGCACAAGGGTTAGGGTTAAATTTAAAAACTGTACTTTTGTGTTAAAATATATATTTACAATTTTAATAAATGACAAATTAAAAAGGCATGAACATTTTTTTTTGTATCGAAAAAATATCGAACCGTGACACCAAAGTATCGAACCGAACCGAACCGTGAATTTTGTGTATCGTTGCACCCCTAATATATATATATATATATATATATATATATATATATATATATATATATATATATATATATATATATATATATACACTTATGTGCAGCCCTGGTTATTTCGCTTGTCATATTGCAGCCACAGAAATTCTTTTGTCCATGAAACCATAAAGCTGCACTTTCTTTTTGCCTTATAGTCTGATTTGTCATAACTTTTCCGTTTTGTGGTAAGTTTTTCTTTGGCTGTCACTTCTTCACCCTGACCTGTCTTATTTGGCTCAGCAGAACTAAAATATTGTGGCGAGCTCAGACAAGGAGGAGACGGAGGTATCGTTTGGTCTTGCTTCCCGTGAGCCAGCCAGGGAGCACAGCCGTTTATTGACATCTGCAGAAGAACACTGCCGCTAGCTAACTGCTCAGCGCGGCAACAGCACAACAACAACAACAACACCACCACACAGGGCGCCCTCTGACCCCGGAAGGACACACCGTCGCAGCGAGAGGGCGTCACCCGTCACTATGGCAACATAAACAAAACATAACTGTACAAACAGAACCCCGAACAGCCCTGACCCGCTACATAGCCCCCACCTAAGGGGTCAGTCGTCCCCGACGACCCCATTACCCCACACAAAGTCCTGCAAATGTCCAGGTGCCTTCTTTTGGCGCACCGGCCGGTCACGACCGGCGGGGTAAAAGTAAGTGGTAAATGGCCTGTATTTATATAGCGCTTTACTAGTCCCTAAGGACCCCAAAGCGCTTTACATATCCAGTCATCCACCCATTCACACACACATTCACACACTGGTGATGGCAAGCTACATTGTAGCCACAGCCACCCTGGGGCGCACTGACAGAGGCGAGGCTGCCGGACACTGGCGCCACCGGGCCCTCTGACCACCACCAGTAGGAAACGGGTGAAGTGTCTTGCCCAAGGACACAACAACCGAGACTGTCCAAGCCGGGGCTCGAACCGGCAACCTTCCGATTACAAGGCGAACTCCCAACTCTTGAGCCACGATCGCCCAGAAAGTCACTCGGGTCAGAACATGGGGTGCCACCATCATCCCACTTCTGACACCAATGTGGCGAGCTCAGACAAGGAGGAGACGGAAGTATCGTTTGGTCTTGCTTCCCGTGAGCTAGCCAGGGAGCACAGCCGTTTATTGACATCTGCAGAAGAACACTGCCGCTAGCTAACTGCTCAGCGCGGCAACAGCACAGCAACAACAACAACACACAGGGCGCCCTCTGACCCCGGAAGGACACACCGTCGCAGCGAGAGGGCGTCACCCGTCACTATGGCAACATAAACAAAACATAACTGTACAAACAGAACCCCGAACAGCCCTGATCCGCTACAATATATATCCTGCTGCTTTTACACACGCACTCACATAATGCTCAGCGATTCTCTGCACGATCAACCTCTCACATGTTTAAGCTTGCTGCGGGAGATTTCACTTGTCATGTTTGCATAGTAAGCTAACGATTGATAAGACAACGTCAGAGGAATTGGTGCACAAATTATCATCACTCACCAATCAGGGCTGTCGCTCTCTATACACAGTTCGCGCGATTGCAAAGTGAAAGCAAAAAAACAAGCGCAAATTCAAACGCAATTTCAATATGTCACATATTGACAGTGGCTCACCGATGCCAATGACATAATTACCCAGCTACATTTCCGAAAGAATGCAAAAGCATTGACATAGATTTTTCCTTCCTACAATAGCCCGACGGGCAGGGTAGCCCGTCTGAAAAAAATCATTAGCCCCAGGACGTCGGGCTAACAGCTGCAGCCCCAATCCGTCTGTCGATCTCCGGCTCCCTTCTCCCATCACTCGCGAACAAGACCCCGAGATACTTGAACTCCTCCACTTGGAGCAGGAACTCATCCCCGACCCGGAGTGGGCACTCCACCCTTTTCCGGCTGAGAACCATGGCCTCAGATTTGGAGGTGCTGATCCTCATTCCCGCTGCTTCACACTCGGCTGCGAACCGTTCCAGTGCGAGCTGGAGGCCCTCACCCGATGAAGCCAACAGAACCACATCATCTGCAAAAATCAGAGATGAGATTCTGAGGCCACCAAAGCGAAAGCCCTCCGCCACTTGGCTGCGCCTAGAAATCCTGTCCATAAAAATTATGAACAGAACCGGAGACAAAGGGCAGCCCTGGCGGAGCCCATCACCCACCAGGAACGAGTCCGACTTATTGCCGGCAATGCGAACCAAGCTCTTGCAACGGTTGTATAGGGATCGAATGGCCCGTAGCAATGGGCCAGACACCCCATATTCCCGCAACACCTCCCACAGGACACCCCGAGGGACACGGTCGAATGCCTTCTCCAAGTCCACAAAACACATGTAGACTGGTTGGGCAAACTCCCATGCACCCTCAAGTATACTGGAGAGGATAAAGAGCTGGTCCAGTGTTCCGCGACCAGGACGAAAACCGCATTGTTCCTCCTGTATCCGAGGTTCGACTAACGGACGAACTCTCCTTTCCAGCACCCTGGCATAGACTTTCCCAGGGAGGCTGAGGAGTGTGATCCCCCTGTAGTTGGAACACACCCTCCGGTCCCCTTTCTTAAAGATGGGGACCACCACCCCGGTCTGCCAGTCCACAGGTACTGCCCCTGATCTCCACGCAACATTGCAGAGGCATGTCAACCAGGACAGCCCTACAACGTCCAGAGCCTTCAGGAACTCGGGGCGGACCTCATCAACACCAGGGGCTCTGCCACCAAGGAGTTGTTTAACTGCCTCAGTGACCTCGCCCCCGGAAATTGGCGGGTCATTCCCCTCATCCCCAGACTCTGCTTCCTCCTCGGAAGACGTGTCAGTGGGATTAAGGAGGTCCTCGAAGTATTCCTTCCACCGCCTGACAATTTTCTCAGTCGACGTCAGCAGCGCTCCGCCAGCACTATACACAGTGCAGGTAGAGCACCGCTTTCCCCTCCTGAGACGTCTGACGGTTTGCCAGAATCTCTTCGAGGCAGTCCGAAAGTCTTTTTCCATGGCCTCTCCGAACTCCTCCCACACCCGAGTTTTTGCTTCAGCCACTGCCCGAGCCGCATTCCGCTTGGCCTGTCGATACCTGTCGGCTGCCTCCGGAGTCCCACAGGCTAACCAAGCCCGATAGGACTCTTCAGCCTGGTGGCTCCCTTCACCTCTGGTGTCCACCATTTGGTTCGGGGATTACCACCACGTCAGGCACCAACCACCTTGCGGCCGCAGCTCAATGCACCAGCTTCGGCAATGGAGACGCTGAACATGGTCCATTCGGACTCAATGTCCCCAGTCTCCCTCGGAATGCTGTTGAAGCTCTGCCGGAGGTGTGCGTTGAAGATCTCGCGGACTGGGGCCTCTGCTAGACGTTCCCAGCACACCCTCACTACGCGTTTAGGTGCACCAGGTCTGTCCAGCGTCTTCCCCCGCCACCTGATCCAACTCACCACCAGGTGGTGATCAGTTGACAGCTCAGCCAGGTGGAGCACCCTCCAGCACCCCCCCCCCTCAGGGACTCTAAGAAGGCTGGGTACTCTGAACTGCCACTTGGCGCATAAGCGCAGATGACAGTCAGGACCCGTTCCCCGACCCTAAGGCGAAGGGAACAAACCCTCTCGTCCACCGGGAAAAACCCCAACGTACCGGCAGCAAGCCGAGGGGATATTAGGATACCCACCCCAGCCCGCCGCCTCTCACCAGGGGCAACTCCAGACTGAGACAGAGTCCAGCCCCTCTCCAGGAGACTGGTTCCAGAGCCCAAGCCATGTGTAGAGGTGAGCCCGACTATATCTAGCCGGTACCTCTCAACCTCACGCACTAACTCAGGCTCCTTCCCCACCAGAGAGGTGACATTCCATGTCCCTATTGCTAGTCTTGGCAGCCGGGGGTCAGTCCTCCAGGGCCTCCGCTCCTGGCCGCCACCCGGCACACAATGCACCCGACCCCTATGGCGCCTCCTGCGGGTGGTGGGCCTGCGGGAGGATGGGCCCATGTCTCCTCTTCGGGCTGTGCCCGGCCGGGCCCCATGAACTAAGGCCCGGCCACCAGACGCTCGCCTTCGGGCACCCTCCCCGGGCCTGGCTCCAGGGCGGGGCCCCGGTAACCCTATCCCGGGCAGGGTAAACTGTTCCCTCGGTGTGCTTTTCATAAGGGTCTTATGAATCGCTCTTTGTCTGGTCCCTCACCCATTTAAATATTAATTAATTCTAAATAACTTGGAGGAGATAAATATGTTAATTTTCTACAGGTTACTTTAGGTTTCCTGTAGCATTTTATAGTAGAGATGGTGCACGTGGTCTAATATTAAAAGTCCATTCTCTAATGCCTGAAGACATAATAACATTTTTATGGTATACAGAATGAGGTCCATGAAGCCTCGGGGGAGGCAAACAGTGATGGTACTTCACACAGCCGAGAAAACACATTTATTCTCTTCTGTTGACTTTGCATTAATTCAGCACAGCAGCATTTTTGGAGTTTCTGAAAAAACATTCTGAAGTTAGTTTGAGAGAACAGGTTTTCATTTTACACTGACCAGCGGGACTTTAGATTCAGGGAATATCATCTGGCTTTTAATAATCTGATAAAACGAACTGATTAAACAAATCTGACTTTTTGTCATTCACATAGTTGGACCAGTGATCATATCATCCCACTCTAACCCAGTAAAGATTCTGATTCTGCTCCTGAGTGGAAAGCTTCTGGTGCCATAAAGCGAGTTCGACCTGTCCTGAATCCTTTAAGAAACAACTATCATTTTATTAGCAGTATACCAGCATTTTATAGACAAAATAGGCTTTACTATAAGAAAAGGACAAATAAATCCCCAAAATCAGATGACCCCTATGAGCAAGCACCTGGCAATAGTGGGAAGGAAAAATGCTCTTTTAACAGGAAGATGCCTCCAGCAGAACCAGGCTCAGGGAGGGGCAGCCATGAGCTGCAGGGGTGGGTGACAGGAAAAAAGGCACTGTGGAAGAGAGCCAGTGCTTAATAATGACTTATAATTAAATGCAGAGTGGTGTATGAATACATAGAGAATGAAAAGAGGTGAGTGACGAAACACCATCAGCTCCATCCACTCAGTATTCACTTAAGGCAAATCACTGAACAGCAGCCACTTTCTACTGTGGATTTTAATATGCAGTGGAATGGATGTCCTAAAAAACGACACTCAAGTTGGCTGTTTAGTTTCTCTAGTAAGTACAATGTTTATAATTTGCATACCGTTTACTATGACAATAAATTATGGATCCATCTTCCTAAACAAGCCACAGTAGTCCACGAGCCAGTGGATGAGATTACCAATGCCACATCTATCATTTGTATGGATGGAGTCTATGTTTGAAACCTATCTTGGATACACAATAAACAGTAAAATTCAGGGTGAAATTAGAAGTCCATTTGTATTCATATGCACATGGTTATCAGAAAGTACCTGCTCTACGAAAGCAAAAAGTACATCAATGAAGTAAGGGATCCTTATGTCAGCAGCTGCACATTGATTTGAGCCTTTGTTAATCAGATTAAGTCCCACAGCGGGAAGAAGAAGCATTGAATTTGTGTTCTAAGAGGGTGGTCTATCAAGAAGCTGACAAGGGAGAACGAAGGCAAAGAGTTAGAGGGGAAACTAAAACTGGAATGAACCAGTCAAAAGGCCATCGTGATAGAAAGGAGCAAGATTGAGTGCATAGGAAGCAATAGATAAAGGTGCAAGATTATGATAATGAAGTTCAGCGAACACGTTTCTTTCTGCGAGCCGACATCAGGAATTTAAAATGTAACAGAACAAAGGCTGTGAGTTCTAGAAGACTTTTTTAATGCTAGGATAAGAGCAGAGAAGGCTTTACGAAATACCGGCATACTTTGGGAAATGTACTTGCTTGCTTTTTTGCCGCAGGTAAGATGAAATGATTGAAGGGGGTTCAACTCTGTGTACGAAATATTGACCTACGGCTAACAGGTGATTAGCTTTCACTGAGCATGAAAACTGAAGGAAATAGATTAGATCTACATCAGATACTGACAACTTTTTCAAACCCAGTATTATCTCACAAACACACAAAACATTTATTTTTGGAATTATTGCCTGACACATCAGGTTAAGTCAAAATTATATCCAATGGGCTTAAATTCTGACGCATTGGCAAAGTGTCATTTTTCAAAATGTAGGTTTAATGTTGTACAGCATTATATTTTAACTCGCCCAAGTCTAACCGTCTGTTTTTTCAGTGCATGAAGAAGTTGTTAGTGTGTAAATTTCGTGTAAATTTCAAGTAAAAGCAGAATTAAGCTTCTATTATGGATTTTTTTTATTCCTTCAACACTAATACTACCATTGGTAATGGCACCAGGCACCAACACAGAAGAACTAAAAGCATTTTCTATGTACAGCATATGGGTGCTTATAAGCTTAATGAATAAACAAATTAATTATCTTTATTTACATGTTAGTTTTGCAGGTTCTCTAAGTATTGCAAACACAATTAAATGCATCATGTTGTCAAAGTAACAGTCCTATGTCAAATGACTCATGCAGTAATTTTACGGATCAAAATGTCCTGGAAAGGTTTTGTATTTATTGACACTAATTGTGCAAGTTAGTGCCAGATATATACACGAGCTTCCTGCAGTACTCCATCGGTTTTGTACTTTTTGTTATTAAGCAATTTCCTTCTATTTCAAGTCACAAAAACAACCCAATTGTACTCTGACATAGTGATAACATCTATGAATGCCCAGATGATTACAGAGAATGGTCAGAGAATATAAAGACATCCACTGAGAGGCAATTCTTTGTGCAAAAATCCTCTGTTAAGGCCCAAGGACAGAGGAGAGGAGATGTTAACATTTACTCAAGTAACCATTAGTTACAACCAAGCATTTCTGAAACTAGCACACGTCAAACCTTGAAGCAGATGCAGAATACCCCACCATGGGCCACTCATATCAGCTAATAACAGGAAGCTGTAGCTACACTTCACAAAGACTCACCAAAACAAGAGAAGATTGGAAAAACATGGTCTCATTCATTATATCAACAGCTCAAGCTGATGGTGGTGTGATGATGTGGGGAATATTTTCTTCACTTTGGGCTCTCAGAGATAATTCGACATAATTAATCAAAGTGACATATTCTGTTTTATGTGACACAAAGAAAATCACAAAAGTCCCACCGGCTTGTTGTTGATAGGTAAAATGATACAAAATAATGCACCAACTATCATTGGGACATGCATTGATGAACAATACTAGAAAAGGTAAAGTGGAACAGATGGCTTTAATCAACAGCTAATTACACACTGTGCTGAATAAAAACTTAATTCTCCTTTACAATAATTCCCTACATGTTAAACTCATTAATTTTCAATTCAATTTTATTTACATAGCGCCAAATCACAACAAAAGTCGCCTCTCTGCGCTTCATAGATAGAGAGAAAAACCCAACAATCATATGACCCCTTATGAGCAAGCACTTTGGTGACAGTGGGAAGGAAAAACTCCCTTTTAACAGGAAGAAACCTCGGGCAGAACCAGGCTCAGGGAGGGGAGGGGCCATCTGCTGCGACCGGTTGGGGTGAGAGAAGGAAAACAGGATAAAAGACATGCTGTGGAAGAGAGACAGAGACTAATAACAGATATGATTCAATGCAGAGAGGTCTATTAATACATAGAGTGAGAAAGGTGACTGAAAAGGAAAAACTCAATGCATCATGGGAATCCCCCGGCAGCCTACGTCTATTGCAGCATAACTAAGGGAGGATTCAGGGTCACCTGGTCCAGCCCTAACTATGTGCTTTCGCAAAAAGGAAAGTTTTAAGCCTAATCTTAAAAGTAGAGATAGTGTCTGTCTCCCGAATCCAAACTGGAAGCTGGTTCCACAGAAGAGGGGCCTGAAAACTGAAGGCTCTCCCTCCCATTCTACTTTTAAATACTCTAGGAACAACAAGTAGGCCTGCAGTGCGAGAGCAAAGTGCTCTAATAGGGTGATATGGTACTACAAGGTCATTAAGATAAGATGGGGCCTGATTATTTAAGACCTTGTATGTGAGGAGCAGGATTTTGAATTCAATTCTGGATTTAACAGGAAGCCAATGAAGGGAAGCCAAAACAGGAGAAATATGCTCTCTCTTTCTAGTCCCTGTCAGTACTCTTGCTGCAGCATTTTGGATTAGCTGAAGGCTTTTCAGCGAGTTTTTTGGACATCCTGATAATAATGAGTTACAGTAGTCCAGCCTGGAAGTAATAAATGCATGAACAGTTTTTCAGCGTCACTCTGAGACAGGATATTTCTAACTTTAGAGATGTTGCGCAAATGGAAGAACGCAGTCTTACATATTTGTTTAATATGTGCGTTGAAGGACATATCCTGGTCAAAAATGACTCCAAGGTTCCTCACAGTGTTACTGGAGGCCAAGGTAATGCCATCCAGAGTAAGAATCTGTAAAATAACCTCAGTTTTATCTGAATTAAAAAGCAGAAAGTTAATTAATATAAGCAACAATTAAAATCAGCGTCTGATGGAACAGTTGCATTAGAATCTGTAATCAAATGTGGCCTCTTAGTAAAGCTTTCATTGGGGTTAGCTGTTTTCAGACTAATCTCGTGTAAAATTAATACGTTATGTGTTTTCACTTCCTTTAAATCACTTATTAGCTGCACTACAAAATGTAACCCTGTGGGGCATTCAAAAAGTTATTTGTGCATTTACTAACTTGTAAGTCAATTTGAAATCAGGTCGAGAAGCCAAATTACTAATAATCCTGGTACTTGTAAGAGATGAGCACTGATTTGTGTCTGAGTGCAATCAGCAAAAATAAACCTCCACCACCCACCACCTCTTCCATACATCATGTCACATACACACCACATTTCCTTTATCTGTCCCTATAAGCTGTTTACACACATCCCGGAAGATCACTATGGAAACTAAGCATGCGAATTCAGTGTGAACTGAAGATGAACAGGCAAAGACGACACATGCAGTTTCTCTGAAATAACGTAATTCTGAGGTTATGTAACACAACAATCCTGGCACAAAGTTAAGTCTGAGAGTTTGTATTATCCACAAATACACAGTAAAAATCCCCTTTTCAGGACAAGGACGATGCACAGTGCAAGATTTAGAGCAACAAAAGGAGCAACTCTGACCTTCCCAGATTTTTATACTTGTGTGTTCCAGTAATTTGGATTTAAAGGACCTCGTAAATAACATATCAAACACCTCATCTCATTTCCATCTGTGGCAGGTGCTGGAAAACATAAACAGTTGATGTTGTTTCTCTTTCTAGCCAAAGCGTAATGTCATTTAATGTTCGCCCACAGTTTCTGCAGCATCTGCCAGTCAGCTGGTGATGCTAGCGTGTTCTTCCTGCACAGTGAACCTCTTTTTTCATGTTTAATCCTCCCTTCCTTCATGTATAACTTGCAGAATGTTTTGCTTCTTATGTGGGATTTTTTTAGCTTATACTGTCTGAAAATAGACCCTGGCCTTTGCTGTGCAAACCCATCTGTGTACCAACTGTAAACAGAAAGTCTTATTTTTCTCCCGCTTCTCATTCACAAAGATAGAGATGACATTTCTACTTCTTTCTCACCACAAAAATGAAAAAGTAAAAATCCAATTTCTTCCTACTTGCCTGATGCTCCCTATCCTTTTTTCTTTCCTCTGTATGTTCCCTTAATCAGGATGCCTCATTCCATTGAAACTGAACTTAAAATGCATTCAGTTCTCTGTTTATAAAGTCTGTAAATGGGGAAAAAATAAATATATATGATCTCTGTGCTCTACTATACGGACATACTGTGTAAAAGGCCTATTTTTGAAACGTTACTAAATCTACGTTTTTTTCTGACTCTTCCTGCTTTTTCTAGATCTAAAAGTTGCTTTTATCAACACAATCCTCAGCAGTGGGATGAAATATTCTGAAATAGGTATGCCAAGTAAAAAGGAAAGTTAACTAAGTTATAAAAATCATATTCACAATAATAATAATCTTTATTCATGTGGCAAAAACAGCTTTATTTGTAACTTTTTAAAACACACTGTTACAAAGTACTTCAAAGTTTGAATAAACCCACTATTAAACTTAAGTAGACTTGTTATAGCATGCAGGCGTGCAGTCAAACATACAATCTTACAAATATTCCAATGTACGTATTTCCATGTATATGTTAAATGTGAACTATAACTATCTAAAACAATGGAAGAAAGATTAAAGAATAGATCATCTATAAAAATGTGTTTTCAGAAGTCATTTACAACAAACCACAGATCAGCCGACATGATGAACTGCAGAAGGCTGTTTCAAAGTTTGGGTGCTTCAAACTCAAAAACATGGCTGCATTTATAATCAGAGACTGCAACAGTTGGCTGAGGCTGAGTGGTTGTGGCAAGGACCCCACACACACACACATTTGACAGTTTGTTCAGGTATCTTTTATTGTCTGTGGGCACCAGATACTGTTGCTTCAGTGCTCTGCACGGTGGAAGCAGTCACTACAAGGCTGCTGCCACACACACGTCCTCCTGCTTTGCCACCGCTCCTCTGCAGCAGGCCAGACACCACACCTCCACCACAGTGGTGTTATAATTTCTTAGTAGCTCTGATATGGTAAATGGACTGATTCTTATATCGCACTTTTCTCTCTCTCCTGGAGTTCTATACAACACTCCGCATTCACCCACACACACCCATTCACACAAGCACAATGCTTTGTCAGTGCTTTTTAACTAACATACACTCATACACACTCCTACTCCGATGGATGCATCAGAGAGAAAGACTGGAGGAGAGTTACACTGGGGGAGTCAGGAATCGAACTTCCCCATCAGCAGATGACCTGCTCTACCTCCTGAGCTACAGCCACCCCCTGTATGCAGGATCCTGGCCACATAGAGCTCCATATGTTATTAAAATGTTTTCAAATGAATTCTGAATTTTGCTGGAAGCCAATGAAGGCCAGCACGAACAGAGGTGATGTACAAGCTCTTTCATTCTTGTAAGTAGCCTAGCTACAGAAAGGCTAAGGGCCAAGAGTTGCATGTGAAAGGTGAGTTACAATAGTCACAGTGGGAGAAAATTTAAGTTTGTACTAAAAGTTCCAAATTATTAGATAACAGAGGTTTGATTGCTTCAGTATTTCTTAGATGAAAGAAACCAGATTGGATGAGCTTTGAAAGATGAGGATCAAATTTTAGATGCTGTCATATAATACCAAGGTTCTTTGTTGAGGTTGATGGGCTTAAAAGAAAAATACAACTGTGTATTGTCAGCAAAGCAATGAAAATGCCTTTCACGCTGTTACACAGATGGACCAGAGGTAACATATATAATGAAAATAGAATTGGTCCAAGGATTGAGCCCTGGGGGATTCCACATATAAGCGTGGAGATGTGGACATACAGTTGTCAATATAAATTCAGAAGTGTCTTTCAGTGCTGTTAAAGAATTAATTCTAATAGTACTAAAGTGGGAAAATCACCCTTATCTAAGCACATAAGAATATCATTAGTAAATTTCCATAATGCTGTTCCAGTGTCAGCTCTAAGTACTTTTGAAATCAATGGCAGTTTGGAAATGAGCCTATAATTATCTAAAACAGCAAGATCTAAGGAGGGTTGTTGTTTTTTTCAATTAGAGGGAAGAAGGTGCCTATTTTAAAGAACCTTCAAAAACAAAGGTAACAAAGTGCTTTGACAGAACAGAAAACTCTGAGAGTAAATTCAAGCCAAATGTGACAAATAATTAAGCTAAAGTTGGCATAGAGTTAAAGCAGCCGTAAGATCAAAAAACTGAGAGGTGCAGAAAACGATGACTAATAAATGCCAAAGAAACAGTAAAAGCAAGGGAACTTGGAAAATTAAATAAGGCAATAATTAGACAATTTAAAAAAAACTTCACATGTTATGGATTCACATAAAAGCAAGTCTATAAAAATGTGTGCTAAAAAGTGATTTAAAGGAGATGAGAATTCTCCAAGCCTTACATTATTAGGCAGATAATTCCAAAGTCAAGAAACCCTGAGAGCAAAAGCATGTTTAAGTTTCACCTACTTAAGGAAAAATCTGTGAACTGGCTTATATTGGCCAGTATTTGTACTTGTGACGATGAGACAAGACCCAGATGAGGTTTGGAGATGTTTTATGACTATAAATGAAAAAGCTTTACTGCTAACATTTGCATTTTTAAATGTATCGATCAAATCATGCGGAAACATTTTGAACTGCGTTCGATTATTTTTGCCCCTATTTATACTTGAAAATTAACCCTAACTTAAGTAGACATGTTACTTCTCTCTGAGCATTGCTCCAACTAAATTAAAACCTCTACACACAGTTGCATAGTAGGAAATGCCTATCATCCAGGGGAGGAGTCGCAAACTCCAGTTTGATCCAGTTTTCATTATTTTTGCGAGCAGCAATTTTTTTTCAGTCACCATTTTCTGGCACTCGTTACAGAGCTCTAAGTGGTTGTGGATGATTGTGTGATGTGTGTGTGATGATGTATGATTCTGAGGTTGAACAGGCTAGTTTAGACCAGTTGTTTGGCTACATCTGATATTGTCAGAAGCTGCTCCACACATCATTTCTTTCCACATGCATACAGGTCCTGCCAAAAATGTAATGCAAACCTAATGTGACAGTAGACTGTGCTAATGTTTCAAGAGGAAGAAGAAAACGACTGCTACTGCCATGTGGTTTCTGTTATTTTTTCCTCTTCCTTTGTATTTGTGCCTCATTTCTATCCTCTGTCTTCATCTGTGTGAGTGTTTTTCTTGGTCTCTATTTCACGTTACTTTTTGTTTTATTTTGAAGGTTAGTAGCTTTGGGTGTTTTTACCTCCTTCCTTCTTCTTTTCTTCTGTCTCTTTATTGTCTGGGTGTCTATTCACTCAGTCTTTGACAGGTCATAAATTATATATATATATATATATAAATATATATATATATATATATATACATATATATATATATATATATATATATATATATATATATATATATATATTATTATATAGTACCTTAATTTCTCATGGAATCAACATACATGATCTTCCTTCCAGTTTTAAAACAAGGAGCATTCTGTTTTTTCAGACACCTTTCTTATACTTAAATGATACATAAATACATAAATATTGCTTTGGGTTTTTTTTTTTACTTTGTTTAAAGCTGCATCGGTGAAGCCTTGTCTGTTAGCATTTACAAATGACTCAGATTGAATTAGCAGAAACTCATTCGGAGTCATGTTTTTTGGTCTTCACCAAACCATCAATGCTAAAATACACTCTGGACACGTTATAAGGTGCACCTGTTCAACAACAACAAATCTCTAATCAGCCAATCATCTGGCAGCAACTGAATTGATCAAGACCACCTGATGGAATGGTCAGCCTGCCTCGAGCTGATAGGACTCCAACAGTAACTCTGCCATTCATTAAAACCAAGAGCATCACTGGTCACTGGCATAAACAACATGAACGCACAGATCCATCCAGCCTCGTTGAACAGTTCTGGTTGTCGGTGGTGCTACAGTGATGTGTGGGGACATTTTCTTGGCACACTCTGAGCCCTTTAGTATACCATCGTATAAATGCTTCAGCCTATTACTAAAGTCCATCGTTTTACCCACGGTGCACCCATCTTGGTTCCAGCAGGAAAAGCATCATGTCACAAGGCTCAGATCATTTCAAGCTGTTTTCCTGAAAACAACGATGAGTTCATTGGTTACATTTCACTGTGTGTTATACTTGTATAACTATGCATGTGACAAATAAAGAACCTTGAACCTTCATTGTGCTTAAATAGCCTCTGCAGTCACCAGATCTCAATCTTTGTGGAACGGTAAAAACACGTGAAAGATGTGCACCTGAGAAATCGCAGGAACTGCACAATGCTATCTGGTCAAAATCTCTGAATTTTTCCAGCACCTTGCGAAGAATTAGGGCAGGTTCTTGAAGCAAACGTGGGTTTAACTTGAGACTAACATGATGTACATAATAAAGTGTCCAGTAAGTGTACTGCTTGTTCCCCTGTTTTAATGGTGGCCTTGAGAAGACTATGTTTCTGAATCTTTTTCAGTCTTTTTCTTTTTCAGTTTGATGACCCTGAGTCAAAACAGTAAGGTCCATTCACCAAAATGCTGACTGATATATGCTATTTTAAATGAACGACAGTGTTTCTGTGGTGTTTCTGCTGTAACCAGGGCGAAGAATTAAAAAATGGCTGTGACTGAGTTAAGTGCCACCATGCTTAACCCTCTTTGCCTCTTCAGCTGCACTTGGGAGTCCCACGTCACCCAGCTAATGACTGTAATATCTCTGGCTTCAGCGCTGCTCTTTTTTGGCTTTGAGGATGGATGGTACAGTTTCAGGGTTGGCCACAGAGCTCTATCACTTGTGGATGAATGAGTGTGAGGACACCTACGCTGTCTGGGGAAGATTATTGGCTCATGATTGCTGGCTCAGGACACACTCATCGATCTGGAAAGACAGGGGCTGCAAGAGAGAAAAGCCCAATAGCAAAGTGACGACAATAAAAGGACAGCTTCATGAATAATAATGAGCATTGTACCGAGGGTTTGGAGACGCTATTGTTACTTACAAGGCTCTACTGAGTGCAGTGATGCTTAAAATCCCAGACAAATTCATCTCTGCAATAAACAGTTCATCTGTGGGTGCTCCATGAAAATAAAAGACGAGCGGGAATTGCGAGAAGAGAAAAGCTTCAAAAAGCAGTTAATCCACAAATCGAATATGCTTGTTTTTTTTGTTTGTTTGTTTTTTCACTGGTGTGTAGTGCGGTTTAATATATTTAGTTTTGGAGACATCCTCTGTAGTGAGTCTGTTTTTCTTGTCTTGAATATAATGGGACCAGATGAAACGTGTCTTCTGGTGCTTAAAAATACAATTGAAAAAATAAACAGCAATACCTCTTTCAAGAAATCCTGACCCAGTTACAAAGCAAGTTTTACAGAACTAAAAAATACAAAACTTGTTTCAGGAAGGAACTTTGTTTGCACAGGGGCCTGATTTATTATATTTTTTGTTCTTTTATTGATTAAATATTAATTATGTAGGAGGTTATTTGCCTAAAATTATTAGAACTCCACTGACTTATCTCATTTGTAAAATCTCTGTCATGATGATCTCACACTGCTTCAGTAATGTTGAGGTCCGGGCTCCAGGGAGGCTAATTTATGAGTGTTTTTTTTTTCTATCCTAATATGCGATTGTTTCATATGTCGGTGTTTAGAGTCGTAACGAACATAAAACATTCATCTGACAATAGTCAAGTGCAAAAGCGGAATGAAAATGAATTAAAATCAGCCACTGACCAACGGAAACCTTTGAAAGGCCTTTACAAATCCTAAAGAACTATTCTCAAGCTCACTTGGAAGGAAAAAGGTGAAGTAGTGAGAGTGGTTTGAGACTTTTGCACAGTGATGTATAATACTTGATGTTCATTTTATTGATACATTGAGCCATTCAGGGTAAAACTACGGTGGCCCTGAAAGGCCAAAAAGACTGCAACTTAAGAAAACACCAGCAATAAGAAAAACGCTGGGAAAGCAAACAAAACACAAAAGAAATATGAAAAACAACAACGGAAATAGGAAAAAACACAAGGGAAGTGTTTCTGGGGAGACAATAACCCAATGATCAGTGGCAGGAACCTAAAACATGGTAGGTGTGTTTTATCATAATTCATATAATACTGATGATGGATTTTTAGGCTAATAGTTAGGCTAACACACTTATCTCTCATCTTTTCTTTCCTCACAAAACCGATAGATCCTCCACTTCTTATAAGTGTCTCCCAGCGCAATTCTTAGCATATTTTGGTTCCTACAGCTGGTCTGTCGGGTTATTGTCTCCCCAGAAACACTTCCCTTGTGCTTTTGGAAATCTGTTTTTCCTGTTTTCGTTTTTCTTATTTCTGTTTTTTCCTGTTTCCGTTGTGTTTTGTGTGCTTTTGCAGCGTTTTTCTTATTGCTGGTGTTTTCTTAAGTTGCAGTCCGTTTAGCCTCTCAAGGCCACCGTATAAAACAGACAATAAAACAGAGCATGCTTTAGGGTGTGGGTACCAGAGATGGGTAATCCGATTACTTTTTTCAAGTAACGAGTAAAGTTAGGGATTACTATTGCAAAAAAGTAATTAGATTACTGTTACTTACTCATAAGCACGCTGCATTACTAAACTTTGATTTTGTTTGTGAGAGTGTCTCATGACAATGATCTATGAGCGTGCGACGTCCATGGCAGTAACAGACGTGTGTAGATCAAAAATAGATAATATGGAGTGCGGGAGAGAGCACGACCATGCAGTGTTTAAAGCTTGGAAGTACTGACATTGCTTTGAGTTTGATTCCATACACTCTACATGGGAAGAAAACTTCTTTCTACAGCGAAAAATTAAACTTCAAATCTGGCAAGCACCTAGCAATCCACCATGGGACTGTGAAACTCACAGAGAAACCCCCGGATCCCCCCACTGACATGACCGCTGTAGCACCTGGCAAACCTCCACAGGCCTCACTCCTGCTAAACATGTGAAAATAGATTTAAGAGCGACAGGACTTAGTGCCGCTGAATCTTTGATTTTATTTATTTATTGTTGTGTTTTGCTTCCGTCTATTTGAAAGAGTGTAAACACAAAAAAAATATTTTATTTTATATGCTGGAATATGCAGAAAATACATTTAAATGTTATACAAATTTCTTCAAGTCAAAGACTGTTGCTTACAATTTAAGTTTCGTTTCATGCAATGTGCATAAAGTTAAAACATTAAAATTCATAAAACAATATTTAAAAAGAGACTTTTGATTCAATTTTATATGAGGGATTATGCAGAAAAATTGAATTGGTCTTTATTACGTATTCAGGTTGTGTGTCATGTTTTTTAAAAAGTACTCTAAGTAATAAATTAACTAATTACTTTTGAAAACAGGTACTTAGTAAAGTAACAGGATTACTTTCTTGGAGAAGTAATTAGTAACCAGTGTTTGTCAAGTTTCTTGAAAATAGAAATTGGTTACTAATTACTGATTACTTCTAAAGTAATCCCATTACTTTACTTATTACTTGAAAAAAGTAATCGGATTACAGTAACGCGTTAAACGTTACTGCCCAATTCTGTTAGTAACTAATTACTATTTTCAAGTAACTTGACCAACACTGGTGGCTACCTTTCCACACGTTGCTAACATGAGCATTCAGTGTTTGTCAGTGAGATTCAGACGCATGTTGTAAATTCTGGCAACAAAAAAACAACATAACAAGATGACAACAGCCCAAATTGCCAGAGACCGCAAACCAATGGGTCCATGTTTGTTTAGCCTATTTCACCTTGTCAGATCTGCCCAAAATATAAGCTGCTTTGCCGTCCTTCTGGTCACTAATTGGGGCTGTGATGAACAGAATAAACCAAATCAATAAGACCTGAAAATAGCAGCTGGGATAATAAACTCATCAGGAAAGTGTTTAATGAGGTCAGAGTTCAAGAGAGCTGGTTTTCCACACATTTCTTTACAACAGGATTTCATCTTTTGCAGACAAAGACACCCCCCCCCCCCCCCCCCCCCACACACACACACACACACACACAATACTGGCCCACCATCTTTGTTCACAACCTGTGGGAAAAATAAAAATAACTTCCAACATAAGAGAGAAGAACAGATGACTGTGATTGTAGATAAGAGCAATAAAACCTATTTATTTAATCTTGAGATGATAATAAGTTTTATTTATTATAATAATTGGAGATGTATTTATTTTTTCCGTGACCTATAATAAACTATTTGCATAACTCAATGCCGACCTGAGTGTTTGCTAATGTTACACAAACACCGAGTTGCACAAAGGAAATGCTGGCACAAAACAAGCGCGTGAGGGGCTCCGACTGCGCTGCGGTCAGTGAAAGAGAAAGTTCGCTCGTGAGTCTCAAGAAAATGGCACACTGAAATTAACTGCAGGGGATTTATTCTTTTTTGTGTGTGGCGGTGGGTGGGTGGTTGTTTTACCGGTTCCTCTAGCAAGTATCTATGCGTGACATTACCTGTGTCCTAGCTTTTCATGACATTTTAGCAGACTCGGTCTTGCTTTTGGCATCAGGTGCGCGCTCAGTGCTGACTAAACTTTTAATAATACATCCCAGTCTCACATCGTTGCGCCGAGAAATCCACCCGCTCTTCAAGAAAGAAAAAAGAAGCCGATGCTTTCCTCTTCGTCCATTTGAGCATTGTTTACCGGTGAGACAGCTGACTGTCAGATGTATATGGAAGTAACGTTGGTGACGTCAGGAGCAAAGAGCAGCAGGCGGAGAGCGGAGAGAGAGGAGGGAGGGGGGAGGGAGCGAGACGCAACCTGTGCCAGTGCGCATCTTTTCCAAAACTTGTCCGGAGCTGTCAAAGAGCAGGGAACGGATCCGAACGCGCCATGAGTAACAAATCTTTAAACCTGAACACCAGCCCGCCTCGGGCTGGCGGCACCGTGGACCACGAACTCGTCATCACTTCCACTTTCGGGACGCTCCTCTCCGTTGTCTACATCATCGGGGTCTCGGGGAACGTGTACACGCTGGTGGTGATGTGCCACTCGATCCGGTTCGCCACCTCCATGTACATCTCCATCATCAACCTGGCTCTCGCGGACCTGCTCTACCTCTCCACCATCCCTTTCGTGGTGTCCACCTACTTCCTGAAGGACTGGTACTTCGGAGACGTGGGCTGCCGCATCCTGCTCAGCTTGGACCTTCTCACCATGCACGCCAGCATCTTCACCCTGACCGTAATGTGCACGGAGCGCTATCTGGCCGTCACCAAGCCGCTGGACACGGTCAGGCGCTCTAAGAGTTACCGCAAAGCTCTGGCGTGGGGCGTGTGGCTGCTGTCGCTGGTGCTCACCGTGCCCATGATGGTAATGGTCGCTCAGACAACTAAAAGCACGCCGGACGGGGGTGTGAAGAGGATGTGCGCGCCCACATGGGCTCCACTGGCTTATAAAGTTTACGTAACGGTCCTGTTTGGCACCAGCATCATGGCCCCGGGGCTCATCATCGGGTACCTGTACGTCAAGTTAGCCCGCACTTATTTAGAGTCCCAGCGCAACTCTGTGATCAGCAAAGGCGGCAAAAGGTCACCGAAGCAGAAAGTGCTGATCATGATTTTCACCATCGTGCTGGTGTTCTGGGCGTGCTTCCTGCCTTTCTGGATCTGGCAGCTGCTGCCTCTGTACCACACCAAGCCGCTGAGCCTGGCCTCGCAGACGCACACGTGCATCAACTACCTTGTCGCGAGCCTCACATACAGCAACAGCTGCATCAACCCTTTCCTCTATACGCTGCTCACCAAGAACTACAGGGAGTACCTGAAGAACAGGCACAGGAGCTTCTACAAGTACACGTCGTCGTTTAAGAAGCGGCCGCCCAGCCTCTACTCGTGGGGCAAGTCGGCGTCCTCCAGCAATCAGTTCGAGTTCAACTCCGAGACGCTGGTCATGGGGTCACTGAAGTGAGGTGAAAGCGTCTGGAGCCGGAGCAGCGACAGGTAGGCGGTGATGTCTCCGTTACGCATAAAGCAGGAAGCAGCCAAAGTTTGTTTTCTGTCATTTTAAAGTGCGGCTGTTCTTTGGTCACACATATGTTGTTTGTTATTTTATTCTGTCCATGATGGACAGCCCACGGAGCCACTCTCTCTCTCCCCCTCTGCTGCGCTCCTGCAGCTCAGCCTCAGTGGAAGAACTCTTCCTGCGGTGCTGTGTTGCAGTACAAGGCCGCGGCGGTAATTAGAGAAGCTGAAGCACCTCTTAAACGCAGAAGTGATTTTAAGAAGCACATTTGAATGTTTAATTTAAGGGTGTTTTAATCTGACATTACATTATTTGTGTTAGAGCAGTTAAATAAAGGGGGCAGTCAGAACTTGTGCTATTGCAGGTTTAACCTCCTACTGACACGCCTACACTACAAACCAGGGACGTCCCGAAATACATTCACATGTAATCAAATTCCCACACAGTAAATAAAAAAAACGAATAACAATAAAAATAATCTGATTAGGGCATAGATTTTTTTGTCCCACCTTCTGTGTTATTCCTTCATAGAGGTACTGGACTGCTCTAACAAGTATATACTCTCACCACTACTACATCTGACATCCAATATTATATTTGCATATACACAGAGAGAATGTTTGAACTACGTTGGAATGGGAAAACTGATTTTTTTGTTGTTGTTGTTTATTTCTTTTGTTTTTAGTTTATAGCATTGCATCTCACAAACTGGTCAAGGACTTAAACTCATTGCTGCTCAGCTATGATGCTACTCTGCTGCATGCACTGCAGATAGTGAAAAAAGGATCATAAACAGCTGAGTTAAAGCCATTCTGGTGGGCATACTATGCGATGATCACATTTCTTAATTACCCTCCATTTAAGGATAATAAATGTTTCACATTTGCAGTTTTCTGACAAAAAATAAATAAAAAACAAATTTATAGACATACAATTACAATATGTCAGGTCACTATGAGCTGATTTGATCCATAGCAGGTCTTAAAACCAGGTAAATACAACCTCAGATGAAAAACAAAACATGAAATATTACACTGCATCATATTTTTTTAACCCAAAATGTAGAAACAGTGTGTGGAAAAACTAAGTACACCCTCACCGCTGTCATAGGAATATGACAGCAGCACCTGCCTACTGCAGCAGGCAGGTGCTGCTAATTAAATACACTTGACTTACTGGTCATCAGCAAGTGTGAGTGCCTCTATAAAAGCAGAATTTGGGGCAGTTTGGTGATCTGGAATGTTGAGGTGTGTTAACACAATATCAAGCAGGAAACAAAACACACCAGCAACAATCTTAAAGAAGCAACTGTTGCCCATCTATCTGTGGAAAGTCGAAAACACTCAAGACAGCTGCTAATCTTCAGAGTGGTGGTCCCAGGAAATCCAAAGAACAAAGAGCTACATCTCCAAATCTAAAAGCCTCAGTTAGCATGTTAAATGTTAAAGTTAAAGACGGCACAATATTTTAAAAAAAAAAGACTCAATAATTACGGCTTACATGGAAGGATTGTCAGGATAAAGTCTCTTCTTTCTAAAAAGAACATTGCAGCACAGTCCAGGTTTACAAAGTTGTATCTGAACAAACAGCAAGACTTCTAGAACAATGGGGCTTTGGACAGATGAGACCAGAGTGGTGACGTTTGACCATAATTTACAGAACCATGTTTGATAAAAAGGGTGGAGGGGTGATGAGCCTACATCTAAACAGGTGAATTGACCTCGATGTGTTGTGTGACAGCCATAATAAGAGCTGGTCAAATTCTCTGAAAACAAAGGAAGGTGCTTTAGTATTTCCTTTCTTACCTCCTTTAGTAGAAGACACTGGAACATCCCTTATGAGAGTGAAGGAGATAACTTCTTCAAAGTAAGACAGCATCCGACTGTCACAAAAACAGCAGATCAACATAACTGATAAGCGACATGTTTCACATTGTAAAATGCGGCTTTTTTCCAGTTGTAACCCACAGGTGAACGAGGAGTATTGCACTACTCTACTAAAACCTGCTAGATTTGAATTTGTTCCCTTGTGTGAAGCACTTTGTAAAGCGGATTTTAAAAAAGTGTTCTACAAATGAATATAATTACCCACATTAAAACAATCAAGCTGAAGTGGACCTAATTTGTGTTAATTGTGTCCTCATTCTGAGTTGCTGTATTATCAGCTTTTAGAACTTATTAATTGATTTTACTTCAGAGATGCTAAAAACCTTAATAAAGGAAAAATGAAAATAAGGGGATCATCTCTTTAGTGGGGAAAAAAACATCTGATTGGATAGCAGCACGAGTATCTGTTAAAACAGCTATTTAATTTGAGTGTTACTATCATTACTTGTACACAATTATGCAAGCCTACATGAAGAAACACTCTAAGAACACAAATAGAGGAGCGTGTATCTAATGCTAGTTTAAACCATAGACTGTATAAAAAAGATGGCCACAATGACGTCACTCAATTGAGCTAAGCATTTTCATCATCCTTTTTGACTCTAAGGGCAAGATTTATTAACGCACTGCCCCAGCATAAACTGGGTTTTGGTGTAAATTGTAAAAAGTACTGTTGGTATTTACAAAGAGTGACAATCATCCATAGAGCTAATCATGCCCTCACACGCTACTTTGTCCCGTTTTAGTAAATCTGGTCCAAAGTAGAACTGAAAATTAGAAAATTGTTGCATGATCATGTTGCAAGAGGACTTAAAACTACAGATAATATAAGCTAATAGGCAAAGACTTTACTGAAGTCACTCATCAACACAGTTGAGTGTAACTTTAAAAAAAATTTTAAAGAAAATTTAAAAAGAACAGATGGAAGAAACACCCTTCAGTGATTATGTAATGAGTGTTGATGTTGTATAGTTTGTTCACCAGGACCAGCACACCCGTTTAAAATGCCTCAAACATGATAATCGGTTAATGTGAGCAGAATTATTCAGAGTATATAAGCAAGGTACAATTTGTTGTTCCAATAAAACCAGTTTATGTTTAAGATACATAGTCTTATTTTCCTAGTAGGGAGTCATGAATAACTACACGTAACAAATGTTAGGAAGATGCATTTGTTTTGTGTCTGAAAGAAACAAAATATTGTGCAGTATGTCATTTTTTTAAATCACCAAATATCAACATCAAAAATCTTACATTTTCTGACTTCTTCTTATCCCAATCAGAAATGCACCTCCTGCTGGTCATTAGAAAGAATGCAGGTTCAATGAATTTCAAATGCCAGGAACCTTGGTTCATCTTTTATATACAGTTTACTGATTTTAACTGCAGAGCCATCACATTATTAAGCAAACAAGTATGAGCTAAACCCTCTGAGCACTATAATTATCTTTTCCTAAGTCCTTATAAATTCTCCCTTACGTCTTACTTTAAGACGTTCCCCATCACCATCAAGGAAAAACGATTAGCAACAGAGATAATTTTCTGAATATTTAATTGGAATCCTGAATTTTGGCAGGAAATGGAAAAAGAAGAGAAAAAGAAGCACACACATGGCATGTCACTGCCATTGAATTTGCATGCATCCACCTGCGGAGGCAAACACACTTCTGCTGCTGTGGTAAAACCTGAGCCAAAACACCTACTCCTCAGCGTGCTCGCATCCAGGCTTTGTGCGCTCTGTTTACTAGGCTGAACTGTGGCCCACTTACCTGAATGGACAGACAGGACTTCCTTTCATGCTGTAGTGTTTGTGTGGTAATAACACAGTTAATAGCATAGCACCTGCACCCATTAACAATTACTGCAAAAGTTTTGAGGTTGGAAGGCCTCAGTGGCAAGCATGCTAACAACAGATGCATAAAGTGCCTGTGTTTTATGAAGAGTTCACGGTCTTTAATTAAGACAGCTCTTCACTCTAATCTGGCATGTTGTTTCCAGCTCACGCAGCCTTCAGCTGTAAAGCCACTGTCTTCTTAGATTCATAAGAAGCATGGAAAAAAAGACTGTTACAGACCGAGAGTGGTGGAAATATTACGCACGTCTAGGCAGTAAAAGAAAAATGTCATTAGTGACAGATTTCCTGTCATTCTAAAACATATCTGAATATCTAGAAGTGTGACATTTTGCAAATCATGTCCCAGGTGGGACTGGGCACTTTGGTACACTGACCTTTTTGTGTTTGCATGTCAAATTGTCCAAACTCATGCATAAATTCATTACAGCTACATCGTGCCGCATCACAGATATGGAAATCCCCCACCCTTTCTTTCTTTTTCTTCCTTTCTCCACATATTGACTGACAAAACTTTGCAGAAGTTTGAAAATTCTGGATAAGACCAGGTCTGTGTGGGATTTAGCAGCTTAAATCTGCATACATTCGAGCTGAGAAGTTTAGCTTGGATTTGTAGATTTCTTCTAAGCGTTAGCTTGAGAGCCACTTTTGGGTTTCCTGTAAAAATGTAATACGTTAATCCCAAAAGAGAAATTAGAACAATGGACGTTAAAGGTCTTGAAGAAATTTGTGCCATTTGATCCTGTTTAGTTTCAGCAGAGGTGCAAGCACACTTTTTTTTTAGTGTGTAATTGTTTTTTTTATCTTACATCTTAGCAGACAAGCATCAGCAGTAAGGTATCCAAAATTCCTATAAACAAAGCCATAATTCAGTATCTAACCTCCATGTAAAGCTCAGCAGGTTTTTGAGTTTGTGAATGAAGGAAAAAAGGGAGAAAATCCTTCCTAAAGCACACAGTGCTAAATTCTTTCTTTACTGTAACGTGGTACAGATAATACTGCTGTCTGTGTCTGCAGAATATTACATTACATTAAACATTACAGTAACTTCCAGCGGTTTACAGCTCTGTGTGAACTGTTTATATTGGCGGCTGTTTCCCTGCATTTCATTAAAGTGGAATTTAGACAGATCACTAGAGTCTGAGTCCTGTTTAAGCCTTGCAGAGACTATCTAATGGCGCCAGTTGGCACAAGCCAATGATAACACCTGAAATAATCAGTCACATCTAGACTATTAATTACACAACCCATATCATGATAAAACACTGCTGAGGGCAATATGTTCTACAGAGAGTCTGTTCTTTGTTTAAATTACCTTAAATAGGCCTCAACTGATCCTGCATCAATGCCTACAGCTGTCAAAGCCTTAAAAATAATACTTGGCACAGTCTGCACCCTACATTTATTTGCAGTCCAAATCAATTACACCCACTCCTGCAGAAATTTATCCTGACATGCATGATAATAGTTATTACTAAGTAGAAGTATTTACTGTGTTATTGTCGGGCAAGGCCAGACGGGTCATTTACAATCAACTATTGGCTCAATTCCTTTCCCACACAGTATCAACAACTAAAATAAATCACATTTAGAAGCAGTGTCCTTGATATTTAAAGAGATCCGAAGGCAGTGTTTGTTTTTCCAGTCTGTTCAAACCAACAGGAAAGATATAAGGAAATGAAAAAACTGTGTGTGTCTGCTTTAATATAGGCTAGTACAACCTTAACGTAATCAGCTAGCAAGTGATCACAGTATGTCACTTTAGAGGGAAAAAAGCTGACATCAATTCAATTCAGTTTTATTCATAATCAATCATGAATAATCAATTCATAATTGTCTGATCAAATTTACATTCCAACCACAGCAAAGCCTCCCAACCTGCAGTACAAGGACAACGCAATTTCTTATCTGTTTTTTTGTTTTGTTTTTAAATAAAGCTTTGGCATCTTTCAGCATCATTAGCCAGAAAAGTACGAGTTGGAAGATTCTTTTGCAAAAATTTGTCTTAGAAGTTTGTGAAGTGTGCCGAATTAGTTTGATAGCTAAAGCTGATTACGCGGAAGCAGCTACAATATATATATTTGACCATTTCATTTATGTTTATATTTATTAACAGTTCCATGTGGAAATGTCACCACAACAGTAATAGATGAAGAGTACAGTGACTGGAACCATTATTTATAAGGGTAGAGGTGATTAATGGCTTCTTTATTAGTAAATTCATACGTGGCCATCTTTATCAGATCAGTTATAAACTCTGAACAAGGCGCTGCCATTTACAGCTGTGACCCTGTCACATCAGAGCATAAATATATATAAATATGCAATGTATATATATGTGCTACTGCACAGTGACCCAACACCATGCTCATTTCAAATAAACTCCCACACAGCCCTGCACAGCATAGAAAGACTTACCTCTGTTCTTTATATCACCAGTGAATGTGCTAACAGCTGTGCAGCAAGGTGAGAAAAGTGTGAGAAAAAATGTTTCAGTCACAGCTTTTGAATATGTGTGCTCACTAATGATACATTATAAATGTATACTTACATTTTTGAGAACCAGTGTGCAACTGGCACGTCTTTCTGTAGCACAAAAGTTGCAATTGTTAGCAACAAACTAACAGGGAAGCATCACCTCACTTCAGTTTTTCATGACCTTTACGAGCATTCTTCATTTACCATTCATCTATTCATTTATTCTGCTTTATCGTGCAGGTATTTTTAATTTAAAACTAAAAATCTGTGATAGTCCAATGTGCAACGTACACAACCAACAACACCCAAACAAAATTAGTTTGGGGTTTTTCAGAATTTATCTACACAGCCTGATATTTTCAGTAGGAGCTGGAACAGAAACAAAAAGAGCTAAAAAAGAAAGCGAATATTGGACATGCATCAGACTGTTGCACACAAAGAGAAGTTTACTAGCATATTTATGTTAATGAGTCAACTATATACAAGTGAACCTAGTGCCTAAAAATGAATGCTTTTAGTGTAGGCGATTTATAAAACGTTTACTTTCAAATGCCAAAAAATGCAGAATTGCACAGCTGATTTTAAATATACGCTAAAAGATTGTCCTAGTGTGTTGACATTAACAGAAGTAAACAGCTGTTTGCATTTATTAAGTGTAAAAAAACCTGCTGTTATTTTAAATGACATGAAGAGCCGTTCTTTTGTTTTGCTTTTTTTTTTTTTTAATGGAAAATGACACCACGTAATAATATTTTGACTTTCTCTTTCTTTCTTTCTTTGATGGCTGGCTGACATTTTGTTTCTGATTCTACCTTTAAAAGAAAAAAAAAAAGAAAAAGCCCCAAACACATGAACGCATTAACATTTAAAATCACATCAGAGCATAAAAACTGAAATGGGTGTTGACATATAAAATAAACACAAAATTATGGATCCTAAAATCAAAAAACTCCAGAATCGATAAAGAAAAAATGAGAATGGAAACGGTGGGTGGTTCGGTGCAGCTGTGTGAAAAATAAGAAAGGCGAGGATGATGACTTCCCAACCACATGATAGTCTCAGATCAATCAAGAGATTCCTCAAGTGGCTGGCTCACAAAGGAAGGGCGGATAAGACTCTAGTAGCAATCAGCAGGAGCAGAGACGGGTATAACACTGGTTAATTGAATTTAAAAAGTAGTAATACATAAAGGTTTAATATTCCAGGCTGCTGGTTTTAAAATAGAAAAGTACAGAGAAGCATGACTAACAAAACCAGGCAAACTTTTGATGTCATTTTATTTCAAAACATCCTCAAGACTGCACAGAAGCATAAGGTAGGAAAAAGCAAACGAACAGGACAGAGAGACGGTTCTTCTTAGAAGAAAATACCTCAACGGGTCATAGGACGGGGTATGAGTGGTACTTGGTGATGAAACGTTGATTATTCAGTTGGCAGTTCATAAGTTTCAGATCTCTTCTTCAGGGAATCAGCAGCTCTCTTAAAATAATAAACAGAAAGGCAGAAAACAATCCTGCTTTGGCAGAAAGCCTGCAGGGGAACTGAAAAACCCTTAAAACCAGCGATTAAGATGGTGCAGGAAAAAAAGACATTTCTGTAGAAAACAGGATAAAAACACAAGGGTGCGTAACAAACAGGAAAGCACAGAGGGAGACCACATGTGGCTCTTTTTTCCCCCTGCTGCACCATCAGCAAGTCAATACTTGAAAAATAAACGGAGAAAATTGAAGATATTGACCGAGCAGCTACAGAATACCAATGTAAAAATCCATGTAAAAGCTCTTTTTCCTTCCCCTTGTTCTTAATTCCTGCCTATTCTGCCTCTTTGTTGCAGGGCCTATCGGAACCAGTGGGCAGTGCCGTCATCCATCATCCGTGGTTGCCTCATGGCAGGGCAGGGTCAGAGATGGCGTGTGCAGGGTCGCAGGTGAAGGACACAGTGATGGCGTAGCGTGTCCCCCACATTACCTTCTCCACGCGGTGGAGGTTCTCTGAGCCAGAAGAGAAGAAAGAAACTCTCCCTAAGGGTGGGGACAAAAGGAACAAGAGGAACTCTTTAGGAGAGAGGAAATGTAAAAGCTGTTCAATATTTACCGATTCAGATCCAACACACACACAGCTGGTGTTACCATGTGTTGAACAAGGCTTTTAAAGTCAGAGAAAACCTCTATTAATCTCATGGTCGGTTGTTACATCAGAGGTATTGGCAAGGCAGAGATACGGCACTTGACGAATAGAAATCTTGAAGCGAAATCTATTGGAGAATGCTGTAAACCCAACTATAGAAGCTGCCAACCATACCTCTTTTACGAGATGCGATCACAAAGTTCTGGGATTACACTTCTACAAATCAAAAACAGCATTAGATTTAAATGTAGACGATCTGTCCTTCAAGGGCATCTTCTCGTATATCTCTGGACTAATTTAAGTGCCTCTGTGCGCACGCTGGATCCTCCGCTGTGTCAAAATGACGATCAACTTGAATTAAATCATAGGTGTCAAACTCTGGCCCGCAGCCTAATTACATTTGGCCCGCGAAGCCATACCAAATTACTATTAGAGCTGGCCTACTGGTATTATACAGCTAATATATATATTGTTTATTATTAAGCTTTGCTTGTTCCATATTCAGTTTTTCAGCAAAACGTGTTTTGAGTCCATAAGAAAAGATTAATTCTTATATCTGGAGGAATAAATATATTTCAATAAATATTAACGTTAGCCCGCGACATTGTTCCAGTTTTGAATTTTGGCCCACTGTGTATTTGAGTTTGACACCCCTGAATTAAATTGTATGAAAGTGGGGGAAGTTGCAGGAAGATAAATCTGGCGGTGAGGCAGGTGGTGAGAAACGATTATGCTGTCGTGGCCACAAACCTGTAGCATTTTTCATGAGCCGTGGGGGCTCACAGACACACACGGCAGTGCAGGTCATTCCAGCTCAATATTCTCTCACAGATACTTCATAGCTATAAAGGAGAACTCTGCGCTGACAGCTCAAGCCCCGCCCACCCCCAAAACCCCCCAGCAGGTATGCTCCTGTTTATAAAACTTAGGTGATGTGCTGTGCTGGAAACTGGACATTTCAACAAGAGAACGAGAGGGGAAAAGAACATGTAGTCCCTGTATCATAATTCAATACAACAATGATCCTCTTCAAGAAAGTGTTTTCAGTTTGACACAAGCTGAGGTTTGCTCTCTGTGCACACTTGAGTCGCTGAACTTGGATCATGGTGAAATCACAGAACGCACAATGTCGTTTCCAGGGATTTAAATCAGCAGCACTGGCAGCTGTTCAAAGGTGTATGAGAAGATGACTTTAAAGTCAAACTAATATATAACAAAAAATGTTACATTTTTTAATTATGATCACATCTCATCTCAACAGTCAACCTAGGAAACATATAAATGAGTTGACTGGTTTAAACCGTCATAGTAAAGATGATGATGGTACGTCTGCTTGTTTCTAATGGCTGATCATTCACATGATTAGCATATTAACATTCATTACAGAGCAATGCAGGGTAAGAGAAGTGATTGTATCAGAAATCTGGGTAGAGGTGTAGATGAAACTTGGGGCATGTGTACTAGAAATAAATCTGTGGGGAAAAAAGATTTTTAAAACCTCTTTCTGGTGAAAAGTCAGCAAACTTTTTAAATGATTCTTATGAGATTTAACTGGCTGCAAACATTCAGTTTTTATGAATTACTGATCATTTATATAAAGTTATGGCCTCCGTAACCTTCCTTCAGATATGTATCTGGTCTTAACCCAAAATAAATGCCTAAAGGGAGTATCAAGTCGTCAAGACGTCAAGAAAGGTTGAAAACAGAGCGAGGACGCAGCTAGCGAAGCTTGGTATACACACCAGAGGCAGCATATGCAGTTATTCTGGTTAAACACTCATTAGTTTAACAAAGTTGTTCTCAAACTGTGGGGGTGGGACAGAAAAACGTCAGTTTGGGCTTGGGTGACCAGGCTAAAAAACCCGAGTCTGTATTGAATGAATATGATAAAAAATTAAATTGCTGATACTTTCGTGCATACTGAAATTTTCTTTTATATTGTTGATTTATAAAAAATGTTTAAAATATGAGGCGTGTGAACTATTATTGACTTCTAAAGTGGGACATAGTGGAAGTAGTTTGCAAACGATTGGTTTAACCTGTTCACTGAGAACACAGTCGTCCCTGGCAGAGCCCGACCAGAGATTTTTAACACTGATATTTGGTGATTTTAAAATCTGGCATTCTGAAATAAACGCTGATCGTTTTAATAAATTCCAATATTGATATTTCGGCAAAATGTTAATATCAGCCAATAATATCAACTCGCTGGTAAAATGGTAAGGGTCTCGAGACAACTCCAACTCTAACACCATACCAACACCATAGAAGCAGAAGTTTAATTGACTTGATGATAGCTTACTAAACAGCTATGCTGTTCATAGAGAAACTGCTATAACATCCAATTTGAAAGTGTTGGTATGCACTTTTTAAAAATTATTGTTATTATTTTAACCTTTCGACAGATTATACCTTGCTTATTAACCACGTTTCCAGGTTTAGCCTAATATAGCTTATAAGCCTTAAAACAGTTCAAACACTCCCCCTAAAACTCTCACTACAATCACAAAAGCTGGATGTTTATTTCGAGCTAAACTTGCTGTTTTGTAGTTATTATGCAAAGCAAGGTAAACCATGTCCTCCCTCTGTCTGGTTGTAATATTTTCCTTTCATTTGCAAAAAGAAAGTAAATAAGGTGAAGCTATTATTATTATTATTATTTTTTTTTAAAAAGTATTTGCAATGATGGTGGAGTCAAAAACCATTGATAAGGGAAGCGAACACAAAGACAAGCAGTTGGGAGCAATTTACTTATTCTAGGGTTTCATTTTTTGGACTGAAATGCATTTCCTTTGACTGAAAAGGTTTTTTTTTCATTAAATAAACAAACAGTCTGAGTCTGGTGAGGTTTCCTCAGGATAAATTTTCTTCACTTATCAGAAGCTCTGCGTCACCAGGTCATCTCATGAACTACTACCAGTTACTAGCCAGTGTTGTTTTACCTGTGCTCTGTGTTAGATAAGACATTTCCATTCAGTTTGGAAAGTTTAAGCAGCAAGCCCACAGTTGTAGATTTTTATTCAGAATTCTTTCAGACTCTTGGTTTGCTAATAAACTTACAGTGTCTCAAACCTTTTGAAGAGAATATCTCATTATCTTATGCCATGAATAAACAGCTGGAATCACTGAGCCCCCATTCTGCTGCTATAATTTCCCTTACAGGCGCTTTATACATTTGTGTGTCTTTGTGTGTCTGTGTAAGAGAGTTTGAATCTCCCTGGATAGCATTAGCTGACGACATCAGAGGTGCTCGCTGTATAACAACAGAATTTATGCTGCAAACTCTGAGAATAAGGGAAAAAGGAGAAGGATAATAATAATAGATAATAATAGTAATTCAAAATGCAGTTTTGAAATTTGATAATTAGGGAAAAAAGCATTTTGAGAAAAAAATAATTGCCCCCTACCCCTAATAACTGGTAGCGCCATCCTTGGCAGCATGAACTGAAATTGACCACTTAAGATAACTGGCAATGAGTTTTTCACCTCACTGTGGAAGAGGTGAAAAACTCAAGCCCACTCTTCTTTGTTTGAATTCAGCCACCCTGGAGGTGGTTGTTTGAGCATGTACGGCTTGTTGAAGGTCATGTCAAAGAATCTCAATCAGATTGGAGACCGGACTGTGACTGGGCCACTGCAAAACCAACAGTTTGTCATTTAGAGCCATTCAGAGATGGCCTTGCTGCTGTGTCTCAGATCATTGTCCCGCTGCACAACCCAATTTTGCTTCAGTTGAAGGGTACAAGCTGATAGCTGGACATTATCTTTCAGGGTTTTCTGGTAGAAGTCAGGTTCAGTCAATTACAGCAAGTCATCCAGGTCCTGAAGAAGCAAAGCAGCCACATAACTTCCACCACCATGTTTGACTGTTGGTATGATCCTTTTAGTTAGTTTTACACCAGATGGAACGGGACTCAAACCTTCCAATGATGTTTTGTGGCAAATGTGAGACTGTTTTCCGTTTGGTCAACAGTGGGTTTCTCCTTGGATCTCTCACATGGAGGCCATTTTCGCCCAGCCTCTTTCTTACTGTTGAATCACGAACTTTGACAAGTTAGCCGTGGAGTTCTTCAGATGTCGTTGTGTGGATAATGGCTCTTTGTGGTTCAGTGGAGTCCCAAAGCCTTAGAAATGGTTTTGTAACTCTTTCCACAGTGATAGATATTACTGACTTTGTTTCTTTTTGTTTTCTTTTTCTTTTAGCCTACTTCACTTCATGCTTTTTTCGACACTAAAATTATCATTTAAAAACTAAATTTTGTATTTACTCTAGGGCAGGAGTGGGCAACTCCAGGCCTCAAGGGCCGGTGTCCTGCAGGTTTTAGATATTACTCTTGGTCAACACACATGAATCAAATGATAAGTTCATTACCGGGCCTCTGGAGAACTTCAAGACATGTTGAGGAGGTAATTTAGCCATTTAAATCAGCTGTGTTGGATCAAGGACACATCTAAAACCTGCAGGGACACCGGCCCTTAAGGCCTGGGGTTGCCCACTCCTGCTCTAGCCTATAAAATACTGATGACCAACGAGTAATGCATTTTTTTAAATGTAACATCAAACATCCACTTCCATTACCTAATAACTACCTTACAATATCAGCCACATCATCTTGTCTGCTAGAGTCTAAATAGTACTTTCTTCATTAAAAGCACAACTAGAAAGGTCTTCATAATAAATGCAACATGCTTATTAGCAGAAAAAAGGCAAAACTGCTACTTCTTAAAAACAGAAAAACTATATGTTGTAATTATTGCTTTACCTGCAGTCTTTCCCAATAGTATTTTAGCACTTTGCGGTGTCATGAAAAGGAGTAAAGCATCAGTACATTTCTGTCATTTAAGGATTTGGGTTTCCACAATAGAAATTTTCCCATGAAACAGAAAACTTTAGAGAAACAATTCCACGTCCTGAGCTTATTCTTGAAGCACCTGGGTCAACAATCACTTCTATGGAGGAAATGTATCCTCCCAAGCTAACCTCTGTTTAGCAGTGCTGTTAAGTGCCGCACTTAACATTGTCTTCACTAAATGTATAGGGGAAGTTTTGCCTCATGCTACTCATGTGTCATGCCATTAACCCATGAATATTTGCCCATAATCACCAACGGGATGAGCAAGAGTACAGGTCTAACAGTAAACAAGACCCCGAGATACTTAAACTCCTCCACTTGGGGCAGGGTCTTGTCCCTGACCCGGAGTGGGAACTCCACCCTTTTCCAGCTGAGGACCATGGCCTCAGATATGGAGGTGCTGATTCTCATTCCCACCGCTTCACACTAGGCTGCGAACCGTTCCAAGGCGAGCTGGAGGCCATCACCTGATGAAGCCAACAGAACCACATCATCTGCAAAAAGCAGAGATGAGATCCTGAGATCACCGAAGTGAAAGCCTTCCGCCACTTGGCTACGCCTAGAAATTCTGTCCATAAAAATTATGAACAGAATCGGTGACAAAGGGTGGAGCCCATCACCCACCAGGAACGAGTCCGACTTATTGCCGGCTGTGCGGACAAAGCTCTTGCAACCGTATAAGGACTGAATGGCCCGTAGCAATGGGCCAGACACCCCCATTGCTGAATATAATATGTACTTAATAATGTATAGCATTGATATTTTGTAGTACACTGTATGATTTTTTTTAATTCTTTAATTTTATATAATAGAAAAATCCAATGTATATAATTTTAAAGTCAAGTGAAAAAAATAGTTTTTTTTATTATTTCATGGAATTTTCTTTTTTCACAGAAAGGAAGAAAAGTGGTTTGGGAACTAGTTTGCTTCTCTTGTACGTCAACAACTGAGCATCATGTCAGTGTTTGACTGACAGCAGGCTGCGGTCCGGTAGCAGAGCGAGAGAAACTGGGATTAATTTTTGATGGATGGAGTGAGAAAGTAAGGACCACACGCCTCCAACTAGACCTCAGTGAGAGCTGCAGCTTTGTTTACATGGAGTTTAATGCGCGGAACCAAGCAGCAAACTAGGCATCTAGCCTTCAAACTAATGTTAGCGCACTTTTCCCTGGTGACGTGTGCTTTTTGAAGCAGGAATGTGTGAAACAAGACATGCTCATCTTTTTAGGACAAGAAAGAAAAAGACTTAAGTAGTAAAGCTAAAGTGAGTTATTTTTAATATGTAGATGAAGCAGTGCGTGGGCTCTGTGTTTGGCAGATAGCCGACATAATGTAGTAGTGGTAAGTTCAAGGTTTGGCATCTACCATTGGTTAGTTAAATTAAAAAAAAAGGCAGACCTTTAAATTCCAAGCTTTTATGTATCAGAACACTTGAAATAATCAGATCCTTATTATATCTTAAACATCTGAATCCCACTGAAGTGCGTTTGGTTGATTTTAAACAGGCAGTATAAGCGCTACAACTTGTGCAAAAAATGTACACATTACTTCTAAAAGACACGGGGCTGGGTATCGTCCCTGATTTCTAGAATTGATTTGATTCGATCCACGATTTAAATTCGATTCGATTCGAATCGGGGAAATTTTGTCAAAAATATTATAATTCTGATCATTTATCAGTACTGACACTTGTGAGAGCTGTGTGAGAGCTTCTTATCGTGGTGGAAGCAAAACAGCAAAAGTAAAAGGGAATTCATGACGATGTGTATGTGAAGTGAAATGTGAAGCTTAGATTTGATCTTCTTTTGCTGCTGGTTCAGTCAATTTTGGTTGGAGAGTGATTAAACCTGCAGCTTCAGAATCTAGTGCAAAAAAAGACATAAACACAAAGCGCTGATCCGCCGCTTCAGAATCAGCCCCGGTGGTGTGTCCGTGTACATGCCGTCGGGTGAAAAAGCCGACAGCTCACTGATTCTGATGTGTCGAGTTCGCGCTTTGCGTTTATTTCTTTTTGCAGAATCCGTTCACCTGCTCTCGTTTGCTGTTTTAGTTGTTTGGTGGTTGGTGAAATAGTTTTGTGAGGTTTAACCTGAGATTTTGGGTTTCTGGCAAAATACATTTATATTTAAAAATCGATTCAGGATTTTAATGAATCGATATCGCTTTATTCAAACTAAAACCGATTTTAATCGATAAATCGATTATTGAAACCCACCCTAAAAATACAGTAATAAACTGTTAAAATTTCCACATAAGATTTAATTCTACTAATAGTTTGTAAAATGTTATTTTTTAGGTGATTCTTACTTTGACTGTATTTAGGAAATTCTCCATTATCTGTGGGTATCCAATCATTAGGATCAAAAGTTTGATGCCATATAAGGGCGTGGAAAGTCAAACATTTTCCCTGAATACACGTTTATTTTTTAACATCACGGTGAATCTGCATTTTGGAGTCTCATAAAGTGACTATGTGCACCATGATGAATTTTTTTCTTTTGTTGTGTATTATTCAAATGAACGAATTTGCCTTGAGAACCAAACACGGTTAAACATTCAGAGAAACAACGACCACGTACAAAGATAGATAAATGTAAACGCCATCAACGGGAAGTGAACAGAAAAAAAAAAGTATGTCATAACACTTGAGACAGTAGGAGAAAAAACCTGCAGAAACACTGCCGTCTCTCTTGGACCTGCTAATAAGAGGCTTTAAAAAAAAAAAAAAAAAAAAGAAGATCCAATTAATACCATCACAGAGGTACTACGATGCGTAATAGTGATCAGCACGAAATACTTCAAGCAACGCCACCAGACTGTTTTTGTTTTTAATAATAAAAAACAGCCACATGCTGCTGATTAGCACTTAATGAGCTCTTGAACTTCACAGACCCAACCGGGATGAGTGCACAATTCTAACAAGATGCTAAACGACGCATGACTCATCCAGTGCCGATAACAAAATCGCCTGCTGGAGCGAAACGCCTCTTTACACTGCCGGCACAGTCACAAGGTGCGCGGCACACTGACACAATGTCCAGTCAATTTATTACTCCCACAGCCTTATAATTAATCAGCTGGGGAAGAATTAAAGAGGGTGTTTGGTGTAACCAGAGATGAAAGGGATAAAAGTAAGATAAAGATAGATCACGCTAAGCTTGAGCAGACAGGACAGAAAAATGTGCTCCCAGATGCAATTACCTGGATTACATTGTGACTGACTTCAATTTAAAACCCTTGAGAAGGCTGAAAGGAGTGTGGTCGCTTTCCATTTGTCACCATGCGTCAGTCTAAAGAGCAGCTTAAGTGGATCCGTTTCACTCTTTTCTTTTAACGATAACTGGATACAGCTTAAGATGGCGAGTGCTGGAAAATGTATATCTGCTAAACATCATCTTATTAGCATTATGACTCTGAGAGTGTTAGCACCGTGAGCTTCAGACAAGAACAGAGCTGCAAAATGTTCTTGTTTTATTCAGTGTGAAATTATTCTGGACATTTTCAGTAGCATTTGGGCGTCTCACCACTGGCTGTCTGTCGGGGTGTGTTAGCTGTGTGATAGACTGACAACCTGTCCAGGCTTCACTTCAGCTCCCATCCAGTGACAGCCAGGATAGGCTTCAACGCACCGCAAACTAAATGGGAAGAAAATGCACGGAACTCTGTCGAGCTCTCAATACATTTATACAGGCTTACACTCGATACTAAAGTCATAAATGATTTCACAAGAATCAAGTACAGATGTCATCCAAAGACGTTTCCCGTCATTTGTAGAACAAGAAGGAGAAAATCCTCTTCAGGCGAGCTCTGACTAGACAAGTGGAGGGTATGCAGCAGGACGCGTGACGCACAATGCACAAACAATTACTGTGAATTCTCTGGTCAGTTAGTTGTGCTATTCTCACATCTCTGCAGTCTTAATCCACACAGACTTTGGATTCCAGAGCTGGGAGGCTAAAAGCTAACTTGCTTTCTCACATCCACCTGTAGAAAACTGTAGGGCAGTGCGGCAGGGATGAAAGCATCTTAACACAAAATCTGTTTGTCATTGAAAAGAAATGAGCATTAGACAGGAGTCTAACAAACAGCTACAGAAATGAGAAGTGTGGGATCCAGCCACTGTCACGTTAATGTTAATCATTCTGTCTGTGATGAAACATGAGGAACCAAATTTTATACAAAATTCAAGGACTCTTTTACTTCTTAATTCTATAAACAATTCTCACTTTAACCAAGTGGCAGCCTCCAGGGATGAAAAATCAACCGAGTGCAGACATGCTAAAAGTCTACAGTTTCTTCAGTTCAGTTCAGTTCAATTCAGTAATAGTTATATATCACCAATTCACAACAACAGTCGCTTTATATTGTAAGATAAAAACCTTACAATAATACAACAATCAAAGACTCGCTATGAACAAGCACTTGGCGACAGTGAAAAGGAAAAACTCCCTTTGAACAGGAAGAAACTTCCGATGAACCCAGGCTCAGGGAAGGGCAGTCATCTGCTGCTGGGAGTGAGGGGAGGAAGACTGGACAAAAGACACACTCTGGTATAGAGCCAGAGATTGATAATAACTAATGATTAAATGCAGAGTGGTGCGTAAACGCACAGTGGATGGAGAAAGTAAAATGTGGGTGAAGAAGAAACGCTTAGTGAAGCTCCCAGCAGCCTACGCCTATTGCAGCATAACAAAGGGAGGATTTAGTGTCGCCCTAACTATAAGCTTTATCGACAAGGAAAGTTTGAAGCCTAATCTTAAACGTACAGAGGGTGTCTGTCTCCCGAATCCAAACTGGCAGCACAGAAGAGGGGCCTGAAAGCTGAAGGCTTTAAATATCCTCGGAACCACAAGTAAGCCAACAGTATGAGAGCGAACTGCTCTACTGGGATGACACGGTACTGTGAGGTCATTAAAATAAGATGAGGTCTGTATATTAAAGACCTTGAATGTTAGGAGAAGGATTTTAAATTAAGTTCCAGTGGCCACTTGAGGCTGCATACAAAAGGAAGTTGATCCCCAAGTGCCCAGCTATGGGCATATATGTTTAAACCCTGGCAAAAAAAATGGTTTTAGTGTCCTTTCCCTTTATGGCAGTTGTGTAGTAGGTACATTTAAGTAGCCAGTCGGCGTCACTCTGTGCTTCCTGTGCCTTTAATTAAACTACCTGCAGAATCCTACAACTTCCTGTAACACTGCAAGCTGATCTTCCATATACGGTCATTTCTGACTAACATTGAAGGCATCGTTTCGATCGTATGATTTCGCCCACACACACTAGCAGCGTCTTTAAAACAACACACCTTCTCAGAGTGAGAGATTAATGCACATATTTTCACTCCATACACTGTGTGTGTCTGTACAAGCACAGCGGGCAAGGTCAGACCGGCCGTTTTAAGGTGTCTGCCCAGCTGAGGTTATCTAATTCCCCCGTGGTTATCCAAGCAGTCAGGTTAACTGCTGCTGGCTCCTCTAACTGGTAGACGTGTCTTTTTCGCTCTGTCCTTTTATTACCCTGTTTGTATCTGCCATTCCCAGCCAAACACCATATCTCTCACGCTATCACACACTGTATTTACTCTTTATCTGTCTCCCAGCCATTTTCTGTGTCTGACCTACCTTCTTGCCCTATCGGTGGCGCTTTTCACATTCCACAAATCTATCCATCATCTCATCTAATCCTCCACTTTTTCCTCTGCAGTCTGAACACCTCCACCTCTGTCCCCCTACTGCTCGTTGTCATTACATCCTTGACTGTTGCGCTCTCTGACAGCAAAGTCCTGATTGTCTTCCTGGTGTTATAATTACACCTTGTTCATTGCAGTCGCCTCGAAGAGACATGATTATCTCGGCAAACTAATCATCCAACCAGATATGAGGATCAGACTCTTATCAAGTCAAAACATGTCAGTGGGATCCATCCCAAACAGTTTCTTGATGAGGTGATGGTGGATTTTAGTAGAGAAAATAAAATGATGGGATGTTGATGCATTATGAATGAGCCTGTATCATGTCTACTACTCGACGCACACACATAGCAGGTTAGGATTTACCAGCTTTACAGATTGCCAAGCATTTAAAAATCTATCCAAGGGACAGACTGTACTTTTCCTAGTTCACTTTTCCATGACCCTCTTCCCCACCTTCCTCTTCCTCCTGCAATGTTCACTGGGTTTAAAAATCCTGCTCATGTCGCCCTCTTTGCTGTCTGGAGGTTATTCTCACCTCGCCGATACAAGACGGCTGAGCTATTCACCAAAACCCGTCACAGGAGACTAGGAGGCAGACACGCTGCAGTCACTCTTTATTATCATACGTCCTTCAGTCGATGTTCAAGACAGTGTCAGCAGCCCAGGATCCTTCACTGCAGCTCACCGAGTATGACACATGAGCGAGAGTGGTAGCAGAGATTAAATGGAGGTGAAAAAAGGCACACAAAAAAAAAGCATTTAAGGTAAGAGAAGTAGTAAAATATCATTTTTCTGAATTGCTTTTGATTAAAAGTGGCAAAAGACTTGATGTAAATGGCACGAGATGATGGACAGTGGGGGAGATAAAGGGAGAGAGCGAAAAGCGGTGAAGAAAGAAGTTCAAGAAGGGACAAGGTGAGCGGAGGCAGTCTGGGATGGTTTGCTGTCAGAAGGAAAACGCCTCAGGCGATGTTTCCCATACAGAATCGTTCAGGAGTAACGCGTACGTGGGGGAATATGAGCCGAGAACGAAGCTGCCCCAAGTTTTTTGCACAAAAACTAGGTCACACAAATATTACAAACCATGACACTTTGGAGCGTCACCTCTTCTCTTCCCCCACAGTGAGGCCTCCACGATCAGCAGACTATACGACACACAAAGCTTTTGAGTTTATCTTTCAAATTTTCTTCAGTGACGACCTTTTTACACTGAAGGGGAGCTATTACAGGGAGTGCAGAATTATTAGGCAAATGAGTATTTTGTCCACATCATCCTCTTCATGCATGTTGTCTTACTCCAAGCTGTATAGGCTTGAAAGCCTACTACCAATTAAGCATATTAGGTGATGTGCATCTCTGTAATGAGAAGGGGTGTGGTCTAATGACATCAACACCCTATATCAGGTGTGCATAATTATTAGGCAACTTCCTTTCCTTTGGCAAAATGGGTCAAAAGAAGGACTTAACAGGCTCAGAAAAGTCAAAAATAGTGAGATATCTTGCAGAGGGATGCAGCAGTCTCAAAATTGCAAAGTTTCTGAAGCGTGATCATCGAACAATCAAGCGTTTCATTCAAAATAGTCAACAGGGTCGCAAGAAGCGTGTGGAAAAACCAAGGCGCCAAATAACTGCCCATGAACTGAGAAAAGTCAAGCGTGCAGCTGCCAAGATGCCACTTGCCACCAGTTTGGCCATATTTCAGAGCTGCAACATCACTGGAGTGCCCAAAAGCACAAGGTGTGCAATACTCAGAGACATGGCCAAGGTAAGAAAGGCTGAAAGACGACCACCACTGAACAAGACACACAAGCTGAAACGTCAAGACTGGGCCAAGAAATATCTCAAGACTGATTTTTCTAAGGTTTTATGGACTGATGAAATGAGAGTGAGTCTTGATGGGCCAGATGGATGGGCCCGTGGCTGGATTGGTAAAGGGCAGAGAGCTCCAGTCCGACTCAGACGCCAGCAAGGTGGAGGTGGAGTACTGGTTTGGGCTGGTATCATCAAAGATGAGCTTGTGGGGCCTTTTCGGGTTGAGGATGGAGTCAAGCTCAACTCCCAGTCCTACTGCCAGTTTCTGGAAGACACCTTCTTCAAGCAGTGGTACAGGAAGAAGTCTGCATCCTTCAAGAAAAACATGATTTTCATGCAGGACAATGCTCCATCACACGCGTCCAAGTACTCCACAGCGTGGCTGGAAAGAAAGGGTATAAAAGAAGAAAAACTAATGACATGGCCTCCTTGTTCACCTGATCTGAACCCCATTGAGAACCTGTGGTCCATCATCAAATGTGAGATTTACAAGGAGGGAAAACAGTACACCTCTCTGAACAGTGTCTGGGAGGCTGTGGTTGCTGCTGCACGCAATGTTGATGGTGAACAGATCAAAACACTGACAGAATCCATGGATGGCAGGCTTTTGAGTGTCCTTGCAAAGAAAGGTGGCTATATTGGTCGCTGATTTGTTTTTGTTTTGTTTTTGAATGTCAGAAATGTATATTTGTGAATGTGGAGATGTTATATTGGTGTCACTGGTAAAAATAAATAATTGAAATGGGTATATATTTGTTTTTTGTTAAGTTGCCTAATAATTATGCACAGTAATAGTCACCTGCACACACAGATATCCCCCTAAAATAGCTAAAACTAAAAACAAACTACAAACTACTTCCAAAAACATTCAGCTTTGATATTAATGAGTGTTTTGGGTTCATTGAGAACATGGTTGTTGTTCAATAATAAAATTATTCCTCAAAAATACAACTTGCCTAATAATTCTGCACTCCCTGTATAGTTTTCTTTATTTTCTGTGATATATCTACTGTTACAGTGATGAATGCTCAACCTACAAAGTTTAAAACATGAAGTCACCATAAGAGCTCCCCAGTGAGAGTGGATATCCCTAATATTTTGACTTGCTGCCTTTTATTACCAAAAACCAGTTTCCAAAAAACAAACGTCAGCAAAGTGTTCTCATATTTTTTCCTCTTCTTAGTTCAGTTTAAGAAAACAAACTGCTGCTGTCATCTGTTCAGTCAACAGTTTTTCTTATTTACACACGTTTTAGTCCTGATGGAGCGCTTAGTTACGCTTAGTTACGCTTAGTTACGCTTAGTTACGAATCATGTGGACAGATTTGTGGATAATAAATGATTGAAGTGGTCCTATTATTCTTCCTAAAGCTTCATATTTTTATCCCTGGACTCCACATAACTTAATCATAATCATTTTATTTATGATAGATGGCCCCTCAGTTGATCCATCCCCTGAAATGAGCCGTTTCAGCTCCTCTCCCTTTAAGCCAAACTCTTTCTGATAAAGAAACCAAAAAAGGATCATTTAACAGCGCTCCATGTCTGCTGGCTGTGCAACAGTGCATATATTACAGAAGACAGGAGATATTTGCTATTTGTTTTAATATATGTGCCCCCTGTAAACTGTGCTACATCTTAAAGCTGTCAGTGTGGCAGGTGGATGTTGTTCAGTCTGCCTGGAAGCATCCACAATTTTAATATGACAAAAATAAGGAAAAGTAAAAAAAGGTGCACATTACCAACGACTCAGTTATTATCTATTTAATAATAATACCTTATTGATATTTGATAATTACTTCTGTCTTACATCTTTACTCTCTACTTAAAAGCAAGTATCTTAAGTGTGTCTGTATATTGGAGAGCCTCTATTAAGTATTGACAGAGTAAAATGTGAGGTAACCAGTATTTCACCCCAGAAAGCGCAGACATTACATTTAGACTTAATGGACGACAGAAATAATTAAATAAATGTGATTTTTTAAAAAGCCATGTTAGATCTATAACTAGAAAAAGAATCCAATCACTCTTTATAAAGCATGGCGTGCCATATGTTAAACAGGAAGAACAATTTATTGCTCACTTTCAATATCATCCAATTCAGTATATAAATAAAACCGGTGTACATGCTGTGTCACATTCCTTTAAAGTGACCAGCTTGGAAACTTTCCAGATTTCCTGCATGCTCCCCCTGAGGACTCCTCCTCCGCTTTAAAATGTCTGAAAAGCAGATGCCCCTCTAGGCTTTTCTGCTTCAGTCTTCAAGGTGTTCATTTGCTTATAGTGTTGCCCATTTTTTTTCCTTAATGTGAAGTGTTGACACAGACAGATCACGTTACTTACTAAAAAAAGACCACATGTAGTTACTTCTAACTTTTTAGGTCCTAAAAGCTCAATACAAAAACAAATCCCCTGCATGCGCACTGTGCTACAGTCTGTGCTGCTGATTACCCACTTACAGAGGATTACGCCCACTTTGCTGCACACATTAGTGTGCTAAAACCATCTCCAGGCTCCCTAATGCAGCTCAGCAATTATAATTTTAACCTCTGCTGCTATAATGAAATCATTTATCTGTCTCACATCATTTACTTTAACTTTTAGGCTTATGAGAACGAATCAGCTATCAGGTGTTAACGTCGACGGCCTGCGTTTACACCATCCTGTCTTTAAGCAGGTCAAGCATTAAAAAAAGGCTTAAAGCTAAAAAAGAGTTAGGTAGATTCAGCTTATAATACCTGTCCGTGGTTCCACAGTCCGGTTGCCATTCTGGTCCATGAAGACAAATCTACCTCCAGTGAAGTCAGAGCCGTAGTCAGACAGGTACAGGAGGGAGGTGTAGTCGAAAGAGCCATAGGTCACCTGGCAGACAGGGAGAGAGGAGGAAAGCACGAGTTGAGAGCTGAATAATATAATTTCATGTCTCATCTCCATATTCAACCAACACTCACAACACACACGTGTCACAAGTTCATTCCCAAACTTCTGCACGCTTTAAAATTTAATGTGTTCACGTGGAGCAGCAGCACCGCTCCATCATCATGAGCTGACGGGTAAAAAACACAAGCAGAATATTTCTGACTGCTGGCTTGATTTTTGAATTAGAGCTAGTGCAGTGTTCACTATGGCGACTCCTAAATGGAGCAGCTAGAAAGAAAAAGAAGAGAGGAGGAGTGACACTGCGCTTAGTAAAACATTTTTTCTCCTTTGTTTGTCCTTGAGAAACAGCGCTGTAGATCTATCAGTCTATCTAAGATTAATCAATTATATTCTGATTCTGATCCTCGCCCCAACAGAGGACTACAAACTGACCAGCAGCCTGTGTGAAAAAATTAATTTATCAATATGAGGGAGGGGGAGAACCCTATCATACAAGCCTAGCTAATGCTGCTGGTTTCACATGTCACAAATGTGTTCCCAAAATACTTTCACAATACAACAAAAAGAACAGACAGCATGCCTTTGGCTTTTTCTTTGTTGTACCTCCGCGACAAAACGTTTGAAAAGCACTAACCTAAGGCTCCGGTCTGCCTATGGAGCGTCACTCCGTGGATTCCCAAAGTTATTGTATGGATTCTTACTCAACACTGATTTTAAAAGCTCCAAAAAGCATTTACAGCTGTGGAACCGTTCACGCATGCATTCAATGCATATCACTTCATGAATCATATCCCTGAAGGTTTTATCCATCACACTGTAAAAGAAGCAGCAGCAGCTCTCTTTCTGTACATTTTGGCTCCACGTGAGGTCCCCAGGCTCTGAGGCACAGTTTGGATCTACTCACAGCAGTTTCACACATAAAGCATTAGGTAAAATATCCCACCTGCATGTTCTTTACAGGCAGGCGGATTTGTTACTTTCTGCATAAACTCATTGTGAAGTTCCTTTGTGTATACACCACACAGCTTCTCCCACAGCAGGATGGCAGCCACCTGTTTGTGCCCACTGTGTCAGCAGCTCATGTGGAAAAAGAAGAGCTTTGTCTTTACGTCTCTCAAAGATTACCTGCTGCCAGGTCCTCCCTCCCACTCCCCCCATCGTATCTGTAATCACTCAAATACAAGTCAAAACGATGCCGCTTTGAGCAGCAGCAAGCGTTATTCATGGGAAGTGAACTGTTGCCCGTTTCTGCAGAACAACTAATAGCAGTGCTAACGTGAAAGCGCCTGATCTCAAAACCTTAATATATCATCTGAAGGTAAGCTGAGAGGGAACAAGAAACGGCTGCCTCTCTTATTTCTTGCTGTGAAATAAGTCCTCTCACTTCAAAGAGAGAACAAAAGTAAGCTGCTAAGAGTTTTATGAATCCCTGAAACGACGTCAAACCGGCATCGTTCACAAAGCGCTCGTAAGTGTTTCCAATCGAGTTCTACAATAGGAAACTTTAACAATTCATGAACATTTGTCTCTTAATGTGCGTGTGCCCGAACGCCTGTGTTCTCCAATTAGAGAAGAGTGTGAAATGGAAATATAGTGCAACCATGGGGACTGAGAAGCTGCCTGAAGTTAGAATCATCTTATGTAAGATGTTATTTTTGGCTAACGTTTAAACACATTTTACTAACATACACTGTAAATCTGAAAAGTTAACATATTACTGAGATTTACAATGCCAGGCAACACACCTAGCACACATCTGTTAATAGTAAAAGCCAATTGTTGCTTATACACTGTTACTGTAACAGAAGCTCACAGCAAACGCTGCTGAAGTTTCAAAAGGATTTTGCAGGTCTGAAAACCAAAGTAGTGAGTTTGAAGATGCTTAAAATCCCCTAGTATTTAAAGTCATGTGAAAAATAATTTACACTCCATTGAATGTAGTTAAACGTAGACGCTAGTTAGAATATCTAACTGGCTTTCTAGACTTGAAGGAATCCACAACTTTGAAAAAAAGAAAATGGTTTAGCGTGCATCTTACAATGACTGCACAGAAAGCAAAGAGAACAGCACGGCTTAAACACCAGTTTTAAATAGGACAGGTTCCACCTATCTCGAAACACTGAGTTACGAATTTGACATTCTGACACATTTATTGACAATTATTTCCAGACACCGATTCAAAGAAGTGCAAATGTTTACTTGATGATTAAAATTTAAATTAAATTAAATATTCTGTAATAAATCAAAAACTGAAGAAAAACCATGAATCAACATATGAACATTACCTGATACTGCTGAAGTGAAGCAGAGTAGTGTTTTATTAGAGACACAGCCAGGTCATTTTTGAAAGAAAAAAAACAAGGTGAGAGCTGCTGTTGCGATTATTCAAAAACTTTAAGAAACAAAATGACCATCGATCTTCTTTGATGGGGTGAGGATGATCATGAGAAAGGAGGTAAATTAGCTTAAAACTACACGATGGGAGCTTGTTAACAATCTGAAGGCAGGTGGTCCACAACTGGTAACACACCTGCAGGGTCTCCTGCTCAAGAAGGCACAAGTTTGCTGACTTCTAAATAATTTACAGGAGCTATGGAGAAAGTGCTGCAGTTAGAATTCATGCACCAAAATCGAGCTGTTTGGCAGCAACTTGACCCGCCACGTTTGGAGAAAGAGAAATGTTCCATGATCCAAAGTAGTCTAAGGAGCTTGGAAAAAAAAGCATCTGGACTTCTTTAAGTTGCTTGAAGACGTTTCACCTCTCATCCAAGAACCTTCTTTGGTTCTTAGGTCAAATGGTGGAGAGTCCCAGATTTAAACCCTGTGGAAGTGTCCCCCCAAGAGAGACATAGACCCCCTAATGATCCTCTACCTAATCACACGAGCCAAGGTGTGAAAACGGGTGTAGGTCACAATCAGCCAAGGTTTTGGGTGAGCTCATTGTGAAACCTAGCCCCAGCCTATTATGTGATTTCCAGAGGTCACATGACTCAGGATGTGAGTGGGCGTTAAGGCGTCTGGGAAGGGATCTCAACACTGGATTATAGATGGCAGACAGTTGGTGTCGTAAACCACCGCCTCTGTTCAAAGATGGCCGCTCACAGTGGACATAGATGGCTTCTTTCACTCCTCTTTCAAACCATCTGTCCTCTCTGTCCAAAATGTGAACATTGGCATCCTCGAAAGAGTGACCTTTGTCCTTTAGATGCAGGTGGACAGCTGAGTCTTGTCCTGTGGAGGTGGCTCTTCTGTGTTGTGCCATGCGCTTGTGAAGCGGCTGTTTGGTCTCTCCAATGTAGAGGTCTGGGCATTACTCGCTATGCTGTACAGCATACACTACATTGTTAAGTTTGTGTTTAGGATTTTTGTCTTTGGGATGAACCAGTTTTTGTCCGAGTTCGTTGCTTGGCCTAAAGTACACCGGGATGTCATGCTTGGAGAAAACTCTCCTGAGTTTTTTTCCGATACAACGGCTACATAGGGGATGACAATGTTGTTACATTCGTCTTTGTGATCCTCCCTAGTTGGGATCCAAAGTACGCCATGTCCACAGTCAAGCACAGAGGTGGAAACGTTCTGCTTTAAGCCTGTTTTTCCTACTAAGGGTACAGAATGACTGCATTACACGTACCAAACAATCTTAACAGATAAACTTCTTAACTAAGAACACTGGTGGGTCATGGATGAGTCAAACACACAACAATGTCCCTTCAACTGATGTGGGGCTGATCAGAACTGCACCATTTTATATGTTTGTCACGACACACATTCATCTGACCCATTGTCAGTGTAAAATAATGAGTGTATGCAAGATGCCATCTTTGTGTGATACAGTGTGACACAGCCTTTGTAAAAAAAATGGACCAGGTGCTATTTGAGGCTGTGAAAAGATCTGAGTGTTTGGTGACAATACGTTTGTTTGGTGGAGTTGCAAACATTGTCTGAAGAGAGTGCAATTATCCTTGGTGGGTGCATCAGAGCGGTTGTATTTCAGGGTAAATCCAGGGTGATTACCATGTTAGTAAGTTGATGTGCAGCTTTACTCCAGCAAAAGTCAAGGAAGGGTCAGGAATGAACAGACTACTTGACACTCGTGTCTTCACCTTCAATTCCATTTCATTACAACTCCAGATATGAGATAAAACACACTCTCTGTGCTGTCACACCCCAACTGCTGCTATGACACCGTATCAGTGCTATGATCGATGGGAAGAAAAATCGACCACCCAAGACAGCCAAGGGCCATTTACATTTAAATGAGAGTTGGGTTGGACAATTAGCCCCAAAATAGCAGCAGAGACAGATGGAGGGGAAAAAGTGGCTCTTTCTGATTAAGTTTTACCAGCTGTCAAAGGCCAGCAGGAGACGATTAGGTGGCAAATATTAATATGGCCACAGGGCTCACATTAGGTGTTAAGTATACACCAAGGATGAAGCGAAAGCAAACAAGAATAATCTTAGAAAGATAGCACGATCGTCACAAGCAAAGTGAACACGTAACAGAAACATGTCGTTTCTGCCTCGTGTAGCAGGAGAACCACAGAATAATATTCAGACTGACGTGCAGTTTAAACACGATTGCAAAAGCAGCATTCAGGGACATCTCTTACATTTTAAAGTGTTTTTCTTTCACCAGCTCTTCAGTAACACATTAAAAAAATACAAGAAGAAATTCTTCCAATAAGAAAACTCTTTTCAGAATTTACTTACTAACACATTTTTCACTCTTAATAACATAATTTGTAAGCCATTAAAAGTTTGTTGGTCTTTTCCTATCAAAACACATCTAACTCAAATTTCCTCAAGGTCTTCTTTCAAACGCAGAGCAGAGAATGTGTCATGACAATGACCAAAGTGTAAAATGAAAGCGCGAGATTAAAGCAGCGAGCTTTAAAGCTGCACCTCATGAATAGAAATTATGACTGAATGATGTAGGATGTGAAGAGTTTACATAACAGAGACATGGGTTACAGGAAATTAACAACCTGCCTTGCATGGCAATGTCACCTATTTGAAGCCATGATCTATGTAAAACCATGTCTAAATGTGAAACAGCAGCTGTTTTAGAACTGCTGAACTGATGGTATAAGGGATGATCAAAAAATATTAGTAGGTGTTACGGCTGGGCCATATCATACCGTTCATGGTAATACCGGTATAATGTTGGGCAACGATAAGAAAATGAAATATCGTGATAGAATATGGGTAAAGCGCGCATGCGCAGTGCCTTTGTTTTCATACGCACATGGCGGAAAAAGCATGGCGGCGACGGAGAATGAGAAGGGTGAAAGCGAATCGTTGAATGAAACGGATGAACCAGAATCGGTTTGCAAAAGTGCTGCAACTTCAGTGATGTGGAACTGGTTTAGCTTTCGTCCGTCAGATACGCAACAAAGCATTTTTTGGTAGCGCATGCTAGCGGGCCGTCGTTAATACCGTGTTTTTTGGGAACATACGGCACACTTAAAATCAATCCTTTGATTTTTCTGAAAATCAACCTGGGTTTGGGGGTAGGGATGGGTATTGATAAGATTTTCACGATTCCGATTCCATTTTCGATTCTTTTTAACGATTTGATTCTTTATCGATTCTTTTTAAAAAAGGAGAACACTAAGGTCGAATAGCTTAGAACTTTGTTTTATATCTTCTCTTTGAACAAGATAGAAATTTAGGAGTAACATGGCCTTACAAACCCAACAGTGAGATCTTAAGAGATCCAGCCTACGGCTCTTCAATGGGGTGTCACAGGGTCCCCAGGAAAGAAAATCGTAAATGTAAAATAATAAAATAAATATTCGTCTGTAGCAATAACAAAATACAACATAAATTATTCTGTAGAAATTACACAAGAATATCCAGTAATGTCCCTGCCTACAATTAAACACATTCACTTACCGAAAATCGGAGCATCTGCTGTGGTAAATGGGAGTTTCTGGTGTGGCACGCACACCAAAAACTTAGTCACTGCTCGGTGACATTCGTCTATCCTGGCTTGAAAGGAGACGCTAATGGTAAACTGCAGCGAGAACTGCCAGCATCTGAGCCAGACTCTGTCTGTCTCTCTCATCATGGTCACCTAAACGCACAGTAATGGCAGGTTTTGTAATAAGGCAGATCGCGCTAACATAATATGCACTGTTAGTTGATTATTTATCCGCCGCATTAACGGGAGAGGACGTGCAAACGTTACTGCTGCTGCTGGGTTGAGATTCACGAGTCCAGAGCGGAATTAAAAACACGACATTCATTTAAGGTCATCGCGTATTTGTGAGCAAATGCTTTTGCATATTCGTAGTGTTTCCTCCCTTAAATTAAATATCTACTTTGCAAGTATTGCAAGTTGCCCTGTTGTCATCCGTTCTCGTAAAGTGTAATCAAACTTTTGAGCGTTTGAGCCGCTTAGGTGCCATGTTTCCTGCCAGGTAAATGACGCTCCGCAACGTGGTGACGTCATTCGGGGCGACTGGAATCGATAAGGGAATCGTTTGCAAAAATGGCAAACAATTCCAAGGAATTGAAACAGTGGGAACCGGTTCTCAACAAGAACCGGTTTTCGATACCCATCCCTATTTAGGGGTACGTGCTTTTTGGAGTTTGTACGTGTTTGTACTCTAGGGGCCACCGTATATATTTATATATAAACATATATAAATAAAACCACTTTTTTTTACATTAGTAATTCCTTTTGTGCATAATTTTATATTGTTGTTAATAATAAAAAATTAATTAAAGCAACAAAACAACCTGAAGAGCCGGTTGGGAGCCGAAAGAGCCGGCTCTTTTTAGTGCGCCGAACCAAAAGAGCTGGTTCTCTAAAAAGAGCTGGAATTCCCATCACTATCACATATATGGCAGATACAGACCGGAGTGGGCTTGGCACTACATGTTTGCAACCTCGCTTAAAGGTAAAAGGAAAAGTCTTCCAGTACTGACAACTTTCTCTTCATTGAAAGTGACCTAGTAGCAAACAAACTGAGCTTAACAGAAATTCAGACCTTTGTTCATTTCAGAAAAGTCTACAATACATTTTAAGTGAGAACAAGATGTGGGTGGAGAGGCCTTGAGATCATTTTCACTGTTGCTTTGATGTTGCAAAAAGGTTCCCACTCAGTTCAACAAGATAATGAGATACACCCTTTTACTAACCTGAATGGAATCACTGGAGACACAATATCCATGGGGCCACTGTTTTCTAATCTCACTTGATCTTCATCCTCTATGGGGGTCTCTCTGCCAGATAATTGACTTTAGCCTTCAATAAGAAACCATTTGCTTTTTTGCGCTCAGCTGCTATCTCGATAATTCAGCAATCCGGCACTGAAATTGTCCTGTTAATATTCGCTCGGAGTTTTGCGTCTATAAACAGTCTTGATAATTCAGGCCCTGAGGCTGTAATTGCAGCCATTATCATCTTATTACAAACCAAAGCTGTGCCAAGAAAATATCAACCACACCACTACACCACCACCAGTCTGAACCACTGATAGAAAGCAGGAAGGATCCATGCTTTCATGTCATTTCTACCAAATTCTGACAGTACATGTCAAAGTCACAGGTCAAGTGGTTATTTGAGTTACTGTTACCTTCCTATCAGTCTGCCCATTCCCCTCTGATCTCTGGCATCAGACATTGTCACAAACTGGATTCCCTCACTGGATATTTTATTTTATTTGAAAAATTATTTTTAATCCCTGGAGATGATTGATTGGGAAAAAAAATCCACAGTTCATAAATAGTTTCTGAAATACCCAAACAAGTTCACAATCATGCCGCGTTCCAAGTCACTCACGTCACCGTTCGTCCTCATCTCGATGCTCAATGTGAACTTTAGCATGTTGCTGTCACCATGTCTACATGCCTGAATATATTAGGCTACTGCCTTGTGATTGACTTATTAGATATCTGCATTAATAAGCAGCTGAACAGATGCACCTAATGAGGTTTCCAGTGAGTGTTTACCACAATATAAAATTTATTAATTGCCTCTATTGCACAGACTACTGACACGGACAGAGATAACTCACTAACATTAGTAAAAATTCATTTTTATTTCCTTATTCTGTTAATTTAATGATTAATGAATTAGCCTACCATATGAAACCTACCTTGTGGAGGGCTTTAAACTTAACAAGGTAACGTCGCTGACAACAACACATAATGTCGGACTGGTTCTTTTAGTTTTTCTTGCTTGTTCTGAAAAACAGACGAGGATCCGGTTTTTGTGCCTTACCTTATCAATGTGCGGGTGCCAGTACTCGTCGTGTTGGGTCTTGGCTGCCGTGCTGTTGATCCTGGAGAAGAAGGTGGGCTTGGTGAGGTACATCAAAGCTGGGTCCAAACCAAACGTCTGAGCGATAACTTCCTGGATTCGCCCACGCACATCTCTACCGGGGATAAACAGACACAATATGACAGGTTGAAAGCTCTGACTTTATTTCTTCAAACAGAATGATTTATGACCGGGGTACACCGTTAGGCAGCGCTGCTCGAGCTTTTAAAAAATATCCCAAATAAAGCTCTGCAGGGCTCAACAAGCACTGATATTTACACAAACGCTCGAGCACTAAAACTGCTATTAGCAAAAGGTTTGTGACAATGTTCAGTCATTTTAGTTCTATGTTACTTTTTAATAATAGAAAGGTTGTATGTGCACATTGGGAACATCCATCCATCCATCCATCCATCTTCATCCGCTTTGTCCGGGGCCGGGTCGCGGGGGCAGCAGCCTAAGCAAAGAGGCCCAGACCTCCCTCTCCCCAGCCACCTCCTCCAGCTTGTCCGGGGGAATACCAAGGCGTTCCCAGGCCAGCCGAGAGATATAATCTCTCCAGCGTGTCCTGGGTCTGCCCCGGGGCCTCCTCCCGGTGGGACATGCCTGGAACACCTCACCCAGGAGGCGCCCGGGGGGCATCCTTGTCAGAACAACGAAACCTAAATATGTGTACATCTAAATGATGTAATAGTTGTATTTTATCGATGCAAATAAAACAGGACATGTATTAACAACTAACATTGCGTATGTCACCATTTTAAAAATTCAGGTGTTTCTTTTTGGTTTAAACTCTAAAAATATACAGAAAGATTTTTAATAACGGTTCCTTCATCACCTGTAAAGCTGGAAATCCTCTTGTGTGAATACATCCTTGAGCCGTTCCCCAAAATACCTGCAGTCACATCCCCACCGCACAACCACAGGCAGGTCCAGACACAGCCAATCAGAGACACAAACACAGAGAGGAGGACAGGGGGGGGGGGGGGGGGGGGACAGAGCAGAGGAGATGGGATCTGTTAGGAGAAATTAATATTTCACAGCACAGTGCACTATTATCCAGACAGGTATTCCCACCCAACCGTCCAAACGCAACAGATTCTGAACATCTGACTGTTTCGCATGAGGAAGTCCCCAGCGGAGGGGAGGCTAACCGGGTGGGAAGTGAGCTGGGAGTACCACCGTCACTGTTTCCTGATTAAAGTCAGCCAGATGGTCCCTGAGGATCTCGTGTCAGCCACCTGCGCTATGTGACTAGAGAGCGACGGAAGGAAACTGAGGCAGAAAACTGATTGTACCAGCGCTGATGAATGAGATTCGTGCGGGTCGCTGAACCTGGAGAGTTCAGCTCACAGAGTCCGTCATCATTAAGATTGATTGTCAACTCGATACTACGACTAGATTTCTGCACATGATGCTGTAGGTGGTTCCTGCTGGGAACAAACTGGAAAAACCTTGTAGACATAAGTACCGAGTGTCTAGGGCTGTAAAATGAAGCCAATGCAGAAGCGCCAAAATCTGCAGTTCCAAAAAGGAGTCAGTCCCCATAAATCAGCATGTTAAAATGTTTTCAGCCTGGTATGTAACACAGTTTGGCCTCTATGGATAGTTTCCCCATTCATAAAAACGAACAGTCTATGTTTTGGTTTTTTTTTTACACAGTTTCTGTGTCGATCTATAGAAGAACAAATAAAAAAACTGATGTACTTTCCCACCTGTATATGTTAACAAACTGTTTTCCCATCGACAAGGCTCCAGAGTGCAGGTCCAGTATGGAGGCCTGCAGGGTACAAACAAAAAAACTGGAATGTGTGCAAATAACAACAAAAAACAAGTCAGCTGAACAAATAATTCCAAAGTGTTGATGTGCACTGGTACAAGCATGACACAGTGACCGTTTCAAGGGTCAACACTGATCCCTCAGTGGCCTTTTTGTGGCGTTCTCCCTCTGCCCTTTACTTGTTATTGCTTATCAACTCCTCGGGGACACTGATCTGAAAATAAGTCATTTTCAAAGAAGTCTCTCTGTGGCTTCCCCTCGGTTCATGTGAGTGTCTTAACACTCCATAAACAGCTCCTTTATTGGCTGTGGACCAGGCCTGGGGGGAGCGGAAAGCATTACTGGAGAGTGCCCGGAACATCCAGGCAGTCCCAGTTTCATCTTCCACAGCAAAAGAGCCAAAGCTCTAGTTATTGCTCAAGCCTGCCCTCAAGTGCTGAGAGGGCCCATTACAGCAGTGGTGCTTTCTAGGTTCATACTGGAGTATTATTTCATTCACATCCAACAAAAACACAGATGTAATAACTACAGCACATACACATTCCTGTTGTTGAACAGGCTTCCTAGAACTGCTGATAAAACTTCATCAGACACTAATTCCTAATAAATGTGCCACATACCAATTAGTTTTCTAAAAACTACAGTGCCCGGGTGTTTAAGAAAACTGTTTAGACTTTCTCAAAAGAAGCCATTACATACCGAGTCATTTACATATCACACAGCCCATGACAGATTCAATTATTTTTTTATTTAAAGAAAAAACAAAAAAAACAGCTGGATTTCCTTCTGTTCCCCTGTCAGCTTTTTCTTTTTTTTTTAAAGACGGATGGGTTATTCAAAAGCTCTGCTCACACTCCCAGATGGATGTAGACAAATGCATACATTAATCATCTGAACAGTGTGGGATCATTTTGACGTAGAATACAAAGTTGAAGGGAGATTGCTCATAGTCACCCTCAGTGCTCATTTACCTTGTTGTATTAAAGCTTACCCTCTGCAGATTGCTGCTTTGCAACAAAACCCACAATAAAGCAGTCAAACAAATACTGACTTTTAAGCTTTAAAGAATTGTTTTTGCCTTATAAACTGCATTTCCATCTATATTTGCACATGTGCCCAGTTCTCATTTTCCTGGCAAAAGAAAGAAAAATGTGTCTCTTAAAACAAATGTTTACATTTTTCCTGTTTCCGTTATTGTTCTCTATATTGTCCTCTGCTGTCCACTCTTCTTGTCATTGTTTGTTCTAATATGATGTCATCACTGTTTTTGTCCTTTTTGTCTGTAAATAGTGTATCTGTATGTTTTTACTAACTTGTGTGTAACACCAACCTGCCAGAGGGTCTGCAGATGGAAATTAAGGGTATAGGCTATAATCATTTGCATTTGTTAAAATGTTCATTAATATGCATTGTCCCTCTTTCTAAATAAGATAAGATAAGATAAGATAAGATAAGATAAGATAAGATAAGATAAGATAAGATAAGATCAGTTTCAACATGACAGTATGAGAGGATCCCATCTTACTAACTGGGTAAAGTTTCTTTCACTACTAATAAAAAAATGATTCTGTCATCTTCCTCTAATACTTCTGTATCTATAAAGAGACTGAAATGTCTATAAAATGAAACTTTACCACGATAGGATGAATTTCACAACACTGCACATGAATGCACTCTCATTACAAGTTATAGGACACATGTGTAAATATCAAACTGGCTATAAAAATATACCAGCCATGATACAAAAACTCTAATGCAACGTACAATCAACACTCAAGCTGAGTAAACAAGGTGGGAGTGGATGTTTTGGAGTGACGTCCATATTTCTCATGTTAGTTTTAATTTCAAAGGCTGTTTGTTAATATATTTCATGCTTTATTAGTATTAAAAACACGAACCACCCATTTAATCCTGTATAAATGCACTTGTTGAAAGCTTGCTGTCTCAGAGATAGCCGGGTTATCCCTGCTTCACTGTCATGTAGGGCTGCCACGATTAGTCGACTAGTCATGATTACGTCGACTATCAAAATCGTCAACGACTGATTTAATAGTCGATGCGTCGTTTGAAGCTTTGTAAGATCCCAAAAGACGCAGGAATAAGTAGTAGTATTTAAGAGTGTAATAACGGACTGAAACAGAAGATGGCAGCACTGCATGTACAAGGATGCCAGCTGCCGTTAAACCCCGAAGAAGAAGAAGTAGCTCTGTCCCAGAATTCATAGCGCAGCCCAGCTCAGTTTCCAACAATGGCGGCAGCTAGTTAGTTTTAATGTTACTCTTATTATTCTTTCTGGGTCAGAAAATAAACGTTTAACATATTTTCAGGCGAGAATGTAGCTGTGTAAACCTCAAATATCTGCTCAGTTTATCAGGACACCACATATTTTCAAAAGCGCTCCGACGTTTTCGGAGACGTCTGTTACCCACTAGCTCGATAGTTAGCCGGGGGCAAGGCTAACTAGAGCCGTGAGAACACCGGACTCCCAGCAAATCGTTTTCAAACCCACCGCTGTCTTTCGCTACTCAGGTTAAACATACATAAGTCACTTAGATAACTTAAAAATGTTATTGTTTGGCTTTTTTAGTATTTTATTTGTTCCTGAGTGAATCGGTTTGGCTGAGATCAAAGTTATAGTTTTTACACAGCTGAATAAACGTCAAGCAGACAGCTGATCATCAGAAGTGTGAGATGCTCGAGAATATACTCCAGTGTCCTGTTATATTTTAGATAGCAAGGAGTTTATTAAACTTCACCGAACAATCTGCAAATTTCATTAAAATTTAATAAACTATCATCTTGTCTTTATTTTTAGTTAGCACAGACCTTACACACTTAAAGCTGTAAGCTAATGATAGTTATATAAGAGCAGATGCTGCTGGTGCAATAAGCTGTAGTTTTACGTCCAATGGATGATGATCTGATTAGTCGACTAATCGCAAAAATAATCGTGACTAGTCGACTATCAAAATAATCATTTGTGGCAGCCCTACTGTCATGTTATTCCAACAGCATTATTTGGGGATATACTCACTCCTCCCTCTGACCCAGCCAGAGCCAGCCCCCTCTCAGCCAACCTGTGTGCCAGAGACAAAAGCACAGAGAATAATTCAGCTGCACCACAAAACACAGAAGATGATGAAGGAGAAAAGCACAAAGGTAGCAGGGAAGGGAGGGAAATGAGACCCAGCGCTCTCAGAATGACATTGTTTACCTCCTGAGTGTCTGAGCCTCCTCCCTCGTCACCACGCCGTCTGTGACAGCACGGCCACACTTCTGAGGGGTGCATCCTGAGGAGAGGACGGCCAGGAGAGGTTTTCAAAAACAACAGGAGCATAAAAATAATTGTCAGTAGACAGGGAAAGTGGGTAATAATAAAAGCAGTACTGCCAAAACATGTCCAGTCTTACTTCCAGATTCTTGACTGGTATAATTTCTTGCTTAAAGCTTCTCACTTCATTATCTTTAGGCACTGGAGAGGCACAGTTTGAGCTGTGGGCAGCCCTCATGTTTTAGAGAGAACAAATACAGATGCAAGCCTCGATCAATTATCCATGACTTCTGGGAATGCAGATTATTAACAGTTCTTCAAAAGTGCCACATGATATGCTCAACTTCTGTTCTACAACACACCAGTACAGTACCACTTTAGTACACAACTGGACAGGACAGCAGGCTCTGTATCTAGAATAGATTAAACATTATCAGGCTCCTCCTCCTCATCCCTACGAAGAATAATAATTTTTTTTAAAAACAATACTGAAACTAATAATAAAACCTAAACTAAAACTTAACACAAAACTAGGACTTAACACCATAAAAATACTAGCAACTGCCAGTACTACCCCTCAAAACTTGACCTCTGACCTTGAGGTCGCTGAGATTCGAACTTGGTATCGATTTGAAGCTCTTCCGTCACCTCGTTCTCCAGCTATCCTCTTCACAAACTTAGGTGTCCTCTGCCTGCCCAAGCAGCAGGGTTACAACAATAAATACTGAAGTGAAACTAGAAAATCCACTCTAGAAGCTAAACTGAATTTAAAAGAAAGTCAAAATAAAAACTAGAATAGGTCAGATTTCCACTGACATCATACAAAGAAAAACGTAAAAGAAAACAAAAAAAACTTTCTAAAACTGAGCATTTCGAGTTTTCGCTTACAGGGATTACTTACATGTTGACAAAAGTTTTTAACTTCATCATATAACAGTAGATATATGCCAGAAAATAAAGAAAAAGCATAATAGATTCTTTTTTAATAGAGTGATCAGTGCTATAAGTAATAAAAGAAATCACTTATTGCCACATTACTCACAATCCAAGCAGCAGCAGATTTCCAAAAAGTCTGCCACTCATTCCAAAACAGGGGGATGTTGACTCTTAGCTGTATTCTTTTTACCGTGATAAAGGCCTGAGCACAGATGCAGCGATACAAACCACAAACACACCGATGGACGCAATTAGCATATTTGGGTACAAGTACATAAATTTGGGGCTTCACCTTAAGCACTGTAGCTTTGTAGAGCCTTGTAAAGAGATGTGCAAGAGATACTGTACTATGCTGCCATCTAGTGGAGGAAACTTTAAAATCAAACCATTTGACAAACTTAAAAAAAGCAATTGTGAAAAACTAATAACAGTTCCAGTTTGATTTTAAAGCCAAAAATGTGCTGCTGGATTAAAATGTTATTCATTAACTAGACAGAGCCTCAACCCTGCCATGTTTACTCAGCACAGGAGTGTCAGCTGATTAGCTGACATTATGCAGTAAGAACAGGAGCCTTACCTGGGTAGCGTTTGTAGTTGTCATAGTCTTCAGAGCACTGGACGCTGTAGACTCTGGGCTGAGGTGCGACCAGCTCCCCTTGGCTGACCAGAGTTTCTGTGACGTCACTGTCCAAAGAGGTCATGTACAGCCACGTTGCCGCCCCACATGCAGACAAAGCGACCAGCAGCAAGGCCACAAGCAAACGGGACCCCCGCCATGACGATCCCTGCCTCAGTGCATTACCTCTGACCAAGACAGAGAAAAGCTCCAGATAATTAGCTGAAGTTGAATTCTGAGAGAACTTCCATAACATGTTTAGATGAACTAAAGCCATTTCTCTCTCAGGTAACAGTTAGAGGGATGTACTGAGTAATTATTTCACTTCTAAAAAGATTCCCACATTTGTGTGTATGATAGGAAAATCCAAGATTGTATTGTTTCATACTTGTTTCCATTTCTAATGCACAGAAACTGCATGGCAAATTCAAAACAAATGACATTCTTCATTAAATGTCATGGCTAAAGAAATATTAGCTTGAAATAACAGTGAAATACATAATTATGTGGCTATAAATGAAAAACCGCCTTAAATTGATGAACAAATAGTTGAAGTAGTGAAATCTATCAGTGGAAACTAAATAACACTAATAACATCAAAATTCTGGGATATTGAACAGTTAATTAGTTACAACTGGTTCATTAGAGGAACCACAGGTTTTACAGGTAGAGGCCACTGACATTTTCCCCCATCTTATCTGTCTTATCCCATCTATTTCTGGCTGTTTTTTTCTTTTTTTTACTAGTTTTGCATTCCACACAGCTTCAAGAGCATGAAGGAAATTGCATGGAGACAGGTAGGAACTCTAGACAGAGCCATAGAAGGTCCTTAACCCACAGATGAGAGCAGGTTCCCCCAGAGCCCATGTGACATGCCTGAAAGACTCTGGTGAAGCCGTGGAAAACATTACGCTGCCTGTAATGTTTTTCAGAATGACCGGTGGGTCAGTGACAGTCTGAGGAGGAAAATCCATGGAGGGATTTAGGTCTATTGATCTAAATCCAGTAGAACACCTCTGGGACGTTATCTTTGGTCCAAACCTTGCTGCCAGTTCACACCTCAGATTGTGCAGGAGCTCAGCGATGCCCTGGTCCAGATGTGGAACGAGATCTCCCAGGTTACAATTCATCATGTCATTAGGACCATGTCAGGCATGCATACAAGCGCACGGGGGGCCACACAAACTACTGAGTACTATTTTGTGTTCCTGCAATGAAATTTTGTCAAAGTGAACTAGCCTGCTGCGTTTTTTCCCCACTTAGATTTTTTGGGGTTTCTTTGATCTCTGTAGGTTGATCATTTTCATTTCTATCAAACAGCTGGCATCCTTTCACTCCTAACACATTACCCAGTCCATATCAGTGTTATGACATGATTTTTTCCCCCCCAGTGAGTTGTAATGTGTTTTCAAAGTGTTCCTTAATTTATTTTTAAGCAGTATATATGCAGTGTACATATACATATAATACATGCTTAATGACGAAGTTTTTAGTTGGGGCTGGATCATTGTTGAACCGGGCATTAATACTCAGTCAATATATGTCACTGCATAATTATGTGAAATGCAAATATTATGTGCATATTATTGATTCACTTATGAGAAAACTGTGTACAGGAAAGCACAACTTAAAAGTATTTGGTTCACCTGAACACTCTATACCTGTGTTATTTTAACATTAGCTTAGCATTTAGCCAGCTGACGTTTCATCGCGGTCAAACACGGTGACAGCACCTGACTGGCACACATTCCCCTTTCACACCGTACAGCTGTGCACAGGTGAGCACATTAGCACGTTTTTTTGTTTGTTTTTTTTAAGCTCACCTTTTAATTTTCTTCTCTATCTCGGCTGCATTCGCACCCTTCGCGTTTCTTTGCCGTACTGGAGCCATTCCACCTTAAAACATCTACTACGTAGCATTTAGAAACGCATACAGTCACACACGGCCGCAGTCTCTTGCCTTCTTCCACTAAACCATACCGCTCACCCCGCCAACAGCTTGTACAAGCTCCCGAAACTCTCTACTTCCTGCTTGCCCCGTATAATCCAATCCTATTGGCTCCGGGGAAGGGAAAGCCTTTTTTCTATTGGACCACGTTCGGGTCTCTTTGAGTTGCACTTACAGAGCATAGCTGCGAAAACAACATAGCTAGGCTAGCTCGGCTGTTATCATCATTTTGATAGTAAACAGTAAGAGAACTGGCTTACGCCACAATATTAACATTTCATCTGTGATTAAAGTGTACAAGTGAGTGGGGCTCTGTGTATGCATGCAGAATGAGCTGTCCACCTTGGCCTAAAGGGAAGAAAGTGGTGCACCTGGACTTAAAAGGTGCTCCTCCACGAGTTGAATACCTGCACAGGGTAAGCTTCCACTCGGGTCTTGCTGCAACATGAACAGTATTTACAGCTCTGTCACTTTTTAGTTCCCCATGTGTGCTAACATCCTCAGCTGATCGAGCTCTTCTCTGAACTGGGAGTGGATGGCCTGCTGGTGGAGTATGAGGATGTGTTTCCTTATGATGGGGAGCTGAAGCTGCTCCAGGCAACAGCACAACCTGCTTACAGGTGCAGTTTGGGGATCTAGTGCTTCTTAAATAGTTTTCACTGTGTGTGGATTTTTAATCTCTTTTCACAATAAAAGATCCTCTAATAAAATCATAACCCTCCCTGTGTTTGATAGAGATATTTTAAGTGCAGACTTGCTGTAGAAATGCTTTGGTTTATCAGACTGTCTGATTTTTGCGTGCTGTACTTTCAGCCGAGATGAGGTGCTGTCTATGCAGGAATTCGCCAGATCCAAGGGGATGGAGGTGATCCCACTCGTGCAGACATTTGGTCACATGGAGGTGAGGTGTGTCGCATGTGGCTCAATTTTAAGATGGGAGTTCTGTGTCGCCCCTGCGCTCATCTCATCTCTGTCATAGTTTGTGTTAAAGCACCGATCCATGTGGCACCTAAGAGAGGTGGCACACTGCGTGGGAACCCTGAACCCCCACAGAGAGGAGGGGGTGAAGGTGGTGATGGAGATGCTGAGGCAGGTAGTGGAGTTGCATCCGGGGCTCAGCACGCTCCACATTGGAGCAGATGAGGTGAGGGGTCAGTCTTCAGGGGGGAACCAGTTGTTTATGTATAACTGAATCTCTTACATTCGTCTTCGCGTCCTCAAGGTGTACATGCTGGGTGAGGGCGAGGAGTCCAAGTTGTGGCTGGCTTCACCTGGGCGTACAGTGGAGCAACTGTTCTTAAGTCATGTGACCAAGGTGGCCAGGGCTGTCAAGGAGGCGTGGCCTCATATGACCATCATAATGTGGGATGATATGATGAGAGGCATGAGCCTGGACACACTGAAAGGTGAGGTGATATTCAGGGTAGTTTGAAGTTCTTGTACGTGTACGGGTCTAAATACTGTCTAAAACCACTTTGCAATAAAGTTAGTACAAAAAAACATTTCAGACTCTTGTGCTAAAACTGTACAGTATAAATGATTTGTATTTATTTATGATAAAATATTCTTAATTACTGTTTTTTTTAATCCATATGGAAGCCAGTGGTTTAGTGGGACTCGTCCAGCCTATGTTGTGGGACTACACCCCAAACCTGGATGTGTCCCAAACTGGTAGGTAAAGTACACAGATGTACATTATCAAACAGTGCACTGCAAAACTATTGACTTCAGGCTAATAATTCACCTTCTGTAAGTTTTCTTTTTGCTAGTACAGAATGTTTTCAAATGCAGAAGCTTTAAGAACTTGATATCAATGAGGGGTAAAAATGAACAGAGTAAATACAACCAAAAATATGTGACCTAATGATGATTCAACATGTTATCTTAAATTGACTGAGCTTGTTTTACTAATTTAAGTTGAAATTCTGAATGGCCATTTTTACATTTTAAAGACTTGGGAAAAATTCAACCTATATATCCGCTTTATTCATTAAGTTACATTTGTAAGTAGAATAAACACTGAATATTCTCAAACTATGTTTTTCAGTGTCTCTGCTGGAGAAGTACTGTAGTGCCGGTATGGCAGATCTTTGGGCAGCCAGCTCCTTTAAAGGCTCCACCAGTGTTTACACCTGTGTGACCAGCACGCAGAGACACCTGGATAATCACCTGCAGTGGCTGAAGGTGGCTGCTTCTTTGTCTCCTGCTGTAAATATAAAGGGTATTGCCATCACAGGCTGGCAAAGGTAAGAAGCAGAGGACGTTCTCCACGGAGTAAAAGGAAAATAAGATGTTTATGTGGGCCATCATTTACCCTTCATCAGGTATGACCATCTGTCAGTGCTGTGTGAGCTGATCCCAGTGGCTATTCCATCACTAGCAGTCTGTCTCCAGACTCTCCTTCATGGACAGTTCAGTGCTGAGGCCCAGAGCAAAGTAACCGGGAAGCTGGGGATCTCATCAGTGGAGGTGGAGACCATGGGAATGTGAGATTTAACACCGTTGTAATAAACAACACCATCACTGTATCTATGTATGCATCTCCAAGCTAACAGGATTTTATTCCCCACGGTCCTCAGGACATGTGTAGCTGACACAGTGTTCCCAGGAAGGAGGCTGGCTGAGTTAATCGTGGAGCTCAATGCACTCCTCAATTCAGAAGATATAAGATTTTTTGAAAACAGCATGTAAGTTATGGGAAATGATCATAACATTTCATTTAAATGGAATTGAATGCCAATTCAGCCTCATGTCTGTAGGCTAGCATCTACGATTTGTGCACAGTGTACCACTTTATTAAGGATATTTGTGTGCTGCGAACATGAACTAAAATTTAGTCAGTCATGTCGTTATTGAACAACAGTTTCAGTGAGATGTGGGAATGGATTAAGTCTTTAGACAGATTTTAAAACATTCTAAAAATGTTATTAAAAATATTTATATGTGTTGCTATTTTGGCAATTACTACAAGACAGCCAGATATGTTAGGTATAGTGTTTGGTATAGTGCACGGGCTACCTGTTAGCAGTGAGGTAAGCTATGCTGCTAAGTTTATAAAATGAAGTTTAAATATGAAGCCATCGTAAAACAAATTTCATTTTTACATTTTAGGTTTTGGACAATTAGCTTTAAAGGTTATACTACAATTTTTTCATTCTTCGTTTGATATTTTTTTAATTTAACTTTAGTTAGAGCCCGCTTTTAGCTAACAAGCTAACATTAGTGCTATGTATAACTTAGAAATGTGAAGCTAACAGGTGCCAAATAAATTTTTATTAGAGATTTGTCGAGAGTTATTTTTTTCCAGTGTAGAGATTTAACTGTATGCTTGTGTTTCTGCAGGTTTGTGAGAGGATGGTTTAGCCCATACCAGCGGCAGAGGAAAACTGTTACCCCGCTAATCACCATGCAGATTCACAACCAAGCATCCCTGTGAGCATACCTTCCTTATGTTTTACCAAAATGTGGAAAATTAAAAATACACAGAATATGCAGTCATAGTAAAAAGAAAGTACAGCATGTACAGGATATATTTAAAAATCCTTAAAATTAGGCAACTAGAACCTCAATTAAACTATATGATATATGTGTCATGATATTTAACAAAAGTTAAGCCAAAATGAAGAAGTGGTGTGACCCTGTTTGGCCAACAAGCACTTTGTAATCCTACATGTATGCTGAGGTCAGAGCCAAGAGCGATTTTTCGTAGACTCTGTGCAGCTAATGGGATCGCTCCATGGTGACCAATGAGAAGAATTCAGGTTTAGGGCACTTCACAATAGCTTCACTTTTCAGACCCAGAAGTTTGGAGCATCTTTTATGCTGTCAATAAACCATAGAGGGATCATGTCTGACATGATTTTGTGTGACAGTGGTAGCAACACACCTTTCTAGGTAACTAGTTACCAGAGCAAGTCTACAGAGAATGTCTTTATTTCCTGAAATTCTCAAAGGGATGCTCAGAAGATATGAAGTGACGCAATTCTAATGTCCTTATGATGCTTTTTTACCCATAAAATCTAACAGGACTGGCTTAATGGCACCAGTTTCCTGATAATAAATGCAACAGATGTTGGGAAAAACATGTACAAAAAGGAGCTTGCTGTGGTGCCAGATAGGCTTGAAGTCCTTAATGCAAGAACGAATATGTTTTACAGCAGTTACAGCTCTGTGAGAAAAACCTAGAGATGAAACTACATCTGCTTTACTGATATCTTCTTCAGAAATCACAAAGGAAACAGACAGAAAATTTGTTTTACCTCTACAAGTTACTTGTTTTCGGGCTATAGTTAAAAAGGGCCCCTGTAAGTAAGTGCTGCCATGAAACTCATATTTTGTGGTTCCATTTATATGTGCTAAGCATGTGCAGAATAGAACAGTTATTTAAATCATTTTAGCACTTAGCTCAGCCTGTGAGCTAGCATCGTGATAAGTCTTAACCTTAGTCTGTATGGCTTTAAACTCTCTTCCGGTCACGTTGCAGGTATTTGGCTACATTACAGCAGAAGGTGGAGGCAGTGAGAGAGGAGATGGCCAGTCTCTACCCAGATTCAACAGTCCAGGAGTGGATAGAGGAACACGTCAGCCCTGTAACAGCTCCTCTTCAGAGGATAACAGAGGATGTTGCAGCCTGTTTGAAGGAGATGGTGCCATAGAATCACTTTTCCGTCTTTGACATTGCTGATTAATTCACATAAAGCCTTCCTAATTTCTGCCACACACTGGCACTAAAGTTCAAAGGAGTGATTTTATATAGGGTTCTACGCTTATGTGAGAGTAAACTGCTATATGTAAATGGAGCTACATGTAACAATGACAATAAAAATCAAACCCTAGTTTAAAAAAAACAAAGTGTTTATTCCCTTAAAGCAGCACACATTTGAACTTGGAATGAGACAAAGTTTGACAAAAGCACAAAAGTCTTTTCCTGAGATACAGTCTTTGGTTCACTTTAAAAAACAACAACAACAGGTAAAGGTTACAAGATAGACAAGCATGACGTCAAAGCATTTGACACATAATTCACTCTTGACTAAGCTCAGAAGATCCTTCATGCTCAATTACAGTTTACACATGCATTCATCTGGATTGTCTACTGGGTTCAAATAAACACGCAAAAAGACAATTATGAGCGGGGTGGTCCAGAAAACTGTGGGAAAAGCACTTTCCTGAGGCTCGCATACACAAACACTCAAATTCAGTAGGAAGGCACGGGAAATCTGTAATCTGAAGTGTGCTCTCAAACAGTAATTAGCTCAAAGATGATGAAATAATACTCGCTTAAAGAAGACTCCACTTAGAATGTAACAAAAGGGAAATAAAAAGGTCTATTCCAAGATTTCCTAAATTGTGAACATTTGCAGGACAACATATAACTGAATTATTACCAGTAAAAATACAAACAAGGAAGACTGTAAGTAGAAACTAAGGGTTATTTTCCCTGCTGTTCCACATGCATGCACATGCTTAGAGTTTGCTATATATTAAGGGCCTTGCACAAACCTCACCCTCTGTAATGGCTCTGCATTGCTGCACTGCCCCTAATTAAATCTCCCTTACATTAGAGTAACACTACACTTCAGACAGATCACAGCTTGTCTGCTTCATCTGAGTCGGTGCTATTGTCTAGAGAATCTTCATCCTCTGCGTCCCCGTACTCAGCCTCATACTCCTGCTGCCGACGTTTCTGCAGTTCCTCCAGTGCCAGGAAGCGCTTGAGCAGAGCAGCCACTGCCTCCACATCACTGAGGAGTAACCGGAGTGCAGAAAACAGATCCAAATAAATCCAAATATTAATACAGTGTATTCATGAATAAATGTTCATCTCAAATCGTAGTAATCAAAGTGCTGTGGTACTTTTTCTGCAGGGTATTATTAGCCATCACATCTCGATAGCTAATTAGCATGCAACAATAATTCCTGTTAGCAATCTTAAAGTGAACACCAGAAAGCAAACAGTGTGTCTTTTCTGTCCTGTCTCCCACACCTCACCACCAACCGGACGTGGCAGATGGCTGAGCCTGGTTCTGCTGCAGGTTTCTTTCTGTTATAAAGGAGTTTTTCCTTCCCACTGTCGTCAAGTGCCTGCTCATAGGGGGTCATGTGATTGTTGGGGTTTTCTCAGTGTCATTATAGGGTCTTTACTTTAAAATATAAAGCGCCTTGAGGCGACCATTGTTGTGATTTGGCGCTGTAGAGATATAATTGATTTGAATTGATTTGAACCGATTTAAACGGTGAAGACAGGCGACTCATTTAATGTTTATATAACACTTGGCACACACATCTACTTGGTGGTTTCTTAGCTAAAATAATTAAAATCTAACAGAACTGTTTTGGAGTCAATTCTGTGTTCTTTGGTTTTTGTTTGAACTGTGTAAGAGAGCTATTGATTTATTTATTGATGAGGGCAGGCTGAATAACAAACATCTATCTGTAGAAGTCAGCACAGTTTAACAGCAACATAAATTCTAGCCTCTAGATTGGCCACAAAATAAATCAATGCAGGAAGGATCTCTTATACAGTTGTTGTGTTTTAGCTGCGAGCCCTCTAATAAACTGGTAGCTAAACATGTATTAACTGCAAGTTTTAATTTTATGGGGTTAATATACTGAAAATCTGAACATCAAACCTCTATTTTATCTTTCATCTAGCAACAACTTCATACTAAATCAGATCCTGTGCTGAACTGTCAACTGCCGGTGACCTACCTGCGTCCCCCGAGCGTGGCACTCTGAGTGAGGGGGTAGGAGAAGCCTGCAGCCAGCTTCAGCATCAGCAGATAACCTTTTCCCAAATAACGCACCCTTTCCTCCTGTACGCAGATATCGCACAGCTGGTCCAGATCCAGCACAACTGGGAGATGGAGAGAAAAAACACAATGGTAAGATCCATTACTGTGGCCTCTCAGCTCACTAATGGAGCTGTAGTGACCAGCCCCCTCTGTGGTTTTACTCACCTTTTTCTTGGCCCTTCCTCCACAGAGTCAGGACTAAAGTGTATAAACTGAAGGTCTTAAGCTCAATCAGGTTCTTGGTTTTATCAAACACAGCCTCCTCCCATTCCTCCATGTTCTGCATGGCCACAAACAGACAGCCGGCCACGTAGAAGAGCTTCCACGGGATGCTGTCTGCGGGATCGACGCAACACAAGGAAAGAAAAGAAAGCTGTACTCAAGTGTTGGAAGTTAAGATGACATATCATATAAATTTTAGCTTGCATACCTGAGCTGTAATATGCAGCTGTTAAGCCAACAGATGCTATACCTGCAGTGAAAATAAGAGGCTTATGGTTTTGGAGCAGTTCAAGGGAATATTCCATCACTGAAGTGTGAGAGCGCATGTCATATTTGAGTATGGGAACAACATTTGCACAAAAAACAAACTTACCAACAAGAAGAGACCATGAACGGATCCCCGGGGATCTCTTTAGGTGGAGCAGGGTGGAGCTCTGGTCTTCTACTGTCATGTATCCCATCTAAACAAAGACAAGAACCCAGCAGTTTAGAAACACTAAAACCTTTGATTTCTTACAGTGGGAAAAGTGCAAAAACTTGCAAAACCTGCTTTACTCCATAATTTCACAGACCTTTCCTTTAATGGAAGGGACTGTTTTAAGTGAACTCAATTTAAAGAGCCACTGTAAAACATTCACGTCTGTGTTCATTTTCAAATTGCCATTATAATAAATCTGATAGAGCCAGAGCTCAGTGAAATGTAAACAACTAGTGAATCACCCTATGTATTTTCTGCACTTTTTTTCAGTTTCAGCTTTTATATTTCGTATCTTTAAGTTAAAATTAATCAAATCAAAACCCCAAAAGGAGCTATACCAGACCTGTGCTCTGCTTCAATACAATGCCCAGACAGCAAAGTAACAGCTGTTCAATAGGGACCAAGTCTTCACTTTTTTACCCCAGAGCCTCCCTTGCAAATCAGACAAGCTTGGATTACCTCAAAATAAACCAAGATGGTTTCTCAAAAATAATCCAGACAAGTTGCTGTAAGCAGTGGATCTTTTGTTTGTTTGTTTGTTTGTTTGTTTGTTTGTTTGTTTGTTTTCTAACTGAAGAAATATCAAAGATGAAATGTGTTTCATGGTCACACATTGATGTTTTAACATGTTTCAGTCCTCTGAGTGGCATAGACCTACCTGCTGCTGTACTGCTGTACAGGGGTGATGGCAAAATAAAACTCAAACTGTTCTCGTGGCTTGATCTACATTTTTGTTCCATATATGTTTCTGATCAGACATACGGTTGTTTTTTTTTTAACTGGATCTGAAAACACGAGACAAGAAAGATGCCGCTGCTGTTGCTGCTGCTGCTGACCACGATCACTCAGCGTGACAACAATCTCTGCAGAACAGGTAAAGACAGTAATATGAAATCTGTATTGCTTACCTTAAAATCGCCTTTTTTTCTTATAAAATTTTGCCTTGTAGATTTAGGAAAGAAGAATGCGTACAAGGGAACGCAACCGCTGAAAATATAAGGAAGTTCTATTCATATTATTGCAACAAAACAGTCCCATAGGGGAAACACTTCCTTCCAGGAACAGGGCGAGCTTTACTTCATCACGCCTTCAAAATAAAAGCTTAAGAAAGAAAAAAGTAAGTAAGAAAGAAAGAAAGAAAGGTTTTTTTACTTTAAATTTTACATTTAAACATTACATTTGCCTGCATACGCCTACCATAAGCAAGCAAGTAGTATATATGATTGTGTACTTAAATGTTTCAAACATAGTAACAATTTGAAAAGGCGTTCATAACTCGATAACAACCACACAGGTTTTCTTTTCAGAAATACCTAAACTGAGTTTTTATCAAAGCTGTTTCTATCACATTTGAATTTAGTGTGACGTGAGGTAAGAAGACGTCTTTCTACACACGAGCTTCCGGAGCAACTCGTACACAGTTTGCGCATGCGCTCAGAGGTCGCCGGGGTACACAATGGAGTCGGACGACTGGCTTGGACACTAGAGGAGTCTCGTCGCTTTTGTAAGCGGCAGTTAGAGTATTATGAAATAACCGCAGAGGTTCAAGCCTGGCGGCCAACAGTGGCGGTGACGCCGTCCACAGACGAGTTGACCGGAAAACGAAGGGTGCTGAGTAACTGTCGAGTTCACCTGTATGTAGTCTTCTTTAGCACTGGCTGCTCTTCTACATTTTTCCCCATGTCTTTGTCCGAAAGAGCAGTGAAATAAACCGTCCGGTGAGTTACCTTAAAATTCGACCTTGCAGCGTTAACACTGCGTCTGCCGCGCCGTTAAACCAGCATACACGCTTCGGTCCCACACAGGAATTAATGTAGAAACCCCAAAAAAGGCCTGGACCGAAATAGCGTGTTTTCAAGTGGTATATTTAAGGGCAGCAAAACTAACATACCAGGTAGCTTGTTAACGTGAGGCATGCTTAAGGATTTGGCTATTCTTATTTAAAGATATAAATATATTCACCCCAAACTAGATTTTTTTAAAGGTATTTTTGTATCATATGAAAGTAAGACTGTTTCTATACAACAAGCTAACTCTCTATAGGTTTTAATAGCACGGTAGCTTCCAGCCCATACTTCTCGCGCTTCCCCTCACGCGCACGCAATCTGACGTAATGGACTTCGTGGCGGTTTCTGTTGACTCTGTTTATATAATTAACCCGAGCAATTTGGGATGTAATGACAGAAGACTAGCTTGTGCTTGCACTCAGTTTCCCACCATTATAAAGCTGTTTTGTTTATGATAAAAACGCCCGCCTGTGATAGGACGCTGGAAGCAGTCAGTGGAAGGTGGAGTTAATTAAACAGCAAAGAGTAGTCGCCTCTGCCTTCATTACAGGAAACTTTAGGCTGTGTGGAGCTGGGATGTTAATCTCTGTGTGTCTCTCTTAATTTAAAGATATAACTGCTGAAGAAAATGTCAGAGGTCAACATAGCCAAGCGCAAGGAGAAGTGCGAGAACTGCACCAAACAGGTATGATGATGGCTCTGTAGCACTACGCTGTCTCATAAATGGGTTGGTTGACTGCCTCTTTCTTGCTCTCAGTTCTGAGCTGAGTTTATCGATCTTTCTACACACAGTGCAATAAGAAGCAAAGCGAAGATGGGGCCAACTCAAACCAGGAAAGCGAAGAAGTCAATGGGCAGGTAGTATCTGCTTACCCAGTGCACTCTAGTCATTAATTGCTCTACATGAATCAGTCCTCATCATGTTCCCATGTTAAGCAGTTTTCATGCATCCTTTCAGACTGTTTGAAGTTCACAGGGAGGATAAAGTCTAAAAAGTTACAGTTCTTTATTTCAGCATGATTCAGATTAAGATGCTTTTAGCAGATAGTAGGCTTAAGGCAGGTAATAACCAGTACAGGAAGATGAAACGTAGCCCACTTCAAAGGTTGTCGGGGTGAAAAAAATCTAATTTTTTCAGGGGAATGAAGGCTCCCAGCTTTTGTTGAGCGCATGCCTGTCCTGTGACGGCTGTCTGTCAGACGAGGACACCTTGAAGATTTCTCAGCAGGGTCTGGAGGAAGTGGAGCGAGTTCTGGCGCTGAATAAGGTACACTTCCTCTGAAACCAGGGAGTGTTTCTGCGCTGCCTTGTTGCGCTTGCTAAACAACACCTTCCTCTGTCCCTGTCAGAAGTGTGATGCGTCGAAGCACAAGGTGCTGGTGGCGTCGGTGTGTCCGCAGTCTCTGCCTTTCTTTGCTGTCAAGTTCGGTGTGGACATCGCTGAAGCGGCCCACAAGCTCTGCGGCTTCCTCAAGCACATCGGTGATTTGAGTTTTTTTCTTTTATGAAATACGAAGTAGACTTTACCATAAGTTTCCTACTCTCTCCTTTTTGTTTCTTTCTGTTGTTAGCTTGTTTTGTTATTTTAAAAAAAGCTACTTTTTTTTTTTTTTGGCCGTACTTCCCACTTTTCTGCTAAACAGACTTAAGTTTACCTTTCTGCAAGCAGGTGTGCACGGATTACCCGTACGCCCTGGTATTTATCATACATGTTCAACATTTCCCTGTTTGTTGTGTGCATTCTGCTTCGTCACTCTGGGTTTTCCCTGCAGGAGTGCAATATGTGTTTGACACCACTCTGGCAGCTGGCTTCAGCATCCTAGAGAGTCAAAAGGAGTTTATTCAGCGATATCGCAGGAGGCACCATGATTCCCACGCCCTGCCCATGTTCACCTCCTCCTGTCCAGGTAAACCGTCCTCTCTTCTTTGCCTTCCTCATACTCCCCCCACTCTTTACTGCTGCTTCTTCTTCTCCTCTTTTTTTCAAACCCCCACCCCGTTGTACTGGTTTGGCAGTGTGATTATCATCTGTGCTGGTGTTTGCCTCAGTTTTAAGATTTCTTTGTTCTGCAAGTCCCCGGGCTCTTTCTTGAGTGAATTTTTGTGCGTGTGCTGAACCTGGGGTTTTAGAGGTGCAGATAGCAGAGAGCTGCTGGGGAAAGATAGGAAGCTCTTCCTGCACCACTCCCTTTATCAGAGATAGGACGCTAGAACTTTTTTGGTCTTTAATTGCAGCTATACACTTGCATGCAGACACCCAGGTATTCATCCTGTGGGGTCTAACACTGGCCATGGAGGAGGGCTTTGCTCGCCTCCAGGTGAGGAACGACCAGTAATTAAATAGCAAGCCGGCTTATCATCATGAAAGAAATGTATTGGACTATGTGGATTTTTTTCCTCCTATCTCTTGGTGTGTGTTTCTAAAATAAAAAACTTCAATTCATAATAATAATAATAATGGATTGGATTTATATAGCGCTTTTCAAGGCACCCAAAGCGCTTTACAATGCCACTATTCATTCACTCTCACATTCATACACTGGTGGAGGCAGCTACAGTTGTAGCCACAGACTGTCAGACTGCCCTGGGGCAGACTGACAGAAGTGAGGCTGCCATATCGCACCATCGGCCCCTCTGGCCAACACCAGTAGGTGGTAGGGTAAAGTGTCTTGCCCAAGGACACAACGACCAGGACAGAGAGCCCAGGGATCGAACTGGCGACCTTCCGGTTACAGATGCGATTCCCAACCCCCTGAGCCACGCGTGCACAGTAGGCTAATGGTTATTTTAACATTGTGTGTTTACAGGGTGGATCCGCTATTCAGAGCGTGTTCTGGGCAGCCTGGTCACTCCTCATATCTGCACAGCCAGGTCTCCCCAACAGATCATGGGGTGTCTGGTCAAAGACTACTTCTCTAAACAGCAGGTAAGCATTGATCTACTGTGACAACTCACAGTCAAAGGTCTCAGGGTAATTGGAGGTCTTTCTACCACTTGTTTAAGTGTCTGTCGACAAATAAGGAAGGGTAAATAAATGAAAACTAATCTGTTGTATAGGCGTAAGAGTTAAATATAATGGAGGTAAGAGGTGATCAGCCTGATGGGGACTGATGGCTAACATTGATTGGCTAAAAGGTCTTCATGCTGCTCTAAATCTTTTTTTTCTATTAGAAAAGTCTCTAATAGGTTAAGACCGGGAACTTTGCTCACCCAACATGTGGTTCTAGGACTTGTTGTAGTTCAGGAAGTGCTTTACCAAAACAAGTTTCACCACTTCTGAGGCCCTGTGTTAAATTACCTCTAATTTAAGCTGTCACAAAATGCAGAAAAAGAATGCATCAAATGAACTAATGTTAATGAACCGCTCCTAAAATCTTAACAGCAGCTCAGCCAAAATATCCTGCAACAGAAATGAAGCCTGACAAATGTGTAACACCTTGCATTAAAGCTCTTTTATTAAACTGTCATTGAGGAAAAAGCAGAAGGTTAAAAAGAACATGCGTAGTTATTCATGATTGCTAGCTGGGATGTTTTGTTGGCATATTCAGTAGTGCCAGTAGCACTTGTAAATACAACCAGATATAACTTCATTTATACATACAAAGATCATCCTTTTAAATGACTTGCGACCCACTAAAATAAGCCATAACAATGCAGGCAGATGACCCTGGCACTTGTCTCCATTGCTACATTTTCTTGTTATTTTGCTGTGTTCAACATGTTCCTGGGCTTTAACCTTTGGGCAGTGGGTGTGTGGCATCCAGCCAATAGTAGTGCCAAGGGTATCAGATTACACCACTCTCAGGTGCAGTGAGAACACATACAGAGTGGATCTATGCCATTACGATTTTTTTTTATTTATTCTTTTTAATGATAACTGTCATTTTAAATTATACTAAAAAGAATACTTAAAATCCTTCAAAATAACTGTTGTGGGTTGTTTTTTGTTTTTTTAAAATGATGTTTAAAAATGTAGCCAAAGTTTAAAATAATGTAAAATTAAAGAGGTAAATTTATCAAACGTGTAAAAATCACTGTGAGCCAAAAGGCTGTTCTAAATGTTCAGTATTTGATCACCTAATGTAGTCACGTCGTCCCAAACCACACGTTCCATCTGAGTCAGTGTTTGTACTGTCTCAAACCTGAACAATCCAAGGCTAATGTCAGACTGAGTTCTGTATTTTATGAGAGAGAATCTCTCTTATTATGTCTTTGTTGTGTTTTCTGTACTAGCAGAAGTTGAGTCCAGAGAAACTCTACCATGTGGTGGTGGCTCCCTGCTTTGATAAAAAGCTAGAAGCTGTCAGAGAAGAGTTCTACAACAGTATGCTGGAGACCAGGGATGTAGACTGCGTACTTACCTCAGGTAAGATTATTAAAAAGACCATATTTGCAACCATATTAGAGTTTGTTAGACCCCTCTCTCTGGTTTCAGCAGAACACATTTACTGTCTAGAGGTGTATCTGAAACCTGAGGATTGTTTGTGCAGTGGAAAGGCTGAATTACTTGATATCCTTAAAAGGTTTCCTCCAAGAGTTGCTTTAAACAGCTATAATGTTCTTCAGAAAGGTCATAATGGATACTCGAATATAATCACTGTAATTATGCCAGCAGGATGCTGATCTGGTTTCTTTTGTTTTCTTGAGATTCAGCCATTTGTCTCTAGATCCATTTAAGATTAAGAGCAGCTGACCCCAGTATGACAGAGCATGTCAGAGTGAGCAACTGTGGGAGAGCTGCAGCTGTGGCTAAAAAAGAAATCTGCACTCGCACTCATTTGATGCACCTGCATGTACCAACCAACCAACCATGTTTCCTCTTCTTCACTTTCTTTGTTTCAACCAGAGTATCACTGCATGTATCATTGTAAAATGTACACTCACTGGCCACTTTATTAGGTATACCATGCTAATACTTGGTTGAACCCCACTTACCTTCAGAAAAGCCTTAGTGGCATAGATGGACAGATTCAACAAAGTGCTGGAGGCATTCCTCTGAGGTTTCAGTTCATACTAGTATGATACACAGCTGCTGCACATCTATGATGTACCACATCATCAGGTGCTCTGCTGGATTAAGATCTGATGACTGTTGGAGGTCATTTGAGTACAGTGAACTCATTGTTATGTTCAAGAAACCAGTTTGACATCAGTGCAACTGTGTGCATTATCCTGCTGGAAACAGCCATCAGATGATGGGTACACTGGTCATAAAGGCATGGATATGATGAGCAACTGTACTGTGGTTTTTAAACAGTGCTCAGCTGCAGTCCAAAGTGTGCCAAGAAAATATCACCAGTAACAGCAATAGTTCATACTGGGCAGCATGTTGTTTATGCCAAACCAGCTGAATGTCACAGCAGAAAATGACATATTTGAGTTACTGTTGCCTTCTTGTCAGCTCATAATATTCCGTTCATTTTCCTCTCACATGAACAAGCCATTGTTTTCTTTTTTACAAATACAAATTTTATTTGTCACATACACAGTTCAACATATAGTGAACATGCAGTGAAATGCTTGTGTCCTGAACTGCGAACAGGCTGCAGACATAGCCGTGCCGTGACAGGACCCTTACTGGATACCAGGTGGGAACTGAACTTGCGACCACCACTCCAGAAGTGTGTAGTCTTACCACTACACTATCCAGCTTTTAAAACCTAGAGATGGTTGGGTGGAAAAACTTTAATCTGCAGTTTCTGAAATACTCAGATCAACAAAAATGCGGTTAAATTACTTAAAGAACCTTTCTCCCACATTCAGATGCTCACGTTGAACTTCAGCAGGTCGTCTTGTCCATCTGTACATAAGCCTTTAAACAGGTGTAGCTAATAAAGTGGCCAGTGAGTGTTGTAGTGGATAATGAAAGAGAGCACTGTCAAAGTAAGAGTCATGTTTCATGTTCCAGGGCAGATTTATTACCTGATGGAGCAGAGGAAGGTGTCGGTGGAGGAGCTGGACTCAGTTCCACTGGACCAAGTGTGAGTAGCTGAGAGCATTGTTTTTAATAATGTAAACGATGACGTCAGTGCTATGTAGTTGGAGTGTTAATAAATTGTACTTTGATGTGTAATGTTTACGTGACTGGATACAACCTCTGAGCCTGTGTCAATGCAGCTTTGACTGTGACTGTAGGCTGGGAGACGGTGGAGACGTGGCGCTGGTGAGACATGACGGCAGAGGCTCTGAAGGTTTCCTGGAACACGTGTTCAAACACGCTGCTAAAGAACTCTTTGGTGTGGACGTCCAGGAGATCACATATAAGACCCTCAGGTGAGAGACGGCCCAGTCGGCATAGTTGTGTTCTAATACCTCACGGTTGTGTCATTCTGGAGATGGTGTTAGGGTTTTAATCCATTTGTCCATCTGTTAATGTGAAATTATGACATTACTGTGGTTGTTTGTACGTTTGGCGCATCAACAGATGCACGGAAAGTGTTTTTTTTCCTTCTTCATTGTCAACTTTATGCACATCTGCTGCTTTTAATTTCCTTTCAATATTATTAACAATGAGCAATACAAAATTTGTTGTCACACCAACTTCACTGTGAGCTAACTTTGAACTAAGACTGACCCTGTGATCCTACACTCCCCACATTGCTGTGTCAGCCTGTACTTAAGAGCTGCTACTTTGTCTGTGTAAAGGTGAAAAACCAGTTTAATCAGCTTAGCAGTGTGATGTGGGTGTTTAAAACACGGCAGTGGATGGATCAGTTAAAGATCACTTTTCTTTGATTATCTGTGTATAATCCCTTTGCTGGTGACTTTACAGGAATCGGGACTTCCAGGAAGTGACACTAGAGCGGGATGGTGAAACACTTCTGCAGTTTGCTGCTGTCTATGGTTTCAGGAACATCCAGACTCTGGTTCACCGTATGAGAAAGGGACGTGTGCCTTATCAGCTGGTGGAGGTGCTGTCCTGCCCCGGAGGTAACGCCCATCACGGCCCATGAGCTCAGACATGCTGCTGCCAGCTCTTTAAGATTTATGACCCTTAACATTCCTCCTATGTTTCCCTTCAGGGTGCTTGAGCGGCCGCGGTCAGGCTGAGAGTGAGGGAGGTGCAGGCCGGCTGGACAAAGCCTTGGTCAACCAGATGGAGGAGATCTACAGCAGCCTTCCAGTCCGGCTCCCAGAATTCAACCCTACCCTGCACACCCTCTATCAGGACTGGCTGGAGGGTCAGGACTCGTCACAGGCCAGAAAGTTGCTGCACACAGAGTACAGAGATAAGAGTCACGGCCACGCACAGCCCCCACACATGCAGTGGTGAGAAGAAAGGGAACGTCTTCCTTTAAAGACATGAATGGACAGCTATTCGATTGTGCTTCTGCCTGGACCATCACATATTCTAAAAAACTGTGGATGACGCAGAATGACGGACCAGTGACTGACGTCTCAAAAGATCATTCTTCCATTTAACCACGGGGGGGGGGGCTGCCTCTTTTGTGCCGAGCCTGATGATATGTGAGGGGCAGAAAAACAAACACTTAGAAATGATACCGAGTGAATCAGTGAATGCAGTGAGGTGTTCTTAAACTGGCAAAAAACAAGATCACCTGCTGTGCCAGCTGTTCTAATAAGTGACATCTGTAGCAAGTGTGAACCTGTCGAGTCACAGAGCAATAACCCCTTGAGAAAACAGAAGCTTTTATCACAACTGGAACTCATGAACCGAACCTGTGGATGCTGAATGTATATTTGATGAGTTTGAATCTTAGCTGTCCAGTATGAATCATGCAGTTTTCCATGCTAAAGTCATCTCCACTGTTCCTAGCTGAAAGACTGCGTGTTCTCTAACACAGTGATAACTATGCAACAGTGTCTTATTGAATCAGTCACAGTAAATCTGATGCATTATTCAGATTATCCGTCCCAGAGGAAGGACAGTCCTTCTGTTTAAGGCTGCAAGAGGGTTTCATTTGTATCACTGCTCCAGTTTCACAAACTAGTATTTTTATTAAGTTATGCATATTGTTTTACAAGATCAAACATTCGTGTCCTATGTAAAGCACAAAAAGAAAAATGCTTCTCACAAATAAGTGACTTGTCTCATTCTGATGCTGATGGTTTTTTGTTTTGGTCGGGGGACCTGGTCATAACATAAAGAGACGTCACTCCGGAAACTTTTAAAAAAAAAAAAAAAAATTTTTTTGGGTCCTTTGAGAACCAAAAGATGCTGATCTCTCCAAACCAGGCTGATCACCAAATAATCTAGATAGAAAAAGAGTACTACAGGTCACAGGAGAAATGTGTATAGTCTTAGTGGAAACATAGAAGAACTAGAGAACAAGAAGGGACCAAAATTTGAACCTTAGGAGCACCTCAGATGCATCACTGATGATTGATGGCTGAAAATATTTAGATTTTCTGTGCTGTCATTAAGCGAACAAATGGATTAATCTTTGAATTTCTTCAAAAGAAATATTAAAACTGGCAATTTAAAGAAAAAGGTTATGACACTGTTGAAATAACATGCATATTCACACTTATTATTGCTTATTATTTAGATCCAGGTTGTCTCTGAGTCAAAGGGAAATGGCTCATCTGACGTTTTCTCACCAACACCTGCCAAGTTGTTCAGTCTGTAGTCGCATCAAATTAAAGCAAAATATGAGATTTATTGTTTTCTTGGATGGAGAAAAACACATTTGGTGGACATGTTTTTGATTTATACAAGGAAACAAATCTGTTTTCACTCAGTCAAAAAGTCAATATTGCAAGCTTCAAAGAAGGAAAGATATTAACATAGTTAATTATCACAACAAAAAGCCAAACGTGCCTTTGATTTTAAATCCCCCTTGTTTTCAGTCAGCATCAGTAGCATAATTCAGATGAATACTATTTCTTAAAATAATCTAAAAAACACTTGTGGGGTGTTTTTAATCTTCAAAAAGTTTGTAAGAGTTTAACATCAGCACCATGTTTCTCTGGCAGCGCTGGTGTGTGGTTAAAAAAAAAAAAAGCGGCATTTATAATCGGTGGTGTTACTCTGAGTTGTCCCCAGATGCTCTTAAAGCAACAAGCTCTCTAACAGGTGCGTGCTGCTGCTTCTTCATATTTTAACAAATGATAGACATGCGTGAGGGTAACTGAGAGCTGCTGATCCAAATTTACAAAAGCAAAACGTTGAGTCTAAAAAGTGAAATTGGTTATTACGTCAAGCTTTTTCCTTTCAGCCAGCCTATTTAAATCCTATTTGAATTACTTTGATCTGACTGTTTAGAACATTATTGACTCCTGTTGGATTTTAATATGGACTTAAGTTATTCCATAACTTTCTCAGGATTTGATCATTTTTCCATTTTCTTTTTCTTTTTTTTCTTTTGGCTTGCTGTGTCAGCCACAGAAAACCATAACTCCCAGTGACTCAAAATTATAAAACCAGTGAGTGTGTTTGTGTATTTATGGGACATCTTAATCTATTAGTTTGTTGTGCATGTATCACAGTCCACATCCTTAAAGGGCAATGCTGAACAAGAAAGGTTGTTATACATCTGAACCGCCCATAGCATTTTTCATTTGCTGCTGTTATGAGCATGTTAACACAGCAGTTATCACACACTGTACAATTTACCAGTTCAACATTACAGATGTGATCACTTTGAGCACATGCCTCATCAACTCATACACCTACTTATATTTTAATGTGTGTGTAAATGTAAGTGAATGGACACATGACAACAGTTCATGATCTACATGAAGTATTCTCACAAAGTTAACACTGTCTTTAGTACAGTAAGGACTTGGAGATGAAGATAAGCAGAGACACAGAAATAGCATCTGTAATCTGTCTTGTGGGTTTTTCATTTAGTTTCTGTTAAGCAATAAACTCAGAGATCTGCTGATATGTATCTGTACCTCCCTTTTTTAAACTACTCACCATATCAACACTCACCGCTTGACAGATTTGTCACCCTTATAACTGCTTGTATTACCTCAGAAAACGTATGCTTGGTAAGAGTAACAGTACAATACAGCGTGGCATGTAGTGGCATGGTTCTGTATAATCTTGCCGTGACATCACACGATATCACAAGTATTTGTCACCAATTGTGACAACTACAGTTAAGGTGTAGAAACAATACACACAGCAGCTTTAAACTCAGAAAACATAAAGATGAAATAGTTCAATGAAATCCAGAGAAATCCTCAAGCATTCAGGTCTGGTTAGTCAACTCCATGACCTTAATGTGCTTCTTCTTTAGTCGCTCCTTTGTTGCCTTGGTGGTATGTTTTAGGTCATTGTCATGCTGGAGGTCGTCCCCTACCCTTGGCAGAAAAACAGCCCCATAGCATAATGTTTCCACCATGCTTAACTGTGGCGATGGTGTTCTTTGGGTCATACTCCTCGATTTAGGTTTTATCTGAGCAGCACTTTCTCTACAGTCTCGTCCTTGATGTCCTTTGACAGCTCTTTGTTGAAATGCAGGTTTTAATAACAGCTTCTTCTCAAACCTTGATGTGACTATAATTTATGAACAAAACAGTAGGAGGGGACGATGGGGTGGGTTGTGCCATGTTTTACTTAAAACCATGACTGTAATGCTTCCAAATAAAATATGTAAATATATTTCAGGATGTCGTGCGTCCCTGGGAACAATCACACATATAGTATTTAAGAAATATAGCTTTCTGAAAAAAAAGTGGTCTTGTGGCACAACTTGCCCCTGGTGCAGGGTAAGTTGTGCCTTTGGAGAGAATACCTTGGGTGCCATTGATTATGAAAGTAAAACAGTAGACTTTGATCTCAGAAACTGTAATGCTATATAACAGCTAGACAAATTTAACACAAAATTAATAATCTAAGGTTTATTTAAACTTATTTTAAAACCTCAAAGGCCAATTTTACATAAGCCAATTCTGCCACATGAGCACATCAAAAGTCAGTTTTCTTAAACACAGCCTAACAACACTTGAACTCATTGATGCTACCCACTGCTCTCTTCTGGCAGTATCACCAAGTTTGTGTGGTGTGGATGGCTGTTTTTATGCACATCTACTCTAGGGATGACTCCGTCATCATTTTCCTTGAAAGTGAAGATGGGCTTTAAATTTACAGACCTATTACGACTTCACCTTAAAAACTTAAAAACCAGTGTCAGCACCATCAACCAATCCAATGTAGGTGTAGGATTTGGTTTTGATGCGAACTTCACAATGACAATCACAACTACTTTCAGATTTACATCTTCAAAAATCAAAAATGTCCGGTCTCATGACCAATTTCTTCTATGGTTCACTAGAAACAAGGGGCGGCACAACTTACCCGCTGGCACAAATCACTGCACTTTCCCCTGCTGAAATTAAACGCTAGGTTTCAATAAACCAACCAGTATGTTTCTTCATTTTTTTTAAAGATGCTCTCAGAATGATCCTCATATCTTTTCTTCTTTCCTCTAGTTTCCAAACACAGTGAAGCTTCCAGCATGTTCCATCTGTGGGTATGTCTGTGTCTGTTCTATGCACTACAAAGCAGTGTCTCATCAGGTCAAGGTATGTCTATACTGCTTGTAATAATTACTGTTAAACTGGCCACTGCAAAAACATTAGGGAGAGTAACAAATTGAATAATATCATATGTTGATGTTTTGTCTTTCAGCTGTGTCACTGAACTGCAAGAAGACTGCAGGAGTTAGACAAAGTGTGACTATATTGTACAATAAACTGGAAAGATGGCTCAAACTGTAGAATTCTAAATTATACCTGGGAGAACACAAATGGAGCCATAACATGTAGCAGCAACTTGATTAAATACATCCGTGAATGGGATCCTCTGAAATATGTATCTCTGACCATCCAAAATGTCCAGAAAGAGGAAAATGTCACAGTTGAAATCAGGTCAGACTGTGGTATGGCTAAATCCCATCCGGTACAGTTACTCCCTGGTAAGTATCTTTCATCAACAGAAAGCATGTGTGTGTGAATGAGTGCGTGTTTTATTCAGACATACAGTTAACACTGTATTCAGTGCGCCTGTTGAAATGACTCTAATTTACTTTGTAGCATCAGCTAGAACTGCGCAGGACAAGAAGTCTGAAGACATGACCGCCAAGAAACTGTTTGTCTCACTTTTTGCATCAGCTATTGTTGTCGCCATTTTGGTTTTTGTGTATATAACTTACAGATGCTGAGAAACACCACGACCCAGACAGAGGGAAGACTAAGATCATTTAACATTGTGAATGTTGTGTTAGCCAGTGTACAGGTGGATGTGGGTGTATATGTGCTGTGCGTCACACTGCTTTCTTCTGAATTATCACACAAACATTTTTTAAATATATTTTTAAAACTTCTTGGTGTCTTTATAAAGATCAAGCCATGTAAATATGACGATGTAAGTAAATTTTACTGCCGACCTTTTCGCTCCACCTTCTCTGGCTTTTTGTGGAATTTGAATTAAATTTTCTTGCATCTGGATTAAAACCTGAAAGTCTGCTATGACTCTCTCGTATCTTTATATTTCACATCTAGAATTTGTATTACCCACAGTGCAACCTGGCTAGTGTGTAAAGATATATGTCCATGTCACTATGGTTGTATCCCAATTCAGGGTCTGCAGCCTTAAAGTACGCATTTCAAGGCCGATTACGTCACAGCGGCGCGCCGAAGGCTGTCCCAATTCAAAGGCTGCCCTGAAATGCGTCCTTCATTTCCCTGAATTTTAAGGCTGTGGCAGTGTAGACTTCGTGGCGGCTCAGCTGGTTAACAAAGAGGGACAACTACTTACTTACTACGACTTTATTGCACTATATAATTTTCCAATCAGTGTTCAGGAATTCTCAATGGTGCTTGGTGCCATACCCTCAGCGACTTTAATGTTATATAAAAACACTGACAGCTCAATATCTACCTCAGTCACTCTCCCTGATCCAGCTGAGTCACCAATAGGAAAAATCTGCTTTTCACAGGAACTTGGTAACAGCAATAAGAGAATACGCAGTTTATTCCAAGAAGATATCGTCTCTCTCCCATATATAATATCTTATTGGAACCGATATGTTCCAGATATCAAGTGGAAGACAGTCTGGATGGTCCCCCATAAATATTTGATTGTAAATAAGGTGAAAGAAGTCTCATTTAAAATTCTACATAAATGTTATGCAGCCAGTCACTAAATGGTAAAATTTAAAAGGGACATTAATACTAATTGTACTTTCTGTGGGGATCATCCAGAAACTGTGACACATCTTTTTTGGTACTGTTCTTTTACACAGAGGTTCTGGAAGGAATTTAGCAGGTTTGTTATTGTCCATATTTTAAGGGAGTTTTCTTTACGATGGGAAAATGTTTTATTCTGTTTCTTTAAGTTCCCCAAGAAGTATGATAAATGTTTTGTTATGATAAATTTGTTAATACTTTTAGCTAAAATTTTTATCCATAAATGTAAGTTTACTAACAAAACACCATATTTCTGTCATTATTTTAAGGATGTGGAAATGTACATACAATCAATATCAGACTCCACCAACAAAAAGGCTCTCAAAACAATATATGTATGTGAATTTTTGTGTGTATTCTTATAATTGTTACCTTTTTCTTTTACCCTTGGCTTTTTGTGTTAATGCTCTGTTGTTTTGTATACTTCATCTGTTCATATGTTGTATACTCATTGTTTGTTAAATAAAGTTAAAAAATAAATAAATAAATAAATTTTAAAAAAAAAAGTGTAGACTTCGTGGCCCAACATATCCCAGAATGCATAGCGCGGCGGTGGGTGTGGATAATTTTGCCGAAAAAAACGGCGGATGAGGGGTGGCCGAAGAGTAAACTTCAGAGGTGGGACCAAGTCATTGTTTTGCAAGTCTCAAGTAAGTCTCAAGTCTTTATCCTCAAGTCTCAAGTCAAGTCTCAAGTAATGTCAGGCAAGTCAGAGTCGAGTCTCAAGTCACTGGTGTAAAAGTCCGAGTCAAGTCACAAGTCTGAAATTTTGAATTTCAAGTCCTTTCGAGTCTTTAAAAAAAAAACGAAAAAAAGCATGTTGCAGTTATATGCTAAATGTAAATATTAGACCATGTAATTTTTAAATCTGTGTTTTTCTCAACACATGACAAAATAGTGAACTTAGAAAATATACACAAATTGTGAAATTGCACCTCTTTAAAATGCAGCTCAATTAAACCTAGCTGCAAGAATAATTTTCACCGACAGTTCTGAGATAAGCTGCATGTTATTCTTGGATGCGGTTGTAGGACCGGCTTTAAAAATCGCATGACAAAAATATCATACATATTAAAAAAAACTGCATCACCAACGTAGCCTGGACAACATTTGCTAGTTAGATGAAGTCAGCTATCTCATCGTAGCATATTTATATGCATATTTATAATTATACGCTTCTTGGAGTGAGTGCATACACTCGTGAAGTTTAGTAACTTCAGGTCACTGCAACAAGCCCAGGTACAGTTTACCGACGGATGGGTGCAGGACCTTGAAATGCACCGTGTAGAACGAAAGACCATCGTACGTATCATAAGTTTACCAGTCTCACAAATCGTCGTCATAAATACACATTCGTTAACCGTTTATTAATAGGACCTTTGAGCTCAACGGTAATTAATTAGCAGTGGAAATAATTTCTGGTAGCATTACAGAAATGTAGCAGTGACAATAATATTGTATGCTGTAATCGCACTGGGCAATTAGTGATACAAAACAACTGTTTTACCCTGTGAATAAAAGTATATGTTTTTGTCAGTGTACCATAATAACAGAAGCGAAACGCAATATTGTGTCAGGACAATTCACTATTTATGCACAATAAATAAAGGAGCATAGCGCGACAATTTCTGTTCAGCGCCAGACTTGCTTGTAACCTATATCACCAATTATGTTATGAAAATGACGCATTAACTACAACAGAAGACTGACCTTTGTGTAAATGCTTGGAGCAGACTAACCTGTGAGCTGGAGTGTTCTAGGACGTTATATTTGATCTTTGAATGGCTGCAATCCAGTCGCCTCTTTGTTACTTCGGAAACATGGCTCGAACAATTTCTCTTCAACGACGTAATCCGATAACAACCGATCTCTTTACCCGTCGGCTTCCCGTGGCTGTCATGCGACCGGCTATTGCAGTTAATAATACAACAGCTTCTTGACATTTTTGTGTTTCTTTTTATCGCTGTGTGACTGATTTCAATTGAAAGGCTGTGTGCGCTAGTACCTCTTGCCACGAGTTCCCAGAATCCTTTGCGGTTTTACCCCTGAATGACGTCACATTTTCAATCTCTATATAATATGCATGTTAAATTTTATATTTGGGGTAAAATGTCAAGTCTTTTCAAGTAAACCGGTTCAAGTCCAATTCAAGTCCCAAGTCATTGGTGTAAAAGTCCAAGTCAAGTCACAAGTCTTAGAACATTTTTTCAAGTCAAGTCTAAAGTCATAAAATTAATGACTCGAGTCTGACTCGAGTCCAAGTCATGTGACTCGAGTCCACACCTCTGGTAAACTTTAAGTAAGTACTGAATATAATGTCACCTATTTATGTGCAAATATTTAATAACGAAGACCATTAAAACATTACTGTTGGCCACATGTCGGCAAAGTTATGTGACATTAGTGACGTTTGTACTAACTTGGTTTTAAAGCCTTTACTTTAAAATATACTCCGTTCAATAGCTGAGCTTAATCCTACAGAGAATGATCAAAGCTCATGTAGAAAGAAAGAAACAAATGAACAAAAGATGTTCTCCTTCATTTCTGTCAAACAAAGCTGTATGACACGTTTCCAGCTAGTATCATGGTTGCTAGGCAACCTGGGCAGCGCAACGGAGGCTAGACCGTCCCATTTCACAAGCCTCGCACTTCCGGCCTTAGTGGTCTTTGAGTACGCGGCCCTTGAGGATCGTTGAGGCTGCGTACTTTAAGGCTGCAGACCCTGAATTGGGATACAGCCTATGTCACTGTAAAGCCTTAGCAATCTTTGCCATGGTTATATAAACATCACAGGCATTCATCAAACAGGAGAGGATTATGGGAACTTCTAATTTCCCATCTCCAACTGGGCATCATCACGCTTCCTAAACCTTCACTGGTTTACGGAGAGTATCATTAAAGGGGGATGGACACAGGGGGGACACACGTACAAGTATGCTTAATGACTTGCCCTGTTAAACAAAAGTGCCAAATGTTCTTTGGCACAAATTGTTATTACTGCGCAGTTTTAACCAGCTGATATCAGTTTAAGACACTCCGGCTAGCCCGGCCACACCCCACAGCTTACGTATAAAACAGCTGTGCAGACATGAAACTGGTAATTGTTTGCTCTCCACTGTCTCGGCAGCCTCCCTGCACACTGCCTATCCCCTAGCCCCTATGTCACTTAAAAAGCAAAAGGCAATAAGAAGCTGCTGTGCTCGAGTGGCTGTTGTGGGCTGTGTTCCCCTGGCGTATTGCCCACGTTTCCCCGGCTTACGTGTCAGTTGGACCTCGCTGCGGCGAGTGAGAGTTCTCCAGCCTACATAACCAGGTTCCTGTCTGGTGTATTGTCCACCTTTCGCTGATTTATGCGGCCAGCAACCCCCCACTCGATCACTTGGGAGTTAAGCTCCTCACTCCTGTATTGCTCTTTTTGCCTACTGTTCTAAGCGCTCCACACACCAGAGAGAAAGAGAAAAAAAAACCCCAAATGTGTAAATAAACAGTGACAATGGGAAAAGGTGGCAGCTGGTAGCCTGCTTATCTGACAGTAGAGGGTTTTCCCTGTGTAACCCTGGTTAACATAGCTAACAACAAATAAAAGCCTGTTAGTAAAAACAGTCATAAGAAATATATTACAGGTGATAAATAGTCAATAAATAGATCATAATGGTTAGAAAATTCATTAAAAACATCAGCAATGATATAATTCATGGTATAGGATTTCATTTGTGTTTAAAAACATGTTAAAAGGGTACAGAACTTGCTAATTCATGGTGTTTTATGTTAATTCAGGTAAAATGGCTAAAATATGTGTTGAGACTCTTATTGTGAAAGGGCACGCTGCAGCGTGACTCCTGTGATTAGCCACACCCAATCGGGTTGTTCCTTCTTTTTGATGCTCGAGAGGGAGAAATGCAGACAGTCCTTGCAGAGCTGCTGCTTAAATGAGTGAAAAAATAGTAAAAACAAGCCAAAAATCTACTTAAAGCCATTTTTGTACTCTGGAGAATGTATTTTTGTTTTTTCCGACCTGTCCTTGCCTTGGTGACGTTGTGAACATAACCGAACGGGACTTGGTGAGTTCAGAAATTGTCTTTTATTTCATGCAAGAAATTTTTGTTGTATTATATTGCTCATTTCATGCAAATGGAGAGCCAAGGTAGCAGATTTATGTTGTTTTATGTTAAAAACGGTGGATTCGTGCTAGGGCTGGGCGATATGACCCAAAATTCATATCTCGATATTTTTTAGCTGGATGGCGATATAAGATATATATCTCGATATATATTTTTTAAGCCATAAAGTAAGAACAAAAAGAGAGTTCTTAGTCAAAGCTGTGTCCCAGATGTCACACAGGCACTTTTATTAACATACAGCACAGATGTACATGAAAAATTACTCAAAATTAAATTATGAGCATTCATTAAATAATAATGCTCCATAAATAAAAGAAAACAAGGTTGTTTTTGTGCTAAACAAAGAGCTCACAATTGTGCAGTCAAAATGTAAACTAAAAGACGCTGAGCGTAATAACAAAGACAGACAGATTTCACAGCTGCTCTGTTCCCAAGTTTTACTGTGTGACTGACAGCCTGGAGTTTGAAATCCGCTTCATAACCACGTCTCTTACAGGTGCCATTTATGGTCCTTATACACACACAATACGGTAATATTACGTTGATGCACAGTACGTATCACTCCGCGAAGCTCTTCGGTAGCCGTAATGCGCCGACAATCTATCAAGCGGTGCAGCTCCGTAGCTTACCAAAGTCGTACTCAAACATTTTTGACAGATTGCTGAGCGCCGTGTACCACATAAAATCGGTTCGCGGCCATCAAGCACAACCAGAATTCATGCATAAGGCGCGCTATCAACTTTTGAGAGAATGAAAGGATTTTAGGGTTAGCGCTGTTAGCTCGTTAGCATGTTTAGCTCGTTAGCACGTTGACGCCGTCCAGCCCCACGCATGGGGCGATGCGCAGTAATTCGTTAACGGAGATTTGCCGTGTCCGTCTTGTTGCTGCCTGCACGTGAAGCGATGGGGTAGGAGGGGGAGTTGTCTTCAGTGAAGGCGAGGCGGAGTAACGTTGCGTAGAGACAAAAGTGGACGAAAGAGAGGCAAACTTGCGGCTCCACAACTATAATTATAACGTAACATAGACTATATCGATATAAAGGATATTGTCACATCTTATATCTCGTATAAAAATATATCGATATGTTTTAAAAACTCGATATATCGCCCAGCTCTAATTCGTGCTTAAACGACACACAGGCTGCAGTTCAAAGGCCTTTGAAGGTGTTTCAGCGCGCCATATTGGCGTCACCTCATTTACGGCTAAATAAGCTGGAAAAAACGGACTTTTACTGTTATTTAAGGGCTACCCGTGTGTTATTTTCGAATGTTTATGCACTTTATTTTGTTGTTATGGTAGGCCATTAAGGTTTGGATCGGGAAATGCTGAGCTAGAATCGGAGTTTGATCCGCTGAGCGAGAAACAAGATGGCGAGCCACCCACGGACCCATTGAACTGTACCGAGCAGGAAAAAGGAAAACGCCCCCTGCTGGACGTTGAGCTCTTTCGCTGATAAAACTGGTAGGATTAATCCATACACCTCTGCAAAAGAACAGCGGACTTTTCAAAGCACTGGATAATCATTCGGAGTAATTCCAGGACTAATAGTTAAAGGACACAAAGACAACTTTCTTTTGTTTATTTGTTTGTTTAAGGGATTTATTCAGCCTTTTGCTGAATTGTTTTCAGTTTTACATTTATTTATTTATTTTCGTAATTTATTTTGGTCAACCTTACATTTTAATGCTGTAATGGTGTTAATGGAAGTGTAAATAATTTTGTTGGGTTAAAACAAAATAAGAACTGGTTGAGAATTTAAAGGTGAACCTAGACCAAGATTAAATTAAATCTTGGGCCTAAAGAACTGAACTTGATTTAAAATAACACAGTGTTAATGCAAATAGATCAAAGGATAAACTTGAACTTAGAACTTGAAATAAATAAAACAATAACCTAGGTTGAGAATAACATCCTTCTAAAGCCAAATAAAAGGTTTTGAGATAAATAGGATGAACTAACAGAACATACTGAACTAAGAAGGGGAAAGAAAACATCTTGTTTTCCTTAAATGTGTGATGTTGAATGTTTTATGTAATGTGTCTATAACTGTCTATTCTCTGTCTTTACAAAATAATAAGCCGGCAATTTAAACGTATTTACTGGTCTGTGGTCTTTATTACATGCTACGCTCATTACTGCTCTAGTAGTCGAACCTAACTGGTCCTAGTATACTGTAACGACTCCAGAAGTGTTACACCTGCATTGATGGTTCCCCGCGTGGAGATGGTTTGCTGCCATGCATGGCTGGGAGCAAATTGCCTATGGCCCACTTCCTCGCGATGGAGCCAAACCTGGCCCAGCTGTACGCTCCTTTGGTTCCCTTCTGAGGAGAGCCATGGGCCCTGGCAGGGATGCTAGGGTGTTGGACCACCTGTTGGGCTGCACAGGTCCATGGCTTCCCAGGCCTGTCTGTCTAACTCGACAGCCATTTGTTGCTTCATTTGCGGTACCTGGCCCGCCAGTTGCAGGCATGTTCCATGGAACCGGACGGTGCTGAAGGGGTGCTGGCTGCCTCCGCCAGCATGGAGGAGCATGCCATAGCTAAGCCTCAATCTGGATGTCGCACCACCACCTCTGGCTGTCCTAGTCCCAGCTCCGGCAAGATGACCAGGCGTACCTGATGAGGCTGCCGGTGGACCCTGCAGCCCTGTCGGCCTGAAGGCAGCCTGGCTCCTGCAGTGAGCTGGAGACAATCGATGTATTGCTCAGGAGATGTCACTGGGCCTGCTCAGGCTTTCGGCAACTGAACAACTGAGTGGGGAGACCCAGAACTTCTGTGTGTGGAGCCAAGACTCAGCCATCGTCCAGCCGCACATCTCCCTCCTCCCTCCTGACTTCCTTTTGAGTCAGGTTCAGTGGCCAAGCTGCTGCAGGCTGTGTTCCCCTGGTGTGTGGGACGCGGCTCACTGGTTTACACGCCAATCAAACCTTGCTGTGTCTGATACGTCAAGTGAAAGTTCTCCAACCAGCAACAGAGCCCTGTCTAGCATATTGCCAGTGTGTCGCGTGTTTACGCAGCCAGCAGGGGTCTGCTTAGTGAGCTGAGCTTCCTAGCTGCACCAGTGTCTCATTCGAGTTCACTCTTGTTGCTGCCCTGTCTGCAAACAGCGTGGAGTGGCTGCTAGGCTCTGTGGACAGACCTTCGGTTGGCATCCCTAGCTCGGTCCTCCACTTTCAGCCGCCAAGCTGCTGCTGCAGGCTGTGTTTCCGGGGTGTATTGCCCGCATGTCCTGGGTTTACTTGGCCAGTGGGGCCCCAGTTGGTACCTCATTGAGCTACGCTTCCTGGCATCGGGCTAGCAGGTTAACCGTGAGCGGCTGCTTAGTTGCAGTCCTTGCGTCTTCCGGGACTCATCCAAGGTTTTGGTTGCACTGTCTCACGGTGTGTCTTAAAGACTTAACCCTTACATATGTAATACGTAATGGAGTGGAGAGATAGCCTCGATATGATAGCCCGTACATACTAGAGATGGACCAATCCGATATTACGTATCGGTATCGGTCCGATACTGACCTAAATTACTGGATCGGATATCGGAGAAAAATAAAAAATGTAATCCGATCCATTAAATATCACGAAAGCACCTCACAAAACTTGCAACACACCGTAACTCACCTCAGGTTAGCACGTCGGAGCAGTATGCATCACGTGATAGAGCGGCTGTGGCATGCGGGACCTGTCAGTGGTCTGGATAGCATGTGGAGCTTCGCTAGCAACCCGGCATTTCATCTCCGACAAAGTTATCCCGAGAGAAGTAAAGCAAGTGTGTAAGTCCATCTCTGAATGTTTGTAAAGCATTCCTGCGTTAAGCTTAACAAGCGACTGCCTCTTCTTGCTGCTACTTCAATCATGAAACTGCTTAACGATCAGCTGATCGGCTTTTCTGTCGCGAGTCCGTGTCTCTAGTTTGCTTTTGGCCCACTTTGCACCAGAAAGAGGAAACCAGCGGCTGAACAACAGCAGCACGTTTAAGCTTGATCAGCTGTTGTTAGAATGTATTTAATATTACTTTCTACTCGAGGATCTTTTTCTACGTAGCTGACGGCTGGTAACTGTGCAGGGGCGGATCTAGCAAAGTTTAGCCAGGGGGGCCGATAGGGCATTAACAGGGAAAAGGGGGCACAAAGACATACTTTTCTTTCTTATTCTCATTTAAAATGTCTAGCTTTTAATAAATAATTATCTGACAGCCAAAGTTTTAATTTGATGCAAAATGAATAGAAGTCCATTACTGTATATAGTAACTATTAAGTCTAATATATATACCCTAGTAAGCTATAGTACTTTTTCCTTTGGGAAGGTACCATCTGTGCAGTCTGCAATTTTGTTGAAGAAAGATGTTGAATCTATTTAATATTTCTTGAAAAATAATTGATTTCTGTGCATTTTTTTTCCACACTGCATCAAATTAAGGTTGATTACGTCGATTAAGCATCATGAGGTGGAGCGTGAGGGGTGGTTCCCTATTTTTTTATTTTTTTATTTTTGTTGTTGCTGGGAGTTGGAACCCTATTAGTTAGGTTGCTTAATATTTATGCTAAGTACTCTTTAAAATACCAGAATAGGGAGGATGGTGTAGGTTTAAGTTTATTAGATTGATCAGTATTGCTGTACTATGAAATATTTTTTTTTGCATACAGGTATAACAGAATAGCTTTAGTGTAGTTGTTGTTTTAAACTTGAGTATGAACTTATACAAAATGCAGCAAGATATTTAAAAAACAGTTTTGTTGATTAAAAAACACCATATCGGATTCATATCGGTATCGGCAGATATCCAAATTTATGATATCGGTATCGGTATCGGACATAAAAAAAGTGGTATCGTGCCATCTCTAGTACATACGGAATATGTAACACAGTGGCTTCACTCACAGAACTAAGGTTAAATGTAACCATACGGTCTGCCTTTAAAGCTCCTGACTACTCGGGTAATCAGAAAATTTAATTTTTAGCAACTAAAGATTATACTGTGCTGAGGTAGGGAATCAGTTGAGTCATACAGGCTTTAAGTTATGATCCTGCATTAAGATTAAATTTAAAGTAATCTAAAGATTACTTTAGATGAGTACAGAGTTCTGTAATACTAAATGTCCTTTAACCAGTCATTTAGACTTAGAGTCATTTGAGTGGTTTGGCACCCCGCTGGGTCAGAATAAGTTTATATCTGAGGAGGAGTTTGAGAAACAAGCTGATGCTTACACTACAACCAGAAGACTTTCAATAGTCAAAGTAATGGATAGAAATGGACGTTTTACATTTAATCATCCCCCTCACAAGAGATATTCAGTTGTTTAAACTTGCACTTTTTCATCTACTGGATCTGCAGTGTATACTATGGCATCAAATGAGGAATTGTTGTGGTCCTGTTATTTTATGTTTAATATACGTGGTGCATAGACACGTCTGTAGTTCTTACCAGAGGTCCAATCATGTCTATATAATTAACTGATTTATGTCATTCTATGTAATGATATTTGAACATGAACATCGTTCTGGGTGGTACTTTATGCAGGATCATGATCACAGGTATCAGAAACACAAAGAAAAGCCACGAGCTGAAATATGTTACATACTGAATTGTGATTACTAGAGATCTTCGTAATAGTATCTTCACTCTAGACTGTTTAGTTGTTTCTTTAGTTAACTGTTTAGTTAGCAGTTTTTGTATAATTTTTAATCAGGGTAATGTTGGCCCTTTGATCTAAATAGAGTTAGCATTAAAAAGTCTGATTTAATAACCTTTAAATTTAAAGACTTTAACTAAAGTAAAAATGTCTCTATTGAAATTTTAAAAAGCAAAATCCTGAGTCTAAAACGTTTAAAAGCTTTTTTCTTGCTATACACTCAGGGCGAAACACCAGATTATGTCTCAGATTGTGGCATGGCTACCAAGTACTATTTATAAAAGAATACTGCGGCAAACAGCACTGGAGATTTCAAACACCAGAACAGTTTCAACATGAGGCCAGCCACAACAAGCCTGATACTCACAGCTTAAAAATCTTGATGATCTTGAAAAATTAATGAAAGTAAGAACAGGACACCACAGTGACAAACATGACACACTTGGATGTGAACCACTGAATCACACCCTGTGAGATTCTCCAGGGTCCTTTCTTTTGGCCCACTCAAAAGAAAGGACACTTTTACACTGATTGAACCCATAAAATTTCTGGTTGGAGAAAGTGCGTTTATTTGCACTTAAAAAGTATCAAACAGTGCCAACAATCCACAGCGTGTGTGTTCCCAATCCCGGTGCCGTGATTCGGTGCCGTGTTAGTTCTCTTTTGAGCCAGAGAACTAACTGAAGTCCTGGTCTAAAGAACGCACGCCAACTGCCGCTCCACTACTCTCTTAAGTAGGACTTCGTGACTATGCAGATCAGCAACAGGTGAGTGACGATCCTCAGCTAAGTCTGGCTCAAAGGCGGGAGACTCTCCAGGCCTGATGTGGCATAAAAACTCTCACACCACATCTCACACAAACACGCACACACACACGGGGGACAAAGAGCAGATCACACCAATGAACAGCCCTACAAAGCAATCCAGAAAGACCAAAAAATTTATAATATTCGTTACCCGAAAAACAACACATGAGCCCTGGGTCTCCTGACAGGTATCTGCTGTGTTTCAGTGGTACATTGTGTTAACTACTGTCAGTTTCTCATGTGAAATCCTGAACTTGTCAGTCAAGACATAAGCATAGACCAAAATCATTGTGCAGATTCAAAACACAGCAAATTTGCAACATTCATGTCAGATCATCCCATTTTCACTTTGTAACCTGATTAAACCAAGTTTGAGCTTTTCTATAACAACAGTGGCACACCCAGATGTTCAACACCTTCAACTGTTTTTTCACTTTTATGTATGGAATAAATTTCATTTCCTATAATCATATTTCATCAAACCAAATCTTAAAAACATTTTTTCTTTCGTTCACTTTCAGACTGATTGAACCCATAAAGTTGAATTTCCAGACCCCAACTAACCAAATTTAGTGTTTTTTAAGCTGCAGAGTAGTTTTCAGCTCTGCTTGTCAGTAAGATGATTCGAATCATATATTAACCATCTGACCTGATACATTTGCATTAAGTACCACCATGTGACCTGTAAATACAGGAGTCATTGTTACTGAAAAGTGGGCCCCTGTATTACTGTGTAGAGATTTTCTAAAACAACATAACTGATTTATGTAAAAAACAACATCTGTGCAAACATTACTGTTAAACCTCATGTAATATTACATGTAAACCAACGGAAATTTGTCTTTTAAACAAGGACTTTTCAAACTGTTGAGCAGTAGTGTGTATTGTATGCATGTATCTGTCTGTATCTGATCAGGATTTTCTCCTCACTTCCAATCCAAGGTTACATTTTTAAACTGTGTCCTTCTTTAAAAAGTGACTTCAAGTGTTTCAAGGCTGATGGGAAACTCTCCCTAACAAGTCCACTTTATTGCGTGCTCATTTATTCTCTCCTATAAGTGGCTCATAGGTACTAGTCCACTTTCTGCATGCTTCCTAATCTGTCACGCTTATCAGTGGCTCATGGTTGCTTAAAGCCTATGTCTGTACTGGACCACAGAGGCAGAACATCATTCAATCCTGCCAGCTGCCTATCTTGGTAGCATTTCAAGGATGACAGACTCCACTTTCTCTGCAGCAAGACAGCTCATAACGTTTTCACAGTCTCTCCCTGTCCTCATACTCCTATATCATCTGCTATAATCAAGAGCCATACACTATCATTGCATCTACACTGCAGCTCAAAAGTTTGAAGTGCACCAGAAACATCTGATTTTCTAAAAACACTGAAATTCATGTTCATATTTTTGTTAAATTAATCAGAAATGTCAAGAAATATGAATGTTTAAAAGTGACATTGATCACAGTTGATGAATGAGGTTCAGTGGAATATCTACATAGGTATACAGAGGCCCAGTTTCAGCAATAATATCTGCTGTGTTTCAGTGATACATTGTGTTAACTACTGTCAGTTTCTCATGTTAAATCCCAACTAGTCATACAAGAAACTTATTCACAAAGACATCAACACCCTCTAAAAATTGTGTGCTTCTCAAGAAACCAAACATTTCCCCACAATATTGTACTGATCATCCCATGTTTTTTCCTTCCAAGGTTCCACTTTTCTATCAATATACAAAGTCAGGTGTTCAAAATCTTTAGGTTTTTCTTGTTTCCCACATGGAATAGTTTTCGTTTCTACAACAAGATTTTCATTTTCTCTTTTTTTGTGCCTTTTCAGACCAGTTGAACACATAAATCTGAAGCTTTAGACCCTGACCTTACCTTATTTCTTGAGCAGTAGTGTGTATTGTATGCATCAGGATTTTCTCCTCACTTCCAATCCAAGGCTACATTTTTAAACTGTGTCCTTCTTTAAAAATTGACTTCAAGTGTTTCAAGGCTGATGGGAAACAAGTCCACTTTACTGCGTGCTCATTTATTCTCTCCCATAAGTGGCTCATAGGTTCTAGTCCACTTTATGCATGCTTCCAAAAGCCCCCAGAGAATTAACGTTTCTCTTGTCAGAAGTGTTTTTGTGTCGAGTCCTAGTTATAGGTTCCTGTTTAAATCATAGACCTAAGATATCTAACTTCATAGTTCACACTTCTAATTTCTTGTTTCCTTTTGGATTCTTAGTTCATAGTTCATGGTCTTGACTTTTTGCATTATTGTGTTTAGTTGTAAATAAAGCTTTGCAAACCATGCAGTCGTGTGCTTCCATGTGAGTTCTGCTCTGAGTCAACCTGTGTTGTGCGGCCTCGGCCGTGACAGTAGCAATTGGCCAGTATATAGACTCAGCGGACCCCACACAGATAGCAATCGCAGGGTACCAATTTAGGAGCACATGAACAGTCCATTCAATATTTGCTAAGTTGGGTCCATACTCTCTCTAGTCAGCAAGTGACAATGCAAGCCACTGCCCAACCCTTGCCTTTTATAACAAGTCTGCTGACGCCGGTTTTCCGTGACGCCGTCTCCTTGGAGCCAGAGCCTTATTTTGGCAACCCCGGGACCTGTAGCGACTTTTTTGTTTCAATACGCTCACCAGACACCTTTGTTAATGATTCCACTCGGATTTCGTATTTGGTGGGGAAGCTGCATGATCAGGCATTACGGTGGGTGCACTTGTATTTGGTTTTTTTTTTTTCTTTGGTTTTTTTTTGCCTGTCCCATTTGGTTCTTTAGCCGTCAGAATTGTTGTCTGAAGACCAACAAGGATACCCAATGGATTTATTTTGCCAAATGGATCATCGTGGCATTGCCGTATTGGTCCATTTGATCAACCTTTGTTTTTATTTTTTATTTTATTTTATTTTCAGTTGTTACAGACGGGACAGACATGAGTGAGGGATAGGAAAGGGAGAAAGAAAGAGGAAGGAAAAGAAAAACAGAAGGGGAGAGGGACAGTGAGAAAAGGGGGGAAAAAAATCTCCTGGATCACCTGTTGAGAGAAAAAGAAGAGAAAACAAGCAAAAAAAACCAAAGCAACATACTAAACACAACACCATCACATTAATCTAGCTAAGTGTAAACAGCAGTAAATACTAAATATTCAATGTTGTTGTGCAGCACGCAGGACAGACAGCGCACAATGTGCTTTGAAGTAGCAGCCAAGAAAGGTGTAATTTAAGTCTACGAACAGTGAACACCCGTGTGCACACCTGTGTGGATCAGCACGCTTGTATTCAAATGGTTTCCACATGTAACGGTCTGCAAGAAGATGTAGAGAGCCATAGCCCCATCCCCCAGGGCATGAAGCAGGCATGGAGGAGATCCAGGCCCCAGACATCCAGAGGCCCCAGAGTGCGAGAGCCCAAGGAAGACCACCGGAGGGGCATCCGTGCCACCGTCATGGGAAGGGCTGAGGATCCCCAGACGAGGCGTCACCCAGTAGCCACCGAGCAGAAGCTAGAGGGGGCTGCACCGGCGTGCCCGCCGGCTCTGCCGGCAGCCAGCTGTGCCAGAGTGAACCGAGCCGCAGGCCCAGAGGCCGGAGGCCCAAGGGCCCCCCGCACCCCGGAGGAGGCCTGACTGAGCAACAGGCGCCAGGCCCCGCCAGGTAGCCACCGGGAGTGAGCTGGTACATACCTGAGCGCCCAGCCCCGGACACCAAGAACCACCAATGCACCGACCCCTGAGGGCATCAGTCACCGGCAGGGAGTGTGTTGAGGGGAGATAGGCCTTGGAGGGCCTGGGAGTTCCCAGAGAGGTGGAGTCTAAGACCCGACCTGACATATAGGCACAGACAAACAGGCACACACAGACACAAACATGCATTCCCACCCTCATGCACACATATACAAACACTCAGCACTCACCCAACATAAATGGACATGTACACACAATCACACTCCCCAAACATACTCTATACCCCGGGTCCAGGTACCCTCGCCCCCAGAGGGGGAAACAGAACCCAGACCCAAGAGATGTTACCCTTCCCCCCGGGGTGGAGGCAAGCAGACTGTCCCAGGCTCCGCAGCAGCAGGGAGGCCAATCAGACAGCCAACATCTCCTCCCAGCCCCCCCTGCCCCGATGGCTAGCAGAGAACGGGGGTGCGTGAAGACCCCATACCTCCCTCCTCCCGCTCATGTGTAGTGTTGCTGCGTGTTGTTCTAAAGTGCATTTAAAACAAGGGAGAGCATGGTGCTGCTGCCAGAGAGCAGCAGGTGTTAGCACGGCCCCTCCCGAGAACCCTCAATGTCTACATGGATTTAAAATTGAGAGGTGGGCACCGGCGCCAGAGGTAGGTTTGAGTACACAGACCATCCACTGGACGCTGTTAACGTGCCCACCCTCAAGGCCCTATATATGTGTGTGTGTTATGAGAGTGTAAGTTATGTGGATGTCTAAGTTCTGAGATAAAATTGAGGCACAGGTGGCCAGAAGGGGACAGAGGGGGGGGAAATGTCTCCTCTGCACCCTGGTGACACACCCGCACCCCAAGGCCCTACCTGTGTGGGTGAGTGTGGTGGAGCGGGAAGAGGGAGGTAGCCGGGGATGGGGAGTAAAAGGAGGGAGGGGAGGATGCCCCTCCCTAGGGCCAGCTCCCCCGCTGACCCCAGTAGGCACCCCCGTCCTCTGGTACCCACCAAGGCAAGGGAGCCCAGGTCCATCCAGACCGGGGCCTACGGTAGCAGCACTGCCAAGCCCCACAGGACCCGGGGCAACCCGGGTGCACTTATATTTGTTACGTAATTCTCTGTCTACCTGCCGCTATGATGTATTTCTGGGTGAATTTAAGAAGACTTTCTCTCACCCAGTTTCTGAGGGAAGCACAGGACAGAGGTTACTGAATCTGTGCCAGGAGCAAAGAAGTGTGGCTGATTATCTGATTGACTTCCATACTGGTCGGATCAAGCGTTGCAGGGGATTTTCTTGCAGCCAAATAGAAAACTGCTTTTAATATGCCCCTTGGACACTTTGAATACCTGGTAATGCCGTTGGAATAACCAATGCTCCAGCAATCTTTCAGGGCCTAGTTAATGACATCCTGCAGGACTTTCTAGATCATTTTGTTTATGTATATCTAGACAATATCCTCATTTTTTCCAACACAGTAGAGGAACACACAACTCATGTCCATGCAGTGCTGCAGTGCATTCTTGAGAATAAATTGTTTGTGAAGGCTGAAAAATGTAAGTTCCATGCACATACCGTCTCTTTCTTGGGTTTTATATTGTCGGGAGGGAAGGTGAAGACAGATCCCACTAAGATAAGAGCAGTTATGGAATGGCCAGTTCCAAAGACACGCAAACTCCTACAGAGATTTTTAGGATTTGCTAACTTTTATAGACGTTTAAGAATGACCACTCGGTAGCTTTCCTTAAAACGTTGCTTTATTGAACGAGCACCAAGCATCCATCAGTTATAGCACTCTACAACAGGTACGACAGCTAGGTATATACTGCCACCAGGCAGCCCTGCTGCAAAGGCACATCAGATGGCATAAAGCCGCAATACACCAGTACTCAGCGTAGGCACAAACATAATCTATTAAATGACATCTTTCCCCTTTTCCTGTTATTTCCAATAACAAAACCGTATTTAACAGCAACAAGATAATGACAACATGTCACTATCTAATAGCCACTGGGAGGTTCTTTTAAGGATTTGGGTATAATTATCTCACTGTAGGCCTGAAGGTCAGTGTCCTCAAAACAGGACTTATTAAACAGGTTAAACCGTTATGGTAATTACATCAACCAGGTAACAGTGGCATTGGTTGTGTCTCAAACCATAAAGTGAAAGAACAGTAAAAATACATTCTGACAACACCCCAATCCTTCCAGTCCTCCCATTACCCCAGTCCAAATGGTAGACACCCCAGTGTCTACAGATCCAGTCTCATGACTGGCTTGCATACCCGGCTGTACCTGGTGCGTACCTGAACCAGTGCGTCTGTATGGACAGGTGTAAGTGTTGGGGCAAAAGCCCACTGGGATGGCAGCCCCTCCGTATCCTCGGTGGGTGGTGGAAGGGGTTTTGGTGTAGGTTGTGGAGATGGTCTGAGTCGGAGATGGTGGTGATTCCGTCGCAGCACCACACCTTGAGGTGTGATGACGAGATAAGACCTTGGGGTGATGCTCTCCTTGGAGACAACGGCAGGTGTCGCCCAAACCTTCTCCCGGTCCAGCTTGGACTGCATCCCCTGGTCGGAGTGGAGGAAGGGGCTTGGTTCCATGGCGGCCATTGTCGTAGAATGCGTGTTTGGCCTTCTGAAAAGCATCCCTGTTATAAGTGCGAAATCTGTCTCTCTCGCAAAGTTCTGAAACTCAGCCCACGAGAACTGAGGGACTTTGCTAGGTTTGGGATCTCTGATGAGGTGGTGAGTGACAAAGGATCACTTCAGTTTCTGAATAAGCTAAGCACTGGTCATTTCCAAGAAACATGAGTAGTAATCCCATATAACAAGGTAGTTATGCCAGTTATGTTCACAGAGGTCAAGAGCTATTCTTTTCAATGGAAGATCCGGCAAAGGTGTGGAGATAAGCAGCTCCCTTGTCTGTGTTGGCCTCTTACCAGACAGGCATGGCACTGCAGCACTACATCCTTTATCTCGGTGGAGAGTCCCGGCCACCAAACAGATGAATTAACCCTTTCCCTGCACTTGGTGAGGCCTTGGTGCCCGTCGTGTAGTTTGTCTAGAATGGCTGTTCTCTGTGACTTTGGAATAAAAATCCTGCCTCGTATGACCAGGCCTTCGGCCTCCTATAGCTCATTCTTCATGCTTTGATGTTCGGTGGCAGACTACCTCCATATACGGCCATTGCTTTTGTATGTATTTAATGACAGTCTGTAGTTCACCATCCGGTGCAGTGGCTGCTTTATTGCTTTCCATTCGGCTTGGAGACACTGGAATGCCCTGTATCACAGTGGCTATGTAGTAGTCCACCTTGCTGTAAGTGCTAGTCTCGTCCTCTACCCGAGTCTGTGGGCTCCGCAACAACGTATCGGTAGAGGCAAGCTTTTTGCCAGGTGACATAGAAGGCCTCCGGTTTATACCTCATGAGCTGCACTTGGAGGTGTTGACACCTCAATGGAACATTGTCCTAAGCCCGTAGCTACTGACGTTGGCGGATACCGCTGTGGGTTTGTTGACGTCATAAAAGGCAAGAACAGGTGCTATTGTAAGCGCTTGCTTAATTTTCTCAAAAGCTTGCCCACTGCGGGTGGCCCCAGGTCCAAATGTTCTTGCTTTTGACTAACTCATACAATGTTTGGCATATTGTGGCAAGAACAGGAATATATCTGCTGAGGTAACTGGCCATGCCTAGGACTTGTATAAGTGCTTGCACGTTTTCTGGCGCTGGCAGCTGAAGAATAGCTTTCATTTTCTCAGGGTCTGGCTTGACCCCACAGTGGTCGATCAGGTGCCCCGTGGGAGAGGTCCTTGGATGTTTTCCTCTTTACATGCATCAAATTCACAGTACTCTGAGAGGTCAAACAGGACTCATATAAAACTCTCTGCCTTCTCGCCTGGACGCTGGACACGTCGGTGAAAACATGCTTTCTCGTGTACAATATTCCTCTGCAGGGAAAAAATACTCGTCAAACTTCCTCATTACGATGGTGATACGTCATGATTTTCATCAGCGGCAAAGGTGAGTGACTTATAAATGTTATCTCCTTTGTTGCCCATCTTTGGTGCAAGATGCCATAGCTGAGACTGCTAAGCTTTTAGTTGAGAATGTTTTTAGGCTGCACGGCATCCCCGTCGAGATTGTCTCCGAAAGGGGGCCCCAATTCACCTCGCAAGTATGAAAAGTGTTCTGTATTTCCCTATGAGCTAAGCTTTGCTTAAGCTCGGGTTACCATCTACAAACTAACAGGCAAACAGAACGGCTCAACCAAGAATTTGAAATCACTCTCCGTTGTGTTTCCGCTCACAATCCGACGACTTGATCCACTTACCTCTCTGACTTCGTCCACCACAGGTATCTCGCCGTTCGAGGCTTCACTTAAGTACCAGACTGCCTCCTTTATTCACTCCTCCCTCTTTACTGACCTCCATTTGTCAACTATCCCTTACACTCTCTCTTCCTCCTTCTCTCCCTAATTCACTCACTCATCATTATTGCTCACTCAGGCCCTTGTATCCCACTTCCGTCATTGAGCACCCCCTTCTTAACTCCCTCTCTTAGTTACTTATCCCTCACTCTTTTACTCACCTAGTTGCACACAAACACACACACTCTTACACCCACATTCACTAACTGACTTACTCATTCCCTCACCCATACACAAACTTACTAATTTCTTCACTCACTTATCACTCACTCATTCAGTCCATTGCTAACTCACTCTCTTGCTTACTTATCCTCCATCTTTATCGACCTCCCTTAGTCCTTTATCCCTCACACACTCTCTCCCTCCTTCTCTCCCTCACTCATTTCATCACTCACTCAGTCCCCTGCATCCTACATCCCTCATCTATTCCACTCTTCCTAGATCCCTCCCTTAGTCAATTATCACTTCCTCACTTATTCACTCCCTCACTCACTCACTCACTCACTCACTCGCACACACAGATTTTTATTCCTTTACTCACTAAATCACTCACCCCCTTCCTACCTCACTAATTCACTCACTCGATGGCACACAACCACACACGCTCACATAACCCTTCCTTAGTCACTCATCCATCACTCACTAACTCACTTACTCTTTCACTCAGTCACTCTCTTTCTCCTTCTTTCTCCCTCTCCCTACCTCACTCACTCATTCCATCACGCACTCATTCACTCACTCACTCACTCACTAACTGATTCCCTGTCCACACCCTCCCTTACTCTCTTTTGCTTCCTAGCTCCGTCACTCATTACATCCCTCCTTGTCTCCCTGTCTCCATACTTCACTCACTCATGACATCACTCAATAGCTCTCTCTTTTCCTCAGTCAGATGGAGTCTGGGTGTCTAAATCAGACCTCACCTGGACTGTTAACACCTCAACCCAGCACAAAGGACCATTACAGTTTTTCTCAAATGTTAAAACACAAAAGCCAATCCTGTAACCCAAATGACCAGTAGTCTAAACACATTTACTAAATGTAGCCACCATATTCCAGTACCATAAACACATGTCACATGAAGACACAATTCACAAAACACAACCCTCTGTACTCATAAATCTAAACACATTTTTCCTTGCTAAAACACATGTTGCAAAACAACTCTGCTCATATTCTCAAATGAAAGCCCATGTGATGCAAAATGCTTGCCACAGTCACCAATCTTTGAACACAGGGAACACACCTGGCGTCAGTCACTACACACAACGACTCAAAATTGAAGACACCTGTTGCTAATGATGTGACCCCACCTATAAAAGCATAGTTTGGTGAAGATGCCAAACAATCACAATGGATGAAGGCATTTGAGCGTGCGGAAGGAGAAGAGCTGCAGGCCAAAGAGGAAGAGGGGTTGAGATCAGAGGAGGAAGAGGTGAAGGCCTAAGAAGAAGAGGAGTTCGGAGTAGAGGAGGAAGAGAAGGAGGCCAACAAGAGAGAGGAGAAGGTCCAGGTGGGAGAAGAAGACAACCTCGCACCATCATAACAGATGATATGCGAGCAACAGTAATTGATCATGTCATTGTCCATGGCATGACAATGGCTGAAGCGGGACGAAGAGTACATCCAAACCTGAGTAGGTTCACCGTGGCCACCATTATCAAGGCATTTAGACAACACAACAGGTATAGTACCCTATTGCTTTCTTTGTCACACTACAGTTTTACAGGCCTGTGAAAGTGGTCTGTTACTTTACATGTAGTTTTACATATACAGTGGGGCAAAAAAGTATTTAGTCAGCCACCGATTGTGCAAGTTCCCCCACTTAAAATGATGACAGAGGTCAGTAATTTGCACCAGAGGTACACTTCAACTGTGAGAGACAGAATGTGAAAAAAAAATCCATGAATTCACATGGTAGGATTTGTAAAGAATTTATTCGTAAATTAGGGTGGAAAATAAGTATTTGGTCACCTCAAACAAGGAAAATCTCTGGCTCTCACAGACCTGTAACGTCTTCTGTAAGAAGCTTTTCTGTCCCCCACTCGTTACCTGTATGAATGGCACCTGTTTGAACTCATCATCTGTATAAAAGACACCTGTCCACAGCCACAAACAGTCAGACTCCAAACTCCGCCATGGCCAAGACCAAAGAGCTTTCGAAGGACACCAGGAAAAGTATTGTAGACCTGCACCAGACTGGGAAGAGTGAATCTACAATAGGCAAGCAGCTTGGTGTGAAAAAATCAACTGTGGGAGCAATCATCAGAAAATGGAAGACATACAAGACCACTGATAATCTCCCTCGATCTGGGGCTCCACGCAAGATCTCATCCCGTGGGGTCAAAATGATCATGAGAACGGTGAGCAAAGATCCCAGAACCACACGGGGGGACCTGGTGAATGACCTGCAGAGAGCTGGGACCAAAGTAACAAAGGTCACCATCAGTGACACACTACAACGGCAGGGAATCAAATCCCGCAGTGCCAGACGTGTTCCGCTGCTGAAGCCAGTGCATGTCCAGGCCCGTCTGAAGTTTGCCAGAGAGCACATGGATGATACAGCAGAGGATTGGGAGAATGTCATGTGGTCAGATGAAACCAAAGTAGAACTTTTTGGTATAAACTCAACTCGTCGTGTTTGGAGGAAGAAGAATACTGAGTTGCATCCCAAGAACACCATACCTACTGTGAAGCATGGGGGTGGAAACATCATGCTATGGGGCTGTTTTTCTGCCAAGGGGACAGGACGACTGATCCGTGTTAAGGACAGAATGAATGGGGCCATGTATCGTGAGATACTGATGGAAGGAGCCAAAACCTCCTTCCATCAGTGAGAACTTTGAAAATGAAACGAGGCTGGGTCTTCCAACATGACAATGATCCAAAACACACCGCCTGGGCAACAAAGGAGTGGCTCCGTAAGAAGCATTTGAAAGTCCTGGAGTGGCCTAGCCAGTCTCCAGACCTCAACCCCATAGAAAATCTGTGGCGGGAGTTGAAAGTCCGTGTTGCTCGGCGACAGCCCCAAAGCATCACTGCTCTCGAGAAGATCTGCATGGAGGAATGGGCCAAAATACCAGCTACTGTGTGTGCAAACCTGGTAAAGACCTATAGTAAACGTTTGACCTCTGTTATTGCCAACAAAGGTTATGTTACAAAGTATTGAGTTGTATTTTTGTTATTGACCAAATACTTATTTTCCACCCTGATTTACGAATAAATTCTTTACAAATCCTACCATGTGGATTCATGGATTTTTTTTTTTTCACATTCTGTCTCTCACAGTTGAAGTGTACCTCTGGTGCAAATTACTGACCTCTGTCATCATTTTAGGTGGGGGAACTTGCACAATCGGTGGCTGACTAAATACTTTTTTGCCCCACTGTAAATCAGTCAATTGACAACACATGTTTCTTTCTTTAGAGCTGAAAGAATGCCACATAGAGGTGGGAGGGTTGCCATATTCACAGCGGCACAAGAAACCCTCATTGCAGATATGGTCCGTGAGAACAACTCCATTAGACTCCGAGAGATCAGAGACAAAGTCATTGCAGATAATGTAAACTTTGAGAACATTGATGCTGTCAGTGTGTCCACAATAGACCGAGTTCTCCGGCGCCAACAGATGAGGATGAAACAGGTCTACAGGGTTCCCTTTGAGCGCAACTCTGCGCGACACATAGAACAACGTTACGAGTATGTGCAAGTACGTATACATCCATGTCCACAGTACAGTTAGTGGACATACTGTGTTGCTTAGTGGCTTACATTACTTCTGGACAATACTGTGCTACCTGATTGACCGTTCTGAACACCTGTACGCTTTTCCATGTTCACAGAGGATAATGCAGTTGGACGCGATGGCCAAACCCCATGAGTACCTCTTCCTGGATGAGGCTGGCTTCAACCTCCAGAAACGAAGGCGAAGAGGCCGTAACATCATTGGCCAAAGACCCATCACTGAGGTTCCTGGCCAACGGGGGGGTAATATTACTCTTTGTGCAGCTATGGGTACGGAGGGGCTTGTCCACCGGCATGCTGTCCTTGGGTCTTACAACACCCAACGTCTCCTCACCTTCCTAGAGGAGCTAAAAGACATCCTCCTGGACCGTCAACAACACCATCCTAGGCTAGCACATCACATGTATGTGATCATTTGGGACAACGTCCGCTTCCACAAAACACACCAAATCAGAGAGTGGTTCACCACCAACAGTGACCACTTTTTAAACGTCTGTCTGCCACCCTACTCCCCTTTCCTGAACCCTATAGAGGAGTTCTTCTCATCATGGAGATGGAAGGTGTATGACAGACAGCCATACACAAGAGAGAACCTCGTACGGGCAATGGAGCTGGCCTGTGCTGACATCCCAGTGGAGGCCTTCCAGGGATGGATTCGCCATTCCAGGGCGTTTTTCCCGCGGTGCCTAGCAAGGGACAATATGGCCTGTGATGTGGATGAGGTGATGTGGCCCAATGCAGCTCGGCGACATGATGCCGCACAGTGACTGTGTGTAATACTGTAAAAAGACTGTGTAGACAATAAAAAAGACTTCACACCCTGATCGTGTTTCCGAGAGTACTGTTGTGTGCGATAGATTCCGTTTTTGCATTGAGTTGTGTTACAGTAGTGTACGTACATGCAGGATGTTTTTATAGATTTATAGTCTTCATGTGAAACTCACAAATCTAAATGCCTAATCCTCTGCAGGGTTCTATGACGATCCGTTACTGTACAGTTTATAAAAATATGCATTGGCAGTTATGAACCAAAGAACCTTCTCACAAATTGAGCATTGTGTTTTCAATTGTTTTGCTGTAGTGTGTAATGCTGTGTATAGTGTTTACAGTTTTGACAGCTTCGAGCTGCTCTCTTGGTGTGGGAGTTTGAGTTTTGCAGTGGGAAGGTGTGGTTGTGTTTATGTAGCTTTAGAGAAGGGTGTTATGATTGGACATTGGGGGACCTGGTGGTAACGTTTGTGACATGTGTTTTAGCATTTGAGAAAAACTGTAAAGAATTATATATTTTTACAACATATTCAGATAATTGATCCTGCCTCAGCATCACGCCTCTGTGCTGGGTCAGGCCACAGGACTTCATCCACATTACATGCTATGGTCTCCCTTGCAATGCAACGAGGAAAGAATCGTTTAGGATGCGGAATCCAGCTCTGGCAAGATTCCACTCCTATCTCACCACATGCTCCATTCAATGCTTGAAGTAGATTTTCCTGTGTTTAAGGGTCTCAGTTATATACTTTACATCTGCATGCTGAGAAAAACTCCTAAATAGGGTTCAAAAAGGGAGAGTATGGTGGAAGAAACAAATTCATAAAATGCTTCTCATTGTGAAACCAATTGTGTATTCTTGGACCACAGTGAAAGCTCACATTGGCCCAAATGATATGGGATGCTCTGCCTGCTCGCGATCTCTCTACTCAAGCAAAGCATCCTGTAGACCATCCAGGAATGTTGCTATAAGTTTGTTGTTGTATGGCCCAACAGGACTGTGGGGAACCCCATAGCTGCTGATGGCAGCAGAGAAGAGATAGTTACATTTCCACCACGCTGGCCAGGCAGTTCAATAATGGCACGCTGACCTATGACATTGCAAGTTTTTCTTCTCCTTTTTGTTAGATTCAAAATGTATGTTGTCTTCTATATTCCCTTGCTGCATTTCATGCAGTCAAATTGCATTTTTCTGACGGACCATGATAAATAAAATGGTAAATGGTCTGTGTTTGTATAGCGCTTTACTTGGTCCTAAGGACCCCAAAGCACTTTACACTATACACAATCATCCACACATTCACACACACATTCACACAGACCATATCCACAATAAGTGTCTCCTGGTGTTGTGAGTGCATGCATGTTCTTCCACCCTCATGTGGCCGTCTTTAAATTCTAAACAAAATATCATTTAGTTATAAGTATACTTGTATACATAGCGCATGTATAGACTATACTATTTCATTTACAGAACTAAAATTAGTTTGTTGTGTACAGAGAATCTTTGAGCTTGACTCAATGGTTAGGCCTCATGAATACATCTTCGTGGATGAAGCTGTATTCAATCTAGCAAAAAGCAGAAGAGGAGGTTGTAACATTACAATTTTGAGTGGTAGTGTGTTAATGATGAAAACAGTGTGTTAGTTGTGTTTAACTTCTGTAGCCTGTGTGCACAATTCTGGGTACAAGTGCACCACACTGCTAAATGTGTTTTGTGTTTGAGAATATGTTTAAAGTTCTGGTAAATGGGAGATTCAGATTGGCAAATGGTGTCCTAACCAGATGAATAGTGTTTAAGATTTTGGCAACTGTGGGATTGATTTGATGAAAGAGTTTTCATAGTTGACAGTTTAGTTTTTACATTGGGGTTTAGTGTTTTAGCAATTCAGAAAAACTGTAATGTAAACACCATGGGTTTAGAACTGAACTTAATTGGTTAAAGTTTTTACATTGACAGGAGTAAACAATATATTGACAGACTTCGGATTATATGGGATCATTGTAGTTCCTGAATTAATTTAATGGGAAAAACAAAACAAAAGTCACTCTGTCTGTTTTTGTTACAAGTCACGTCCTTGTTATAAGACTAATACATAACATTTTACCAGATGGAGATAAATAAATAAGAGCCCTGACGGAGCACAACTTCCTCTGAACGACAAGTGCTGAACTAAAACTTTGATGCTTTTATTACAACATACTGACCTCAGCCTGGTTTAATACAACACTGATGTCAGCCTGCTGAATGTAAAAATATAATGTTTATGACTCAGGCCCTGTAGGTGAACATGCACACAGACAGAAATGATTAAAATAAAAAATCCCCTGCCTTCACTGTGGTAACAATAAGCAACAACAGATTGATGCAGTTTAAAAATTAATTATTAAACTCAATTTTCCACACATGAATACTATGATAGCTTTAGTTTTAATAGATCATCTTGCTGATGTCAGCATGACAATATCAGCAATATTTTATAGATCATTGGGCTGACGTCAGCAAGATGACATCAGCAGTTTATATAGGTCATTTATGCTGATGTCAGCACTGGTAATATGGAAATCTATTGTAGTGTATTAATCTTTTTGTGTCATTGTGAAGTCATATAATGTCTTGAAAAAATGTTTTAAAGAGCTAAAACAAAGAAAGTTCTTATGTCAACCAATGACTAACAGTATTTCTTTAAAGTTTGGAAATCAAAGCAATTTCAAATTGCTTTTTATGTTGAAGTTTTTTAACGCAATTATGCTTCTCCGCATGTTTTCCAGTAGGGGGCGGTAATGTCCCTACAAACGGAGGCATCAGTAATCTTTAAATTGGACCCAGAAGAAGACGCATTCGACCTTTTATTATTACTATTATTAAGTAGCTAAGAGGACGGTGTTTCGGGGAAAAGACGCTCGTAGAAATTTCTCCTAACTATAAGTTATAGCTTTTGATAAGTTGGGTTTTAGCTGAAGTAGTTTCTTATTATTGTTGAATTCTGCTGGATTTTACATCTTCTGCGTCGTTGGGCTGGACAGTGTTAGGAAAGGCGGACTCTGAATCCTCTCCCAGGGTGTTATGTCTTTCCAGAGTAGCTGGGGGATGGTCATGGAAAAGTTCTGGGATTCAGGGATTCCTTGTTTACATCCTCCCGGAGTACGTCTCGGGGGCGGGCTTGGCTCCGCCCTCATTCTTTAGCCCTGACGTCATTGTCGCTTGTGTTTTTTATGAATGAAAGAATCCAACCTCAGAGAGCAGCGGAGTAATTCCGGGAAAAGGCGGACTGACATTTTGTCGCCGGAGTTGCGTCGAGCCATCAGGTAAACCATTACTTTTTTATAAAAATACTAAACATTAAAATGTTTAGCCGGTATTCGTGGTAACAGCTGAGCACTAGAGGAATGGTATCTGCCGGGGGACGTGCCAACCAGGGTAACCAACCAAGGACAAATGAGCAGTCAGCAGCTGGCTTTAATCTCCTTTAGCCTGTCACTAACCGTTTATGCTAGTTGCTAACAGTTCATACTAGCATGTTTAAGATGATACGAATAATTTGGCCCCGCTTTGCATATTTCTGTCTATATTTCGGCTAGACTGACACCCAGAGGGGGTTATCACTTCCTTATTTCATAAGTGTGCTTAAATACAATTTAAATTGATTAAAGTCTAGATGTCGGAAGAGGCTCTAATGATAGCTGTTTACTATAGCGCACATTTGCCCTACGGTGTCCAGCCCCGCTCTTTAAGGGTAAGGCTAGATGCTAACTGGAGCTAGATAAATAAATAAATATAGGTCCCAGGCCTGGCTTGTATTTTCCACTCGGTATTTAATCGTTGTATATTAAGTATTGAAGATAGACGGGAGTGGAATTTCTGAAATCGTGCTATAGCTTGCGTTTAGCAGTGTTGCGTTGACTTGTTGCTTTCCACTTAAGACAAAAAAACAAAAACTACTATGTCCTCCAACTGGGTATTTATAGTATGGCATAAATGTGGATATCCTGTGTTGTTTGGACTGACCGAGAAAGACGCGGTCACCCCTGGTTTTCCTATATTTGCACTGACCGGCAGTCTTGGTGGAGCTGAGCAAGAGCTTTATTGCTGAATCACCCTGACTTTACGAAACGGCGGTCTCCTCGGTTTACAGCCGGAGTCCGACGGCTGGTTGGACAACCGCTGTTGCTGCAACCTCTACTTCCTACGCATTTCGGGAAATGCTGTTTATTGTCCGGCCATAACAGCCTTTTTTATTTAGCTTATTTAGTTTTACCATCCAGTGTGCCTGAGTTGGAGGCCCATGCAGCAAGTTATTCTTTTATTTATTATAACTACGCATTCATAGAAAATGGGATTCCCCCCAGAGTGAAAGAGATCAAACGTGACATTTTAACTCGAATGACCCTTTTTGGTTATGTTTTGTTTGTGGTTCACTTGTTGGAAATGTAAGTCGTCTCCTGTAAAGTCTAAGCACATCAGCAGTCTTCTTTTTATAGTCATTAAGGCACCAGGTCTGTATCTTTTATGCCTAATTTATAGAGGAAAAGTTACAATATAACTGGGGTTTCTAAAATTGTTGTGACACAATTTAAATAAAGCTGTGAATGTCTTTTAAATAATTAAAATGAACACACTGCTTTTTTGTGATTTGCGATTTTCAAGAGAAAAAAGGCTAAAAGGTTGTTAGGGATCAGTCTGGGTCTCAGGAAGAAAAATAAAGAAAGAGATGACTGCACTCATCTCTTAGCTCATCAGAGACGCTGCCAAAAGGTCAACCTTAAAGTAAGCGGTGAGCGCTCTGTCATGACATGCAGCTTTCTGTGTTTACTGTGTTTTTTCTCAACCCTTCTGGACTACAGCGTGAGAGCAGCACAGGGAAAGAACATTCGCCATAAGGAGAAAATCCAGTGTTGCAATAAATGAGAAAGTTAACAGAGTGAATTTGCAGAAGTAAGATGGGAAAATCCCCATGGTTTGCATGATGTCAGAGTGAAATTTGGTGGTCTTCATTATTAAACATTATCATACAAAAAGTTTTAGCAGTATAGCTGGCCCAGAGTACCTTCATGTCAACAGACCACTTGGCCATTTGTATCCTTTACTTTCACATTAGGATCTGTGTGAAGGAAAGACAAAAAAAGATGTCTCCAGCTGAAGTGCTGAGTGAGGTTTTTTTTTTTGTTTTGTTTTGTTTTGTTTTTTAAATAAGCAACCGAGGAGTGACTAAGGTGGGGGAAGAAGTTGAAGTTGGCCCATTTAGGTTAGACTTTAATCCCACGCTGTGGCATTTGAGAGGCGTGTAGCAGTCCTGATAAGAGTCTGTGTGAAACCTGTGCTTCTTAGGTAGACTCTTTAAGACATTTTATTACATATTTATTTTTAAATCAAGTATTGTAATTTTTCAAGTTTAACTGTTTAAAAAGTGTCCCTTTTAAAAACCACGTATTCAAGTTTTTGGTTTTTTGTAAAACCAAGGGCTCGAACCGTTGGTGTTGTGCTGACAAGAGGAAGTGCTCAGGGAATTGGTTAGGACACCTGCTTTGAGCAACCAAAGGGCAGCCACATGATAACTTCCTCCTGATAATTCCAGCTAACAGAGAAAGGCATGTCACTTTCAAAACCTCCCCTGTCTTTCACATGAAACCACAAATTATAATGAGACGGCGTGCTTTGGAGAAGCACGAAAGATCTGCAGGTTCTCCTTTTTCTTCAGTAGTGCATGACTGCATGTCTTGTGAGCGGATGGTGAATGTCAGGCAGGCTATGAACCAAAAATGCACAGTGTCCCACATTTCATGTGATGTTGTTTGTGTTTGTTTCTTCAGATTGTGTGTATCTGGTTTTACTGGTGCTTGGGGAGGGGAAAAAAACAAAGACAACTGGACCATGACGACAGAAAGAAACAGCAAAGCTCTGAAGGTAAAACACAGCCAGACATAAAACCGAGTCATGGGGAGGGGGGGGTTGTTTTGTTTTTCAAGAGAGAAAACTGTCATTTTGAAAAAAGGAAGAAGAAAAGAAAGTATGTTTTCCTTTCTCATTCTTCCTTCTTTAAATGCTTCCTCTCTTCCTGTTTCCTCCTGTTTTTACTTCAGGTGAAGCAGGAATGCGGCGAGAACGTGCCCTTCCTGTCGGACAGCGAACTAATGTCCCTGTCGGTGCGAGAGCTGAATCTCCACCTGCGTGGCCTCTCCCGCGACGATATTCAGAAGCTGAAGCAGCGGCGTCGCACCTTAAAGAACAGGGGATATGCCGCCAGCTGCCGGGTCAAGCGGGTGTCTCAGCGAGAGGCCCTGGAGCAGCAGAAGATGGAGCTGCAGAGAGAGGTGGAGAGGCTCGGAGCCGAGAACGCCGGCATGAGGAAGGAGCTGGAGGGGCTCAGCGCACGCCTGGCTGCGCTTCAGAGATTCGCCAGGGGTCTGGAAGCGGGAGGAGGCAGCCTGCTGGCGACGGCCCCTCGCCTCAACACCGCCTCGGTCATCACCATCGTCAAGAGTCCGCAGCAGCCTCAGCCACAGAGGGAGCACGAGCTATCCTAGAAGGAGATGCTGAAACCAGACTGGGGTTTGGGATTCGGGGTGGGGACGGGGAAGCCTGCAATGCAAACACGCACACATCTGCGGGCCTTAATACTCACGCAGGCAGGAGAGCAGGATGACTTGTAATAATAGGAAAATACTAAGCGCCTTGTTCACATTACAGTTGACAGAAATCCGATCACAGCTACGATCACCTTTCTAACAAACAAGAAAACAGAAACGGGTTCAGTACTGTAGTTTTGATAGAGATGTCCTCTGATGATCCTCCATGAAACAGCAGTCTGGTCAAGTAAGATTTACTCAGTGATCTTTTTTTTTTTTTTTTTTCTTGAAGCACTCAAAGTTTCAAATTCTGTTTAATGTGAACAAGGCGTCGCACATATTTATGCACAAAAAACCCTCACAGTCTTTCCCTTGAGCTACACGGGGACTCTGACTGAAGCCCAACCAAGCCAAACAGGGTTACTGAGCACCTTTAGTCCTCAGCAAACCCCCACAGCGAGGCTGGTGTAGCCTGATTAAAGGCTGGGGTGCCTTTCTGCTTCCGTTTATGGCACCTGACCAACAGCAAAATGCTAGGGTGGAGCTTCCTCGGTCTCCATAATGCCTTCTAGTCTGAAATCACTAGCTTGGCGCAGCCTCGTGTTCCCACCCCCCCTGTATTTTTTCCTTTTCTTCCCTCTCAATGCAGTTTCTCACCCTTTATGTCACTTTATGTGCCGGTGGGATAATCGAATCTGTTTTCGCCTCCTTCCATTGATGGCTCTCTAGCTGCTTTAGTCATGAGACTTTTGGGAGCAGAAACGGTCAGAGAAATGCTGCCTGAGTGCATTGTGAATTTCTCTAAGTTGTGCGATTCACTAAGATTTTCCAGGTTTTTGTTTTTGTTTTTTTTTTTTTTGGGGGGGGGGGGGGTCTCACCAGTCCAAAAAGACAATTCTGTATTATATGTGTGCTCATTTTTCACATTAATGCAGTGCCTTCAGTGTATGAAGGAGCTCACCAGTCCTCCTGATTGTCTGAAACGACTCACTTCTTATTTCTCATTGTGATTTCTGTGGATTTCCATCTTTTTCTAAGCTTTAATCCCAAATTTCTCGTTTCATAAAAACTGCCGTGCAGCAGTTTGGCTAAGTCCAACGTCAGTGGCTTCTTCTTTCTGACGAAAGATGTTGGTCATTTTAAATAAATAACTGAATAAACGAATGTGTGGAAATAGAATCACGTCTGGTAGGAATTACGCTCAAGTCGATGCAAATCCTCTGCAAACATTCCCGTTGTTGTGTTGTTTGTAATGTCTGAGAGACGCAAATGTTCAGTGACATTTATATATTCTAAATTTTATTTGTATTTAAAAGTAGATATTATGACAAGACAAGCTAACGAGTGCTGTGATGTTCTGTATGTTTTCAAAAAGTACTTATGACTAGTCTGAGGATATTCTCACGTCTAATTATTGTGCTGCGTGGCGACGATGATTACTTTACAAAACGTTTGATTATTAGCTGTGTAGAAATATGCTCAAAGCCAATGGCCATATTGATGTATGACGATTTGTGTGTGTGTGTGTGCGTGCGTGCGTGTATATGTGTGTTTTACGTATATTTTTGCAATGTTTGTACTAGCTCGTCGTCGTGGATATCTTGGAGGGACATTATTTTTCTAAGATGAATCGTATGTTGTTTGTGCGGAGAAAAAAAAATTGAGGTCATTTCTGAATGGGCGGGGCAGACAGAGACACAGGAGGTTAAAGAGAGAGAGAAGACTGATGGAGACGAGGGTGAGAGTGGAGGGTTGAGAAGAAGACTGATGATGGAGAAAGAAAGTAGGCACAGCAGACTGGAAAAGAAGGTGCATAGAGATGGTGTTTTATTCACTTGAAAAGCCTCCGTCTGACGTAGGCCTGTTTCACTCAGCAGGCTTAAATTTCATGGGAGTTTAGGCCACTGAATAGTGCTAGCAATTTAATATATTAAGTAGGCATGGTAACACATGAAACTGTGTTGACAAATAACTCCTAAAGATATGAGGCATATATTTAGCTATATATGAGTATTAGTGTGGCAAAGCATTTATTCTCTATATTTTAACGTCTCACATCTGTCAAACCCTGCTGGATGTTTTATAATACCTGCAAAACAGAAATGGTCTTTCTATTTATTACTTGTATTTTTTCTATTGTGAAAATTTAAGTACATTGTCTATTTTATATATTAATTATAATAAATGTTGTACATATTGTACATAAAACTGTGGTCTCGGTTGTTTTGTTTTTTGGAACGTGTGCGGTCCATGAGAGGAAGTGGATCTGCAGGATGTGTTGCACAACTTATTGGTCTGGATGCAAAGATAAAGTCGAGTTACATGTGTGAGTGGTTAGCAGAACCGTGGGGAAATGAACTTAGCCTCCAGTTTTTGATGTATTTATAGCAATTTACTCTTATAGGACAACTCATTAGGTATACTTTACTACTACCAGGTTGGACTCCCTTTTGCCTTCAGATCTGCTTTCATTCTTCATGACTGATTCAAAAAGGTCCTGGAAACATTCCTTGCAGATTTTGGTCCATATTGACACAACAGCATCACACAGTTGCTACTGTTTTTTTTTTGTTGTTGTTTTTGACTGCACGTCCATCCTGTTCCATCACATCCCAGAGATCCTCTATTGGATTGAGATCTGGTGACTGGAGGTTATTTGAGTACTTCTCAAGTTAAAAAATCAGTTTCAGATGATTTAAGCTTTGTGATACTGTGCATTATCATGCTGGAAGCAATCATCAGAAGATGGGTACACTGTGAGTGATCCACTGATACAAGGTGGGATGAATCCATGCTTTCATGTTGTTTACCTGATGTGGTCTTCTGCTGCTGTAGCCCATCTGGTTTGCATTGTACTTTCAGAGATGCTCTTCTGCATGCCTTGCCATGTAACAAGTGATTATTTGAGCTACAGTTGTCTTCCTATCAGCTCAACAGAGTCTGGCCATTCTCTGACCTCTGTCACCAAAGAGCCATTGTCCAGAGAAGTGCTGCTCACTGAATACTTTCTCTTTTTAGACCATTTTCTATAAACCCTAGAGGTGACTGTGTGGGGAAATCCCAGCAGATCAGCAGTTTCTAAAATACTCAGACCTGCCCATCTGGCACCAACAAACATGCAACATTTAAGGTCACTTAAATCGCCTTTCTTCTCCATCCTGGTGCTCAGTTTGAACTTCAGCATGTCATCTTGATCATGAATTACTACCATCTGATTTGCTGATTAGATATTTGTGTCAATAGGCAGTTGAACAGGTGTACCTAATGAAGTGGCTGTTGAATGTATATTCTGAGTCAGTGTCTTGATAAACCTTAAATATATAGTCTCTATAGAGAAAAGTGCTTATGTTATTTCAGCTCTTCTGATAAATCCCTGACTGTGACTCGCAGGGCTATTTCTCCTGGTGTTTGGAGGCTGTTTTTAATATAAATGACATCTAGTACTCCGTGGTAAGTGTGGAGATGTTTTCTATCAGTCTGCTGGCTTACTTGTGTTTCCTAGAGTCTCTAGAAATATAATGGGAGGCAGAGCTTTCAGGATCCTGTCCATGTACGAAATATCTTCCAGTTTAGGTCAAAGACCACAAGACCTTGTCTACCTCTGAGGTAAGGTGGAAAAGTTTTCTTTATGACAATGATGATAGTTAGAGTGGATCATGTGACCCAGTGTCGTCCCTTAGTTATGCAGCTGCACATAGATAAAGCTTATTCTTTGCACTCATCACTCCAAATATATTTTTATGCAATTACTACATAAGGGGAGGGAGTAGCATACAAAGGTGGATCATCGGGTAGGTGGCGTTCTCTGATATTGTAAAGTCTTAATTGTTACAGGAAGCAGTGATCTAAAAAGAAAAGTGAATTGAAGCTGGAGGTCATCTATGTGTAATATGTTTGTTGCCAAAGACCATTTACTTTGTTGTCCTAGCTCATTTTATTTTAAGACAATTAGCATCGCAGGGCAAATAGCTTCCTTTCTAGCAGATGACTAGTTAGCACATTAACTAGTTTTAACGTGTTAATCTCCAAAAACACAATTTCATAACATGAAACTTATTAACATTTTCATTAACCCTTCCTTGGCAACATATGACACATACATGTCATTTTAATGCATATTAGAGGAAAATAATGTGAATTAGACAAAAAACAACAGTAAATATCTTTATTTTTGTCTTCATGGTTTTCCATCTAATGTGACACAGAAGCATTGTGAGCAGCATTATACATTATACAAAGAACTAGAAACAAAAAAAACATATTGAAACAAAAGTTGTAAAAAAAATAGGCCTTTGTTTCTCCTGTGATCAATCTATACAGTATATATGATTATTTAGACATACATTTACTCCTGTAGATAGCACTTAATATTTTCATGTACTTTATGTGCAACATTAGTCTACAACAAACATTTTTTTCCCCACATAAGAACAACTCACACTGCAGCAAACAGCATGGCTGCAGACAAAGATGAGGAGTACAAGGGTGAATTATGACACAGAGTGCAAATCAGCATACTGTCTGCTTTGCTTTTAAACTGAGAGTTAATTTAATGCCACGCAAGCAACCTGTCAGTAGGAGCTGCAGTGCGACCTCAGTTTCATCATCGCTAAAAATAACCCCGTTTTTAAAGTGTCTATAAATAAGAGGCTGCTCCTGCACGCACACGTGGCTTCTCTCCTATTTAGAACTAATAATGTCTCAGGCAGAAGCACAAAATAAGAAAAAGAAGGGGAAAAAAAAACGTAAGCACTGTCTGAACATGGGACACATTTCTGCTTTCCAATGAAAATAGAAGACAGTCCTAAGAAGACATTAAAAAAGTGACAAACATTTTCTTGGTGCATTTAAAATTTTTAAATATGCTTCAAGCTCTGACTGTATGTTTATGACCTACAACTGGCTCCAAACGCGCTCCCTGTGGCCCCCTGGTGTTGAGACAGAGCTACAGCAAAGCAGTGAAAGTAGAACTAAAAAAATGTTGGCAGGTTCTTGTGAGTCATTCAGATGACTCAAGAATTCCAGTTACAAATAAATTAAAAAAACAAAAACAAAAAACAGCTTAGACTGCGGTAAACTTACACCAAAAAATTAAAAAAAAGACTGACTGGAAGAATAAAAGCGAATACAACTCAAAGAAACTCAGTGATGTCAACAACAACAACAACAATGTTTACGACCTACGACCCACATGTGGTCAAGCTGAAGAAAGATAAACTAATCACAATACTGATATCTGATGAGATGAGAGTTGTAGGTTGGCTCAATAATGCTTCAGCTGGAGGCATGATGTCCATTAAGGTTTTGACAGCACTCAGAATGATGTACTGTCATTTAACAGCTGTGTAGGCACACGCTAAAATGTTTTATTAAATCCCTGCAAAAATAACTGCCACACAGGCAGCTGCCCACACACTCCTTGCCTTAGTTGCCAGATCTTTTTTATCAAATTCAAACTTATCCTGTTTTCAAAAATCAAAGCACAACACCTAACTAAGAGTAGAATTGAAACTTCTGTTCGCCTCTGAACGTGAACTACAGCACGCCCAGCTTCGACAAAGTAACGAGAAAAGGCATCTAAAGTTAGCTTTAGCCTAAATTCCTCTTCTGTTTTCTCCTCATTTAACCTACATTGTGGCCTGGAGAGGTCTTACTATCAGAGTGAAACACAAGCTTTAACCCCGGCCATTCAAATAACGCTCCAATTACACAAGTCGGCCGCAGATGCACTCTGTAATCTATGAGCTGCTCTGCCTCCCCCTCTGCAATATCAATAACAACATTGATCCATGTGTTGTGCTTACTAACTCCTGTTTTTGACATGCTTTCCCTTTAAATGCATCACCAACTGCTGCCCAGGGTCTCTCACCCCCATACGAAGACCTCCACAACACTGAAAACTGCTTTAAAGCGCTTTGACCAACCAGTCAATGTCTTGACTAAATATTCTTTCAAGTTTATGAATCATGTCCAAAGAAGAAACCTTGGTAAACACTGCCAAAGATCAGAATGTGAATCTGAACAAATAAATAGCAACACCTATAAAGTTTACAGCTCCGCTGCTAAACACAAGGAAGGGGAAACAGGACTGTGCATAAAAAAGAGAGAGGGAGAAAAAAAAGAAATTCAGCTTTTTTTCAGTTTTTGTTCCAAAGCTATGAGTCATTATCTGAAAGTATGACTCACAACTCAACCGTGTTCCCACTTGTGACCCTTGGGAAAGGCGGGCCCCTGCATTTTTTGATCAGTCGCAAAACAGGGGAAACGAAAACAAACAAGCAACTACTGATTCGTATACTGAGGGGGATCGGCTGCAGAGAGCAGAGTACCATCAGCTGTTTTGACATCAGACTGATGTCAAGTTTTGCCCGCTTTTGACTTGGTCCGCTCTAGAATTCATCGTCTGAGCTGAGCAGCAGCGTTTTCTCTGTGTCCCCGCGGCCGCTGACAGCACTGTGGGCGCGGGAGACTGGCGGTGGCGCCCCCTGCTCCAGCGTGGACTGCTGGGTGTACTGCTGGTAGGCCGGGGAGAAGTTGTGGATGGCGTCCTGGACCATGTCGCCCGGGTTCATTGTCTCCTTCAGGCTGCTGGAGATGCTCTTCATGGGGGCGCAGCGGCCTGCGGGAGAGCCATAAAAAAGGAGGGTTAGAGGCCAAAAGCTGGGGTGAAAAATAGAGAGACTGGATGCAAGTGGAAAAAAAAGAAAAGGAAGGACGGTGGGAGGCTAAACATCAAAAGAAAGTGGATTTATAATGTTTAAGCACAGGGAGAGAGAGAGAAGGGAAAGGAAGAGAGATAAAAGAGTCAAAAACAGAAAGAGATTTAAGACAAGGGGATAGTCTCTGAGAAAAAGGAAAAGGGCATCAGTGATTTAAAGGATGTAAAAAGAAGGAATGAGTGGGGGAAAGGGGGGGGAGCAATTGTACAAGGGCAGTGGATGAGATTTAGAGAGGAGGCAAGAAAAGGGGGTTCAGAGTGATTTAAAGGGAAGTAAAACAGGGAGAACTGCATAAAGGGAGAAAGGTTGGGGGGGGGTTGCTTTAGGAAATGTCAGCACAAGAACCAAAACTGAATTGAAATATGAGATTTTAAAAATAAAAGAGAGAGAGAACAGAAACTGCTGGCTTAATGCAGCTTAATAAATCAAAATAGAAATAGCAGCAGTGTGAAAACGCACAAGGGCGGTGTTCAACCTACCAAACTGTCCATATGTAGGAACAGGTCCTTTAGAGTGCAGCAGAGAGGAGAAGATAAAAAAGAAGATAGATATGTAGAAACAGACAAGTGGGATATCAGGAGGTGAAAAATAAAGGCGAAAACAAAAACTTAAGGAAGTAGTAAAAAAAAAAAAAAAAAAAGATGCATTGAAACAAAAGGAAATGAGATGGAGGACAGACACGAAGTGAAAGACTTTTTGAATTCTTTTTTAAGACGGTAAACATTTACGACAGATGTGTTAAACCCCGCTGTTTCCTTCCTCCCTTCTTCCCTCGCCTTCCTTCTCACCTGTTAAATCGAGACTTTTGTCCTTGTACACGCTGTATGTGAAAGCGTGCCGCAGAGCCAGTGCCGCGAAAAACATCTCGATGCATATGATGAAGTTCTGGTAACCGGCGGCGACCGTACCCTCACCGACGGACACTTCCACTGAGTTGATCTGAGGGATGGCACCGCATTTCTCCAGGATGGCCAGCAGCATGCCTGACCACAAATAAATAAGCACAGGAAGCTGTCACTCCACCTGTTTTCATAACAAACGTCGTGTGGCGTCTTTTGCCGCGCTGACCTACCCTGCCAGAAGGAGAGGAAGATGACCGACTTGACCATGAAAAACTTGAGCATGGGGCTGTAAGGGCTCAGCAGCTCCCTGGTGGCGAAGTAGAACAGGAAGAGGGCGTACAGCGACAAGCTGACGGAGATATTGTAGATGATGGTCACGTACAGGTAACCGCTGGCAACACTGCAGAGTGAAGGTCAGATAAAACTGCATTAATGGTGCTGGTTTGTGTTTGGGGTTAGTTCTGACTACCTTTTGTGATTATTGGAAGCTCCCATTAGAGATGAAAGTCTGAAGCGTTCAATTAATCTAGAAATTAAAGTGGTAATCCTCATTTTGTGGAAGCTGTGAAACGTGTGAAAACGCCTGGATTCTCACAGATATACACCACCAAGTTCACCACCAGCAACCTTCCTGTCTGCAGCACTTACTTAAAGTCTCCATCCTTGTATTTGCCGTAGGCCTGCAGGATGACGGTGATGACAGCCATGAGCGGTTTGACCACACAGAATTGCAAAGTGGCCTGCTTGCAAAATCGCAAGAAGCCAATGGAGTAGGCCTTTCCCCTCAGACAGCAGGTACCATACATACAGCTGGACCTGATGGAACCAAACATCAGGAAAAAGGAAAACATGTTGAGCAATAGTTTGTATTTTTTAAAAAGAGTCCATGCCATGAAAACAAATACTGTTTAAAGCAGCCTTCATATGGCTACACCATGGGTGGCTCAGTGGTTAGCACTGTCGCCTCACAGGAAGACGAGGTCCGGCTAAATCCTTTCTGTGTGCAGACTGCATGTTCTCACCAGTTTCACTTCCTGGTTAAATTAAAGTTAATCCATTAATTTTTTTTTTGAAAGGTGTTTTTCAGCTGCATAATTTCATTCTTGGACTTGACTAGAGCAGCCTCGGTGGCGCCCGTCTGTTAACTGTCTGGCTGAACAAGCTGTTGCAGGACAACTTTCTGCTGATTGGCTGCTCCTCATACACAGCAGTAAAAAACATCAACATCTGAAATACAGCATTTAGAGTCTGAAGCCTGAGCTTTTAGGGACTTAAAGGGATTATTTGTAAAAACAGACCTGATTATTTTAAACTCTGCCCATGTTTAATACAAGTTCACACCAGCAGAACAAAAGGAAAGCATAACGAGTTCAATTTAAAGGCCTTTTAGGCTGAACTTACTCTATCGGTTTTCCTCTGATCTCAGCCATGATGGCGCTTTCTCCTCCCAAGTATTCGTAACACAGACTCAGGAAGTTGTAAATAACAAATGCTGAAGAGACACAGGGGGAGAAAAAGAGCTGATTTGATTATAATCGCTACATATGTGATAGTTTTGGTTTGTTATTTGATCGTTGCTTACTGTAAATGGTGTTTCTGGAAAAGCTTTTTTCAGACCACTGTAGGAAACTTGAAATAAATGATGGCTTCATTGACACATTCAAGTCTCCCAGAAGCCATGACAGCGTGACAGTGAACCAACATGCACAATACCAGGAATTCTAAGGACCGCAGCTAAATGGAAATGAGCAATCATTCAATCAATTTTACAATTGATTTTCTAAGTCTGTGTTGTCCTCTGTGACTGGAGCCTGTTCACTGAAACTGTTAATGTCACAACAAACATATTAAGACTTTCTAAACATGTTTGGTTACAGAATTGTCTCCATTTGTTTTACATGTATATAAACAACTAAACATTTCACAACACTGGGTTCAAATTGTCAGAAAATAGCCCATATTTTTATAGCAGACTGAAAAAAATACAGCAGTAACTCACTCGATTACTCACAGACCTCCCAGCAGTCACACAATAACAAACACATCACTTCCTGTCACATTTGTTTTATCATGCGGACGGAAATATACAGCACAATTCAAACTGAGGCGCAGCTCAAAAACAACAGCTGACCACACATGAGGTAATTATATGAAATAATTTTTATACTGTCATAGGGACATAAGGCATAATAATATTTCACTGTAACAAAAGGGAAACCAGCTGTTTATAAATCTGTACTAAAGCATGACCTTCACACACAATCACAAGCATGCTTATATTTAGTATTAGAAAGCAACAGCTACTTATGTCCAAATCAAATCTAGTGCTGCTCTACTCAATGCAAAAACACATGGACATAATTCACGTAATCTGACAAGACTTGACCTTCAATTTTAATATCCAAAGAATTAACTAAAGTTGTATTTCTTTCATTAGCTAATAAATCTTCAGCCACCTATTTTCTCTCCTCTGTGCTGCTTCAGTGAGAAGGTGTTCCAGATCAGGAGGCTCATAAAAAAAACACAACAGTGCTAATCCCGTTAACCCCCGAGGACCTTCCAGTCCCGCGTGCATACGCGCACTCTCGCAGGGGTGTGTTTGAATGCATGCAAGGTAAATCCGCTCTTGGATAACTTTTGTGAACTAAATGCATAAGATGAAAATGAATTAAACAGAATCCAAATAAAGGAGGGTAGTGACTGTGCATCAGTTCATTGTAAAGTGTGAAAATGTAACATATCCTGGGTGTGTGTCATGTTTGTGCATGGGAGGTTCACAAAAGCACTATGCACATGCAAGCATCGTGCCATAGCACAGAAGTCTCTGTACTGCTGACAGTGACTATAGTTCATCAGCTCTTTGCAGCTGTGTTATTTCTGCATATTTTCTTGCTCTGTTTTTAAACTCCACCCAAACCCTCTCTACAACTTTCCCACTGCCTTCTATCTGACGTCAGATGTCTGTCAGACAGTACTCAGGTAATAAGATGCCACACATGCCAAACACAAAAAGCTCGTCCACAGAGCTGAGTGATGAGAACTGGTTCATCTGCTTCCAGCAGCTCTCCTTGTGTCTTGGCTGTTTACCATTATGTTCTTTCACTTTTCCCCAAGGACTCCCGCCTGCAAGCGCCAGTTGCCACGGTGATACAGTAGGCCTACATACAGTGAGAACAGTAGGAGCAAGTTTGCAGCAAGTTTGGTTGAGGTAAACTCATTATCTGATGCAGCCAATCTGGTTGATGAGGGAGATTTGTGAGCGTGGTTGCCATGCAACAAGTCGGTCCTCGCCGAGGAAAAGGACTCAGCGGCATTATAGGAAGATGACGGCTGATGAGAGGATGAAGAGAAATGAAAAAGGGAGTGAAGACTTGGGCAAGAGCGCGGAGACGGAGGAGGTGAGCCATATGTATGACAAAGCAATATGACGAACATAACGCTTCCTGCCAAAAGCAGAACCAAACATAGCGATTCCCTTCAGCTCACATTCAAAAGCATGTGACGTCATCGGTTCGCCAACACAGGACACGACACGTGAGCCCAGCGTCACAATAAGAAGATCATTTTTAGCTTTATCGTGACAACTAAACTCAGAGACTGAGGGGTGGAGGCAGTCGACTTCCTTTCACCATCTTCTGCCAATTCCTGACTTTAATAGCGCAGGATACAACATGTCGGTTGGAATGCGTTTTGTTTGAGTCACCATTGGCCGAGAAGCCGCCAACCCACCATCTCCGTTAACCAAAAAGACAAAAAGAGCCCAGATTTTTTATTAAATCCATTTTTAGTGATTAAACTCATCCTGTCTCTACTGAGATTGGAGTCGTGTTTCCTCTCAGAGCCAGTTTTATAATTCCAACCAGAGAATTATGCCCAAATCAAAATGGCTGAGACAGAGCCAAAATATAATGCAGAAAAGGCAAGAATCTAATAAGTGTGAGAGGGTCCTTTACAAAATAAGTATTGACTTGTAGTGGTAGATAATCTGTTAAGGATGACAGAGCAGACTATTCATTTCCACTCTAATCAGACCACAATGTGTTTCAGCAACTCAACTGGAAAAGCTGCCTGCAAAGACGTGAAAAGGATTTAAATCAGAGAGTTCTGTTAATGGGATACAAATGACCTAGTGGGTCATGAGAGCTCAGAGTTTTAGCTTGACATTGATGAGATAAAATCAACAGCACGTCCTCACCTTCATAGCAGTCTCTGACGGTGTCAAAGTAAACATAGTACTGGTCATTGGTGAAGAACAGGAGGCTGAGCCAGGAGTCAAAGGCATAGATGGGAACGATGAAGAGGATCCGTACGATATGGCGCTGCTCCCTGGGCGAGCTGTAGAAACGCAGGTGCATGTAGATCTAGGAGAGAAGGAAGAGACTTTCTGAACACTGGCAGGTTTTTACAATGACTCACAAGTCTACTTTAATGGGCATGGAGGATTTCACAGGAAGTGAGCACAGAGTCCTTACAACTCAGGATGGAGCAGAGGTTTTATGAGCATCATCTGCCGTTGTGTAGATCCTCCATTCAGATTTTTTTATTATAAGTCATTTATGCCTTTTTTCTATCTTGTGAGTTGGTCCATGTGACTGACCTCACTAATCAATACATCCCCTGAGCTCAACTCACAGGAATGTGATTTTATAAACCCCTTTCAACGTTTTAAAGTATCTGTGTGTGTGTATTCATGCTCTGTGTCACAAACACCTGCCGCGGGATGTTGCCCGGCAACTTCTCTCGGCCTGAGCATGTTTGCTGGATCACATCACCTGCGCATTAAACAAACACACCTGTCTGTCTTTTTCGTGAGCACATCCATCACAACAGACCGTCTGCTCAGTCAAACACCAACACATGCACTTCCAGCAGAGCACAATATATTATAGTAAAAGTAGAACTGAACAGCACACATATCTCTCTTGATGCTACTGGGAAACAAGCAGGAGCCCATAGAGATAAGTGCTGAGCCAATGTGCAAGTGCCAAAAGCTGCAGTCCCCATAATGGCCACCTGTGATTGGATCCCAACTTTGCACCATTAAGGACCTGCTCACAACCTGGTGCAATAACGGTCTTCATCTCTATAGACAATTAACATTCTTATAAAAAGTACTGAGATATTTTTTGTTATATAACTCACCTTTTTAAACTTTATTAAGGCTTCAACTATTGTGGTCAATTTGGAAGCTGACACATGCAGCTGGTGTCTTATATCTTGCTAGCTCTCAAAGTCATAACTGTTTTTGTATAAATAATATTGAATACTTGATATCCAAGATGTCTGTTCTCCTTTTTTTGTAAATGAAACTTTAACATTATTAGTCTGTTACTTAGCACTAATTATTAGCTAACTGAGTATCTGCAAAGTATCTCTACAGTGTCTGGGTGCAGCTTACTGATCTAAGCCTGCTATTGCTAGCTTAGGTGATAAATAAGCACTCCACCCTCACGTGAAATCAAAATATGGCCCCTGCAAGTTCCAGAAATCAAATATGACAGGTAAAATTTAAAACCTGAGAAGGTCATCTTTTATATAAAGTCTACACCAGGAGGCTGTTACCTGGTGACAGGTGAGGATTAGTGCAGTCCAGACAAAGAAGCCAGACACCGCCTGCGTCGCTGGAGTCATCAGAAAGATAGGTGGATCCGAGCTGAGAAGAGGGGCATCAGGAAGCCATGAAATATTGGGGCCCATCGGAGCTGCCGTGGGTGGGGGGCCAGGTGCCGGAACAAGCGGAGAGTCCTCCCCCAGCCTCTCTGAGAGTGGCACGTCTCGCCTCCACAGTTTTAACATCTGGAAGTGACGTAGACACTGGTAAAACATTCACATCACAAACTGGAAAGAATAAAAGGCACATCAGAGATGTCAAAACACTTCTCCAACAGTGATCACACTGTGATCTAATCCATGAAGTATGAAGAGTCACCAGTAATCATCGACCTGAAATGTCGATGTCGTGTTATCAGTGTAATGTGTAATCTGTGATAAGAGGAGATTTCAGAATAAATGCAGACAAACTCTAGGTCAAAATATCTTCACTCTGAGTAAAGAATGTGTGTGGACTGTTTGCTCATGGGCACCCACATTCAACTCAATGTAAAACAATGTCTAACAGCAACATTTTAACTCTGGTTTTTAAGCTAACAGACAGCAAAGCCGTCAGGTATCATCCATTCAGGCCTTTTACGGCTCAAAACATAAGAAAATGCTTTTTGAACAGAAAGACTAGCAGCAAAACATGACGTTTAAAGACAATTGTTTTTAGTTTCTGCATTTCTCTGCAATGTAACCGCACACTCAGAATAAAATCCTGATGATGTGGACCCTGGACTTTATAACAACACCGAATGGGCCTAAAATAATTTGTTAAAGTTTATAATGTCACACCTTAGGGTGCATTTTCTTCATGTATGATCAGTGAGCTGAACAAGAACCACTTTCAGCCAGAGGAAATTTAGATAGAGACAAAAGATTTTAAGTCAAGCGGCCCTATCAACAGCTCCTGATGATGGGGACAGCTCCTCGCTGACTGTGACAAACAATGGGAATGTTCTCGGGGTGTCCGTGTTCTTGCTCACTGACAGACAGTTGTCACCTCACTGTTGACAGAACCAGGGACAATAAATAAAAAGAGCAGGCGTGAGTGCTATAAGTGGAAACTGATTGTGAGCGAGAGATGGTAACCTTCAGTCTCACTAATCATGCTGTCTGTCAGAGCAGCACATGAAACAAACAGCACACAAGCTGACATAATGACACCCCCTCCTCCCACACACACACACACACACACATCAGCAGTCCTTCCATTTACTTTCTTAAAATAAATGACATTAAAGTGTAACAACTGAATTTAGTGGGTTGATAAAATTAGGCTACTTATAGGCGTTTCTTTGGTGGCTAAGATCTGTGTGTATGTGTGTGACAGCAGGCCATTTGTATTGGTTTGCAGGGGATCAGCATATGTCAACAAGAAGAAGTGAAGGCATCAGCAGCCACACATATAATAACAGGCACAGTGAAAAGATGCTCTGCTGAAGCAGAGGGCCATCTTTGTGTCTCATTTGAAAGGGGGGAAATAAATAAAAGGTCAGTCTATGCAGTCTCACACGCACAAGGGAATAATATAGGGAGAGGCAGGCAGTCAGGAAAACAAAGTAACAGATGGAAAGGGGCAATGGGGGGCAGACGGGGTGGGCTTATCATTAATGGTAGCCAGACTGGATCAGCAGGCGTACAAGCAACAACAACACAAACAGTTCAAAAACAAAAAGACGCTAAAACTCTGTGTGTGTATGCCTTTCAGTTACTCCAGTAATCATTTATTATGTTGCTGTGATTTATTCAAAGTGAATGAATTATAAAGTTGAAATAAGAAAAATATTCATTTCAACAAGCTTTTATTTAAAAAGACTCACCTTTGCTAAATGTTAGCTACAACAATCCACAGCTGAACTTGAACTGTAAGCGTGAAACAGACACAGACTTTTATTATGCTAGCAATGAAGTAACAATTGAAGTTTTCTAGTTTGTTTTAAAGTCTAGACTCACCCGCTTATTTAAATCCGTCCTCAGCTCCGTCACACACACACAAAAAAATCTTCGGCTAGAAATAACCCACAAACGGCCTTAATTCCTTCTCAAAGCAGCACCGTTGCTCCCCGGACATCCATGTTGAGTCGTCGGTGGACCGCGCCGTTAACCCCTCAGCGTCTCACCCCAAAAACTCACCTCTAAAGTTTGTCTGTCATGTTACACAACTTCTACTCTATCTTTCTGTTGCTCCTATCTATTTATAACACCTAGCGTCCACCTAGTTTTGTCGGTGTTTCAGAAGTTAGTGCAGCAAAACCTGTCACTCTCCTCCGATCCCCTGTCTGCGCTCAAGCTCCAGCTCCAGTCCAATCCCTGTCGGATTAACTGCAGATCACACAGCCCCGCCTACTCCGCGAGGACGAGCCAACGCAGCCAATCACCTACCTTTTAATTACCCGGAAAGGGGCGCGGTCTGCCTACTTAACACTGAGCTTGCGCGGTCCAGAGACCAGCAGCAGTGAGAGTGTGGGTGCTGCACAAACAAAGGTGCTCCCGCAAAGTCAGTGAATGATTCATTATTCGTTTACAACTTCCTGTCCAAACTGTGTAGTCGATGTGTGGGAAACGGATACTGTGTAACGCCTTTATTTTACTTTTTCAGACCTTTGTCGGCTTTTCATAGCAGAAAAAGCACACGTCTAACTAACTGCATTAGTAATGGCTAGTGAGTTACCATTTAAGTGCACCAGTTAGCAGTTATTAAAAAACACTTTCATCGCAGTACCATTAATATAATCAAAAAAAAAAGTTCAATAAATAAACAAATATTTTCAAAATGGCACCCTACAGGTTATTATTTCCACATTTGACACCCCGTCATAGACCTTCATTATCAAGGCCTGGGAATTTGGGAATTTTAACAACATTCATTTGGTAACACAGAAGGTCTGGCTGAAGTCCTCAAGTTTATTTTGACTGCCAACATTACTTTTCATCTACAGTAATTCCTGTCTTCTTTATTACGAAATGAGTACAAAAGCTAAGAATTAGACCTGGAAGTAGAGCAAAAAGAAGGGGCCAGTAAGTGTTGATGTGGGGCTAGCATGCTTAATTTTCACGCAAGCTTGACATTTAGACGGAGCTACACAAACATGGATATACATGACAGACTGGGGAGACAATTAAGGATGAAACACAGAGAGAAGAGCATGGAAACAAGTAAGGGAGACATAACTGAGATGAGGAAGACTTCCACAGGAGACACTAAGGACAAGACACAAAAAAGGAAAAGCTAAAAACCCTCAAAACAGTAAACAAGCAAGATGCACAGGTCCAAAACAATCAAAGACCCAGAACTAGAGAGGCCCAGAACTCTGTACCATGCCTCTCTCCAAGTGACAGCTGGAATAGGCTCCAGCTCTGAATCATTTTATAAGAGACAATATAAACAGTGTTGTTCAAACATCTAAGACCATAGGGGACATCTGTCATGTTGAATAGAAACGAGTGATAATATTAGCTACAAAAAAACGTGATATTTATTGTCTGGTACACTTTCCTTTTGTTTTAATAATAACTTTATGTAGAAGCTGACAACCTGTGTTATCCCAACATGATTCGACAGTGTTCCAAAGAGCCTCTGGTGATGTCATGGGTGCTTAACTTTTACAGCCTTCACCTCCAAAAAAATGACCAGGAGAGTCCACGAAAGTCAGCACTCTGTGGATTATTTTGGTCTTTTGTAAGCCTGGAAGCCCGGGAGGATGTTAGCTGGGCACAAGCGGTGCCGAAAGGTCTTACAAGAGACAGGGCTTAGATGGATAAGAAGTACAACAAGATGTCCAAAACTGAGCCACTAGAAATGGCCTATAGCTCTGGCTCTATGAAAAAGAAATCAGAGAAGCAGAGCCCAAAAGAATAAATGTCCTGTTCTCCAAAGACACATCCAGGGTGTAGTCCCAGCTGGAAGGACAGAACCCCCTAGAGTAGTAGTGTCCAACTCCAGGCCTCAAGGGCCGGTGTCCTGCAGGTTTTAGATGTGTCCTTGATCCAACGCAGCTGATTTAAATGGCTAAATTACCTCCTCAACATGTCTTGAAGTTCTCCTGTTATGAACTAATCATTTGATTCAGGTGTGTAGACCCAGGGTGAGATCTAAAAAATGTAGGACACCGGCCCTTGAGGCCTGGAGTTGGACACCCCTGCCCTAGAGTAATATTGAAAGGGCATCTCAAAGAAAGACGCATCAAATAAATAAATAATTGGCCCTGAGAGCAGACCACGACAAAAAAGAGCCAGTCAACATCACAAAAGCAGACATTCAAAGACGAGTCACAGAGCTGGACAGCACCCAGACCTGACATGATCCAGGCTTACTAGCTAATGATGCTAACTGCACTCCATGAGGACCTGGTGAAGCAAATAACAACAGGTCCCCACCCAGATGGCAGGACAACTTTAAACTTACCAGCCTCTCCAAAACTGGGATTTTCCTCTCAGGCATTGTAGCAACCAACCCGAGTAGCTACAAATCATCACATTCAAAGCTGTTCTTTGGATGATGTTGGCTGTCTTTTGTTCTGGTTCCACACTGTTTGGCAGACCTGTTGCCACTGATTTTCATTCCAATTTTTGTGCAATTCGGAATAACAGTCTTTTTCTCCCTGTTTCTCTTGCTTAAGAGCAACTTCTCGACACCCACCCTTCCATTGAGACCATTTCTGATGAGGCTTCAGTGAACAGCAGATGGATCAACTGAAGGGCCAGATGGATCTCTCAGGTTCTGTGTCAAGTCTTTGCTATATTCTTTCCTATTTCTTAAAAAGATGGCATTTAAATATTGTACACCACACACAGGTTTTCTGGAATCACTTTATTCGTGCAGAAATACTATTTTATGCCTATCAAACTGTGTTATCTTTGGCATGTTTTGAGTATTCTTCAAGTTCAAATTCCAGTTTCAAATTGGTTCAAGTCTTGTGCCTAATTTATACTTAAATGATTCACGTATCAGCATTAAGTAGCTTAAAAACAGATAACACTTCTCTGGTCAGATAAAGGAACTACTGGAAGTAAATTTTAAAGAAATCTTTAGACTTTTGTACAGCATTTGTATTCTGCGATCAGTTATGAATATGAATATTTAAGTATGTTTCCATCAAGAGAAAGATATCATTAGAAGTTTGTATAAGGTGTGTATATTTTTTATTGAATCAGAAAATATACACAAATATCATATTAATAAAGTTGAAGCATGGTAAAGAAATGTACAGGACATCAGTCATCATCTTCTAATCAGAGACCTCCATCCATCCTGACAGGCCTGGGTTAAAATACCGATGAGTACATTTTATATTATAACAAGAACCTTTCTGTCATTGCCTGCCTCAGTGCAAACCAAAACAAACGCGAGGCAGACTCTAAAGGTTTCCGGTAAAGTTTCACTTTCTGTCCCAGGTGTGTCAGGAGGTACTCTTCTCTCCAGCTCCGTCTTTAAACAATCTGTCACATTCTGGCAAAAGTATGTACACATTTTACATGTCATATAAAATGGGACAAAAGCAAAAGTAAAGAAAAATACAAATGTAACACCAGACTTGCTCACCACCAAGATCTTACAACTTTCTCGAGTCTCTTCATGCCTGGAGTTGCAAGCTGGACTAAGGCTTCATCATATCATAGAATCCACGTTATATCCCGATCTCTGCTCGTGGCAGTCTTTTTGCACTTTTCACATTCAGTAATGTTTTCAGTCTTCCTTAGGTAAGACTGTAACAAATGTGCTGAAAAATAGGAACTCCTAACAGGTTTTACAGCCTCCCTCTTCCTCACAACTAGCTTTCCTTTCTTCTGGCTCTCTAAAGCAAAGCTGAAGGCAAAACGAACGATTAGGACAATAACACAGACAGACACGTTTACTGACGAAAAGCAGCCTCGCTCCCATTTATCCCCTTCCTCTGTTCCTCTCGGTGGTCCACGTTAAAGCAATCGCCTGGCTCGCCTCTCGTAGGCCTGGATACACTTTTGTTTTGCATTTGTCTCCATGTTTCCTTTTTTTTATTTTTTAAAGATATCTATTAATAATAAAGAATACCACAAGCAGCAGATGTAGCTCTCAAACATTAGCAGATTGATAGTTGTTGATTTTATCACAGGTGTAAACCACAAAATAATTGACTTAGTCCATTTTGTGCACTTCGATGGTTTATTTTATGCGAGTTGAGTTGAGCCTCTGAATTGACCGAGTCGACCCCCGTCCGGCAACACTCCCTTAAAAGCAGTATCAAACGGTTCCAGGCTAGAGTTCGTCTGTCCCACTGGTTTTCCATCATCTCAGCAAGCTTTAACACTGGGCATGCTCACACCGCATACTGACAGACACACGGACGATCGATCCCCCTTTAAGGGCCTGTAATGCTTTCTCCTCCTGCAGACACTCATGTTTTCATTCATCCATTTGAAAAGTAAGGGGTATTTGATACCCTGCAGCTGCTGAACCGCAAGAGAAAAAAAGAAGAACAAAACAGGAAAATGTTAGTCTTTAAAAGATGAAGATTTTCAGCTGATCACTCTGTGCTGCTTCTGTTTTGTAGCCTTAGTCAAATTGTAGTCCACCCGTTTATATGCCTGCTAAGTGCTGTTGTACTGCGCTACTGCTACCATTAATACTACTTAAATTCTGTTTAGAGTAAATATATTAAGTCTGCTTTTGCAGCATTTCAATTTTAAAAGAAATTTAATGACAAATGTCTTATGTTACCCTTTCCTGCATTTATAAAGTCAACTGGGATGTCATAGAGCAGTGCCATAAAACAAGTCATCAAATTTATTTGTGTCATCTGTGTGCATTTTTCCCTCTGAGCAGTTTTACTACTTCCCTCGCACCCTGCTGCACCCATACACTGTATATAAAAGATGGATCTGGTTTACAGGACTGAAAACTGAAGTTAGTTTAAAAAAAAACAACAGCTGCAATCTTTTTAATTGACCAGAAGGTGGCCGACTCCATCCATCCACCCATTTATGCTTGCCGTTCACCCCGTAGCATGGTGCTGTGTGACGAATCTGTGACGAAACTGATGTCACATTGTCTGTGCTGATTCTGGTTGATCATGCATCTTTCAATTTTTAACTTGGAGTGCACAGCTGTGTCTGTTTTTACTGCTATTTTGATGCCAAATCAGTGCAGAAGCTCATTGACAGATTCCACAGGGGTAGAAAACAACAGACTGTGCAATGTCTTTGACTCCAGGTTTGACTTCTTCTCTTCCTATATCAGCGCTGATGTTTTGTTGATAGTGTCTTAGTGGTGACAGCTATTGCTCGGGAGAATACTGCAGCACCTGCCTGTATCTTAATGAAGACCAGAAAACCAGGGTACGTTTTACAGTGTGGCTGCACTCTTTTGACAAGTTGGTATCGTGTGAGCGTGTAGGGTGACTCGTGACAATCTATTTTCAAACTACACTATCCCTTTGATGGGGATGGGAGCTTGTACAGCTCAAAAGCAAGGATTTTTTTTTTTTTTAAATAAAAGAAACGCTGTCTGTGTGAGTATGTGTCAGACATGTCCTCACCTGCCACTGACTTGCAGGCCAGGGAGAAGGAACTCACTTTGCCAGATGTTCAAATGGCACACTGACCTGAGTAAGGAGGGAAAACGAGATGATTAAAACAAGGCAAAAGCTAAAAAATAAAGAAAAGAGACTTTCTACGCCTAAACTACGCGAGCCGTCTTCGAGTTTAATTTAAGCAGACGGCCTTCATAGAGTTTGGATCATTTTATTCACTGCAGCAAACAAAGGACAGACACTGAAAAAAACCTGAAGTGCCTACTTATTACCTGTCAAGATCATAGGATAGTCTGGACAATTAAGTTCCTTGTTTTATATGCAAGTACATTATAAAATATTCAGTCAGTGAACAAAGTCATATTTTATCCATTTGAATTTCAGGTTTGGTTCATGTAAGAATCTTTAAAGAGCTCAGAGTGGTCATTCAGGTTGTCTGCTGTCACTGCTACAGGATGTAGGCACTGAAGGAAGGCCTTGGAGAATTAGTCTGCCTTCATATCATATTTGACTTTAAGCTCCACAGTAACAAAAACTCTTCGTATGCATGTTTTGGTGGTAATTATAAGTAGATTAATGATGACTATTTTCCTGCTTCCAGTATTTCAGATATGCATCACTAGTTAGAGCAGAGTGCCAAGTATAATGAGAAAATGCAGTAATCTAAGTTAGTGCAAACTCTTCTCATCCACTTTCTCCACCAAAAGGAAGAAATAAGGAAAAAAAATTGTTTCAAAAGAGCAAAGAGTGACACCTGCTGCAGATTATTTGTGGTCAAGTTTCATAAAGTTCCTTGTAGTTCCTGTGTGCTAAACATGCCTGCATAACATGTAAGGTTCTCTGTCTTAGTTTACTGTATTAAGTTATATTTATATAGCACCAAATCACAACAACAGCCAGCTCAAAGCACTTTAGATGACGAGGTATAAACCCTACAATAATACAGAGAAAACCCCAACAATCAGACCGCCCCTTATGAGAAAGCACTTGGTGACAGTGGGAATGAAAAACTCCCTTTTAACAGGAAGAAACCTCCAGCAGAACCAGGCTCGAGGAGGGGCAGCCATCTGCTGCATGTGAGGTGATGTCTGAATATCCATCACCAGTCCTGAGTGTATAGAAAGACACAGTGCTAATCTTCCTACCTGTGATGTGGTGATGCGTGATTGGTCGAGGCGTGCAGTGAGATCGGAGGAGGAGACATTAGCCGGGGCCCCGCGATGAAGCCTCATGGCCACCTTCCTCTCTCGCTCAGCTCGCTCTGCTCTCCCAGCCTGAGGAGAGCGATTACCTGTGTGAGCACACAGAAACACACACTTAAAATGAAAACCTGAACTCTGCTGCTGCCCTCCAACACCCAGAAGAAAGCAACACCCTAACCTGACTGCTGGACCCCACGCGTAGCTGGGTTAGGAGGAGCAGCGTCTGCCTCGTTCCTCACTCTGTTGGCTGCAGAAGGGTTTGGACCCGGCGGCAAAGCTCGACCTCCCGCTCCTCTTTGGCCTCCTCCTGGTCTTTCCTCTCCATCTTTCCCCTCTCTCCTCTCCCTTTCGCCATCGTCTGTTGTCCTGCCGGCCCCCTGAGACACAAAGGAATAGCATAGATGAGAAAGTCTGCTAGAAAAGGGATAAATCTTCCAAGTCCAAGTGCGACACGCACAAACTTCAGCATGTTCCAGTCAAAGACATAGTCGTAGGAGAAGCCTTGTCGGTGGAAAAGGTTCCTGAAGAGCTGCCTTAGATAAGAGTAGTCTGGCTTGTCATCAAACCGTAGGGAGCGACACAGGTTCAGATACGTGGAGAACTCAGCTGGGAAACATAGGAGACAGAAGATTTAGAGCAAAGTCAGATGAACAGTCTGACAGAAAAACTGCAAAAACCTCTTTACTGCACTCAAGAACACCACTCTAACAGCTACTCACATGGGTAACCTTTGCACAGCACCTCGATAGGGGTGGACATTTTCTTCTCACTGATACGTTCATACTTCTGCCGCTTGGTGGCAGCCTTGAGTCCTTGCCATGGCAGAGAGCCCAGGTTGAAGTACATGAGAACATAGCCCAGAGACTCCAGGTCATCACGTCTCGACTGCTCTGTGGAGAAAAAGACGGAGCAAAGGGACGAAAAGAGAGAAGAGAATGAAACAGCAGCAAATGTAGGGAAAGAAAGGAAAAAGCTACAGCTCTGAGAATCATGTCACAATTAATAAAAAGGAATCAGAAAAATCATATTGGGGTCCGCAGAACACACACAACAAGACAGATACGCAGGCCGTCTCCGCTGCCTTACCGATGCCCAGATGGGTGTTAATGGAGGCGTAGCGAGCGGTGCCGGTTAGGTTTTTATTCTCACGGTAAGGGATGTGCTGGTGTGTCCGGGCGTCACGGTATTTCTTGGCCAGGCCAAAATCGATGATGTAGACCAGGTTTCCCTTCTTCCCGAGCCCCATCAGGAAGTTATCGGGCTTCACGTCTCTGTGGATAAAGTTCTTGGAGTGGATGTACTCGATTCTGCTGATCTGAAGACAGACAAAGGGGGTCACTAGTTATCTTGTATGCTGAGGCACAGTTAACAAAAATTTCCTTTCATGAAGGTAAACGGACGAGTCTCAGTCTTGAGGAAGTGTTTTAAAAATGGTATGAAATTCTGACAAAGTACACAGAAGCTCTCATTTGAGCTCTTAACGTGATTAGTTACTACAGATGATAGGGTGCAAGGTGGAAAAAAAGAAGCCCTGATGAGCTGTTAGGCTTTTTGTGGCCAGTCGGTCTCACCATCTGGTCTGCCAGCAGCAGGACTGTCTTCAGGCTGAACTTGCGGGAGCAGAAGTTGAACAGGTCCTCCAGACTGGGACCCAGCAGCTCCATCACCATGACGTTGTAGTCGCCTTCCGCTCCACACCACTTGATAGCCGGGATTCCCACTGTGGTGTGAGAAGGAGCAGAAATGTTAGGAAACCGAATCATTTGGAGTAAAGATTCTCACTCATATATCAACCTCTGCACATAAATAAAGCTTCAAGTTATTTATCTTATGTCCGTCACTGTGTTATCACCAGCTTAGTGCAGCAGGATGATCATTACTCCTAGTGACCATAAAGACACTCAAATGCTCATTAATTGCATTTCAGTCAAAGATAACTTGAGTTTCAATGCCTTTGTGTGCCCTGAAATGTCTTTCAAATTCACCATAATCTCTTTGCAATCATGGTTGATAGCTCTCAGCAGCCCTAAATACTCCTTAATGACCCTAAAACTATTTACTACATCTCAGCAGACCGGTAGTAAAGCTTTCAAAGAGACCCTGAAATATTTCTCTGTACCTCCACCCTGCATCATTTTGTAGAATTTGCTCTCGATGTGGAGCTGTGGATGTTTGGTCTTCACACATTCCAGTTTAATGGCTACTTCCTCTCCTGTAGCAATGTTTGACCCTGATGAGAGAAACAGAGGTTAGATCAGAAGAACTTAAGTCTACAAAACCCCAAAACTGATGGCAATTGGCACTACTTGCTTAGATACTCACCGAGATAAATATCTCCAAAGGATCCACTCCCTATCTTCCTCCCAAGGCGGTACTTGTTCCCCACCCTCAACTCCATGGCTCCTGAGCTCTTCAACTTGCTGGAACGGTTCGACAGAATCACACAGACACACACACGCACAAAGCTGTCATCAGTCACCGGTGATCAATAGAGTGAAAGGACACTGGTGAAAAGACTGCAGACTTTAGAGTACAAGCGGTTAGGCCTTAGGCTGCTGTATCAGTGAAGGGAAACAGAACTGTAAGCCTGAGCAAAGTACAATGACGTAGTGCAGCCCGAGTTGAATCTCTGGAGCCAGGAGGGAAACTGTGGCACACATGTGGCCAAAGCGTCAAAGAGACACGACCTAATGAAACACCCCTGCTCCTGACGTGTGCCGAGGATGGTTGACAGTAAATTCCAGGCAACAATGTAGGCCAATAAAGTATTTATAAACTGCATGGAGCAAAAAAAACAAGGTGAGAGTGAAGAAGAACAGAGCCTGTAGTTGTGTAACATGATTTATTAAGAACTGCAGGGGGTGGGGGGGAAATCTCACACACACACACACACTCTTCCCAAAGCACTTTAAAGGAGTCTTGATCCTGTGTACAAGTGATTTGCATAAACTTGCTATTTCTCACCGGGGTCCCCTCACAAAATTTGAATGAGTCATGTTTTCCTCATCCTGGCCCTAACTGTGTGCACAGCCCTGAAATGAGGACATGAAAGTGTGAGATGTTGGAGGGGGCTTTTCGACAAAGGTTACGCTTTTACAAGCCAGCCTGACATCGCATTAATCGCTGACTAAGTCGCCCCCCCCTTCCCCTTTCAGTCTTGACTGCATTGTAGACGAACCTCCACATACACACCGTGCACTGCTGCACACCGCCAAACCCTTTCCAGCAAGCTCGTTTTCTCTCTCAGCCTTCCAGGAGCTGCTGCTGCTGCTGCTGCTGTGCTGCCAGCGTTACAAAACTGGGACCCACTATTGCAGCAAGAGACTGCAAAAACAGGCGAGACGTGGTATTTTCACCCAGCGTGCTGTTGCCCCAGATATCACAAAGCAAATGAGGAAGGCCGTGCATGCACAAAAACCCCAAAAACCCCACAAATACAAACAAACAAACAAATAAACAACAACATACCGTTCATGTCTGGATGGCCATCAGATATGGTAATAATTCCCCATAACCGCACCCTCCACACAGGACCTCTGATCGAGCGCACCCCCTCGCCCACCCCAACACGACTATCTGGACTCTGTTTGGCTAACCCAAGCCCTCCCCCCTCCACGTCTCTCTTGCTCTCTCTCACACACACAGACATCTTCGCCAGCCAACATACACCCACCCCCCGAAAACCCTCACCACCATCCCTGCACCTTCTCACCGGCTTCGTGGTCGTCCGTCGTCTCACTCAGGACCCTGGACAGCGACGTACCGATGCGGCTTCGGACGGCTCATAGCCTCGGAGATGCGTGACCCAAACCCGAAGTGTCGACCAAAAAATGACCAGCTAATCCGAGACGACCCGGAGGTGGAGATGCGACTAGAGGAAGCTCCGTGGAGTCACGTTTATTTAATGGAAAAAAAATCTGAAACTAGACACCAAGGTCCTCCTCTTCCTCTCTCCTTTGGCTGCTCCTCTCCGTCTCCCCCTCACACCCAGCCCTCCCTCACTCTACACCATTGACAATATCAATGATGTCATGCACAGGCTTGCAGAGATGCCCGGATTGTCTTAAAGCAGCAGGGCTGCTGAGAGCTGCTGCTTGCAGGCATGAATGAAGCGCCCTGATGCCACCAGCTGCACTCTGATCTCCCCTCGCTCTCAGCAGACTCTAAAATTAAAGCACAATAGAGAAGTATAAGATGATCACCGCCCTGCGTCTGCTGGAGTAAGCTATGTGCCTGTGTATGGAGGACCGAAGCTGCCAGGATTAAAAATTAAATAAATAAATAAAAAAATTAAAATATTAAAACTTAATAATAAAATATCGTTTCCGTTACTTCTATTATTCAGTTTTCTATTAATTATCCTATTTATTTATTTATTTGTGTTCCCATTAAATGTTTTTGCATATTAAGTTGCTCATTCGCTCTGTGATCCCACAATTTTACCCGCCCAAATAAAAGGTAAATAATTAATGATTGAAAGTCAGATGTGTACTTTATTAGGTACACCTGTCAGTTAGCACAAATAACTAATAATGACAGCAGGTCAATGCATTTAGTCATGAAGACATGCTGAATTTTAAACTGAGGATTAGGATGGAGGTTAAAGTGACTTTGGTGCAAGATGGTCAGAGCGTTTCAGAAACTGCTGATCTCTAGGGTTTACAGAGCATGGTCTGAAAAAAAGAAAATATCCAGCGAGCAGCAGTTCTCTAGATGACAATGTTGTGTTGATGACAGGGTAGAATGGCTAGACTTTGAGCTCAAAGGTAGGCAGAAAGATTTCAAATAACCATATGCTATGCATGCATCTCTGAATGCGCAATACACATACACACAAAAGACCACGCCAGGTACCACTCCTGTCAGTTAGGAACAGGAAGACTAGGGGATCGATCAGAGCTGGACAACTAAAGACTGGAAAACAGCTGGTGTTGTGAGTCTCAATTTCTGCTTCAACATTCAGACATGAGAGTCAGTTTAGTGTAAACAACATGAAAGAATCAACCCATTTTGGCTTGTATCAGTGGATCACACTGGTGTGGTGTCCATCTACAGTGTACCCATCTTCTGATGGCTACTTCCAGCAGGATGAGGCACCACATCAGATCACCTCTAACCAATTTGGTTGACTGTACTCCACTCACCAGATTTCAATCCAACGGAGCATCTTTGAAGGTGACGGGAAATCGTGGATATGCAGCTGACAAATCTTCAGTAGCTGTGCTATCATGATAATATGGACCAAAATCTGTGGAATGCTTCCAGCACCTTGTTGAATTTGTGCCATGAAGAATTACGGCAGTTATGAAGGTAAAAGTGGATCCAACCCAGTAGTAGGGAGATCTAACAAATAAAGTGTCTATTCCAGTGTTTTCACAGTTTTTAATCATTTAGATTTTATTTACTACATTAAAAAAAAAAAAAAGTATCAGGCTGACATTCCTGTTTACTGAAGATTCATTTTATCAATTGAGTATCTAGCTAAAGAAAAAATAGCTAAAATCGAATTGTTTTGATTACAGGGTCGACTAATGACCCAACATTTTGATGCCATCTGACATTTCACCCCTGGAAATGTCAACACTTCATTTTATCCTATTAAGACATTTGATAGTGAGATCATAACTGGCGTATGATTTAAGTCAAAAGATGTTTTGTGAATTCAGTGACCATGACCTTTTTTTTCTTTAAATGTTCCTTCCTATGTCAGAGAAAATCAATTTAGTTCATCAAATCGTAGACAAAAATACTCAGAAAACAAAATCCTGAAAGCACAAATAACAGTCTATGCCACCCTCGACTTCTCAAGAAAACTACTCAGAGGCACAAAGTGAAAAAAAGACAGTGCTTCAATTCAACCTTTATTATCTTGTTCTTTTCTGCTTTAAATTAATTTCCTCTCCTTTTATGTAACATCTGAAACAAAGGAAAACATCCTGAACAGGAGTGATAATAAAGACTGACTTAATTTAAAATGATACATAATAAAAAGAAACACAGTAAAACATAAAATGTCTTTAACGTGTCTGTAAAACACTGTTTCCAGCTCAGCTTGGTATGGTAAGATGTGGCATCTTAATAAAAATGCCTTCGGTTGGTTGCTTCGTCTTAAAAACAAAATATTCTCTTATTGCATTTAAAAGAAAAATATATATAAACGGAAACAAAAAGCGACTAAAAACACAACTTAGGAGACAAATGCAATAGTGCCAATGTTTTTGAACTTTTTAGCTATCACAACATCCAGTCAAGCACGCAAAAATGTGTACACACACACACACACACACACACACACACACACACACACACACACACACACACACACACACTCTTTCTCTCAAATGTAAGCTGTCAGATTTACATCTATTCACTTCCCTGACTGGAGAAGATCAGTGTTCAAAGGCAAGCACGCACACACACACACGCGCACACACACGCGCACACACACACACACGCGCGCGCGCACACACATGAATCTCTCATGGACAAGAAAAAAGAGAAAAAGGAAAATAAACATTCAATGTTGCAGCAATAACACAGACACTCCCGATATAATTGTCATCATAATCACATCCTTCTCCATTCGGTCGTAACTGTCAACACTCAGTTCATGCACACACAGGCAGGCAGGAGGGCACCTTGTACAGCGAGTAAATATGTGATCATAGTCACCATTACATCATGACAATATATAATAACCAACTTGATTTCTTGAGTAAGAAAAAATACAATAGCGAGGTCAGTGTTTGAAGGGCAAATAAGAGGACATCTCTGGATTTCCACTGTTTTTTTCCACACATTTCTCATTTCTTCTAAAACAGAAAACAAACTGATAAACAACCAATGCACATCGACAAGGAGATACAATTTTGCTTGTCAAATATAAGAGCAGTGTGTAACTGATGAAAAGGTGTGACGACGCTGTTGACATGGAGGGTGGGTGGCCGCTGGGTGTTAGCCAAGGCCACTGCTGCTGTAACATTTAATTGTTCTTTAAGGTCTATGTAGTTGTGTTGTAGCTCTGTTTCAAACATGGAGGGATTTGTGGAAGGATGCGTCAACAACAAACCCAGAGGCATATAGTGCAAGTTTGGCTAATGTTGTTTTTTTTGTTTTGTGTTTTTTCCACCCTGGGTCCCATAGTGATGGCATATTCCCACCAATGTAGACGTGTCGGTACCTACTAAAAAGACTCTTTCCTTTTGCGCATCTCAAACGTTGCTGATCGTCCATTTGACTCAGTAGTGTGGCGCTGTCCCAGATTTTTTATAAAGTCCCGATCCTTCCCACTCTTAAGCTTCCAAAAGTGGGAACTCCGAAGTACGCCAGCCAGGTCTAAGAGGGCTCAGTCTGCATGTCTGACTTTTGAGATTTGACCATTAAATAGCAATATAAAATTAAAAAAAGTGGCACACTAAAAACAGCAATAGCTAAACTTGTTGACGTGTAGGACTCTGGCTGAGCCTGTCTACAGTGCATGCCTGAGTGATTGGGTCTCTGAATGCAGGTGTGTGGTCTGAAGTACAAAGACAAAGAGCTATCCAGTTACGTCCTAAAGAGTTTAATGGATTTCACCTTTTTCCCCCGGTTCAAGTTTTACTGTTGTCTTCATTTAAAGTTAGGCGGTTTAATGTCTGTGTGAAAGTAATGTGTGCATGTAGCTTGTGTGTAGTATGACTGTTGAGTGTCTATGTTGGATGACCAGTGTAGCTTTTTTTTCTCCACGTCAATGCAGAGCATGACGTGTTTCACCTTAGGTGTAAAACGTGTGTGTCAGCTGGCCCCTCAGATAGAGTCGCCCCCCCCGCCCAGGAGGTCCCCTGGAAGCAGCGAGGCGGGGCTGCCCATCTGGTGACGATCCTCAAGCGCCGGAGAAGCCCAGAGGCTACTGCTGGGGTACCCTGTCCCCCCCATCCCACCCACACTTCCCCACAGACCCTGCCTTCCGGCCTCCACACCTCCGGCCCCACCTATCCCGGTGCCGTTGGTGCTCCATTGGGTGAAAATGCCCAATCCGGGCCCCTGGGTGGCAGACTGGTCCGACGAGCTGCCTGTGCTTTCTAGACTTTGCCATGCAGAACTGGAAGACCCAGCTCCTCCATTTCCTGCCCCTCCGACTGTGGAAGCTCCATCTACTCCTCCTACCCCACCGTTTCCTCCTGCTCCACCTCTTTCACAGCTTCCTCCGTTACTGTTAGCCCCAACTATGGAGGCTGCTGTAGGCCCGGAGCCTTGGGAGCCGGCTGCAGCTCCTCCGCTTCCTGCTCCTCCAGCCTGGGAATGTGCAATGTAGCGAGCCACATCTTCCTCACTCATAAACTCCGCTAAGATGGTTGTGTTACCCAAAACACACCTGGGGTAAACAGAAAGTCCGTCATACACTTGTAATGAATGAAGGGCCTCAAAAGGCTTTTCAGCCTCAAAATGAACTGCAAACGAAAGTTTAACACTCAGTTTGTGATGTATAGTCTACACAACTGTGAAACACACAAAGTGAAACTATACCAGAATATGGTTTGCTACACATCACGTTTGCAAGCAAGTGAAAATGACTAGGCTTGTTCTTTCTGCAGGATCCAGATCACCTCTAAACTTCAGAACTTTATTGTAAAAACAACACTTAATGGTTTAACACTTTTCCAGGGATCAGTAACAGGGATCTTTGCAACTCTTGAAAGTCAAGCGTTATGATATTTTACAGAGAAAATGCTCAATTATGAAACAAACTAGGACAATATAATGCTGACCTTTAGATTTACTGGTAGATGGTTTTTTGTAGCCATTTGCTACCACTTCTAGTCAACATATTAAGCTAAGCCAAGATGCTACTTTAGTTTCTTTTACTTTAAGATTTACTTTAAAAAGATGTTATCAAAATAATTCCTTACATGTGAAGTGCACTCTGAGCCTTGACTGCCTCTTGTCTGGAGCTGTAGCGAATCAGAGCAGTGCCCTGGGTCAGGCCAAGGTGAAAGGTCAACAACGGCCCGTGCTGCATGCAGATGGTTCTCAGAGTGGATCCATCAATCTGTAGTAAAAAAAACAAACAAACAAGCAGACGAAAGATCTTAAAAGGACAGTAATAGGTTAAGATGTCAAACAGACTGGGATTTTTAAATGTGCTATGTTTCAAACACTGAAACACAGCACTGCCAAAATCAGGGGCAACCATGATGGACCTTCACTGCAGTTTCAGGCTGTCTAAGTAGATTCTGTTGGGCTGGCTATAGAGATAGGTGGTGATTTCTGCGGTTCATAGAGAATCATGTAAGTCTGGATAATAATCACAGGTCTGTTTGGTGTGTCACAAGCATTTAGCTCCAGCTAAGATAGCTTTGGGGATCACTAGACCTTACAAGGTGTGCTTCCACAACAGCACCACACCAAGAATTAAGGAAGGCAACAGAGATGGTGATCATGAGGCCTTTAAAAAAATATATATAACTAAATAAATAAATAAATAAAACATTTGTTTAAAGATGCTTTGGGTGGTCAATACTGGACTCCATGTTCAGCAGAGAAATTTAGTTCAATTTTATTTATGCAGCGCCAAATCACAACTGTTGCCTCAAAGCACTTTAAGTTAAAGACTCTACAACAATACAGATTACTTAGAGGACTCAGTTCTACTTGTTCAGGCACATGATCAGGATTGGACGAGAGACCTCTCTGATCTGGCCTGGGAGTGGGAGTGCTAGAGATACCCCAAGAGGAGGTGGAGGAGGCTGCTTTAGCCTCAGCTCCCACTGCCGCTAATACAAATGTGAAATGGACTAATCAGTTTGAATTAATTAATAAATAGTTTTATTTGTTTTCTTCTCTGCATTTTGAGAAATTCTTTTTCTGCAGATCTGCCTGAATGTGTGTGTTTGTGTACCTGTGGCGTGAGGTTGCTGAGCACCAACCAGCAGGTTTCTCGAGAGCTGCCGTCACTCCAGGTCGAGCCTGCACAGAAAAGAAACCGAGGAGAAAAGTGGTCTTAGTAACAGGAGTCATCCATGGAGTGTCACTTTATTTTTCCTCCCAGTTTCTCAAAATAAATGATGAACAACTTTCCCACTGCATGAACTGAGCCTCACTTAATCTTCCAAATGAAATATAAATGGATTCTTTAGCTCAAAATAACACTTTCAGTAATCAAAGACATTTTTTTTTTAAATCTCCTGACTAAACATTTTTAAAAATTACTGCGTTCAAAGACAAAAACCAAAACAACATGAAAAATTAGTCACAGCGTTACCAGTGCTGTTCGAGCCACTACTCCAGCTGCGGGCAGCCAATCGAGGGGCTCCTCCTGACCAAGGGGAAGGCGATGGCTGCTTTTGACTGGCTAGGCCTGGAGGTGGGCGGGATAACTGGGTCTGGCTGCTGCCACGACTGGCTTTCCAAGACTTAGGTCCAATGGGCTCTGGGGGCCAGCTGGTCTTGTATTCTGTGTACTTTGCTGTAGGAGACAAAAGGACACAGGCAAGACGGAGACTTTAAAATATCTGCAGACAGTGGATTAATGTAAGGAGCAACACATATATTCCATATTCTTTTAACTGGTTCATTACAAAGCTACTCCCTGATGTCCATGGTTTTCCAGGACTAGAATTTTCTAACATATTTAAGTGCCGTCCAGATTTCACTGCAAATTATCCAAGTATCTGCAGAATAACATTTAAACCTGAATCTGTTAAAATTGTGACCTTCAAAGCAATCAAATCCAATTCAAATGTATATTGGAAATTCTTTCACTGCTTCATTTACTTTCTCTTCTTGTAGAGTTTATTAAAAACCCGACAATTCACTATTACCAGAAATTATGAAGTAAAAATACAAACGTAGATAAATTAACCAAAAGCCTAGAAGGAAGATGGTATATATTCATGTGTATGGTTACCTGAGTTGTGTGCGTTGTTGAGAGGACTGTCTGAGGCACTGTAGGGCCAGGCACCAGGTGAAGGCAGCAAGGTGTTGAGAGGAGGGGTGGAATCTGCATACAAAGATAGTGAGAACCATAAAATGAATGATCATAAACGATGCAAAAACAGCCTCCATGGGTAACATATGTAGAGCTAAAGTTGCACCTTTCCAATGCCAAACTGCTTTTTATACATGCCAAGTGAACATCAGCAAAATTTGGAAAACAACATATGAATCCAATGAAGATTAATTTTCTATTTCATGTCATAAAGCGCTGAATCACCACAAAAGTGACACTCATGACACTTTTTATACCAAAGTTACAACAACATCCTGGAAAAAACCCAGTGACTCTCTCCGACTATGAAATCAATCACAGTGGAGGAAAACAAAACCTTCCTTTTAAACCTTTAGGAAAGCCATTAGTTTCAGTTTTAAGCACTTGTTTCCAATTAGTCAGATAAGGGAAAACACAAGAGGGAAAAATCTGTGTCAGCAGGCTGCGACCAAGTTTACTGTGAAAACAAACCCACTTGCACTGGCAGTAAAAACACTGATCTATGTGAAAAAACTAAATTGAACGTTCTCATACCTGCTCAGTAATGCAGATGAGATGAAAAATATAATTTTGGACTGCGCCATTGTGCAAAAAGGAGCCACAACTCCCTGTTTATATCTTTACTTGGTAGCAAAATATGAGGAGTGGTATCCATAAGAGTATCGGGTGTCGACACGCAAATGCTAACCTGTATTGTCTTGTAACAATTGGTGCTCTGTATCATTGAGAGTGGGTGGCACTGTGTTTCCCATCATGCTCCCTGGGGTCATGTAGGGGTCAGACTCAGGGTCAACACGGTCAATTCCTTTCCATGGCACACCAGGCTGGAACTCTAAAGAAAAAACAAACATGTGGTCCGTTAAAGCCTGAAAAGCCTAAACTTTAACCCTACAGGCTTAAAGAGGACATGAAACAGCACAATTTAGTTGGTTTTACACGAAATTAAGAGTTGTTCTTTTTTTCTGTTCATAGTAAATTACAAGTGGTTAGCTTATTACAGAGGGGAAGAAAGACAAATTAACAGGTAGTTGGCAGAAGATGGCGCTGACAGATGATTTGACAAGTTACCTTTGACACCTTATGGTTTATGTTTTCAAGCCAGTAAGCATGAAAGACATTTATGACAAAAAATTGCTCAAATAACAATTGGTGCTATACGGAGGTGTAGAGAGGTTGAGAAACACCACCTTATACAGGTATGGTAACTGCACAGGGATGCCACCCTAGCTCTACCCACCCTTACCAGATACTCTGCTGTGAGAGGGATATTTTGGGAGAAGCAACATGCTCGCTTTGTGAAGTCTGTGTGGAGACAGCCAACAGCAGGTACACTTATGCTAACAATAGCTTGGCTTTAGTTGAAGATGTCGAACTAAACTGAAATTTTTTTAAAAGTTGCTCATTTTAAGCTGAAAATCACATCCACAGATGTTGTTTCAAGTGTTCAAAACTAGTATACCTGCTAGTTAGTAAGCTACTTTGCAAACTTGCAGTAATTGGCAATTAAGTCAGGAGCACAGACTCTAAAGTGACCATTGGGTAACCGCTATTAGTTAAACGGCTAAATTCACATATAAGACTATTTTAAGACTTCGATTTTGTTGAAACAGAAGCTTTACTGTCCTCCTGAAATGTTGTTTGGTGTTGTGAATGTCATCTACTTTTCATGTGGACAGCTGGCAGTGACAGTGATGAAAATAAAATGTAACAAAATTAAGCATTGTGGTTATTCTTTTCACAATCATTTACTGAGTGTAGTCTATTAGAATCATGCTGAGTACAATGATCAAACTTAATTTTTTTGGCTTTTATTAATACTAATTAATTACTGTTTATAGCACTACCCGGCCATCTCCTTACAGCGCACAGCTAATTCTTGTGTTAGCTGGTCAGGTGGGACAATCTGTACACCTAACAAGGCAAAATTAAACAGAGGGGCCAGCCTTAGACTTCAGCTTGTTAGTCTGAGCCACCCTTTTCTGCACACAGTCCTCATTTATAAAGTGCTCTATAAACTCTAGCATGATGGCTAATGGGTAGATTCTCCCATTTCAGCTCAGCTGGCATCAACAAAGAACCACTTAAGAGAAAAGAGAAAAACTCATTGCTGTACTGAAGTGACCCCCTTAAAGTACTTTTTAGTTTTGGTTTCCTTGTTTTCCACTGGGTTAATGGTTCTGTCACTGTTTAGCTGACATAAACCAATGGTGGGCTATTAACAGCAACCAACCAACACAGTGATGTCACTGATGTCAAGATTTGCTCTAACAACTAACTTAAAACACTGAATTTTTAAATCTAGTTTCATAGACTGATAATGTATGACAGCTTTTTTTTTAAAGCAGGTGTCTATGATTAAAATTAGAGGTAATACATGTTGTGTTTCACGTCCTCGTTACATATAGTGCACAAATTTGATAATCATCATCTTGATTTAAGGTAGTCACTAACCAGGGGGCCAGCTTGGTGTGGAGGCAGGCTTGGCACACATCTTGTTGCCAGGGGTGCGATGCCAACTGTCACTCAGCCCTTCTCCAACCATCATGTCATACTGCGCATATGGTGAGCCCCCTGGCATCTTTATGGGGGTGACAGGACCTGGTAGGTAGGAAGAGAGCGATCACAGTAAGATGCGACTTCACAGCTAATCTTAACCCTTTCTGCCTGCACTATGAAATTACTTTCAAAAAAAGTTATAATCTCACCATTTTTATGAAACGCATTCTCAGATGAGGAAGTGTCTGGAGAACAGTTTCCCTCCATCATCCACTTGAAACGGGACTGCTGACCCCCTAGGTCCTTCATGGCTCCAGGCCCCCCCACCACAGAGCCACCCAGGTCCAGACCTGTAAGGTTCACCCCAGATCCAAACCCTGAAGAGAAATATTACAAAGGTTATTTTGTTTTAACACATATGTAGTAAAGTGAATCCACAGCTGCCATAAAACAAAAAACAAAAAAAAACCAACCTACACTACATTCAGTTAATTTCAAAATTAAAAAATGTTTCAGTTTCATTGTTGAAACAACAGTTTTAGGACATTTTTTTATTTAAAAAGTAATTGTTTACCAGAGTATGGTCCTAGATTTTTTTGGTGCAGGTCAGCCACAGATGGTGCCAGGCCTGGGTGGGACATGGGATCAGCCACAGGCAGTTTAGGACCCCCTCCTCCACCATGGTGGGAGGGGGATAGTTTGGAGCTGCTGCTTAACCCCCCGACCTGCCTCTGCTGCTGGAGCACCGCCATAATCCTGGCCAGCTGAGATGATATAACAAAAAACAAGAACAATCATTGAAGAGGTGGAAGTAAAAAACAAAAACAAAACAAAACAAGAAGAGAGAAGTGTGTGTGTGTGTGTGTGTGTGTGTGTGTGTGTGTGTGTGTGTGTGTGTGTGTGTGTGTGTGTGTGTATACCTGCTGAGGGTCAGTCTGCTGACGTGTGTTTGGTGTGAACTTCCTCTGGTTTTGCAGTAGCTGCTGCTGCTGCTGCTGTTGTTGTTGCGGCTGCTGCTGCTGTTGGAGGAGGAGCTGACAAGCCTGAATGGACATTAAAAAAGATGCAAAAGGACGTGAGATCGCAACATAAAGAAAAAAGAATTAAGAGCAATATTTTTGGAAGTTCACTGTACAAGCCAGAAAAAAAAGAGAAAAAGTTTGCTTCAAGACCAGTTTTAGGTCACATTTTGTTTTGCATCCTTCACACTGCAAAAGTATTTGAATGGATTTTACGGTTTCAGTGTTATAACAAAAAAAATTAATTTCCTTCTAGCTATTTGGCTACATAATTTCATATATATGCTGACTGTGTCACACAAATTATGCATGAAAATTAGTCACACATATGAGAAAGTAACAATCAGAGGGAATGACGCCTTGGTAACGGTGGTGTACGAAAAGTACAGATCAGATTCTCCAGTGGCTGCGTACAGCCTTGCCTATGCCCTTAGCAGATGTGTGCTGGAGCCCTGCAGTAGCCTTCAGAGACATATAATGCTGCTTCTCACCAGCTGAAACTGGATGTGGGGTGGGTAGATGCTGCTGAGCATTGCAATATGCTGGGGGGACAGCTGCGGAGGGAACACACCTCCCCCAACTCCTGCCACCCCTCCCACACCACCAACTCCCCCCATGTTTCCACTGGGAGGGGGCATCTGCTTCAGCACAGAGCCTGGCACCTAGAGACAGACAGCAGACGGGCACACCTGTTACCAAAGAAACATTTTGCTTTCCTGTAACTATAAGCAAGTACATTAGCTTCTTCCTGATCAACATTCAATCCCTTTACATGGTCTCATCAGTTGGTGACAGAGATGCACTGACTGAAAGCTTCATGAAATCTTTTCCAGTCTGAAACACTGATTTTTTTTTTTTTTTTGGTAAAAACTAAAACTGACTACATACATAATATTTCTAACTTTTAAAAGAAATTGTAATGTATGGCCATATTAAAATATTAACCATTTACTAACTCTTATAGTCTCGCTAAGTGCAGGGTGTTACAAGGCTTTTGATCGCTTTCACTTAAATGAGAATGTTAAGCAAGAGTTGCTTATTGTAAAAAATGAGAGATGACTGGACACCAACCAAGTCTACAGACAGATCAGCAGATCTATGAACATGAGGAATGATGTATGCTACATTAGCATATTACTTTTTACTTAAGACTCATTAAGTAATTACATAAGTAATGTATGTATCCATGTATGTATGTATTCTAACCGTACTAAACTGAGCAATGCCAGAAAATGCAGGGCTCTAGAATATGAGTATTTTGTTACATAACACCAGCTACAAGGCAAATCTGGCTTACAAAGAAAAGTACAGCCTTTACAGTTTCCAAGTTGAAATCATTCTGCATTTGTATCAGCTACATCCGATATAAACAATAAAAACAACATGGCACAAAATGAGAATGGTTTAATGTATGACGCAGATGTCAAACTAAATTTACACCACATAGCCCACTTTGATCTTCAAGTGGGCTAGATCAGTTACTCTCCCCTTTCTAATAGAGTAAAGACATTTAAGTAAACATTTAGTGCCTGAAATGTCTTAATATAAGAAGATGAAGTACAATTTCAAAAACAGGTCTCAGTTTTTCTAAATAATAAATGTGAAAACTTACAGAATAAGTTCTGGTAGCTCATTGCCAAGACTATCCAATATTTAAAACAATAATAATAAACTTTTATCGTAGATAGTGGAAAAACAGGAACTTTTCTGTCATTTAAATTTAAATCTATTAAATAAAAAAAATTTTTAATACCTGAGGTGACAGGAACTGATGAGGCACTTGCGCTCGTATCCCTGGTGACTGGTTTATCTGCGGGATACTTGGCTGATGTCTGGACTGAGCCATTCCTCCACTACTGCCAAAGATATTGTGACCAGCCTGCGATCAAACACAGAAAATTAAATGTCAGATGACCTACAGTGGAGGATGGAGTATGTGAAAATCTTAAAAAATTAAGCCGAATGTGACAGAAGGTGGATGTAAAACTTTTCATATTTATGAACATCTAATGAAAACAGAAGATTTATACAAGGACTTTAAAGACATTAGGGCAGAAACAAAAGGAGTGATTATCTTACTTGTCTAAAGGGGATAGAGTGGTTGAAGAGGGAATGGGGCTTGTAGACAGAGGGTGGAGAGTACAGAGAGCAAGGACCCTCCTCCCCAAGGCACCCATCCTGATTGATCAAAGGCAATGTCTGTCACAGTGACAGCCAGTGGAAGACCAGTTTTGGTGGTATATTATGGTGTAGGGGAAGTTTGAGGAAAGGAGAAATGAGGCAAATGGAACAGGCAGGAAGAAAAGGTAGAATCACAAGAGGAAAAAATTATGATAAAAGACAACATGTTATCTAGACATGAAAGACACGAGATACAAAGACATGGTAATGAGGCATCACCTTGTCATAATAAGCCCCAGCATCCCCAGGTGCTGCCTCTTTGGAACCAGGAGGACGATAAGACACCCCCACACCTCCTCCTCTTCCTCCCTTCCTCATGTCTCCATTGTAATCAGTCATTCCCATGCCTCTTTTATCCATCTCTATTTTCTTCTCCTGGATAGAACCTGAAGTTGGGTCAATGTTTGGGCCACTGGGATCATCATTCTGTCCAACAAAGAAACCCAATTTCACCATCATGAGCACTGCTTTTAACACTCACTGCACAGAACACTATAACATGTCAAATGTAATTTATGTTAATTTTTAGTATGAATTCCTACCACAACAAGAAGTAAGAACGTTTCTATCTTACCATCAACCCCATGTTAGAGAACTGTCTGTTAATGGGGCCCATCCATGACTCTCCTCCACCAGCTTTCAATTGGCCCTAAGAGACAAATACAAGGAGAGCAAAGGAAATGACTTTAAAGATTTTTTTGTTATAAGAATTCACAATAAAAGCATTCCAATTGTGGGACTAATTCACGTAAGTATGTTTACTCGCCTCTGTCAGTGCGCCCCAGGGAAGCTGTGGCTACAATGTAGCTTGCCATCACCAGTGTGCGAATGGGTGGATGACTGAATGTAGTGTAAAGTGCTTTGTGGTCCATAAGGACTAAGTAAAGGGCTATACAAATACAGGCCATTTACCATTTATTTTATCTCTCCTAAGGAATGTTGACAAGACTAAATGATGGCTAAATAAATATATTAAAAAAAAAAAAAAAAATCATGAAATTACTTCAAATAAATTTTTTTTTTTTAATAAAACAGAACCTGTTAAGGACATCTGTCCTTCCACTTAATAATTGATTTTTCCTTTACAGAGATCAATTTTCCCCAACAGTAACCCACCTTACTGCTGGGCTTCTTCCCACTGTGGCTCTGACCCCAGCCACCATTGCTTCCCTGTCCCCAAGATGACCCACTTCCCTGGGAGCCAGTACTATTCCACATGCCGCCACCTTCCTCCTCATCCTCCCAGCTTGGGTTACGTGATGCTGCCACAGGGCTCTCTTTGTTCCCCCAGCCATCTTGCATAGTCTTTGAACCTGCAGAATAAAAGTTACAAGCCATTATCAGATTATGATTAAAGCCATTAGAAAATGACATTTATATAAATACAAACACTTTAGTTGTGTGTCTACTGCATCATGCATCATAACAAAACCCGGTACAACCAATGCAAACCTCAAAATCAGACTGTATGACTAACACTTGCGATTCGTTTCAAAGACGTGGTTTCGTTTAAAACTGATTTTCTGACCAGATTTGATGGGATTTGAAGAAGGGTTTCCCCAGCATGTTGTCTTTCCTCCAGCATCATCAGGGTCTCCCCAACCAGTCGGAGCATCACTAGGCTTCCCCCAAGCTGCTGTGCCATTGTCTACTGTAGGACTAGTTGGGGAAGTGCTCCCCCAGCCTGATGGACCTGCAGATACACATGGGCATGGTTAAGGTGAGAAACAAGAAAGAGGCTTCTTTTAATCAATGTTTATTTGTTTGTTTTTACAGGGGAAGTAAAAAAATAAGAGTCTACACAAAGGACACTTCTTTGAACAGTTCATGGCTTCATGTGGTCTGGCTCACTGATCCAAAAATCAAAGTGTTTTGTCTGCAACCATACTGGCTTCCGCTATCAGTCAGCAATGACGCTTCACTGCTACTGTGGTTCCACAGTCACGACTGCAAAAACGTCAAGCTGCTGCTTGGTTGACTACTTTCCCATGGCTGAGCTGCTATCTTATAACACTAAACTTCAGTGATGACCTATATAACAGTTGCTCTAGCTGTCCCATTAAAACTGCACATTCAACAGTGGATTTCTGATTTGTTCACTTCATTCAAACAGTGATTTTTGGTGGCAAACTTCAGCTTCTTCAAATTGCTGTTTAAGCAATGAACAAATATCAATTTATACAAAGCAATTATACAGAAAACTGTTTTGTTTTGATTTCAGTACATTTAACATAATATCCTTGTGTTTAACCACAAGAAAATCTTACTAACCAATGGGATCACTTTTATTCCAAAAAAGATAAAAATAAATCATAGCACAAATCAGACCTTTCTCATTTTCACATTACAATGTGTAACAATGTATAAGGTGTGAACGAGTTCAGCAACTCTGGCTATAAAAAAGACAACAAAAACAAAACAAAAACAAAAAACAAAACAAAAAAAACAACCAACAATACCTGATCTAGTTCACCTAGACACAATGCTTTCAAAGGAAGAAATGTTTCATCACTCATCTAAAGTGAAAACAATGCATTCAGATTAACTGTATCGGCTTTAACTGATCTAAAGTGGTCTGACCTCCACTTCAAGACTTCGCTGCAACAAGGCAACACTTCCTGCACAGAAACCCTGCTTGTGAACCACTTGAGAGTTTAAAATCCTCCAGTGTATACAAAATGGTCACCATTCAATTTAAATTTGGGGAAAGATAAAAGTCAAAGGGAACAAAAATCTGGTGAGTCGAGTGGGTGGTGATCAACAATGATGACTGGTATGCACGTGTGCCAGTGTACAAAGACACAAACTAAAGTTAAAGTGGTTTGTGCCAAATGCATTTCCTCAGATTAAAGGCTTTTTCACACCGGGTGCGTAAAATCTATATGAATATTTTTCTGCATTAAAAATATTTTTCAGGCTCGCCCATTCTTAATGCAGCCAATCACAACAATTGTGTATTTTCACTGATATGGAAATAGGGCTGCTCGATTATGGCAAAAATGATAATCACGATTATTTTCACTGAAATTGAGATCACGATTATTTGACGATATTTATTTAACCCTTTAAGACCTACTATAGAACCAAGTCCACCAGAGCTTATATATATATATATTTTTTTTTTACATGCTGTAGTGCCATTTGTGGGAGCATTTCAAGTTGCTATACATCAATACAACTGTTATAGCCCATATTTTAATAATATGTATGCATTAAGTCCATAGTAATTACATAAATTGCAAAAAAGTGCAATAAACTACAAAAAAAATTGAAAATCGCTTTTGTTTTGTTTACATATATTTCTACTTGGAGAAATTTAAGAGGCTTATCCCTCAAAACTTTAAAAACAATAAAGTTGCAAAAAATTGTTTACAACAACAGGAAATTTATTTTGAGTGTCTTCATAGTTTTATTTTGGAGATACAGCAATTTTTATATACTGCAGGAAAAACAAAAAACAATCCTATGATGCAAATTTGCAAAGAAAACAGCATGTGCATCATTTCACTGTGGGAAGTGTTACGAACAGCTGATAGGAACGGCAAAGCGTGTTTCTGGAATATTATGTTTTTGTTCCTGCAAGTGCTTTTTATGCAGTTTTTGCAAAGCTATATGTGGAACGAAACCGTGACAAGCTGATGGCATAAGATGTAAGTACAACTCCTCCGGTTTCATATGCAAAACAAATTATTGCGCTAGCTTACACGGTTCAGGTTCTACAGGGATTTAAAAATAGTTACGCAAAACGGAGCGTGCTGCTCTGACCGGCTTTAAAGGGTTAACAATGACTTTAAAAAAATAATATAAAATAGTGTGCAACACCACTGAAGTTTTTTTTTTTTTACCTCTCTTTTCAACCAACGGCAGTCACTCTCCAAATAACTTCTGCTTAGCTTTCCGAGCTTCCCTCGGGTCCTCTTAATCAGCGGTCTCCAACCTTTTTTGCGCCACCGACCGGTTTATGCCCGACAATATTTTCACGGACCGGCCTTTAAGGTGTCGCGGATAAATGAGGGAGGGGCTAATAATCGGCTCAGTCATTTTTAATGATCGTTGAAAGCCCAGATCGTAATCGTGATTAATTGAGCAGCCCTATATGGAAATAATAAAATGATACCATTTTACCTCAGACACACAGCTAAACACACTCGGCTCTCTGAAATCGTGTTCCCAACTCTGCCAAGAAGTGTTCAAACTCGCCTATGACATCCTTTCATACGTAAGAAAGCCGTGATACATCTTCAACTCCTGGATCAAACCATGAAATTCTCCCTACTCCTGCCTTCCTGTGAGAACTGGATGAACCAAGAATTTGTTTCTTCATTTTCTTGTTTATAAACATCAGGACCAGCTCTTCATCACTTCATGTCAACCTCATTTTTTATTTCAGTCTTTAAAAAAAGAATTCTACAAAAATGCAACGCGCTTGGTGTGTATACAGGTTATTTGGCTGGTTCTGATCCGTAGAATTCTGAATTTCGCATTGTTTTTTTGCGCAGCACGTTCAGTGAGTAATGTCTTTACGCAGACTTGAGTCTGACCCTGAGGGAGACTAATTCAAAATGCACAAATAATAAACAGTGACAGAAATGATAAGCATGCGGCAGGTTGCATTCAGGTTTGAAAACTATAACTATACCACTAAAAAGTCCTGTTTGGAATCTGAGGCCAGCTATGATTACCAGCAATGATTCTCAATATCTAGGACAGATCAGTTTCCTCCATAAGTTTATCACTGCTCTTTGAGTACACTTTGACATGATGGCGGAAATGCAAACAGTCAGATAAAAGAAATTAACAGAGGTGAACAGGGAGACGAACTGGAACAAGAAATTGATAAAAAAAAAAATGTATCAGGTATTGTTGTGGGATTTGTATGGGTTGAGTTATGGAACTTATGATTACACCCTGGTTAGTTAAATTAAATTCCTAATAACTTACCCATAGCGGAAGACTTCCCAGGTCCAGTGTTGAAGTCTCTGTTACCTCCAAGTGCTGCAGTCTGCCTGCTGGGCTGCTGCTGCACTGGAGGTCCCTGCTGTTGCTGCTGCTGTTGCTGCTGCTGTTGCTGCTGCTGTTGCTGCTGCTGGGCCTGGGCCGGGCCCTGGGCCTGGCCCTGGACTGCATGACCACTGTTCTTATCCCACAGGTTGACCGGTTTGTAATGATCTGGGTCTCCCCATGCTGATGTTCCATCATCTACTTCATTCTTCCGGCTTATGGACTGCGGCGAGGGTTCCTCCCAGCCGCTTGGTTCAGATCCACTTCCATCTCCTCCAGGGACACCAGGGATGGGCCCTGAAGTCCAGCCTGAGCTTTGGTTCTGATTCTGGGCTTGAGAGATGAGTTTCCTCCCCCCACCCCCTTGCATAGCCCCTTGGTCCATTGCTTGGTGCAGCTGTGGATGCTGTGATTGTTGCTGTTGCAGTTGTGCCTGTGGGCCTGTGATGGAGCCCGACTGGCTGTTTGGCATCTGGTGCATTTTGTTTCCTCCACTCCAACTTTGTTGGGGTTTGGACCCCATGCCTCCAACAACACCAATACCCCCTCCTCCACTTCCTCCACCACCTGTACCCCCTGCCCCCCAGGTCCTCCGGGGAGCACTTTCACCCCAGTCTCCCCACCCACCCACACCTAAATCCCCACCTGAGTGCCCTCCTCCATTCTTCCTCTCATCTCCCCACCCTCCTCCACCACTGTTTAATTTGGAGTCTTGCTCTCCCCAATTCTTACCTACCCCAGCCTTCTGTTCTGATCCCCACCCACCCCCTCCATTCCCACCCATGTCTTTCCACCCTCCTGTCCCTTTTTCATCCTGACTTCTTCCCCAGCATCCAGTCACAGAGTCACTTTGTTTCCCAAGATCACCCCATCCTCCTTTTTCTCCTCTACTATTGCCTCTGTATTCATCACTACCCCAACCTGTGGCTTCCTGGCAATCCCCAGCCCCCATCCCTCCTCCACCCCAGCCTGTAGCTTTCCCCTGTTGGCTAGGGCCTGGCACTACCCCTGACCCTATAACAGGTCCAGTTGGAGTCACTGGCCCAGATTGTGATACGCCAATATTTCTCATGTTGGGGCCGATAGGTGGTGGGGCTCTCCCAGACAAAGAAGCCCCACTACTGCTACTGTTGCTGCTGCTCTCCCAGCCCTCACCAGAGGACCCAGTGGATGGAACCAGGGAAGGGCTGACCCCTGGAGTCACAGAATCAGTGCTTAAGGTCCTAGGTCCACTAGAATATTGAGAAGGACCACCGAGAGAAGGTGGATGTTTTGATGTAGCTGATAAGGATCCACCTTTACTCTGTCCTGCATGTTTATCAATGTTCCATTCTGTGTTTTGGCGGATCTGTGTCTGGCCCCAGCCTGTGTTAGACAGGACCCGAGGATCCAGATCAGAGCGATTTAGCAGGCTCTGTAAGGCAGCTTCTGCATCAACTGCCTGCCGACGTGGTCGGCTGCTATTAGGCGCGCCCCCACTTCTAGAATTTCCACCACTGGACGACGATCCTCCTTGTCCTCCTACACCCTCACCCCATTCTCCCGTTTCACTCTCTCCTTTCTGATTGTCCCAGGCTCTGGTAGTAGTGGTGGCTGTTGAGGAAGAGGAGGAAGCAGTGGGCGGGTTCCCTGCTGTGCTGCCTCCACTACTGCTGCTGTTACTGCTGCAGGCTCCACTCATTCCCTCACCTCCTGGATTCGGTCCACCAACCCCACCAGAGTTTCCACCCCACTCACTACCAGAAATCCCTCTTTCACCACCATCTCCCGATAACCCCCACCCTCCCTGAGATACCCCAGAGGTTTGAGTCATGTTGCCCCCATTTCCAGCACTACCCCAAACATTAACCCCACTTGTGGAACTTGGATAACCCCAACCTGAAGTCCCATTATCCCCTTCTGCAGCTCCAAATACCCCCGTGCAAGTTCCTCCACTCTCCCAACCATCAGTCCTTGAGGCACCCTTTTTGGAGTTAGCTGCAGGGTAAGAAGGCTGGCCTCTCCATGAGGAGACAAGGCTGTGCTCTTCACTCATCCCACTTCCTCCCGCACCATGGTCCATTCCTCCCCCTATCCCTTCTCCCCCCGCAATTTTTGGTCCCGCTGATTTACTATCCCAATTCCCTCCACCCATTTCTCTGTCTCTGGATGGCATTTGGTGAAGTTGGTGCTGATGGGTGTTTGATTGATTCACAGATAAAGATGGGTGACCCCCCAGGACACCGGCTGCCCCTAGGGAAGCAGAGTTGTTGGCAGACCCGCCAGGGCCCTGATGGTGAAAGGAAGACTGACCTCCTTCACCTACAGCAGCGGGGCCATCCTGCTGCACCAGTGCAGGCCAGGCTGAAGGGTTGGCATTTGGATTGAAGTTGGCACCTGGAATCCCACTGCTGCCATCAACGGAGCCACTGGCATCATGGCTCCCTGGCACAGCGGGGGCTTTGGAAAGTGAGGAGGACTGTTGTAGCAGAGGCCCAGCTGCAGTTACTGCAATACCTCCTCCAAGATGACCCTGGGAGGCAGCCGTCACCCACGCTGAACTGCTGGACGACTGCATACATTCATTGGGCAAAGAGAACGAGGAAGTGGGTGAGGATTGGTTGCCAGAGGCACTAATGCTATTCACAGGCATTCCGTTGTTGCCGCTGCTCCCTCCATCACTGCCAGCAATACTAGGCCACTCCTCTAGGTCATTGCCATCAACAATCACCTTCTCCCTGCCCTGAGAGGAGGCCTGGCTGCCTGAGCTTGCCACCCACATGGAATTTGCATAATTAGAAGTAGTAGTAGAAGCAGCAACTGATGATGAGGTGAGAGCCAATGAGGAGGCTGCTGTGCCGGAATCTGTAAAAGTAAATCCCACAAAAGAGCAACTTTAGACTCTTCATCAGTTAAAAAAACAAAACAAAAAAAGAACAAAAAACATTAAATAATGCAGTAAATGACCTGTGCTTTGACAGAGCTATGTAACGCTTGCGGATCAGACAGTGCTTTACAACAGCGGTTTCCAAACATGCAGAGACACACCAGGTGGAGCTTCAAATGTTTACATTTGCTCCAAATGTTTGAGTCAGTCACATCAGACAGGAAACAATTCTGAGAATTCACAGTGAGGAAGCAGACATCTTCTCTGCTCTGTTCACACATGGCCAAGGTAGCACCCTTGACTAATAATGCAAACAATACTGGTTTAATCACCCATCTCCTGTTTTCTGCTATGTGAGAAAACCATCTAGATTATGCATTAACTTGATTTTCCTGACATTTCCCAGAATTAATGTGTGACAATAGCCTCTATTTCACAAACACATCACAGGTTGCAGGCCTTCAATGCTTGCCTGCCATCGTGAGGAACTCCTTTTTCAAATGACTCTTTAGCAAGCAGACAGGAGACTCTACACCAAAAACACCACCCTGTGATTAGTTGACAAACCCGCTTTAATACTTGTGACCAACAGCATTGTTAACACTTACCTGAAACAGCAGCCATGTTTGCATTGGGGCCATCTCCTCCCACCCCCCCTCCCAGCAGCATGGAGGACAGTGGCGGCTGACCCCTCTTCAGTAGCACTTTATGGTCCTGCTGGCAGCGGAATCGTGGCGGCACTTCTCTTGGCATGTAGCGCGGTGGCTGCTGAGGCGCCTGAGCTCCGCCTCCGCTACTTGCACTGCTGTTTCCAGCAACACTGGAGCCGCCAGCGGTGGAGGAAGAACTGGTGGTGGAGGTGGGCTGTCCGTTGGCCACTGCCAGGCGCTTGGCATTGTTGCCGCCCTGTGATGGGGTGGCAGCACTGCCAGGGCCTGAGGTGGCTGGAGATGGGGAGGCAGAGGGGGTGGGTCCAGGGCTGGGGGAGGCAGAGCTGCTCTGGGTAGCAGAAGACTGGGCAGAAGCCGGCTTAGTCAAGTCTGGCACTACAAGAAGAGCAAGGAGGTGAGAGAGATATTTGTTTAAGCAGGTGCATTTTAAGAATGCAAGTTTTATTTACTTCAAATGTAACCTCTAATCAAGCATTTGCCAGAAATGGATAACAAACTGGACTATAAAACAAAGAAATCGCTGATGCAGATGAATGTGCTCTCGTTTAAAAATTAAAAAAATGCATCAAGTGTTGTCCAACACATTATTAAGCTAGAGAAATAATGTTACTGTGACTGTGATGCCATCACAATCTTTTTAGACATAAAAATATTTAGGAGCAAACTAATATTTATATCAAACTCCATAAAAATACATCACTGTGCTGCTTACCTTTGTTTTTTTGCTCTGCAACCTAAAATGAAGAGAAGCAGAAAGTCGTGTTAAAATTTAGTTTGTTTTTTGTTTCTTTTTGAGCCAGACAAAGAAAGGAAACTGTTTTTTTTTATATTATTAGTCTTTCACTATTCACATAATCTGTCAACATTTAGTCCTCACAAAATTAATGTAACATCTAAGGACATTTAAGGACAAGAGATTTCATTGCAACAAGTTCAACAGCTGCAGTGTTGACTGCAACTCCATAGCTTCAGGAAGCCCAAATTAGCCAAGATCATGAATCAGGTATCTTGTCAAACATAGTTAAATTGTATATACGTGTATACCAAAAATCTGAAATGGCATAATGTAAGATCAAAAATTCAAAATCCAAACTAAATGCTGTTGTTGAACCCACTGACTTAATGTGACAGTTCAAATGTGTCCACCTGAGATAAGAGAGCACACTGAAGTCACTTTAATAGAACCATACATATATCCATGCAGAACTGCCATTTTAAATGATATGGGTGAATGTGCACATATTTTACTGCCTGCATACTGTGTCAAGATACAAACGTTCATTTGAATTTGAGAATATCTGTCCTAGAGGACATGAAATCTGGTAATACAAACACACTCACCTTCTGAGAGGCTTCCCTTTTCCTTTTTTCGTCTTTTTTCCTTTTCTTGTCTTCCATGAACTACTGCTCCTGTCCTGATGCTCCTTTCTTCTGTAGAAAAAATAGCAGGCTATTCAAAATTGTAATTTTGTATCAACTATATTAGAACAAGCAACAGTTTGTTTTCATATTTTCTAGATTTTTCCTGTAAACCAAATTTATTCAAGGGAAAAAAAAAGAAAACATTTAATTCTAACTCCATATCAGACACAATCTCTGTCACTACACTTCCACTGGACAATTGGATAAATGGACCTTTAGGTCCTGTAGGTCCAATCAGTTAAGCTTGATTGACTGGACCTACATATCCAGGAACCCATAACAGATAAACTGAAAGTTTGAAATCTAGATTTGTTTTTGAGACAGTGTGCTGGCAGTTACAAACCCAGAATCATACTCTTTACTGGCTTTAAATAAATAAAATAAGAATAATAAAAAAAGCAGATTTCAGCTACAGCAAAGAGTGCATTGTCATTAGGATTCCCCATAGCTCCTCTATGATCCCTAGAGCAGGATGGATGTCAGGGACAAGCTAAACATGGTATTGTTAGATTTTTCAGTTTGAAAATGGAACAGCTGAGCTATACTACGATTTTTAAAAGAAACGAATGGTTTATACTGTTTATTTAACAGGGTGATAGAAATGTCATTCATTTCTATTAGAGCGGAACCAGGGAAGCGCCCGTAAATGCGCAAAATGTAAATCATGTATGCATTACAATATGGCAATAACCGCAACATTAGCATGTCTGGGTTCATGTTAGCACGTTAAAACACAAGTCGTTAGTTTTCTCCTTTAAAGGGGCTCGTTTAAAGAAAAACCCAAGCAATCTGGTATGCTCCGGCTGCCTCGGTCTTATGTTGGTTTCGTTTTTGCTTCGTGTCGTTAACACTTCCATAAAGCAGGATTCCTACATTTGGGGACAGCGACTTGTCATCGTCCTTGAAGCATTTATGATCTCAGGCCAGAAGTATCAGAAAGCCAGACATCATCACGATGTTATTTCAATCTGTCAGATCTGCAGTATAGTAAACCTTATCCAGCAGCTTATGCGTGACATACCTGTCAACGTTATTCCAAGCTCACCAGCATTCGGCAGCTAGCCCCACAGCACAAAAAGGTTTGAGTTTTGAGCTTAAATGGAAAGGCATATTCAAAAACCGAAGACACGGGTGAATAAATCCGCTTTAGCTGAAATAGTCAGACACATTCATCCTCGCCCCTTCAGGTTTACACAAGCGGCAAGTTCAGCAGCTGCTGCTAATAAAATATTTCGTCGAGGCTAACGTTAAGGAGGGGTTCAGACTAAAATACGTGGACACGGTGCACAGCAGACATTAACGAGTTCAAACCAACGCAAGTTCAGTAACTGCTCTATTAAGTGTACACAACGTTCTTGAACAGCAAACACATAAGAGGGCCAAATACCCAGCTCAGCTAACGCAGTGCCAAAAATACAGCTAAAACGGCGCTAATGCTACCGAACATTAGCCAGATAAGCTAAGGTAGCATTATCCAGTGACAGCAGCAATTACAAGTAGCCAGGTTAATGGCGCTAGCTTGGTTTGCAAGCGCCGTGGCATGGCATTCCATTAAGATGCAGCCCACTCGCATGCATTCAAACAACGTCCCAGTGCAACGCCGAGAAATGTAAAAAATTCACCCACTTACCTCGGGAATCACATATGAAGATACGCTAGCGTGCTAGCTAGCTTAGCTAAAGTGCTTCAGTGCGATTTTTTTCTAGCTTTTTGAGGCATTCGTCGAGGCTACAAGAACAGCGACGCCTGAGCGGAGAATCAAGTAAAGTGTCAGAAAATGAAAATACACGCGTAATAACGTACTGGTTCGTGAGCACTACCGTTATAATAGTGTAAACCCTAATGTGCAGAAGAATTTAAATTCAAAGCGCTGTGGAGTCAGTCGGGTGACGGGCGGCCATTTTGCTGCTCAGCATGAAGCGTCTCCAATGACCAGCCTGTAGCAGCTGCGTGGAAGCCCTCTGACTGGCTGGCTTCTGCCTGGAGGGATGCATAAAACAGGCTATTTGACCTCCATAAACTTCTGACAGTCAACTTATTGCTTATTTCGTAAGGGCTGCTTACAACTTTCTCTTCATAGCATGAGTCAGAGAAAAAGGGGAACGAGGAAAAGGAAAAACGAGGATGCCTCTGCAGGAGTAAAGGAGGGCGAGGACACCGAGGAGAGAGGACACACGAAGAACATCCGCGCGACTAAGAAGTACATTGGAGCTCATGTTGGCATTCAAGGTAGGGCCTAATGTCGTCTTCTTGGAACCCTTTAAGATAAACACACTTACTTACACTTGTGTGACGTCACGTCCACAGGTGGGATATGGAAAGCCGTGGAGTCCTGTACAGAGATGGGTGGCAGCAGTTTCGCCCTGTTCCTGGGCTCCCAGCGATCGTGGAAGAGGCCTGCATTGGACCATACAGCTGCAGCAAAGTTTCAGGAGCTGTGTTCCCAACAGGGGTTTGACCCAGCTCATATCTTGCCTCATGGTTCCTACCTGATGAACTGTGGATCTCCTAAAGAGGGTCCGTCAGACACTGATTATTGTCTACCATTCCTTTCATGCCTAGTTATCTCTTATTATACTTTGCAGAATTATTCTCCGTTTTGGTCTAACCTGCATGCCATGTTTTCAACTAGATGTGTTTGAAAAGAGCCAGGCCATGCTGGTGGACGAGCTCAGCCGCTGCAACCTCCTGGGTCTCAGCCTCTATAACTTCCACCCCGGCTCCTCCCTGGGTACCATCACCACTGAGCAGTGTGTGGACAAGATTGCAAGCGCCATCAATTATGCTCACCAGCAAACACCATCAGTGGTTACAGGTACAGAGGGCCGCCAGAGCACCTGAAACAACCAGCAGTGTGTATCTACCTTGCAGGCATTGCCTTTTTGATGAAACCCATATGCAGAGACACTGCCAGAGGTAATAATAAAACTCATAGACTCCATCTAAAAGATGGACATAGGTTCCCAGTCTGAAAAGTGAAGCCAGTGCATTCTTTCTAATAACCAATAGGGGGCAGCAACTCTGGTTGCAGAAATTATGGTTTCATGAATAAGACAACAACTGAAAATTCCAAGTTCCCAGTCGAAACTTTTTTGTGGAACGCCCCTTCAGCTCTGATTTCCCACTTGGAAAATTGAAGCAGACCAACATGCCCTGAGTTAGCAATCCAAGATGGCGGCACTGAACATAAAAAGCAATAAAACTATAAACGTTTAATCTGTACTGCCACTGTACAGAGCACTGATCAGGCTAAAGAAAAGTATTAGCCATTATTGTCAGTGAAACCTGACTGGCTCCACCTGACAAAGAACCAAAACAAATCCTGTTTTTCCCAACTTTTTCTAGAACGGCGGCACTCCAGAGATCTGATATCCGAGTACGCGGGTATGACTCTCTGACTCTGATCTCTGACCTCAGCAGGCACTATACCAGTGGGTTTATAGCTGGTTTGAAGTCTTATTTAAATACAGCATGAAGTTCATATTATAGAAAATGCATATGAAGGAGCACAAAATTGGGTAGACCTTAGTGTGGGCCTGTGGCAAGTAACTACCGTATGAACTTGCTCACCTGGTTTTCAAAACAGAAAGAACCCAATAGCATAGCAACAAAGCTCAGCCAGAGGTTTCATAACAAGACTTTACTAATTAATGACGCCATAGTGATTGTATCCATCTTTTATAAACCATATGTCATAAAGCACTTCTTTATTGTATTTGGTTCTAAATCCTGTGCTGTCCAGCAGAGGACTATAAATCATTGCCGTAAAGGTCAGTAGCTGCTCTGGCATACTGTAAACCAATTAGCAGTGCATGTCAATCTTACTAAATGTCCTATCCTCCCCGTTTCTAAAAGATGAGTTTTTAAGCCAAAGTACAAAAGGGAGATAAACAATGTAGCAAAGAACCAGTTGTCAAAAACTCAGTGATTTATGCCTTAATACACAAAAGTGCTCCATCAAGCCTGTGTGGGTGGGCAGGGAAAGGCGTATGTACGTTTTTGTGTACACTCCAGTTATACATCTGGTCTCTGGTGAATACATATTACCGAAAGGCTTGACTAAACAGATATGCCTTTTGCAGACTTTTTAAAAGGAATCTACTGAATCTGCAAACCTTTAGAGTGGAGGCAGCACATTCCACACCAGCAAAGCCTACAAAAACGTGATCACCCAGAGGACTGTTTGTGGCGGCGCTTGTAGCATAGAGGTAGTAGAGTCAGGTCGGAGTTTTTCTAACACAAGAATCCAAAGAATCCCTACACAAAATATAACTTCATGTTGTTAAGCTTTCTGTTAGTGGACTAAGTCTCTTTATATATAGTTATTCTATACACTCAGTAAAACCTTTATTAGATAATCCATGCTACTGTGGGGCTGGACCCACTTTTGCCTTTAGAACTGCCTTAATACCATTTGAGTACAGTACCAACAATAAAGAAAATTCAGACCCTACCATCCAAACTCATCAGACCAAGTAATGTTTCTCCACTCTCCTGTTGTGTAGTTTTGGTGAGCTGATTTTAACCGTATCCTCAGTTTTCTACTCTTAGCTCAGAGGAGTGGGACCCATTCTGGTCTTCTGCTGTTGTAGCCCATCTACTTCAAGATTTGATGTGTTTTGTGTTTGTGCTCTTCTGCATATCATGGTTGTAACAAGTGGTTATTTAAATTACCTTTGCATGTCTATCATCTCAGAGCAGTCTTACCATTTTCCTCTGACTTCTGGCATCAACAAGGAATTGACACCCAATTGATATTTTTTCTTTTTTGGATGGTTCTCTGTAAACGATAGAAGTGGGAAAATCCTAGAAAATCATCAGTTTCTATAATATTTAGACCAGCCCAACCATGCGACATTCCAGGTCACTTAAATTGTTTTAATTCTCCCTGCATTGAGTTGCTGCCATGTGACTAATTAGATGCATATCTAATGAAGTGCCTGATGACTGGATTTTGATGCCTATCAACAGGAATGATGTTTGCATGGCACGTCTGTTAAATACAAAGCCATTTGAACTTTGCCTGACATTTTAATGTTAACGAAAGTTTGACATAAATGCCAGTGCAACTTTCAGTGGTTGGAGCTGTCACCTCCCATCAAGAAAGTCTGGGGTTCGACCCTGCTGATTGACTGGGTGCTCTCGCTCTCCAACTTTCTCCCACAGTACAAAGGTATGATGTCATGTTAGCTGTTCTGCGTTTGATAGGTTTAGATGTGAGCATAGGTAGCACATTGTGTGGCGTGATGGACGCAACCAAGAGTGTACCTGGGCCTTTTACTTGTTGACACCTGGGGTAAACCGTACAGCAGAATACAACAGCAAAAGCTGCGTTCAGACTCTGTTTGAAGAGATAACGACAGAGAAATATTACAAATGTATGAGTGTGTCATATTAAAAACCTTTTTTATTCTTTCTTTGTCTCTCGCTCTCCGGGCTTTCTGTGTGGTCAGTGTTAGAGAACATGAGTGGCCAAGGCAGTACGGTGGGCGGCAAGTTTTGTGAGCTAAAGAGCATCATAGACAGAGTGCGAGACCAGACCAGAGTAGGAGTATGTCTGGATACCTGCCATGCATTTGCAGCAGGTGAGTGAAACCTGATAGCAGCCTGTTAACCTCAAATTTGTTTTCTGTCCAACAGGGCTGTGATACCTTAAAATATTCAACCTGGCATAAGACCTGAGAGTTTCTTTCTGTGCTCAATTGTTGTTTTATGTCTCGTCTTGGGAGGATACGACCTTGCTGCAGAGGGAGGCGTGAAGGCCATGCTGGATGAGTTTGACCAAGAAGTGGGGCTCCACTACCTCAAGGCCATTCATCTTAATGACTCCAAAGGTATAGCCAGGGCATAGAGACAGAAAAATCACACATGCAAGTCTCTAGTTGTCTTTCCTTATTCTTTCTGTGTAACCTGAAGGTAAACTTGGCTGTAACCTGGATCGGCATGAAGATATCGGTAAAGGTCACATTGGAATCTCTGCATTTCAAGAAATTGTCAATGAGCCCAGGCTGGACAACGTCCCTCTGATCCTGGAGACACCCGGACGGTGAGATGGTTGTAGAAACTGTGGGTTTGTTTGTTGTATATGGTAATGTATTTTATTCATTTCCAAAACAGGAGCTGCTCATCCTTTTTTCAGGTTCCTCTTTAACATGGCTGCTATGTTCTTCCCCACAGGCCTGGATTTGAATACGCTGAGCAGATTGATCTTCTCCATTCCCTGTGTGAGAAAAAGTGAGAAAAGCACTACTGATGAGTCGGCACTGATAAACTGAACTCTGCAAACGCACTGTTAGCTGTGAAGAGAAGAGTTGTTTTTTGTCTAGTACCAAAGTGGAGGAGTGACCTGTTGTGTTATCTCTAAACACGGTCATATTATTAGTCGTTCACCACATGAACAGTTTCTCCAAATTACAAACTTCGTCTTTGAATGCGAGTTAAATAAAGGTGATGTTGGAAGTTTTTATATGGTGTGGGGAGGAGTCTTGTTCCGAGTGAGCCTTTAGGGGGCAGCAGAAACACACAAATGTAACCCAAACCTAACGAGACTTTGGTTTCAAAGGGTGCGGGTAGAATAAGTGTGAGGAAATGGTTTGCACATTTATATTGTTTTTATAGTACACAAGAGGTTTGTTTTTAACTTTACGCAAAAAGAATTTAAAAAATTGCTGATAAGTGAAACAAACTGAATTAAACGGAGGAAACAAATTATTGATCAAAAGGTAAATAAACCTTTTTGGATGACATATTTCCAATGGCAACACAAACACAGGCATACAGATAGAATGATACGTATACCTCACTGAAGTTTCAAGCAACAATTTTGTTAAATACTAATTACATTTTGTTACTATGACTAAATTGCTGTAAGTTCTATACTTTTTAATCTGTCATATATTACTCAATTTTCTTTTAGATGCAGGCCTGCATGACAAAATTTGAAAGCGGTTTTATTTTCCTACAACGTTCAATTCTGTTTGCTTTAACTCAGTGCCTCATCAATGGGACCTGCTCCAGATTTACCAGTCAAATTCTGTATGCAACTATTACAGACCCTAACACATGACAATCGGCCATTTTTGAGATGGGGCCAATGACTGGAGTTTTAAAAACTGCTCATATCACATTACAAATTATATTCCATCGCCATTTGTAAAGAAGGGATAAATAATTACATTTACTTGACAGCTGTCACAAACACACCACACTCGCAACCACAAAGAACCCCCGTCTTCCTTCTCTGAATGCCTCCAGCTCTCAAATAGCAACACTCTGGAGCAGCTGTTGAGCCATAGGAGGTCATTAGTTAATTTTTTCACACCTACTCTATTTAACACCCTGTGGTGTGCATGCACACACACACATGCAAAGGAAAACATTTGCAAGCAGTGAAGGCTTAGAAATGTACAACAGCTTTCTATCTAAGCTGGGTGGGGGGGAGCATGAGAGAGTAAACAGACTGGGGGATAGGATCTAATGATATCTCTTGGCTCCATGGCTGTGCTGTGACTCATTACACTTAAAATAGTGCAAACAATACCAGATGCAAGTTTGATCATGAAGTTGAGTGTCTCATTGTCTATCTTAACTTTTTCCCACAGCTGAAATTTGAATTTCAGATAAAAGATATGATATGGAAGTTTGCCTGCGGGAGGTAAAGTGGAATGGGATACAGTAGTAATGAGAAGGATGGGGAATGTGATAGCTGACTTTAAACCTCATGAATGAAATCATAAAAATGTATTGGTTCAAATTCTTCATTTAGCTTTCATGTTCCAGCATTGCATCGTTATCTTATGGTTTGCAGTTTTCTGTCTCGCATCATTTAGTTGTGTTCACAGCAATGTTGTGCTCTCTCCACGTTCTCTACGACTGTGAGCTTGCACGTCTCACTCTTGTTTACGTTCAACATCAGTGATATTGCAATTTAAAGCCAATCTGCTTTTGTGCTCTATTTAACCGCCTCAAATAAAGTGTAAAATAAGCACAGGTCCAGACAGTTTGTCTTTCAGAGCAGCGTTAACAGAGACAGGAAGTGGAGGTGCCTGGCTCAAGAATGTCTCTGCTCTCAGGTCCCACCCAGAGGAAATGCCTGTCCGGCCTGTTAGAGTCTGCACGGGTGAAAAAGAAGTCTCCTGTTAGTGGAGTTCTGGTTAAGGATGGAAGGAGATTGAATGATGAGGAGAGCGTCCCTTGGCGAGGGATAGTTTAGATAAGCAGATGCTTGATGGTTTTCAGAGGCGTTCTAGTGATCTGGTTGGGTCAGGGGTTACAATCCGGAGAGGCTGAAGACTAAACAGTGAACATACATTCCTGAATTCTAAATTAATCATTTTATGGAGGAGGTGTGAGAAGGAAAACACTGATAGGACCATTAAGTGCCTTTCCATTATCTAATTATCTTAAGCTGTGTGGTTGCGTTCAGTTCTGGCTTACTGTGCGCCTGTGTTTTATGAGTGCTGGTCCAGCCGTTCCTTCTCCTCTTTGTCTGTCATTACACTGTGCTGCAAATATTTTCCACTGCAGCCTAAAGCCACTGATCTAATTATACAACTTTTTAAAGACTACCAGATATTTTTGTTTCTCTCAGTATCTTTCCCAAATCATATGTAAGTGCTTCTGAAAAGCCAATTGAAGAGCTCTCCCTGGACTAAGTTTTCATCAGCTTGCCAAAGTAAAGTTGGAAAGAAGTGTCAAACAGTTACAATGAAGACATTGTTTTTGTGTTAGACATCAGTGACTCGGAGGGAAAATCAGTGGAGCAGCAGCATGTACGCAGAATACTTTGCATGAATTTTCTATGTTATATTTTGTGGTGGATTTAAAAAAAAAAAGACTTCTTCAGGTTCGTATACCTGCAGATAATCTGAGGAAGGTTTCCTTTCTTTGATTTTTGTTCTGTACCTGCTAACCCACAAATGGAAATCTTGTGCCTTTTTTGCATTTGCTCCGTTGTTTTATTCTCCTTAAATTTACCCAGCAGGCATTGGATATGCTCTGTAAAACCAAGCTCCCTCAGTGGATAGCTCCTTTCGCCCAGGTGCATGGGTTTGGGGGCAACTTTCATGTCATAAAACCAATCCAGTAAAATTTATGCTACTGATTTAAAAAGGTTCAAGAATATGACAAATGTCATAATAATGATTACATAATATACCAAGGTACTATGCAATTTACACATTGATTTCATAGCTTGCAGTAGAACAACCTTTAGCATCAATAAGTTGAAAGTTGAAGCTTGTGATAGTTTTCTGTGTCACATTTATCAGTTTCACATTGTTGTGGAAGAATTTTAGCCTGTTCTTCTTGAGAAGTTCATTGTGTTTGGTGGAGATTCGGTTAAACACACCTCTCATAAGGTAACTCCACAGCATTTCAGTCAGGTTATGCTCTGGGCTTTCACTCGGCCATGGCAACAACTTGACTCTTTGGGACATTACCTTCACATTTGACTCTAGGAGGAGATCATGGTTGGTTCAGTGAATGCAAGGTGCTCAGGTCCTGTAGCTGCAAAGTCCAAATTATCACCTCTTCACCACCGTGCTTGACAGTTGGCATGAAGTGTTTATGGTAGACAGTTGCAGCTGTGTTGAGTTTTCATGCATTAAGGCCAAATATATCCATTTTGGTCTCATCTATATAAAGAACATTGTGGAAACCTAAGCTATGCTGCCATGTTCGTCTCAGAGAGAAACACATCTGAATCCTACAGACCAGCAAACTGGCACAATGTCTTCCTTTAAAGAGGTACTACTTTCCATGAGCAACTGCATCAAAGCATCAATTGCATCTGGATTTAAAATAAAGAAAATAACTATGGGATGCAAATGACACAGGGTCTATGGTCTGTCTGGGGACGCCACAAACCTCCAGACTTCAGATTCTGTGGTGATGGTACTCTATTCTCACTGTCTACAACAAAGAGTCCTGACTTATCATAGGAATCGAGATATTAAGTCCTATTAGATTCTTTTGAGTATTGCAGTCACAGTATTTTATTTCACACACTTTAGCTGCAAGGGCTTGGATTGTTTTGTGTTTTCTTCAGTGTGTGATTTTTATTACTTTAAAAAGGGGTTTCAGTGGGATCACAGGAAGGAATGCATTGACTGCAGTGTGCCGAGACAGAAGGCGATCCACGCTGAGGAATACCAGTACAGTGAAAACACTGGGAGAGAGAAATGAAAGCGAGAGGACTGTATGCGTGGCTCTTCTGTTGCAGTGTGGCTTGGGTTGCAGGCTGTGCCAAGCTCTCTATCCATCTCTCTATGCCCACAGTCTTACTCCATCTGCCAGTAGTTCCCAAAGAACTTGCCACACACATACACACACTACACACACACACAAAATCCTCTGTACTGCCGTGCACACAAGTTCCTACAAGTTTTAGAACTCACACAAACACACACACAGAAGAAATAAGAGCTGAAGGGCAGGGTGGAGTCCAGTCTGCTTTCTCAGCAAATCCTTTATTTTTGCACCTCAGCAGCAGCACAGGCATCATAAGTTACCTTCAAGATATGGCATTTCATTCCCTACTGTGAAAAAAAAGAAAGTAACCCTATGGGTCCTTGCATGCTATGTGTATTTTAGTAGATCCCTGCATGGTCAAACTGTGTGGGTTTCTTGTGGCATGAGTGAGAGTGTTGTAATGAGTGAGCAGCTGTCTGAAACTGAGTGGATGTGACTATAAACAGAAGAGCTGAAGAGGAAGGTTTATGACCTGTGGGCGCTGTGAAAACTCTGGAAAGAGCAGAAAAAATTGCTCCTCGCCTCTCCAGCGAGGTCACAGATATATAACGTAGTAGAAGACCTACTGTGGTTCTTCCCCTCATTCCTTGGATTTGTCCTTCTCCTCTCCCCCCCTTCGACCCCTTTCTTCCAGTTGGCTCAGGGTGAGGAATGCTACCCAGTGGTGGCTGGGCAGTGGGCCATGAGGAGACAGGCAATCACACAAGCAGGGTAAGAAAACGATGCGAAAAAGAAAAGGGCCCCAAACCAGAGCTGAGCTGGGAAAAGACTGAAAGTCACTGTAACAGTCGTACTTCTTCTTATCCGCTGTTGTTTCTGTGAGCTGATTAAGAAATGTAGTCCTAACTAAAATATCAGCGGCAACTGTCTACCATTCTTCACAGAGTCATCCCACAACTGCGCTTGGCTCCAGCTTTAAAACGGTGGAGAGCGGCTCTTTGACCTCTTTACGGACCTCTTTTTAACTTGGGGCGATCGTGGCTCAAGAGTTGGGAGTTCGCCTTGTAATCGGAAGGTTGCCGGTTTGAGCCCTAGCTTGGACAGTCTCGGTCGTTGTGTCCTTGGGCAAGACACTTGACCCGTTGCCTACTGGTGGTGGTCAGAGGGCCCGGTGGCGCCAGTGTCCGGCAGCCTCGTCTCTGTCAGTGCGCCCCAGGGTGGCTGTGGCTACAATGTAGCTTGCCATCACCAGTGTGTGAATGGGTGGATGACTGGATGTGTAAAGCGCTTTGGGGTCCTTAGGGGACTAGTAAAGCGCTATACAAATACAGGCCATTTACCATTTGTTCAGTACAGCAGTGCAACACTGGTAACAGTCACCTTCACCTACAGAAAGTCCTCCTGGCTCACAAATGCCCTTTTACTCAATGCTTGCAAGTACTAGCTTGACCTTTTAATGCAACAGCTGCTGTGCTCAGTGTTATAGCATCATGCATTATCCCTAGTGGCAACAAATTACATTTAAAGGCATATGTGAAGAATTCAAGTGGCAGCCACCAGAGCTTAAAAATGAAGTCATAAGAGAAAATCGGCAGTTCCACTTGAAGCAGGCTCTGAATCCTCACACACTCCCATGATGACTCTACAGTACAAAAATACATGTTTACTGCCTTACACCAAAACTGCTTTGCTTGTGAGATCTTGTTTCTGTCTCCTTCCTAATATTTAAGGTTGTTGAAAGGAACAAGTAAGGGCTGCTAGCTTAATTGGTCAGCTGACCAGTTTTACCTTGCAGCTACTGTCAACCTCCAGCAAATGGTCCGAGAATGCACATTTTCCCCTAGTGCCACTGGGTCGCTGTTCAGTCTCTAGGCCCTCTAGATTTTATTTTTTGCAGTAAGTGAAATATAAATATTTTTCATATAAGGTCTACAGTCTGTGGATGTACCTTGGTAATCAGGCTAGTTAGCATTAGCTGTTAACTTAGAGGTCTACGCTTCCTGCTTGTCCAAAGAAAAACAACAAGTCAAAATGCCAGAACAGCAGACTTCAGAAAGATAGCGTATAAATCAATGGGTCATGCTGTGGTGGTTACATAAACCCTTTAAAAACAGTCTCTGGGAGAATTCCTGACTTTAGCACTAATCAGCTGTGGTATCAAATTAGACCGACAACTGTCATCATCATGTCAACGCAGCTATTTGTACAAATTTTGAAGCAACAGGCTTTTCCACTTGTTAGCTTGAAAACATCACATACTGTTATTTTTCACATTTAAATCCAAGCAATAACCATCACCCCCAATGTGACAAAATACAGCTCTCGCTCTTACTCACATGAAAGCAGTAAAACCCCTTTCTTCCTCATCACATTGAAATAGAAACCTCAATCAACAGCTATTTTCACACTTGCAACCTGACCACTTGCATTTCCACGTTGTCATTTAAATGCCACCAGGGCAAACATACTGAGAAATAATTACAGTGAGTTGCAGACAGACGCCGGCACCCGGTGCAGTCCAGCTTAGATAACCACTTAGCAATCTGTCCAAACACTCCTGGAGCATGTTTTTGGTTAGCATGACTGGGATTTTGTTCATGCTTTAGATCAGAGGCACGCCTGATGTGTTTGTGTGTGAGTGAAGGCAGCGCACACAGGTTCAGTCTTCTAGGTCAATCATCCATATGCAAAGACCACAGAGGTCACACACTGACATTTCTCACAGCACAAAGACATATGAGCCTTTGTTCTGATCTCCTATCGGGGCCTTGTACATCACTGACCAGTGGATTAACTGAGTAAACATTTAGTACAGTTTATATAAGCGTCTGTGTTGTCACACCTTTAGATTCACAGGCTTTGACAAAAGAATCCACACTCAACTGCATGTACACACACACACGCACACATGCACAGAAAACTGCGTTACTCTGGCACGTATTTGTGGTCTGTAAATAGCCGCCCTTCTCCTGTATCTTCCCCTTCCTTTGACTCTTTTGAGAGTCTATGTGAAGCCACACATCATCCAGCTTCAGGGCTCGGCTCTCCCCGATAACCTGAAAGGTGACATTGCTGTGGTCACAGCCTGACATTTGGACATGGCAGTCGGAAAAACCCATCTGTGTGTATGTCTGTGACTGAGCAGAATAAAGGAAGATGTGTGGAAAGTTTAAAACAATGTATTATCAGCACTATTTCCCTGGTTTGAAGAGGAGACAAGAGTACTGGGAGGCTCGGTGTATGGTAAACACAGAGGTGGCAAAGGCAAAGAAAAAGTTTTGTAGTGAGTTTTCTGTGAGGACATTAGAAGGGGATAAAGACTTGAATCATTGCCTAGACCCAAAGAATGAGCTGGGAAGGATGTGCAGCAGGTTGGAGGATGGAAACATAGTAACAACTAAAGGGAGTCTGTTGAAAAAGTGGAAGGAGTACTCTGGGTAGCTCATGAATGGAGACAATGAAAGCAAGAAGAGGACATGTAGAGGAAAGTTAGTGAACCAGGAAGTGCAGAGGACTAGTGAGGAGGAAGTGAGGGCAGTTATGAAGTGAATGAAGAGTGGAAAGGTTGTTGGTCAACTTAATATACCTGTGGAGGTATGGTAAAGCTAACTGGCCATAACATAGAACAATACAATTACTGGAACAAGTTGTAGGTTAAGAAATGATGATCAGTGAGCAGCAGCGTGGCTCCATGCTGAGAAAAGGCATGACAGATGTGAGATTGAGAGTATTGATGGAGAAGTATTGAAAATGTAAGGAGAAGTTTCACTGTCTTTGTGGATCTAGAAAAAACAGATAATAGGTTGCCAAAAGAGGAACTGTGGAGGCTGGCAGAGAAGTATTTGAGGGTTGTGTAGGACACGTACGAGGACAAGGAGGCAGAGATGGAGGGTGGGACTATATCAGGGATCGGCTCTGAGTCACTTCTTGTTTACAGTGGTGATGGACAAGCTGTCAGACAAGGTCAGGACTATAATGTTTTCAGATGACATTGTGATTAGTAGTGAGAGTAAGGAGCAGGTGGAAGAGTCTGAAGGGTTGGCGGTATGGTGGAGGGAAGAGGGATGAAACTCAGCAAAAGCAAGATTGAACACATGTGCGTGAAGGAGAGGAGCAGCCAGGCAGGAGGAAAAGTGGAAAACCACAGAGAAGATTCATGGATGTAGTGAAGGAGGGGATGTAGGGTGAGCTGAAGATAGATGATCCACTATAGGCTCCACGGTGACAACCTCTAAAAGGATCGGCCAAAAGAAAATGAACAGTAAAGACTCCTCTTTCATGTGGAGTAATGTATGAGTCCATCATGTTTAGACCTTCGTCCATAATGTAGTCATGTCAGACACACTCTTTCTGTGATCACGGGAGTCTCACCCACCTGCTGTTCAAATCTTTTGTTTGCATGAGACAGCCAACCAGAAGAGGAGGGTGGCCTTAAAGATCAGCCTGTTTCAAACAGTAAATGAGCTGAGGCTCCGCAACAATAAAGTCTACAATAAGTTACGGTTCTATCTGTTGTTATTTTGTATTTTTGGTTGTCTTCTTTTTTTAAAGATTGATGTAACTTCTGTTTTTTCTGGTTCAGAAACAGGAAGATAACATTTTGAACCCTGCCTTCGTGGCACCGTTCAGTTAATTGTTTCTCCAGCTGGCTAAACAGAATTACTACAAAGATGTGACGCTCCAACATGCAGTGTTCAAAGGTCAGCAACCAAGCTATGAATGAAGATTAGGCTTGACCATAGAGACATAAAAAATAGCTTTTAGTTACATAGCCACGTCTAAAAAGAATATAAGAGACCCTCCCATATCAAAGGAGAAGTATACCAGTATGTATGGTTCATATTCGTTGTTATCTTGAAATTCCTGAATAGAAAGACATTTTCTGTCATCTCTTAAGAGGTAGCTGTTTGGTTGAGGTTTAGTTTGGTTCAGAATGCAGGTGAAATTTGAAATTACTTAAAGACTCAAAGATTGTTACATCTTCAGAAAATATTCTGTCCCCGCTTAAAAACTGGACATGGAACATGACAGTCTTTGTGAGGGCAACTTTGAGTTTGTGTATGCATGCGTACATCTTAGTGTGGTTTCCTGTTTTAGACTGTACTGACATAAAGCGTGGTCTCACAATAGCCCATTGTCCCGTCTCCCCTCCACGCTTCCTGTCAGCGCAGAATTCACGGAAATAAGGACACAGTGCAAACAAACAGCAGCGGCTACAGATCTCCACCCACTCTAGGGTCCTCCAGGAGAAACCCGTCCTCGACTCAGGGGGTGGTAGCGTTCCTGCCAGGAAGCTAATCAGCGTCGCATCCCACTTTGACGAATGCAAGAGAGCCACATTTACAGTGTGCATATGTGCGCGCTTGGATACGTGTGAATGTTGACTGATGAGGAATGGAGCAGGAGGTGGTGAAGGGTGGAGGGTGGAGTAGAGAAAGAAGAGTTGGGGTATGAAAAACGAAACCAGGAATTGTGGGGATTTCCAACAGAGGCCTCTATGGTTTGTAGTATATCAAACAGTGTGATTACACTTAGAGCGAGCTGGTTTTCTTTGGTGGGAAAGTAGACTTTGCACATTTTTGGGGGTTTGGGTGCATTGTGAAGACATGACTGCTCTCTTTTTCAAAAAGTAAATGTCAGTTTTTTATTAGACGTCTGAGAAAATCATTATGTTGCGGCTCAGTTTCACAGTCATGGATTATGGGTAAATTCTTTGGTCATCTTCACTGTCTTTTCCTTGAAGTCTGGGACTAGGATTCATCTGTGAGGCTGAGTTTCCCAAAAAGTGCAAGTAAAATGATAATAATACCACTCTGATAAAAAGCGAATAGCTTAAATAAGAAGCTCACAGTCTGCTAGCTTAACTACCTTGGCTCTGGCTGCATTCAACATATCGGCCTGCCAGCTCACTTCATGCTCAGCAATTTAAATTTTATATCTGATTTCATACACACAAAAGCCGCAGTGTTAAAATTACAAATTTAAATGTGCCTTACTATTTCTTGGCCACTGTGTTTAGGTGGTTGTATAGATTAAACAACAATGCTGATGTTAATGTTAGTCAGCTCCAGGATAGTGAGGTCAGCCGTAGCTGATTTTGTTAAACGGTGCGGTCGGTCTTACCTTCATTTAAACACAACCAAGGCAAAATATATAATCACTGATTACAAGAAAATGTATTCAAATGAGGACAAAAGAAGAAAAAGATTTTCACACGACATTAGCCGAGAAATAGTGGGATTGCTAAAGAAACTTTCTATGGTATATATCTACGGTTAGAGAGACATATTATAAGGTTAGAGATAAAGTATAGAAAATGGGGAGAATATCTAGACCTCATAATATCATATCACACCAACAGGGCACTTCACTCTCAGACTGGAGGCTTAATTGTGGTACCTAGGATATTTAAAAGTAGAATCGGAGGATCTCTTCTGTAGCTCCCTGTTTGGATTCAGGAGACCGACTCTCTCTACTTTCAAGATTAGTCTAAAAACTCTTATTTTTGATAAAGCTAGGGCTGGATCAGGTAATCTTGAACCCTCCCTTAGTTACAGTGCAATGGGCTTGGCTGGAGCAGTCTAGGCCTGAATCACTGTTTGGGTGTCATTCACATCTTTTCACTCTGTGTTTATGCACCACTCTGCATTTAGTCATTACTTATTATTAAACTCAGGCTCTCTTTCACAGTTTCGCCCTGTCTTCCGTCCAAATCCAACCAGATATGGCACACGGCTGCGTCTCCCTGAGCCTGATCACGCTGGAGGTTTCTTCCTGTTAAATGGGAGTTTTTCCTTCCCACTTTTGCCAAGTGCTTGCTCATAAGGGTTTATCTGATTGTTGGAGTTTTTTCTCTATTATTGTCAGAAGAATGTTTTGATGTAATGCTACAAAATAAAATACATTTTCCGTAAATACTCAAAGCAGGAGCTTGGATCTCATCTGCTCGTATATTTGTGGGTATCTATGCATTAATGTGTATATAATGTACATGAGGATATATGTATATAATACTGTAATTTCTTCTATTTGCTTTTGTTTTATTATGGCTGAATTCTAATTTAAGTTAAAAAAAATTAATAGTGATGAAGCTTGTCTGACTGCTGCCAAGGAAGATTGCTGATGACTTGTTGGGCTGTTGAAAGGAGCTGTCTTCTGTTCTGATGTCCTGTATTTGGCTTAAAAAAATACTAAAAATTCTTAACACAGAAAATGAAATCTACACAGACAGAGTAGATCATGACCATTAAGGGACAGACAGTCGATGGTATTCGGCCTTATAAATATGGAACATTTATTGATTCAAATCTGACCTTTGCAGCAAACTGTCTATCATGGATATGTGTCTGTAAAGAACAGATACTCACTAACTCAGTCTATTTGTTAAATGGTCTAATAGACTGATTGTTGAGCCACAGCTGAACCCATCATCCCTGTACGCCAGACAGTCACACTGGCTGGCTGCTTTGATTTTACTTGACACTAGTCCCAAAGTGCACAACAACAAGGCTTAAAAATAGCTTTGTTCCAGCTGTCATTAGTCAAAAGAGTCCGATTGTTATTTATCTCTTCATTATGATGCATTGTGTTTATCTGTTGTCTGTGTTTGTTTAGAAAATGCGAGCGTCAGGATGGACGACCCACTTAGCGCAGAACAAATCTACCTCTGGGTACAAATATAGTAACTTTAACCTGAACTTTATTGATCTTATTCTGTTCCACAGGGCAGCAGCTCAGTTCACTCACAGTCTGAAAAAAGCCATTTAGAGCAGTCTGAATGCCCCCCGGCTCACAGGGTTACTTTTAAACATCCTGACCTCATTATATAAAACACTGTGAGCATCAACCATTGTAACAGCACATATATGACAGAAAAGCATAACAGCTGATAGGTATTTATAAGTCTTTTGTGAGCTGATGTTTTCTTGCATAATCTGAAAAGGTGTTAAGTGCCAGACTGGCCCCACACACACATGTATACAAAACATAGACTCACAACCACATGAGCGCACAGGGAAAAACACACCCGTGCTGCCAAATCCACAGACACGCCAGCGAGTATAGAGATCCAATCAGGAAACAGTCTTGATGAAAACAAGACATTTGGGATTGTTTCCACTAAAATAGCAAGAAGGTCCCTGAACACATCATTCAGACAGAGTCATGGAGAGAGAGAGAAAGAGAGAAAGGGAGAGAGAGAGAGCACCTGTGTCCACTGCAGACTCCCCAGACAGACGTTTGGTTCCAGACTCCTGAAAAACACAGTAGCTGCTGTTATTCTAAGAGTCAAATTAGCGGACTGGACGCTAAAAGTTGGAGAGCCCTAATTTAAACCAGTCTGGCTGCTGTGGAGTAGAGAAAGGATTTACTAACTAGTGCTCAATGCCGACTGCAAAGTGCACCAGTGCAATAAAAAGAGTTATTGCTTAGACTGAGAATTTAAAGCGAATTAAGTTCGGCTTTGATTGAAAGTGAGAGTTCGAATCATAGCGAGCAGTGTCTTCTGGCAACAGGCCACTCAAAAATCAGGGTTAAGCTTTACTTTCCTTCTACGTTAGCAGTGTCCAGATGCTTTTTTGAGGTCTACCTTTATGGGTCAAGCAGCGGCAAAGTAATAAGATGACCCAAAACAAAGCCATTCCTGTAAGCACACTCATAATAAAAGCAGTACATATTTCTGTAATGTTGCGGCACATTTTGGGAGGGAGACCTTTTTTACTTTCCAAACCATTACTTATAATTTCAGAGGGCTGTTGTTCATTACCTGAAAATGTCTCTGGTCTCAAATGCAAATATGTTACAGTTCATGGCTGGCTTGAAAATGACTTTGGAAATTGGTCAGGTTTCTTGGGCTTTTGCTGCTGGAAATGGTTTCAGCGTTTCTGGCAGGCTTTTGCACTGTGTGAAAGTTGCTTCCTGGAAAGTCTTCCCAACTTTTTAGTCTGTGAATTATTCATCCTGCTTCAATTCACTCCACTCACACCTTCCTCCTTAAGCCCCCCGTATTCCCTCTTCTGAATGCTTTTTTTTTTTTTTTTGCAACTTGACATCATTTCCACACATTGATGCCCTTTTCTTACTTTACTGTATGCTTTTTAAATGTCATTATGCCATAGGGTGTTTTGAATCTACAGTCTGCGTAGCCCCACTCCACTTAGATGCAGTTCTTGTACAAAACATGCATTTTACAATCATGGCAGATTTATCACCGAAATCTATATTTAGTTCGGATAGACCAAGAAAAAGATTGACAGGTCATTTCACACCTGTGTGCTTGAAGCAACTAAGCTGAGTTTATCAGTTCATGTTAGCTTGCTAATCAAACTAACAGTACATCACAAGCTGACTGGGGCTAAGGTTTTGAGAGCAACAAGTCAGCATCCTAACACCTGTTAATTCAAATGCATGACTAACATTAAATTCGTATTGCTGTATGAGCTGGAAGCGTAGTTTGGGGGGTTTACACTTTTGACTGCTAAGCGAACTCGTAGACAAGCAAGATGGACAGCTTAGGCTTTCAGGATGAAGATGACACTCAACCTTAATTTCCCCTAATTTTCCATAATATCCACTCTTTTTTTGGACTCCAGAAAAAAAATCCCTGGTCAGCCAAGATCTCTTTTGCTTTCGTTTCCTATCGTTACATTATATCACATTACAAGTTCTATGCAGATGCGGTGCAACATTATGTAAAGCACTGGATACCATGATGTGAGATTCCAATAAATACAGCAGAGCTAGCATTAAGCGAGAAAGAATTGCACTTAATTGCATGAATCATAGAGTTGGTTAACTAATGCAACAATGCTGTAAAGCTTCACTCATCTTATAGTACTGGGTTGGGCATCCTTTTTGCCTTCAGAACTGCCTCTTTGTGGAAAAGATTTAAAGTGTGCCAGGAAAATATCCTCCACATTATCACATCACTGCCAGCCTGAACTGTTGATATACGGCATGATGGATCCATGCTGTCATGTTGTTTTTGCCAAATTCTGACACTGCCATCAGATGTTGCAACAAACACAGAGATTCATTGCAAAAGGCAGTGTTCAATCTTCTGTTGTCCGAGTTTTTTACTGAGCACGTATGAATTTACAGCCTTAGTTTCCTGTTCTGAGCTGGCAGGAGCAGCATCCAGTGTGGTCTTCTGCTGCTGTAGTCCATCTGCTTCAATGTGTTGAACATGTTGTACGTTCAGAAATCCTCTTCTGTGTAGCTTGGCTGTGATTAGTGGTTATTTGAGCTACCGTCACCTTCCTATCAGCTCAAGCCAGTCTAGAGATTCTCCTCTGACCTCTGGCATCATTGAGGCATTCATTTTTTCTCTTTTTCTGAACATTTTCTGTAAACCCTAAAGATAGCTGTGTAGATCAACAGTGTCTGAAATACTCAGACCAGTCCATCTGGCACCAGCAACATCCCACATTTAAAATTTCTTAAATCATCTTTCTTCCCTATTCTAATGCTCAGTTTGATCTTTAGCAGGTCAGTTTGACCATGTCTACATGCTTGAACTGCTACATGTGATTGGCTCAGTAGATAATTATAAGAACGAGCATTTGAACACTTTACATTCATCTGAAACACATTTTGATACCTGTGTAACTAAAGAAGAAAATCTTACTTACTCTGATAAGTCAAGTTTGGGAAGAGGTGCATTAAAGTGTTATTAGTGCATTAACAGTGTATCATAAAAGGAAGCCTGCAATATATACAGTATAATATATACTGTAGTGATATTTTTCAGAATGGTTATTTAATCCAAACCCACGACAAACTATTTTTCTGTGATTGCTGATTCTTTCACCAGATGCATCAAATGCCATCATTTGCACACTCCAACTGACAAAGATCGCAGTCGAATATTTTCTTTTCCAGTCAGCACATGGAAGGACTCACTGAAGAAACAAGCCACAGGTAAATTAATTGAAGCCAGACAAGCGACTCTGACACTCTCTGACACCAAGTAAATCGTAGTAGGCAGTTAACAAGCGCGTCATGTGCTGATGTTTGCCGTCACACACCTACTTATGAGGCAGGAGGGTGGTTTGGTTGTGCATTTTCGAGTAAGACACAGACATAAATATATTTTTTCACCCTCACTGCTGCCACTGGTGCTCGCAGGGGAAATATTTAGCTATAAAAACAATGAGAGGTTCACTCTGGTTCATGAGGGGAAAGGCTGCCGTCCCTCCCTCTGTCTTCTGGACTGCTTGTGCGGCGATACCCAACTTTCCCCGATCTTGCTCTCTTCTGTTTCCTCTTTGGATGGTTATAATTACCCCGTCGTCATGCTGAGGAAAAAGCAAAACAGTGATCTGTATCTACATCAAGGACTGGTGGCCATAGTTTAAATACAGGGCCCTTCATGCTGTACATATTTGTGTGTGTGTCATGTACAAAAAGAGGATCTCAGCATGTGAGTGCAGCAGGTTACATAATGTGTACTTGTATGTATTTTCACAGAATAAAGTGTGTGTTTGTCACATTCTGGAATCCCCTAAATCCCCAAAAGACCTAAACTCACACGTTTGCATGCATTCATTGGGGAAATGTACACTTCAGGTCATTACCCCAAAAAAGCTTTTCCAAACAAGGCAGCGATAAGCAAGTGCCAAATTGGGAATGTTTGGCCACAGAGTCACTGAAGTGTGTGTTTGCGTGTGACTCTCAAAGGAATCGACACAAGCTGCCCAGAGCCGTGATAAGTCGTGTTCTCATGTCAGTTTCTCGCCCCATGTGTTAATCAGAGGAGACATCACATAAATCACCATTTGATAAACCAGAAGGTTTAAAGACTGTACTGCCAGACTGAGCGGGACAGGAGGAGTGGGAGGTTAAAAATAAAAGCGGTAAGGCATCAAAACTCTTAAATCCAGGGATCGCGAGTTTTGAGAGGCATACAAGCCGTGAGAGAGTTGGAAGGGGGGGGGGGGGGGGGGGGGGCAGTGCAGCTTAGACCAAGAAAAATGAAAACCAGAGGGAGAGATTGTGAAAAAGCACTAAATTTGTAATCTTGCCTCCTTTCGGGGACATGGTCCTGAACGGCATCCAAAAACTTGTGAGCTTTTTTGAGCAAATAGCTGAGATGCCTCAGAACAGGGGTTGTTTATCTTGGGATGGGGTGAAGGAAGGAGACAGAAGAGAGATGTAAGGGAAGCCTAGAAGAGAGGGAGGGTGGCAAAAACATAGGGATGAACAGGAGGATCTGAGACTGTGTAAGAAAAAAAGATTAAAAATTGATGCAGAAGAGAGATGAGATGCTTGGGAAAGTGGTCTTTACAAAATAATAATAATAATACTCGGGCAAATCTACAGGAATAATATTTGGTATCTCGACCTCCAGCAACAATGAAGAGAGCAGTCTTTAAATCTAGACAACCAGCAAGCCCAAACAAAAATTTATTGGAAAAACAAATCTAGAAAACAGCCTCCACATGAGTCTGCAGATGAACAAAATACAATTTTTACTTGTAACATCTCAACAAGCTTTGCAAACTGAAGTGCTGACTTAATGCTGATAGTGTATCAACCGAGATAACTGCAGTTAAAAGTCCAAATCTATTAATGCTTTCTAACATGATTTCATCAGGCCAGTGCAGGGTGATAGCAGCAAGATACTGATTAATTACATTACGATACACAAAGGACATGGCTGTGGTGTTTAAACTGTGCTCAGTTTGTTATGAGGGACCCAAAATATGCCAAGAAAATATCTCCATCACCACCTGCAGCATGAACTGTTCATACAAGGCAGGATGGATGTTGTGAGCCTGTGTGAACTGTAGCTTCTGCTCCTGGGCTGTAGTCCATCTGGTGTAGCCCATTCATTGTTGTGAGGGAAAACCCTAATAGATCAGCAGTGTCGGGGTGCTAAAAACCAGTTTGCACAGGTGTATTATGAATGGAAAAAGCTTCGTTTAGAATATGAACTTTTTACTTAATAAAAAGAACAAGTTTTAGGATCAAAATATATGTAAATGGTTGACTGGTTCTTGTGTAGCCCTTATCTAGTCTACCTCAAGTGTTTAATAGAACATGCCTCGTTCAGCCATTCACACAAGCACCTGTTTTCCTGCAATCAACTACTTGATGTAAATGTAACATTCATACACATTTACACTCTGAATCCATCGGAGAGCAACTTGGAGTTTAGTATCTTGCGTTGGCATACAGAATGGAGTGGCCCAGGCTCAAACCACAGACTTCTGATTAGGTAGGTGATCTGCACTACCTCCTGAGCTAAAGCCTCCCCTATGTAAACATATAAGAACATAAATCATACTAGTGAACAACTAGTTACAACTTATAATGAAAACTTAAAATATTTTAATGCAGGTCTGAGTGTCTCAAACTATAAAAATGTATTGCAAATTAAAATTAATTACATTTTGTCCATCCATCCATCCTCATCCGCTTTATCCGGGGCCGGGTCACAGGGGCAGCAGCCTAAGCAGAGATGCCCAGACCTCCCTCTCCCCAGCCACCTCCGCCAGCTTATCCGGGGGAATACCAAGGCGTTCCCAGGCCAGCCGAGAGATATAATCTCTCCAGCGTGTCCTGGGTCTGCCCCGGGGCCTCCTCCCAGTGGGACATGCCCGGAAAACCTCACCCAGGAGGCGCCTAGGAGGCATCTTTGTCAGATGCCCGAACCACCTCAGCTGGCTCCTTTCGATGTGGAGGAGCAGCGGCTCTACTCTGAGCCCCTCCCGGATGGCTGAAATTCTCACCCTATATCTAAGGGAGAGGCCAGCCACCCTTCAGAGGAAGCTCATTTCTGCCGCTTGTATCCGCGATCTCGTTCGGTCACTACCCACAGCTCGTGGCCATAGGTGAGGGTAGGGACGTAGATCGACCGGTAAATTGAGAGCTTCGCTTTTACACTCAGCTCCCTCTTCACCACGACGGACCGGTGCAGCGTCCGCATCGCTGCAGCCGCAGCACCAATCCGTCTGTTGATCTCCGGCTCCCTTCTCCCATCACTCGCGAACAAGACCCCGAGATACTTGAACTCCTCCACTTGGGGCAGGAACTCATCCACGACCTGGAGTGGGCACTCCACCCTTTTCCGGCTGAGAACCATGGCCTCAGATTTGGAGGTGCTGATCCTCATTCCTGCTGCTTCACACTCGGCTGCAAACCACTCCAGTGCGAGCTGGAGGCCATCACCCGATGAAGCCAACAGAACCACATCATCCGCGAAAAGCAGAGATGAGATTCTGAGGCCACCGAAGTGAAAGCCCTCCGCCACTCGGCTGTGCCTAGAAATCCTGTCCATAAAAATTATGAACAGAACCGGTGACAAAGGGCGGAGTCCATCACCCACCAGGAACGAGTCCGGACCAAGCTCTTGCAACAGTTGTATAGGGATCGAATGGCCCGTAGCAATGGGCCAGACACCCCATACTCCCACAGCACCTCCCACAGGACACCCCGAGCGACACGGTCGAATGCCTTCTCCAAGTCCACAAATCACATGTAGACTGGTTGGGCAAACTCCCATGCACCCTCAAGTATCTTTGAGAGGATAAAGAGCTGGTCCAGTGTTCCGCGACCAGGACGAAAACCGCATTGTTCCTCCTGTATCCGAGGTTCGACTAGCGGACAAATTCTCCTTTCCAGCACCCTGGCATAGACTTTCCCAGGGAGGCTGAGGAGTGTGATCCCCCTGTAGTTGGAATCTCGCCTCCGGAAATTGGCGGGTCATTCCCCTCATTCCCAGACTCTGCTTCCTCCTCGGAAGACGTGTCAGTGGGATTAAGGAGGTCCTCGAAGTATTCCTTCCACCGCCTGACAATTTTCTCAGTCAAAGTCAGCAGCGCTCCGCCAGCACTATACACAGTGCAGGTAGAGCACCGCTTTCCCCTCCTGAGACGCCTGACGGTTTGCCAGAATCTCTTCGAGTCTTTTTCCATGGCCTCTCCGAACTCTTCCTACACCCGAGTCTTTGCCTCATCCACTGCCCTCTCCGGGAATTGCTACCTTATCGTGGTAGAGGGGTTTATGTGTACCAGGGATCCCAGGGGCTATGTTGTCTGGGGGCATTTGCCCCCTGGTCAACACGCCCTGGTAGGGTCTCCCATGGCAAATTGGTCCTGGGTGAGGGACCAGACAAAGAGCGATTCAGAAGACCCTTATGAGAAAAACATCGAGGGAACAGTTTACCCAGCCCGGGATAGGGTTACTGGGGCCCCGCCCTGGAGCCAGGCCCGGGGAGGGTGCCCGAGGGCGAGTGTCTGGTGGCCGGGCCTTAGTCCATGGGGCCCGGCCGGGCACAGCCCGAAAAGGGGACATGGGCCCATCCTCCCGCAGGCCCATCACCCGCAGGAGGCACCATAGGGGTCGGGTGCATTGTGTGCCGGGCGGCGGCCAGGAGCGAAGGCCCTGGCGGACTGATCCCCGGCTGCCAAGACTGGCAATTGGGACAATTACATTTTGTGTTATTTTTATTCATCCAAATCAAAAAAGCACTATATATAAGTTAGTTACACTACACTGCTCAAACTAAAAGGAAAGTTTTAAAATAGCATATTATTATTTGTGAGATAAATAAAACAACACTTTGAAACAAAACACATCATAAACAACAAACAACGCAGTACAGCCTGGTTTGTTAATAAACTAAAGACCAAAGAAGAAAATCAAAACTACTGAACCCTAAACTCAATATATATTTAATTTAAAGTACAAATACTTTGTTTTTAATTAAAGAAAACATACATTCTCCCCTTCAGCAGGAAGTGGTGGTGCGGTCCAATTATCCCTCTTTGTATTTAACAGCTTCAAACCCTGGCCACCAGCTTCTGTCTGACAATGCCCAGGGATCATGGCAGGTGAGAAGTAAAAGAAACAAAGGTTAGTCAAAAATCCAACAAAGTAATGAACTGGTATGAATACATAAGTAAACTAAATGTGTGCGCTTACAAATAGAACAAATGTATCCAAACCAATCAGTAAACTTATTGGAAACTACATGTGTTATTGTGTTCAAATGAAGAAATGAAAATACATAGGAGTTACCGACTTTTGGAGTGTGGCCATGGGTTTGGCCATCACACAGCCAATGACCAAAAGAGGAAGTATTTGGCACTTCCAATGCATTTTAAACTGTAACTGAAAGTAAATGTCACCAAACAAATTCATTCTGTATTTTCCATGTTCAGACACACTTAATTCTATTTACACCACTGGGACAACAAATCACAGACATCCATGTTCACAGTAATAACAAAAGAAAAGTGTAACATTTCTCAGTAGCATCAATTCATTGTTAAGGCTATTTTTCATTGGGTCCGCTGAATGGAGAAACTTAATATTATTCAGTGATCTGTCAGTGTTTTAAGTGATGGTTTGCATTCCTACGTGCTAACTAAATATAATAAACTGTCATTTTTCCAAAATTTGTCACATTTGTAAAATGCGATTCTCCGTAAGAAACGACAGTTTGACCACATAAACCAAAAGCATTCAAGTGAATATTTGCGGATGAATCTGATGCCTGTTCGCTCATCTGAGCAAATCTCTGTTGAGGCTGGCGTAAAGGCAGCAGCAGCATAAACAACACTTCATGCCTGGGAAGTGTTGGCAAAGGCAGCAGGTGACAACACAGACCAAACACAGCCATGCAGTCACTCATTCTCACACACACACACACAAATCCTTGAATACCCCCGGGTACTGTTTAGACAGATTAGAGGTGTGTATTAAACAGTGTCTGTGCTTAAAGAGCTCAGCCCTTTGTCACCAAACACACTGTAAATCAGCTAATGTACTAATCATAGACCAATCAGCAACAAGTAACCAAATTTCATCCATTTGGTTTTCTCTGCTCATCTCGAAGCTCCTGAAACGGACCAAGACTGCAAATGTGAGACGGTATTCAGATCAGAATGGCCGACAGATGAACAACGTCTGTCATATTGACATGTTCAACTATGTGCTAATGAACAACAGCAACTCATCAAGCCCTTGAAATCTGGTAAAAAACAAAACAAAAACAAAAACCCCAACGTGGATATTTGAGAGCAGATTTGCAGCATTAAGCAACTTTATATTCAACAGAATGTGTAAGGCCAACTTAAGCCTTTGGGAATGTGAGGACAGTGTTTTCTGAAACTTTGAATGATGGCAGTTTTCCAAGTTGCGATACTTCCTCGTGTGTGTGTAAGTGTGTGTGTGCCCCTGTGTGTGAATAGTACCTGGGGTTTGGAAATGTTTAAGCTCACTCGCGAGTGGAATGTGGCTGTGGTGTCGTCAGCTGAAGTGCCAGAGCTGGCAGAGCTGCAGGCCACCCCTGAGCTTTAACGACAGACGGGCCTTTTACTGGCCTTTGAGGACGGGATGGGGACTCTGTTCCTGTTGATAAGGCCCTGTTTCCTGTTGGACAGGTCAGCCTGGGACCATTGTCATGTGCGCTTAATGGGACTGGACTCCCAAAGGCTCTTGCCTAAGCCCTGCACTTGGGGCGTAGTTAATTTAATTGGAGTTTAAAGCTGAACATGCTGAGACATTTATGGAGAACTTGACTCACCTCAGAGTGCATTAGAGTAAAACCAACTTATCCCTATGATGGGAATGCTATGCTGTAGAGTTAAGAGACTTAAACGTAAAAAACATTTGTGTCATAAATAGCAGGCACTTATCCTACGACCAACAAACCTCCACTCCCCTTTTCTGACTGTTGAGTAATCACAGAAATGAGAATGACGGGTGTCATGTCTCAGGATTTCAGTTCAAACTGTTTTCTGGAAACACCGCTGAAATACAAAACTACCCTTAGTGCGATTAAATGTCTCACGTGTAAGAAATTTAACTGAAGGCGAGTTAAAGGAATAAAACTATCTCTAGACCCCTATAGCGAGGCAATCTAGGGGCTCTATGATGCTGTGGAGAAACTTAGCATAAATTTGGTTCACTTATCCCCTTACAGAAAAGGATCACTGCAAATCAGTACTAGCTTTTGTTACTGATCACCTGAAAATGGCATGAATCATATCCTGCGATCTTCACACTCAGCAGTTCTGATTCCAGTTGGAAGCCTAGGACAGAATTTGGACCAATACGTTAGGCATCATCCTTCGCAACCAACAAAAAAATCACTAAATACGGAAATATTTTTGAGAGAAAATGTCCTGGCACCACCTTAGTGAGACATTTTATGTTGCTTTTTTCCTTTCTATTTGTCACTCGTCTGTGCTTTTGTCAGTGTGCAGCTGTATCAACAGAACATTTATAGCCCTGTATGACTTTATTCAAAATTTTATATAACCCCACAGTTATGTTGCCAATAGTTAAAGGAGAACACCAGTCTAACGCCGGTTGATTGCATGCACTTTTTTCCCCACTTTATTAGATATAAATGTCAACTGATCTATAACACAAACATCTAACCAGCCAATCACATGGCAGCAACTCATTTAGGCATGTGATCATGGCTGAGACGACCTGCTGAAGTTCAAACTGAGCAGCAGAATAGGGAGGAAAGATGATTTAAGTGACTTTGAACATGGTTGTGGGTGCCAGATGGCCTGGTCTGAGTAGAAACTGCTGATCTGCTGGAATTTTCCCACACAACCATCTGTATTTCTCACAGAAAATGGCCCAAAAAGGAGAAAATATCCAGTGAAGTAGTCCTCTGTGTGAAAATGCCTCATATTAAAGGTCAGAGGAGAATGGTCAGACTGCTTCAGAAGACAACAGTAACTCAGATAACCACTCGTTACGACTAAGTCATGCAGAAGAGCATCTCTGAACACTCAACTCTGAAGCAGATGAGCTAAAGCAGCAGAAGGCCACACTGGGTGTTGTTCCTGTCAGCTCCTCAGGCTAATGACTCACACAGGCTAACAACTGCCTTCTATCAGTTGTTCAGGATGGTAATGGTGTGAGGAACACTTTCTTGGTGTACTTTGGGGTCCCCGGTAGCAAGTGAGCATACCACAGCTTACAGGAGTGTCGCTGCTGACCATGTCCGTCCCTTTATGACCACATCTTCTTCATGGCTGACACGATATTGTTAGCAAAATTAGCAGCCACAACTCAAGTTGTAAATTTTAAGGAGTCTGCAACCCATAGCAACCAAGGGCTCCTCTGGAATAGTTTGCTATAAATTATAAAACTGTGCTGCATCATTAAAGTGCATATAGACAGGTTAAAACATAAACACTGTGTCCGTGGTACCATCCCCACGTTGTAGACGCTCTGATATGTGACACATACTGTGACACATCAAGTCCATCTGTCATGTTACTCAGTCATTACTGGTGCTGTGAGGGGTGGTGTCAGGATGATGAAGGGTTTACTGGAAAATGTTCTAACTCTGTGAAAACCCCTGGTTTAAAATTCAATGAAGCTCACTGGGCTTAGTTTGACGTATATTAATCACTTATTAAGACAATGTCATTGCTAAACAATTTCATAATTAGGAGGTTACTTCCTCCTAGCAAAGTCAGCAGATACTCAGCTGATAAAGTCTGATGATTCCCAGTTGACCAGAGTTTGCGGGTAGTTTCTTTAAAAATATATATATTATATTACATATATATATTTATGTCATGATAGAGTAGGCTTCACATTTGTCAGAAAGCCTCAGTCTGGCTCTAAAATCACGGCGTCAAAACCTGCACACAAACCCACTTTGGGGAGAGACAGAGAAGCGGAGCATGAGGCAATGTAGGAGCTCCCGTCGCGGCTCTCTAATGGTTTCGCTGCTATTTGAACCTCAGCCCGCCCCTTTCCTCATCCTCCGCGCTGCCCCGCTCCTCACACCCGGCGCACCAGCGGGACAGTCCGGCTGCGCCAGCGGCTCGCTCACACCACCCCAACCTACACAGCACTGCCCACTGAAAAATAATTAAACCTGAGGGAAGCGGTCACTGTTTCTGCGCTTTAAAGTTTCCTGAGGTGAGTTTATATTCTCTTTGGACGTTTAGCCATTATATGTTATTGTGAAGAAATGAATACGACCAAGTAAGAGCTCCGCAGTGGTAAGTTACTGGGAACACGATATGACTTTATTTTAGATAACCACGCAGAGACTTTAAGCGTGCGTGTGGAGTAAGTGCACTGACTTTGTAGTGATTTCTGTTGTATATTACAGCAGTTATGTCATATGAATATATAAACTCAATGTGAGAAATGCATTACAATCTTATGAGGGACTTGAATTCGCCTCTATCTGGATACGTTACCTGCTCGGTGAGGACATGAATCAAAAGAACTTACTAACCGCCTGCTGACATTATTGTTGTGGTTTGATGTGATTAATTATCAGCACCTTTAAAAAACTAAATATACTGTTTAATTAACTTTATAACAAAAAATTCTTCCAGTGGTGAGAGAAGGGAAGTAAATCCAGGTTCAGTTACGGCTGAGGCAGTTCATTTAAGACGTGTAATAATGTTGACTGAAGCCCAGCTGTTAGTGGTCACACTGTACAGGATAAGGGCTTTTGTTGTGCGTCTGACATGAAACTCAGTCTTTTCAGCAGCATATTTATATCCAGCAGCAGCTGTATATCATTTCACCACTGCAGCCGTGGTCAAAATAAAATCTGGCATGTGCTTTGATTTTGATCACGCTACTTTGTAATTACAGCAGTCACACTACGTAACCTATCAATTTTTGTACATGTCAGGGATGTGCACTGATTCAGTGGAACTTGACTTGGTGAAGTTAAGGCGAGTGGCCTTCTGACCCTACGTCCTGCAGGAGAGCCCCTGAGGGAGCCCACCCTGTTAAATAACACAAACAGACTCACACTAACACGTATGCAGTGATAAAACAGACTGCAGTAGGCAAACGTGCTCTGAGGTGGTCGATAATCATCCAGCCGTGTCACTGGCGATGATAACTTAAAATCCAATAAAGCACATGCTGTTATGGATTCAGCCTTCCTTTCTGAGGACCTGTCTGTACCGTGTTTGACCTTTTCATGTTTAACTGGCTCTGTAATTCCCTCAATTAATCTCCCCACGGTAGCCATACAGTATATCTTCCTTGAGTACTTGCCTTGATATTGTCATCCTGTAGTACTGTACGCAGCAGCATATGGTTAACACATGCAGTGTAATGAGTTTTCTGTACACCCCCCCACATGATTTGCACTAATGACATAGTTCTTGAAAACATACTTGATTAAGTAAACATGTACATACATTCCTCATTGCTTTCATCTCTTCATGTTTCTTTCTTTTTTTTTACCTGAGTCCTACATTCCTCTGAGGGAAACTCTGTGACCTTTAGGTGTCATTGACGCAACTAACCAGGAAAGGGTCAGTTACTAAGGTGTGAATGTAGTTGCCGTATTTTCTTTCACACCACGCAACAAGTTTCAACCCACTGGTTAAAGTCTACACCAAATCTTTAAGAGGCTGAAAATGGCAAACCTATTCATCAACAGCTGCCTGGCCACTGCTGGCTGCTGTTGGCTCATGGAAAGATAAACCATCTGCAGCCTAAAAGGTCTGAGGTTCAGCCAGCATCGATTAATATAATGTAAGCATCAAACATAGAAGTGAAGGATCCATCTGTGCACGTTGTGGTTATTGTATGTGTAGCCACCAAACCTATATTTGAGACAGTTTTTAATAAGATTTTTAAGAGTCATCGTCACACATAAAAAATCAAAAATCAAGTGTTTCCAACAATGATGAAAAAATTTCCTGTTTGAGACAACTTCTTAATTCATCTTAATTCATAACTTTGTATTTTAGGCCTAGTGAACAGACCTAGAGACTGGTTGGTGACCCTCTGGTAGCCTCTGGTCAGTAGGGAAACATTTGTATTCCCGACTACTTAGCGAGTAGTTGCTGACAGATTTTGTGGTTGTTGTACCGCAAAAATCTCCTTGTGGTTCCTTTCCTCACTCACAAATTATCACAGTTAACCGTATTTTGCATGGAAGATGCTGCCTTGTCTGCAAAAATTCTCTAACTAGCAACTCACTGAGCACTTTCAAAGTAAAAGTTGTGTCTGAAACCAACAAGTTTTAAAAGTAGCAACTTTTACTTTGTAGGTAAATGGACTAACTGTACAGTTTGCATTGCTGTCTTTGGTTTTACAACCACTTTGCAAGTAGTTAACAACTGTTTGAAAACAAGCCAGAGTCTATGTTCCCGATAGATAGTTATCATGGGGTCACTGGCTGGTCTTTTGTCCTGTGTGACTTAGCTGTCAATTTCACACCAACCACTCACAACTCGTTGGGAAATATTCATTTTTCCCCAGGAACCAGTGGTTGCTACTCGGTGACCAACTGGTTATGTGCCTGTGTGACTAAGTTATTTACTGTAGTATTAAACTCTGACTATAACTTTCTGACTCAATGTGGAATCATGAGCAAACCTGCAGCTCACTGCACCTGTGGTGTCACAGCTTAGCTAATCTAACACAACCTGAACTGCTGAACTAGAAACACAAATGATATTTAACATAACATGTAAGAAGATTGCTAAAGAACTTCCCCAATGTGATACTGGTTGTCTGTACACCATAACAGATGGCCTGAAAATAGATGTTTGTTGTGTGTATTTATCCAGAAGACTTTAATGATCACTCGTATTGGGAGTAAAATATTACAGAAATTTCAGATTCTCTCCTCTTCAGAATTTAATTGAAACACATTTAATTTAAGGAGGTTATTTTTTAACAAGATTACTTAATACATTTTGTTAAGTAAAAAACTTTTTTCAGCTGATTTAATTTTGCTATAGGCTACATTATATATGTGCAGATATATTTTGATTAGCGAACCAGCTTGTGCAGCTAATGTTAGCTTAATTATTGAGCTAGCTGTAGCTTTAGAATAGGAAAACTGCCTGCAGCAAACGAAAACCGAGACTTTTTGGAGTATAACTGCCACCGTTAACACTGTTAATGATGTACGTGTTGTGAAGAACAAAAAACTTGGCAATGTCAGCGGGAGTAAGAAACAGGGTTAGGCTTAGCAAACAAACCAAAAGGAAAAAGCCACCCGCTAAAAGGTGACACTAGCTAATTTCAATACTGCAATGTCTTGTTCTTGTTAATTCATATATACTGTACAGTGAATATTAGTTATGTGTGGTTTGTAGTGTTTGTGTATTCTTTTATGCTCATAAAGAAAGTAAATTGACTATTTCAAAACTTGAAATATTCCAAAAATAGTGCAGGAGCAGTAAAGAAAAAACTGCATCTATGAGTATGAAAGAGATAAAAACAGAAAATATCCAACAAAGTAGGCAAATTAGGTCTGCCAGATCCAGCAGATGGAGGAACCAGAGAGGCTCGGACAGTATGGATATTTATTGAAGCATGAAAATGTTTTCTTGACTGAGGAGGAAGTGTAGCAGTGTTTTTCTTGGATTCAAATTGAGTATGGTTGGTGAAAATAGGACGGTAATTGAAAGCCAAAGACTGACCCTGAAAAATGTGGCCTTATCTTGTATGTTTGTTCACCTGGTTAGCGGGGTTAGTGAGTGGAGGACATGAGAAGGGAGAGAGAGAGCAGGGAGGGGAAAAGCCACGATAAAACGCAAAGTCTGCCGCTGATTTTACTCAAGACAAACTGTAGCAGAGTAAACATTTTGAGTTACAGCCATGAAAAGAAGTGTGTGTGTGGCCTGACGGCTGTTATATTTAAGCTTTTACATCCTTCATAAGTCAGTCAAGACGTTCAAGGAGTAGGAAAACAAAGAAGGAGCAATTAGAGGTAAAGAAAGCTAAAATGGAAACAAAACTAACAAAGGAACGAGGCAGAATGAAGAAAGAAACAAAGTTTAAAAAGGAAAGACAAATTAAAGGAAAGAAATGAAAAGAAAAAAAATGGAGATTAGGACGTAAACATGGTTTGAATCAGAGGAGAGGTTGAAGAGACGGATGTTTGATAGTAGTAAAGACTCCACCGACTGATGCTATGTTCAGGAATGTGTTCGTGCACACACAACAACCAACACACACGGCTCCTATTAGACTGTGGTTACTCTGGTTTATATCCAGCAAAGCCACCTCAGGAAAATACTGTACACAGTGACATGGAAATGTTGTTCTGAGAATCCCCTGAACAGTAACTTCGCCAGAAAAGCAGCTTAAAACTGAATATAAAAGTGTGATTAGGTACAACTTTTAGTGCTTTGATGCTCAATTTTCATCATTGGGCCACATAAAATGATACTCACATTAATAGGTCTCAGACACTGGATCACCAAAGTCGCTGAGATTCGCTGTCTGGGAACAGCGAATGTCCTATGCTAACCCTGTCCACAATAAAGGGATCTCTCCCACAAGTGGAATCCAGCCATCTTTAATAAACCTGTGCTTTCAACTGCTCTGACAAGTCAGAGTTTCTGCTGTGAGACGAGTCTATCCATAAAACAGCTGTTGAAAGAGTGATTATATTAATAAGGTTGTGGACCAATCCCACTGTTTTTCCCTTATGTCACAGCCTGCGTTCCTTCTTTTCTCCTCATAAACATCCATCAGCGTGCCATCATCCTCTCACATCTTGTTCCCTTTGCTTTCTCCTCAGCTGACCTTTTCGCTTTCTTTCATTCCTCCTACCACCTATCCCTTTCATCCTCTTTTCTGCCTGCATTTGCCATCCTCTCCCTTCACTCCTCCTTCTTACCCTACTTCACTTTAAACTCACTCTTTCCTTCCCTCCGACTCATTTGTATTGTATTTCAACTCTTGCAGAAATCAGAACCAGTGGTTCCAAGCTGAAGCAGCCAGGCTCTGCCCAGACAGAGGTGCCATACCGAGGATAATGGAGGAGATGAAGGATTAGGGGATAATCCAGGGTATGTCCAAGTCCCTGCTGTCAAGTGCTCCCCTATTTTTCTGATATCTAAGACGAATGCACAAAGACTGCTCCCTGGATTATAGCATTAAACTTATTACCATTTAATGTGTTTTTGATGCTTGTTTTAAATTCATGCTGTTTATATAATTCACTGGAGTGTGCAGAAAACAGCAAGCGCACACGAATAAGTTTCTCAGTGAGGAAAGAAGGACAGTGGATGGGTTGTTGAGCTTTGCCCGGAGGCTTCAAGTACATGACATGAGTCAGAGGGACCGACCCCCTCTGAGCTGTGGTCAAAGGTTTTTTTTAACAGGATTACAGGCAGAAACAAAAGAGCAGAGCTTTCCGTAAGTACACAGCCAGAGTAATTAATGCCTCCATGTGTGCGGTATTCCGGTAATGCTGCAGGTTATCAATTAGGATGGGGTTTTTCTCTCTAACTTAAGATGAATATTTCCCCCTTATTTGGAATTACTCCCTTATTGTCTCTAACGACATGCACTTTATTTTAATCAAGGAGGTAGCCTGTTGCTTTAGCTCCGCTCATGGGAGCATCTACCAGGTTCTTGCAGGCCTGCACGCTGTCTCAGATTTAAGATCGCACCTCGGTATAGCGGTCCTTCTGTGTCCCTTTGCAAGCCTTGATATGGCTTTACTCGGCGCTGGTATGTGGTATATTTCCTCCCCCTCCACACCCAGATGCCCCTCTTAAAACGGCAGCCAGGGGAAGTGGAGCGGAGGGCCTGGGACTGCGGTCAGGAGCAAATTAGAAAGGCTGCCTTGGACCTGACGCAATCTCCATTTCATGAACCATAGCCAGTCATTAATGAAGCCAGACGGGGCCTGTGCACGCGTGGGAGGCCCACTGATATTTAGACGCTGCATCTGGAAAGTGGAGAGAACGAGAAGTCCATGTCAGGGTTGGCTCATGCTATTAAAATATTTTAAAATTGAATATCAATTACTCTGCTGGCAACGAACACATGACAAAGGGCCAAGACAGACTTAGAGAAGTGGGGAACTGCAGGACTGAAAAAAGGCAGCAAAGGATTATCAGTTATGTTACATAATTAAAATGGAGTACAAAAAGTTAGTTGCTAGCTGTTGTTAATTACTGATGATCTGGCATCAGATTGGGCTATGTTTTGTTTTTATTTTTTATTCATAAAGAGTCCTATATATGCTGAAGCTTGTCAGAGCAGATGACAAAAACAGCCAGAATTAAATCTCCCTTCTGCTTAATGCTATTTGTCTAGCTGTGCCAATATTTAACAGGAAATCATCTCAAATTTCAGCAACACAAAGCTGAAAAAAAGAATAAATAAATATTCCACTGCAGAATATTTACAAGAAGACATTCTGCTTTGATGATGGGTTTTTCTGCTTTCCTGCTGCATTTCATCTGCAGCCTGCTGCTCTTTTACCCTCATCTTCAATTCTCCATACTACGAAGGAGGCAAAGTCTGCTAGTGTCTCATTTAGTGAGTAGTTTAAGAGTCCCCGTGATGTGTTTTACAGCATCATGGAGTGCAGGTTCTAACTTGTGAATAGGTTAGAGTTGATCCTCTCTGTCAGCCCATCACAGCAGCAGTGCCATGACTTGCCTACAAACCATGAGCGTAACATTTATTTAGAGACACATGTCATCCACGCGTTTCTCTTTTATGTAGTTAACAGTAGTTTTCACTGTCAAAAAGTGTCTTTTTCCAGCGTCATGAAAAGTTGGAACAGATCAGCATCCAGATCATGTCTTCAATGCCGTGTCATCTACGGCCACAGATACCAGGGGCTGAAAGTGAAAGTCAGTTTCTTGCAATGTAGATAATTCATTCATCTGTTGTTGATAATGTAGCAGAAGCAGGGACCTGTAGAGCAGAGGTGCAGCATGCTGCTATAGAGATAGAAATGTGGTGCTTGAGAAAAGGCTCATTTATGTTAAAATATTTCAGCTTCTCCTACAAAAGGTTACATAATGCCATCCTGCTACATTCTAAAGAAAAATAAAACATCTGATTAATATTACCTGAATAAAAATTAAAAGCTTAAACCCTAACTCTTCAGATAAATTTGACAAATCTTGTTAATTTCCTGATGTTGAAACGAAGCAGACATTGAAAACATGGAAAAGAAATATAATTATAAGCTTCTTTTCCCTCAGCCACAAGGGGTTGCCTTCCTCACACAACCTTCCCAGGGATTTGCGTCTTCTCCTGGAATCTCAAGCAAATGTGTTAACCACTACACTGTGGAGCCACTGGAAAAAATATAAAAGAAGGAAAGAGATAAAGGATTAAACTTGGACTAATACCAAAATTCAGAGAAGGTACAACTAAAGAGCTAAGGGGAAAAGGTAGGATAGTGAAAGATGTATTTAAAAAAAAAAAAAGAGTATAATAACTAACATTTTAACATATTACTTTTTCCCCCTACTGTACAAAGCACATCGCCTGTACTTAGAATTGCTGGGAGCTCTATACAGCAGTAATCTGGTGTTAGAGCCAGATAGCAACAGTAATTTTCTTATCAGGATATTTTCATTATCTCTTCCTATCTCCCTGAGAATATTTTGCTTGTTTATAAACAAATGTGAGCTTGCTGAATGAGGCCTGCTGCTCCTGCTTTGAAAGCTTTTTTGAGAGTCATTTTTCCAGGGAAGTGTAAAATGAAATTTGTGTAACCTGCTCTCCAGACAAAGCAGGACAAAATGGAAGCAGGAATTCCCTGAAAGTACACCCATCTCATGGATAAGAAGCAGACTTTGGTTTGCTTCACGGAGCAGTAACTGTGGTCTAAATTTAGATGGTTCCAGACCAGCGGACACTTGGAACGCAGAATCTTAAAAAACCTGCGGAAAGAAAGAAAAGTTACTGTACTTTACAACGCCGTGTAGCATCCAGAAACAGAAAGCATCAGGGTCTCTCTCTGAATCTCAGCTTACACATTACAAACTGCAAGTGTGATCCATTTCTTTCAATATACCTTAAAAACAAGCACATCCCTGTCTACATTTTAAAGATAGATGTTTTTTCCCTGTTTTTACTTTCAATAGATGGCTCCATGGTGTGACCGCAGAACCGTTTGCAGCTGGATTTGGACCTATTTCTGAGCTGATGTTGACAAAGCCAAAGCCCAAAGCGAGCCATTCCACCTGACCACACTCCAACTGGATCGGCTGCCTCCAGGAACACAACTGCATAGTGTTCTCCTCAATTTGTGCCTGTTTAATTCAGCCAGCTATGCATGTCAACAAGCTACAAAGACTGGGACAGAACTTGGCCTGTACATAATAAACAGACATGTTATTCTAGTGAACTATTTGGCACTGTACGTTTCAGCCTCAAAAACGACACAGCTTCAGATCTCGGAATAACCATTGAGAGCTATTTTCCAGGTCCATACTTTGGACTGACGAACTGTCAGTGACTTTGGTAAAACTCTAAAAGGAGAGAAGTTGAAATTTATTGTTAAGTTTGACCTTTCTGTGGGACTAAAGGCAATTCCAGAAATTGTTTCGAGTTGATTCTCAAGAAGATCCGAGCCATTCTTGATTTCTGATCATGAATCTTCAGGAAAAGCTGTCAGGTCTGAAGGGTCTGGTCTCACATTCCCACAGCAAGCGTCGCCATAAAGGAGACCTAACAGTGGACATGATTAGCCCTCCTCTGGGAGACTTCCGTCACACCATGCACGTGGGCCGCGGTGGCGATGTATTTGGGGACACATCCTTCCTCAGCAATCACGGCGGGACTGCCAACGGGAACAATGGGGAAACTGATTCTGTTTCCAGTCCCGACAACAAGATCGGAGCTTTCTTCTCCAGGACCCTCCGTCAAATTAGGAGGGGCTCTGATAGTCGACCCAGAGAGGCATCCAAGGATTTCTCTCCACCGCCTCCTGCCATTTCTCCCATCATCAAAAATGCCATCTCCCTGCCCAGGCTGGATGTGGATATGCCTAATGGAAGCCCCACCACCAAAGTGCTCTTCCCCAGTTCTCAAAACACGCCTGAGGAGAAGAAAAGCTCTTATGGTGAGTGGGAGATATGGTTTTTATGGATCAAATGATTATGCGTGGCATAATTTGATTCACTTTTATCACTCTTATTAGCCCTTGCCAGCCTACACCAAACATCAGGAAGGAAAACTAGAAATTAGCGGGTAAAGAGACGGATTTTCCATTCAGTAAGTGATCGGAAGGACAGAAACACTAAATGAATGCTGATTTTCTCCAAGGTACTGCCATGGTACTTTGCTTGTAATGAATATTGTAAATACACTGAACAAAATGGTCATTAGTACCCTGGAGTATACCGGCTAGCAGAGTCGTATTCAAGATAAATTTATGGATATTGTCACCACGAGCAGTGCGCTGTTGGTGCTTTATAGTCGTGCACACAAGTCTGTTTCTGTAGCCTCTGCATGGGTTGATTTCACATAATTACTCTCCCAACATGGGACCATAAATGCCACAAATCAGGTTTGCTATATAAGCTAATGTTACACTAGTTGAGCCCGGTTTACTGTGGGAAACTAATTGGGTAATTCGTGGACTTCTCAGGCTCAGGCCCTAGTCCCTACACTCTTAGGCTCACCTTTGCCCAGTCCTTCAGGAATCCTTTAACGACCAAATCACTAAGCTGTCCCTAAGTGCCTTCCTTTCTATTAAATGACATCACTGGTAAACAATGTCTCATGTGGGCGAAAGTCAAATAGGTTAAGTTCCAGCACAGTGTTCCAGCGTTAACTAGGAACTGTAGGAATGTGGGGATCATCTGTTGAAGTGCAGTGAAATGAATCCATCATGTACCCAGAGATCTAGAGGCAGACTGCCCCAGATGTCCTTATGAATCACCTTGGCTCTAATCAGCAGCGTTTACATTGATAACACACCTAGATCCAGACAGAGCTGGCAGCGAGCTGTCTGGGAGGCTGTTTGAATGTTTGAATGACCCCTGTTAACACCACACTCATGGCTGATGCAGTCTGGCCTGCTTTGTGTGTGTGTGTGTGTGAAGGGTTTGGTGAATATAAAAACAGCCCACAGGAAAATCTTTTTTTTTAAACCTTTCTAAATTTTCACTTTATCATTAACTTATTTGTCTAATGATTCAGTGACTTCATGATCTTCAAATTTAAAGAAACATATTTACATTTTTAGATATTGTTAGAAACAATAAGGACCAGAAAAAAGCTTAAAGGACGCCTCATTGTTCTTAATAAATGAGATTTGAAGCTTAAGCCTAACTTTAAACAGAGTCAAGGGGGCAGTTTGCCCATGTTTACAGTCTTTTTGCTAAGCTAAGCTAACCATCACCTGTTTGCAGCTTCATATTTAGCATATTGACATCAAATCTTATAGTTAAGTGAAAGGAATCCAGTTTCTTTCATATCTGTTCCTTTAAATGATGAGTGAGTGATCAGATTGTATTTGAGTTCCTGACCTCTTTAATCCCTGAAATGTGATCAGATCACCAGTGAAAGTGAAAGAAAACAGGTTTTAAATAACTATATATAGGTATGTGTGATGTTTTTATCTGGATATGAGTTGATGTCTGCAAACATTTTTATTTATCTAAAGCCTTTAAAATAATAACGGAACTGAAGCTACTTAAGTTTCCAGTTATGTTGCGTTATGACAGATTGCACGTTTTCTTGAAACAAATCCTCCATAAACTGGTTTAATTCTTTCTCTCTCTTTGGTTAAAATGTGCAAACTGTAAAATCCGTAACTGTTTTCGTTGGTTGAAATGAAAACCTCCCGACTCTTGGCTCGATACAGCTGGCACTGAGAAGTGCTGTAATTTACCCATTTCGTCCTGCAGGCAGCATTTTGTGAGTGCGTGACTTATTCTGTGATCCGGCAGCATCGGGCCGATGATTCACTGTTCACAAGAACGGGACAAGTCAGCACTTTGGATGCTGAAGTGGTTTTTTGCCAGGTTTTAATCGTGAAGCAATATGAATAAACACTGCCCCCTGCTGGAATGGAATGTAAAGTCATGCAACTGCATCAATCTACTTTAAAGAGCTGCATATGCAAACTCTTCAATGCAGAGTTAACTTGTTTGTATTCATCTTGTTTTTTTGGTATTCTGTGGTTGAGCTTGTTACTGCTTTAGAGGTTTCTTTGTAACCTCTGGATTGAGCAGATTTTTATTGATATATGGATTTCATGTGTCTCCTGCTCAGGTCTGGAGTCTGGTTTTGTCACCTTGCCTCGCCTTTCGCGCTCCGAGCGTCAGCAGCCGTCCATCTCCATCCCCACCTCCTGCTCCACCAACATTCACCGCGGCTCTCTGACCGACCCCTCTGACATCATCTTGTCCACCTGCTCCGCCTCTGTTGAAACTTCCGACCCCTGTCGCACCACTGCCTTCTCCGACTCCCTTCCTTCCCTCACCTCCCTGGATACCTTCACTTTTGACCTTGGCCCCTCCCTCATGAGCGAGGTATTTAGCCTCATCGATGGCCACCCGGAGGAGCGCAGCCACACCTGGGAGGGAGAGGAGATAGGGTCAGCATGCGGGCTGACCGCTGAAGGTTCAGAAATGGACTCCTTGGCCACAATCTCATACGTGGATTCATTGCTGAAGGAAGACTGTGGGAGTGGAAAGATCCCACATGGGGCCCAGTGGGAAGAGGAGGAGGGGAGCGCAATGGAGTCGAATGGAGTCGGGCTTTCTGTTAAAGTTCCTGATGTAGTGATGGGGTCTTCTGAGAGGGGAATGATGGGAGTAAGGATGGAGAGCAAACGATTTCAGAGTGCTACAGACGTGCTCGCTCGTCACTATGGTGCCGGCCTCTTAAAGGGACAGAACAGGGCTGAGACCGGAGATTCAGAGTTCATGAGCCAGCCAAGGAAGAAAATATCCTACAGTTATATGGATGACGAGGACGAAATTAAAGTCTGAGCTCAGAAAATCAAACATGTTGGAAAAAATTGTTTAAAAAAATGTGATGTGTAATTCCTCTGAAAGTCCAATCAAACCAATCATGTAAAATCATCATGTGGTTGACAAAAGGCTGGTTCTGCTGACAGAACGAGCATGGAAACTTCTATGCAATCGTGCTCCGAGGATATAAAATTTTGATTCAAACCTGCTGCTGAATGTACCTAAAAGGAGTGAAAGACTTGGCTGCTGCACGTTTCCTGCTCTGCACAGGAAAATAACTGAAGCAATGGAGGGTATGGAAAGTGCGGATGTACTAGCGAATGTAGTTACAATCAAAGGAAAGCCCAGCGTTACTCAACGCGGAAGTTGCAACGCCTGACGTTCACTTTATCCTTTTTTACACTTCCTCATATACGAGGGGGAAAGGCTTCCGGTGCAAGACCAGATTACTAATGAGAACACAGAAAGGAAGTCGGAGGGGTTGGAAAAATATATTTGGTCTTAACACAAACTTTTGCTATCACTACAATCTCTTTTTACTCAGGAATATACTAGCAGGGGAGAAAAAAGGGAAGAACAGAAGAAAAGGGGAAATCCCAGAACTTACAGTATAAAGTCTCATCAGATAATCAGAGATCTCATTTATTACACTACGTGGACCAATGTAATACTATGCGTAATACTGGTATTTGCTAGATGCAACTAAAGCCTGAATTATATATTGTGCATTGTATGCTGCAGACCTATATAGATAATCTGTGCACCTTTTTTATGATTATGAAGTCCGACCCGTGTATTGCTTTTTTTTAATAGAGGAAACATCATGCATATGTTACTTTATACAGCTGCACATGAAGATATCTGCTGACTTCCTATGAATATGTACATACAGTATGAGCACCTGCAGTAAGTACATAGTGCAATTCACATCCATATGCTGCAGCCAGTACCAGCAATTATACTACAAAAATATAAAATGACAATAAAGGTGTTTTTAATGAGTTGTGCATTCATTTCAAGTTGGTTTAAAGGAATATTCCAGACACACTCTATAAACCCCAAAACACTGCTGTAAAAAGTTTGAATTTTCGAGGACTGTTCAAAGTGAGCACAGCCACTATCGGTTTATGGGTGGGGTATCGTTTAATAAGTGAAATGCCAAAAACAGAGAAAAAAAAAGTTTTCCCACACTAAAATAGCTTACACAAATACAATTGTTTTGTACATTTATGGACAATTCCACAGGAAAACAGGAAAATATTTTTGCTGTGAATTCATTTATCATAGGTCTATTTTTTTTCTCTGACCGTAAAACCATCAGAATAAATAAAATTACTAGGCTGGTTACGGGGGAAAAAATCTGCAACACTTAAAATCAACTAACCGAACAATCTAAGCGTACCCAGCACTCTTTGTCTTTTTTTTTTAATGACAAAATATGAAAGTGTTTCAGCGGCTGTTCTGCTCGACTCAATAACAGAACTTTGAGGGACGTTTGTTTCTCACTGTGCCATAGAAGGAACCTCTTTTGCCTGTGATGGTGGGGGAAGAGGTGGAGGGCAGTTTGGAGCTTTGAGTCCAGGCTTTTTCGGAGGAGGCTTTTTCATGCTGGCCTGCTGTCCTCGGGGTGCAGGCATCGGATGGGGCCTAGTGTCTGGAACCGTCGCAGGTGCAATCGGGGGTGGAGGGGCATGTGACTTGAGAGGTGGCGGCAGTTTCGGTTTGGAGAACTGAACCGTGACCTGCTCGTTTGGCTGGTTAGACTTGCTCGGGGGGAAAGTTCTCCTTGCTGTAAGAAAGATAGCGGGGGGGGGGGAATGACAGCACTGAGCGCACGAGTACAAGAAGTCATGCACTTCTGAAAGCGAAAATCACAAACTTTAAACAACTGAATTATATCTGTGGTATACACTGTAAATAAAAGACAGATTTAGCCGCATTTTTAATGCCTGAGCTGAAACACCAGACACGATGTGATATAACAATAATTCACATACTGCAATTTATCACCTCTTTTGCAATTTATGTCCTCATATTTAAAAGACGTCATTATCTGTGTTATCCAGTAAGATAAAGTTATCTCACTTCTCGGTTTTTCTGCTGTAAAATGAGATTTTTGAGCAACACTGCCCCAAATGTTGACATGTTGAGTCAGTCTTATATCAGTCTGCAACTGAAAGGCATTAAAATGGCAATTATATGCAATCTGTTTTTCCTAATACAGCAGTTAACACCAAATAAATCACATGTCTGTTACAATCTGCTCTAGAGGTTAACACACTCTACATGTTACATAGACTATAAACCTATCACTATATTATATACATGTGTCAGGTTTAGCTACGGTTTCAGTGCTCGTACAGTCTATGTTTAGCCGATATGTAATTTCTCATTCAACTATATTTGATTTATGTGTTTAGTTTACTTCATTGACAGAGTTTCACTTAAATTCTAGTATCAAATTTCGACATCTGGTGGAAGTATGTGACTACCCAGTTGCTTTACATTGTATAAGCTATTATAGAAATGCACTGCATTTAAGGAAAAATGGTTTGGTAGATAGATGAACAGCACGATACTTATAAGGCAACATCTTTCAGCCAGCGAGGCAGTTAAAAAAGTGTAAGAGATGACGCATGAACCTAAAGATTGATACTCTGGTCAGCGGTGTGAGACTTCCTGTTTCCTGTGTACATCCTGATTGTTAAAATAACAGCGGTAGATGTATTTTTCCTCATATTAAAATACATCGAATTACCAAGCCACTATTTTGACTAACGAGTCTGTACTGAGCTTTCTACAATGGAAAAGAAACAGTAAGTGCTGATAGAGATACGCTCAGTCCAAAAATAGCTCCTTTGGTAGGGATATTTATAATATGGTAAAAATTACCCTGATGATCTCATCTTTATGTACTGAGATCATGATCTTTAAAATTTGAAAGATAATGCGTAATAGGATATCCCAGCTTCACCTGCGTCAGCTTATATTAGAGTAATGTAATGTCTCGTGTGTACGTATGAAAAACTAAAGTGCTGAAAGTGCTTCTGGAGAGGCAGTCCCAGCTCGACCTGTTTGACTGAACCTTTGACTTACGTTTAAACGGTGACGCGATCTTCACTAATGCCCTGGGAGAATCTGGCGGTGCTTCCAAAATTGGCTCGAGCGGGTTCTGTTCTGAGATCTGCCTCTGGGTGGGACTCCGGGCCTGGCCTGAGTTTGTCGCAGATCCCGCTGCTCTGGGAAGCGGAGTCGGGTTCTGGTTTGCTGTTGAGCTGGACGCGGCTGTAGAGTCAGAGGCCGGAGACGGGCCGGGATCGGTCAAGGATGAGCTGCTGGGCGTCCTGTTTGGTTGAGCAGGTGCTGCCGTCTCCGCTTCAGGGCTGCCCCACGTGGAGGTGCCACTGCGGCCGCTCACAGAGCCAGATTTCACCAGGAAGGAGACGCCGCTGTCCTGAGAGGCTGTGCTGCAGGTTCAAGTATTTTAAAGAGTTTCCACTTTTTAGCATTTGTAGCCACTGAATATTTAACATCATATCATAACATATCTTAAAATATAAATATCTTTGATATGATTACTGCACTTATTACGCAGTACCTGTTTGTCTTGGAAAGAGGGAAGTGATATGCAGACGAGGAGGCTGTGGAGGAAGAGGAGGAAACAGTTCTGCTCAGTTTCCCCTTTTCTGGGACAACGGGAGAGGGCAGAGACGCATCCAGGACCTCGGGAAGTTCTGGGATCTCGAACGAGAGAGCTGATCAAAACAAATAAATAAAAAGAGTCTTACTCATTGCACTCAGCTGATGTACACGTTCATCCCCGTTCACATCATCTACATTCATGTTTGACCTGCTCCACTTGCCACATGCACAGTTTCCTGTGCAAGGGTGCATCTAAGGGTGTACTAAGTTTCTGAGCGGGTGTTGCAGAGAGGTGAAAAATAACACAGGCTTTATTCATTTCCATGTTTTTCTCCCGTATTCTTGACAGAACAAAGCAACATTCATATTAACTGCAACTCGTGTTTTTAGCAAGATATAAAATACAATAAAATAATTGTGGTTATTGCAAATACGAAAAGAAAAAAATATGTTACATTAAAACCCACCCACACATGAACTGTGGTTAACAGCAGACTCAGTCAGAGCAACTGATATTGTGTAAAAGTGATTCTGTGAAGATCTGTATTGTTTGCGATCTGGCTTTCTTACCAGATAATTAAGTCACATACATGTCTAAGGGCCCAGTTCTTCATTTTTCTGTATCATATCATATCCCCGCATCAGTGTATGTATCTTTTAGCCATGCTGAACAACAAGTCTTCAAAGAACAGCTTTCAGTTTACATTAAGAGTGCATTTACCTTCGGGGAAGAGATCAGAGCTGTACTGAATAAGAGGCTCAATGACTGTCACCACCTGGACTGAAGAAGCTGAAGCCATGTCAAAGAGAGCAGCTTCCCTAACGAGGCAAAGTGATTGAGAGAGCAGAGAAGGACTCACATAAAGCACAAATATTGTTAACAGTGTAAGAACAGGAATAACTTGGAATATGATTAAACACACGTACCCCTCAGCTCGCGGCCAGAGCAGGTTTGGTCCCAGGACGATGGCGATGTTACTTGGTGTCATTTTGTTTATAGCCTGCTGCTCAGACAACAGAGACAGGAACTGGACCAGGTACCTGATAAGCAAGAAAAGAAGATGGAAAGAAAAAAATGAAGACTTATAGACATATTAACACAAGATATATGAAAATTGAAATAAATATAAGACTTGTTGATTTCCTCTGCCATGTTAGCAACACTGAGGCTGTGCTTTGAAATAAGGGTAGTATGAGCCAAATGTTAAGCCTTTTAAGGTGGGCAGATATATCTGAGTGGTATCAGATCAAAACTTTGTTTCTCTGCTTTAAGTTCACTGCGTAGCCCACTCAGTGGTGTTACTTTTATACCTCCAACATGCACAATGAAATAATAGAAGCTGACTCTAAGTAACTGAGGGACAGGTACGTTTATATTCCAGGTCTAAAAAGTACACACAGTGATTTCATGATCACTAAAATTTGTTCAGAATTTGCAATGTGCTGATGAGTCATCCCATAAGTCACACTGCTCTCCCTAAACATAAAATGCCTTAAAAGTATCACTATTTGTATCGGTATTAGCAATACTGGCCCTGTATTGACTCGGTATCAGATTAATACCTAAATTTGCAGTATTGCACAGCACTATTAAGCCACACATAATGATAACATGTTGATGCATAGTTCGCTGACTTAGTTGATGAGGTATGGTGGTCCTTAAAGGTCAAAAACAAGAAAACAGCAGCAAATAGAGAAATTCTGCAAAAGCATGCAAAACACAAAGGAAGTAAAATAAAACACAAAGGAAGTAAAATAAAACACAAAGGAAGTAAAATAAAACACAAAGGAAGTAAAATAAAACACAAAGGAAAGAGGAAAAATGGCAGCAAAAGCTCCAACGTGACAGCACGCTGCAGAAGTGAGACGCTAACAGTAAAGGGCTAACAGCAGGCATGTGTCCACAGTTACATGAATCATGTGATTAAAACACACATTACACAAAACATCAGGGTTTTTTTTTTCACTTCTATTGTGTTTTACTAAAATTCCTTTGTTGTTTATTGGGTGTGTCTTGTGTTTTTGTGTGTTTTTGCAGTGTTTTTTCTATTTGCTGGTGTTTTCTTAGGTTGCAGTGCATTTGACCTCTCAGGTCCACCATACACAGGACCAACAGAAGCTAATTCAAGACACATTAAAAACTAACTAGACATCTGAGCAGAAACACAAGGGCCAAAACTGAACCCAATACATCTTTTTTATATTGTCTTAACCACACATACTATATATATACAAAACAAAGAGCCATCATGACTCATGAGCCAACAATACTGCTGAAACATTTCAGTTAGGTAAATTTAAAAAACAACAACTTCTTCGTCAGAACATTTGATCGTGTGAGTGCAAAAAAAGAAAAAAGCTATTCACAGACTACACACCTGAGGTTGTTGTAGTTTTCAGGTGGCAGTTTCTTTAGAAGTATCTTGAATTGTTCCAGCTTCTCTGACAGCTCTTTCTCCCTATGGGGTCAGAGGTCAGAGTTAAGGAACACACCACAGTCAAAATGAGAAATGTAGAAATCGATTTTGTACAGACCCTGCTGCTTTAAACCAGTCGTTGTAGAGGTCAAACGTCATTAGAGGTTCGGGAAGTTCTCGGAGGTAACACTTCAAAGCTCCTGTCGACACATTCAGAAGTAAATCCCACCGTTAGATAAAAACACATATATTTATTAACCCAAAATATTCCATTTTGAATTTAACCTTCTTGCTGTTTTCTCAACATAATCCATTAATAAACGCTTTTATTTTGCACTGCTATAAATAATTCTAGCGCACTGAAGTGGTGTTTTTGATGTTCACAGGAAGCTGTACTTGGAGCAAACAGAAGAGGAACTGGGTTGTTAAAATGAGCTGTGAAAGTCACATTGGCTGGCCAGATGAGGAAGAGCCCTCATGACGGGAAATGGAAGAGGGCACAGCCTCACCTGCCACGGCGTGAGGGTCCATGCTGAACTCGCTGTGGTCCACCGTCCCTTGATTCAGACACGTCTTCAGCCTCTTCATCACCGAGGCTGCGGCGGCCAAGCGAAACAGACCCTGAGGAAAGACGACGGTTCATGAAAAACAGGAGAAAAAAAAAGAGCGTTCGAGCGGTAGAAGTCGCAACCAGCCAGCAGTCAGTCAGTTCAAATCAACATAACCAGGGAAAGCCCCCACGGCTCAGAAAGAAAGTGTTAACACCCTCTTTACTGATTATATACGTTTAGACACTGATTTTTTTCCACCCTTTCAGTTTGCCCATACAGTTTGTGCTTAACATGCAAAACTGATTACTTTCCCATCAATCTTAACTGTACTTTGTAGTTACTGCAAATGAACAAACATTAACACACCAATGCTCTAAACTTCTTTTTAATTTTAGTGAGTAAATCTGACTCCAGTTTTGCAGAGCTGCTGGCCCGTACACGTTGATTTAAATAGGACCTGTGATGTTAATTTGGAGCTCTTTTCTTTGTTCCTGTGATGCTACACTAGCTTTGGTTCAAAAGAATCACTATTCATATAACACTGGGCCTTTGTGCAGCTCCTCAATTCAGCCGATAGCTGAGCCGTGAGCCTGAGAAGACCATGTGATGCATTATAGTGATCCAAGAGTATACAAAGTGTCTAAATTAGTGCTTAGAGCAGCATAAATCCTGAGAGTTACATAACAGTAATAACCTCAGAAAGCAATATGATGTGCACTCAGGCTTGGACGGTGCACAGCAATTTAAGTGGGCAATGAAAGCACTTTTAATTTGCATATTTCTGGGTCTGTGTGTTATGACTGCGAACACTGTGCAGTACCTCCTCTCTCATGCCTGTTCTCAGCAGCATGTGAATACACTCCTGGATGGGCGCCGCGATTTCTCTGTTGCTTTGAGACAAATGTGAGAGCAGAGGCTCCCCGTAGACCTTCTGGTTGGAGAGGCTTTGTGACGACTCTGCAAAACACACAGCAGGGCATGATGACACGTATCGCAATATTACATCAGTGCAGCGGATGAAACGCACGGACCTGAGAAAACTCGGGTTACCTTTTTGACTGTGATCCTCTTTGAGTTCGCTGATGTTTTTATCCAGGAACATGTGAGAATTCTTGTGGTATTCTGCCTGCAGCTCGAGAAGCTATTTTTTGACCAAGAGAGAAGCAGAGGCGGTGGATATAAAAAGAAACAAAAGTCAAAGTTAAGAAAAAGGTCACATCATTACCGTAACGGTGACTCACACGAATAAAGTAATTTGCGTAGTCATCCTCCTTAGTTGCAAAGTGATACAGGTCTGCAGAGTACTGGTCCTACAGAGACAACAGCAAAAGGTCAGAGATCAAGACGACGCCATTGATTCCAAACAGACTTAAACACTTGTACCTTGATGCTCTCCAGCTTCCTCCAAGCTTCTTCCATTTCTTCCCTAAGCCCATCCTGCTTTGCCTGAGGTCCAGTGCTAGCCTGACTCCTGACCACACATACACACACACGCCGACACATATAAAAATTTGAAAAATTGTGGGGTGGGGTGTGTGGTTAAAGTGCAGGATGTTTAAAAACCTCACCTCATTCTTGCATTGTTCCAATCTGTTGTGAGCTTTGCAAACTGCTTTTTGTTCCTTAGAATTTCAGGTAAATCATCCTAAATGGACACAAAAAGGGAAAAAAAAGATTTTATGTGATCATTTAGTTACATCTAGAGGATTGTGCATGAGTGTAGTCTATATTTCTAAATAATCACATACAGGGGATGGGCAGAATATAGCAAAGACTTAACAATGACGTTCAAGTGGCTACAAAAGCACAAGTAGTTAACTCATCTAGCATTTAACGACCTCCTCTGTACCTATAATGACAAGTTTTGACACCTCAGTGTACATCAGTTAAGTTGTGGTTTGATGACCATTTGAACAGTTTGGGGGGGGGTTCCAGTTAATGTTTGATGCAAACTGAGTCATTTTGTTCAACAGGAAAGCCTAAACTATGAGAAAAACCCTTCTGTTCATGAAGGAGCTTCACGGGTTAAAAATTAAAAAAGCACTTTTAGCCTAAATTATATCAGAACATATTCTTGGTTTTGCTCATCACTGATCTTCTGTTCAGCAACATGAACATTAAGCTGTTGTCACCTCGCTAAGCTTGTTTAGTGGCTCCAGGACCTCCTTCTCCATTTTCATCTCAAAGTCTGCCAGCATGTTGGCCAGCATCTTCTCCATGAAACAGCACATTTCCAGCACCCTCCTGTCACACACACACACGACCAAATCATGATAAATATCCACCTCAAATCTGATATACTGTTTTGGAAATATATCAGAAGACATGCTATAAATTTCATTTAAAAGTGCAAAAAAGCATGTTCCTTCAGATTTAAACTAGATAAATCAATATACAAAGCAAATGGCATGCATGCAACCCATCAGGCTAACCTATTATAGCGCTAAACTCTAAATAAAGCAGATGCACAGAGCTCTGGTAGCAAGTCATAGACAGCATCCTCTTTCTTTTTTCACCCAGAAGTGAAAACTCGAAAACCTCCACACTACAGTCATGAGGTTTTTGCATGACTCTAGTGTCAGTAAGAGCATTGGAGTTCAAGTACAGAACACAGATGGATCAATGGAGGGGTGGAAGGGTAACTGCAGAAGATCAAACCTGTCACCTGATTGAGGACTCTGCATCGAAGTCTTTCAGACTTTCTGCCATGCTGACAGACAGAAGCATCAGAGGAAGTTTTTTCTGTAGAGAGAGGAGGACATGTGACATTTTTCAGTAACTAACAGAGCATTTCCATAAACCACACAGATGCATTAACACTGCTACCATTCGTTTTTCGGCCTCCAGCCCCGGTTGACTCTGCATGCAGCTCTGCAGCTTTTTATGGAGGACCTGAGCTGCCTTCCTGGCTGGTTCAATCCTCTGCTCCACCTTTGGTCAAACACACATACGGTGAACCTTAGAGCGTCGAATGATGGTATTTAATTTATTATTTTACTGCTATAAATGATGTGTGCAAACGAAAAATGCTATTGTTGCATAAATTTACATGAAATAGAAAGTGGGTGGTAAGTGAATGTGTCCTCTAGTAGAGCTAGTAGAGCATCGCTGTGGTAACCATTGACAATATACAGCTATGGCTATAAACCACACTGTATCTTGAATAATACGTTATTCATAACAGTATAAGAATAAAAGAAATCTGTAAGGGTAAAGCAGATTATTTTTCTCACCATAACCAGGTCTTCATGTAGAAGGTCGGTAGCATCTTGTGACCTGCAAAAAAATGATATTAATTTAGAAAAGATCTGCTGTTTAATGTATTGTTTTAGCATGATATTTAATGCAGCGGTCCCCAACCGCCGGGCCACGGACCAGTCCATGAGTCGTTTGGTACCAGGCTGCAAGAGTTGAGGCTCGGGGTTAATCATTTTCATCGATAACTCGGTTTCCTTGGGTCTTTCCCGTGTGTTATTTTTTTTGGTACTGGCACTGGTGTTACTTACCGTGACACCTTAAAGGGCAGTCTGTGAAAATATTGTCGGACATAAACCGGTCCGTGGCGCAAAAAAGGTTGGGGACCGCTGATTTAATACATATAATTAAGCTAAGGATAACACGTGTCTGTTGATATTCAGGGTTTTCTAAATTTATTTAAATCAACTGAATTCAAACATGCAACCTTGGACTGTGATATTGTGCTGCTGTTTTTATATTCTGTGGTCTAAAAATTGTTACTCGGCTAATCAAAATGTGAAAGAATTCTGTTAGCTGTAGCTAAAAAGAAATAAATGTCAAAAAAATAAAGGGGCTTGAAATGTACATTTTGACTTAAAAATCGTATCGGTCTCAATGTTTGAAACCAACCTGTAACCTGTGCTTAAAACGGAAACTTGAAAAATGCTAGCATTAGCATGCTAACGTGCTCACAATGAACATAGCCAACATGACATCACACACTGGTTTTGAAGTTTAAAGTTTACTATTTCAGTCATTGCTATCTTTTTTTACATATATATTATTATTTTAAACTAGACATAACAAACCAGACCTGGGCCCGTATCCCTAAAGATTCTGAGAATCCTCTCAGAGAGCTCCTAACTTAACCTAAAAATTCCTTGCCAGGAGTTTTAGCTTAGAAGTGATTCCAGAACATTTTCAGTGAACTCTGAGCAAGGAATGGATGGAAAATCCTATCTTAGTGAGGAGGTGTGGTTGACCCCGTTGCTAGGTATGAGTCATCATTTCAAAAGCCGTGATTGGTTGATCCTACAAGTTTGATGGAAATGAGCTTTTGGTGATAATGAGCAAAGGATGTACCCTCAAATCAATAAACATAATTATACACTCTAATCTTATGCTGACTGTAATTGTAAATAATATTTCACATTCAAGAAAATATCTGGAAAATGAATAGTAAGCTGTAGGGGTTATAGCCTAACATTAGAATCTAAAATATGTGAAAACTTAAACTCATTACACCCTGTTCAAATAATGATTTGTGTCTTATTTGCTCATATTAATATCCTAGCTGACATATTTTGCACTTTCACTCCCATATGGACCCTGTTGAAAACAAGATGGCCTATCTCAAGGGGCTGTCATTAATGAAGTAGAAATCACAACGTTACAAGTCCAGTGTGGTCTTAACGAGGGTAACACCGCTCAGCTTTTAGCAATGTCTGTGATTGCAGACCCAAGTCATCACTGCTGCATTGTTGCATTTTCCCGGTTGCCAAATACCTCAGGGTTGTGATTACTTTCGTCTCTGGTGTAATAGCGTTGTGGCGTCGAGTTGGTGAAGTAATTGCATCTCTAAGGAGATCCACCACAAACATGATTCCTGCACGATCCAATCTGTAGCGTCTCAATAATTCCCTGTCATCCAGTGTTTGCAGGACATCTCTCCTGCCTCTTCTGTTGGCCATTTTGTGCAGCTGCTTAGGGGAACTCCTAAGCCACTAAAAGTCCTCTTCCCTGCTCTTAGCAGATCTTGCCTTAGGAGCCCTTTTAAGCGTTAGGAATCTTGAGGAATAGCTTTTATATTAACTGGGATTGTCGTGTCACTTTTAGGGGAAATTCTAAGAAAACGTCATGACTCTGAGAATTTTCTTAGAATTTGGCCGCTAGGAGCCACTTTTTGCACAAAGATTCTTTAGGGATACGGGCCCTGGACTTTAAGGCTGGTAAAAATGTAAATACACCATTACTGCTTCCATAGGAATTCAGAGGATAAGTAGCAGAGAAACTGTTAAAAACCGCAAGAGCTACATTTAAATTAGTATCTACAGATTACACAAACTGTGTAATCTTTTCATCTTCATGGCAGTACAGCTATAAAAAGATCGAACAAGTGTGGCTTGTTTGGAAAGGTTCTTAGCAGAAAGGCTCTACAAAAAGAACAATTCAGCTCAGCACGGTGGCCGTGCCTGAAAAAAGTACAAATCTTCTGGAGCAATGTGACAGCTCCATGTTTGACCAAAAGCCCCAGAGAATCAAACCCAGAGCTATACCCAGAGTATCAACACAAATGTCTCATGTATTAAGCACGGTGGTGGAGGGGTGATGATTTGGGCTTGTTTTGCAGCCACAGGATCTGTGAACCATGCAACCACTGCGTCAACCATGAACTCCTCTGTGCACCAAAGTGCTCTAGTGTCAAACGTGAGGCAATCTGTCCGTCAGCTAAAGCTTAGGTCAGAAAGGACATGCAACAGAACATGATCCTAAACGCTGCAGCAAACCTACAAGAGAATGACTGGAAAAGAATCAAGGTGTTGTAGTGACCACGTCAAAGCCCAGACATCAACTTGAATGAAATGCACGACATGTGAGAGAAGAGTGGGTCAAAATAATTCCGTAACGATACGAGAAACTGATAAAGTCATACAGAAAATGAGTACTTCACACTACTACTTCTACAAACTGTTGAATCATGGGATGTACAGTTAAATCTAGTTTTCTAGTTCATTAATCGGGTAAAATACAGTTTCAGCCATTATTACTCATTTGTGAGACTAGATAGTGGGACTATCCAAAAGTTGTCCAGTTATAAATAGAGACCCAAACATCAAGTAATACACATGAAACACCAATATAACCTAACATAACCGAAATATCATGAATATAGTCATGAATCTTTCTCATATATATGTGGACTTGGACGATGCATCACACCCTGCTGACCATCAGAAAGAATGCCACTTTAAGGCACTTCTGCACTGGCATCAGTCTTTTATATACAGTCATTTAGCAGGTAAGTGATGTTTACCATGTTGACTATCTCAGTTTAGCATGTTGCTGTGCTAATTAATATGTGCTGATTAGTCACAAACATAAAGTACAGCCCCAGTTGACTAGACTTGCTTTCAGTAACAAATCAAATGAAACTTTCACCAAGAAGTCATCGCAATTTTTTGGTGTATTTGAGCACACCACGTGATAAAGTTATTTCTGTACCGGGTAACTGACTTTCCTACTGTTTCAGTGCAGTGGCCTCGCAGTTTGCGCCTCTTCTGCATGGGGGACATAAATATATCTAAATGTGGGGGTGGTAAATGATAAAGGACATTTTAGGCCTGAATAACATGCGACACCATGACAAGAGCCTAAGCATGGGCGTGTAGGGTAGTGCTGTGGTTTATTTAGCACCAGGTGGGGAGGACTGCAACACCACAAGTTTCTCTGCTGTCACAAGAGGAGGCAAAGCAATCTACAGAGAGCCGATAAAAGTCACTGCAGCCATTATGTTTGTGCTAAGCTGAAAGGAAACCAAGCCCAGTTCACAAAGAGTTCAGTTATGCTTCAGTACTTCTAAGGTATAGTTTTAATTCCTCTCGTGAATCTAAAATCTGGCCTTTCGCAACACAAGGAGAAGAAATCCTCAGTAGGTGCTTGTTTTAGAGCACATATACTTTATTAGGAATTGTATGTGAGACCTTAGAGGTGTATGTGTTTAGATCAGTGTGCAATATGTCTATTTATATGTGTGTTTATTTCATCAGAGCTCAACGCTCCAGTACAAAGTGAAAAGTGCTGTTCGTGTTAGTTGGAGCCCACGTTGCCCTGCTGCAGATGCACGCTGCCGAGTTTATTATTAAACCAGAATGCGTCAAAGGTAAAGGGAGCACAGCCTGAAACCACACTCCTCTAGCCCTGCTGCATGCAAGCTTGTACCAAGAAAACCAAATAGCGCAAAGGTGCATGATTTAGTCACCCACTTCGTTGCTAACGCCAGTCACTCAGTGGTAGTCAACCACAGGAATGCCTAACATAATCTGGCACCTACTTTCAACTTTAAGGTGTTGTGCAAAAGTCTTAAGCCATCCCATATTACTTCATTTTTTGCAAGGAAAACAGGAAATGGGTGTTTACTGAAACATGTGCAAACCTGCATGGAAATACAGTATATAAGGCAAAAACAGAGTTTTGAATAACTACCAAGTCTATTTTTCATATGACATATTTATTCTTCAGGGCAGTTTGAACTCTAGTATGCAGGTTTTGTGTAGTCTTCGGGAATAGTTCTCTGGGCTTCTTGGAAGATATTCAAAGCTGTACTTTGGATTTTGGTCTTTTGTTCTGTTCTCTGTCCAGATGTTCCCAGACTGCTTCAGTGATGAGGTCCGGGATCTATAGAGCCCAGTGCATTACTATTCCACTGTGTTCTGATACTGCTCTGACAACGTGTTTGGGTCTTGAAGACAAATGAAGTCAATCAAACACTTTCCCCGTGCAACATGGCTAAAGTCCAGTAAATCTATGAGTTCTATCAATTTTGACAAGCTCTCCAACACCACTCGCTGAAATGCAGACCCAAACCATGACAGAGCCTCCACCGTGTGTTACAGATAAACTCTCCTGACCTGAATTTCAAATTTGGATTTAACACTCCATCAGACCCAACAATTCTCAGTCCACTTCTTGTGTAATTAGGCATACCTCAGCCTTTTCTCCCCGTTTCCTTTCAATAAGCTACCTGCCAGACACCCTTCCACTGAATTTCTAACGAGGCTTTAGCGAGCAGTATGTGAATCAGCTGAAGAGCCTTCAAAAAGCCCAGAGAACTGTTGTGACAAAGGCTTTTATTTTCCAGTTAATGTTTGCACTGTTGAAATATCAGTTTAGCAATTTAAAAGCAACCTCCTGACAAAGAGCCACCATCTTTCCAGAGTGTGTTTCTAACATTCACCACAACCTTGAGTCAGTTTCTCTGTTCAGAAGTGCTCAGCCGCTCTGAGTCCGAGGTTTCCCTCAAAATCCAAACAGTATGAGTCACTTTAAAGAGGAACCAGCTACTTTACACACTTCCATCACACTGAAAGTGAGAACATACAAAAAACCAAATCAGATTATCAAACTGATACGAAAACTGCACTGAGAATTCCCCTCCCTCTTAGCGTTAAAGAAAATAAAGTCTCAAAGTAAAGCGATCCATCGTATTAGTAATGCAGCGGTGGATAATTTTTCATGTAGTCTGATAGCAGGAGTGGCATTAAGGTGGCTGGTAGTATATGATGAGCATAAATGACAAAAATAAAGCAGAGAAGTCTCAGTGATATTTCCCTACAGACAGCCACCGAATACTACTGTTCAAGCTGATGTATATTCATTACACTATGGTCACGGCTGTGGTTACTGATTTCTTTATCTAATGCGGCAATATGTAACTCAAGGGACATCTGTCTTACACGACGCAACGTTTGGCGCCACAGAAGACCTTAAATTTACTTTAAATGTGATCATAATGTCGTTTAAATGCAACATTCAGAATACAAGTTCAGGCTTACCTTGTCGCAGTGCCCAACTGCTTCAGGATGCTCAGAGACTGCCGGAGCATGCTGGCAGCAGAGTCCAACCAGCCTTTCTACCTGACCTACCCACTCTTGATCGACTCAGCAAGGTATCCTGTTAATTAAAAAAGAAAAAAAGTGGAGGAAAAGTCCACACAGGCTCCAGGCTGCGTTACTGCATCAGGAAGAGAAAGCACAGACCGGTGGCTCTGCCTCTGCTTTGTCTGGTTTTTGTGTGTTTATGCATGCGTGTTTTGGCCTTCAGTTTTCGTTCTCGTTTCAGGAGCACGCTCTCAAGTCACGTCGAGCACAAGTCAGCGAATGAGGAAGTTGCACAGATGATATGCAGGCTGTGAGAGGGAAGAGAGATTTTTTTTTTTTGTTGTTGCATTGTCACACTATGATTTGACAGTCTAAAATGACGCATGATGTGACAGAGAAGAATGAGTGGGACTGTGTAGGTATCATTTGACTTTTAACTACATGAAAGGTTGATCCGCCTTTGCAGACGGATATCTCATGAGGAATAATTTGCGCAGCGCTGCGTTTGTTTGTTGCATCTTGTAATTAGAATGATGCTCGCCCACTTAAAATATCCTTCAGGCACGGCTGTGGTTAATGTGTAGTTCTGTAAACTAAGGTAAAAAGGATGTGAAATGGCCGAAAGAGGAAACTGAGCTGCTGTTTGTAACATTTTTTTCCTGTCAGCTTAAAAGTTATTTCCATTTTAACGAGTCCACTCTATTCCTCTTTAAAAATCTGGGCATTTTAATTTTTGCTTCAGGTAGTCTGCTTCCTTTTCAGTTAACATTTTTAGATCTTTTGGATTTTTTTTGGTTGTTGTTTTGTAAACACAGCACTGACTTTCTGCAGTCTCTTTAAGTTTAGCGTCAAATAAGCGTAACTCGCCTTTAATCGTGTCTGAAGTTACTTTACTCGTTCTTTTAGCTCCGTTTCTGGATTCGAGAACCATTCTTATAATTTGGGATTTATTGTTCTTAAATTTATGGTGATTGCAAATCATGTCTCCATTCATGGCACACAGATGTTTTTATTCTTCTTGTTTCACTTTGACTTTAGATTTAGGCAAGCAGTCACAGAGGGCTCTCCCCTTCCTGTTTGGGCTCAGACACTCTTAGTACGAAATCTGTTACCAAAAACAAAAACTACAGTAAGGACACGTTAATCCCATGAATTAACTAGAAATGAATAATGATGCCTTAAAAAAAATTAAACATTACTGTACTTGTTAAAGTTTTACATTAAAGTTTGTAGAGTGTTTGTAGATCAACATTGCGATTTTAACAAAATGCCCTTCATAACTCAACTAGGAGGCACATGAAATCAGCTTATCACAGCCATTATGTTTTTCTGATGTTATTTTGTGATATTATTCTGTTACTTGTGTAGTGTTTTGCAAACAGTAGATAAATGATCTTTATTTTCACTGCTCATTCGCTGAGGGTTAAAAACTGCACGTGTAGGATTTGCAGTGAAATGCAATACGCTTAAAAATATTGCTGTATTTGCTCCAAAATACCTTCCAGGAGGGAGCTATGACAGTTCTCCCTTTGGATCACGGTGAAATGGCACCTGAGCTTCATTTCCAGATTTTATTCTTCTTTTTTCTTTCAGCATTGACACTAAATCGATCAGAGGGTGCAAGTGAGATTGAACCAGCCCTCAACTGCCACATGCTACAGCCTGGTGGCAGCATTGTCAAAATGCACATGACAAACTGAGTCTTTATTTTTAGCAGTTTCCTGACCATTTCTTTTGGCTTCGAGTCAAATTACATTTCTGCAACACTGTGGGTTTCATACAACACTGTGCAAACATTTTGAGCAACCCCTCGCCCCACCCCAGACTTTTTTGGTTTTTTGGTCATGCTTTAAGGCAACCTTGAGTAACTCAGCTCAAAGAATAAACTAGTGTTGTGTCTGCATATGAAGTATGATATTTAAGTTGTATCTTTAGGTATTTTGTTACTAACAACCTATCAAGAAAAAAAATTAAAGAAACATTTTTTTCCAATTCTTTAGCTGAAGCCATGAAAAATACCAAAGATAACACAGTTTAACAGGTATAATACAGTAAAATATAACTCAGAAGTATAGTCAGTGTCCTGAACCATCTGAAAAACATGGATGCTCTGTTGTGGTTCGGGGTTGCATTTAAGCTGATTTTGAGGATCCTGTCAAAATTGATGGAATTCTTGATGCAAAAAAAGCACCATTTGATGTAATACCATACAGAAAGTGTCTGATTGGTAACAGCTTCATTTTTCAGTATGACAATGATCCCAAACACAGACAATGGAGCACTTTAAGTCATGGATTGGTCACCCCAGAGTCCAGACCTCAACATTATTGATGTAGTGTGGGATCATCTTGACAAACAGCAGAACAAAGACCTTTGAATGTCCTTCAAGAAACCTGGAGAACTATTCCTGAAGACTACTTAAAGAAATGACAAGAAAGGTGCCTGAGAGTTCAGGATGTGTTGAAGAATAAAGGCACTCATCCCAAATACTGATTTTCAAGCTCATTAGAATCGCATAAACTGTTTTTGCCTCATTTACTGCATTTATTTTTGCATATTATATTTAATCACTGCACCCATTTACCTATTATCATATATACGTTTTGAATTAGGAGTGGCTTGAGACGTTTGTACAGAACTGGACATAGTTTGGCATCTGGCACAAGTGCGCCATTACTTTCAGGTAGAGCTGGGCGATATGAGATTTTTTCATATCACGATATGTTTTTTTCATTTCAGGCGATAACGATATCTATCACGATATAAGCCAAATAACTATATTTGTAAGATTTAAATGTGCCGTTGCTCACAAGTAAAATGTGAAATAATCAGCAGCTTGTTTTGATTTAAATATTTATTTCCCATAATAAGTTCAACAGGGTAGATGTACTTAAGGAACATGAGACTTTTTCAGATAAATAAAGGCAAATATTGCAAACTACACAAAAGGCAGCCGCTAAAGCGTTTAAGTTTCAAAATAGAACAAACGAAACAGACCAAATTGTCAATTCCACTTAGAAACAAAATATTAATTCTAAAAATAAATCTTAGTTTGTTTTACAGAAGAACAGACAAAACTGACTAACTTTTGTCAATATCAAATAAACTGAGAACTAAAAGGAAATTCTCAATCTCTCCTTGTTGTATAGCTGAGCTTTTCAAACAGTTTTAACAGTTACTTTAGTCTGACAAAAGCCGAATGATGAATTAGCGCTTCCAGTCAGAGACTGAGGCTACGTCCACACGTACACGGGTGTTTTTGAAAACGGAGATTTTCCGTTTTCGTTTTAAAAAATAATCCCGTCCACACATAAAGGGAGAAATGAAGGAAAACGCTGCTATGAACATGCCAAAGCAGCAGGTGGCGCTAGATTCCTAACCGTGCAGAAATGTTGGCCAATCAGAAGTCTAGAAGCCTCGTGGGAAAAAGTAAACAAAGCTGGGGCATAGAAGCAGAACCGAGTCGTATGTGTGGACGGACAGTAACTGTGTAAGCATTTAAACACTGCAAAGAGTAGAATTAACAGTATTGTAGAAATTCTTTTCACCGAAACAATAACGTGGCGCAGTGTGACGCATGCACCAGTTTATTGTATTTCCAGACTTGCTTTCGGCACAATTTACAGTGCACGCTACTCTGTTTTTTGTCAGACTTGAAATAGCCGAAATACCTTCACACAACGGAACTCCTATGGCTCTTCCGTTCGACAATCTCTCCGGCATTGAAACCATCATCTGTTTTCTCTTCGGTCACGCTCGATTGATTTTTCTAGTCGGCACACTCATTTCCTCCATTATGCGCTGGCTCCATTACCCGCTGGCTCCTTCCCAAACAAACACATGTGCGGCTTGGCACTTGTGCTGTACGTAACAAGTCACGCGACGTGACGCTGCGGCTGTGATTGGTTCGGCGCTGCGCTACTTAGTTTGGATTGGCTAAACTTTTATTTTTTTTTTTATTTTAAGAGGACAAGAGCGGCGAGGTCTATCGCGATAGCTTAATTTCTCTATCGAGTAAAAGTTATATCGCGATACATATCGTTATCGTTCTATCGCCCAGCTCTACTTTCAGGCCCATCCAAATTAATCCGTTTATCAGAACAACATGTTTTACCGTGTTAGGTGAGCAGATGAAACAGTCCAATGCTTGCAGTTTAAATTAGATGCAGCAACGCAGCTGATCAGTTTATTGTTTCAAATCACTTCAAATACATGAGGGAAAACACCTCTTACACCTCATGGTTTCAACATTTTGTCCAGTGAACATCGTGGAAAACACCATAATTTTGTTCAAGATAATTTCCAACGCACCACATAATGACCAATTTATTATGTTCACCTGTTCAGTCTAGACAATTCAGCTGCCCTGCAGAAAATCCTCTTTGTGAAGTTAATAACATTCGGGGGTTTTTTGCTCCGTGAGAGGAGCCGGGCCATCATCTGGAAGCTGTTTTTAGAGGTGCTTATGTATATAAGTGCATTACTGCTGAGTGGTAATGTACCTAAGAAAGTATGTGTATGTTAACTGTAGCACTTTACTTACAGAAAAAACAGTGAGCTGGTGTCATGTAAACTTTAACAAGGCGACAAAAGACACTCTGCTACAGAAATACAGAAGCTGTCACTAGAAACAGCGTAAGGCCAAAAATACTGAGGATGTTTCAGATTAAACTTTTAAATACAGATACATCACCTCCCTCCCAAAAAAAAAATTAAAAAATTCTTTTAAAGGAATTTCATGGGCTGTTCCTGGTGGTCTAAGGCCAAGAAACATGAACAGTAAGTTGACTGAAGGTAAGAAAGTACTGAAAACAATCACGGGACATAAGACAAACCAAATAACAATATGTCTCGCTGTGGTGGAGACAACAGCCAATTATTTCCACTCTGTAAATTTCCAATTAAAAATCTGTTTTCATATCAATGGCAAACGGGGAAAAAAAAAAAAAAAAAAAAAAAAGGGGGACAGCAGTTTCTGGAAATTTTGACTTTACTCTAATGGAGTGAGAAGAATGAGGAAACGTTTATGCAAAATATCAACTCAACTGATTTCTGATAACTGAGCTGCAGCATACCATTTTAAACCTAGAACAAAGTAGTAAAATCCAGAGTGTACTTCCTATATCAGTTCATGTGTTTAATAATGTTCTTTCCTTCTCCTGTCGCTGATTTGAGTTCTTACAAAACAGTTAAAACTGGAGAAAAAGTAAAGCACCAAAGAAATCCTCATGCAATTTTACATGACAGTAAACTTCTATTAGGTAATCTTGTTTTAAAAAAAAAAAATGCACAAATCAAAAGGAATGCAAATAACTTCAGCAGCTTTTGAATTAAAAACCTGGTAGGTGTGGAGCAATGAAGAGGCTGTGAAGCACTTGGAAAACCTGCGATTGTCTCCTCTGGAACCTTGAAGGAGTTTTAAAGAAACCTGGAGGCATTCCAAATGTTCCATTTCTCTTCATCTTGTTTTGTTCCACCTGTTTTCTCTTGCCGTGGAAGCCCCACGAACTTTGATTTAAAATGAGGTACAGGAGTTTAAGAGCAGTCCTGATCTGACACTACCCATAATAGTCCCCTCCCCGTTCTCCTCTGCTTCTCCCTCCATCCCTCTGAGAGTGAAGTACATGGCGAAGCTTTCAGGTGGAGGACTAGCGCTTTGCTTTGGCTTCTTCTGCTTCTTTCTCTGATGAAAAATGACAAAAAAAAGAAAACAGTGCAAAGCTTTGAATTTCAAAGTGCTAAACATTTCCATAAAACCCATCCAAACAATCTGAGTCATAAAGTCTCCTGTTGGTTATTGTAATTATGAGAACGGCACACTAAAGCAGCAAGCCTTGCAAACATCTGACATCCTGGCGCTTTCTTAGAAGTTCCTGCCCTGCCTCATTTCAGAAAAATGCATTTGTATTCTCTGGCAGTACAACACTTTGTCTACACAGAAAGTTTTTTTTCCCCCCCTGTACAAACAAATCTCATATCCTCTTACAGCCCCAAGCCAGAGAGGGCATGTTGAATTATGTTCTGGAGCTTTTGTGTTGCAACTCAACTCACTGAGGATGCAAAGTGCTCCATTACTCACAATATAAAAGCCACAGAAACAAGCATGATGCAGTCACTCTGCTCCAGACAGATAGATTGTTATCTACAAACTTTTAGAGATGTTACAGAGATGTAGTTTGAAATAAATCTTGGATAAATCTGTGGTTCTGTGCACTCATGCACATTTTCAGAAACGACATATTTTTTTAAAGCAGCTATTTAAATGAGCAGCAAGGTGTATACTTTCTCCACACTGCACAATTTTCACTATTCTCACCTTTCCTGAGTTCGTCTCGCTTCTTGGCAGCCTCCTCCCTCTGTTTCTTGATGATAGCCAGTCTGGCGAGATCAGCCCTGGCCTGCTCAGTCTTACCCTCAAGATGAAGTTTCATGTAGCGCTCTTTTGATTTCTGCTTTTCTATCTCTTCCCTGAAAAAGATACATTAAGATAGTAATATTTAGTCCCCTTGAAAAGGTATGAAACACAAACCAAAACATCTTTTGTTTGACACCCACCTCTCCCTGCGAGAAAGCTCTCTGGGAGCGCTGACGTCTACTTCAGCTACCTTTTTGCTCTTCTGAGCGACACGATTGGGATTCTCAATCTCAATAAGCCCCTCCACTCCACTCCTCTTTCTAACCTACATAAAGAAAGAAAAACCTTTGTAACACCAATCACTATGACAGGGCTTGCATCAAATTCTCTACACAAACTACCTTTAAGAACCGTGTACTGCTGTAGTTGTAATGAATCATTTGGGTGTAGTTGTTTTCCTATAAAGACATTTCTTCATCCATCATGTTATTTATGGTGTGGTGCCAAATGTATACAACATATCTGTGTGTGACTGTTGGTTTTAGATGTGTCCTCGAACCAACACAGCTGATTTAAATGGCTAAATTAGCTCCTCCACATGTGAAGTTCTCCAGAGACCTGGTAACGAACTAATCATGTGATTCAGGTGTGTTGACCCAAGGTGAGATCTAAACCCTGCAGGGACACCGGCCCTCGTGGACTGAGTTTGGCCACCCCTGGTCTAAACGGTGCTTTTGACAGTAAGCATTCAGTGAAAAACAAAAAAGATTCATTTTCAGGTTCTCACACAAACACACACATATTCACCCATTGACAAATTAATAACACATTCACCTCAGACTCGTCGTCGCTGCTGCTTTCCTCCTCAGACTCTGAAGAGCCCTCTTTCTCTACACCACCATTTTCTTCCTGTTAAAATACACATACAGTCATACTTAATGTCTTTTAGGGTAATCAAATATTTGTTATAAAAAAAAAAAAAAAAAAAAAAAAAAAAAACCACAAACAAAAAAAAACCCCAACAAGTTTCACTCACCATCTCTCGCTGGGCTCTCATCTGACGGTCAATCTCTTCAGGGTTGCTGAACTGCTTCCCGCGGCCCTTGTGGCCCTTTTTCCCTGCAAGACAATTTTTAAGCTGTCAGCAGCAAAAAGACCATCTATTAGCAATAGGGCTGCACGATTAATCGTTAGAAAATCGCGATCTCGAGTCATACTTATGTGCGATCTCATTTCCAAATGACAACGATTTAAAAAAATAAAAATAAAAAAATAAATAAAAAAAAAATACGACGACGACGACTACTGTACTGCATTTTGATGCGGGACGTAATCTGCATGAAAACAAGCGCTCTCTCTTCCTGCTCAACAAATGACAAGGGCGGAGCCTTATACCACGTGATACAGAAGCTGTGCCGTGTGATGCTAAAATTAGCAGGGAAAAAACAACGGAGAGCACGTCAGGGATGACGAGAAAGTGACAGGAGAAAATCCGTCCCGGTCAACCACCCAAACATCAATAACGGGAACCTTATACAGCGCTTCCCTATACCCGTCGAACTTCCGCAGGCACAAAGACATTACGGAGGCTATTACTTATCACCTGACCAAAGATATGGCTCCCATCAACACTGTGCAAAACGAGGGATTTAGGAAAATGATCAACACCCTAGGCCTAGACAAACGCTACACAGTGCGTTTCTATTGTTGCACTACCTGCTCTATACACGCAGTGTCGAGCAAAGGTGGAGACAGAATTTCAAGCAGTACAACATTTTGCGGCAACAACAAAACGTGAGACATTTGTTGTTTTTATGTTTATTTATCGTTTTTATGTTCAGTTTCAATTGTTACGAAGTTGATGTGCAGTTAATAAGTGCAATAAATATTTATAGCCTATTGGAAAAGAAAATCGTGAGAGAATCGTGATCTCAATTCTAAGCCAAAAAAAAAAAAAAATCGTGATTCTCATTTTATGCAAAATCGTGCAGCCCTAATTAGCAACATAAAACATTAAACAAGTCGTTTGAATAAGCGACAAAAGCGTGCTCCCACTGAAAATGCTGCATCCAGAGGAACAGAATTACCATTCTGAGAATACAATCAGCTATTTGGGGCGGGGGTGATAACTTATAAGCAACCTGCAAAGTTAATCACTGGGTAGACACAACTATGAAAAAAATACTGGTGCTCTCTCACCATGTAGCCCTATATTTGAGAACAAGTGCCCAGAGCCATCTTTGGCTGATGACACAATTCACAACGTGACTTCAGAAATCCACACAGCCTGCTGCGTGAAGAGAAGATACCGTGAGCGCCGATGAGTCACACTGACGTTTATAGAGGGCCAGCTCCCCTCACCGGAAAATCTAACAGCCGACGACTTAGAAGGACGTACCGACAAAGACAAAGAAAAAAACCCCGAATAGTTTGACCATATATTTATGATGTAAACTGGTACAAAGACAACCTCCAAATAGAAATTTCAATAACTGATTATGTATGTAAACTGACCCGGATGCTTTCTTCTCTGCGCACGGTATTAGCGGTTAAAAGCAAGCAACCAAAAAACAAAACAAAAAAAGACTATTGAGGTTTAAGTTAACACCAAGTCGTCATCTGAGCTCACGTGAGAACAAATAAATAATTGGATATCGGTACGTCTCTGGTGCCTTTAATAAACCGTTCTTACCGGCAAATTACATTATGCTAACTATGTAGCATGCTAAACATGCTAAGCATGTGTGAATTCAAAGGGCTAATGATCCGCTAGCTAAAATGTACTCGCAAAAACAGGCACATTATGTGAATTTTCGTTTTAATACTTACCACCACGAGGCATTGTTATAGGTGAGTTCTATAAAAGTCCACCACAACGTCAAAGAATAATACAACAGTTCACTCGAAACGCCGGTGATTTAAAGTGCTAGATGAAAAGACTAAAAAGTACTTCGTCTCTCCCGCTATTGGCAGACGCCTCTTTCGCTCGCGGAGACGTACGCATGCGCACTTGGGACTATAAGCTGCACTGCGCATTTGATTGAAAGGTGCATTGACCAATTGGATAAAGAGACTTAAATCATTCATAAAAGTGGCATGTAACGCTTATCTGTTTAATAATATAATAATGCATAAATAAATAAAATCATAATCGTATATTTGATTATTTGAATTTTATACAGTGCTCAATAAACACCTATGACTGACTGAACAACATAACATAATTCACGCATAAATCAGGCTTTATTGGTCGGTTGGGAAGGAGATGCTGACATTCAAGATACAGATCCAGCCTCAGAGTTTGTGCAGGTTTATGCACTATTAAAACTAATAAAAGAATTAAATCTAACACCTCCGGTTTCCCTTTTCCTTTCACGGGTTTGAGCCTGTTTCAAAAGCATGTTTTTATTCTGTTTGTTAAAATAAAATAAAAAACAATGTACAAAAAATGAAGCTCTGTATGCTATGTATTAAAAATACTTATAAATAATTCTGACCACCCAAAAGTTGCTCAGTAAGTATATGGAAGGCATACTGTATATGAGGGTTTTGCTCTATTTGGAAGTGGAGCTGAATGAAAAGCTGTAATAGTGAATGAAGCCTTACTTTTCTTATTTTATTCTTTCTATTGTGTTACTGTATATTTTTAGAGCTGCTATGAATCCAACAATTCACAAATGTTATTTTCTAAAAACCGAAAGTCAAACAAAAAGAAATGCCTTTTGTCAATGGAGTTTACTTTTAATCCAAAGAGAAAATAGAAAAAAATTATATTAAAAAGCAGGTTTTACATCACATACAAATGTACAAAGTGTAGAAAATTGGCTGTGTATTGAACAAAGAAGGTTTTTAAGGTGAAATAATTCAACAAATTAAAAACAGAAAACATACAGTAAGCGGAAAATAAAGAGTAAAATGTAACACACAAGAATCCTCATTTTGAGGAAAATGGATGATATTATTACTTTTGTCCTGTTATCTATCGATACAAAAATATTTACTTGGAAGAAAACGCTTTATTCAATGGAGGCACTAGATCAGATCTGTCATTTTTTTCTTCGATGTTGAGTCTTGACTTCTTCCACTTCTTTCTCCATCAGGTGATACTCTACGGTAGTCTCTGTTAACTTGAAGGAAAAGATTAAAGATCACTATTTTACTCCTTCTGCGACAAACCGGGTTATCATCATCATTATCATCATCACCTTTATTTATAAAGCACTTTAAAAAAAACCACAGCTGAAACAAAGTGCTCTACATAGGAACTATATAATAAAAGTTCATAAGATATAAATAAAAGCCAAATAAAAGAAAAAGTAAGCGTTATATAATTGAATGAACTGGTAATTACATTTATAACTTAAATATAATATGCAGCCTGTAAAAAAAGAAGTATTATGCAGTTATAACAGCTTTACAGAGGAGGCAAAAAAAAAAACCTTTCCTACCTCAGAGCCTAATATTGCATCCATAATATTACTCACAATGTAATGACAATTGATCTTACCATATCCAGGAGAAGTTCAATCTTTAGTTTTAATACGTTATTCTCTTCCTCCAGCTGGATATTTTTTTTCTTAAGCCGCTGAACTTCCCTACTAGACACATTTCCACCAGATTCTGGTTTCACAAAGGAGAAAAAAAAACGTTTATGCTGTGTTGGCCACAAGGAACCAGATAATAACACACACAGACACACATAGAGAGAGAGAACTAAAAGGTAATTATTCAGAAAACCCATTACCTGTAATCCACTGTCCCTCTTCAAATTTCAAGACCTGACCTCCAATGTTCATCACAGGAGGGCCATACTCAAGGCCCAGCTCTATTTCTCGAGTTGAACGATCCAACTAAAAAAAAGATAAAAAGGTATAAATAACGGTTAATGCTATCTCTCAGGGTGTTATGCAGATTAACCCCCCCCCCCCCCCCGAACGTGCTGTACAACTAGTGTTTCCAGTGTGTGAATGATGCTAAAATTCATTAGCTCACCGTGTGGAGGCTGGACAAGGAGGCGGATTTACGTGGAGGAACCTTTTTAGGACTAAATGGGTTTCCAAACAGAGGCATCCTCAGAGATTTTTTAAGGTCCTAGATCAGAGACAGCACCCGAAAGAGAATTACTATTTTTAAGATAACGCTAGCTTCACCTAGCTTCTCACTGTGTTTACCGTCGTTAGCGGTGCACGACCAAATTAATGCTAGGTGGCTAGCTGCGTGAATTACTTATATCTCACAATTTAATGAAATTATCCCCTGCCTCTCAGAGTATTTAGGTAATGCTGTTTCAATTTAAATATACAGCTAACATATTTACCTCCATACAGGGTATTTATTTAAGTTCGCCTGAATCCGTTTCTCGCAGAACATGCTTGCCACTGCGCAAGTGCGAATTTTCCATTTGTACAAAGTGGGCAATCCTGAAACATTCCACGACTTTCGCACAAACTATTCGGGAAAAAATGTCCACCATAATACCCTTAAAGAAACTAAAATTTAATCCATCGTCTTACTTTTTTTTTTTTTTTGGGGGGGGGGGGGGGGGGGGGTATCGTGTTCACATTTTAATACCTACTAGTTAGAATTTCATAAGATCTTCCTGTTTCTGAATGATAATGGAACAACCCGTGTAACGGAACGTCACCATGGTGATCTTTTACCGTCTTTGGGGTACGACGCTTTAATATTTTATTCGGATGAGCTCATATAATTAAAAAAAATAACTCCATACATTAAATTGACTATTATGAACAGCACAATGCAGATAATGATAATGTACAAAAAGTAAAGATAATACGAACACTATTTCAGTAGGTTACGGCTGTACTTAAAATACACTGGCCCCGCCTTACTTTGTACACGGCCCCAGTGGCCTAATGGATAAGGCACTGGCCTCCTAAGCCAGGGATTGTGGGTTCGAGTCCCATCTGGGGTGTTCTACTTTTCGCTATCGTAACAAGCACCTTAGACACAGTTTAAGTGCTTCGTTGTCTGTAGAAGAAAATCTTCACATATAAATCCTAATACGTTTGAAGAATATGTGTGTCTAACTAGGCGAGAGGCAGGCAGAACACAGACCTCCACGGCTAACATGGAAAAACGCAGAATGGCACTCTGCGTACTGCTGAGCACTTTAGCTGTATCCACAAAATCCACGGATGTATTCAGAAGAGTGAACGTCAAGCTCCAAACTTACCGTGAGTAACCTTACTGTGGCGTGTCTGTACACGGCGGGAACCAATTTTATATCCCTATAACTCTAGCTGAACGCTAAACACAAAATAAATATATTTACCGCTATAAAAGAAGGCGTATGGTTATATCTTACATAGCTTTTCTTTAATGGACAGTTACTTTGTTCTCTCCCGGCTAAATTTAACAGTTTTAAAATGTAACACTATTTGAACATGTAACTCGAAATACCATAGCCATTTAAATGCATTTAAACACGTTTTCTTTTTTAAAATGTTTTTGTAACACTTATGTTAACAAATGTAAGTTGAAAAAAATGCTTGTATATTCAAGCAAGGACACGAACACAACATTGTGTTAGTGTTCTTATAATATTAATATGCAATTAATATTAATTTGACAGAAAATAGCAACACATGAGAAAGCTGTTGTAATTATTCTATCGGTGTCATGACATTATCTTACATAATGTGTGTTATCTAACCTCAAGCATGTAACCCATCCTTCTACAATGGTAGAGCTCCAAGAGGCCACTGTGCACTGGGATGCTGCCCAGAAAAGTGTGATCCTGAAGGAGGGGTTGATGGAGACGGAGGGGGAAGCCTATGGGTACTTCAATGACACTCTGCTCCTCTCAGGATGGGGCATCCTGGAGATCAATGCAGGCTATGGAGGAATCACTCAGGAAGATGAGACCACTTTCTTCTTGGCTGGCTACCTGGAAGGTTACCTCACTGCTGGGTGAGCAGCACAGGCTAAGTGCAAGCATGAAAATACACTAAGCACCATAAATGCAATTTTCAAGTGAGCCAATCATGTGGCAGCAATGCAGTCCGACACCTAATGCAGATACAGGTCAACTTCAGTTAATATATCGTTACACTTTGATTACATTTCTTATTAGGTGTAGTTGCTAGCTCTGGTTGTAACATGTGGACTGCTTTTATGTGGGCTAATCCCTCACTGCTTATTCTCCTTCCATTGCAGACAGATGTTCAGTCATTACTCCAACATGTACCCTCAGCTGATCAAGGATGAAAAGGTTCTGGAGCCCTTGAAAAACTTTTTGAGGTACAGTGTTAAATTATATCAAATCAAAGCCATGGATTAAGCTAAGAGTAATCCCATGTCTAATACTAGATTTATAAGCGTTTCTCTTTGTTTTCCATTGCCTTCAAGATGCTTTTTCAGAGGCTTGATTAACCAGTATTGTGCACAGAGTGTATATAAAAGATGGGTGTTGCCCTTCTCTGCTTTTAATAGCCTGCAGGAGGTGACTCTCCTGTTGGCACAAAGACTGTGTAGAAGTCTAGGGAAATTATCTTAATGCTCACTTAATCTGTGACCTCAGGAAACACTAAGTTTATGGGCTCAGTCTTAAGTCTTACTTGATAAATTCTGGTGATGTGGTTGTTGTTATGAAAGTCAAATACTTTCTCATTCACAGCTGTGTAAATATAAAGCATGCAGTGGTATGCGTCAGTTCTCTGTCATATTCACACCTTAACCGCCACACCTGGGTTCAAGACAGCAAAGCTTAGCTGAAAACTTTACAAGACTCTTTTAGGCAGCGGACGTCTACATCCATCTTTTATATACATTCTATGATAGTGCCTCATAACTGTCAACTGTCTATACAGAATTTACAAATTATATTTATGCACCTATTGATTGTTAGAGTGATGTAAAACTGCACCATCAAGAGATAAACGTTGATTCTAAAATTTGAATAAACCCCAGCAAACAAGACCAGTGGGCCAGAGAGCAGGTGAAGCTCAGGAGAAACAGTGACCCCTTGTGGAGGCATATGGGACTGATCCTGGCTCAGCTGGATGGACTCCACGCAGGAGCTGCACTGTGGGCCAAAAGCAAACACAGGGAGGTGTGTATGTGTGTGTTTGTGGTTGTGAGAGAGTTGTCACAGTCATTTCATGGATCTCTTGCCACTTGCTCTTTCCCTCCTGCGCAGCCTCTATCAGCGTTCACGGTCCAGTTTCTAAATGGTGTCGGTGACCTCTTGGATCTTGTCCCAGCTTTGACACCTCGCTCCAACTCCTCCGCAGGGTCCGGCGCTTTCAGGATGCCTGGAATGGGCCACTGCACAGCTCTCATAAAGGTTAGGCCAAGCTCATTTGGCTCATGTGAGGGAGCCCTTGGGAAAACCTCAACACAAACCTAACTGCTTTTATTGGCCTCTGTGAGCAGGATTTTCTTCTTTTAGATGAGTGTAAAAGGCCATTGCAAGGGGCTTATTTCCTCTTTCACGTACAACAATCTATGGAACAAAGTTCAAATGGATGTGTGCTACTGGATTTTTTAAGACCCCTTTAATGTATCTTAATAAAGTTGCATCCACGTTAAACTCTTTCTTTTATGATTCACTGATTGTGTCTTGTTTCTTTTAAAAATATAGATGTTTCTCTCTCTCTCTCTTCTCTGTATCTCAGGTTCTTCCAGGCTTTGAGAACCTGCTAGTTGGCCACTCTAGCTGGTATACTTATGCAGCCACCATGCGTATCTATAAACACTGGGACTTCAAGGTGTCTGACACACACGTAGCCACTGGAAAGATGTCGTTCAGCAGCTACCCTGGTACACACACTCCTACTATATCACATACAGTATAAGAGCCGCACAACCGCACACTTATATGCATAAATATACTCAAATAATCAATGTGTCTCGAGAAAAAAAGATCAATTTGCAGAAGAAGAGGGTTTTTCAAAGAACAGACCTCACTTCTTTCTTGCAAAAGCTCCGAGGGGAGGTGAACTTCTTATCCTTAATCCACAAGGGAAAATATGAACACTGACATCTAGGAATTAACCCAAATCCCCAATGAACATTTCCTACTCGACACAATTCTCCTGCAAAGCATGCAGCTTAGGCAGTAATGAGAAAACACTGAATCCCGCGTGTGTTTATGCACATGCTCGAACGGAGCTATACTCCCCTCGCTGTAGAGTTAGAGGAGACTGAGAAATTTTGTGGCCAAAGATTTGTCAAGTGGACCAGGCCATAAAAAAATCCTCTGGTGGACTACAGTCCTATCAGGACACAAGTGGTTTTAAAGCACTATATTTAGAGAGCAGCAGGCCGAGGATATCACCTCACTATATTGAAACAAAGAGATGAAATACAATGGGGTCAGCAGAGGTGATGTGTGCCCTCTGCGGCCTTCCTAAGCTGCTTCCCCTCTAACAGTACTGAGGATTTATCATGCACTGCAGGTCGGCACCATGAGAACAAGAAGAGGTGCTGGGCAGTCTCAGTGGTGGAAATATTCAAAGACATCTGGCTTCTATTGTTAATAATATTAATATTGTACTTCTAGTGCAGGAGTTGGATGTGTTTTTTCAGAGGAGCTTATTATTTTTCCTTTTCATGTATAGAATACAAAGTAGTATAGAGTAATTCTACCTGGTGTAACTCTACATAAAAGTAGTATGGCAAGATGAAACTTGAAATAATTATAATACACGCAATCGGAAAAGGAATGCTGATAACACATCTGGTACTTGCGATTCATGAGCGTGATAGTCATATCTTTAACAAAAGTTATGAAGTCACATGAAAATAAAGTTTTCACAGCATGAAAAGCACCTTTAACAGCAATAACTTGAAATAATTGTTTTCTTTATGACTTTAAAAGACTCTCACGTCGCTGTGAAGGAACTTCAATCTACTGTTCTTTACAAGGTTCTTCAGTGTATTGAGGTTTGGGGGTGTTCTCCTGAGGTACAGCCACAGCTTTCAGTCAGGATGAGGTCTGAACTTTGACTGGGTCTATGAACTTTCATTCTTTTCTTTTTTTAGCCATTCTGTTGTAGATTTGTTGTTGTGCATGGGATTGTTGACATGTTGCATGAACCCATTTGAGCCAAACTTTAGCTATCGGACAGATGTCGTCACGTTTGACTCTAGAACACTTTGGCACACAGAGGAGTTCTTGCTTGACTCGGTGACCATAAAGGTCTCAGGTCATCACCCCTCCACCGCAGTGTTGACAGTTGGTATGAGGTGTTTGTGCTGATATGCTGTGTTTGGTTTTCAGCAAATGTAGCGCTGCACACTACGGTCTTGTGGTCTTCTTGGTCCAGAGGTTTTGTGACTTATTTAGCTACAATTTTGCAGATTGAGGCATGCTCCAGTGTTCTTTTTGGAGAGAAGAGGCTCTTTCTTGGAAATCCTTCCAAAAAAAAGACTGCTTGTTCAGTCTTTTGCTAATTGCACTGTGCTTAATGTCAATATTTAACATGGTAACTGAGGCCTGTAGAGTTTGTGATGTATCACTTGGATGTTTTGCAGTTTCTTTGCACATTTGCTGTGACATCCACTACTGGGAGAAATTGTGGCATTATAGGAGCACACACAAACTCTATAAAATAATGCTTTTATTGAAGTGCTCACATTTGTTGGTGATGAGCACAGCACTAACACGTGACCACAATGGGAAACATGTTAGCATACAGTTACGTATCAAGTGGATAGAGAGTAATATTAGAATGCACATGGTGCATTAAATATAAATACTTTAATACACCACCAGTTCATCAGAGCTAAATGCTGAGGGAAATACAAAATGTAGTACTTTATGGGCTGACTGATGACCCATTTTCAGCAGCTGGTCACAAACACTGTATGGCTGTTGTTGAGTCCAGATATTATACTGCATACTGGGTTTTCAGATTTTATATGCTAAAAACAGCTTCCTGAGTGAATCAAAATAATAAAGTTGCAGACCAGAAAACTGAAAACGTCTGAGCTAAAAGATGCTAAAGACTTGCTAAAAGAAACTGGGACATCATTTTTATTGCTGTGTGCAAATCATTTCAGGAAGCATGCAGTCATTTGAGACAAGGCAAGATTACTTTATTGTCATGATAGGAGAAAATCACCTTGGATTAAGCCACACTTTAATAAACAGACCTCAGAATAAATTAACAGATAAATGATTTTTAAAATGCATTTACAGCAAAACCTCTCTGCTTATCTGTCTGTCCCACATGAGCTGTTCATTTATCAGCTTAACTGGCAAATTAATATTTATTATTGCACAACAGGAGCCTGCATCTCCTTCCAGAGTCCATTAGCACATAATCAGAGGTCCACACATGTGAAGAAGCAACTAAAAGCTCTGTTCCCTTTTTATATGTGCTATATAAATGAAAGTAACAAGACAAGTAATCATAAAAAGCAGGATTGTTTCACTTGACTTTATATATTTTAATAACAAATTAATATTACTGTAGTACCTTAAAAAACCTTAAAATGCCTTTAAAAAATCAGAAATCACTGGTTGAGTTAAAGATACTTATTCCATTTGCTAATAAATACAAGTTAAGCATGTTGTGAGTTGCAAATGATCTAATCATGACACCGTTGGTTTGCTCCAACTTTATCAAATGACCCCCAACCCTCCCCCACTCCTTTGTTGACTGTCAAAAAGAAACCTGCTGCGTGTTCTCCTCCTCCAGGCTTCCTGATGTCTCTGGATGACTTCTACCTCCTTGGGAGCGGCCTGCTGATGACTCAGACCTCCATCGGCGTCTTCAATGCCTCTCTGTTCTCTCAGCTCAGCCCTCACAGCCTGCTGGCCTGGCAGAGGGTCCGACTGGCTAACGGTCTGGCGCACAGCGGAGAGGAGTGGGCGCAGGTTTTCTCCAGATACAACTCAGGTGAGATTTCAGTGATGTCAATTAAGGCAAGTTGAGTTTTGAGGCTTTATTCAAAACCAAAGTAAGCCAAAGTAAGTAAGTAAGTAATATGGAGCCACTAATTCACACTAATGCATGCTGTTATTGCCCTGCCTTCTGGCTTTTAGACGTAATGCTGGCAATGCAAAAATTCACAGGACACATGTCCATAGAGATTTAGCAGTCTCTCAAACACATCGTTCTTCTCAATTACACAATGCTTGTGTGTGTTAATTGGGAAGGATGCTTTGATCTTTCACATCACGTTGCTATGGAGGGCAGAGGAGAAAACAGGACAGGGTGTTCTTGAGACTGACAGCTCTTTAACAAACAGCAGAATTGGCGCTCAGATTCACCATCCTGCCAAGCTATTGCAGTGACCTGCAGACCGTGATGTCATTTCATTCAGATCGGGTTATGTTTTCGGTTTTTATGGCATGTGCAAATATGTATCTAATAAGCCAAAAGTTTATGTGCTTCCCTCTCTAGATCCAAATCCCTCAGGTGCATGCGAGACTGTACATGTAAGCTTTCATTTTACAGTAGGATAGCTAACATGCAGCAACATGAGCTAGACCGATTACATTACTTCAGTATTGGTCTTTTAGTGAGTAAAGGTAAATAAAGTTGTACCACATCTCACAAAATCCCTCCAATATTTGTTGACACACAAAATCCAAGTGTCCATGGGACAGGAAGGAGTGGATCTGTATTTCCTTTGTATTTCAGGCACATATAACAGCCAGTACATGGTGGTGGACCTGAGCAGGATTTCTCTGAGTAAAAGCATCAGGGATGGAGCTCTGACTGTTGTAGAGCAGATTCCCGGCAAAGTCAAGCACTCCGATCAGACTCGGGCGTTACGCAGAGGTAAGAAACCACCTGTATCTGTGTGATTACTGCTGTTGTTGATTTCTGAGTGACCTCCCCCTCCAGTGTGCTCCATTTAACAGGTTATTGGCCGTCATACAATATACCATTTCATGCTGAAATCTACAACCTGAGTGGGTACAGTGTGATGTGGAAAAGATACGGGGAAGACTTTTCCTATGATCTCTGTCCCCGAGCTAAAATCCTCCGCAGGGACCAGGCCAAGATGTCCGACCTCAGCTCCCTCAAACGCATGATGAGATACAACAGTAGGTGAAACAACAGAGTTATTGTTCCTCGCGCTGTATGTCCGCTCTGGAGCTCAAAGCACTTCACAGAAAACACAAATAGCCCAGGATATTTTTGTTCCCGTCAAAGTGAAAGCAGCATGACTAAACGTCAGACTGCTTCTGTTTCAGACTACAAGAAAGATCCCTACTCAAAGGGCCATCCCTGCAAAACCATCTGCTGCCGCAACGACCTGAGACCAAGGAGGCCACGGCCAGGGGGCTGCTACGACACTAAGGTCAGAGGACACCAGCACATTAGGCCAGAATCAGCTCTGTTACAGTGTGAGGATAAAAACAAAATACAAAGTACAGCATGTGTTTTGCTTGTGTTTTTGTCTGCCGATATAACCTTTGGTTAAAGAGTCACCGCTGTCACATGCCCTTTAAATTCCCTGTTTTTTTTTAAAGCTGCAGTTTTTCTCTTTACTCCTTTTGTTATTTGTTTAACTATTTCTAGGTGTGTGTTGTTTTTAATAGAGCAAGATGTTGATTCTCTACGTTAGAGTAAAACAGGGAGTATATCAGGGTGTGTTTCAGGGCGTGTCTAACCTGTGATTGACAAGTTGATACCACAGAATTGAGCATTGCGCTCAAATTCTCAGTTTGATCTGCCCATCAGCTGTTCTGTATTTGTTTGTAATAAAAAACTGCAGAGTGAGCTCATCCAGTAAGAACCTTTTTTTTTTTTTTAAACCTATAATTTTTTACTTGCTAAAGCTAGCATTCATTTTTATATCACAGTGAATTACAAACCTTGCACCTTGTTAATCAGTCTGGGACAAATATGCTCACAAACAACCGAGATGCCTTGCACAAATCAGTGAGTATATCTTTTTGTTAGACTGCTGTCTGTGATCCACAGTGCTAATATGGCGACAATAAAACCGATATGTAAATCTAGTGTCCAAATATAGATGCCCCAAACAAGATATACCACCAGGTGATATTAGTCATATCACCTGGTGGTATTAGAATAAAGGCCAGGTTATCACCTCTAGCATTTGTGAATGTGTGTGCAAACACTGTTGCTAATCTGTCTGTTAGATATTTCCTAGATTAAGTGAAAAAATATATTTGCTGCTGGCAAAATATGAAAACACTCTCCAAAGTTAATAAGATTCATTCACATTAATTATGTGTAGATTTCTGTTCAGTTCAGTTTAAGTTAAATTGTGCAGTGGTTGAAGCCAGTATTTCAAATGAAGCAACAAGATTTGATTAGAAGCATTAAATTACCTTTCTTTCACATGTTCCTGTTCCCTCCTCATTTCTGTGTCACGGTATAGGTGACGGACTACCAGATGGCGCTCCAGCTGGTCGCCGAGGCAATAAATGGCCCCACGACCCAGGGGGGTCTGCGCCCATTTTCATGGCAGTCCTTTAACTTCACGATTCATCAGGGACTCCCCCACACGTACAACTTTCCCTTTATCACCATGAGGCCCATGCTGGACAAGCCATAAGAGCACAGAGCTGGAAGATGCCATGCGTCCATGTGTAGCTGTGTTCAAATTCACAAAGCCTGCGCCACAACACTGAAAATCCTGTTGGTGCAGCTAAACAGAGAGTAAAAAACTTGATTATTTTGCCAACATTGGTGTTTTTTTAAATTAATAATTTAATAATCCATTTTAAAAACAGACAACAAATGATCAAAGTGAAGTATACTGAAATAGATGCCACTAGATGCAGTGAGGTGTTTGTGATGTAGTGTTGTGTTGGTCTTATTTCACAGCATCTATCTATTAGTGACAGAGTACTCTGAACTGGCATAAGGATTGTCGGCTTGTTTGCGCTATTTTAACACTCTGTGTAAAGTTTCCACAAACGTTTGGATTTAAACCATCAGGAAAATCCTGTTCGTTTTATATTTATTATAATTACAGTATTTTTGTTTTTGAGTTCAATTCTATGCAGTATCTACTCAGGTTTGCACATTGTGGAAGAAAATTATCTAAGTTTGCATTAATATTAACTATACTAAATTAAATTATAACCTGTGGTGCATTTTGTCTATATAAACAGAAATAAAATTCGCAAAAACTACAACAACTGTTTTTGTGCAAAATATGAAAGGAAAAGATGTTATTTTCAAAATAAAATATTCACAAAAGGTTCACGTTTCTGATCTGGTTGACAAAAAAGAGAAGTTATGATAATTGCATTTGACTGCCATGTATAGTACCTATGGGAAAATGAATAAACTCAAGTAACAATTTTAAGTAACATTTGACTGCATAACAAATAGGATTTCTCAACTACTCTTACCTACTTGTCAGTTCCTAATGTGTTTTTACCACCAGACTAAGGGAAGGTTAAATTCATCACTCATTAGTGTAAGATGACAAAAGCGAAGTATAAACCTAGACAGCGTAGACAGTTTTTTTTTGTTTTGTTTTTTGCCTCGATAAAATTTAACATTTTTAAAACTTGATTAGAAAATATTATTTTCTTCTGTAGCGGCCATTACAGCTTTTACTTTGAAAGTGTCTCTGGGACATAGTGTGGTTAACTTCCTGTAACTTAACCAGCTTGCTTTGAGTGGGCACTCTGGGGGCGGAGCATGCTCGGTTGGATAGCTAAGAGAAAAAGCCGAGGCAACAGTCCGGGGTCCACCGCGCTCGTATCTGGTCTGTGTCCAACTGCTTTTTTTTTCCTAAATGGCAACGACGGCAGAGGACCAGCGGGAACCGGCGGACGCCGCTGCACTGTCGACACACCACGGCTGCCACCACCACAACAGCAACAACAATAACAACAACAATAATAACAACAAAGACAGCGAGGCGGGAGAGAGCGCGACCTCTGCCACCGCCAGCTCGACAGAATCCGGCGGGACGGCGTCGCAGAGCATCAGTAACGGCTCGGTTATCAACCCTAACGGGGGGAACAACGGGAAGTGGGTTCGCCTCAACGTTGGCGGCACGGTGTTCCTCACGACGCGGCAGACGCTCCTCAAGGAGCAAACTTCGTTCCTGTACCGGCTGTGCCAGCAGCAGGACCTGCATTCGGACACGGTAAGCCCCGCCAGGACGCTTTAACCCCCGCTGAACGGTGCTTCGCTCCGGGCGAAACATAACTATTATTTTGTCACAGCAGCGGGTGAGCTGGGACTGCACCTCCTCCACTTATTTTCTTTGTGATGGTTTCAACGTCCTGTGAGCATTTAAGTTTGATAGTTACTTTGTCTCAGACGCTATTATTCTGGGTACTGGCAAGTGACATTGTGCCATATATCAGATTTCTATGAAAACGAATGTGGTGACAGTACATTACAATAGACGTTGCACACCATTCGTGTTGTGGCACGCAATTGTATTTGTTAAGAACAGAGACACTGGTGCGGTTTTTGATCTCTTGATAACACTCCTGCTATCTGCAGCGGCTTGAAGTTAACAACAGCTTAGATCGTTGAGGCATCTGTTAACACACGATTGGTTCGATTTATCTTTACAGGCTTACTGCTTTGGTCTAAAATGGCGATTATTTTCTATAAAATGCGTGTGCATCTGTTTTCATAAAGTACGGAATTGTATCCCATGATATCACTCCAACATGAGTACTGATTTCCCTAAAACTTGCATCTGTCCTCTCCCGGAAATCCACTCCTGCAGCTCCAAATAGGCATGGAGCAGCCCACTAACCAGGAGATATACGTGCAGTCTGAAGCACTTCCACTCTCCTGCTTTTCTTCATGTGAATGTTGCTTGGGTCAGATGGATGAACACGTGCCTCCTCTTCTGCAGGGAGCCACACAGTTGGTAGCTGTACAGCTGGCATCTTATGGGGAGGGTAAGAGAGAGGGAGAGTCTGGCTGTCACATGTAGACTGAAAGGACTTGAAAGACTCATGAATGATGCAGATTTCTATTATGCTGCATGGACTTTGATATGCATGAGTATGACAAAGGGTGGGGGGGAGGTCCTCCTCGTGAACCACAGCCCACTGTAAACTGATACAATGCTGCAGGCAGGTGAATACCTCCATGTTGCCAAAATTTCAGCTTTTCTGGAGAAAATAGGAGGGGGTGAGGAGTTGTCTGATCAGTGGTGTGTAATTTTATACTACAGTACATTAGGTAGCACAGCAGAGAGCTGGCAGGAAATAAAGCAGGTGGTAACGATTAATAAAAGACCTTGACTGAACACAAACCTGTGATGATACAATTACATGGTGAATGTGTTAAACTCATGGGCCAGCAGAGCACTCCAGAGATATTAATTAGTTATTCAAATTAGCAATTTAAAAGTAGGGTTGCAAATATTCAGTTAATCGGCTGACAGATGGATAAGCGTTTGTTTGGTTTTTCTTGTCACCACATCGCCATAGAATATAGGAAACTGCATAGGTTCTTTCTCACTTTTTAAATGATTTGATGTTTAATTGTGTAGGTCAATCTGTAAATCAATAATTTGTTGTAGCACTCCTTGAAATTTTATTTATTTTGTGAACCAATACATACAATTTCAGACAAATTACAACAATCCTGGGGCTAAAAATATACATTTTAATATATTCTTAGATTAGTCATTAAGGGTCATTGCTGACTTTGTGCTTAGTTTTGATTCATCAAAAAAACCCTCCTTGCGGCTCTTTTGGGTGATAGCAGATTGCTACAATTGCTGATAGTTTTTATGGAAGTTGCTGATTTGTCTGCAGACCCTCGCTAATTAACCACTGAGTAGCTGCTGTGAGCAACCATTCATCAACCAGCTGGGGAATTTTCGCTCAGTAACCTAGTATACCAGACCGTAACCGGGGATCGCCAACTGGTATCTAAGCCTATGTGAATGGGGCCTAACTGGTTTTAACCCCCCTTGCAGCTGTGGGGCACCTGCAAGCCATTATGCAATCTGCCTTCTGCCCAGCTTCTCCTTTCATGCCCTATCAGACTAAATGTGTATTTAGCGGGGTTTTGCCAGCTCTGTGCTGAGGTCTTGCTGCTCTTCTTGCCTCCAGCTTTCCATGTATGCACATGGCGGAAGGGCAGAGCCATGCTATCAAATACAAATTACTGCAGCTGGAAGTGGCGATCTCCTTTTGATTATAGTGGTCCCGACTGAATTGACTTTTTAGTCAGGAACAGCAGTGGACCAAAATAGAAAGAAATTCACCCTTCTAAAAGTACATGTCATGTTTCAGTTGAGAACATTGTGCACCTGCCAGTCAATTCCTGACCTTTAGAAAGGTTTATTTTAAGATTTTTTTTTCTCCTCTTTTCTTTTTTTGTGACTGTTACAGGAAAAACAGGAAATGCGGGAGAGCAGGGGAATTTTAGGCTGGTGTTTGAATCTTTAGTGGCTGCTCATAGTGTACGACTACATGTGGTATTCACCCCAGTCCCAAACTGTGACACAAATACTAAACCAGCGGGGAAAACTGCATCAAGTCATGCTTAGGATTAGAATCGAGCCTCCCTTTAAGATCAAGATGTGGCTTGATGATTTGCCACATCGCTTATGCTGTTATTATTATTACATGTGCAGTCACTGAAGCAGGTTACAAACTGAATATGCGACAGATCCAGAAATAACAATCGCAGAGGATTGAGTGGGATTGTGGTGCGCAGCAGTGATGACTGTTCCCCTGCTGCACCTCTGGGTGCTATGGAAAGAATATTCCTGTGTGACCTTCAGCTGTGACCTGACAGGAGGTTTCTCTGCGCTGCCTGATGACACACATGTAATCTCTCTTTCTGTGTCTCACAAATATTCAGACGCACACCAACACTCTCCTTCCTCCTCATTATTTTCTACCTCCCTGTATTATTTTCTTGTCCTCTCTGCATTCTCGCTCTTGGTAGTTGACTCACTTTGTTTTACATTCATGCTTTTTTTTTTTTTTTTTTTTTTTTTTTTTTTGCTCGTGCCCTTTAATTTATGCATTGTATCACAAACTCTTGAATCTCAAACCACGGAGAAGAATACTTAAGTAAACTTCTTTTTCTTCTGATTACTACTCATTTGCTAGCAGCTCAAAAACAGGAACTGAGCTGTCAGTGAGACTCTGAATCCTCAACTGGGAGTTGGGAGCAAGAGGAGCGCGGTGGCGTAATGATCTGAGTCATTGTTTAATGTTTATACAGCAAAACATACTGCTCTATAGATGGACTTCACAGAGAGATGTGTTTCGGGGTATTATAAAGGCTTTGCCAGATCCGAGAAACGTATCATCTGTTGTCTGTCCTGAGTCCTTGTTTACTTAATCCATTATGTAAGTTAATACTGCAGTGATAACAAGAAATGTTTTTGTTTTATACCCAGGAACTCTTCATTTTCAAAGTCCAGAAAGAAACTGTAATTCCTGGAAGATTAAGGGCTCAACTCTAGTAGCCTAAAAATAAAAAAAGAGTTTGAGTAACCAGTAATTATTTGTGCTATTATTCCCAGAATTAAATGCGGGACAAATTGACGGACCTTGTGAATCAGTAATGCACTGATCTTAACAGCTAACTACATGAAAGAGGGAGCAGATTTGATGCACAGTTGGTCTGAAAATATCTGGCTCAATTTAGCCTCCTCTAAAACAAAATCTGCGTCTTTCTTTTTAAAGGAAGTGTTTAACAGTGAGTGCGCTTTGTTCCTCTCAGCTTGTCAAACTTCTTAAGACGTGAAAGTTGATATTGGAGACCAAACAAACAGACACTGCCTGCTAAAACTAGGTCACATCATCTCATCAGCTGACTGCAAATATCACACTTCTACAGTTTGGAGCAACACAGGCTATCCTTCGAGCGCTGCCTCACCATTTTTTGTGTGTGTGTCAGCATACTTTGTTAACTGGCCAACATCAAGCTGAAACGAGCCACCCCTCGAGTTAGTTACCACACAGAACATTGTAAATCCAAATCAGTTAAAAGCACTTCAGCCTGTGTTTCTTTTGCTCAAGAGAGGAGCTGATTTTTAGGTGCTGGACAATCCTCCCACCCCTCCCTCTCAGACGTTTGCATGTCTGCACTTAGGAGCTCCTGTCTGTCTTTTTTTTTTTTTTTTTAAACCTCCACATAGACGCTTACAATCTGTCTCCGTGCGACTGTTTTAATGAGATTACTGGCACTTAAAATGCTCTACCTCCTCACCCAACCAAACCCAGGGCTCCCCTCCTTTATCCGTGTGGATGATCTCGCACCATCCCAAGCCAATTACACCATGGATGACTGGTTGTGGGCCATAACAACACAGCCAGGTTCTGTGGTTTAGGGATTATTTGCACGTACGCATGAAATTTTTTTGTTAATTAAGTTTTTAACTTTATTAATTGTCCACAAAACCCATCTCATCCCACAGTGTCAACACAGCCTCCAAAAATGCTAGAGGCAAGGTTTTTGCTTCAGAGTTGTTTAAACTTGTAAATTTGAAAATGCACAAATTGAAGGCTGAGAACACAGTAAGAGGTTGGTGGGTGTTTTAACCATATCCCATGGCAGGATTTCACAACTTTCTTTGCTATTCCTGTTTCCTTAAACTTATTTGTATAATTAGATTGATACATATACAGGTAAAATAAGTCAGAGCTATAGGATGGGGCAGTGTTTTACATGCTTACAAATGTGTAGTTGGTGTTTGGGAAAGTTTGCAAAAAAAAGGCACATGCGACCAAGCTTATTTTATGCCTCCCACACGAAAAGTGTCACTGGCACTTGAGAAGTCAGTAGTTTAGCTAGGCCATCTTTGATCCCACAGACCATAAATTAGGCTGATCCGTAATTAGAAATCACCCTTATTTCTAGAGTTTTATCACAACTCCTGCCCCCATTCATATCAGAATTTCATAGACAGGCTAAAAATGAATGTGTTATCTCTTATTTTCACCAAGACTGAGGATTACTAATAGTATTAATAATACTTAGTAATACTTAATAGTTTCAACTGCACAGATATTATAGCAGCAATACAAGGAGTACAGTGTAGAAAAAGAAACTGGACTTGCTGTGAGACTCTGTATGCTAGCATATACTGAGATGCACTGATAGCCTGGCATACCTGAAAAATGCATTAGGTCACAACTTTTTGGAAAAATAAACCTTTCAGTATTTTTAACACTGAGATACAGGTAGGAGTAGGGATGGGTATCGTTTAGATTTTATCCGATACCGGTGCCAACCCGGTACTTTTGAAATGGTGCCGGTGCTTAAATGGTGCTGAACCAATGCTTAAAGAATGGAGAACACAAACTTTGTCCAAAAACCTCTCATGTTTAGCTGGGGTTTTTTGTAAAAAGATAACAATGCTAGCCTTTTCTGCAGCTATAGAGCTTATATGGTATCACTCTATCAAACAAGAAGACAGCCGCATGTAACTACGACCGTGTTTGCTAGTTCACCTTACGTGCATTATTTTAATAACGTGTTTAGCCTGTGGCGATCGTGGCTCAAGAGTTGGGAGTTCGCCTTGCAATCGGAAGGTCAGTCTCGGTCGTTGTGTCCTTGGGCAAGACACTTCACCCGTTGCCTACTGGTGGTGGTCAGAGGGCCCGGTGGCGCCAGTGTCCGGCAGCCTCGCCTCTGTCAGTGCGCCCCAGGGTGGCTGTGGCTACAATGTAGCTTGCCGTCACCAGTGTGTGAATGGGTGGATGACTGGATATGTAAAGCGCTTTGAGGTCCTTAGGGACTAGAAAAGCGCTATACAAATACAGGCCATTTACCATTTACTCAACGTAAATTACACACGAACAACATTAAGCTACTCACGCAGAGAAGAACGGCTGCTGCCATCATCATCCGTCATCATTTCTGCTACACTGGCAGGGCTAGGGGCCAGGACTCTCCTCTTCGGGCTCTTGGGGGATGTTGCTAACTCCGGGTCCGATAACAGGCACCACACCCGCAGTATGTGCTCGGTCTTGCAGCAAGCTGTCAAATACGGTGTATTTCTTGGCTTTAAAAAAACACTATGCGTCGCCAGGTGTTTCATCAGATTCGAGGTGTTACCTCCTTTGCACAGTATCACCTTAAAGCACTTGTTGCAGGCTGCTGAGTTTGCATCTTTTGATGTGAAGTACAGCCAGACTTTTGACCGCTTCGCATTTGGGCGTTTTTAATCTGTAACTCTAAAAGAATGTACGTACCTACCGTTTATGTCAGAACCAATACCGGTACCCATCCCTAGTTAGGAGGTAATTGTTGTGCGCATGTTTTAAAAGGTGAATGGGGTTTTGTTAGATTATAGGCGATGGGCTACTGGACGTCCTTACCGCTACAGGGAAGTGTTATAGAGTCGCATCCTATTTCCCTGAACAAATGTTGTGTAAACCATTAACTCATCAACTAATGAGTACCTAAATGTCATAACTGTTGATTCCCTCCCTTTGAGTCTGTTGGACTTCCCACAATAATGAAACTGAGAAAGTGACCTCTCATAAAAAAGGCCATTTTTAAAATTTTGTTATTTCTGTACTTTATTCATACTCATTTTAGCTCAGTGTGAGAGACCCTGCTATTGTTTCTGCTGTGATCCTCTGCTTACTGTTTCATTGTGTGTAACATGGTGAAACTAATACACACAGAGTGGAGCAGAACATGAGGTGAAGTAAAGAGAAACTCATTCTAGTTTTTCATAATGCGTTATGCAACTGTAATAAACAATTGCTATAAACGCTTAAGACATAAGGATCAAATGTCTGAAAGCTAAACTAAAATGCCTGTTTTGCTCCGCCAATGAAAAATAGCGCACCCAGGCAATTCAGTGTAATTTACATTAGCATGGACTGATAGTCATGACTGGTTTTATTTTGCTTGTTTGGTTCTTATGTACACAACGTTTTTGGTTGTAAATGAAGTGCAAAGGGAAATGTGCTAATTTGGTTTTCTCTGAGGTGCTGGTGCTTTAGTTTGGCATCCAGTCAGTAGATAGAGAGAGATCACCTGTATAGTAAGAGTAATAATACTAAAAATCAACCAATAGCAGATGGAGAAAGACAGCAAGACGGCAAGTGATGGCTGTGACACAATTCAGAAAGCTTTCCCCTCGTGTTGTTATGGCCACACTGTCAAGTCAAGTCACGTCGATGAGGCGTCAGTTTGTCCTCCACTGCAGCTCTGCTCATTTAGGATGTCGAGTGTGTCTGTATGTACCTATGTTTATGCCCGGAGCTGCAGTCTCAGCTTTTTCACGCTCTAATCACTGTTTTTCAGTACAAACGCATACTCTCCTAACATGCACTCAGTTTATACACGGTGCCTCTTGGTCTTCAACTCTGATCTCTGCTTTCTTGCTCACATACACAAATGTGTAAAACCCATATGTCTTATTCATCCATGTCTGTGACAGTGTCCACCTGTTTCTTTGAACCTTCTTTAATACAAAGAAATTTCCTTTACCTCCTATTTCCAAACCAGGGTATTTTTCTTGTTTGTTTGTTTTTCTCATAGCATTTTTTTTTTAAAATCTTTTGTCCTCTACTGATCTTTTGTTGTCCTCCTACCCCCCCTGTTTTTCATCTAATCCATCCCCACCTCCTTCCATCCTACAGAGTGCTCTGAGGAGTACACTGGTGTTTACACTCCTCACTCTCCGTTTTCAGCAAATGCTACTATAACAGAGCTAGAGCTTAACCAGCAGTGCTGCTGTTTCTGAGGGTTTTTTGTTTGTAGTAGTAGCAGAAGCAACAATATTGCTGACCATATAACTTACTCTTATAGTGGGCTGTGTTGTGCATGTGCATGCAGAACACGCAAATAAAAGTGCTAACATCCATCTGCACAAGATGCTGCTACAGGCCAAGATTGTTACTGCTTGAGCAGGCAGTCAGAAAAAGAATCAGTCATGTGACTGGAGCATGTTCTCATTATCTAGCTGGATATCTTCCTGCTCATTGACTTACTGCATTAACTGTCCTTTCAGTCTATATATGGAGACGCAGAATAGCTCTGTATATAGCACCAGCCAAATGCTGGTATATGGTTAAATCTGTAGAAAAGCTAACTCTGATGTACTCTCTCTTATCAAGAGATAATGGTTTGTTTTTTGGGCTGAGGAATTCGGCATTTGAAAATCATATAATTTCCAACAAGTTCCGCCCCTTTTCCCCTTAATTTATATGCCTTTGCCTGTATCTCCTATTGGCATGTTTTTGAACTCCTCCAGCAGTGGCTCTTTTATGAACTCGACTCTAAAGGGCGATGTGCTTCAAGCATTCATTATGGAGAAGAGCACAGGCAGGATGAGCGTATATGTGTAGGGATAGGAGTCATGACATAACAACCAGGCAAGCTTGTCACATGTAGCCTGGAGATGCAAGTGAAGTAGGCTGTTGACACACATGAGCACACAGTTTACGCTGACTTTCAGTAACCAGTAGGGTTTTTTTTTGTTTTGTTTTGTTCCCATGTAAAAACAGCTGTTGTTACCAGAGTAAATCTGAGTTCAGTCCACACAGTGTGGAGCGCACAGTGGAACAGACACGCACACACGAAGTGAAACCAAGAGAAGAGGTGAATAAAGAAAGTAGCACAAGCGTGAACAGTAGTAAAACACAAGCAACAAACAAGAGTGACTGCAGACAGTTCTTGAGCAACATGTCACCATCTACATTGCTTCAGATAGAATCACATGCACAAATGCAAAATAAAAACTCCACACTTCATAACATGAGGAAATGTGTTATGAAGGCTGTAAAAATGCAGTAATGATATAATGGACTGTCCTCTGTCTGTCTCTGACTCTTTTCTGTAACAGGATGAGACTGGAGCTTATGTAATTGATAGGGATCCTACCTACTTTGGCCCCATCCTCAACTACTTGCGGCATGGCAAACTGGTCTACAACAAGGAGCTCGCTGAAGAAGGTCTGCATGATTGTCTTATTTGCTTGCCAGTAGAAATAAGAATAATACTAGCACGTTTGTTGCAGTATGATGCAATCTTTCCCTGATGCCTTTCTTTTGCTTTTGTGTTTTTAATTGAATTTGTGCACTTTATATGAAGATTTGGTATGTCTGAAGAATGTATAAGTCTTCTACTGAGGTAGCTAAAATCAGTTAATGAATAATTAAGAAACGGTTGACAGTAATGGTTAACAGATGGCCAGGACTAATAATCAATAGTAGAGTGATGTGGTTAAATATATGTTCTATAAAGGACAAAAGTAGAATTAAAAATTGTTAGCTTAAAGGAGTATACAGTGGTTGAAATATGAATGATGTTTAGCTGAATATTAAACAATAATATTTAAAGAATATTCTGTTTACTTGGACTGGTTTGCAACATGATTAGGGTGCAGCTGAGGTCATCTGGCGTGGAAATGTTGCACTACAGTGTCACACAGCAGCTGAGTTGAGTGTTTCTTCTGTGACCAGGTGTCCTGGAGGAGGCCGAATTTTACAACATCACCCCGCTCATCAAACTGATTAAAGAGAGGATCGTAGAGAGAGACTCCAAAGCCACACAGGTAAACGCACAACCTGTCAACAGTGAATCACTGAGCTTCCAACTATAAAACGCAGTATATCACATTTATGTTGATTGTATTATTACTCTTGAAACATATAATATTTACTGTATTTAGCTGTTCTGACATGTCCTGTGCTAAATATTGCAGTATTGTTTAGAGTCATAGGATATAGACGTTTGAGCGTTTCAGTGCTTCAGCCTTTATTAATGATTTTGTTCCCCCGGGTGCTTCTATAAAGAGGCCGCTGCTGTACATCAGCCTTCTCTCTTCTTTCTTTGCTTTTCTCGGGATGGTTGGACTCACTCTTATATAATCCTTCTGCCCTCTCGAACATACTCCCACTCTCCCCTTATCCTACTGTTCTTTACTGGACTCACTGCTCGTGTTTGCCTAGCAGGGTTAAATATTGTGCAGAAATATGAAAATAGTGATGCTGGCTTTTAAACTGCCCAAATAGGATTTGGTAATCCAGAGCGTTGAATGTTATGCAATATGAAATGACTGCACCTTATTGGAAAATTCATAGAATTCAGTCTAGCAGTGTCAGTATTTACTTCCCTTTTTGTATCTCTGGAAATGGTTGTACCTTCCTTTTCATTCATTTCCTGCATCGTCAACTCTTTCCTCTCTCATCCTTTTATACTAGCAGGTGCCCCCCAAGCATGTCTACCGAGTTTTGCAGTGCCAGGAGGAGGAGCTGACTCAGATGGTCTCCACGATGTCGGACGGCTGGAAGTTTGAGCAGGTCAGCGTGCGCACCTGCAGAAAGCCCCGCACCGGACTGCTCTGGACTGTGGGTTGGACTCACGCTGCTGCTGACCCTTTAACCGTGACCCTTGGTCTAACCCCTCGGTCCTGACCCGAGCCTTGCTGTTTGCATTCCCAATCTGAACTTTCCATTAAATCCTAGATTATGCCCTTAGTCTAGTTCTTGATTTGCTGGCCTAATGTTACAGTGACACTAGAGAAAACGGTGGTTGGAGACAACAGCACATGCAAAATAATTACATCCATGTGCCATCAACTGGCAATCTTGTGGAGTTTGAAATGGTTGCTTGGAAGCTGGGGACCAGGTCTCCAAATACTTCCTTCGAAGTCAACCTTCTATCAGTCTGCTGTGAATTTGTGATTGAATAGGGTAAAGTTGGCAATTATGTATCATCCGTTTGTGATAATATGGCAAATAACTGTGACAAATCAGTGGAAATCATAAATTTGTGTCCAACTCCTGCAAAGCTATTGCTGTGCATACAGAAATCCACAATAAATAGAAATTCATAGTAACTACTTGCATTCAGAGTCTAACCAGAACCACACAGATTAGAAAAGAAATTCAGAAGTTCCTCCATAAATGGAAGCGTAGTTGCTCCAGGACGAGAGTTTAACTGCAGGATGACAGGCACTCAGCAACATCGCATTAATGTAGGAATAACCAAATTACATCAAGTTTAGTTAAGTCCCCGTCTGGCAAATAGACTCATCAGAACTAAGTTGCACTCATCAGTTCAGACCGACAGACTGATTGCGATGTTTTGGCAATCTGTCTGCCTTTTATAAATTACACAGCAGTTATTTGCAGACATCTGAGCGCGATTGCAGTCGGTCCGTGTCGGACCACGACTATTTAAAGACACCTATGGGGACCAGACAACGCTTAGTCCCCACACCTACTTACATTTGGTCGCTGAATTTGATGCAGTCACTGGGCAACCTTTTTTGTCGCCTATTTGAAAGGAGGTTGCCATTTAATTTGTACTCTAGCGTGACTGAGCCATTAAACAGCCCCTTTAATCTAGTGAGTCCGTGTGAGTTAGTCCCAGAACCTGTAATCTTAAAGAAATCGTAAACTTTTATAGTTTTAAAATTATGATACTGATTTTGGAGAACCAGTTCTGTCAAATAAACACGCCTTCTTGTCTGTTGTAATGTCAGTCTGTTATTGGCCACATCTCCAAAGACGACCTGTTAATATGTTTAATACTTCTAGACTTCATGGCGTTAAACTGGCCAGCCTTTACAACACTGTAGGCTAAAAATCGCACACCGACCCTGTGTCCCTCCCCCACTCCTCTGCTTTAGCACTTGGCTCCCCTGCATGCTGCACAGCTATGATTTTCATATATTTTTCAGCAGAGCTGACCCGCAGTTGTTTTGCTGTTTCCACAAGTACACAGCGCTTGAATCTACTGCTGCGTCCTCCCCCGTCCCCCAGCCATGCATGAGCAAAAGCAACCTTCCTTAGCTGTAGTATGGGATCTCCACTTTCTGTCTCCTGTGCTGGAAGTCCCCATGATACTCACTGTGTGTCTTTGTCTCTGTCCCTCTCTGCTCTGTATTTCTCTCTGCATCTGCGTCTCTTTCTTTCTAGATGGTGAACATCGGCTCGTCGTACAGCTATGGAACAGAGGATCAGGCTGAATTCCTGTGCGTCGTATCAAAGGAGCTCCACACGGCCGGATCTGGGCTGGGAACAGAGCAGAGTCACAAAACCAAGGTGAGTCTCGATATTTTGCATGAACACACAAGTATATTTCAAAATACACTATGGGGAGAAGCTGCTAAGCTGTGTGTTAGCTGTGTTCGTATGTGTGTATTTCTGCTTTGTTGCGCGATGTGTGAAAGAGTAGAGGTCTCTCAGCTCATTAAAGGTGATATGAGTGTGCTTTGATCCTGCGCCTCTCCACTCAAAGCTCCAAATGTCACTCCCCTCAAAATGTCATTCACAAACACATTCACTCCATCATTCACACAGCTCTGCCTTTCATTCCTGCAGTTCTCAATCATTACTGTATTGGTTCTTCCTCCTTCATGTGGATATATTAATATATATCTGTGTCTGTTTTTTGCCTCTCACTGTCCACTCACTGACACTCATCCGTGTGCTCATTTTTGTCATTTTTCTGTCGCGTTTTTTTTTTTTTTTCTTTTCCCCTTTTGTATTTTCTCCTCCTTCCTTCATGCTGAATGAAGCCCACAGAGATGCAGGAGGAGGAAGCGGCGAAGGAGGAGGAGGAGGAAGAGGGGGGGAGAGATACCACACCAAATGAGTGGCTTAGAGATTGAGGGAGTCATGTTTCTTTGTTCCAAAGAGATGCCTGACTGGGTGAGGAACTGTGCAAAAGATGTGCTAGTGGGTAGATGTAGTGGATTTTAGTGTGTGTGTGTCTATATGTCTGTGATGTCTGTGAGAAATATAGAAGAGGTTTCATGGCACAGCATTGAGTATGGCCTTACAGTTGCCTTTCTGTTTCAGTCTGAAGCTCTTTCTTCATTGAGTCAGTCCCATGTTAAAATGACCAAATGTAGTTGTGCATTTGGTTAAAGTAGAGCTGGGCGATAGAACGATAACGATATGTATCGCGATATAACCTTTTCTCGATAGAAAAATTAAACTATCGCGATAGACCTCGCCGCTCTTGTCCTCTTAAAAAAACAAAACAAAAAAAACAAACAAAAACCAGCCAATCCAAATTACGTAGCGCAGAGCCGAACCAATCACAGCCGCAGCATCACGTCACGTGACTTGTTACGTACAGCACAAGTGCCAAGCCGCACATGTGTATTTGTTTGGGAAGCAGCCAGCCACCGTACCGCCCGGGTAATGGAGGAAATGAGTGTGCCGACTAGAGAAATCAACCGAGCGTGACCGAAGAGAAAACAGATGATGGTTCCAATGCCGGAGAGATTGTCGAACGGAAGAGCCATAGAAGTTCCGTAGTGTGAAGGTATTTCGGCTATTTCAAGTCTGACAAAAAACAGAGTAGCGTGCACTGTAAATTGTGCCGAAAGCAAGTCTGGAAATACAATAAACTGGTGCATGCGCTACGTCCACACGTACCCGGGTATTTTTGAAAACGCAGATTTTTCTATGCGTTTGCACCTTTCGTCCACACGTAAACGGCGTTTTTGGTCACTGAAAACGAAGATTTTTGAAAACTCCGTTTTTGCATTTATGTGTGGACTAGAAAAACGGAGAAAACGCAGCGTCAAAGGTGTGCGCATTTTTTGACGTCACACTGTGCGCCACGTTATTGTTTCGGTGAAATGAATTTCTACAATACTGTTAATTCTACTCTCTGCAGTGTTTAAATGCTTACATATACACACAGTTACTGTCCCTCCACACATACGACTCGGTTCTGCTTCTATGCCCCAGCTTTGTTTACTTTTTCCCACCGAGGCTTCTAGACTTCTGATTGGCCAACATTTCTGCACGGTTAGGAATCTAGCGCCACCTGCTGCTTTGGCATGTTCATAGCAGCGTTTTCCTTCATTTCTGCCTTTATGTGTGGACGGGATTATTTTTTTTAAAACGAAAACGGAAAATCTCCGTTTTCAAAAATACCCGTGTACGTGTGGACGTAGCCTCAGTCTCTGACTGGAAGTGCTAATTCATCATTCGGCTTTTGTCAGACTAAAGTAACTGTTAAAACTGTTTGAAAAGCTCAGCTATACAACAAGGAGAGATTGAGAATTTCCTTTTAGTTCTCAGTTTATTTGATATTGACAAAAGTTAGTCAGTTTTGTCTGTTCTTCTGTAAAACAAACTAAGATTTATTTTTAGAATTAATATTTTGTTTCTAAGTGGAATTGACAATTTAGTCTGTTTCGTTTGTTCTATTTTGAAACTTAAACGCTTTAGTGGCTGCCTTTTGTGTAGTTTGCAATATTTGCCTTTATTTATCTGAAAAAGTCTCATGTTCCTTAAGTACATCTACCCTGTTGAACTTATTATGGGAAATAAATATTTAAATAAAAACAAGCTGCTGATTATTTCACATTTTACTTGTGAGCAACGGCACATTTAAATCTTACAAATATAGTTATTTGGCTTATATCGTGATAGATATCGTTATCGCCTGAAATGAAAAAAACATATCGTGATATGAAAAAATCTTATATCGCCCAGCTCTAGGTCAAAGTGAATGTTGCATTTAGATTACTGGTTGAAAACTGTAAGGTTGCAATGATTGTAACACATTAAAAAAACATGGGCAAAATATAACACATGCATAATCGCTAATCATGATTTGGACCATAAACAACAAAAATAAACTCTTACTTTGACTAGGATGGAGGCCTTGTGCTCATAACCAACATGAGCACAGGACCAGTTAACTTGTATTATATTTTTAGGATAATTATAAGTTATTTACACCATTGCACAATTGCTATTGGTCCTATATTTACAGATATGCTTGTTATACCAGCATGCAAAATGTGCTCTTAAAGTAACATGCCAGTAGTGTCCCTGCAACTAACGACAAGAACGAAGCGATTTCCTCTTTATCTGCAAGTTTACCCCTTAACTGTAAAAAGGCTGATGGGGTGAACACGATAACTTAGACTTTTCGAATGAATACTAGTAAATATGTCAGAGGAGTTCAAATCTCAGTGAGGTCAGGGTCAGAGGTCAAGTTTTTTTGAAAATCTTGTGAACACGATAACTCGCGAAGGTAGTCCCCTGGGATTTGGTGTAGCACTGTGTCAGTATTTTTTTTAATTCATGCACTGATGTTTTGTGTATAACATTTAAAGTAACCAGTATTATTATAATAATAATAATAGTTATTGTTATTTATTAGTTTGTGTTAGCACTCGATCACCAATCACAGTGGTTAGCTGGTAATTTGACACAAATATGACCAGTTCTTGTTCAGAGAAAAAAAACAGCTGTGATCAAGATACCAAGACCATCTTTTATATGTAGTTATTTGTCACTGTGATTAAATGGAAAACAGATTTCGATAAAATGCATGTGTGTGAGAGAATGTGATGAATTTTGCTAATTGGCGCTTGGTTGGAAATGTCACTTTCCCCACACAGCCTCACATGTATCGATTGAGAGCTGCGTCTCTATGGGCTCTCATTGTCAATGCTGTGACATGGAATATCTCTGACCTTTCAGTGCAGCAATAGTCTTCAGATGTCCTTCCCAGTCTGTTCACATACATATACAGTGTCAGTGTAAAGTCACACACATGTGTAATTAACATTTGCACAATGCACAATTTAAAATTCAGTAAATATCAAAGCAGAAAACACACACTCGTATGTAGTAAGTAGCGAAAATGGCTGTGTTTGTTTTGTTGTTTCCAGTCATTATGCGTGATAGTTAAGTCACTTATTCTCAGTTGCTCAACATATTCATCATCATTGCCATCATTGCAGCCAAAACCATAGCTTAGATTGTTTGCAGTGACTGTAGATTTTATGTCTGCACTTTTCCAATCTCTAATGTCTGTTTTTGTTTTGTCGTTTTGTCTTTCATTTTGCAGCTTTTTCAAATCCACGGGTCCCGGATGTAGAAATCACGAGAATTTATTTTTCCTATGCTTGTCATGTTCTGTACATGGCATTTGTGTGTTTTTGTCCGTGGACAGTCATCGCAATACGTAGCATTGTTGCCACTTCATTGACAAAATGCTGGTTAGTTTTAGCAAACATCCAAAAATGTCTAATATCACTGTTAACGCAATGGAGCAATACCATCTTAAAAAAAGAAAAAAGTGAAATCACCTTAATTTACAGACATGCTCATGTGTTGTGTCTGTGCAGATGTTATATTGCCAAGGGCAGTAGTGCAGCTTAGTAAATCATGACCAAAGAGCCATATTAGATCTGGCTGAACCAAGGTGCTGATTCTTAATATGACAGGAGAGAATTGGCCTCGTCTTGGTTAACCTGGGAGGAGCTGTCCCATCTGTGCTGCACAGGATTTGCATCATTTTATTTCCCAATGAAGCAGCTATCCCGGTGATTTATGCAATTGTTGCCCAGTCTTTGACCATCGACTCTGCTGAAGTCCTGACAGTATTTCATAGTTTGGTACGAGGTTTTCTCATGACAAAAAAAATCACCTTGGTTGTGAAGAAAACCTGCCAGCAGCTGCTGGACCACACAGAGCAAAAGTGTGTTAAATCACCCATATCAGCCTTATTTAAAGATGACTTCAAGCGTACTCAAGTAATTAAATCTTCACGAGCTCAACTCAAAGTCCACTAATTTGTTGCTCTCAGTCATTCAGGAGGGTGTGTGTTTGTGTGTTAGCATAGCCACTTCTTGGTTTGGACTGTGTAACTGAAGTAGGTCAAAAATGTGCTTGTGGGGACAATTTTACACTTTCTGGACATTACAAAGGTGCACACGCTGCACTGGTGAAAACACAAACTGCTCTACATTGTTGCCCACAGACACACACACACATGCGCGCGTATATACATATATCCCTTGTTTGTGCTGATGCATACCTGCATCACCTTGCACAACAGCAGTGTTGCTTCGGTCTGTTGCCATGGCTGGGATCCAGTTCCTGCTTTGGCCTCAACAGACTTGGAGACGTTGGTGTAGTCAGGAAAGGCTTAAAAAGCAGGCATGGAGGAGGAAGGGGGCAAGGAGGAGTCTGGTGTACCACAGCTTTGTAATATTAGTGATCATATCCTGTTTTTAGTTCCAATAAAGGCCCCACAGCAAGCAGATCTGCTGCAGTGCAGGTGTATGACTGAAAATAAAATGTCAAAGAAAGCCACGTGACTTTTAACAACCTCTGCTGTGAACATGCAAGAACCACACCACAGATCACATTTGGACTCATGCACGAGACTGTGGCCAATTTCCTTATAGCTCTAGGCATCACTCTGCAAATACACCACTCACATTTGGTGTTTATTAAATTTCAGGAGGTGCACTTAGTGAATGTTAGGGTGAAACCAAAAGGGTTATACATTAGTTATAAAACAGCAGGTTTTTAAAGCATGTAGATAAGAATTTAGAGTAGGTCTGCTATAGTCCAACATCACGCTGTAGCTTATAAGAAAACACTTACTTGAACAGATGCTAACATTAAAATGCAACTCAGCACTTCTTGGATGCATAAATAAGTACATTTGTGGAGTAAGTGATGTAAGTTATTGGTCTGTTTTCAGCCTCAAATTAAGATTTGGTGCGCTTCTCAGATTGAACGCAAGCCCAGAGGGATTATTTCTGCCTCTGAGACTACAGCAGCCGTGTTAAGCATCGTCTGCCTGCAGCTTTAGTCTCACCTCCTGCTGTTTAGCTCCTACAGCACACCTACTGACCAGCAACATACAGCCAACAAGTGTGCAGGGGTCACAAATTTGAGACAATCGAGAAATAAGATCGTGGTCGGCAACCTTTTTTTTTTTTTTTTTTTTTTTTTTCTCCCCCCTTCCCCTCTATCTCCTAACATTTTGATAATAAAATCAATTTAACATAAAAAAAATAAATGGGATGTAAATACAATATTCCATGTTTGTTTTCCATTTATAGCACTGATCAGAAAACATATCCTCAACCTGTGGGATCCTCCCGATCCCTAATTAGGAGGATTAGCAGAACACGGTAAATGTTAAATGTGTAGTTAGCCTGCAGTTACTGCGTACGATACTCATAACAGTGATATTGACAGAACAGAGAAGACCAAAAGATTTCATTTCTTCGGCTTTTTTTTTTTTTCCTCTTCTCTTTGTGGCTTTTAATTCATTCAGTGCCTTGAGTTCAAGCAGCAAAACAGACATGTCAGCATGATCGTAGCTGTTATTCCATGCGTTTTTAAGTGGCTGCTTTTAATATTTTACAGTAGATGGTTTACAATCTCACTTTTTGTTTTTACTTTGTCTTCTCGTGCATTTACTGAGGTGTTCCTGTAGAGATAAAGAGTAAGTGTGCACACCAAACAGCTGCATGCATGAGGTGAAGCTGGTTTAAGATGTTTTGTATAAAAAGCACCACCTTTTTTTTTAATTGTTTTGTAAGTTTTGATGTCTAATTTATTCTTAGACTTTCTTTTTGAATATTACATTGTAAGAATTTGGCCGTTTGTTTTTAGATGCGTGTGGGGGGGTACTTTTGCTCATTTCTACTTGAAGAATAGTGTTTCTGTTTCACTGTCCTGACGATCTCAAACAGCACATACTGTATAATCAGCAGGTTTACTGATTCCAAGTTTTTCGTCTTGGCTCACTTAAATGTATAAACCTCCATTTGCATGTCCTGTTACAGTACCCTGTTTGTTTTTTGCTTGATCCCTCACTTCATTTTTGCTGTACAATTAGTACTTAATGTGTAAACACAGCAGAGCTCTTTCATTAGCCTGTGCAAAAAAACCAAACATCTGTCATCGTCAAATCGGGATAGAAAAACATTTCTCTCTGATGCTGGAGATTCTTTCATCTGCTGTCTGTAGAGCCACTTTACTGTCTGTGAGCATGAAACGGATCCATGTGTGACGCATGAATCGTACGGGCTTCAGGAATCAGTGTTTGGATAGTTTCAAAACTGGACTTCATGCGGTCCTGAACATATGACATCTTCAACAGAGTGAAAGGAAAATGTACTTTTTTTCTTTTTCTTTTTTTTTAAATTTAATGTAAATGAATGTCAGCATTGTCAACAAAAATAAACATTTGGTTTAAGGTACAAAGTCTTTGTTTTGTTTTTTTGCCCTGATCACAATGAGCCCACTGTGCACTGCTTTCTATACCAGCGGTCCCTAGCCCCCGGTCCACGAGCGAGAGTTGAGGCTCAGGAGTGAAATTGATGGTTTTCAGGGTTTTTATCGTTAACTCTGTTTCCCTGGGTCTTTTCCCTTGTGTTATGAATACATTTTCTATATATTTTCATGCACTCTATATTTGTTTTGTAGTTGTCTTATTTTGAAAGACACGTTTTTGTGCGTTACCATAGCGACCAGAGAGGAGGATGGTCGCCGAAGGCTGTCCAAATTCGTTGACTCTCCGAATGCAGCCGACAAATGCGTCCTCTTCACGGATGTGTCCTTCGTGGCCCACCATATCCCAGAATTCATGGTGGGCCAAACTGCAGTTCGCAGCCGCTACTAAGTTTTAAAATTACTCTTATTAATCTTTCTGGGTCACAAAATAAACTTTTAACATATTTTCAGGTGAGAACTTCAAATATCTGCTCGGTTTATCAAGATATCGCATATTTGCAAAAGTGCTTCGACGTTTTCGGAGACGTCTGTTACCCACCAGCTCGATAGCTAGCCGAGAGCTCGAGGATCACTAGAGCCGCCAAGAATGGCACAACTCCCGGCATATTAGTTTCAGATCACCTCGGGCTTTCGCTACTCAGGTTAAACGTAATAAATAAGTCACTTAGACAACCTAAAAATGTTATTGTTTGGCTTTTTTCAGTGTTTTATTTGTTCGCGAGTAAATCGGTTTGGCTGAGATTAAAGTTATTAGATTAGATAAAATAAAACTTTATTCAGCTGTGTGAACACCAAGGAGGAACCCACCCGGGCGATTAATAAACGTCAAACAGAAAACTGATTAAACAGAAGTGCGAAATGGTCGAGAATTTACGCCAGTGTCCTGTTATATTTTAGATAGCAAGGAGCAGACAGCCGAGTTTATTAAACTCCACCGACACAGCAGTGACGCTAATCAGAAGGCTAGACCGTCCAATTTCACAGCAGTTTACTTCCGGCCTACCCGACCTCCTGAGGACCCGGCCTACGTAGACCGCGAAGGCCGGGTCCTCAGGAGGATGCAGCCCATGAATTTGGACACGACTGATGTTACTCTGTTGCGGCGCATTTCAGGAGGACGCTGCTAATAAAGTTACACAATTACACAGTGACTTCGCTTTCATTATTGTGTTTACAAAATACCAGTTTTTGTCTTGGTCGTATCATTTTATTTTGTTGTATTTATCTGCAACACCTTAAAGGCCGGTCCGAGAAAATACTGTCAGACATTAAACCGGTCCGTGGCGCAAAAAAGGTTGGGGACCGCTGCTCTATACAATAACAAAGGCACTTTTTCAAGGGCCTGCAGTGCAGCATCTTCCTCCCTGAGCTTCCTCAATACAGCCTCCTCTGCATGACATGAGATGTATACGGAGTCAAAAACTGGCCGTCATTTGGTTAAAGTAATAAATGCAGATGGTGCTGAGTTGTGACTTTTATAAGCATTGTCTATAGATATTTATGAGACCTATAATTTACTTACTGGCTGACAAATGTGGAAATAAATACACATTAAGCGCTGTACATAAATAGAATAACCCAGTTTTAAGCTAAGCAGCAGAAACAATCAATGAACATTAATGACAAAAACAACAGGATATATTACAAATACAAATGTATTACTGTAGTTCTAAAACCTTTTCCAAACTGTACAATGCACAAAAAGGGCAAACCTGCATTTCTGTCTGTGCAAAACGGCCTCTTCTGTTCTTATCGTGTTCCTGTGTTTTGTTAGTTGAACAGGCCATTAGCAGCATCTGCACTGGCATGCGAGGGTGCTGCGGCTGGCTCATCCCATAGTAAGTGAATCAAATCCAAAAGCGCTGCCACCTGACCACATGAGCATCAGCTGTGTTTGGGTTTGTTTGTTTTTTGCGATATAACTGGTGCTGAAATTTTGTGCATTTATTTATTTATTTATTTATTTATTTATTCTTTATTTTTCCAAGTGTCTTTGACCCCTCATAACTTCAGTTTGGGTTTCCACACTATTTTATAGATGTATGTAGATCAATTTCCGAACCGTATTATTACACATTCACAGGTGTAAAAATACAGATGTAGCAAAAAATAATTTTGGCATAAAAGGAAAAAGAGCTAGAAGCTGAGCCTGGAATCAAAATTTGGATAAAAATGAATCCTTAAATATGCTAAATCTTGTTTTAGCAGAGTACCAGACCTTCAAAGTTGGCCTAAAATGCCCTTTTTGACCGTTTTTCTTTTGACGGAGGATAACAAAATCCCCCAACTGGTTATAGAAAAAAATCTGCACTGAACAAATCTAAGGTTTTGGCTTTCAGCTATGACACTTGAGCATTACATCAATTACATAGTACAAAGTTTCCACCCGCCGTTTCCAACCACCCAAAATGATGGCAGGAAATAATGCGTGAATATTTGAGGACTTTTAATTTCTCATTTTTCTATGCTTGATTTCCTGCTCTATATGCAATAACAGGCAAATAGTTACAGCATGCTCTACAGGAAGGTACTGAGTGTGTTATCCACAGTGGCTAGATGCAGGTACTCGGGAAGGCTGCTCTCAGACTCGACCTCTGACCCCTGGTCGCTGGTGTCCTCCTTGCTCTGACTTGGTAGCAGCTTCTTCCTTCGCACGGAACCTCGCGAGCGACGCTCCAAACACGTCAAGGTCATGTGGGCGAGGTCCTGCTGGAGCCGCTGGACGTTTTCACTGGAAGAGAAAGCACCGTGTTGAAAGAGTGAATCTCAGATGCGGAGCTGCATGTGAAAGGATTTTATCTCCTTTTTGCTCACGTTGTGGGTGGAGTAGGAAGATCGTAGTCTTCACCAGTTTCACCTGTCAACCAGTAAGTTGTTTCTGTGCCTTTACCCTAAAAAAAACCCCACATATTCATCACAGTCACTGGCATCAGTGTCGCAGTGAAGGTTTTTGTCACTGTATCTCAATTTAATTTGGCTGACATGCTGCTACATTGAATGTAGAGACCAACCTTTACCTTCAGGTATGTTTCCCCTCTCATCTCATACTCAAACTTGCAGTTTGTTCTCTCCAGGATATCTATGGTAGGCTGACTGACATGGATCCGCAGGGCTGTGAGATAAAAAGAAAGACAACAGAGCTTGGCTGTGGTCACTTTATTTAATTAGGCTGACTGCTGGCTTCTATAATTGCGCTAGACTAATGTACGGGAAGTCATTCATGTAAAATAACGAGAACAAAGGAAGCGGCTGGAGAAAATGTCAGTGTAAATCAGTTTGTTCATTACATGTGTCCACTCACGGTGTCCTGTAGATTCCATACGAGATGCTGTGTTGACCGTGTCTCCAAATAAACAATATCTGGGCATCTTTATTCCCACGATGCCCGCCGCACAGGGACCTGAACCCACAAACAACCAGGAGACAGAAGAATTAGTGTAAAGATCAGCAGGAGGTGAATTGATTTGCCAAAATGACTAGTTTAAAAAATGAAAAACAAAGAAGAAGAGACCTGAGTGTACACCGATTCGTATCCACACAGGAATACCGGGAAGATGCCGGAGCTGGAAGGTGCCCATGAATGCCAAGATGTCCAGCGCCATGCGGCAAATATCCACTGCATGCCTGTTCCCGTTTCTCTTTGGAAGACCAGAAGCAACCATGTAGGCATCCCCTATTGTCTCCACCTGAGGATAGTAAAGGAAACCATGATGTTTGTGCTCATTGCCGGGTGCCTGAATGTCTTCGGTTTCATCCCTGCCAATACCTTGTACACATCGTGGTGGTCGACGATGCTGTCAAACCCCTTGTAGATGTCGTTTAGCATGTCCACAACTTCCATCGGCGTGCTGTACTGGCACAGAGTGGTGAAGCCAACTATGTCACTGAAATATATTGTAACTTCATCGTACAGCTCTGGCTCCACAGCCCCGGTCTCCTTCAGGCTTTTAACCACCGGGCTTTTAACCACAGAGAGAAACATAATAAAGAAAAGACATTTTTTCCATTGAGATTTCATTCTGATTTTGAGTTGGTTAAACCAAAGGCCCCCCCAAGTTTCCCCAACAGTTCATTCATCCATTTCATCCATGTATCGTTTATTTTTAAATAACTATCCTTTTTAAACAGTTCAATAATGCTACTTGTTACAACCATTTAACTGTTAATTTACACTAACGTTTTGATCATTAATTAACACTAATTATTTCAATTATTTACTCATAATTAAGGTAACATTTCTAACCATTTAAAGAGACAAATGTATGCTAATTTAGTAACTATTTAACCATTAATTTGTGTTAGCTTTTTAAAAACTATGTAGCTTTTAATTAATAGAGTTACTATTAGACTAGGCCTTTTATTAGTCAGTTTGTATTAACTATTCATTTAACAATTTTATTCAACAATGTATGGTAACTTTTTAACCATTTATAGCCATTCATTAATGCTAATTTTTTAACATAAGATCAGATAAGATAACCTCCATTAGTCCCACTGTTTGTTTGTTTTTTACAGCAGAACGTGGACAGTGCAAAGTTACAGAAGCAAAAATTAAGAAAAAACACTGGAATAGGATAAGATAATAAGAATAAGATACTGTACACAATAGAATAGAATAAAATACTATATACAACAGAATAAAATGCAATGTTGACAGCTTCAGGTACCTTGGTGTTTATCTGAACAATAGACTGGACTGGACTCATAATTCAGACGCCCTCTACAGGAAAGGGCAGAGCAGGCTGTACCTGCTGCGGAGTCTCAGGTCTTCTGGAGTGGAGGGCCCACTCCAGAAGACCTTCTATGACTCTGTGGTGGCTTCAGCCATCTTTTACAGTGTGGTCTGCTGGGGTGGCAGCATCTCTGCCGGGGACAGGAAGAGACTGAACAGGCTGATCCGCAGGGCCAGCTCTGTGTTAGGATGGACCCAGTGGAGGTGGTGAGTGACAGGACAATGGTGGCTAAGCTGTCATCTCCCACCCCATGCAGGAGACTCTGAAAACATTATTTAACCACTAATTTACCTATTTAAAATATTTAATCCAGTAGTTTATGCTAACTTTTAAAACGCTTTAACCGTCAGTTTACAAAACTTATTTTAACAATTCAGTCAAACAATTTAAAGTAACCTTTCTAATCATTTATTGTCATTAATTTATGCTAGCTTTTTAAACTATATACTGTAACTACTAACTTATCTATTTCAACTATTTAATCCAATAGTTTATGCTGTTTAAACTCAAATTTATATTCACTTTTAAAAATTATATAGCTATAAATGTATACTACCCATTAAAAATATTCAATCCAACAATTTATGCTTAGCTGAACTTTTACAGCCACTTAGCATTTTTAGCATATTTCTTCTTCAAATTTTGACTTGTTTTTGGAGGCACAGTACATACACGGCCAATCACATTTACACCTAATTTAGAATCACCAATAAACTTAACATGGATGTCTTTGAACTCTGAGAAGAAACTAAGCCAACGTAGAGAAAACCAACGTAGGCAAGGGGTGACCTTCTTGCTTTAAGGTGACAGTGCTAACCACTGAAACTCAGTGCTGGTCACTGTTAATGTAGAAATAAAACGAATTCTCTAACAGTGCATGAATGATTTAGCATCTATGTCCTGATTGTTCTAAGTGTCTAATGATGTGCATTTGTTCTTTAAGTGTAAACAAACCCAGGCAGCAGCATAAAGTTAAGATTGTCAGCTCGATCCCTCTCAGCTTTGTAGAGAGCCGTTCTCTCTTCCACCAGGTACTCCAGGTTTCTGGAATACATCTGCAGCCGTCTGATCATGTTATCCAAGTAGCTCTCATTTTCCTGATTATGGATTTTACTGGAGTGATGAAGAGGAGAAGAAAAGGGATATGAGGAGGGAGATATATTTAGAAATCTGTAATCCGTTTCCCAGAAACTATAAAGGCTACACCAGGACATGCACACTGATAGCTGAAAACAGCAATAACATAAAGAGAGCATTATTACCTGATGATTTTCCCCAGATAAATTTCCACTTTCTTAAAGTCAGGTCTTTTTTCTGGGTCCTCGTCCCAGCAGCTTTTTATCAACGTGTACACCTTACAGGAGGAAAGAACAATTTGAATACAATACAGACAAAACAGATGCTGAAAATAAAATAAAGCTGGCACATGAATGGAAAAAAAAAAACCTCTAATTCTTTCTCTGAAGCCGTCTCAAAGTTAAGATCAGGTCTGAAGTAGGATGACTTGAGCCTGGACAGTTTTTCTGTTGAGAAACACACAGAGACGCAGATGGCATTGTAGTGTAGCTCCGGATCAAACAGGTCTTCTTTCTTTCACTCTGAACTTGGTGGTGCAGAGATGATCATTTGCAAACAGAATGACTGTAACTGTCACGTGTTGTATTTGAGTGTTGGAAACCTGATCGGTCGGAGCAGGATTCAGTGTAGAAGGTGTTCTTCCTGAGAACAATCTCTTGCGCAATGATGGCAAAACTGTAGACGTCTCCTTTCTGAGACGTGCCCTCGTTCCTCAGATGCTCCGGAGCTGTCCACAAGTCTGACAGGATGATGTGGAGACAGACAAACGTTAGCAGGTAAAGAAGAGAACAAAAAGATATTTCAGGAGGATTTTTGTTTGCGGCGTCACCTTGGAAGGGGCTAAGAAAAGCATTGCAGCCAAAGTCTGTGATCTTCACCACCATGCGGTTGTCCACCACACAGTTGGTGGATTTGAGGCGACCGTGAACCTGAATGTCACTGGCATGGAGGTAAGACATGCCCTGCACAGAGGATTCAGAGCAACATTACACCTTCCACTGGTGGAAGTAATGAGATTTATGGAAAATCAAAGAGGCGGTGAGTAATCTGGTGTTTAATGACCTCTGCTGGCAGGCAGAGGCAAGTGCAACAGCAGCTCCCATAACACAGGTCTGCAAAAACAATTTATTTTTTCAGTCGCATGGGATATTTTTGATAAATGTTATGTTTTTTAGGGTGCTGAATCCAAAAATGACCTCCATTTCCCTCCATTACATACAGTTTGCTTTTGCAAAACATGAAGAGTTTACATTAAACTAAAAACATGAATTAAGAAAACCTGACAAAATTGAATTTTTAAAATATTTTTCCTCGTTTCAGTGAGTAAAAATCTATGAGAAGCAGTCAAAAGATCCTATGCACCTTTTGGTTGCAGACCTGTGTAATCCTGCTCTTCATTTAAACCAAACCTTTTTAATAATTTTGAGCCAGAAAAAAATACTTATATAAAAGCTTACTGTGCCTTCACAGGGTCTGACTTATCAAACAACAAGCTTAGAACAAAAAACCCCACCAACACTTAAATGTTACATTTTAAATGTTTAATCATTTAATTATTAACTAGTGGGATAATATTGAGTCTTTCTGGTAAGTTGCCAAGTTGTTTATCGCACTGTGACATCAATCAAACTGATCAAACTTTAGAGGCACAGTCTTTTAATGGCTTTGTTTTGATCACAGTTGTTACAGATAAGGAGGCCTCTTCACTATATGTACTTCTTATTGAAACTATAAATCCATTTTCTTTATGCTTGTCCATCCTTCAGCTCACAGTGACAACATGACTAAAGATAGTTTAAAAATGGGTTCTTTGCAAAGTTGTTTGTTATGTGTAGATACAACACTGGTTCATCCCTTTTTTTATGCTTGCATAGTCTACTGGACAAAAAATGAGTGAAAAAGCAGCCAATGTCTAAATAAAAACTTTAAAAGATTTTCAGAAAGCCTGCAAAACTATTGCTTAAGAGTCGTTTGAACAAAGCAACAAAATCTGGCTCCTTGGAAGCAAACTATGAAGACATGAGGGGACTTTTGCACAGCGCTGTGTAATCCTGGCAGTCACATTACACTCAGTTTGTCCGTTTGGCTTTTGATAGAACTTCTAAAGTTTTAGTAAACGATTATTACTCACGTGAAATAAGTGTCAGGATTGAGCGAACCTTCCTTTCTTTTTGATGATGATGTTCTGGGTTCAGTTTATTATACGGTAACAGGTGAAGTGATCCCATTGCAGTTTACATCAGGTACAAAAGTTTATTACCAGTTATTCAGGGATCTTTTATGTCACGCTGCATGAATGGTGAGTAATATTGACTAACGCTAAGTTTCATAACCCTTTTTCAGTTATGTATTAAGACAGATTGCTACTAACTATGTCAAGCTCTCAGTACAAAAACCGATCCTGTCATTCATTGCATTGTCCTCTGTAATGATTTATGGTGTTTAGTGAATGCTGCTGCTTTATGGCACGGGCAAAGTCGAGCACTTCTCTCTCACCTTGGCGATGTCGTACATGACAGAGATCTTGAACTCCCAGTCCATGAAGGTCTCCTCTGGGTATGAAATCTTGTCATTCAGCACATACTTGAAAAAGAAAAAGACACCCCAGTTCTGCATTAATACACTTTTATTCTTCACACTTCTTGACGGCTGTGCTTAAACTGAGACCTGAAGATGGATTTAAATTGAAAGTTTTGCTACACGTACCCTGAGCGAGCCTCGCTCGCCATACTCAAACACGCCAAAGACACCGTGATCTAACTTGACTGTGCCGTAAAACTTTGTGAGGTTGTAGTAGTCGATGTGCAATAGCTGCAGGGGGGGCAAACATGTGGAGTGCTAGTGAGTTTGGATAAACATTAACAAAGAGGGCTGGCAGTAAAAGGATTTCAGTGTGATAAGACGTCTTACCGCATTGAGCTCCCTTTTCTGGGTTTTATCAAAGTTCCCATCCAAGTTCTTCAGCTCCTTCAAGATCACAATCTGAAAGAAATATTGCAGAAGCACCAACCAGATTACATCTGCTAACTCACTTTCATCAGTGCAAAAGCACTAGATGCTGACTGATTTGGAAAACACTGCAGGATGCTGTCCATCTACCTTCTTATCGTAGAGCGCACAGCGGATCTTGAACTTCTTTTTCTTCTTACTTTCAATCTAACGGGGGTTAGAGGAAGGTCGCTGTCACAGCATTCTTAAAGCTGACTTGACTGAGGTGTTTACTGAGGTGTTTTCACTTACATTAAGGGAGATGACGTTGATGTCATCATTTTCCATCAGCGTGATGAGATCAGAGTTCACGTGGGACCAGCGCTTCCTGAGCAGTCGATCTCTTCTGTTCTGTCTATGCGGGAAAGAAAAAACTGCATCAGGAGATTATTGGTAAAGGTTGGTTGCACGAAAAGCATCTGACTCCTATGTTTATAAAAGGCAGCTTTCAATTTAAATTTCATGTCATGAGTCCATGTTTTAGAGAGTGTAATAGAGCTATAACCTGTATAGTACATACAGACTTTCAGATTATTTTTCATGTAACCTGAAAGTCCGTATATACACAGCTCTAAAAGATAATTGTAGCACCTTTTAATCAGAGTGTAGCATCAAGCCAGTTACACGTCTGGGACACTAATCTGGTCAGTTTAGAGGAGGTTAGTTCAGTTTCAGGTGGAGGTCGCTGACATTTTCTTCCCTCTTCATCTTTTCTGATGGTTTTTTCACTACTTTTGCATTTTTCTGGGGTCAGTGTCACTCCTGGTGGCATGAGGTGATACCTTGACCCTACAGAGGCTCCACAGGTAGTCCAACTCCTCCATGTTGGCACATTAATACGTGCCATTTACAAAAGGTTTGCTGTGTCTCCCGAGACAGTCTCAAGAGCACAGAGGAGATTTCAGGACACAGACAGTTACTCTGGACAGGCCTGGAGAAGATCTTTAACCCACTTTTTTGTGCAAGATGAGAACTGTCAAAGCTCCAGCAGGACACTAGTGTTAATGTCTCTGACCAGACAATCAGAACAGACTTCATGAAGCTGGTTTGAGGGCCCAGCGTGTTCCAGTGGGCCCTGTGCTCACTGCCCAGCACTGTGGAGCCTAATTCACATTTCCACAGAATACCAAAACAGGCAGGTCCACCACTGGAGCCCTGTGCATTGCACAGATGAGAGCAGGTTCATTTGAGCACATGTGACAGAAGTGAAAGGGTTTGGAGAACCCGTGGAGAATGCAATGCTGTCTGTAACATCCTTCAGCATGACTGGTTTGGTGGTGGGTCAGTGATGCACTGGGGAGGCATATACATAGAGGGACGCAGAGATGTCTACAGACCCTGACTGGCATCGGGTATCAGGATGAAATCTTCCTCTGAATACACAGCAATGCCCATCCTTATATGCTGAGAGTATGCAGGAAGTTTCTGGACGATGATACCGATGTCTGGCCTCCACACTTGCCTGACACCTTTGGTTTCAGTTTCAGCCCATCTGAAGCTGTCAGGTTGCACCTCAGACTGTCCAGGAGCTCAGTGACACCCAGGTCCAGATCTGGGAGTAGATCCCCCAGGACACCATCCATTATCTCATCAGGAGCATGTTGTAAAGTGGCCTAGCCTGCTGCTGCTTTTCTTCAATTTGATTTTTGGGGGTGTCTTTGAATTCAGCCCTTTGTAGGTTGATCATTACATTTCCATTACATTTTGGGGCACTTTATCACTCCTAACACATTACCAAGTCCCCATCAATGTGAATATCCACTGTGTTTTTTTTCTCATTAAAAGCTGTCGTGTTTTCAAAGTTTTCCTGCAATTTTTGGAGCAGTGTATCTACCGTACTATTATATATGCCATTATATGATGGGGCCAAAATCATTTATGTAAATTCATGACCTTTTGCAGAGAATCCAAACATTTAATTAAAATCTGCCACACACTTAATAACTCCGTTATTCTCATGTTCCATGTGCTACGGCATACCTGTAGAAAATAAAGGCGATCGTGGCCACTACGACCACAGTAACAGCCAACACAATCATAATGATGTCGCGAATCGCAGGGCCTGCAGTAATAAAGACAAAAAAGAGGCACCATTTCAGTTCCAAGCCGATGCTTCTGACACACAGAGGACAAAAGATAAACATGGGCCGAGCGTTCAAGTGCCATAATATTTAAGCTTATCTCAGATAGGGCTGTGAGGAGGTCATCTACAGGAAACAAAAGAAGAACTGAGCCATAAAACCACTTCATATAAAACATGCAAAAGTTGATGTACGTGGAGCAGTTTGTGGTTGCTATAACTTTTCCTCCTGTTCATACCCACCATTAATGCTTATTAAATGAAAACAGGGACACAAACAGAGAGGTGCTTAAACCACAGCTGAAGCCTTACATATAATTCACCGGAACCTGGATTAGTGCAAGTCTTTGAAAACGACCTGACTGAGTGGATGCAAACTGATCAGGCCTTGTTGTGGAGATCTAAATCATTATGGTGGACATGCCTTCTTTCTAGAGGACAAAAAAGGAAGTTCTCTTAACATAAATCTTTAAAATATTAAGGTTAAGACATATTTTGAGGTTGTGCCCACTGAACTCAATGATATAGCTAAACATGCGTATGTGTGTGTGTGTGTGTGTGTCTTTCGATGTACCGCTGTCTGGCATGTTATTGGGAAGTCTTTTCCCCCAGATGAACTTAGGAGCCTCCTCCACCACTGTGGTTTTATTGCGCTCCGTGTCAAATGTGAATAAAATATCGTACTGGGTGTGACACAAGAGGGGAGGAAAAAAACAAAAAGACACATTTTAGCATCAAACCAGAAGCAAGAGATGCAGCACAGTAAGGTTTTATTTTGAATCTTTTCTTCGTGTATTCACTGCTAAATGCCAAAAAAGAAAACAGGAGAAAAAGATACCTTGTTGTCAGTATTGGTGTAGATGATTGAGAAAGCCACGTCTCTGTCCCCGTACTTGTCCAGCGTATAATTCCCAGCAATCCCTGAGCAGAATCACACAAACGTTTTTAAACTTCTGTTCGCTTCATTTCACCGTGTGTGTCAGCTGTAAACCTTTAATGCGTCTCTCAGTCAAACTTGCACTCACAACCGGCTGCTTACAGCTGCGGGCTGTTATACCAACACTCTTTGTGTCAATGAAAACACAAAGAAGTGATAGCAGTTGACAGCCTCCATCTGTTCGACCTCACAGTAGCCATGTCTGCTCTGAGATCAGCTCATTAGTGTTTTGGTGGATGGTGTTTTCCCACTTTTCACGAGCTAATTTTAGCATTTATTACTGTTTTGCTCAGTATGCTTAACTGCAACTATCTGCAGCTGCCAAAAAAGTATTAAATGCTAACTTGTGTAAATTCTTGTGTATTTGCTAATACACATACTTGCAGCTTGTATGCAAGCACTTCCCCCTCCTCGCTGTTATCTTCCACCTGCCTTACCAGTAAATTTGGTGTTTCTGAAGTAATTTACATTCACATATTCCGTCCTGTGAAGCTGAGACTGATTTTGTTTAGAAATTGTTCTCATCACTTGGCCAATAAAGAGCACTGCGTCATGGTACGCGGCCATGTAGTCGTTCATCTGCAGAGGAACAGACAGAGACAGATGGTTGGAACTACTTTCTCAGTACAGCCCTTAGATTTGAGTGAAGGAGCTCTAAGATGCATCCTTCATTACACAGGTGATGAATTATTTTATATATTTTTTACTCAGTGAAGACGTTATTTAATGATATTTCATTGAACATTTATTATTAACTCTTCCGAGGTCCATTTCTGGTTGGCATGGTCCTGTGTTGTTAATCCCTTATTTTCCCTTAAAACCCTACAAGTTGATTATTCAGAGTGAGCGGAACAAAAACAGCCAATCAGAGCTAACCTTTTTTGTATTGCTACAGAAGCACTGCAAAGAGAGAAGTTGTGTATTTCTGGTTTGCTCACCGTGTTGTTGTCTTTAAGGTCTGGGTTGATTCTGTAGCTTCGGGTGTTCGGCATGGTGAGCACCAACACGTTCTTCATTTCTGGCAGCGACGATGTGTTGGTGTAGTATACATCACTGTGTAGAGGAATCAGCAGAGGTCTGATGAAAAATTCTACATGTGCAAAAATTTCCTGAAGTACTGATTGTGAATCACTGCTGTGGGGTTAGAGAAAAAGAAAACAAGTGGAATAAATAGGAACAGAAGTGAAATGATTCAACAGCACTAACCTGTAAAGATCAATGAGGATGAAGGCGATATCACTGCTGTCCGCAGCCTTAGAGCCGTTTTTAATTTCCACTAGGTCCATTGGTGATCCACACATGATGAACACTGCAGCGGAGAAGTATTTGTAACAGAACAGTCTTTCAGTTATTTTTTTTCTTCTGTTTTTTTGCCTAGTTGGCCTTGGGACTCAAATACAAACTTGATTTCCATTTAAATTACTTCTTCAACCTTGAAACCAAAGTTAATACCAAAACCTAAAGCCATCAAGCATAGCCTGATACTGTTGATGTTTTTTTAATTCACCCTTCATAATGTGGCGTAAAAATATGCAGCAGGAAGTTCAAAGAAAAGCTATTATGGCCCTCGAGCTAGCTCTCCTTCTGAAACAGAAAATTCCGAGTCTCCCTCGTGATGACAGCGTTAACAAACTCAATAGTTGAATTAAATGTGCTTTGTAGGTCCTGGGCTCTCTTAGGAAAATAGAATCCAAACTGTCTGTGTGTGTTGTCCCAGCAAACTGAAGCCATTGTTATGTCTCGCTGTGAAAACAGAGAGGTTTTCAATCTTGTTTGAGAAAAATACATCAAATTCTTACAGTTGGATGTCCTGTTGCGTAATGTAAGCACGCTGTGCAGTTCTGTGGGACTGCGTAGAGACGTTATTGAAATATTTAAGGCAAGATCGCCCGTCGCTTCAATTGCACTTACATACCTGAAGATGAAAATGAATATAATGCATAATTTAAATTAAAAACATTTTATTACATTTAAAAATGTAACTAGAATATAATTAAAAATATAATTTATTAGATTTTGTAATAGCTCACAACAGATGAGTCTCTCCTTAAAGATGGGTTACTCACCAAACGCATTCCTCTGTGGGGTTCGTTGTTTTATAAGTATACGCTGCCTTCCATGAAGGTTTGAGCTCATTGTTTTCTTTCCAGAACTGGGTGACAAAGTCAACGATCTTGCGTGCAGGTGGCAGGAGTCGCTGCAAGTTGAAGGTGTAGTCGCACGAGCGACCAAAGCTTCCCGCTGAGAGAATGGGTCTACTGAGACTCATGCCGGCTTCCTTACTGGAAGAAGAGAATAAAAAAGAGTGGGAGACAATGGTATCGACTAATTATGATAAACGGGTGAACGATAAGCATAGTGCAACACAGGCAAAACCTGTTTGAAAATCTGAAGTGTCCTTTTCAAGCTTATTGGCAGAATCATGTCCTTGAAAAATTCAGAACTTACTCAACTATTGGGAAAGTAGCTAAGGTGCACGTGGGTCCAAGCACAGCACATCCCAGATTTCCTGATTCCTGCAAAAATAAAAACATATACAGCGAATAATTCACAGATTTTTATGTAAATTTTGCCTGATCTTTAAACTCCTGAGACCCAAACTCTTGTTTTCTTCCAGGTTCTTGGAAATCGACCTGTTTTCCTTGCACTAGAAGTGGTTTGTGGAAAAATGTTCTCACTGTGGGACAGCAGGTTTATTTTACTATATAACATAATAAAGTCATCAGGGTGTAACAAAGTCTAAAATATTTTTATTACAACACCTGCTCAGATAAAATCGCAAATGATGCAACATATCCAAAAGCCTTGTAACTTGAACATTTTACATGCTCCATACTCCAAACTTGAAGCATGCACCAAGGCAAAAAACAACCAAACAAGCAAACATCTGTTTACTACACTACTCAGACAAACTCAATACGCCATAGAACTGTGCAAAATCTCAGGTGTGGTGCATAATAAGACATTACTTGGAATTTATATAGGACCTTATAGAATCATGTGAAAGACTTTGTGTTAAACTGAGACCCCAGCCCTGCTTGTACAAGTGCCTTCAGCAGGAATACCTTGAAGTTTTCTGTATGATTTTGTCATCATTTTATCTCTAAAATCATTCTTATGCAATTTTGCCCCCATCTTCTTTAGAACGTTGCTCACACAGAATTTCAGGCAGGCTGAACTTTGGGCCTTTGCAGCACTTTGATCCTTTCATTTCACAGCAATTATGTTGTAGATTTGCCGCTGTGCTTTGATTATTGTTGCATGAACCATTTTTAACCTGTTGGATAGATGGCCTCACATCTTAAAAGGAATTCATGGTCAACTCAGTGACTGCAACGATCCCAGATCCTGTGGATGCAAAACAAGCCCCAAACAGAACCCCTCCACCACGGTGTTTGACAGTTAGTATGAGGGCATTGTGCTAATAAGGTGTGTTTGGTTGTAGCTCTTGGGTTTTTTGCAGTTTCTCTGAGCATTGCACGGTCTGGGCTTTGGGTGAATTTGCTGGAACATCTACTCCTGGCATTGTCTTAATCCTGGCATTACCTGAATGCTCCAGACCAGCAAACTGTTAAAACCTCTGCTTTTATAGAGGTGTTCGCACTTACTGATGATAAGTTAATCAAGTGCATTTGAATCAAACATCATCCTCTTTTCTACTTGTGTCTTGTTCATGGCTGTGGGGTGTTTTTCAGAGATTTATCTCATTAAATTCTATAATTTGCAAATATTTCTAAAGTAAAATACATGCTTTTTTCCTAAGCACGAGGTGGAAACACCCAGACCTTCTTCTATTAGCTATCCAACTGCTACTCTGCAACCTGCTGTTCTCAAAGCCAGTTGAGAGAATTTCTTCCATATGTCAAATCTCCTCCTAGTTGGACATTAAAAACCTCACCTAGGAGGCATTCAAGAGGGGTCCATGTCAGATGCTCTCAATGTGCCTGTATGTTTGGGTTTCACCCAGTGGACAAGAGGATTGCTCTCAAGTCGGGGGACGGGTCCTGACCGTCATTTGCGCTTATGCACCGAACGCATAAGCGGGGGGAAGAAGATGGCCCAGCTGCGGACTCCAGCTGGGAGTTTTCATTGTTCACATTCTTATGTTGCATGCTAATAACAATTAAACTTGGAGGGCTGAAGGCTGGGAAATGGCCTGCAAAGGGTATTCATAAGTGCACTCGGTACTGATATTTGATTTTGTAATCCCATCATCACATCTGGACCAGATGTCTTGGCTAGGTAGAGAGTTGAGCTGTCAAGTAACTACCAAGTGGTACAGTAAAGGTACGCTGGGAGCATCGGGCAGAGGCCCCTAGTCCAGGAGATCTTCAGCTCAACCTCTGGAAAAGCTTAGAAAAGATTTTTAGGGTGAGGGTGACACATATTTTGAACCTCCTTAGCTGAGGCAGTTGCAAGGGGCTGTGGCCTTAAGGTGTCCCGTGCCTGCCATGGGGGCAAACTGGAGCAGGAGTCGACTCAAGCTTGGCTGTCGTGTGGGACTTCGGCAGTAGACAGCAAATACCAGCAGGCCAAGCAAGGCATGTCTTTGACAGTAGTTGAAGGAAAACTGGGGTGTTCAGAAAGGAAGTGAAATAATAGTTTTCGTTGGCTTAGCAGTGATTCTGTTAAGTTTTTACAGAGATTTACTGAGACTGGCATAGTCTTATTTTGATTTGTGGTCTTGCACAAAAAAGGTGTCTATGGCATTAATGAGGAGAGCAGGTCTGCGAACTAAAAGGTGCATAAACCCATAAATGAATGTCCTGTGGAAGCAAGATCTCAGGGTTACACAAGCTCATGTATATGTGCATCCAACATGCTAATATTCTTTCTATTTTTTAATATAAAACTGTAGCTACTTACCGTCAGGTTGTTTAGCTCTGCAACTGCTTCACATGAACTGCTCCGGCAGCCTCGGTACCAGTATAAGGTTGTGTCAAACCCACTGAAATTCGCAGTTAGGTTAAAAGTCACAGCTGGATCTTGGGTGTGTGGAAAGAAAGAAAGTTCCAGATGTTAGTTTTGACTTTCTCTCCATTTTGAACTGCAGTGTGTATGTGGATATTAGATTTGTTTTAAAGAGAAATAAAATGTGTGTGTGTGTGTGCGTGTGTGCGTGCGTGCGTGTGTGTGTGTGTGTGTGTGTGTGTGTGTGTGTGTGTGTGTGTGTGTGTGTGTGTGTGTGTGGAGGAAGTAGGCCCTGAATTCTACCATATATGTAAAATCTATTAATTTGGGGAAGTTTACACTCCACAACAGTAAAAGACACAGAACCATGTAAGCTTAAATAGCTAGCTACAGCTGAAAAATAAAACACCAACAAATTTCAGCTGGCAAACAAGACAACTACTTTTGATTACCTGTGTCATAAACTGGGACATTCTGTTTAAGTTTTATTGATAATGCTTAGAAATAAACCCTACAGGGCTTTCCTAACAGCCACTTAATAAAAACTTGGCTAGATAAAAAATTCCTGCTAGCCAAAAAAAACCTTTTATGTTTAATTATCTTAAATAATAGGTGTCAATACTTTTTGCATAATGGCATCATTGCAGACTGTGGGTGAGTCAAAAATAACACCAAACTGTATGTTGTCATGTTGACCAAAAGTCAGGCTAAACTAGTATAAGATAGCTCCTAGCTTAGTAGAACAAGCGTTTTATGCTAGTAAGCTAATAAGCATTGCAGGTAGCTTCCTTGTAATTAATAGGATAACGATCTTTAATCTGCTAGTTTATGAAACTAACTACAGAATATCTGTTAACAGTAGCAGCTTTACTTTTCTTGTATACTTTTTTAGTCTTTAATAGTGAAATCCCTGAATAATTCCTAAAACAGCTTTAAAAGTGTTACTTTTGGGAAAAGCAACATGAAAATCTGAAAATAGGAACAGTATGCAAAGCAGTAAATATAAATGAACAATAATAGTCAGTGACATATGTGTTAAATTATCAATATCTATAAACATGAGTGTACCAATATACATACTGTATATAGAGAGTGCTGTTGCGAGAGATCAAAAGGTCTGATTTTGTGCGGATTTGTCATGTGGTTTGTTTGTTTGTTTTCTGTTTTAGTTTTTAATTTCATTACCCTGGGCAGCATTAATGGCTGAATCTTTCTCTATGGCCTTCAGTATTTCTCCTTCCACATACTGGAGGCTCCAGGGAGAGTCCTCATCATCCAACAGTATAACGTTGATTGTAATCCCACTCCCACATTGTCCAACACCAGGACACGATGCCACAAGAATTCCAAAGATGAACAAACACAGTAACCAGCTTCCCGAGCCCATTCTCAGCTCCGAGGTGAGTGCTTCTGTTTTTTAAAGAGAGTCCATGGTATCCACCGATCCTGAATCCAGTTCAGTAAAGTCACCAAAACACTCGGAAAACTCTTAACTTATGATCGCCTTGATTAAAGCTTTGCCTGATCCACCAAGGCTTTGAAGAAAAAATAAATCCTGTGCGAAAGTCTGCTCCTCTTTCAACTTTCCTCTAAGCGCTACTCACCTGTTCTTTCTATGTCACCATGTTAATATACAACCTTTAAAGACACAGACGCAGGCCATATAACCTTGTCAGCGCTGTGTCATGGCCTGCATAAATTAAAGCTTAAAGCAAACACGCAGAGCATGGCTTGGTTGTAAGTTTGTTGATAGTCTTACGCTCACAAATTTAATTTAATGGAGAATCGTACCATGAAATTGTTTTGTGCAGAAATACAGTTCAATTGGCAAAAAGGAAAACGGCCCAGAAAAAAAAAGATTAATCCTTGAGATATCTTAATTTAAGCAAAGAATAAGGCGTCAATGGCCACATGGGACACTTTTATCAGTAAAGTTAAAGCTATAAAACTTATCAAAATGTAGTCCAATATTTATTCTTCCTTCATCTTCTAAAGCTCTCCAGTTGAGCCAGATTGGAGTCTTTGCCAGCCCAGTTCTGCCCTTGGCTTTATATTTGACAGACTTGTTTTGAAGGGTTTTTTCTTAATCGAGGTAATATTTCTGTAATCGTCCACTTTAGCAGTCTTCTGTGGTCTTTTAACTCTTTTGGCATAGCTGTACTGGCCAGTGCATTCCTTCTTTTGTGTTGATTTGTCCTCTACTACAGTTTTTGCTATTTCGCTGACAGGTTTGTTGAGGTTTTCCAGAATAATGATGCCCCTTTTATCTTATTAACTTGTCATGAAATAATAAGAGAACCGACCTCGCCTGGCTTTGTAACTCCAGGTCAATGAATTGTCCGATGAATTTTTAGCCTCTGAAAATTTAGGACAATCTATATCCCTTCAGTTAATGTCAAATTTTTTAATTTTTTAAAAACCCCTTGAATTACAGCTGGAGGTCTGTACTTCACTCACAGCTTGACTATTTAAAATCCTCCTTTTGGGTAAAATAAAGTGGCAGAAAGCAAATCCTGTTCTCTGGAATATCATGATGCAGATTTGGGTTTACCTGTACATGAAAACTCATATGTTGACTGGCAAAATTCATCATTTAAATTAAGAGAAACCACCAGCATGGAGATAGACAAATAAAGACAAATTGCCAAAAATGTCAGTAAGAAATAAAGAGGATATAATGATGGAAAAATCAAAGTCACAGCTGAGAAAAAAACCTCATTTAGTTCTTACACAACAACAGGCATCCGTGTCTACGTGCCACAGACAGAGCCAAACGCACAGCTTATAGACGTCTGATTCACTCCTGTCTGGAAAGGACGGCAAAGAAAGGGGAAAAAAAGAGAAGATCAAAGGTTGTTCAGGCCATAAAACCAATACCAGATAAGATGGCTTGGCTGTGAAACCACACATACACTGATGATTCAGTTCACCGGTGACAACTTTAAACTGAGAGTCCCCTTTCTCAGTTAAGATAAGATAAGATAGAACTTTATTAATCCCTCGGGTGGGTTCCTCTGGGAAATTCGTAGTTAGCACTACCTCTTCACCTTAATTAACATGAATGCACACACAGTCAGTTAACTCTCATGTTTAATGGTCTGAGCAGCTCCACAGTAACACGCACAGTCAAAACGATCAGCATGTGAACAAAAAAACCCACCTTTTTACTTCCTTTCAACATAAACACAAAGATTAGTGCCAACCTGACCTTGGCAGTAACGTTTGATAATGGTAATAATATACTAATAAACTAATTATTAGCTATGCAATAACTATGTTATTCTTTTACACTTAGGTTTTCTCCACAACTACAAGCTGTAATCAGCAGAGGAAAATTCTGGGATCATTGACAAAGTTAATTTTATTTTTAATTTCATTGAGTTCCTGTTCCTGTTTTATATCCAGGCATCTTCACTGATTTTGTTTGGTTGTTGATTTCACAGCTCATGATTCATGTTCTGATCTGCTGTTTGGCCCTAATCACAGTAATCACATGTGGCGCTGCTGAATTCCCATAAAACCGCTCTCTGCTGGATGACATGTGGCTGCAGTGTTCAGGATTTAAAGACAGTTCAGTGTAAACATCACATTTGAACTAAACAAACATAGTACTTATGAATCAGTCCTCTTCTTTCTGCTGCTCATTTCCTGCCTACATTTTTAAAAAATCAATTTTACTGATTTTTCTTCATAACTGGAGCATCTTCTGCTTCACTCACTTTCAGCTTCATCCCAAAGTACTACTGTATATTTACTGGGCGTATTCACAGATGCTTTTCACATGTTCTACGCTGCGCTAATGCTGAATATGAAAGAGCTGCTAACTTACCCAGTGTAGTATGTGTTTTAGATGTCTCACAACTTTGTTTCTCATCGTTTCTCCCTCCTTGTTGTTGTCTAACAGATGAACTTTCTTGTCATTGTTGATTAAGATGGAAGCCCAAAAGCATCGATAACTAATTACAGGTTATCTCTGTGGTGTTGCTTGATCAGTAATCAACTCTGACTTGGTGCATGTAGTCAAGTATTGCACTTGTGTTGTGTTCTTGTCCTTGCGCATTTCTATTTTATGATTTTATTATATTTTATGGAAGCATTTGTGATACTGATGAAACCCACTAATTAAATAACAGCCACCTCAGTAATGTGGAACTATGAAAACTTCAGATTAGCTTTTAATGCAATGATATAACAGTAAAATGATGTTCAGCTGGTACTAAGGGCCCCAAGCTTTGCCAAGAAAATACCACCAGCATGAACCACTGATACAAGACAGGGTGGATCTATGTTGTCATGTTGTTTATACTAAATTTTGAAAATGTCCAGAGAAGATTTTGTCTCTCTTCTGTTGTCCAGTGTCAGTGAAATTGTAGACTCAGTTTCCTATCCTTAGGTGACAGGAGCGTTCTTCAGCAGCTGTAGCCCATCTGTAGCACTCTGGCTATTCTCCTCTAGCCACATCAACAAGGTATTTTCAGCCAGAGAACTGCTGCTCATGTTTTCTCTTTTTCAGACTCTACTCTATAAATGCTGCAAATGCTGGTCGTCTGTCCAGCACGTCTGGGACAAAGAACAAGCCACATTCAGAGTCACTGAAATCACCTTCTTCCTCATTTTGCTGGGTCAGCAGCTTATATTGACCATATCTACATGCTCAAAGGCACTAATCACTGCTCCCACGTGATTGCCCAATTACATATTTGCAGTAACGAGCAGTTGAAAGTGACCGATCGTGGTAAATAGAAGTATGCTGTCTGTTTGAGATCCAATATCTCCTGTTTTTCCCATTTTTGGGGTTTGTGTGACGTTTCAACCCACTTACTTTCTTTTTTGCTCCGTGACTTTCACGTTCTGGACATTTTCCAGTCTGGTTTCTGCAAATTGCACTCCACTGAAACCGCTTTACTTAAAGTGTCTAGTGACATTCTGATGGCAGCAGACACCGTTCTGGTTATTTTGGATCTCACCTCTGCTTTTGATACTGTTGATCACAGCATCATGATAAATAGGCTGAAGGACTTGTTCAGGATTACTGGTGTTGTTTTAAAATGGTTTATGTCGTATCTATCTGAGAGATCTTTTACTGTCTGTATGAATCATGTGTTGTCTGAAACATCAGTTCTGCCTTCTGGGGTACCTCAAGGATCTGTTTTAGGTCTGATTCTCTTTTTGCTGCATATACTCCCTCTAGGCCAAATTATCAGACGTTACAATAATATTTCTTATCATCTCTATGCTGATGACATTCAGTTATACTGTTCTTTCAAAACATCTCAGTTTTATAAATAATTGTGTCAGAAATCAAACCAGTTTGGATTGCATTTATATAGTGCTTTTCGAGAACCTCAAAGCGCTTTACAATTCCACTATTCATTCACGCTCACATTCACACACTGGTGGAGGCTACAGGTGTAGCCACAGCTGCCCTGGGGCAGACTGACAGGAGCGAAGCTGCCATATCGCACCATAGGCCCCTTTGGCCATCACCAGTAGGCAGTAGGTGAAGTGTCTTGCCCAAGGACACAACGAACGAGCTGGGGCTCGAACCGGCAACCTTCCGATTACAAGACGAACTGCCAACTCGTAAGCCACGATCGCCCCCATGATCTAAATGATAATTTTCTCCAGTTAAATGCAGATAAAAACAGAAACTTTGATTATAGCTCCTGCTCTCAGTCCTTTAGACCCTTCATTTCAAATCAAATCAAATCACTTTTATTGTCACATCACATGTGCAGGTACATTGGTACAGCACATGTGAGTGAAATTCTTGTGTGCGAGCTTCAGTCGAGCCTCAGAAACTTAGGTGTTATATTTGACAGGCCACTGTCTCTTGAGAAACAGTCTAAACAACTTTTCCGGAACTGTTTTTATCATCTAAGAAACATTTCTAAACTCAGACTACTGGTGTCAAAGGCAGAACTTGAGATGATTATTCATGCTTTTATCTCTTCTCGTTTGGATTATTGTAATGGTCGTTTTACTTGTCTCAACAAACCAGCTCTGAATCGCCTTCAGACTGTACAGAATGCCGCGGCAAGACTTATAACCGGAACAAACAAGAGTTTTGGCTTCTCTTCATTGGTTGCCAGTAAATTTTAGGGTTCATTTTAAAATTTTAGTTGTAACTTTTAGAGCTCTGCACGGTGAAGCTCCCCAGTATATCTCTGACCTGTTGAAACCTCATGCTTCATCCTAAGCACTTAGGTCGTCAGGTCAGAGGCTACTGTTGGTCCCACGTACTAGGTTCAAAACACGTGAGGATCGGGCTTTTCAGGCACTGGCACCTAGGCTGTGGAACTCTCTGCCGTTGTCTTTACACTGTCTAGACTCCATTGACTCCTTTAAAAAGCAGCTGAAGACATTTCTATGCAAACAAGCTTTTAACTTTTTTTTCCACTGTTTTATGTTATTTTATTTGTATTTCTGGTTTTATTGTGAAGCACTTTGTGATTTTTATCTGTGAAATGTGATGTATAAATAATTTATACTTACTTACTTAAATCTACCACACACAGCTATGTAATGAACCAGAAGATTATTTCTGCTGGGACGCCCTCTAATGGGCAGGATATGGACATAAAACAAGCACAACACAAATGCATTAAAATATTTCCCAAGATTCACAGCAAAAGAAAAAAAAACAAAAACCCTGTCAAAGTAAGACGGCTCTCAGAATACCTACCAACTTACTTCTCTATGAAGCAGCACCAGTAAGGGATGGAGGAACTCACAATAACAACAACTTTTGTGAATACCATTGTAAGTTTTATTGAAATTTTTTCTTAACAACAAAAGACAGGTGTCACAGTGATTTGACAAAAATAAAAGTGCTCGCCAACACAAACTCTTTTCTCCCACAGTAAAGAAACTACACAGATATAGTGTGCTACAATGATGTTAAGTCACACTTGCGGCCCAAACCCCCCCCCCCCCCCCCCCAATAAATAAATAATAATTAAACGAAGAAGAATCAAAGATGCATAGGATATCTGACGATACCTCTGTGAAGGCTCCGACTGTGTTACTGCATGATGAATTAACACATTCTACATGAAGATTACGACAAACCGTAGAGAACATGCTGACTTCCAAAACAAACAAAACTTGCTTGTCATTTCGAACGCCACACAGTTATATTAAAAATTAGACAAAGATTACATAGAAATTAGAAACTTGTGTTAAGAAAAGGGGTTTTTTCCCCTCTCGTTAACGACATAGACCGTAGCAAAGGGATCTTGACAGGGTAGTATCATAAGAGTGAGGTGTGCAGTGTTTTTCAAACAAGCTTAGTTTTGCACAAGTACTTGAAAATGCAGCTTTTAATTACCAAATGCCTGATGTTCTCCTAGTTACAAATGAAAATAAATAGGTCAATAAATAAATTTGCTGCTCTTTTGTTTTGTTTTGTTTTTTTCTACAGTCATTTGCCGTGACATATGAGATTTTCTACAGTAAATTCTCAAATGCTCAACCTGCCATCTAAATTTAACAAAAAAATCAACACATTCTCCTCAGCTTGACCCTCCAGGAGGCCTTGAGAGAATGATTTCAAGAAATAGTTCAACATTTACTGAAATTTGCTTTTCTACTCACATGCTGAGAGCTCCATAAAAAGATCAGCACGGCTCCGTACATACATACATATACATAAACTCAGCACAAAATGTAAGGAAATTTGTGTTTGGTTGATTATTTCTTTGTTGTAACAATGCAAAAAATCTTAAACACTTAGAAGTCCTTATTTATTTCCCTTTTAATGACACTACATTTGTACATTTATGGGTTGAGCAGCAGAGTTGAGTTTCCTGTGTTCGGTTCATCCACATGCTACTAAATTGTTAATATGTCTTTTTTCTTCAGACTTCAATCATCCAATCCAACATACAACACCAAGCAAAAGTCAATAGCAGAATAAACTGTTTGGTATTGGCAGAGAAGATTTGGCAAATGTTACATGGGCGCAAGCCACATACTCACTCTGCTGCTCAACCCACAAAAGCATTGTCCTTATAAATGTGGTACCATATAAGGGGAAATAAGCAGACTTTCCGCTGGTATGAGATTTATTGTCAAGAAGCATTGTTACAATAAAGAAACAATAATCAAACAGAAATGTTTTTACGTTTTGTGCTAAGTTTATATAATCAGGTAGCAGCTGGTTAGCTTAGCCTAAAGTTTTAGGATAATTGAAATAAATGCCAGGCTACTACTTGTCCCTTTTTCTGGTCTTAATGCTATGCTAGGCTATGCTGTGGCTGCTTGCTATATTTTCATATTTATCACACATAAATTATCAGCTAAAGTAGAAAATATAATGTGGAAAATATATTTTCATTGCTGCTAGGCTAACTGCTATCACGTTCTTTTAGTTTAATGATTAGAGGTCATGGTAAAGTAAACATCACTTCACTTATTACTGCTAACAATGGTCACTGAATTTGAGCAGAAATCCAGACTTTTAATAAAGCATAGGACTCAGTCTGAGAATAGCTATGTAACAAATGGTTTAACTGGTGATTCACTGTTAGGCTCTAATGGTCCATTTTCAGTACCGCAGTGTCTGAAGCTATTATTAGCTGTAATGAAGCTGAAACCACTCTCTCACTTTGTGGAACACAGCTGCAGGTGATCCTGTGCCCGATAAGGATGCAAGTATTTGATATAGTTTGACAAAGAGTCCTAAAAAGATTCCTGTGCACAGATTAGGCTACATTTGCTGGCAAGCCTTTGTAAACATAAGCACATTAACAATCTTTTGCACTCTCCACTGTTTCTGGATCAGTGTTGGTTCTAAACAGTGGAAAAAGCCTGATGTTTAGAGTTTGTATTGTGTGCGGAAAGCTTAGTTTAAACTTTTTTTTCTATAAAAGAGAAACTCAGAAGCTTGCTTTTTTGTGTTTTCTATATTTCAAATAAGATTCATTCCAGCAGCATGAGACTGAAGGTTAAAGCATTTGTCACACGCCAGAAATGTGAGAGTAGGAAACCCTGACCTGAAGGAGAAATCAGTCCTATAATCTGTAAGGCAAATAACTGTTTCCCAAAGTGTTAAACTATTTCTTTAAGATCATTGACGTCACCTGATGACCCACAAAGTGAGAACTGCTGACATTAATCTCAATCATCCTCCTTACACGTGCTTTATAACACCCACATCGAAGCTAGCTGCATCTGTGCTCGAGCACAACTACAGATGATCACTCCATCCTCTGCCCGTTCCTTCACCCTCTGACCATTTCCTCCACCAACCCCAAACCCTCTGGCCTGTTTTTTCAGCAGCAGGCCCACATGCCCACTGTCTACCACAAAAACTTTAGACCGTCATAGGAGCTGGCTACAATAATACTGGATTTCTACACTTGCAAATAGAAAAAATACTGTAGCGCTACAATGTTTAGAAGGAAACATCTTCCTAACACGTGAAACTTCTCACAGCACTTGAGGCCGAAATGCATTAAGAGTGAATTGCAAATATGGAAAAGTTACTAGTGAAAGTATACTCATAGCTCCCATTTGGGAAAAGTAAACAACCTGGAAAATCTTGGCATTTTTTAAGTGTTTTTTCCTTTGAATCTTTCTTCTTCGTCCTCCTCTGCGGTTGTAAACATAGACATTATGGCTAAAATGAATGTTTCAGTGTGACTTTTTTAATGAACCTTGGCAGTGGTGGCACACAGTGTGAATATGTAAAATTGGAAGTACACACATACGTCCTCTGAGCTGCTCCCAAAAACTCAGAGTGCGAGTCTGTATGGTTGAACTGTTTCATTAGCTCAAAATGCATTTCGGCCCCTAGTACATCTTTATCCAACTCATTAAAGACACTTCCTTTACAACCACTTATTTCCCAACTTAAATATGTTCCCTACCCCAAAGTAAAATTGCTAGCACCAAACCCTGAACCCCTTTAACCCCCCCCAACAGAAATATTCAAACACAAATGATCAAATCATGGCCTCCAAATAAAAACATTCAAACACATACATTCAAAGCTTAACTCCCAACCCTAACTTTTATATCTAGAAGTTTACTTTCTGTACCACTATCACCTCAGGCCAGCGTTTGCCCACCGCACACCGAGCTCGGATCCCTCTGCCCCAGACCTGATCCTACCGTTTCCCTAACCAAAACATAAAATCTGAAATTAAGTCTAAACCCCTCTTCGCCTTTGCAGATCTGAGACTTAAATCCCTGGTCTAGGAGCTGATGATCTGACCTGACCAGGTCTCATGCTTTGTGCCTGGATTCAGGTGGGTGATCACCACGTCGACAGCCTGAATCTTCTGGTTCTTGGGAGGGATGGGGCACACTTTGTACGTAACCTCGTCTCCTTCCATAGGCACGTACTCTCCCTCAATGCTGTTCAGGAAAAAGAAAAAGTAAAAACAAAGCATTTTTTCACATTCTTGCAGAGTGCTTTCTTTAAATCAAGCAACTAAAATCAAGGTCTGTGGACTTGTTTTCACGCCGACCAAGCTGCTACGTTCATGCACAACAGCCAATGAGAATTGAGTTTTAGAAATACTTCTGGTAGATTAAGATTTCATTCAAATTTCTCCACCACTGATCTCCACCAAACCTGGAGGACTCTACCTGTGCTATATAGACTGTATATAAAAGATGATCATGGGATTCCAACTGCTGTTAATATAAACGTGAATTTGAGATGTTAAATGTTCAAATTCAGACTAACTTACTTGTCATTATTGACCCTTGAACCAAGTATTTAAGGTTAGAGCCTGATTGATTTAATGGCAGTTAGATATTATAAGTTGATGCTGGCCAGTCTTGATCTACTTGTATCAGTGTTTACAAAGAAAAATTAATTTATTATGAAGAAAAATAATTTATTACACCTTTTGTTATGAAGAATAAAAAGTGAAAAAGAGACAAAAGATAAACCCTTAAGTGAGTGCTAATGTGATGTTGTATAGTTTGTCCACTAGAGGCCACTCTACAATTTCCTGATCTGAGTAGAGATGGGCAGAGTGTAAATAAGTAAATAACAACATATAACAAATGTTAGCGAATTCTGTTTCTGTTTTGTGAGTCTGAACGGAAAAAAAAACTATATCGGAATATCAGATTATTTAATTCACCAAATGTCTGTCTTAAAAATCGTACATTTCTGGGGCTCTACTTCTGGTGCACATAGCTACGTCTACTTTATTATCTTGTTTACGCTAATAGGGAACATAATTTATTTAAAAAAGGAATGTATGGCTTTACCAAATAAGTCCTGAAGGAGGCAATTATGAATATAAACTTATGAGAAAAGTGTTTATTAGGTCATAAATTAAATGAGTTAGGTTAACATCTTATTTACAGTCAGATGTGCTTTTACAGCCGGAGAAGTCTCCCTCTGCTGGCCGTTAGAAAGAATGCAGGCTTAAACCATTTTCAATCCCAGAGGCTATCTTTTATATACAGTGTACAATTGCCATCTACTTCACAGCTGACTCCAATCATTAAAAAAAAACATAAATAAAAAAAGAGAGAAATTACACAGTCAAAAAATAAATACTGTAAAGTCTTAGTAGTTTCTGTGTAACCCACATTTACTTGCTGCTGATGTGTGCATGTTAAATAGACTGCACTGTGAGTCCAAAGACAACTTTGATACCAGGACATTTCAGTGCGGCCACTCACTCAGAGATGTGGACAAAGATGTCCTCTCCTCCGTGGGAAGGCCGTATGAATCCATGACCCTGAGACCTGGAGAAGTTTTTACACACCCCTTTAAATACAGGACCTGATTTAGCTCGCACTGTCCTGTAGAGGAAGAGAGATAGAAGCAAAGAGGAAAAAGAGACAGTGTATTTTAAATAAACAGCATAATTATTTTACAAAAGCATTAGTCAAAAAAAAAAAAAAAAACAGAGAGAGAGCACCAATAGCGCTATTTGTACTCACGCTGAGTATGTGCGAGTACGTTTAGTAGGCAGTGGGCTAGGCAGCTCTCCGGGCTGTGGTGGTTTCCTCTCCTTCTCCCAAACCCGGCTGCCCTCCCTCAGGAAGGGAAAGGAGAGCTGCAAGGGAGTGCGCGGAGAAGTGAGGGGCAGTGGGGGGACTGTCGGCAAAGAGGGGTCAGGGTCTGACATCGTGACTTGTTAGAGTCTGGGTTTTCTTTTGCTCTCTTTTTGGGTTTCCTCCAGCGGTTTGCAAAGAAAGAGAAGGAGGAGGGTTCACACCTCCTGCATGGCACAAGCGTTGGTGAGGGAGAGGAGGCTTTTCAGAGGAGAGCTCTTACAGGTGAAGGAGTTGAGCAAACCCTAAAGTGAAGGAACAAGACAAAGGGTTAATGCCAGAAAGAGAATACGGCTTTGTCATCGGCACAAAGGTGAGGAATAAAAGTCACAACCAACAGAGAAACCCAGTATGTCCAAATACGCACAATGCTTTCTTTGTAATAAAATTTTGTAAAAAATACTGATAAATGGACACATTTTCAGTTGTTTTGGCTAGTGTTGCTACAAATACAGCTCAGTTTAATTTATATAGTGTCATTATGTGCCTGGAGTCTGTTTTTCTTAACTTTAATGAAACTGCAATGTGTTCTTTAAAGCTTTCCTTTACTCACATTGTTGCACTATAAACATCATGACCCCAATAAGAATTTAGAAAATGCATAAACATTAGCATACATGTATTGTTGTATAGCATCTCCAAACTCAGTGACTCTAAAATTGTTTGATAAACTGAAAAGGCTTAGTATTCCTTCAGGCTATGGAAAACAAACATCACCTCTTAAACCAATAAAGCCTAAAGGTCCCATTATGATGTAAATATCAAAGCTCTCCTGGAAGGCCACCTCATCACATATTATTAGATTAAAGTGCCGCACTCTACCGGACTGACATCCATTACAGGATTGGTCTGCATTCAAACAACGAGCTGCTTCGTTTCAGAGCCACTAGATGATGAATGCCATATTAGCAAGCTCATGAAACAAACGGCTTTGGGGCATCGCTCAACAGAGGTTAAACGGCTAACGCTAAAACCTGGTTTATCAAACAAACGCAGATGCGGGCGGGTGTGTTACTGGGACCATCAGCAAGCACCTCCCAGTGAATCACTGAGGCTTGCAGGCTGAATGTTTGACAAAGACTGATGAGACGCATGTGTGCCAGACTGAATACCACAGGCTCCATCCAATATCACCCTTTCTGTTTCTTACTCTCAGTCTAAATATAGTCATGTGTAGTGGGATTGACGCCATCTTTGAACTAGACCACAGGATCCTGAGGCAGAGGTTAACAACTGGGCTGCTGTATTACAATGAATACAAGTTTCAGAAATATCAATAGAAGCTACAGGAGGAGCTTATGTTGCTGGGATTTTTGAGACCATCTTTATTCTTCACACTCTGAACTCTCCTAGGCAGCTTCAGGAATAGTTCTACAGGTTTCCTGAAAGACAGTCAAAGCTCTTATTTCATTTAAAATGGTATTTCCTAAGTTGCCTGTTATATGTAGATACGACACTGGTTCAAAGTCCAAAGAAAACTTTTGAAAGACCTTCAGAAATCCTCGAGAACTATTGCTCACAAGCATAAAATAGTACTTTTGCAGTAATGAGGTGAAAGTCTTGGCATATATCAACATCTATGTAAAAAGGGAGAAAATTGAACAAGTGGAGGACAAAAGAAGAGTGACAGTACTCCCACACCTGAGGCAACTAATTACCTCTGTTTAATATATGGTTCGCTGAAACCTCAGCAAGGCTTCCATCCTCTTAGATGCTGATGACATGACACCGTGTCACTGGTTGGTAAGCCCCGACCAAGTAATTGTGAAATAGACAATATATGTAGTGAAATATGAAATGGTGATATTAGAAATTTAATCACCAAACGAGCTTTAAAGATGATTTGAAAAAGCCAAATTGTGCCTAAGAGTAGCTCTAAAGGTTCGTGCTGGTTTCTGTGAATATTAAAGGATTTCAAGTCCACAGCATCCTCAAAGCAGTGCTTCTGATCTCTGACTTTCTAAAGAAAAACACTGCAAATGGCTGCTGAGCGAGGGCTCTGCTGGGGATCCTGTTGGATAGACAGAGCTGATGCAGTGATGGTGACGAACACACGCATCTGTCATCACGGCGGCACAGAGGACAGGACTGATGGCATGACTGATGGATGACAAAGCACAAAAATGTAGCCTGAATAATTCAGAAACTTGACAGGCACAGCTTCCTCTGTCATTGGCCCATATATTAGGCTGAGAGTAGGCCACTAAAATGGATTTGTCTAATGAGTCTGCACCGTCAGAGCAAACATTTTAACCAGGAGGGGTGAAGGCTGATCTAGAGGAAGGAAGGGGGCTACAAAAGCTCCGAGGAGACAGACAAAAGGCCAAAAAGAAAGCACCTCCCTGCCTGCGAAACTGTGGCCGTCTGTGGTCCTCTGCATCAGTATGGGACACACGTCAGCTCCCCCCCCCCACACACACATACACAGAGCCTGTCTTTAAACTTTACATCATCCTTTCAAACAGACAAACCGCCCAAATGATTTTATAGTATCATTTGTGTGTCTGAGGAGTCTGAATAATTCAGCAGCAAATAAGCGCCCTTCAGGCGGCTTGTTTCCAGAACATTCTCACACAGTGGCAGCCTGAGACAAGAAGGCGAGAGGATGCTCCACTAACGGCGAGAAAACCCCCACACCTAACATACACTAACACGCAGAGGAAGAAAAAAGAAGAAGACTATAGTAAATGTTAGCTCTGGGTTAGAAAGCAGAGATTTAAACACAACACTGCCAGAAACCGCCGCCGTCAGCCGGACGCAGAGAAGAGGAGCGCTGGATGCGTAAATCCCTCCATCAGCCAGATCGATCCAACGATTACTTACTGTAAAAGCGCCGATCAGCTGTCAGGTCAACACGTCCCCGTCCTTTAATGTGTAGTAAGACAATTATGAAGTTGAATCTGCGGGGACATGTGGCGGATAAGTCAGTGGATCTTGGTATGGACGCGGCGCACACGGGTGGGATGGGAGGAGGAGAGAAAAAAAGCAGCAGCAAATGAAAAGGAGGCAGCAGAGATGGGGCGGGGGTGCAGGAGGTGGGGGGGTTGGTGGTGAAAACAACGGCTTCCCTATCCTACACCCCACTCTTTGTTCTCTGCGCGGAGGGAAGCGTGTTTTTTAATGTTTTAGCAGTCTCTGGTGCTTTAATAGTGTGAGACAGATGGTTTTATATGAGTCACAGGCCTGTGCTTGAGTGTCCTTGAAAATTAAAAGTCATGTCAGCTTTGATTTAATAATAAGACACAATTTCATTAGTGGTCATGGGCACCTCTTTGACAGCTTTCCATCAAAAGCTAATTTAACTGGACCGCTTGGCTCGCATGTCTCAGATGACTGAAAGCTATCCTGTGTCTGATAACAAGACATGAGTTTAGACCTTCCTCTCATTCATTCTTTGCAATAATTTGTGTCCTGTTTACTCTCCTGTGCTCTTCTTTTCCCCTCTCACTCCTCAGCCTTCCAGAGGTCTCTTCCTCTTAAGAAAAGGGGGTTCTTCTTCCCCACGGTCGCCAGTCACTTGCTTAAAAAAAAGGCTTGCTGGGGTTCTCTCTTATATTGCGCAGCTGCACCTGCAAACGATTCTTTTTGTTAACTGTACAACCCAAATTCATTAAAGCATTGGAGTTTGCACTTTAATATTAAATTATGGATGAAATTTGGTCATTATTAAAGCTCCCTTCACTCCAAATCATTTACTACAGCAGCTGTTCTTTATTACATAGAGACAAATTGACAGTGTTCACTTCTTTTTCTTATATTACAGTATCTCAGGAATTAAATATGTATTTAAATTTCTTTACAGCTGCAGCTTGTATTTTTGCAGTTACACATCTTCACTGTCTTGTAACTAAAAATTTCCTCCCTGAAAATCGTTTTCGGGCCTTTATAGCCATCCCGTGTTTCTGTGACATTTCAGAACTGACACTTTGTTTAAAATAGCTGCAAACATGTTTTTCAACTGATTGGCTTAGAGGAAAAGGACCAGAGGATTTATTTTAAAAAAAATAAAATAAAAAATGAGGTTACCATAGTGTTAGTCGTGTGTAAAAATATGTCACATTCCCCCAGATCCACACCCATCTGACTACACCACTATTTACAGATTTTTTAACTTTAGGAATCTAAAGGTCTTCAATCAATCCAGAATATCAGAAATCAAAGACCAACCTCGCTTTCTGTAGTCTCCTTTTTAGTTCCAAATGTGTGAAATATATTGTGAGGATGTTTTTTTTAAAACATTTATTAAGAGGGAGAAAAGAAGAAATCAGCTCATATGAAGTCACATCACTAGAACACAGGCAAATAAGTGAGATCTGTGAATTTTTATTGTTTGTACAACCCACTGCATTTCTATTATACAGAAAAGATCATTTGTGAGGAAGAGAACACAGAAAGCACACTAAAGCGGACATTTGACATACACTGGTTTAGGGGTTAAATCCTTCACCTGATGTGAGCTTCATCGGGTACCAGGAAGTTTGGAAAAGCATTAGACTCTGTCATGTGAAGGTTTCAGAGGGACCTTTAATTAAACTGACACCCTCACAGATCACTGGTCTGGGTTTCTTATGAGTGTCCTCATTAACATGTTTTTTAAAACTCTGATTGGTCACAATTATTTTAAGCATTTCCCCAACAATGCCATCGTATTTATTGGTGGAGTAAAAAATAAACAAAAGAAGCAGCAAACCAAAGCCCTCCAAAAAAACAAAAAATTAAACCAAAAACCTGACGATATAGGTTTGAAGAGGTCCAAGTTAACCCTGTGCTTTTATGGAGGTGCAGGTAAGTCTGCAGAAAAAAAATAAATAAGTAACACATAAATAACTGGGAGTGGGTCGGCTGAAGTGCTTGATCTTGTAAAGACACAAGGACTGACTGGGAACAGTTTAGGGATAGTGGTTGTGATATTAGCAAGGAAAGAAAAAAAAGAGTGCCAGTCACTGTATCCACGAGCAGCATTAAAGCATGTGGTTTGTTGTTTTTGTTTGTTTTGTTTTTTTTTAAATACAGCATGAAATGTAACACCGTCTTTTGGGTCTTAAAATGAATATGTACTGTAATGAAGTACAACCAGACAGAGGACCCCCTCTCACAGTTAGATACACAGTAATCTGATGTTCAGTGCGTCCCACATGTTGCAGCTAAGCTAAGTTTCCCAGAATGCCCTAGATCAAATTCCTAGATAAAGGAAAAGATGTCAAACTTGGTGTTAAAGTGGGCATTTATATGAAGATGCTAGACCTGCTACGCAGCAAACCACATCCTCGTGGCCACCAGGGGGCAGACGAGCTAAACTTCAGGGGGAATAAATACGTGCATATGGCTTAACAACATTTGGATTTTGACCTTCACTAAATGGACTAAATGGGCTTAGACATGCAATGCACGGCAGCTTTTAGCTGTTTAGGGTGAACTTTGGAATAACACTGGGACAATTTGGATGAAGCCAAACATTGCCATGCAGAGGTCAACACAATCCTAAAGCAATAAGGTGATTGCCCTCTACACTGCAAACGCACTAGCAGAGCATCAGCTTGCAGCGTATTATGTCACCGATTAGTGTGTCAAAGTGTGCGAGTGTGTCCCTCGTTTTTTTTGTTATAACAGAATCTCTAACCGGTTATCAATGATTCACTGAAACATGGCTGCTTACAATAACTCTGTACTGATGAATTAAATTTTAACATCGGAGCAAACTGTTCCACGGTGAACATTAGCTTCACACTTGGCTCTACGTTTAACTCTTACAGGCATACAGACACATTAAATCAGCCAGAACTGTAAGATAATGCTGACGATGAAATAATCATTATACTTTATCCTCCTTATTCTTCACAATCTTCACCACGGTTCCCCCCCTCTGACAATCATCTTCCTCATTCTCAGTGCTGCATCTCCTTCATCCTGTTCAGGGCGGAGCCCGCCTGGAACCATTGGATCTGTGTCTCGTTGAAGCTGTGGTTGAGCTGCAGGGTCTCCTCAGTGCCGTCGCTGTGTTTTAAGACTGCGGTCAGAGGCTGCCAAGGATGGGAAAAAGAAAAAAGGAGAAGACATGATTGTTAGCAAGAATATCAGTCGCGTTTATGACTGCTTTTTCAGTATTTCTTCACCCGCTCACCTTTCCTGGAGCGAAGCTTTTAAGTCCTCTGATGGAGATCTTGTCGTCGGGGCGGATCTTGTCATAGTCTGATGGGTTGCTGAAGGTCAGGGGGAGCAGGCCCTGCTTCTTGAGATTTGTTTCTGAGGATATGACAAAATCAGGTTGAGGTGCGAATTAAGTGACGCTACTATCTACGATTCCTCTGCTCATCTCGTGTTTGTGCAGTACCGTGGATTCTGGCGAAGCTCTTGACAATTATAGCTCTCCCTCCCAGATGCCTGGGCTCCAGTGCAGCATGCTCTCGGCTCGAGCCCTCACCGTAGTTGTCGTCACCAACCACAACCCAGGAAATGCCGTTGGCCTTCACGCAACATGACAGAAAGCATGTCAGAAGAGATTTCTGGTTTTAAATGAGACTCAGTGATTCCTTCTGGTCTTTACCTTGTAGTGACGAGCCACGTCAGGGACTCCTCCATACTCTCCTGTCAGGTGATTCTTGATCTTGTTGACAGCATCGTTCTCGCTGTTGACCGCACCGATCAGCATGTTGTTGGAAATGTTATCGAGGTGACCGCGGAACTTCAGCCAAGGTCCTGCGGCGCTGATGTGGTCTGTGGTGCATTTTCCCTTCACCTGCACAGATAGACAGACCCCAGTGTATAAACATTTTGACTCTGATCAGAATTTGAGGGCCAAATCTGACAGACCAATGCCCTTTCAGGACCCTCACCTTGATGAGGACCTGCATGTTCTCCAGATCGTTTCTGTGCCACTTGTCAAAGGGCTCCAACAGCTGCAGGCGGTTGCTCTGAGGGTTGACGTCCACCTTGAGGCTGCTGCCATCAGCAGGAGGGTGCTGGTAGGTGTCCTGGCCAGGGTCAAAGTCCCTGGATGGGAGTTCATCTCCATTTGGGGGCTCCAGTTTGAACTTCTCCCCGCTTGGGGTTGTAAGGTAATCTGTCTCAGGGTTGAAGTTTAATGTGCCAGCGATTGCAAGAGCAGTAACGATCTGATGGACGAGAGGAGAGGGGAAGCTTTAAGCTGTGAAAAGGAGGCTTGTGTGTAGTGTGGGCTGATTTGCTGTGGGTTTACCTCGGGGGAGGTAACAAACGCGTGCGTTGCGGGGTTAGCGTCGTTCCTGGCAGTGAAGTTTCTGTTGTAGGAGGTGACGATGGTGTTCTTCTCTCCCTTTTTCACATCGCGCCTGAAACAAACAAAAAGATTGCACTTTCCCAAGTCAAGGCTCCACAGAGCAACAGCCACTCTAAAACCAAAGCCCACCGAACGGGAAGACAGAATGTCTTTAGCTAGCTAATAGAAGCAGTGTTTTAATATGTTAAGATTAGTGCTGTCAGCGTTAATCTCGTTAAAATGACGTTAATGCCATAACTGCATTAACACAGCAAATCTCATTTAGCAAGTTAGTGCGGATCGCCCCGTGGGTGGAGCTGGACGGCACTAACACATTAACGAGCTAACCGCGCTAACGCGTTGACGCCGTGCAGCCCCACGCACGGGGCAATCCACGCTAACTCGCTAACTGAGATTTGCTGCGTTAATGCAGTTATGGCATTAACGTCCTTTTAACGAGATTAACGCTGACGGCACTAGTTAAGACACATTTTTTTCGGTATGCAGTCAAAGCAGTCAAACACTTTGAGACAGCATCTACCTGTCCCACTGTCCAATGCAGGGTCCGCATGCATTTGCAAGGACCACACCTCCAACATCTCCAAGGATCTTTGACTGCAGGAAAACAAAAACAAACAAAAAAAAGGGTTAAATTTAGACTGCTTTAGACTGTTGTTACTGTAATGAAAGTGCAACTCTCCGCTGCTTCCGTGTGCCGACACTCACATATCCATCTCTCTCAATGGTGGCACGAATCTGCTCTGAGCCGGGGGTGACTGTGAACTGTGCTTTACACTTCAGGCCTTTATCCAAAGCCTGTTTGGCCACAGAGGCGGCACGACCCATGTCCTCGTAGCTGGAGTTAGTGCAGCTGCCGATCAGACCTTTTAAACAAACAAAAAAAAAAGCAACTTTATAACTTCATCTACTGTAAAAATCCCCCAATTCAAAACATGCGCATCTCCTTCTAAATAAGCAGGCACCTAAATGTAGCTTTATGTAACTGCTAAAGGAGCTCTGTAATTGTAATCTGAGCTCTGTAATTAGAAGTCCATAATCACATGAAGTACAAACAAAGCCCTGAAGCTTATTCATCAGTGGAGAGTTACGTACCAACTTTCACCTCAAGCGGCCAGCCGTTCTTTTGAGCCGCAGCACCGACTTCAGACACTGGGTGAGCCAGGTCAGGAGTGAAAGGTCCATTAATGTGGGGCTTCAGCTACACGAACAAACAGCACAATGCTGAATGGACCACACAAACTTCATCATTACGGGCGTGTATGCATCTCTCCCTTGCACTCTTCTGATTTGTTACAGTCATGATCAGTTGTGTTGGTGCAGAAGGTAATTAGAGATATACTGAAAAGCTGTGACAGCACTCTGGGATATTACAGTCTGATAGTACCTCTGGGGCAGAAAAATGACAACAAAGCAGACCATTCTGTGATAATGTAACTTGACAGTAATACAGAAAAACAACAACAAAAAACATGTCTGAAAACTGTATTAAGCCTAAGAGGGTCAATTATTAAGCCTGTGGCCTCTTCGAGTGATGGGTAGGCACCAACTAGGTGAGCAGTTGTCTACTAGGCCTCAAATCAGCTAATACAAGTCAACAGTGTGTTTAGTGTCCAACATCATGATGGTCAAACTTCTTTAAATACATACAATTTACTTGGTGAAGTCACAGTGGCTATAGCCATCTTTTACATGCATTCTGTTTCAACTTAAAACGGGACGCACCTCGTCCAGATTGAGCTCGATGATCTGGTCATACTCGCAGCCTTGATCCGGTACCAACAAATCCGAGTATTCATCAGCCACAGCGGCGATCTCTGAGAACAGACACGTGGAGATGGAATCAATGAGTAGAGTTTAAAATGACACAACTCTGCAGGTCTCCATCACTCTCTAGGTGATTATGAACGTATTTAAAAAGGACGCCAACACATCAGCTGTGACCTCAGCACACACCTGCACGTCCAGTCTTCTTCAGGTAGGTCCTCATGCGGTGATTGTAAGGAAACACGGAGGTTGTTGCCCCGATTTCTGCTCCCATGTTGCAAATAGTGGCCATTCCTGCACACACAGACAGGCTGTAGTTAACCCTTGGGGTCACTTGGGACCATTTTTGGTCCCGAGGGTCACGAAAGGATGGATTTTTAAAAATGTGCTCCTGCACAAAAAAATAATAATGGATCAAAATGAATGTTGGTGCCAATCTTTGGACCATCTAAAGGCCTAATTATAATAACTATCAAATATTACTTCAAATGTTTTTTATGGAAAATATTTAAGTTTTTAGTTTTTTTCTGTTAAAAAACAGGGCGCTCATGTACCCAAACTGGGATTTAAAGGGTTAAAACAATGAAAATATAATTAAAACTTGATATGGATATTTTAAGAAGAAGTAGTTTTAAAAGACTGACTCATTTAAAGTGGAAAAAAATATTGATATATAATATTTTAGAGCACTTTTTGGGGCGGATCATGAAAGGATGGATTTTTGAAGTGCTCACAAGGGTTAAGCAAGTCATTCCGATCCTGCTGTTTCTTGGTGTTCGGTACAGGAAGTTGTACTGTATGAACACTTTCAAGCTCATAAGCTTTTGATTACTAACCCGTGCAGGAAATGGAGTCGACTCCTGGTCCATGGTACTCTATGATGGCTCCAGTGCCTCCCTTTACAGTCAGGATGCCGGCCACCTTCAAGATGACATCCTTAGGAGACGTCCAGCCGGACAGGGTGCCTGTCAGCTTCACGCCAATCACCTTAGAGGAAGACAGAACGTTAATGAAATGACAAAAAAAGAGGAAAAAAAAAGAGCAAGATGAACTTTGCAATCCGCTAACCTTGGGACACTTGAGCTCCCAGGGGATTCCCGCCATGACATCTACAGCGTCAGCTCCACCCACTCCAATGCAGATGCTACCAAGCCCACCACCATTTGGCGTGTGGGAATCTGTGCCAATAAGCATTACTCCTGGATAGGCATAGTTCTCTAGGATGATCTGTTAATACACAAAAAGCATTGTTATAGCCCAATAATCACAGCTGTCATAGTCTGACTGAAGCTCTGTTTGCACGTTTAGTAAAAAATACCTGATGGATAATTCCAGAGCCAGGTTTCCAGAAGCCAACGCCATATTTTGCCCCAGCACTGGACAGGAAGTTGTAAACCTCGTGATTCACGTCCTATGAAGAGAGTCGCGTCTACAGCTCAGTTTCAGGTTATATTTTAATGAGAAGAAGTCGCCACAGTGTGGAAATGGACATGGCTTACCTTTGCTCTGGCTAAATCCTCGGGTCCTCCAACCTGAGCCTCAATCAAGTGATCGCAGTGGATGGTGGAAGGCACAGCCACTTTTGGCAGCCCGCTGCTGATGAACTGGAGCATCGCCATCTGAGCAGTAGCATCCTGCATGGCCACGCGGTCAGGACGCAGGCGCAGGTAGGTGCGGCCGCGATCGATCTCCTGGTTGTGGGGGTCATCGAGGTGACCGTACACAATCTTCTCTGACAGGGTGAGGGGACGGTTGAGCCTGGAGGAAAAAATAAATAAATAAAAATATTCGGGAGATTGTAAGATCCAACAGAAGAAGATTCAGTGAGGAAAATGTAATGAGTAGATGCGTGACAGAACTACAATCTCCCAAATCACAGATAACACATTAAAAAAAGGGACATGGAGGGAGGATTGTGTAGTTGATGATAACAAATGGCACTACAACTATGACGAGAAACTGTTAAAGGGAAAACAAACACTACAGCCCAAGCATTCAAACAGATAAGCCGAGTGTTGCAGGAAACATTGATGTGTGCCAGAGCAAATATAGAGCAGATCAGGGTAGTGCTGACCTTTTTCGCACAATGTCAATGTTGGACTGGAGCTTCTCGTAGCTGATGAAGGAAGTGGGCTCAAAGCGGCTCATGGACACTTTGGCCTTCGCTCTGTACGCTGTGGAGATGTGCAGGCGCCGTGCACCATGGCCCAGAGCCAGCTGGAGACATAAAAACAAACATAGTGTTAGCAGAACAACAAAGCAGAGAATGACCATTCCTCGACACAAATCTGGATTTACTTGAGTGTAAATATTTTTAGCACTTTGGTCGTCTTTTGAAAATCATTGTGAGGCACAGCTGGAAGAGCAGGATTAGTAACAGCTAAGCTCAAAACCATCCAGAATGGGAAGTTAACTTAGGAATGCTATTTTGCTCCCAGTTCTCAAGCGTCACATGTGAGAGTCACCGCCCCTCCCCAGAAGACTTGCCAAAAATACTTTGTCAACCTTTGGAAAGAGTGTCAAACGTCCCCTCAAAAATTTGAAGCTCTTTAATGTGAGTACAGTAATTCAATAAAACCATAAAATGTGTGTGAGAGACTTGATTTACAAGGTTGAGTGTTTATTATTGCTTCTCTCTCGCTTTAAGCCGCATGTGACTTCTAATAAACGTCAGTGACAGTTCAATGCGGGTTCATATAATGGGAGTTTTGACACCTGTTGGTCTCTTTGGCCAACAAGAAAACCTGCGGTTACTGCATGTATTACACACATCACTCGGCTATAAAGCTAGCTGAATAAATATGTTTGCTTTGGGCCTAGAATATGTTCTGTTATTTCATATCTACTTCCCTGTCTTGCAGGCTGCTTCTCTGTGCGTATGCGGGGAGCTCTAACCTTGCGGTTAACCTTGCTGTTAAAACCAAAACTTGTCAATTACAGCCGAGCCATCCACGGTCATTAGACAGCTCCGAACAGCCACTGTAACGCCCGGTAAACGGAGTCACTATAGTCGTGATTTATTAAGCCTGAGTCAAACTAGCTAGATGCGTTCAGAGCAGCCGGGACACGATGACCTGGACAACTAAGCAGTGCTAGTGTCTCAGCTTATCTCTCCACTTCAGCCTCTCGGTGCTTGAACTGGGTCAGCACAGCATTCAGTCAGATTTATTAAATCTCATAAAGAAGGTGGCATCCGCCTCGGCTGGACAAATGCGATGAAATTAGTCAATTTGTCTCTTACCTGGAGCCGAGCGACCGTGAGACAGTAAGTTGCCATTTTGTTCACTGACAAAGATGTGAGGGTCGGTGATGACGTAACACAATTGTAAGGCGGCCTTCTTCTTCTTCTTCTTCTTTGGAGTTTAACGTCCAGCTGTGACACGAAGCGTGCTGCCGCTTAGTGGAGAAAAAAAATTAAACAAGTCATGCAGTAGAGGGCTAAGCTGTGCTGCTTTATAGAGAGAAGAGGCTTTTTCCTGGTAACGCTTACAAACAAGCCATCTTTGTTAAGTCTACTTGTACTGTCGTGAACTTTAACACTAGCTGAAGCTAGTCTGAGTGTCAAAATTCGTGTGTGCCAGGCAGGATGTGGACACAAATGCACGACTTGAGACAGAACATCAGCTCAAAGGACAGCTTTAACGCTCAACTTTCAGAAAGACAAAAATACAAGGAGTGGCTGATCAGAAGCATAAAATAAATAAAAAAAATAGAAATCTCAAGGAACCGTGAAATAAGGAAACACACAACCATCCAGGGAGGGCATGACAAAGGACAAACGGGAGACTGACACAATAAAAACACATCAGGTAACGGGAAACACAAGTGCATCTAATGAGGAAAAGAAGACAGGGAAGGTAAAACAAAATACCAAATGCACTGGACAAAGGTTGCCAAAATGAAACAGGAAATAACTAAAATCGGGTAACATCACCGACAGAGGCTTGACAACACACAGGGAACAGCGGGGCCCGTGGTAAACTGAAGTAACAGTAACTGAAACAAAAGCACGAAGCAGGAAAAACACAACGACTAAGAAACAACTTGATGATAACGAAACAGAGAGCATCCTTCTGAATTCACATGACTGCTTCAGTAAGGGTGAACTTTTTTTTCACCTGACTTCGTATTAGATCATGGACTCATAGCTGTGGTGGTTTTCATTCACATGTAAACCACTTCACTGTTGCAGCTGGAGATTATTTGAATAACTGAATTGAACTGGTCAAATTGCCCCCAATTTTCTATGTTATGGACTCGGGTGGTGCTGCCGATCTCAGCAGCTGGGCAAGAAGGTGAACGGCGGATGGCATAAGCTGGGTCGTGACTGGACTGAAATGTCGACTCAGGTAGAGGATGAGGATGATATGGGTATAGAGGACTGAACGGAGTTAGGAAAGGACGAGGACGAGGTAGTAAGTGGGGAGAGGATGAAAATTTGGTTGGAATGCCAAATTAGAAACGGGCGATAGCAGAAGTTCAGATGAAGGGAGTGCTGTAGTTTGGAAGAAGATAGTAAGAGAGGAATTCAAAATAATACTGAAGTTTAGGAAGGAGGATGAGAACATGCAGTTAAGTCCAAGTGCAGTATCGAGGGAACTGAAAAAGAAGATGTCCAAGGGGATGTCCAACAAGCAAGAATCCTAAGAGACAGGAACTTGTTAATAGCAGGTAAGAGGGAGGAGGGAAAAAATAATAATGCTATTAATCACTGCCATGACTTCATACTGGAATGTCTTTAGAGAGGAGCTGTCAAGTTGTTTGGCTCATTGTTCAAGGGCTGATGTGAGTACACTTTGCGAATGATAATTTGTCTTTCCCAGACACAACTCATATGACTAGGTGCTGGGGTGTTGATGAGAAACTCGCTGTCCAGTTTTCAAAGTTCTGCTTGATGTCTTTCTTTAAATTCTTCAGTAAATCATTGCTCGTGCTGACATAGTTTGTGCCTCGATTGCATCTTATCTGGAGAACTGTACCTCTGATGGCTATGAATGCACGTAAGGAGTTGATGAAGGAATCTGGAGAGCAATCGTCAAGCATCTCAAGATGCGCTGCTCTGGAGCACATGCAGGTGATTAGCAAGCCATAACGCTTTAAGGCAATGTTGGAAAATAATGGTTGCCACACGAAATATTGCTATTTTGGGGGACAGTTTGGACATTTTCACCTAGGTGTGTACTCACTTTTGTTGCCAGCGGTCTAGATGTTGAGTATGTTGTATGTTGAGTTATTTTGAGGCGACAGCAAATTTACACTGTTATTAGAGCTGTACACTGACTACTTTACATGGCATCAATGTGTCATATCTTAAATTTTTTCGATCGTGGCTCAAGAGTTGGCAGTTCGTCTTGTAATCGGAAGGTTGCTGGTTTGAGCCCTGGCTTGGACAGTCTCGGTTGTTGTGTCCTACTTCACCTGTTGCCTACTGGTGGTGGTTAGAGGGTCCGGTGACGCCAGTGTCTGGCAGCCTCGCCTCTGTCAGTGCGCCCCAGGGCACCTGTTGCTACAATGTAGCTTGCCATCACCAGTGTGTGGATGTGTGTGTGTGTGAATGGGTGGATGACTGAATGTAGTGTAAAGCGCTTTGGGGTCCTTAGGGACCAAGTAAAGTACTATACAAATACAGGCCATTTACCATTTAACATATTTTCCCATGAAAAGATCACCCCACAATGGAAACAATTAAACCTTGTTGGCAGAAGGAGGTGAAGGAGTCAAAGAGTTTTGGATGGACAGCAACCCGGAAAACAATAGAAATCCAAATAGATCAAATTAATATTAGGCTGCTAAAGGAGATCAAGTTTAACTGTCAGTATTAGCAAAGCTGAAATGAAGAGTACGATAAAAGAGATAATGTGGGAAATAGGGCAAAAAGCTGTGGGAGGAGGAGAGGACAGGGAGATGGTTTTATTCCATTCAAAGGAAAACAAGAAACATGAGAAGCACAGGGAGGACCAGGAGAGAGGAGACAATAATATCTTGATTCAGATTTGGCCACACTGGATTAAACAGTACACTGTTCATTATAGGGCAACGTCAAACAGGGAAATGTAATCGCAGTGGAATAAATTAAACCAAAATCAAAATTATCAGGAAGAAAGAGCACAACTGATTCAAAATCTGGTGGGGATTAAGCTAGATATAAAGGATTTATTGCAAAGGAATTCTAGATATGAACGTTTTATGGCTTTGTTTCAGTTTCTAAAAGAAACTCATTTGTATGAATGGATATATATATCCTGTAGTATTTATTTATTTTATTTATTTTCCGATTATTTGATATGAGCGAATTCCGGCCCACACTCCAAGCCAGTTGGTGGCGGTAATGCACCACATCGTTGTTTGCCAACTGCCAAAAAACGACAAAGAAGAAGAAGAACCAGCTGCAGCAGCAGAAGAAGAAGAAAAAGAAAGAGAAGCGTTTTACCTACGTAAATCGAAGATGGCTAAACATCATCCAGATTTGATCTTCTGTCGAAAACAAGCTGGTGTTGGTAAGTTTGGACTCATTTTACGTTTCAGTATTCGGCACAGTGGATTTTGCTGCAGTCTGGAAGTCCCTTGTTGTTGTTTTGTAGGTCATAGCGTTAGCATCCATGCTAACATGGCGTGGATTTCATTGAAAATGTGTTAGCCTGGAAGTGTCTGCAGGTCTGTGGGCTCTGGTGGCTAGAAGGGTATCGTAACTAGAAGAAAGTGGGGTTTGTTTTTTGTGTGAATTCCTGTCACATTGACTGACTTTGTTTCGTTTCTATCCCGCAGCAATCGGGAGACTCTGCGAGAAATGTAAGTGTTTTATCTGTGAGGAATATCTGGAACAACTAACGGCATGTATTTTAAACTAGTGTTAAAGTCTGTTTATGTCATATTTTTGTTTAATTTATTTAACTTCAAGTTTAATCACCTAATTGTATTTTTATAACCACGTTCATAACAATCAGTATTTAATCTGTGTGGGTTTTTTTTTATTTATTACACCAGTAATATTTACTTTTTTAATGTATGTTAATTATTTTTTTTGATATAAAAGAAAAGACAAAACAGACACAAAAACAATCCCCCCCCCCCCAAAACAAAAAAACCAATAAAACAAAACAGACAACACAACAACAAGGGCAAAAACACACATATAATGCAAAAGATTACACTGCAACAACAAAAATACTACTTCAACACTGACAATAAACAGAAATAAAACGCTATGGTGGTAGACTGAATTATTTGCGATTGATCAAAGAGAGCTTTGTTTTAATACATGATCTAAAAATGGCTGCCACACAACAAAGAAATTACTAAGATTGTCCGCTAATGTGTTCCTAATCCTCTCCATGTGCAGTAGAGCAGTCAGTTCTATTAGCCACATTTTGAATTGAGGTACAATATCCGACTTCCAGAGAGTCAAGATAATTTTCTTAGCAATTACTATTCCGAACAAAACTGTAGTTTGTGCAGCAGAGCTGAGGTGTAAAAGGGAAGAGGAAGATCCAAACAATGCCGTTATTGAGTCCGGATCTAATGTGCAATTGTAGATATCAGAAAAACATTTAAAAATGTCCAACCAATAGTTATGCAGTTTAGGGCAAGTCCAAAATAAATGAGTGAGAGCCTTCTCCAAGTTTACAACGATCACATATCGGACTGATAGAAGGAAAAATCCTATGCAGTTTAGTTTTTGAGTAATGAAGTCTGAGAATTACTTTGAATTGAATTAACTGATGCCTTGCATTTATAGAGCAAGAATGAATCTTACTCAGACTCCTCTCCCACACCTCATCTCCAATTTGCAAACCAAGCTCCTCCTCCCATGCCATCTTCAAAAAGTCATATTTAAAATTTAAATACTCTGAAAAAGCTTTCACAAAACCAGAAACCAACTTTTTAGAATCCGGGGAGCTCAGAAGGAGTGTAAAAATTGACCCCTCTCCCGGAAGAGATGGAAAATTAAGAAACTATGTTCGTCAGAGTATTCTTATCTGTAAATAATGAAAAAAATGTGACGCAGGGCGAGAGAACTTGTTCTGCAACTGAGTAAATGATGCAAATTGCCTGTCAATATATAAGTCTTTGAGAGTAATAATACCTTTCTGTGTCCAGACCTCAAAAGAGGCGACTAAACATGAGGGTGGAAATGCATGATTACAATATATTGGTGTATGGATCGAAGTGTCTGGTAGAGCACAACCTTTTTTGATCTGACTAAAGATTTTAACGCAGTTCGAAACTATAAAATGATTGACCTTGGTTCGCTGATTAGAGGACGAAGAAAGAAGAGCAGGGAGGGAACTATTCTCAACCCCACCACTCTCTATGACCACCCAGGGGGTGTATCGGCAGACATGACCTTTTTGCTTTTGAAAATAAGTCAGAGTATAGATGTTAATCTCTAGTTTTAATCATTGATTTTATTGCTGTTGTTTTATTTGTAAACTCTACAGTCAACATAGTCACTATATCTGTAAATTCCTATTGTCTCAGCTATTTAGTCCAAAAAACCCCAAAATGCACAAACAAGTCTAAACTCAAATTCCTCCGGTGCAAGTTTAAACCTTTCTTCTTCCTCTCTTCTCTGTCCAGGTGATGGAAAGTGTGTCATCTGTGATTCCTACGTCAGACCCTGCACACTGGTGCGTATTTGCGATGAGTGTAACTACGGCTCCTATCAGGGGCGCTGCGTCATATGTGGGGGGCCTGGTGTGTCCGACGCCTACTACTGCAAAGAATGCACCATCCAGGAGAAAGATGTGAGTTTCCCGCTCCTCTCTTCACTTTGACACCGGATACTGAAGCAGCAAAATATCCAAGAGACTTGTTCTTTAAGATAAAAAATGTCTTTCTCTTCTCTCTCCAGCGAGATGGATGTCCTAAGATTGTAAACCTGGGCAGCTCCAAAACAGATCTGTTCTATGAACGAAAGAAGTACGGCTTCAAGAAGAGGTGAACGCGACCACGACGACCCAGTGCAACGTTTAGTCTTTCAGATTTTCTTTAAAACTCACAAAAAAACTTTTGTTTGATTTGTCAATAAAACTCAATTTTGTACTTTTTTTCTATGACTGCTTTGTTAGCGTTCAAGGTTTTTAATTAATCAGTGAACACGTCACAAAAATGGGCAATTAAAGAGCTGGAAAGACCTGAGCTGTTACCATTAATGGTATAAATACTCCCACTTTCTGTGGACCGCTGAACACAGGGGGCAAGAGCCAAAATGAAATAACATTTTCATTGTAAAAAAATATCGTTTTTCTTTTTTGTTTTTTTTTTTTAAACGTAAATCTGTTTTTAGTAATCATTTAAAAAGGTACAGATGGGTGGCGAATAAAAGAAACCCCCTTTGACCCTTGACCCCTTTCAGTGAGGGGCTTCAGTCTCTCTTATATTGTGGTTTGGGTCCATGTACAGCTGAGGAGTATTAGTTACCTTACACGAAAGCAATGATTGCGATGATTTCCTGTTTCTTATACTCTGATTATGCGTGCATACATGAAACTCCACTAAACACATCTGGTTAAAAAAAAACAAACACTCTTTATAGGAAACGCCACAAAATTTAAATGGTAAATGGCCTGTATTTATATAGCGCTTTTCTAGTCCCTAAGGACCCCAAAGCGGGGAAGGAAAAAAGACAAAGGAATCAATCTGACATATTGCAGTAATATGTGAGATACTGAACATGTTTACTGACATTTCCTGTAGTTTCTCTCAGCAGCACCACCTGGGTTGCTTTAGGACGGGGTGGGAAATCCAGGCCTCGAGGGCCGGTGTCCTGCAGGTTTTAGATGTGTCCTTGATCCAACACAGCTGATTTTAATGGCTAAACTACCTCCTCAGCATGTCCTCGAAGTTCTCCAGAGGCATGGTAATGAACTAATCATTGGATTTAAATGTGTTAACCCAGGGTAATATCTAAAACCTGCAGGACACCAACCCTTGAGGCCTGGAGTTCCCGACCCCTGTTTTAGAACATCCACCTCCTCAAACTACTCTGAGATAAGCAGATTAGTTAGAGGCTTAGTGCGTCACAATTTCAACAATAGCTTTAAATCTGTCAAGAATCAGAATAGTCATTTTCATTCACTCAAATCCATTGATGACCAAAAAAGTCCAGTGAACTAATGTGCCCCCTGTTCCTGAGGTATGGCCTTAAATAACATCAAGAAAACTTGATTTTAATTATTTGATCTTAAGAAAATTGTGTGAACCCTTATAATTTATACAAAGTTGTGGTTTATGAGGTCCAGATGATTCTCGGGTTCAAGTAAACGTTTGTACCAAAGTTGAAAGTTGTCCTTCCAGGTTTTCCTCAGATCCTGCAGTCATGACAATAAGATGGCATAAAAAGAAACAAGAGACTCAAGGAGTTCGGTCTACAAGGCTTTAATCTTACATAATGTAAATACAAGACAAAAGCTTGCCACACTCAAAGATGTTTCTTTACAAAGATGTAACCAGAAAGGTTAAAAAAAACCAAAACAAAACAAAAACCCACACAACAAAGTTAGCTAAATGACCTGTTCCTGAGAAGCTGCAACAACCATTGCAACAAAAAAAAAAAAAAAAAAAAAAAAAAGCTTGGAGTGAAACAATTTTCTGTTAAAGAGGTCTGGAATATTTACACAAAAATCCTACTTGTAGTTGTACTTCACAAAAATGCACACGCCCACTCATTAAGAGGAAGCTGTTTTTTAAAAAATGGAAAAGAAAAAAAAAAATTGTAAAGAACACAATGTTCACTTTTATTTAGGTTACAAAGTGAGAACAGTTATAGATGTGGAAGCCCTGCAGCGAAAGAGAAATAAACCGCTTTCCCTTTTTTGTCAAAAGTGGACAGCAAAGTAACCGGCGGGTAAGTCACAGCTGTAGTTTGGATGCAAAGTTAACTGTACACTGGCAGACTGCTCGCTGCATTGAAATGGCTTTAGACGTAGAAAACACTCAAAGGGTTTAAAGAGGCCTCCCACAACAGTCTGTGTTACCGAGACTGAAGAGACACTGTGCGTTTCGACAGAAAACCTGTAATACGGAAGCAGGTGTAAATGGTAAATAAAGATTCTTCAAAAAACTCAAATAGCACTGTATGTATGGTCTATGATGCTAAATACATTTTAATGTATTACATTAGCCTGAGTTATTTACAGTGCATGCATCAGTAGACTCTACACAGACACTTCTGAAGTGTTGCTGACAGAAAATGGACGAGTCCACATCGACAACCCGCAGAGAGGCAACAACTCTGTGAGGGACACAGCACGAGGGCGACAAGCACAGAAACAGGGAGGACTAAGCGTTTATGTACAGCTCTGAGCCGCCGCTAGTAGAAAGCTCATACATGAAGAAAAGTGAACATGGCTGCTTTTTTTTTGTTTGTTTTTTCCTGCCAAGTCACAGAAATCCCCTGAAGAAGCTTTTAGGTTATTGGAAATGTCACAGTCAAAAAAAGAAGTCTTTGTGGGTAAAGAAAAGCCCAACTCTTTGCACAATCTCTTATATTATGATATAAAACTACTATGAAAACTGCTGGAAGCAACCTGCAAACCCCAATAGGGAAGCCATGTAGCCTAAACCATTACATGTGCCACCTAAAAAACAAAACCAAACCTACTGTATGTAGAAATCAAAGCCCGAACATCACAAACAATCTCATCTCAGCATCAGTCGTACAAAACATGATAAAAAAATGACACCTCAGAAGCGAGGTGCACCAAAGAAGCACTTGAATATCCTCACACACCCCTCTCACTTGCACAGATGCTAAATATAATAATAATGATTTTAAAAAATTTGATATCTTAACATGCTATAACATCTCGCTGGCAGCATCGGCCCTCACACATGCTCGTCTGTTCTTCATCCTCTTCTTCCATGTAACAACCAAAGGATTTATTTATTCATTAGGAAAAATAAATGAATAAATCAACTGTTGTCTATTCGTCATCTGGCACCGCTCTTAAAAGAGAAGAGAACAAGGATGAATCACAATGGAAGGAAGGGGGGAGAAGAGAGGCCAGTATTAAGCAATGTTTCCATCAGCAACTGGCAGCTCTGAAGGCTGGTGTGTGGGACTACCAAGAAGTTATTGTAAAGTAGAATATCCAACATGAAGGCTGAGTGAGGCTTTAGGCTCCTCTCCCTTTACCTTCTTAGGTACCACATGGAAGGAAAGCCTCTGCTGTTTTACTCATTCTCACGTTATTGTGACTCAAATGAAAGCAGGTTTGTTCACCAAATACACTCACAATTATTCAAATCAAACCCCCTGACGGACTTTCATCACAGTGTAGGCTATACAGGGGTCTCATTCTCCCCTCTTCCTCCCCCTCTCTTACAGCTAAGGCCATCCCTCTCTTCAGCGGTACGGTAGGTTTGTATCCGGTCACATGGCAAAAGATCAGGTCTTAAAAATATCTATCTTTCTAAATATTGACACTGTTCGGTTTGCATGTCCTTTTGTGTATTTCGCATGTGTGTTTTCCTCGTCCCTTACAGTGGTCCGTATTTGTTTTCATATCGCCCCACAACGTTCTTGTAGCGGCCGCATTCCTTCCGCAGCTCGGCCACCTCCGTCCGCAGCGCCGTGTTCTCACGCTCCAGGAACGCAGCTCGGACAGTGATCTGGTTCTCCTTCAGCCTGCGGGCGTCGCGGGAACGTTTAGCCGCCACATTGTTCTTCTTCCTCCTCTGCCAGTATTTCTCATCCTGGGGGAGCAAAACAGAAAAGAAACAGCTTGCTTACTGTGTGTTCTTTATTCTAATCAACGCACTTCAGCCTGAATCTCACCCATGTTTGCCTAATCCTGCAAATATGGCTGACAGCCAAGCTCCTTTGTCCCTGTAAACAAAACCAGCGTTCTTCTCGAGGAGCAGGAAGCAGGGAAAAAAACTGATTTCAAGATTATAACATCGCTGAGTCATGGTGAGTCGCAGAACTCAACAGCAGATCCTTTTTCAAACCTCCAACACTGATGAAATTCCAAACCGCACAAAGATAAATAGAAAGTTTGTTTGTTTGTTTTTTTAAAAAACATTTCCTGTTTATTTCAGGCAGTGACTGTAAATGTTTTCTAGCGTTCCCGCCTTCAAAAATAAATGACATTTTTAAAAACAAGCTCACATGCCTCCCACTTTCATTTTTATCAGTTATTAACAGTAATCCCAAATTACCCCGATACATGCAAGTTTAGAGCGTGTATATTAGACACAGCATTGAATAAAGCGATGAGTGAATGATTAGAAAGTTGACATATAATTGCCAGTCTATTGGCATCAGCAATGTTTCTAGTGTGATTATACAACCCTACATGTTTGAGCTCCAACTGTCTTCCTGTTTTACCGATTTGCCACGAGGCACATAAACACAATGAAGCAGCCTGCTAGACTGAAAGCGCATTTTTTTGTGGTCTTCCTCATCCAGTTGCCAGCATACCTTCTGTTCGTCGGGTACAAACACCTTCTTGGCCTTCTTAATCATAGGCTGTGGCTTGAGATCATCTTCAGAGAACTTGTGTTTGCGCGGGTCAAACAGTTCGCCCCCGGGCACGCTCGACAGGACCAAATCTGTAGGATCTGGCTCGTAGTTGACCTCAACCTCAATTTCTTCAGGGATGATGGGCTCAGGAGTCACCCTGTCCTCGTCAGTGGTCACCTCTGAGCACACAGATAAGAAACAAAAACAGAAATATGAGACACCAACTGTAAAGTCTGCCATCTCCAGTATGCGGCTGCACCAGCTTCTATTTCTGCTGTCCCGCCAGAATAGTTACCACCCACAGCTTGTTTCAGGATTAGGTGACATTGTTAGATCACACCATATCCTGTTTCGCTAACATAGTGACACAACCAAATATGAAATATAAGCATGCATTATTACCTCTATTTAGGACAATTCCAGCAGGGATTTTATACTTCTTATACAATTATACTTATCTACAAACTCTGTATTTTTATCCTTAGATTTTGTCAGAGTAGCTTTGCATGAATCACAGTTCAAACTAAGCCTTATCTTCTGTAAGCAACTTCCTTCTGGCCCCCATAAACACTCTGCTCTCTCTGACATCATACAGGGCCAAGAGGAGCCTCACCTGTAACAACATCACAGGTGATGTCAGAATCACTCTTTGTGATGATCACCACTTCCTCCTGACTCTTGTCCAGCTCCTGAATGGGCAGCAGAGTCAATGGAGACACTAGCTTGGTGATCTTTGTCTGTGCAGAGGACGTAGCCTTTTGGTTCTCCGTCTTCATGGCGTCTCCTTCTGGCGTGCCCTTTAAGTTCTCCTCTGGTGACGTGGGAATGCCATTCTCCATGAGGAACTCCTCCAGGTCCATGTACTCCAGGTGGAAGCTCTCACCATCATAGGGGATGGTTTTCTCCCAGATAGCTGGGGTCAGAGCGGCCGAAGGACCCATGTCACTCCCTCCTCCACCCAGGTCACCGGTGTCTCCAAGACACAGCTTTTCCTTGTCGGTGTCTGAAACAGGAAAGATACACATGAATATACACAGAGACACACACATATGGAGTTTTCACAAATATTATATTATATATATTTTGCTTTGACATAGAAAACATGGCTTTATAATGTATTCAGTGCTGAGAAAGAAGATTTTTTTTCTTCTCTCTGTTTCTACCCCAAACTATCCAGTGTGTTACAGTAAAATCTCCTCCCCCTCCCACTATCATCTGTCACTGTTCTGTAGAAAACTATTTTAAGTACCCTGACACCACTACATCCAGTATACAGTACAACAGCAGCAACAGTGAACGCCATTTAAGATGACTATGATTCAGTTATGCGGTTTTTAAACTGAAGGACTCATATCCACAGTAAACACACAGTGAGGGGGAAAAACAACCAGGCCGAGAATGTTATCACGCTTATTTAAGTTCTTATTCACTTAAAACCAGGTTTTATCATCAAAATATTACTTTGTTTTAACCGGAGAAAGAGTGCCTCCTGTCAACAACAGCAAAATAATTGCATTTAAACTCAGGGGCGTGTCTAGAAAAGTCTGGATGCTGAGCAGAATCGGACCCAGGAGAAAAGAGGAGGCCTTTCTAGGGTACATAGCGACTGCAGCTAGCGCTGCAAAATTAATATGCCCTCAGAGGTGTTAGCACACGCAGCGCCAACCGTATACAGGCTGCTACACTGTTATGATAAGAAGACTGTTTTAATTATTATTTTTATTATTCGCCAGCCTCTTTATTCGGGTGAACTCGTTTTAGAGCCGACATCCGCCTCTTCCTCTTCGTCAGCTCTGCGCTTACCGTCGTCTCCGTCCAGTATATTCGGCGGAGGCATTTCCATTATTTTCTTCAAAACCAGCGGGAATGAACTCGGGGCCCCAGCGGCAGTCTCCACCGTGACGAGAAGTGGCTCTCCAGACATTTTTATAATTATTTTTTATTGTCTCTTTATTATTCAAAGTTCACCGCGGAGCAAGTGCAAAAAAAAAGATGCAAACACGGCGGGTTAGCTCGTTAGCTTGATAACGCCAGCTCCTCAGCCCGCTGAACCGCCGTCACAGACTGCTTCAAAATCCACTGAATCCACTCAAACGAATTTTATCCGCGATAGCATCCACTAGAGCTTCTCTAACCCACTTCCTCGGTAACCGTGACAGTCGAAAGGTTTGTTTTTTTGTTTTTTAGAACAAACCGCGCCTCCTTGTGAAAAAACCTCCTGTTGGCTTTGTGTTGATTGGCCGGCTGAGTCTGACCTCATGAATATTAATATTACAGCGCGAGGGGGCGTGTTCCTGAAAACTATCTGCGCTCTCATTGGTTGACCGAGTTATATACATGTTCACCTAAATAAGATATATAAAAAACTATTGCAACACGTATTTTAACCGAGTTTTTTTCCCACCCTTATTCGGTTATTTAGCTTTCTTTCCAGTTCTTTTAATGTTATACGATCACATAAACACAGACAGCGAGGGTTTATAGCACCTTTTCTAAATTTACGAACAGGCAATAACTATAACCATCTAACCCAAATAAGATATTAATCAGAAATACTTGAAGATTATATTAATTGATATACTCTGACAGAAAAACCATAAAGAAGAAAAAACTGCACAAAAAGTGGGACAAAAAGCTCGGATCATGTCCTGACTAGCAAAGCCTGCCCAGCTCACATGCAAACACACGTGCAGGTGCCGCTCTTACATATCGCCCGGTTTTGTCCAATGACGCCGCGATGTGTCTCTGTGGCTCACACGCAGGCGTGAGCAAGAAGGGCGGCGCTGCAGTGCCAAAGTATTATTGGGCTGAGGAGCAGCACCTTGAGGTTTAGTTGGTGTGGGCTATGCTGCTGCAGCTAAGCAGAAGACCAAGGGGCAAAGATGTGCATGTCTGTGCTGTACCGCAGAAAGCTTAATCACGATCGTGGTCGCTGATAATTGTCCCACATCGCCTTTAAGCATACAGTAAACATTTTTTTTACTCCTGGTGAAAAAAGTGGTGGTAAAAAATAAATAAATAAACAATAATCTGAATGATGTGGAAATTGAAGCAAATCATATCCTGCGGAGAAAGAAAGAGGATTTTTAAAATCTACATCCTGTTTTCTTATGCAAAAAGGCATTTAAATAGACACATGTTATTGCCCTCCAAAGTGTGCACTAACATGAAGCATTCAGTAAGGCAACCTATGAAAGGCAGCTACATGCCTTTAGTGGGGGAGGGAGTTTTTCTCCGTGTTTGTGTCACAGCGATAAAAACAAATACAATCCCCCAAGGTCATCTGCTATAGGTGGTCACACTGAACTTTGTCCCACTTATTATATATGCCACTTAACCACAATGATAAACTATTAGCTGCATTAACAAGTAGAACTAAAATCTTGTCTGTGCAAAATTAGGGAAACAAATTAGGAAAGTATCTGTTTGTGGTCTGTACAGCTCCATGTGATTTTAGACTACGGTCCAAAATAATAAGTGTGTGTAGAGAGTTTGCATTGGAGGTGCTGGACAAGACCCTATAAGAAACTAGTTTATTTGACCTTCATGTCATGTCCTCACATGTAGACAACTCCTACAACTTCCTAATCTAAAACATACCCCAGCTAAGAGTGGGAGAGAATAAAAGCATCTTTGCAGTCCTCGCGTCAAAATCTTTGGCTTTGGAGCAACACACACCAAGACGAATGTGACATCTGATCCATCCTGGTCATTTGCGTCTGTCTCATGGTACACACGGGTTCTATTTATGATCAGTATGTACGACAGGCAGTGCACGCCTGAACGTTATTATATATGTCATCATAAAATTTCTACGTCCATATAAGGATCTGTTTTATACTGACCCTTAGTGCAGTCCTTCATCATCCTCGCTCTGCCCCTCTGGTCATGTTAAATATTAGAATACACTATTGTAACAGTGTATATAGGACAGAAAGTTTGACAAGAATAAAAGGCCCAGCTAAAAGTTTGAGGATTTCAAAAATATAGCAATAAACCAAGGCTCAATTAATTTACACACAGCATCAATAATGCCTGTGCATAAACCAAAACGCTCTCTTTCGGTCTTTCAACACTTGGCGGAAGAATTTTCGAGCATGAAAGACATCAAAATTTTACTGGTAAGTCACACGTGAGTTTACAAAGAAGAAAAAGAAAAAACGTGAGCTGACCGAGCATGCTGCCTGACATGAAAGCAGTAAATCACCATCAAAGGTATTTTAAAGAAGGAACACAGCCCCTCTAGCAAGGAACAGCTGGTGAGTGGCTCATTCCCTGACCTCGATGGTGGGGAGGATTTAGTCTCTGATCAAAACTAAAGGTGGAAAATATGGAGCTCCTGAATCTCTCTAATGAAAGGTGCTCTGACTTGAGCTGCATTAAACTACTTAATTGGACACAGAGCAGCAGAGTACTCTCGCCTGCTGTAAATTTACCACTTGCTCTCTCATGGTCTGCAAAGACCAGTTCAGGGAGCTTGAGGTGGGGCTGCAGACCATCTCAGTTGTCACAGGACAACAGGCAGACTCCTTGACAACCATTCACGCCACATTCATTACCTATGGACAAGTTAGAGTCAACTGTCAACTAACTATTGATTCATCATGCTGCATAAAGGGGCAGTTCACCCAAAAATTACATTTTAAAGCACTTGGAGCCTGAACCTAATCTAACTTCTCTCCTACAACAACAAGTCAAACATACTGTGCAGCAAAGCAACAACAACAACAAAAGGACTGCTTTTGCTTCACGAGTCATGTTAGTACTGTGATGGCCCCATTTAAAAACTCAGCCTGAGTGACTACTGTGCAGTCCTGTTAAATGGGGCAGATTTAGTCTCAATTTGAAGATATTATATCTCTGTGATCACTTACACGGAATGAAAACAGAGTCATTGCGTCGACCTCAAACGCCACCCACGCTGAGATTGTTGTGTTTGTGTTAAACACAAAACCAAAACGGTCAGCCTAAATTATATGAGGCATCATCTCCCAAGCAGGCTCACTTAAAGGGGCCACAGTGGTCTCACACACCTGCATGTTTCAGCAGTCACATACCAAACATGCTTTCCTGACTGAGACGTTGTCAAAGTGCAATTGTGCAGCAACAAAACCACCACAGGTCACAGAGGATCAGTGGGTGTTAGATACTGATCTGATTTGCAGGTCGATCTGAGTCTGCTTACTGGAGCTTTCAGCCAAAAGAGGCGGTGTTACTAATCCGTTACAACCACGAATGACAGCATTTTTATTAGCCTGCAACGCGATGATCATTAAAAACAGCAGGTGATCTTATTTTAGGGTGTTTAGCTTTATCAACATATCTCCTCTTTCACACTAAGCGGTCTTTACCACCGCAATGAAAGGATCAGTACCTGCTTTGTATGTGTTAGAGTATCGTTTTTTAAATTATAAGTGTCTATTTAGTAATTTAGTCCACGTTTTCTGTTAAATTCCTCCAACTTTTAGCTTCTAAATCCAGCCAAGGAGAAGCTCCTTGCTGTCTCATGCGGCTCAGCTGACGAGGATTACGCAACAAACACACAGTTTGCGCAAAAGTTCCCGAATTTCCTCAAAATCAGTTTGTCGCTTCAGATAAACGATCTACGTGGTAAATCTGTCTCTTAATTTTCGGAATTTTAACTTAACCAGAGCTACGTTTGGCTGTCACTTACCATTGTCGTCAAAGTTTGGAAGAGCGAACGGATGCTCAAGAAGAGCCCTGAAAATCTCTGGGATTTCAGTGGTCATGTTTTCTCCTGTGAAAGTGCACAATCCTGGAGGCCCGGGCAGTGCTTGAACGGGTGTGAGCGCTCCCGAAAAACGTCGGGAAATATTAGAACTTAGGCAGGTCTCACACTCTGAACTCGGCCGAAATTACTTAACGCGGCCCGCCCACTCCAGCTCCGCGCAGCCAATCGGCAGCGAGCATTCCCACGCAATCGACGGAAAGAACGCCCATTGGCCATACCTTATGCTAATCACAGCGCTGCCAGCCAATCCTGGGCCGCACCTGTGTTAGCGAAAGTTTAAAAAAAAAAAACGTGATCCATAGCGACCCGTTACGTTATAAGTCGGGTACAACTGGTTTTAACCCCTACATGCTCCCCACGAGTGAAGAGACTTCAGTACGATTTGAGTTCGGTGTTTTTTTTTGTTTTTTTTAAACATGGCGTATATTATCATAGAGTAACTCGCTTAGGGTCACCGTGTGGGGGACTTAGGAGCAAGCATGAGGCTAAATTTAAGCTAGCCCGCATTTACGTTCCAGTTATATGTCTGGAATAGCAATTATGTAAAGTATAGGCCTTGTAATGCTCGTCTATACACACGTTTTACACCAACTAAGACAGAAACAGTCCAATGGGTGTCAAATAAAGCTCCAGGGGCACGCCTCAGACCCCAGTGTGGCCCGCTGCAGCTTTGGTAAATGTGAGTGGAGGGGTTAAGTATTGGATTTTTAACTGTATTCTGCGAAAGCTGTAGCTTCCCACGGTCCCATGGTTTATAATACACCAGAGAAAACGAGTAATAGATTTTTTAAAAAATGACAGAAAAGTCTTTTCCCGTTTTTTTCCAGCATCTACTCTAACTTTATTATTGTTACTTTTTCTATAATTTACACATCTATTACTTAGATCAAGTCTAAAGAGTGCTGTGGACATATCTTTCATTTACTAGAGCGGGATCTCTTTATTATGCAGAAAAAGAGAGATGCTGTTGAAACGTAATCTCAGGAATTAATTGTGTAGTTTTCTATCTTCTTTACTTTCACTGGTCCGACCCACTTAAGATCAAAATGAGCTGCATGCGGCTCAGTGTAAAATGAGTTTGACACCCCTGTATTATACTAATTATGAACTTTTATGGAGTCTATTCATGCAGTTTATGTTTGCTGAGAGAAATGTCTAAATTAAAGGGCAGAGGAGAGTCTCCATTTAACTTTCACTGTGGCTCCAAAGTGCATCTAAGGCCTCAGACTGAAGAGCAGGCTCTGCAAAGGGTGTTTTGTAAGATCTCTGTAAGTCACGTGTAGGACTCGTTAAACTCTGAGCGTGGCAGTCAGACCGGTTTGTAATAAATCCTGTCACCATTAAGTTTCAGCGTTTCATATTTTGACTGCCACCAATCATACTCATGGATTAATGTCAGGGTGCTTAATTTTAAGGAATAGAATCCACTGGGTTTTGTTTTTTCTAAAAGTTTATTAAATGCTTTCAAGAGATTTGGTCCACATGTGTGATCATCAACTTCCAACCAGGGAGGAGAAAAGAGAAAAAGTCAAGAAGGGGAAAAAAATAACAACAAAATGTTGTTTTTAAAAAAGAAAAACATACAAAACAAACAAATAAACAGAGGCCTTGTTTTTTCCACTTCTTGCATCCCTGGTTTCCTCATTCGAAGTTGCCGAAAACAATAACCCAAAAAATAAAAAAAAATTCTAACCTTTTGAAAACTGATTCGTTCAGTCTTTTGTAGCTGTGTAGGTGTGTGTTGGTGCTGCCAAACACATGACACAAACTTCATCGGAGGGTGGGGGAGCCGGAGTGGCAAAGAGGCAACGGGATGGTAGGTCACTTGAATATTTCTTTTTGGAGCAGCAACTGGGCAGCGTGTAACATCATTTCACTGCGGCAAGATGCATTAAAGTGAAGTGACTGGATCAGGACACTTTATCAGAACAAACAACTTTGAAGTCAGGTGACATTCAGAAGAAGCATGCCTGTGTGAGCAACAAAATTCATTATTTGACCCCCTTTATTTTAAGAGGGGGGGTAGAGAAAAGTAATTTCTTCCACATATACGCGAGCAAATCTGGCTGTTTTATCAGATGCTTTGGCACCAGAATCCGTCACACGCTCGATAAGGTTGTGTCATGATTCGTCGGCTTTTAAACGGCACGCACACAACAAGCAGCCCAGACATTTGCTTCTTTGTTTCCCCAACCTCTCTCACAAACACTAGGGAGAGGAGCCTCACCTCAAATGATTTGCTCTCTTATTTAAACAGCAAAAACCTAAATCCAGATCGACAAATTTTAGTCTATGTTGGCCAAATGGGATTTTTAAAAAAACTCAAATTATATTTTCTTTGGGTGAGCGCCACTCTCCTTTATAGCCTGTCCCATTTAACTCTCAAAAGCAAGATGAGAACACATTTCTGACCACAGCACACTTTTCAACAGCCACGGAAAAAAAGACAGCCCATCATCTCTTATTCAGATTACCTTATAAGGGTGTCTAAGTATTATAATAGGTATCAAGTATCATATACTGTATATAGTAAGGAGGGTTATACAATAGGGGTATGTTATCATCTTATAGGTGAAGTATATTGAATAAGGCGCTATACGGGAGTATATAAGCCTCTGTGTATGCGGTCGTTTCCAGATCTGTCCTTGCCCGGTGAATCAGCTCAACCAAAGAGGCAAAGCAAAGGCAGTGAGCAGTGAGTTCTGCTGGTAGGATCAAACTGAGACACTGCAAGAAGGAAAGACGTTACAGTATATATACTTTAATCATCAACTATCTAGTTTTACCCTTTGGTCCTACCAGAAGATCTCAGATATAGCGCTCATTTACAAGTCTACAGCTGTTGGCAGCTGATAAATGAAATCTACCAGAATCTGTGTTTTCTGCTCACTGCCTTCACCCCCAAACAGAGCTGTGCACTAGCAGCATACACAGATGCATATTATATTCATACATGGATACATATATAAAGAGAGAGTTATACATTGCAATTAACATACATATATCAATAGCATATAGAAGAGAAATCGAAATAGCAATCATTATAGTCATCATATTCATCATAATACTAGGAGCAGTAGTAATACGATCCCTCGAAGAAGCTAATAAGAGGGCTGTTCCAGACAAGGCCTGATCTGCTGCCACGCGACCTGCCAGACTGACGTGCGAGCTGCGTTTTTGGTCAGCTCGTTCAGTGGTCAGCAACATCAGAAAACTCATGTAAAGTAAGTATCCTGTGGTTTGATGCTCTTGTTTCTTTAGGTCTCTTCTTTGCTCCTCTTAACCACAGCGTTCTCCTGTACTAGCAGAGTGTACAACTGGAAAATTACAGCATCCTGCAAATCCAGTTTACGCTGTTCTGATTGCGGAAAAAAAACAAAACAACTTCAACTTGACTGACTTGTTTGACTTCTAGCCCTCTGCTCCAAGTGCAAATATTTGACCCTCTCGGTGATCCATCTCTCCACATTCAGCCACTTGTATCTAACCCTGTCTGGAACAACCCACACTGAAGGAAAACTTTTCAAAATAAAAAGAATCTTTAAAAAAAAAAAAATTCACTATAGTCATCTAGTTCAGCGATACATGTCATATAGCAATACCTCAATAACAAGAAGTTCTATGTAATCAATACAGGTTTTCAGGTTATATATTTATTAAGCTTAACTGCTAAGTTATCAATTATTATTAGTAGTATAGCATTATTTGTAAATATGTATAATATGTATGTATCTGAATATAGACATACCTTCATCGTGTCTATCCACATTAAAGGCTAGAATAAGATGGCAACAGATATCCTGTGTGTGTGTGTGTGTGTGTGTGTGTGTGTGTGTGTGTGTGTGTGTGTGTGTGTGTGTGTGTGTGTCAGTCACATGTGGTGCTGTTTATAGGCACAATATGTGGTGTGAATTCTTTCCCCATCTCAAGCTAGCACGTTTCCCCCAGGCGGGCTATCGTTAGCTATCGGGAACAGATACATTTGGGCTCATATGAGGAACACCGGTCTCCATCTGAAGGATGTGGGAGTGCAACTGGTTTGTGATGAACTCAGCTGGACTGAAGGAATGCCCACTTGCCTTTGCATTCAAATCTTCTCAAACAATACAACTTTAAACTAGAAAAATATAGTTTCAATCATCCTTATTATATCTTTATGTTTAAGTTATTATTCATCTGGATGTCATTCTTTCATCTTGAACAACTACAAAGCTATTTTTTCCCCTCTTACAACTCAAATATTCTGCACAGGCAACATTTTCACTTTGCTTCAGTCCAAGTGAGATCATTACTTTTAAACAGCCACCCTCAGTCTGATCCATTACAGAAGGGCAACTCCAGATGGGATTGTGAAATGCTGCAGTCACTTTTCGGTAGCTCTCCAACACCAGCTTCACCCGTCTGTCAGCTGCATGCCAGTACAGTATTTTATGAAGAATATAGCCTCGAGGAAACTTAGCCATCAGCCTTGTGTACTTTAATCAAGGGGTTTGATCAACTATGTTGTGAAAGCATAATTTTACCTCCCTCTTTTGTCAGCCTGAGAGAAAATGACATTCAAGTTGACTCTCTGTGGGCAGCAGGTATAAGGTTACCAAGTAAGAATGTGTCTGTGCTCATCCCACTCAGGAAGCGTTGGTATGATAACACAACCAGCTACTAAGGGGCCTTTTTTTCTATAAAAGAGGGGCGAGAACTGCAATTAAACCGTTTTTGGGAAATAAACTTGCATACATTCCGGCACAGCAACATGTTACATGACTAATCTTCTCTTTATGAAGGCCCATGCAGGCATTACATTCATAGCTTCTACCAATATGGCAGACAATAGAACAAGGAACCGTGTAACTCTCCTTGGAAAACAAAAATGTTGCTCAGAAATCAATTGAATTTATTCTGATCCTCTCACTATATTCCCACAAAGGAAGAAGAGCAGGATTTGGTTGTTGCAGAGCTTAGCGAGGCATGTCCACCAGGAGCCTCTTTCTCCAATGCGTTACAGTTTCTTCACTTTTGATAGCCATTACAGCACTGAGAGCATTTGCCCGCTGGAATGGCGAGCATTTACTGGGTTTCTGAACTATCAGCGAGAAAAATGTTAGAGCTGCGACCAGCGCGCTCACCCAAGAACTGCTCCAGTGCAACAAGGATTTGGAAAAACAAAGAAACAACCAAAACAATGGATTCTGGTGGACAGAGCTGCTGTATGAAAACACTTGGGAACACTTACTTTAGTCAAAACAAAAAAAGCTGTCTCTGGAATTTCTGGGAACCTAAAGGAGTCATATTCTGACTGCAACACGATGGGAAAACAAAAGGCTCATGTCCCGCACTGTATTTACAAAGCTTGAATTGGCTCCTGTGATTTGTGTGTAAAATGTTTGTGTGAGGGTGGGTTCAATTGTTTTTCATGTCAATTTGCTTTCTCGCTGCTGTCGAGATGTTAGAGAAGGTCAGACTGGTAAGATGACAGACTGTTCGGTTGTAGCTGGTGTGGCATGCCCATCTCTCTGATGCAGTTCGGCGGCGATTGGCTGCTTCTATTCAACACAGCTTTGCCTAAAGGTCGTCCCCGTCCGATAACTGCCGGCCTCCCTGAAATGACGCAAACCATCTGTTGTGTCACATGCCAACAAGCTGCACAGATGTGGCGCTTGATGCTGGCTCCAAACAGTCCCGACAGACTTTAACATTAAAAACCAACAGTAAGCACTAAGTTGTAAAAATGTGCCATGAGCATTAGCTGATGACTAATAATAATATAATAGCCCTTTTTCACTACAAGTACGACATAATGTGTGTGGCTTGTTATAGCAACAGGGCCAGCTGAATAGGTACTAAACAAAGTACATGGAAAAGTACACGGTACCAGGCACTGCCACCTAATGGAAAATCCTAAAATCTAAAACTATACCGTCAAAATGTGGAGACCAGAAGCCAAATGTTTTTGCCTTTCATATACAGTCTGTTGTTGCAATCTGCTCATCATCATATTTTGCTCAGTGGAGATTAAGAATAGGGAAATAAGCAAGGTTTGACCTCGGATATTGACGTCTTTTTAAACACTCACCATGGCTTCTGTGTAATCTGCTGTTATGGTGACCTGCTTGTCTTCTGGGGGCGGGGTCACAGCAGAGTTATCTGAGCGTCTGCTCTGATTGGTGAGCTGCAGCCACAGTTCATACATCTGCTGCATGTCTCTCACTAAAAGGATCGAGGGAAGACGGAAAATTATGATAATATCAGTAACCTTGAAGATGATAATCAGAAACAGTCAGTGCAAATGGAATACAAAAAAGAAAAGAATTAGAGGCTTTTATAGTGGCTGCAGTTGAGGACAAAGGGACGGTGGATATGAGAGCATGATAAGAAAATTAAAAACAGATCCAGCTAAACAAAGCCCGTTTTCACTAATGTAGTATTTTTCCCAAACTAAGTGGAAAATAGTGTCTGTTTTTTTTAGCATTATCTTTATAATAGTGACTACAGATAAACCTGTTTGTTTTGTTTTCATGAAAAGTGCATCTTGCATATAAATATCCATTAAATTGATTTTAAAAAGGAAAAGAATGAGAAGATCCAGCCATTTAGGGTCTGGACAGTCTGCCCCGGCTCGGTTTTGTTACAGTGGGATGAACTCAAAACAACAAACAAATAGAAGTTAATGGAGTTATACCTCCTTTAGATAAGTAACCTAATTCCATAATCCAAACAATTTTGGAAACCTGACTGCATTGTACTGCACATTTAGGGTCTTACATTCAGACGATCTAATAAAACAAAATTCAAGGACCTGCAGAAGTCTAGTTCTCAGAAGCAGCATGGGGGTGGAAATGTTATGGTTTGAGGTTTGTCAGCAGCCGCAGGGAATTAGATGGCTGCAGTTATTGAATAAACAACAAATTCTACATCACATCAAAGAGCTCTTGAAGTTAATGTGAGGTCTGAATGTTGGATCTCTCATTACTACACTAACTAACCCACCATGGCTCAATAAGGGACGCTGGTGGATAAGGGAATAAGCCCAAATTCAAATCCCATGCAAATGAAGTCATTTTGCATAATATAGTCTTAGTAGTATTGTCATTGTTATGTGCAGCTAAAGGCTGCAATACTTCTTTTTAGAGTGAAGGGTGCACTTTTCCCAACACAACAATAGTGTTTTTATTGGATAAAGAACCTAATCCTTAAAGGGATTAAATGTTTATTTGTCCCCGTCTCCATTTGACTTTTTCACATGACAAACTCCAAACTGAATCACTTAATCCACATATGAAAGTGTAAGGTGGAGCTCGCACACTGCTGCCTTTGTATATTTACAAGCTCTTAATGGCCTGATCTCAGTACAGTTGTCCTAGGCTGAACCAGAAGCTTACAGCTGTTGTTTTTCATGTACGTCCAGACGTCCCTCTCCTCAAGACTGTGGGCAAAAGAGCAGTTCCCAATATAGTGGCACTTCTTCTGCTTCATCACGTGCACGCACATCTGGGTGAAATATGTAAAGCAAAGATTCAAGTTTGTGAGTTACAAAAACGGCTGTGCCCCGAGGCAAAACCAGTCAGCTGGATTCTACATGTGAGAGGTGGAGGGGCAGAAAGAGGGTGGAGTAAACATGAACTGAAGAGGAAAGAAAAACAGAGGAACTCACGTCATATTGCTGTGGATAGGTGCGGGAGAAGGGAAGAGGCCGAACAACAACCCACTTCTTCTTCTCAAATGACTTTACCAGCAACACCCGGCGTTCTTTCGTCCAGCTGAAGAAACAGAGAGCAAACATGGGAGCCTTAAAGATACCGTGACATAAAGTCATCAAACTTGCTAGACCACCTGAGAAAACACAGTCAGCACGTGTGCATGTGTGAATGGGGCCTCACCTGTGCCGTGCCTTGGCAGTACAGTACTTGAGGTTCTTGTCCGGCTCGTTGACCTGACCTTCTCTCCAGCACTGACCACACACAAACTTCATTTTCAGGTTGAGGGGGCGACCTCTTCCTGCTCCTAACCCACCCACTGGGCTCACACCACTGCCACCTATGCAATCTCCTCCTACTCCTACTCCACCACCGCCACCCATTCCCCCAAGCCCTCCTACAGGAACACTGCTGCTTGGATGGGGTATATGGATGGGCTGAAACAAAACAAATTCATTCATTAAATATGAGAAAACAGAGGAATGAATTCCTGCATTACCCCTAGAAAGCTACAAAATGCACAAACTTAAAGACATTTATCCAATTTTGGGTCTAACCAGGAGTCTTAGACATTGTACACATTGGAAGAGAAAGTGAATGATATTCAACGTCGTTAAGTGACTTCGGACAAAATAACCATTGGTGACAAAAACTGGGCGAAACCCAAGAAAAACTTTTCTCAACTTCCAGGCAAGCAACTGAAGTGATTACCAATGAGAGGGAAGAATACCATTGCATAACGTAGTAGTAAATACATTACAGGGTCACCTAGGCAACCAGACCCTGGAGTATCTGCAATAGACCAGCTGTCAACTTCAAAGCAATGTGCAACGGAAAAATCACTTCTAGAGCGTATGAGCGACGAATTAAAGCACCAGTTCTAACCACCAAATACAACAGTTTCTTGTGCCCAGTTTTAGATAAATTAAATTAAATAAATATTAAATAAAATCACTACTGGTAGCATGAGGCGATATCTGGATCCTACAGAAATTGCACAGGTGGTCCAACTCCTTCAGGATAGCACATCATCATTGCCAGAAAGTTTGCCGTTTCTCCCAGCACAGTCTCGAGAGCATAGAGGAGTTTCCAAGAAGCAGGCAGTTACAGTGGGAGAGCTGGACAGGGCCATAGAAGCTCCTTGACCCATCACTAGGACCGGCATCTGCTCTTTTGTGCAAGAAGGAACAGGACGAAAACTGCCAGAGCTACAAAATGACCTACAGGAGGACTCTGGTGTAAATATCTTTCACCAAACAATCAGCACATGTCCCAAACATGAAAGGGTCTGGAGAAGCAGTGGAGAAGATTATCCTCCCTGTATCATCGTTTAGAATTAAAGGTCTGTTGGTGGGTTAGTGATGGTCTAAGGAGACATATCCATGAAGAAACACACAGAACTCAACAGAATTCAGGTATGAGGATGAATTCCTTGGATTCACTTTCAGACCCTACCCTGGTGCAGTTTCTTCGTCTGAACTAAATCCAAGCAGACACGTCTGGGATATTATGTTTCGGTCCATCTCACACTGCCAGCCTGAACTTTAGACTCTGCAGAGGAGCTCACAGATGCCCTCGCCCATCATCCATCTTCTCATTAGGAGCATGCCCCTACAGTGTCGGGCTGCATGTATCAAATGATGTGGCATTGTTTAATTCCTAACACATTACCCAGTGCATATCAGCGTAGATATCCAACAGGATTTTTTTCCCCCATTAAGATCTAACATGGTTTCAAAGTGTTCCTCTAATTTTTTTTACCATGTATTTAAAGACATTTAAAACTTTTTAAGGACTGTGATCACCCAAAATGTATCCAAATGTCTCAGGGGCTTTTACAGCCTCACCTTCTGCTGCTTCTGTGCATTCTGCTCCAGTCGTTGCCAGTGCCTCTTGGACTCTTGCACCATCTCTTCATGGGTGATACCTACAGGAAATGTTTGTCACAGCTCAGTGAAAGCATCTTTATTTGATGCTCAGTTAATAACTGCTGGTTAGTGCTGATTGTCATTGTGTTTACAACAGCTGCTTTTCCATAACATTCAAATATGTCAGACATTTGTCAAGAGTGGGCGCTATTATTAATGACTGTTTACTGGATTACATTTAATATCTTGAACAAATTAAAATTGCAGCTGAGTCTGGTTTCTACCTACCTGTGTCCTGCTGCAGAACCCAGCATTTGAGCTCTATGACAGAGTGCGCAAAGGAGCAACTGTCCTCACGCTGGCACCCATAGCGAACCTCATGCCGACAAATATCAAACTGGCAGAGAGGGTGAAGAGGACGCACCTTACTGTATCGCACATTGGCTGACCTTACCACATGCACCAGGCACCTGCAGGAGAAAGTAAGATTAAAGCACACGATGACACACTTGTCTCTTTTCTGTACAGTGACCAGCTTTTACCACTTAAAGAAAAAAATCAATCAGAATTTTATTAGAAAAAGCTAAACTGATTAGAAAACCAGTTACTTCAGCAAAGTGAAGACACGGTAAACCTGTTACACTCACTTGTTATCGTCAAACGGGTGTCGAGCTGTGAGATTTGAACAGACCGCCAAGTTTTCTTTGCTGCGTTTGCTGATGATGCGAGGTTTACTGTCAAAGCATTCCTGTTAAGAAAGAAAGTTAAGGCAGACGAGTGAAGATCCATTTCCACTTTTACAAACGCCAAAGAATCTAAAGAGGAAATGTATAGCAGACTGTGGTCTGACCTCACAGAGGAACATGAACATGCCCATGTGGAGCTGCAGAAGTCTGGTGACACTCAGTGCCCGCCTCTCTGTGCTGCCCAGAGGATCAAACAGCAGCTCTCGACTCAGAGCGCCTTTCCTCTCCTGAGTCCACACATCGATCTCCTCCTGGCAGTACGCAAACGTGCAGTTCTCCCCATACTGGCACTCCTGACGCTCCTGTACCTCTGTGGGACCAGGCAGAGAGAGAATACTCAACAGAATATAAATGTAATGGTGATCAAATGTGTATCTGATAGATTACATATTCCAGCGTTAACTCCCCACGGGAAACATACCCTTACAGAGTACAAAAGCCCCCAGGAAATTGTTCCGTGCAGGCCGGGGCCGAATCCTCTTCCAGGTGGGGTCGTCTGAATTTTTGAGACGACACAGCAGCACATCTCTTTTACAGCGATGTGCTGCCTCTGGCTGATACTTATAGTCCATCACTCGTGGACCTGAGTAGGAGGAAGAAATAGTTAGATACTGATTATTTCAAAAAGAGCAATAAGTGGTCTTCTGTTAACATCTTGTCAGCAACTAAGTTAAAAATTCCCCAAGAAATGTACGGCAATTCATACATTAGACACAGTGATGCTGCAACACCCTACTGTGAACATTCAGAAAATTCAGGACAAAGGACAGCATGTCAAAGGCTGGTAATACAAACCTATTCTGCTGTAACAGGCATGACAGGCCTGCCGAAACTCGTGTGTGGCAGCCAGAGGATTCCTGGAGAGCAGAGACAGGTTGGTCCCTGCTGGACCATTCTGAAAAAGAAGAGTAGAAAGAGATGTGATATAAAAGAAAGACAATGTAAATAAACAACTAAAAAATAAAATGGATTTCTTGTAACAGATATGTGTGTTTTGCTTACTGCATGTGCACTGTGGTTGCGCATTCCAGGAATGAAGCTGTGACACACTCGTCCCCCTGAAGAACACAGACAAGGACACTGATGTCAGACTTCACATTGTATTGTTGCTGACTCACACCGTCTGCTGATGATGCATATCTCAGGTTAAAGCCAGCTCCCTAGAAACTGTGCTCTGGCAGATAAGCAACTTAAAATTAGAGATGGCACGATACCACTTTTTTATGTCCGATACCGATACCGATATCATAAATTTGGATATCTGCCGATACCGATATGAATCCGATATAGTGCTTTTTAATCAACAAAACTGTTTTTTAAAATATCTTGCTGCATTTTGCAAGTCTGCAAGTTCATACTCAAGTTTAAAACAACAACTACACTAAAGCTATTCTGTTATACCTGTATACAAAAAAAATATTTCATAGTTCAGCAATACTGATCAATCTAATAAACTTAGACCTACACCATCCTCCCTATTCTGGTATTTTAAAGAGTACTTAGCGTAAATATTAAGCAACCTAACTAATAGGGTTCCAACTCCCAGCAACAACAAAAATAAATAAATAAAAAATAGGGAACCACCCCTCACACTCCACCTCATGATGCTTAATCGACGTAATCAACCTTAATTTGATGCAGTGTGAAAGAAAATGCACAGAAATCAATTATTTTTCAAGAAATATTAAATAGATTCAACATCTTTCTTCAACAAAATTGCAGACTGCACAGATGGTACCTTCCCAAAGTAAAAAGTACTATAGCTTACTAGGGTATATATATTAGACTTAATAGTCACTATATACAGTAATTGACTTCTATTCATTTTGCATCAAATTAAAACTTTGGGTGTCAGATAATTATTTATTAAAAGCTAGACATTTTAAATGAGAATAAGAAAGAAAAGTATGTCTTTGTGCCCCCTTTTCCCTGTTCATGCCCTATCGGCCCCCCTGGCTAAACTTTGCTAGATCCGCCCCTGCACAGTTACCAGCCGTCAGCTACGTAGAAAAAGATCCTGGTGTAGAAAGTAATATTAAATAAATTCTAACAACAGCTTATCAAACTTAAACGTGCTGCTGTTGTTCAGCCGCTGGTTTCCTCTTTATGGCGCAAAGTGGGCCAAAAACAAACAAGAGAGACGGACTCACGACAGAAAAGCCGATCAGCTGATCATTTAAGCAGTTTCACGATTGAAGTAGCAGCCGGAGAGAGGCAGTCGCTCGTTAAGATTAACGCAGGAATGCTTTACAAACATTCAGAGATGGACTTACACACTTGCTTTACTTCTCTCGGGGATAACTTTGTCGGAGATGAAATGCCAGGTTGCTAGCGAAGCTCCACATGCTATCCAGACCACCGACAGGTCCCGCATGCCACTGCCGCTCTATCACGTGATGCATACTGCTCCGACGTGCTAACGTTCTGAGGTGAGTTACGGCGTGTTGCAAGTTTTGTGAGGTGCTTTCGTGATATTTAATGGATCGGATTACATTTTTTATTTTTCTCCGATATCCGATCCAGTAATTTAGGTCAGTATCGGACCGATACCGATACGTGATATCGGATCGGTCCATCTCTACTTAAAATCATTGTACTGGGTCAAATTTAATTAATGTGCATCCTATTGGTATGGGGTAATATCGTCTATACTGTACTTAAATCACAGTTGGCATGCTTATCGACACACTTTCATTCCTGCAGCTGCACTAAGTCATTTTAAGTGCAAACCATCAGATCCTAAACTGCATAAGCATCCTTATGCACATAAGCATTCCATGTGCAATTTATTTTAAACCCTTAAATGCTTTTTCTTCACAAAAGTTTTTTACTTAGATCAACATGTGTTGTCAAGCAGCAAACCATTCATGAAAACTTTCCCTTTCCGCTCACCAGGGAGAGTGTACTCTGACAATGAGTCGAGTCCCCCAGCGGCGACTCCTGCCTTCCCTTCTCCTTCCATAGACGTCGTGGAAAAGCCTCCCAGTGCGTCCTGCGCCTGGGTGGAGCCCTGGTCCCGCAGCGACGAGTAAGCTTCCAGAGGAGGAATGTCGCTGATTGAAGAGCTAAAAAAGGCTTGGGAAAGCTGGGATGAAGGGGCTGGAAGGCTGGGTGAGTAAGGAGGCCGGAGACCAACTGCTGTGTTGGGCAGGTTTGTGGGAATAGCACCCACTGGAGTCTGGAGGAGACACAGGAATATGCTGAGTTTAGATCATTCCTGGTGAAATAAAAGGGTTAGAAATACTGTCCAGTTTAGTGACAGTGCCAAGTCATATCGTTTTTTCCTGCACTCACCTCACTGACTTTCTTGGGGATGGATTCTAACAAGCTGTCTAGCTCATCCTTAATAACACTACTGCTGCATTCATCCATGTGCTCTGACACCGGGACCGAGTACTGCATGGGAGGCACCTGGCTGCTGGGGCTCTCTGAGAGGTCAGTGCACGAGGTTACCACAGTGGTCGTTGGGTCATCGCTGACTGGAATAGGAGTAGCCAAAGGAGCGGGGATGCACTGTGCGCTGGAGATGTCTGCTGGGGAGGAGAAATAAGAACATAACTGTCAGAAACAAGTGGGGCTGGGGATGAGCAGGTAAGTTCAACATGTGGCAGCCTGACATACCTGGTGCAATGTCACCCAGAGATTCAATTCCATTGGAGGACATCTAAAGAAAAGAGGAACCCATCAGGCTCTCACTCAGCCACTTCATTATATTACAAACTTTACACAGTGACAGCAGCACGTACCTCTCCAGTGGGTGTGGAAGTCTCTCCATGACTGTCACCTTCAGTGGCCGTAGACTCCGTTTGTGGGCTGACGTAGGCCTTACGACCCTTTAGTCCCAGTTTGTTGGCTAGATCCTGAGCCAGATCACTCACCTGTCTGTCCTGGAAGATTAATTATTAAAACAAAAAAAAAGATGCTCAGAATAGGTAAAAGCCATGAAGTTATCATATCAGTAGCACAATATTCACACAGTATTCCATTCCGCTTCAAAATTAAATGATAAGTCTTTGTTTTAAGTGGTGGCATACATTTGGTGCTGTGAGGAGACATTTGGTTCCACATGTGTAAGCCTCTCTGAGTTGTCCCATCTCCCTCAGACAGAGCGCTTTGCGGTACAGAGCCCTGCGACTTCCTTCTGACACACACAGTGCGCTGTCACAGTCCTGAACGCCGCGATCGTACTCCCTCTGAGTCAGAAAAACACAGGAAAAGTTATAACCTATACCTCCACCAAAGGTGATTTAATAAGGTACAATTACATGTAATGATAATTCTACACCAATCTTGAAACTTGTATCTACAGGTTTACTTGAGACTTCACTCTCTACAGATTTCGAGTCTTCCACATGAACACATCTTTAAGTACTTTGGGAGGTAACACATCCATCCCACTCCCATTCTTTCTCACCATCTGGTAGTAGGCAGCAGCCCTGTTGACGTAGAGGCTCTCGAGCAGCTCATGGGGGATGACGAGAGCCTCAGCCTGGGCGTAGCGAGCAACACTGATCCCCTCTCCATACTGCTGGGTCGCTTGATGCCAGTCTCCATCCCGAAAACAAGAATTCCCTTCATCCAGCAAGTTACACACCAACTGAGTGAGAAATGCCTGAAAGGGATGTGTAAGAAGTGGGTAAAATGATTGAATGAGCATTGAAATGAGGAGACATAAACAAAACAAAAAAGACAGGCAATATTAGACAGAAAGAAAAGTAAACGAATGTGGAATAAGAAGAGGAATGCGTAACAGACTGAGGACAAAATTAAAAAATGTCTGAACTCAAGTTTACACCTTGGCCTGGGTAAAATTAGAACAAAATGTGGGTACTGTCATGTGGCAGTCTGCGTGTAAATATTACATAAACAAAATGGTGATAATGAAGCTCCAAAAAAAAGCATAAACCAGATCAACACATACCTCATAACTCTCCGGCTCCGGGAAAGGCAATGAAGACCTATGGATAGGAAAGGAGAGGTGTCAAACATCTACACGTGCAAAATTTATATACTTTAGTATGAAATCACTGGTGGTCTCCAGATATTTCTCTCTTACTGGATAAAGCTCATGGCCTTCTGAATCTCCTCTCTTCGTTTCTGCCGTTCAGGATCCATATCCTAAATGTGAAGACAAGATTGACTTGCACCTATTTTTGTTTTGTTTTTTTCTGAACAACAATGTTTACAGCTTTGACAGCGGCAGCCTAAGCATCGCTCTTTGCTACACATCTGTGTCCCGTCCTACGCCAAGGCCTGGCACTACAACATGCTAGACAAACAGCGGGGTCAGCTCACGGTGAAGCCTGCCATAATTGATGTTAGTGGGGTGAACATTTAGCGTAACCGGGGAATGAGACTCTACGCAAGAAATAACATTAATCGACGTAAAAACTGCGGACATTCTTTAAAGGGGGGCATTTAAACGCCCCGTAGATGTTTTCAACGACAACCAAAACAATGTTGGGACTATGATGAGGATAGCTAACGTTAGCGTGTCATGTGAACGTGTTTCTCAGCTCGTACTGAATGTTGCACCATCAGATAAGAATATATATAAGACATGCAGCTTTAGTCGGGTCAGCTACTAATGCAGTTAACGCTGAAAACCACTACATGAGTGTTTCTACCGATATTTGGGATTAGCCAGTGGACGAAACTAGCTAATTCGGCTACATGCTAATCACTGTAACTTAGCCGTAGTAAAGAGGAGAAAAGCAAAGGGAGCTTTGAAAACTGTTTAATTCCTATAGAAGTCACTCGCATCGTACAGTCTCGTTTACCTAGTTAAGGTGACACACATAAAGGGGCATTGGACGAAAGCAGAGTTACCTAGCTACCGGGTAAGTAAGCTGACTTCATTTACTAGTGGAGCTAAAGCTAACAGCTAAACCCTGTCCAGACAGAGCACGGCAACTCACCGAGTTCAGTTGCTGCGCTTTTCAAAATCACAGATACCTTCATGCAGCGTTGGCGATAACGATGAGAAAAACCAGCCAATTATCAATACATAACCTTGCGCATATTTTTACGTTTAGTGTTCCTGTCATTGGTGTGTGGACGGAGCGACTTTTCCAGCTATTGCTACGGCTGCTGGTAGATACAACTCAACTACTGGCTACCGCTGCTAGCTGTTATGGCCAGTGCAGTATGGCAACAAGTATCCAGACACAAGAGACCTATGACCGCAGGAGGGCAGCAAAAACTGTGTCAAACTGTGTGTGTTGGTAAATTACTACCGTTCCCCTACGATGTTATGTGCAGAAGTCTTGAGCCACCCCTTATATCTTTGCATTTCCTTCCAGGAACTAGATCTTCTTGTAACGAGTAATCAGTGATCCTTCATTCACTGCTTTATCACTCATTTCCAGTTCAGTACTTGCAGCTGACCATTTTCAGAGGAACACTATATTTGTTTGTTAACCCATTTAACACTGACCTGTGAATCATTCAAGCGTACTAAAGGCAACAAACTCAAGAGAAGAGTTAGATTTGTCAACACATAACAGACAATGTAGCAAAGAACCTATTTTAAATTGTACCTTTAGTTACTTTGTTGCTAGCTGAATACGACATATAACTTGTTCTCATTTCTTTAGAGAATTTCTTCTTATTTACTCTTTAAAGAGATAAGAGTAGGTCAGGACTTTTGCATACTACCGTATATAGTTCATGTACCCGGACTTCTTCATCATTAATATTTTAATTTATTAATTACGTGAAGAAGAAAAAAACTTTAGTCTTTATGCACAATTCATTAATAATCAGAATCAGAATCAGAATCAGAATACTTTATTGATCCCTGGGGGAAATTATTTTTTGTTACAGTGCTCCATTTTAAACCAACATTAAGACAAGACAGACAATACACTAACTAAGAATAGTACAATATATACATATATATACATACATACATACATAAGTCACTCATAAATAAATAGTTGGAAAAGAAACATGTGTAGCTGTAGCAGCAAACAGTGTGTTAAGTGGATGCGTTGTACAGGGAGATGGCCACAGGCAGGAATGATTTCCTGTGTCGTTCAGTGGTGCTTTTCGGTAATCTCAGTCTCTCACTGAACGTGCTCCTGTGACTGACCAGCATGTCATGGAGTGGGTGGGAGGTGTTATCCAACATTGTCTTTATCTTGGACAGCATCCGCCTCTCCGACACCACCTTGAGGGAGTCCAGCTCCATCCCCACAACATTGCTGGCCTTACGGATCAGTTTATTAAGTCTGTTGGCATCTGCGACCCTCAGCCTGCTCCCCCAGCATGCAACAGCATAGAGGATCGCACTGGCCACCACAGACTCATAGAAAATCCTCAGCATTTTCTGGCAGATGTTGAAGGACCTCAGTCGCCTCAAAAAATAGAGACGACTCTGGCCCTTCCTGTAAAGTGCTGTGGTGTTTTTAGCCCAGTCCAGTTTATTGTCAATGTGTACTCCAAGGTATTTATAGTCCTCCACAATGTCAACACTGACCCCCTGAATTGAAACAGGGGTCAAGTGTTTCCTGGTCTTCCTGAAGTCCACGATCAGTTCCTTGGTCTTTGCCACGTTGAGCTGCAGATGATTCTGCTCACACCACGTGACAAAGGAGTCGACCACAGCCCGGTACTCTGTCTCATCATCCCTGCTGATGCATCCAACCACCGCAGAGTCATCAGAAAACTTCTGAAGATGGCAGGTCTCTGTGCAGTGGCTGAAGTCTGTGGTGTAGAGGGTGAAGAGGAAGGGGGAGAGGACAGCCCCCTGTGGTGCCCCTGTGTTGCTGATCACCTTGTCAGACACACACTGTGGGAGACGTACATATTGTGGTCTTCCTGTCAGGTAATCAACAATCCAGGACACCAGAGAAGCATCCACCTGCATCGCTGCTAACTTATCACCCAGGAGGGTCGGCCTGATGGTGTTGAAAGCACTGGAAAAGTCAAAAAACATGACCCTCACAGTGCTCGCCGGCTGGTCCAGATGGGTGTAGACACGATTGAGCAGGTAGATGATGGCGTCCTCTGTTCCGAGACGAGGCTGATAAGCGAACTGAAGGGGATCCAGGTGTGGTCTTACTATGGGTCGCAGCTGGTCCAGGATGAGCCTTTCCAGGGTCTTCATGATGTGGGAGGTCAATGCCACGGGCCTGTAATCCTGGGGGCCACTGGGACGTGGCGTCTTTGGTACAGGGACGAGGCATGATGTCTTCCACATCACCGGGACCCTCTGCAGACTCAGACTCAGCATAAACAGTTTATGAAAGACTCCACACAGCTGGGGGGCACAGGTCTTGAGGACAAGGGGACTCACTCCGTCTGGTCCAGCAGACTTGCCTGAGTGAAGTCTCCTCATTTGCATCTCAACCTGGTATTGAGTGAAGGTGATGGGTGGGGGAGGGGTGTCAGGAATCTCACAGGAGGCAACAGCGCCATGTGAAGAGAGAGGCTGGCACAGTGGTGTGGCTCTGGATTCCAGGCTGACTACAGGTGAGGTTGTGGGGGTGGGAGCAGACACTGTGGTGTCGAATCTATTGAAAAACAGAAAAACAAAAAAATAATAATAAGTTGTGCATCTTACAAATTAAGTAAAATGCTACAAATCAAGAAACACAGAAGGAATACACGGGTTTTCCTCTGATATGGGTGACCTGATTGGGTTGGACCAAATATAAAGAACTATATGCGTCAAATTAATAAACACATATCGTCATACATAAAATACATATATATATATTTTTTTTTAATTTCAATACATTTTGGTCTCATGGACTATTTTGTCCAGCATGAGGTCATGCTCGTGATGTCATCACAGCTCATTAAAGGGTTCACCTAGACATTTGGAGTCATTATTTTTGTTCTTAGCTGTCTCTGTCTGTGCGGGCCTTTACATTTTGGCATGAAGGGGACAGAGGTCTGCCTACGTGGGTCACCTTCTTTATCCTGTGAGGAGCTCCCGGGCCTACCGAAAGCTTCTCCACATTGACTCACAAAGCAACCCTATTAGTTATAACGTGAATGAGTCAGGACACCAGCCAATTCCAAAGCCTGTCCTGTGAGTTTTTGAACTTCTTTGTAGAAACAAAGAACATTTTCAGCTATTGTTTACTCTTTCAAATATTGAATTACATTTAATCTTTAACAAGCGTGTTTCCACCACTTGGAAAATAAAAATTGCCTCACCAACTCAATTTTTGTGCCAATATTGGAATTTTGATATAATAACCTGAACGTTTGACTCGTGGAAGGCTTTTTTTCATTGGTAAAAACAATCTTCATTTACTGGTTTAAGCATAGAGAAGAAAAGACAACGCTCAAACTCAAACCGAGGCCTCAAACGGCAGAGACAAGAGGAAAACAGCAGATGGCGATAATACTCAGACGCTGACAAAATCCACGAAGAAAAAAAAATCCAGGCAGCGTGACGTCACGGCATTTAGCAACCGGCGCGCGGAAGAAGCGGCGTGTTGTCGCTTTATTTACCATTTGGTAAGCTTCTCTAGTTTGAAAAGTCGTCTGCGTTTTGAAGACAGTCGTGTGTCTCATAGACAAGATGATTTTCCTCAAACAGACAGAAAAAACACTCAGTTTAGTGTAGTTTAGTTTAGTTTAGTCAGCGTTTATCTTGTTGCGCACTACTACTAGTTAGCACAGAACAGCTAAATAGCTAACTTGGTTGTTGACAGTACTTTTTTGACGTTTCTGTAACGCTGAATGTTCTTAACTCTTACTGAACAGCATTTGGCTTTTTTGTGTCTGCGCTTGCATTTATTCTTATTTATGTTGCTGGATAAGCTTATAAAATGTGTCGCTTTCCCCTTCTCCGTAATTTGTGGATGTTTCTAGAGTCACTATGGCTTCAGATGACATTGCTCAGCTGGCTGATGCTCTCTCTAAGACCCATGTTGGTGATGGAGAGTTGAGCTACAAAGGCCTTGGACTGAAGCTTGACAATGCAGAATCAGGTGAGAATATGTAGCTCTATTTTTTATTTATTTTTGCTGTTATTCCCTTGTGTGTGCTGTAGACATGAAGGTGATCCTTGTTGACTGCTTAAATCTGACAAATTGATCCCTGTGCTTTCAGCGGAGCAGCTGGCCCGAGACATCAAGCAGTACCAGGGTTTGAGAGCTCTACGCCTAGAAGGAAACACTCTGGGAGTTGAAGCTGCCCAAGCCATTGCAAAGGCTCTGGAGAACAAAGACATGCTTCAGGTGCTTTCATAGTTCACCATTTCCCATCATAGTAAAGGATCATTTATCATTAGGATTTGATTGTCAGTAAAAAACCTTTTCAGATTATTTGTCTTAGTAATCTAATATTTCAAGTGCGTTTCAAACTACAACCAGTTTTGTTTAGTTGAAATATTTCATCAAAATTCTTCCATCTTGAATATACAATACTGTTACATTCCAACAGCATTTATACTTTACACTCTCCTGCAGTGTGATACATTCTGTTAACTGTTCCCATTTTTGGTGTCTTTCAGAGATGCTACTGGAGTGACATGTTCACTGGAAGACTACGCTCTGAAATCCCACCAGCCCTGGTGAGAAGCCACTGAGTTACACCCCCAATAAAAGGAAGAATCCATCCTCTTTCATACTCTTGAACTGTTAAATATTCCTTTCATGCATGAATTATGAAAACCTCAATCAGGGTTTTTTAGTATTTTTATTCATCTTTAGGCATGAAAAAAAGGTTTTTGAACTTAATTTTTTTAAACATGTACTTTTCAAAGAGTTTTTTTTTTTTTTTGCATGTCACTGCAATGTGTCACTGGTGGAAGGGTATGAAGTGACACATCAGTGTCCAACGTAGTGGTGGTTTATGTGCAATCAGCACTGACACAAATACAAGAAAACAGCCTTTGAATAGCTGTCCACTGTAGTGACCACTATGCGTGAAAGGGATATCACATCAGTTTTCTGTGTATAAATGTTGATGTTCTTTTACGCTTCCTGAAATTTTCTTGTGTTCATACATGCACAATCTAATGTGCTTTATACTGTTCTGTATTTTTGTCTATTCTTGTGCTTCAGAGGTCCATGGGGAGTGCAATATTGAGTGCAGGGGCCAGGCTGACTGAGCTGGACCTGAGTGATAATGCTTTTGGGCCAGATGGTGTCAAAGGAATCGAGCAGCTGCTTAAGAGCCCCTCCTGCCACACCATGAGGGAGCTAAAGCTCAACAATTGTGGTATGGGGATTGGTGGAGGAAAGGTGAGCTCTCAAACAGCTTTGTCAAATAATATATAGACAAAGACACACATTTATTTATGTTAGTTGCCCATCAATCACACCCTGATTGTCTTGTTTTAAATTTGCTATGGTTGTGTACAGAGGCACAGGCTCAAATTATGTACGTAAATGTTGGCTTTTTAATGTAGTTAACAGATTTTTAAAAATGTAACACTTTATTGTGTATTTGCATTATAGTTCTAACAGCATCCATGTTTGTATGTTTAATATAGATCTTGGCTGAAGCCCTGATTGAGTGCCACAGACAGTCATCGTCTCTTGGAGCTCCACTTAGACTAAGAGTGTTTATAGCAGGGAGGAACCGCCTGGAAAATGAAGGAGCTAGCGCCTTGGCTAAGGCCTTTCAGGTACAAAATACTCCCACCTTGTTCAGTTTTACATTACCGTAAATGTGACGTGTAGTAAATGTAATGATATTATGGACTTTTGATTTGGGAGGAACAAAGACCATTTCTGTTTTATGATGCAGTTTCTTCCTCGCTTTCACAACAGCTGATGGGCAGCCTTGAAGAGATTCACATGCCCCAGAATGGAATAAACTACTCAGGTGTGATGGCGTTAGCTTCAGCCATTCGACATAACCCAGAGCTTCGAGTCCTCAACCTCAATGACAACACTTTCACCAAGAAGGGCTCGCTGCCCATGGCACAGGTGAGATCCTTTTTTTTTTTTTTTTTTCAGCAACTTTCTGTAAGCAGAGAGGACCTTTATCCGGTGTTTGACTGTGTCCCCGAATTCACTTGGCCTTATAGGCTCTGAGGCATCTCAGGAACATCCAAGTGATCAATTTTGGTGACTGTCTGGTCCGTTCTGAGGGAGCTGTCGCCCTCGCTGCAGTCCTGAGAGAAGGACTGCCAATCCTCAAGGTCAGTGTACGATCGCAGCTCAGGACTTGGTTTCCCTTTGTGTCTCTTCCATCTCACAGTGCTCTCTCATGCAACTTTTTTTCCAGGAGCTTAATCTGTCATTTGGTGAGATCACTGAAGCAGCAGCACTAGTGGTGGCTCAGGCTGTTGCAGACAAAGCTGATATGGAGAAATTGGATCTGAACGGTATGCACATTGACCATGAAATGGGTCTTTATGTGTTTGGAGAAAGAAGGTCCAGGTTGATTGAACAATGCTGCAGAAATGTAAAATAAAAAGACATTTTTAGTTTGAAACTGGTTTTGTTTGTGGCTGATAGGTAACTGTCTTGGAGAGGAGGGCTGTGAGGCTTTGAGAGAGGCTATGGAGAACATGAACAAAGGAGACGTGCTCGAGTCACTCAGGTAACGCAGGCTTTAAAAATCCATAATCATTTTTAGTGTTTAACTGCACAAACATGCAAACAATAGATTTAAAACTTTCACTGCTACAGTGATGATGAGGGAGATGAGGGTGATGAAGATGACAGTGGAAACGATGATGATGACGACAATGATGATGATGATGTCAGTGATGACTGCAATGAAGAAAATGAAGAGGGCAGTGAAAACGGCATAACAACAAATGGAAATAGTCCTGTTTCGCCTAACAGTCCTGTAAGTTGAAGCTTTATTAGACGAACAGTTGCTTTCATGTGATTGTTGATCAGTTAGTTACTTCACATAAACTGGGAAATGAAAAGAGTTCTCAGTGATGTCTCGATGTTCGTCCACAGGCGGAGATCACGTCGTTCCTCAGCTGCCCCTCTGCAGAACAGCTTCTCCAGCTGGGACAGTTGAGGACACACCTTCAGCAAGAGGTTACATGTTTTTAAGTAGTCAGTAGTAAGTGTTTGTAGCATGTTGGTGTTGGCGTGTTTTACTTTGCTGGAATGGGTTTAACCTGTTGCTGTCTTCTCACCAGGTCGATGCATCTGAGCCACAGAAAGCTGCTGATGTCATTCTGAAAATCGGTTCCCTATATAGTGAAGATCCGGAGACCAAGGCCGCTGTTCTGGATACTATCGGTGAATAAAGTCACACTTACATTAGACTGATTCTGCTCCTCATTAGTCCCACATTTGCAGGATTCAAAGTTCAAAATAATCCTTATTTGTCTTATATTGGACCTTGGTGCCACCTCTCAGTTCATCAAAAACAAGCTCCTCTTAATTTAAGCCAACTTTCTTCTGATTGGCTGCCCCTCACAAACAAAAGGATTAAACAGCAGGTGGAGCTTTTCTGCTCACAGCTACAGCTGTGTGTCTGAGATGACCATGATTGATTGAGATGACTGCATAAAGAGCCAAAAGTAGGAAAACTGAAGTCTGAGCTTTTAACATACAAGGATCATCAGCACAGACACTGCTGTCATTGTTTGAAACTTTTAATATGAGCAGGCATCATTGGAACAGTTTATATATGACTAATTAATGAGAACAACCAAATTAGGTCCTCTGTCACTTTATAGTCAAACATTGAAATGCAACACAGCACACCCTTTTCAAAGCTTTGGCATGCAGAGATTACTCAAATATAATTGCACTGAGTGGGCTGCTTATTAGTGAGGACGTCAAGGTGCAGTTTCTCTCTTGTGCTGTCCTCTTTTTCATGTGGATAGCTTCTATTCTCTGAGATTCTGACATGCAGTGTGTCACTGCGCTCCACAGATGCAATGTTGAAGAAGCTCCTCTCTGGCTCCACCCTCCAGTCATACTGCTTCCTCTCCACACTGCTGGTCATGATGGGACTACTCAAGGTAAAGCTTCGCTGCAGTGCTTCCTATTATGTAACACTTCACGAGAAACTATAAACACAATATCAGTCATTTATATGCACAGAATAGGTTCAGCAGGGCTCCAAATCTGCTGGCAGAGATTAGACATCCAAATATTTAAGGAACTTCAGCGATCCATAATTCTGTTATATCTCAGAATTTATCTTAAGAGAGCCATAATACTTGATATTTACTAGTACTGTGTGATTGATCCAATACCGAGTAAATACAAGGTAAGTATTGATGATGCTGATACTTTTAACTTGTAAAGGCAGCTTGTGTGGGGAGAGCAGTGTCTCATGAGTTCTGAGATCAATAATCATCAATTTGCAAATTCTGAACACATTTAATGACCACTAAATCACTGAGTTTTACTTTTCAAAATAATTAGTTAATACAACAAAACACACCTTTCAGCTGTTTATGTATTTTAAAACTGGGATTTTTGGAGACCTGGACTTTAAATGTGTCTGTCTCTAAAGCAGTTTTTGGTCGTCTTGTGTTGTTTAAATGTTATATAGGTTATAAATCAAACAGATGTGACAGTCAACACAAAAAGGTTCAGACATTTTTCATTGTGCATGTTTGAGGAATATTTTTTTATATTTTATTATTACTCGAAAAAAGTAATAATAACATGAAGAGGGTTTTATACTGAACCTGGTGGTTAAAAACAAAGTATTGATCCTGTCATGCTAGTATTGATCCAATACCAGCATTGGTATTGCTACTATCTGTATATGGGTCAGTAGGGCTGCTCGATTATGGCAAAAACGATAATCACGATTATTTTCACTGAAATTGAGATCTCGATTATTTGACGATATTTATTTAACAATAACAATGTATTGAATAATGACTTTAAAGATTGTCAAAAAATAATATAAAATAGTGTGCAAATACTGATAACAGTGCAAATGTTTGCAATATAAAAAATAAATGAAAAATGTAAACATCTATGTATAGTGAACTTTGCAGTGTTGCTCTGTGGTGCAGCTACGGCACTGTAGCAAAGTTTACACACTATGTCTACTTGATCCACGTCTGACTCCGCGAACCCATAATGTTTCCACACCACTGAAGGTTTTTTTTTACCTCTCTTTTCAACCAACGGCAGTCACTCTCCTCTCCAAATAACTTCTGCTTAGTAGTGATGTTGGATTCGTGAACGAATCGTTCAATACTCGAGAATCACTTTACTGACTCGTGAATCATGATTCACAAGCCCAACTGACTCACTGACTCATCCCTGTTTCTGTTAGCAAACTAATTCGCTTAGTAGAAATATATCTAGCTTATAATTAAAATTGGGGGGGGGGGGGAAACAGCCAGTTTCCTAACAAAAGCATTTCTGCTCTGAACCCCCTCCTGTGCTGAATCATAGAGCGAGCAAACAAATCACCCCCTCCCTCCTGGCTCACAGCTTCTTCTTGTTCTTTAAGGCGCATTACCGCCCCCTGGCTCACAGCTCAGTGGACATTTAGATGAGAAAATATATATTTAACACATTTAAGGAAAATACTAATAAAATAAAAATAAACAAAATAAATGTTTATTAAGCAATTTTGATTGGAAATTGCTTCATTTTAGAAATGTTTTTGCTGTTTTTTGCTCTATAAAATAGTTGGGGTTTTTTTAGTTTGTTTTTTTAGAATCATTCATCTTAGCAGTGGGCTTTACATGAAAAGAGAAACAAATTAAGTTTGAGTGAAAATGTAAATTTTTTGCACTCTCTGATCAACTGACTCAGTGAATCAAATGACTCAAAAAATCCGATTCACTTTGGTGAGTGACTCATTAAAACTCGATTCAGTAAAAAGAATCAAATTTAACATCACTACTGCTTAGCTTTCCGAGCTTCCCTCGGGTCCTCTTAATCAGCGGTCCCGGGCCGCGAGAGTTGAGGCTCAGGTGTGAAATGTATAGTTTTCAGGGTTTTTATCAGTTTTCAGCATTATTTTGTCATCATTTTTATCGTTTACTCAGTTTTCCTGGGTCTTTTCACGTGTGTTATGAATAAATCTTCTTTTTTTCAGTACCGGTACTAGTTTTATTTTGTTGTATTTATCCGCGACACCTTAAAGGCCGGTCCACGAAAATATTGTCGGGCATAAACCGGTCCGTGGCGCAAAAAAGGTTGGGGACCGCTGCTCTTAATTGTTGTGACACGTGTTTGAAATGCAGAGAGGTGCGCTCAATTTGCCACACGGAGCAGCGCGAGAGTAAAGCACGAGGGAGGGGCTAATAATCGGCTCAGTCATTTTTCATGATCGTTGAAAGCCCAGATCGTAATCGTGATTAAAATTCGATTAATTGAGCAGCCCTATGGGTCAGTCCATCCACCGTTCATTCCCAAAAGATTTGTATTTATTATTTTAACATATTCACATAATTCCTATTAAAAAGCTGATCTTTGCCCTGGAAAATTTTCAGGCAAATCTGTAATGGCCAGGTTGTAAGTTGTTTTTAAATGTGGTGAGCCCTTTCTTTATTGTTTTTACTTCCAGGGAGAGGGGAAGACAAAAAAGGCTTTGCTGGTCCCGGGTCAGCTGCTATGTTTGGAACATGCTGTTCAGCAGGAATACTTCCCTAAGCACGATGCCTCACTGCTTCACATCTTCCTGTCCAGGTAGAACAGTCTTTCATCACCTCGACTTAGTTGAACTTCGTATATCTATTTAAATGTGTGTTAGCCTGTTGCACAAGTGAGACCGCAGCCTCACACGTTCACTTTTTTGTTTGACTCTTTAGGAACGGTGGGGTTCTCAAGTCATGTGGCAGTGCCAGAGAGAGGCTGAGCTCTGCTTTGGAGAGGAGGTGCCAGGATTAACACTGAGCTAACCAACACAGGGGCACACTCTGCACTCACATTCAGTTTTTCACCTTTGAAAAACAAGCAGGGATGGGGTGTTTTTTTTGGTTTTTTTTTGGGGGGGGGGGGTTTCTAGTCAAAGGCCAAGTCCAACCACTGATTTCTGCTCCTGACATTCATATTTTATGAAGGCTTCACAGAGACTGTCCAAGAATGTCTTAATTTTTATTTTTCTACTTGTGCTTGTGACTTATATTTTTATAGAAAATAGATACAAATGCTTTAAAAAAAAGTTCACATCAATCAGACTTGAGCTTAATGTGTTTAAAATGATTAATGACTGTAACCTGAAGTGAAGCGAACATCCTACATTTAGTAATTAATCGAGTTAAAATTTACAAATTAAAAAAAAAAAGACACAAAAAGGAATTTATTTCAGAAACATGCTTTTATATCTGTGGAAATCTCTGGGTTAACATATCATCAGTGTTTCTGAAATCAATTGAGAAATTTGTAGATGAGATCCCACCAGTGTGGCAGGCGCTGATACAACTACTGATTTTTGTGGAAACCTGGTTCAGGAGTACTAAGACAGAAATTGTGATGCCAACATTATTATGATCCATAAGTAAAATAAATAAAAAGGTGTTGTCTTTTTTAATGTATTTGAATAAATTCTTTAAAGGGAAATAAGAGCAACGTTAGGGAGAGTTTGTTTACTCACAGCTGTGATTGTGCTGCTCATAGGGACCAACCCATACTGCAGGATCATCATGATCAGGGACCAGAATCACTTTTATTTGCAGTTTCTTATATGACTTTATGTTGCACAACGTCCTGTGTATTACCTCATATAGCTCTGTGTGTTGGTGGTATGAGAATGGAATATAGCATTTAGATCACCTGTTTGATTGTGCATCTATTCCTTGAGGATAACTTTGGTTTACCTGATTAGTAATTTGTACCAAATGTTCTGTCTTAAATATAGTTCATCTAACAAACCTGACACCCTCTGTGTTTGTCTGAGTGTTTTCACAGTCGTGTCTGCAACAGCCGCCTTTGAACTCATTCTAAGAAAAGTTAATGTTTTGGGGTTTTTTTGAGTGGTGACGTTTATTAGTATCGGTCCTCAGAAAGCATCCATGTTGAATAAAACAGGTGAGATGAATAATGGAGCATCACATCAAAACACGATGAGTTAAACTTAAGGAATATAATCTGTCCAGTTAGGAAGCAGAAACTGTGATGAGTGTAGTTCACCTGCTTTGGTGTAAATAAAAGTGACAACAGGTGCATGAGAGGCAACAGAATAAACCCCCCTCTCACAGATCATTGATCTTATCCCTCCTGACTGATTCTTGCCACTACTGCATGAGACTGTCCCTGCATCGCACTGAGGCTTCACAGAAAGTCCAACTCCAGGATGACATATCCATAGGTGCTATCACAAGAAGGTACAGACTAAAGTGTGGAGGAGATGTGAGGAGCCGTGGATAGGGCTGTAGAATAGCATCAACCTAGCAGCAGGACCAGTGGCTGCTCAAGTGTATGAGGAGTGACAAAATGGTGGCTGCAGATGACAAAATGGTGGCTGCAGTGCTGGATGCCTTATTACTCCTCTGACCTTGTTGTTTGTAAATGTGAAGTCTATATTAACTCAAAGATTCTGTTTTTCTAGGCAATTACAGAGCAGATGTGGTGGCGAAACCTGAATCAGAATGACTTTATCCCCAAGGGGCAGTTAACATACAACAGAGCAGCATGACGTTGAAGAGAAGGACATAAACAGGCAATAAGAGATAATAAATACACAGAATATACAGTATATACACAAATTACACAGTTTTGAAATTAAAGTGACTGAAAGGTGAATAAATAACTGAGTAAAGAGTCGGCAGTATAAAAAGAGTCAGTCCTGCAGGAAATGCAGTGGAGGCGTGGCCCAGAGGGGAGCCTTTGAAATGTGGAGTGAAGAATGTGAGGGGGGTCGTTGATGATTTTGGCTGCCTATCTAAGGCAGTCTTTGGCTGAAAACCTGTGCAAGAGATCTGACGGGCAGTCCAGTGACTTTAGAGCACACTGATGCAGTGACTGGAGTGTTTCCACAGCTGGGGGGGACAGCGTGACTGTCAATTGAGTGTTGAAATAGAGTCCAGAACACACATCCTACAGTGGGGCAAAAAAGTATTTAGTCAGCCACCGATTGTGCAAGTTCCCCCACCTAAAATGATGACAGAGGTCAGTAATTTGCACCAGAGGTACACTTCAACTGTGAGAGACAGAATGTGAAAAAAAAATCCATGAATTCACATGGTAGGATTTGTAAAGAATTTATTCAACAACAAACAACGATGACAAACGCCATCTCCTAATTTACTATATCAACGACTAAATTTATTGTCTGATCACTGGTTGGTCAAACCAGAATCTTTTTTTTTTTTCCCACAAAAATTAAACTGTTGTCCTGCAACCTAGAGAGTCAATTGTCAGCATTGGATAAATTCAGTATTTGATAACAAGTGTCTGTTAAATTCACACTATTTTAACACTAATGAGAGATAACAAGCTGATCTTCATTGCATGAGTGTTTGTGTTATTAGGCAGGTTTAATGCATGTCTGTGGAGCTGCATCTCCAGCAGGGCATGTTCTTAAAGTTGCCTTTCCTACACACTTCTCTGCTATTATTTGATCATTTCTTAACTAATGTGCTATGAGTCCACTGGTCTTTGCATCACACGAGGTGACTTGGACAAGATGATAAACAGACTCACATGCTTAAGATGTTGTCTAATCTTCATGAGCTCTCTTGTGTTTGTGTTAGTAGGGTTAATGCATGTTCTGCTTGTGTGTGTGATTTTGTATAAGTTTCTTTTTTGCAGTGTTTCAGACTCCTTAATTTTCCAACTTAAGCAGTCAGTTTTCTTTTCCCCTGATTTGCTAACCCAAATTTTGATTTCCCACATTAAATAACAGCACTCCTCTGTGTTCTACTTACTCTCACTCTGTTGTCCTCTCTCACTTCAACAGTAAAATGGGTAAAACCGCAAAGAATTCTGGGAACTCGTGGCAAGAGGTACTAGCACACGCAGGCTTTCAATTGAAATCAGTTACACAGCGATAAAAAGAAACACAAAAAATGGCAAGAAGCTGTTGTATTATTAACTGCAATAGCCGGTCACATGACAGCCACGGAAAGCCGACAGGTAAAGAGATCGGTTGTTATCGGATTACGTCGTTGAAGAGAAATTGTTCAGCCATGTTTCCGAAGTAACAAAGAGGCGACTGGATTGCAGCCATTCAAAGATCAAATATAACGTCCCAGAACACTCCAGCTCACAGGTTAGTCTGCTCCAAGCATTTCCACAAAGGTCAGAGTTTTGTAGTAGTTAATGCGTCATTTTTCTTAACATAATTGGTGATATAGGTTACAAGCAAGTCTGGCGCTGAACAGAAATTGTCGCGCTATGCTCCTTTATTTATTGTGCATAAATAGTGAATTGTCCTGACACAATATTGTGTTTCGCTTCTGTTATTATGGTACATTGACAAAAACATACTTTTATTCACAGGATAAAACAGTTGTTTTGTATCACTAATTGCCCAGTGCGATTACAGCATATAATATTATTGTCACTGCTACATTTCTGTACCAGAAATTATTTCCACTACTAATTAATTACCGTTGAGCTCAAAGGTCCTATTAATAAACGGTTAATGAATGTGTGTGTTTATGACGACGATTTGTGAGACTGGTAAACTTATGATACGTACGATGGTCTTTACTTTCTACACGGTGCATTTCAAGGTCCTGCACCCATCCGTCGGTAAACTGTACCTGGGCTTGTTGCAGTGACCTGAAGTTACTAGACTTCAGGAGTGTATGCACTCACTCCAAGAAGTGTATAATTATAAATATGAGCGTGGTGAAAGTTGGACAGCACGCTAAAGGATTTTGTCCCTCTGTGTGCTCGTAAGGGTCTGACCCTTTCACTGGTTTGATTTTTTTCCTCGTATCTTTTCTTTGATTTTTCATCAAGTCTGTCTTTGTACGGACCGGCATTGTTCTCCTTCGTTTTGTACATACCTTTTTGGGGGGCAAAGAAAAAGCAAGAATTTATTGGAACCGAAGAATGAACGTTTTGCGGTGCTGCAAATGCTTGCATTTGATGCAGGTACTTGGATTGTTTTGCCACGAGTTCCCGGCATGCAATGCGCAAAAGTCACGTGGTCTGTCAATCTCTATAGCAGGCAGTTCTCCTTGAGCTTTGTCCTGTGTTCCACTGTCTCTTCTTGCCATTTTCTCCAAAGGTGGCAAATGTCAAACTCCAACAGTCTCCTCAGTTCTCCTCAAACGTTCTTTTCACATGCACAGTGAATTTGCAGCTTGTTGGAAACACAGTGCCATTCATCCGATCAGGCAGGATGATGCTTGATGTTTTTGGTGACCTTGTTAGTCCTCTTGATGACAGGGGCCAGCAGGATGGTGTGGTGGTCTGCTGAGCCGAGAGAGGAGAGGGGTAGGGCTTTAAATGCATCTGGTACAGAGCCATAGCATTTATCCAGAGTCTTCCCCTGACGTGTGCTGCATGAAACATACTGTTGGTATCCTTTAAGCAACTTGTCAGGGGAACAGAGGTTGAAATCACCCAGGATGAATTTGGCAGAGTCTGGTGATAATTGCTCCAGGTTGAACAGAGTTTTGGTGATGTACTCTGTGGCTTTAGTTGCATCAGCTCTGGGGTGGACGTAAACCAAGTTGATGAAAAGCTGTGGGAATTCTCTGGGGAGGTAGTAGGGACGCAGGGAAACAGCCTAGGAGCTCGATGTCTGTAGTGCACAGCTTCTCCCTTACCGGGACTGTAGAGCAACTGCTGCTGTTTACATACAGACACACGCTGCTGCCATGTTGCTTCCCAGTGCGTTCACGGTCTCTGTCCATATGAAGAGGTGGTGAAAAGCCATTCATGTGCAGCGTGCTGTCGTCGTCGCTGTTGTTTAACCACGATTCCGTGAATGCCAGAACAGAGGCAGTTCTGTACTCATGCAGGTGGTTGACACAGGCTTGCAGCTCGTCCAGCGTCCAGACCGCACATTAGCCAGGATAATGGACGGGAGCGCTCGTTGTTTGTGTGTCTCCCTCTTGAGTCTGGCTCTCACCCCACTCTTCTTTAATCTCCTCCTGGTTACCTTGTTATTGTGAGTTTTTCGATTTCCGTGTCCACGGAGTATTTCTTCGGGAAAGTAGTCTGTGGAAGCGGAAAAGCCGGAGGCCTGGGCTGCAGCTGCGGCCACAGCTGGATGAGGGAGTCCCTGTTGTAGGTGAGCGTTGGGGTCATGTCGAGTGTCGAAAACAAGTCTGGGAGGGGAAAGAAAAAACAATTTAGGAAAAGGAACCGGAAGTTAAACAGACTTAACATGAAAACTACACTAATTTGATTTCCTTACAAAGGTTTACAGGCCCAGAGCAAAGCTCCTCCAGTGGAGAAGCACTGATATTGACTAAGAAGTCATGTACCTAACCTTTCTCTTTTCCTCATTCTCCTAATTATGGTGAATTGACACATGGGAAGGACCATACCTCTTAAGGAGGGATTCCAGGTTTACTCTAAAACTATTTGGCGATTTTTCAATATTTTTTTTATGATTTGTGTGATTAACAATTCATGTACAGGTATCAAAACTCTACAGGTGGTACATAATAGATAAGCTTTTGATAAGCCACAAGTAAAGTTCACTGAACAGAATGTAAAATGCTGCTTGATATGGTACACATGGCTTCTGGCCAGTTTTTTCCCCTCTACATAGTCATGTCTTGTGGGCCTGTTGGCAGAGAATGTAATTTGTGCATAATTTGATAAAAAACGTTAACAAACATGTTTCTCTTTCTATTAATTTTTATTTATTTATACTTGTATGTTTTGTCAGTGCCCTTAGGACTATTGGGATGCTGATTCAAAGGTCAGTAAGTCTAAGGCAGATTAAAGCTCCACGTAGGCATTCATTAAGTGATTCCACAACTAACTGTTACTGTAATACTGTACACTTTAATAAAGTGGATGAAACGGGTATACACGAACACAGCACTGCAGGATACTCGATCAGTGGAACCAATTGTGTGCAAAAAGTCAAAAGCCTGCCAGTTAGATTTGTGTTCTCATGAGTAAATATATTAATTTATCTTATGTTGTGAAAGACGTTTTGTGATTGTCATTTTATTTTGGAAAGGATTTTATTTTGGTGATTATGATTACTTCACTTCCTGTTCCTTATGTTCCGAAGCGCGAACTGCTGAAGTAATGTATGCTTTTCCCTCCTGTGTTGCTAACAATCAAAGAAACGGAAAAGTAACCAACCAACCAAGTGTGTGCATTATTAAGAGAACATGGCCGAAGAAGAAGAAAACTCTTCGAGCTCAACACTGCCAAGTATCCTGGAATCATACACGTTACCATCAACAATTTCATTGTGAATGTTACACACTTAAAAAAAAAAAAAAGTTTACGAGCACGAATGATTGCTTTTGGTACCCAGTCATACTTAAGCTTTCCTATGTCTGCACTTCTGTGTGCTATGTGCTTCAAATATTGTGTGTAGTTTTCGTTTTTATAGAGTTGTCAGCCAGGCATCTAACTATGAAACAAATTACAGCACAGGTGTCCTGCAGGCTTTAGATGTGTCCTTGATCCAAGACAGCTGATTCAAATGGCTAAATTACCTCCTCAACATGTCTTGAAGTTCTCCAGAGGCCTGGTAATGAACTGATCACTTGATTCAGGTGTGTTGACCCAGGGTGATATCTAAAACCTGCAGGACACCGGCCCTCGAGGCCTGGAGTTTGACACCCCTGAATTACAGTCTAAAAAATCCCGGGCTTCTCACACAACAACCCAGGTTGACTGCGGACGGGCAGGCACGTCGACGCCCTCTCCTTGAAGTAGTGTTTCTTTATGAGTGTTGCGTAAAGCAGTTTCACCCCGGTTCTTTTTTATTCCTCGGGCATCCAGAGACGGCAATGGACTCAGTCATTTTCACAAAAAACCTTTATTCATCTTCAGTTAGGCATGTATCTTCTAGAAGGGGGATGTGCAAGGCCGGTGTTCCTCTGCAGATTGTAGCCGCTAAACTGGTGGAACTAAATCTTCACCACCACGTCTATACAAGCAGAAAGGGGAGTGAGTGGGTCAGCGCTCAGAGCACAGAAATTTAGCTGGCTTCAAACACACCATTTATTTTCAGGATAAAACACAGTCAGAACCCCAAATACAAGCTAAAATCCCCGTATACAATAAAAATAGTGTTTACAACCCGCTAAAAACCCTGCCGGCAGGAATGATTAAACGCTAAAAACACAAAGCTAAATGAATGTTTTTCCCGATACTAAAAACTCCCCCCCCCCAGGGTCCTAATTCTCCCCGTCCAGCAACACACGGGCAAATTCTCCTGAGCTGAAAGAGACAGGAGAGGAACTCCTCTTCCGGGATGGGGACTCTCGCGCCAGCAGAAGACCAGGGAGGAGGCTCCTATCTCCACCTGACTGTGCGCAATCATGCAGTCCAGCCACTCTCCACCTCCGCGCACGGCCTCCCTCGTAGCTCCGCCCTGAAACAACAGACACGGGCCAGCAACGTTGTCAGCGCAGCCGCTGTTACCCTTCCCCGGCAAAGCTACTCCTAGCGCCCAACAGTGGGGAGAGCGATACTCACAGATGCAGGCAGAGGCGTACCCCTGCCCTACTGTGGATTTCACGCGTCGCCTCCCACGGTCGCTATTCTGTCCGTCGGGACTGGATCGTCGGGTTATGCTGGCCGATCGCCGAATGTCTCACAATTTTCCACTGTGTGACAAGATCTTCACTTCTTTGTTTGTTACAACCAGTTTTATAGAAGCGACCCCATCATAAAACCCCCATGGTATTTTGCAAACTCTGTGTTTGTGTATGTATGCGCAAGCACGCGAGTGCCTGTGTGTGCGTGTACCCGTGTGTCTATGTGAGTGCACGTGAGTGACTGGGTACATGTGTGAGTGCACGTGAGTGCGTGTGGGTTTGTGAGTGTAACAGTTAAAGCACTGTGTGTGTCTGTGACTTCCTGTCGGTCATAAGATCTCACCCAAACTACACCAAATTCTTTTAGAAAACATACAAAACAGAGTTAACAAATTACAAGCACTGAGACACCCACTCTGCATCCACTGGGCCATTGGCCTCTTGTTGTCTTATATTTACAGATAAGCATGTAGAGTCTCCTGCAAACCTACTTCTAAGTTATAACGATGAGCGTTTATTAAAGGTACAAGCACACATCACATTGTAATAATTGTTATCTTGTACTCACATGAGTCAAGCCAAGAATATGGACACAAATCTCTGGGGCGGAAAAAACTCCTCGGACTTCATGAACTGAAGTGGCAAACCGTCCAGGCTTTATGTATATGAGCTACAAGCATACTCTGATGGGCAAAGTTCAGTGGCAAACCATTATACCTACTTAGCTTTGTGCTGGAATTACCCTGGGACAACAGAAATGTGCAGGAATGTTGAGACTCCTCAGTTCCTCTATGCTACGAACATTCGCAGTCATGTCCGTTCTCGAAGAGAAGCAGCGTCAGAGACTTGCCCAGTTTTTGGCTGGAAAGTTTTGGGCTGAACCATTTGTTGTTTGAGGAAGGGGGGGGGGTAACACTATGTAATATATTCGGTTTTAGAATTTATATTCAGTGTTAACTGTAGCTAGGTTCAAAGTCTTAATACCATCTAATATAAATAAACAATACTCTCATATGTACAACCAAGGTGGCACAAGGGATAGCAAGCGATCATTTTAGGGTGCCACCCCTTCCAAGAATATGGGATAAGCGTCACTGAAACCTAGAGGACTCCAACAGTCCCCCAGCTGGTGTTTCTTGAGTTTTACATCTCATCCGAGAAGCTTCTTCAGTGGAAGAAGTGCCATATTTCCTGAGTAAGTTTGTAAAAAGGATTCTATCATTTAATGTTGGGATATAAAAGTAATACACATATTTAAACGACTAATGTGTCCGGGGAAATGCACGGTTAATGACCGATGCCCAGGTGTTCAGTGCTTTATTTTGGTTTTGCATCAAAAAGGAAATTATATTTTTTAATAACGAGCAGACGCAGTTTTTGTTGCATCACTCGAGTGATGCAACAAAAACAAGTATAGGGTATAAAGCGTACAATATAGTCTATAGCACACAGGCAACTGACCAGTTGAAGCAAATGTGTGCGCAACAGCGTGACAAAATGTTACCAGTCCTTTTATTAACTACACAAGTAGTTAATAAAAGGACCCTTACTGGTTAAAGGTGTCATGGGTCTTTTTACCCCTGTTGGGGGAAAACTCTGTAAAAAACCCAGGAGAAATAAAGACACAATGAGACAAAGTTACTTTCTTTATCAAACGTGTACACGGGTGAGCTGCTAAGGACAACTCACACCATGCACAGTGGCTTGGTAATTTTTATAGGAAAGACAGTGAGAACAGGATAAGAAAATACAAAACAAATAAAATAAACAACTCCATATGTGGCGCTAGTCTCGTCAGCAGAGAGCTGGGAGAAGGCTGTGAGAGATAAAACAATCTAAAACAATATGTCCCAAAACAGTATGTCTTTGCTGAGAAAGTCTAAAAAGATTATTCTAAACTAATCTAACCATAGGCAAAGGGCAGACAAGAGGCATCTTTGTACATTTAAAAGAAGGTAAAGAAACATAGAATCATTTTTCCTGTAACATTCCCTCCTGTTTAACTTATTTTAAATGTATACAACAATTGTCTATGAAAATTATTTATTAAGTATCTTAGGCAATTTTTAATTTCCAAAATCTTCAAAATGTCAGCATAGCAGAAATGGCAGTCATTTGGTCTAAAGAATAAAACAAAAGAAAATAATAAAAAGAAAAACATAGTAAATGAAAATCATAGTAAATGAAATAACAAGTGGAATAAACAAGAAAAAATAATAAAACTACAAAAAATAAAGGATAAAAACCTTATATTTTAAAACGAAAACTTAAAAATAAAAGGATGAAAAGTAAAATGAAAACTTTATATTTAAAAATGATGAAAACCTAATATGTAAAATGAAAACTTCAAAAAATACAAGGATGAAAACCTTATACTTAAAATGATGCAAACCTTAAATTGAAAACTTTATATGTAAAATAATGAAAACTTCATATTTAAAATGAAAACTTTATGTTTAAAAGTCAAGACAAAAAAATAAAAGCATGAAAACTTGCATAACCTACTAATGTTTTAATCAGTGCGTGATCACTTGACAAGTCATTTTTAATCACCACGTCATTTATTAGCAGCTAGTACAAGTTCTCCTCTAACAGAATTGCAACGGGATGTTGTTCTTCTTCAGGCACGGCAACATAAGCAGTCATTGTAGTTGTTATCATCTTTGAAATCATTACTCTTAGACATGGCGGTGTAGCTGCTCCAGATGTGTGGTCAGTGACATATTTCTGCAGAATGGTCAAATTCTGCAAAGCTTCATAAATGTCTCCTCCAGTTTCGTATCCATCAGGGATAAAAGTGCAACATGTTTCCCCGATCAGCTTGCAAACTCCTCCTTGTGATGCTGTTAGCAGGTCTAGAGTCAGTCTGTTCTGCAGCACCATCGTTCTGATGGCCTGCTGTTCTCCTGCTAAGACGGTTCCCAGGGTCTTAGTCAAGTTGATGTGTCGTAGCAGAGCATATCGGTTGATTTCCACATGATCCCGCACCTCGGCAACTCCAATGCCGGGGATCAAGCTCTGTAAGAATTTCACTCCTCCTCAGATGCGAAACTCTGGTTCCTTTACTGCTTGGTGCCGTCCGTGCACATCCTGTCTGGTAATGAGTCTTTGTTTGTAGTATCATCCGGTAGCTGTAGTTGGAGCGACAGTTGAGGCTCATCAGTGTCGCGTTACTGGCACAGGTTTCGTTGAGTGAACAGTCCATACACTTCCTCTCGTTCCTTGGTGGGCAGAAAGTGTATATGTATTTGCATAGCAGTCAGTTTTATTATTCAAGTAAGCTGTAGTGTTCATAAACTGCCACCAGAAATTAGTGGCATAGCCATGGGGAAACTTGGTGTACTTTCCTTTGTCATACAGTGTCTGCCTTTTCTCCATATAACGTGACTTGTTGTCCCTCACGGAAGCAAAGATGAGGAGCCCGGCCATGGTCAGGGCCACTGCAGTTGTTAAGAGCCACCACCTCATGACGACGGGACACACCCTCCTGTCGCGAGTAGACCCCCCGGCCAGGAAAGCTGACCCCTCCACCGGGCGAGATCACAACAAGTGGGCGAGCCTGCCGTCAGCTGTGTTTAGATGGCTTCACTTACTGGCTCTGATGGATGCAAGATGGTCGTTCCGCTATTTTGCAAGCTCCAGTTTTTCCTTTGGAGCACTTTGATCAGAACCCAGTCACCGGGCTGTGATCTGCAAGACACTTGATAGACATCATTACATTCTTCGTCATTTACAATCATCTCTTTATTTTCCTACAACTTAGACATACATTTTGCTACTGAAATTGTATCTGCCTTTTTCACTGGGTAGATTTCTGGCCACTTTGAGAATACATCTATAACCACTAGGGTGTATTTTTACCCTTGGCATTCATTTAGCTCAATAAAGTCCATATGGATTGTGTGGTCTCAGGTTTCCCTGAGCATTATATTTTTGACACGTCATGCACGTTCTGACAAATTGTTTTGCTGAGGTTTCAAAATTTACAGTGTAGAATTTACAGTGTAGAAATGAGAGTATTGTGTAGAATTTACAGTGTAGAAATGAGAGTTGACAATACTGGTCAGTCCCCCCGTTGACAAATGCGTACAGCCATGAGTCACTAATGCCGCCATTTTGTGGAGGAATTTTGGCAACACTGGCTTGCCATAACACATCATTAAGTCGTTTGTCAGAACTGCACCGTGTTTTAGCCATTTTGCCTGCTCTGCTGTGCTTGCTGCTTTTTGTTCATTTTTCAACACATCCAGTGGAATCTGATGTGTGTTTACTGCCATCAATGTGATGTTTGCCTGTTGTGCCGCCTATTTTGCTGCTCTGTCAGCAAAATTGTTGCCTGTAGTAATGAAAGAGTCAGTAGGCGTTGTAAGAGGTTGGCATGCTGGTTTGCCAGTTGGTGTAATCATTCCTCTGGTTTTCCAGATTTTTTGCAAAATGATGCACAGCAGAGAAAACATACTGGCTGTCTATATAAATGGTTATTTGTTTATCTTTGTGTATTTCACATGCGCAACAATCTCGTGTGAAGTGACCTTCCTCTCCACGGTTCTAGCAGGCGTTGTCTCTATGTTATCTGCTGTTTCTGCGTGGCTGTCTGCAGCCTTGGTGTTTGTGACTTTGCTTGCCTCTCTGCAAATTAGTGTTTTAGTCTGTTGTCAACAGTCAGCCTTATTTTTAAGTTACAGAATGCTTCTCCCTTTTTTTGTTTTTTGTTTTTTTGTTTGGGAGAATAGATGCAACTCTACATTTTCACTTAAGGCAGTTTCAGATAATTTCTAGTTCTTCAAACAATGCATGGATCTCACACATTTCAAACTTTCAAGTTAGGGTTGTTTCCCATTTATACAAATATATATTTAACTTTGCATTGCTCACAGCTCATAGCTCACAGCTCTAAACCTAGGCATTTTTCAATCATATGCCTAATCACTATGTGTCACTGTGATTCTCAAGTATTGTCACAAGTTCGTTTAAATTCATTTCCAAAACCAACAAAATAATCAAACAAAAACAAAAAACATAAACGTGTCAGGACACAAAAGAAAAAGAAAAAAAAAATGCTGCCAGTCGAACAAGGCAGAAGTCTGCATATGTTGGCTTGTAATAGCATGCAGCTTGTAACATGGTAGACTAATGTGCCTGTGTTAATTCAGCTCCATATTATTGTGTGAAGTTGCACTGGGTTGGGAGTGGTTGTGTGTGTGTCACATTTTTGGTGAGCCAATGGCTGGAATGAGGTTGGACTAATTAGAGGCAGGTGTACTTGATTGCACTGATACACTGGTCTTCTTATAGCCCACACTACAAACACTGCTGTGTCGTTTTGTCTCTCTGTGCAGGTATGTAATGTGATGAAATCAGATATGATTGGGATGGATGGGTTTTGCGCTATGAATTTTATATTAGGTGTGTCGTTTTGTCTCTCTGTGCAGTCCAGGGCCTATTATATGCCACAGCCTAAAGGCAGCAGAGTTCCAGAGGCTTGAGTGACCACTGACTATATGCTTGCAGGGTGGTGGGTCTCCAAGGACAACTTCTAACCCTGTTAAAGGCAACATGTGGAGTGCAACTTGGCTGTGTGGCATAGCTGGCTCTGGCCTTGGGACTGTGTGTTTTTATACAATTCATAAGTGGGACACTGGACTGTTTTATCTTTTATCTCTTGATATATTTTTTGTCAACAAATTATCTTTTAGAATTTTATTGACTGACATCTTTTTGCCCACGACTGAGACGGTTGGTCAGACCTAGAGTCTTTCTTTGGGTGTGTTACAGCAGCTTCTGCTCTAAAAGAAACAAATAAATAAAAAGAAAAGAAAATGTGTAACATGCTCATCAGCTTAGCAGTGTTTACATATTTAATTCAGCTTCTCAATCCTGTAGTTTTAGCTGTTGTCTACAGGGTTTTGCTTATTGGTTGTTATTATAGGTGTGCTCTATATCTCAGCAATGTGTCATTCTAGGATGATAGGTTTCAAGCTGGTCAAGTGCCTCTATGCACTTCATTAGTTTAGTTATTCTCTGTATTGTCTTCATCTCACATGTCATTACACTGAGTTTCAGCAAACCTTAAGCTTGATGCAGACTACTGCTTAACAATTATCCACCTCACATCATAACCGATTAAGGTGCCTCTTCATATTAATATTATGTCATTGTTAATATTATCCTCTTTGTCTTATATAACAGCAATAGCATATTATAATATTTTATTAGTGTGTACCACTATACTACTACTGGGCCAATTTGATAGTTAGGATCATCTTATTCAGCAAACAGATAATTTTGAATTCATCCAATCTGCGGTCACATTTGTTCTCTCTGTTGCATGGCGGACCAGGCAGTTCTATTATAATATATTATTTATATTTTATTTTGTATCCATCAAGGGCTTCAGATGACCTGCAGAATCATCCTTTTCCCAGGGTGGAGACAGTTACCTTCTCACACACTGTCCTTGGCTGAACAGTGACACAGCCTTAATATACCTTATTTATTTTATTAAAATATTTTCGTGTGAATTATTTGCTTTATATTCATTTTATACATTGTGGGCATGGTCATCATGCCAACTGTGTTTCATTGTTAATATCACTTTACAGGTTGTTATCCTTGCTATTATTAATTTCAAATACTCTAAAGATAATTTCTACTGTAATTTTCCCTTTGTTCATCTTTATTTCGTACTTTTTATATTTATATCTACTCAGTGGGGTCTGTTTTCAACCCTTTTAAACTACTACAAAACTACTGTGATCTCTAGTTTTCACCTAATAAGGGATTATTATGTTCTTCCTGATATGGGTGTTGCTGCAGATGCGGCTGCAGGAGTGAGTGATGGTTTACTAAAAGGATTGTGGGAACTGCACAGTGTCTCGTCTTCTGGTTTTACTAAACTGGCAGTTGGATTCTGTTCTCCCGACTGTTTATATTTTGTTTTCTTAAATCTCTCAGTTTACAGACACTGTTTTTGTCCGGCGTCTGGATTTTTCTTTTCTCACCACTGCTCGTCAGCAGGAGTGAGTTTTAATTTCACTTGCTTGATTACCCATCTTATTTATGTATTTACTTATTTTTGTTTAAGTAATATATACACAATACAGCTGCTATCACCTTCGCTGGTATTAGAGACGAGAGTGGTTGCTCACACGCCCTTCTACTTTCGGACTTTTCCAAAAGCGGTGTGAACTTTACGAGACGGAACTCGACCGTTCTCTCAACTCACCAGCACGTCAGTGAACAGCAGTAAAAGAAAAACACAGTAGGAGCGGCTCAGTCTCTTATTGGACCGTGTAAAGTCAGCTTGCTCCGTTAGTTACAACAATACACACACATACATTCACATTCACACTTATTCGCGCGATCGGAACCCTTATCATAAGGGGAGCTGCCAGTCTTTCTGTAGACGAGCTACTTATTCCCTTGACCCAGCTGGGGGAGCTACTCAGAGCTCCAAACCTAACCCACAAGAGTGGGGAGCTTCCAGTCGACGAGCTCCAAGCTACCAGCCGACGAGCTACTTTAAACCCACAGAAGTGGGGAGCTTCCAGTCTCGACGAGCTACTTTCGCTATTTTAAATTCCCTGAATTTAAAATACGATTTTACGCAAGATTGTGTCAGTGTGTCTGTATCTACCTGGTCAGTGTCGCCGGGTCTGGTCCACCTCGATCGGGCCCCACCACCGTGGGTCGCTTTCTAAGAACGTTGGCCAAGACTCGAATTTAACGCCCTTGGTCTTTGACCACACACCTAGTATGTGGGCTGTCGACAGACGAGCAACGTGGACTGGTCACGGAGATGGGACACGATGGAGGCGCTCCGGCTCCGAAGGACCAAGAAATGTTGGGGGAAAACTCTGTAAAAAACCCAGGAGAAATAAAGACACAATGAGACAAAGTTACTTTCTTTATCAAACGTGTACACGGGTGAGCTGCTAAGGACAACTCACACCATGCACAGTGGCTTGGTAATTTTTATAGGAAAGACAGTGAGAACAGGATAAGAAAATACAAAACAAATAAAATAAACAACTCCATATGTGGCGCTAGTCTCGTCAGCAGAGAGCTGGGAGAAGGCTGTGAGAGATAAAACAATCTAAAACAATATGTCCCAAAACAGTATGTCTTTGCTGAGAAAGTCTAAAAAGATTATTCTAAACTAATCTAACCATAGGCAAAGGGCAGACAAGAGGCATCTTTGTACATTTAAAAGAAGGTAAAGAAACATAGAATCATTTTTCCTGTAACAACCCCATTGTAACACATCAACCTGTTAACTCACTCCTCCAGCCTCATTTTCCTTTCTCCCCAACAGCTCTTATGCAGTCTGCCATCGAATCCTCCATTCATCCTTGAATACTTGATCAGCTTTAAATGTCACTGTTAATTTTATCAATTTATTTATCATTACCTTAACACTAATCCACTGTTTAGTTTTCTTACTTTTAGTTCATGGTTTCTACTTGATCTCTCAACTAATCTACTTTGTCTCTGCGTGCGTGCGTTCTCTCAATGAATCTACGGGCATCGAAGAAAAAAGTGGAAGAATGGTCGTAGGTGGGGATTCAAGTTTTCAGTTGATAAAACTAAGACAGTTTTTTTTTTTTTTTTAAACAAGGAAGAGGGTTAATGAGGACATTAAGCTGAAGCTATATGGCACAGGATGAGAAAGAGTGAGGAAATTTATAAGTTTCTGGGGTTGTGGTTTGATGAGAGGTTAACTTGGGGTGCACACGTTCAGGAATTGGTGGATAAGTGTAAAAAAAAAGTTTTGAACATTTTGAGGTGTTTGGTTGGGCTCCAAGAAGAAATTGTACATTATGTTACAGATTTTAATATTAATTAATCAGTGTCAATTTGTCCTGTTGTGAAGAGGGAGTGTTCGCCCAGGGCGCCAAACAGGCTAGGACCGCCACAGACTGGCATAACGTCGGGGCAGCACGAGTACGAGCAATTTTTTTTTTTTTCGGTGCCCGTGATGCCGCCCCCCAAGACGATGCCGCCCCGCGCAACCCCCCGTGTGAAAAACCGCTACAGATTATAATTACGATATTTATTTTAAAACCTAACTGTTTTAAATAAAAATACATTAAGAAACAGATATTAGATTTATATTTCAAAATCCAGATTTTACAGCAGCAAAATTATTGTATCTCCACAGTTTAAACATTTAATAAACTTTCTACTTGCACAGTGTGGATAGTCAAATTGAATCATCATAAATCCATTTTATATTTATATTTATTCCTATTACGTTATTATTATAGAACTAGGAATAACAAAGGAAGTAGTCTGGCTCAGCACCATGATGCAAACTTGTGGCTATAGTATATACAGTATTCTGGAGAAGGTATAAAATGTCACTGTATGTGCATGTGTGTGACTTAGGTATAATCTTTTTGGAAATTATTACTCATGATATAACACTGTACAGAACATACCTCAGGAGAAGAGGAGGAAACCGTTACAAAATGAGCTCTGTGAGGCTGCTAAAGGCAGTAGATCCCTCACCAGCTGGATTAAAAACGGCACAGGTAACAATAACACATACTAGTTTTTGCATTGCAAAAGTATTCAAGTATAAAAACAATAATAAACATACCTGCAATGTTTTGGTTTTATAACATTTTTCTGTCATTACTTCGTTATGGATTAGGTGTGGATAATTAAGCAATAGATTAATGCTATACCAAATTTTGCCTCGTTCTCAGATGGACAGCAAGTGGAGTGTGAAAGCTCAGATGTGGAGATGGAAGAAGGAAGAGAGGCAAAGAGTGAGTCACCAGCCGTGGACACCAGACGGTTAAAAACACTCCATTCAATGTCCCCATTTTCAGAGTGCAACAAATCAGCCACCTGTGTTGAAATTTAAAAATGCCCTTTGTGTTGATTCAAAAATTATTTTTAAAATCACCCTCACCCATATAACTAAATGACAGTTGCTTGCCCCACAGTGTCTAAATTAGATTTTTTTTTTTTTTAAACCTTTGAGAATGACATTCCTTATGATTCCACTGAGAGAATGTAGACACTTGAACTATGAGCCTAAATGTTACACATAAGGATCAAAGAAAAAAAAAAAAAATTCCTCTTTTGAAGCTGGCCCCACACCAACATAAGCCCAGTGACAACATGGAAACTTATCTCGCTGCAACAGCGGCCTCCTCCTCGCCGGTAGCACACAGGCTAGAGAGCCCTGCGTAGCTCTCGTAAATTAGAGTCTTGCTCAGGCCGGAGCTCATTTATTTTTGAGCTGCGCAGAGTCCCTCTGGTAGTTCCACAGCAGTGCAAGAACACCATCTACTGACATAATGAGGTATAACCTCGGGATGGCAACGCATAACAGTGTTAGAATAAGTCACAATAAAACCAAAAAAAAAGCGGGGGGGTGATTTTCATACAAAATTAAACATGTAGCATCTTCCAACCTACTACATAAACAAACAGATACTAACCAGAAACATTGTTTGTGAAGCTGCAACCAGTGAACAACAGTACTCACAAATGCAGGCAGAGGTTCACAGACAACGTGTGTCTGTTGATGACACACGTTGATTCCCACCGGTTGCCTTTTCTGTGGCCGGAATTGGACACCAAGTCGCACCGATCAGCCCGTCTTCACGCAAGCCGTTTCATCTAGCGTCTACATGCTCCTGGAATCTGGGCCTCTCCCTCATTGAGGTGCTGACCCAGCTTTTCTAACAGATCCTTTCAGCAGCTGATAGGCCACATCAGGGCACACCCAACACCTCAACAGGTGCCTGCTATTGACTAATTTGTCCACTGTCCAGTCACTCCATAGTGGATTAAAACAATGTCATACATAAACACTAAAAACATGCATCACAAATATAAAAGTAAAATCATGCAAATAAAATCAGAACCACACATACAAATAAACATTAAAATCAGCATAAAACAGACTATAAAACAAATACAAATTTCCACTGTGTGACAGTAACCAAGCACAGTGTCCAACCTAAAGAATTACTAAACTCTAATCAGCAGTAATTTGTTGGTGTGTTTGCACTTTAAACAATTAATGTTACTGTTTGAAGTATGTAGCAAAACTAAAAGACTGAATGAGTGTTTTCCATGCAGAAGCACCTTCGCCTTACTCGTAGGATTCTGCTGATCAACCTGCTGGTCTTCTGGGTCTCTGCAGTCCAAGCAGCAAAATGCCCACAGGAGTGTTGCTGTGTCCAGCTCAATGTGACCTGTGTCAACAAGAACCTGACCCAGGTTCCTCCTAATGTTGATGAGGTATCTATAAAAATATACACTTACTCATCAGTTTGTTAGATACACCTTGCTAGCAACCGGATACGACCAAGAGGATACAACCGCATCCTCTTCTATCTTCAGAACTGCCTTAATTTGTCATGCATAGATTCAACAAGGTCCTAAAACATTCCTCCCAGATTTTGGTCCGTATTAGCATGATAACATCACACAGCTGCCTGCTGCACATCTAAGATGCAAATCTCCTGTTCCACCACATTCAAAAGATGCTTTATTGGACTGAGATCTGGTGACTGTGGAGAAAATATGAGTACAGTAATTTCAGTGTCATATTCATGGAACATGTTTGAGATGATTTGAGCTCTGTGGTACGCTATCCTGCTGGAAGCAGCCATCAGAAGTTGAATGCACTGTGGTCATAAAGGGATGAAAATGATTAGCAACAACAGTCGGGTAAGCTGTGGAGTTTAAACAATCCTCAAAAATGGGGCTGTTTAAACAATTCTGTTGAACAGGTGTTTATTTCGAGGCAAATACAAATTTTAATACCCCTGTTAAAGAATGATAAGGCTTCGGCTAAACTTCTCAAGCTGTAGTACCTATTAAATACTTATTATTATCCTCTAATATGTAATCTCCTTATAGAGAACAGTCAAACTGGACCTTCAAGGTAATGACATACAGGAACTCCCCACTGGGGCTTTCAGGCACACCCCCTACCTGACTCACCTGTCGCTGCAGCGCTGTAACATCCACAAGGTGAAGGAGGGGGCGTTCCGTGGCCTCGGTCGCCTGGTCTTCCTCAACCTTTCCAACAACAACATTGAGATCCTCTACCAGGTATTCTTAGACTTAAACCACATATATCCCATGATCATTTTCAGTGGTTTTTAAAAACTAAAATTAACTTCAAGAAGTCTACCCAACAATTCTCAGTGCAGTCCTTGGTTTTTTTATGATTCTAGGAGTCATTTGACGGTCTGTCCTCACTAAAGCAGCTTATTATTGACCGTAATCGTGTGAAAGAGATCCAGCCTGGAGCGTTCTCTCAGCTGGGCTCCCTCAACCTGCTCTCCCTCTCACACAATCAGCTGGTTTACATCCCTAATATGGCATTCCAGGTACCCACACTAAACCGTGTGTACAAAATACTTCAAAATGGAAAATTTCAAAGATTTTACAGATATGCACCTGTTGCTGGAGCCTTAAATAAAATGCCAGCTTCCTTTGCTTTCAGGGCCTGCAGAATATCAAGAAGCTTCGTCTTAGTAACAACTGTCTAAACTACCTGGACACTGAAGCCTTTGTCGAACTGGTTAACCTAAGACGTCTGAACCTGTCCAGGAATCCAATCCTCTGCAACCGTTGCCTGCGTCCACTAAGGTACGATGGGCTGTTGTTGGTCATGTACTGACAGCTTCAGGAAACCTCAGGAAAGTGATCAGCACGATTTTCTCCCCCCCCCCCCATTCTGCAGAGAGTGGGCTTTGTGTAACAAAGTGAAGCTGGTGGGGACTTGTGGAGGGCCATCCCATCTTTCAGGTGAGAGACTGAACGCTGTCCACCCTCCTAAGCTGAGATGCCAGAGTGAGGAAGAGGAAGCAGCAGGGATCATACCACGACCCACTGAAGAACTGAACAAGGTCAAGTGTCCTGCACACTGTGTCTGTGAGGTGAGTGCCACTAGTTTTTTGTATATTTATATTTCATTTAATGCCTTCAGTCAGTTCCTTCATCATAATTATGCAAATTCTCATAACCACTGATCAATGGCCATGAGTACCATTCACAGAGAGTTGGGTAATGGCTGCAATCACAGCATTGTAAGATGCCAAAAGATGTAACCTTAGGCGGCCTAAGGTTACATCTGTGCGGCAGTGCCAGAGAGAGGCTGAGCTCTGCTTTGGAGAGGAGGTGCCAGGATTAACACTGACTCAGCTGACACAGGGGCACACTCTGCACTCACATTCAATTTTTCAACTTTGAAAAACAAGCAGGGATGTTTTGGTTTTTTTTTTGGGGGGGGGGGGGGGGGGGGGGTGTTTCTAGTCAAAGGCCAAGTCCAACCACTGATTTCTGCTCCTGACTTTCATTTTCTATGAAGGCTTCACAGAGACTGTCCAAGAATGTCTTAATTTTTATTTTTCTACTTGTGCTTGTGACTTATATTTTATAGAAAATAGATACAGATACTTTAAAAAAGAAAAAAAAACTTCACATCAATCAGACTTGAGTTTAATGTGTTTAAAATGATTAATGACTGTAACCTGAGGTGAAGCGAACATCCTACATTTAGTAATTAACTGAGTTAAAATTTACAAATTAAAAAAAAAAGAAGACACAAAACAGGAATTTATTTCAGAAAGATGCTTTTATATCTGTGGAAATCTCGGTTTACATGTCATCAGTGTTTCTGAAATAAATTGGGAAATTTGTAGAATAGATCCAACCAGTGTGGCAGGCGCTTATTATTGACCACAATCATGTGAAAGAGATCCAGCCTGGAGCGTTCTCTCAGCTGGGCTCCCTCAACCTGCTCTCCCTCTCACACAATCAGCTTGTTTACATCCCTAATATGGCATTCCAGGTACCCACACTGAACCGTGTGTACAAAATACTTTTACAGAGATGCACCTGTTGCTGGAGCCTTAAATAAAATGCCAGCTTCCTTTGCTTTCAGGGCCTGCAGAATATCAAGAAGCTTCGTCTTAGTAACAACTGTCTAAACTACCTGGATACTGAAGCCTTTGTCGAACTGGTTAACCTAAGACGTCTGAACCTGTCCAGGAATCCAATCCTCTGCAACCGTTGCCTGCATCCACTAAGGTACGATGGGCTGTTGTTGGTCATGTACTGACAGCTTCAGGAAACCTCAGGAAAGTGATCAGCATGATTTCCCCCCCCCCCCCTTATTCTGCAGAGTGTGGGCTTTCTTTAACAAAGTGAAGCTGGTGGGGACTTGTGGAGGGCCATCCCATCTTTCAGGTGAGAGACTGAACGCTGTCGACCCTCCTAAGCTGAGATGCCAGAGTGAGGAAGAGGAAGCAGCAGGGATCATGCCATGACCCACTGAAGAACCGAACAAGGTCAAGTGTCCTGCACACTGTGTCTGTGAGGTGAGTGCCACTAGTTTTTTGTATATTTATATTTTGTTTAATGCCTACCATATATTCCAAACTGACTTTAACCTCTTTACCTGCGTTTGCCAATATAGTTACATATATATATAGGATATAGTTGAACACATTGAGGAATACGCTGGATTCTTGATTAGGTTAGAAAATCAATGCCAAGTTTAAGTCTGTAAAAACTACAGCTGATTTGCCGTTTTTCCATGACTTGTGTTTTTAATCTACCAGTTAACAGCCCTCAAGTTCAATGATTGAAAAAGGTTTTAAATTGAGCCAGGTTTGATGTTTTCCTCTACTTTGGATATTAATGTAAGCTACGATGGTTTCAAATTTAACACACATCAGAATGAATCAGTTGTCCTAACTGACTCTTAAGAGGTTCATATTTGATCAGAAGTAAAGAAACAACACTTTTAAAATCCAAGTTAGTGGTCTGACTTTAGCTCCTCTAATGTGTGACTGCCCCCTACTGCCACTATGCATGTAAGACAGCTGCAAGTCAATAATGTAGTTAAATAGGACTGAAGTTTGGACGCTGAGAGATTCTAATATGTGGAAAAAATGTTTTGCATGTGTGAATGTTTATTACAGGAACAAAACCATTTTCCAAAGATGCATCTTTATCTGTTAAGATTAGCTTTAAGGTCATCATATTATACCATAACTAACACTAGTAACTAATTTGGATCTTTTCTCTTTATCTAGATGGATGGAGAAAGTTAATCTGAAGGTGCGAGCCACCTGTGCCAAATGAAGGGTATTTCCTTCTATATAGTGTCGTTTATTTTATTTTTAAGTAATCTTTTGACTTGTATTGTATGCAGCATTTTACTTTTCAAACCATTTATTTGTGTAAATGAGTTTGTAAATAATGTTATTCCTGTTTCTTTGTTTAGATTGTATCGTTAACCTATTTCTTAATGGTAGAGACTAATGAGGTGCATGTGTGTGTAAAATTCTGTACAAAACAAGTAAGATTTTGACAACCGAGGTTGTTTTAAAATGGTACCAGATGGTGCCAGAAAATAAAGTACATTTGTAAGAAATTTGACCAGTCTGCTGATGCTGTCTACATATCACCTTCCTTACCACTCGCTTTACACTACCTCACAGCCAGCAAAGGCCCCCAAAGCAACCAAACCCAAACCGATTGACCTCAACGGTCATCAGCAGGTCAAGATGCTCAAGGCCAAATCCAAAATTTGTGGGAGTCCAAACACAAAGCAGGGTGCAGCAAAGAAAGCTGCTAAAAAGCACAAATGTGTTTAAAATGATTAATGACTGTAACTTGAAGTGAAGTGAACATCCTACATTTAGTAAGTAATTGAGTTAAAATTTACTAAAAAAAAAAAGACAAAAAACTGAATTTATTTCAGAAACATGCTTTTAATCTCGGTTTAATTATCATTAGTGTTTCTGAAATAAATTGGGAAATTTGTAGAAGAGATCCCACCGGTGTGGCAGACGCTGATACAACTACTGATTTTTTGTGAAAACCTGGTTCAGGAGTGCTGAGACAGAAGTTGTGATGCAAACATTATTATAATCTATAAGTAAAATAAATAAAAAGGTGTTGTCTTTTTTTAAATGTATTTGAATAAATTCTTTAAAGGGAAATAAGAGCAACGTTAGGGAGAGTTTGTTTACTCACAGCTGTCATTGTGCTGCTCATAGGGACCAACCCATACTGCAGGATCATCATGATCAGGGACCAGAATAACTTTTATTTGTAGTTTCTTATATGACTTTATGTTGCACAACGTCCTGTGTATTACCTCATATAGCTCTGTGTGTTGGTGGTATTATAAGAATGGAACGTAGCATTTAGATCACCTGTTTGATTGTGCATCTATTCCTTGAGGATTACTTTGGTTTACCTGATTAGTAATTTGTACCATATGTTCTGTCTTAAATATAGTTCATCTAACAAACCCGACACCCTCTGTGTTTGTCTGAGTGTTTTCACAGTCATGTCTGCAACAGCCGCCTTTGAACTCATTCTAAGAAAATGTAATGGGTTTTTTTTGTTTTTTTTTTGAGTGGTGATGTTTATTAGCATCGGTCCTCAGAAAGCATCCATGTTGAATAAAACAGGTGAGATGAATAATGGAGCATCACATCAAAACACAATGAGTTAAACTTAAGGAATACAATCTGTCCAGTTAGGAAGCAGAAACTGTGATGAGTGTAGTTCACCTGCTTTGGTGTAAATAAAAGTGACAACAGGTGCATGAGAGGCAACAGAATAACCCCTCCTCTCACAGATCATTGATCTTATCCCTCCTGACTGATTCTTGCCACTACTGCATGAGACTGTCCCTGCATCGCACTGAGGCTTCACAGAAAGTCCAACTCCAGGATGACATATCCATAGGTGCTATCACAAGAAGGTACAGACTAAAGTGTGGAGGAGATGTGAGGAGCCGTGGATAGGGCTGTAGAATAGCATCAACCTAGCAGCAGGACCAGTGGCTGCTCAAGTGTATGAGGAGTAACAACCCCATAATATCATCTAGCATGACCAGTTTGGCAGTGTGGTAGAGATGGTCTGGGTAGGCATATCCTTGAAGAGAACACAGACCTCGACTTGGTATCCTGACTGCTGTAGGTACCAGAATGAAATCCTCCGACCGCAGCTGCCCCTCTGTGGGTCTTCCTTGGTCTCTTGTGTTCTGGGGGCCTCTGGATGTCTGGAGTTTTGATCTCCTCCATACCTGCTTAATACCATAAAGGACAGGGCTGTGGCTCCCCACACTCCCTAGCAGATCATTACATGGAGAAGCCTTTGGAATGCAAGCATGCTGATCCACACAGGTATGCACACAGGTGTACACATGGGTATTCACAGATGCGGACTACAGCTTTCTTGGCTGCTGCCTCAAAGCACACTGTGCGCTGTCTATCTTGCGTGTTGCACAATATCGTTTATTATTTAGTAACTATTGATATCTACTGCTAGCTAGTTTATTGTGATGGTGCTTTTTTTTTTCTATTATTATGTTGCTCTTTGTTGTTTGCTGTCTCCTCTGTTGTTTTCTCTCCATACAGGTGACCCAGGAGTTTTGTTTTTTTTTGTTATTTTTTTGTTTGTTTGTTTTTCTCTCTCTCCCCCCCCCCCCCCTTCTCACCATCTCTTCTCCCCTTTGGTTTCCTTTCTTTCTCTCCCCCTCTTTCTTTCATTCTTTCCCCCTGTCCTATCCCACAGTCATGTCTGTCCCGTTTGCAACTGAAAATAAAATAAATTCATAATTATAATAAAGGTCAATCAAATGGACCAATATGGCAAGGCCATGATGATCCACTTGGTAAAATAAATCCGCTTGGCATCTTTCTTGGCCTCAAGACAACAATTCTGATGGCTATAGATCCAAACGGGACAAAAAAAAAAAAAAGAAATCCTCCGACCAAATGTGGGTGGAGAATAATTCCCAGCCTCATGTGACCAGTGTTTTTATGCTGTTCCTGAACAACAAAGTCAGCAATGCCATTCACCGATCCTCAAAGACCTCTGGGACATTATGGATCACAGCACCTGACACCAAATTACACAAACTGGTTCATTGATCATCTGATCTAGGTCTGGTTCATCTGAGATCTCACAGATCCATTGTAACCAAAGCAGGAGAAAGGGATTCATAATCATTTATGGCTTCTGATTTTAACTGTGTTACACTGTGATCAGAGTTCTTACATATTTTAATTTTTTTAATGTCACTTTCATTTTTAGTGGTGCATATGAAAGTTAGACTTTAGGCTCTGAGGTGACTGATTCTCCTCACTTTGGGCTGAACTAGTCCTTTAATAAACTCTGAGGCGCAGTGAGCAGACTGCAGCAGTGGGGTTGGAGGTGGAGGTAGCCAAGGAGCAGACGTGAAAGAAGGGGATAGACGGAGTTTGTTTTGGATGGGGCGACAAGCAGGGGAAGAGCGGCGGAGTTCGTGACTGAGGGACCAGTAGCGCTCTGCAGCTGGACGGAACCGCCACGGTGAGTTTGTGCGTAAAGGGGTTTCTTATCATTGAATGTCCGGATTTAAAAGTATTACACACATTCAAACGATTGTAATGGTGTCCGGGCAACACTTAAACAGGCCGGAACGGTTGATACCCGATGCTCAGGTATTTAGTCCTGCATTTTGTTTTGCGTCAAAAAGGAAAGCATCGTCTTTTAATAACGAACTTTAATATTTTTTTGTAATAAGCACTTAACTTGAACAAATGTAACCTGATATCTACACAAATCATATTCAGATTTTTTGTAATGATCGTAGTTTAGGCTAAATCAGTGTCTCGGGGCTGTACAGTGCCTGCTATGTCGCACTGCCCGGTGGACAGGCGTGTATTTTCAGGGGAAACGCATTTTGGCACAGCCGCGGCAGAGAAAGACACTGCGCCTTTGTGCACGGCCGGTGCGGCTGCTCCTCCGTGGTTTGGACCTGTTGATCCCGGGGGAACGAAGACAAACAGCCTGAACTGAGGAAATTCCTTCCTCTCTAGTTTCTGGGCCTCTTTCTGTTCAGGTGGGCACTCGAAAATAATATGGCGTGAATAACTATGAAACTAGCAGTTTAATTCTTTTTAAACGTGTGGTACAGCTTCGTTTCCCTGCTGCTTGAGATGACACCAAGTATTTTCAACCTTTTATACCAATCTTATCATTGACTTCAAGTGCACATAGCAAATAAGTTCATGTATTTGCCGTTTGTGTTGTGCGGTCAATGGTTTCTTTGAGGTCACAGTTTTAACAGAAAAAATTAGCCATAGCATACTGCACGTGTCCACATTTCCAGAGTCCAAACTGTAGAGTGTGGAGCTCTGAAGCTTTTCATGTCCGTTCCTGTGGATCAGCACTGTTGATCCAACATGGGAATGTGGTTTTAAGGCATTCCAGTGAAGACTACGGCAGACCAATCTGACCAAATGGCATTAATCCCCAAAAGTGCAGAAGGATTTTTTTAAACTACCTTCAGCTTTGGAAAGGGAAAAATAACTGAATGACACACAGCTTTTTCTTACGGTGTCCGAATTCAGTGATAATAACATTTTTTAAAAACTTCCTCTGAGAACGACATTCCTTATGATTCTACTAACCAAGGACAGTTTCCAACCTTTTTGCAGGTTAAAAGACTTATTCTTGGTTTAATGAGAATCTATTACAATGACATCTCTTGCATCAATAACACGTTGATGCAAATCTGTCAATAAAAATGTGTTTAAAGTAGCAAGTGTAAAAAACAAAACAAAATACCTCTAAAAGAAGTTGCCCCTGTAACTGATATATTACTACATTAATACATTTTTTTATCCAAATGCATATAAATTAATGTTGAAGCTGCCAACATGAACAGAAAACTGGAAAGCTGTATGCATGAATAAATTTTCTATTACGGTACATCGCCGCTAAAAATAAAAAAAACGAATCAGCGGTAATTTGTTGGCGTACGTGCACCTTAAACATTTAGCATTGCAGTTTGACATGTTATGTGGCCAAACTAAAAGAGTGAATCAGGGTTTTCCCTACAGATGGACCTTCCCGTTACCTTTTGGATTCTGCTGATCAGCTCGCTGGTCCTCTGCGTCCCTGCAGTCCAAGCAGCAAAATGCCCACAGGAGTGTTTCTGCGACCAAATCCAACTCACTGTGACCTGTGTCAACAAGAACCTGACCCAGGTTCCTCCTGCTGTTGATGAGGTATCTATAAACATATACACTTACTGGTCAGTTTGTTAGGTACACCTTGCTAGCACCAGGTCGTATCCGCTCAGATTCAACAAGGTCCTAAAACATTCCTCACAGATTTTGGTTCATATTAGGATGATAGCGTCACACAGCTGCTGCACATTTGTCTGCTGCACATCTAAGAAGTCTAGATGGAAATGATTAGCAACAATACTCAGGTAAGCTGTGGTGTTTAAACAATCCACAAAAATGGGGCTGTTTAAACAATTCTCTGTTGAACAGGTGTTTATTTCCAGGGAAATACAAATTTTAATACCCCTGTTAAAGAATGATAAGGCTTCGGCTAAACTTCCAAAGCTGTGGTACCTTTTAAATACTTATTATTATCCTCTAATATATAATCTGTTTTCCTCATAGATAACAGTGAAACTGGACCTTCGAGGTAATGACATACAGGAACTCCCCACTGGGGCTTTCAGGCACACCCCCTACCTGACTCACCTGTCGCTGCAGCGCTGTAACATCCACAAGGTGAAGGAGGGGGCGTTCCGTGGCCTCGGTCGCCTGGTCTTCCTCAACCTTGCCAACAACAACATTGACATCCTCTACCAGGTATTCTTAGACTTAAACCACATATATCCCATGATCATTTTCAGTGGTTTTTAAAAACTAAAATTAACTTCAAGAAGTCTACCCAACCATTCTCAGTGCAGTCCTTTGTTTTTTTATGATTCTAGGAGTCATTTGACGGTCTGTCCTCACTAAAGCAGCTTATTATTGACCGTAATCGTGTGGAAGAGATCCAGCCTGGAGCGTTCTCTCAGCTGGGCTCCCTCAACCTGCTCTCCCTCTCACACAATCAGCTGGTTTACATCCCTAATATGGCATTCCAGGTACTCACACTAAACCGTGTGTACAAAATACTTCGAAATGGAAAATTTCAAATATTTTACAGAGATGCACGTCTTGTTGGAGCCTTAAATAAAATGCCAGCTTCCTTTGCTTTCAGGGCCTGCAGAATATCAAGTGGCTTCGTCTTAGTTACAACTTTCTAAACTACCTGGATACTGAAGCCTTTGCCGGACTGTTCACACTAACTCGTCTCAGCCTGGATCACAACGAGTTACAGTTTTTCCCCACTGAGACCATGACCAGGTGAAGTGAGAGGCACCATCGCTCAGCATTGGAGCTAAACAGGAATCTCACACTGGATGTAAATCTAGAGAAAAACTAAAATCCAATGTGACAATTATGACATCATAATTAACAGCAAAGTACAGGCCCGCTGGTTGCTTTACACGTACTAGAGAAAAAGTTTAAGAAAGCTTCTTCTGGCATTCTCGACTTCTGAAGCTGAAAAAATGTCACATCTCTTTCTTTTTTAATCATTGATTACGAATAATTAAAAGAGTCCAATTTGTATCACTTAAAAAAATAGAGAATAGAATTGGCAAGGTCTCCAAAGACTCCACCCCACACTTTGAAAACCACTGTCAAAGACTGTACATTAAAGATGGACATAGCCACTGTGAATCACAGTGGGCTTCAACATTTGATATTTTAGGCATTGCAATGTAGGTTTGTTTCTACTGGATGTGATGATCAATAGGTTGAACTGACTGAAAAACGTAGGACACCGCATGAGTTGTCAGTCACAAGGTGGCCACACCCTAAAGCAATGGATCCCATTCTTTATCCAATGTTCCCCGATAGTCTTGTCAGAGTCAAAAAAGCGCTTTCCTTCACTCTTCAACAGATTCTGTGTTCGTGAGTTCTAATGAACTCCCATTCCTTGATTTGTGTTAGCTAACTGTTTCAGTTGTACATAACAATTAACTTACTTCTTTTAAAATGGTAAGCTAATAGTTATGCACCGCCTTGAGCGGACATTCTTGGACCCGCCTCCAAATTGTAACTTTTAGGGGCTTTTTGGGAAACGTTCCCTGAAGGTTACTGTTTGTTAGGTTTAAGCTTTGGATCAATAAAGTAGTCAATTCCTTTGCTTTAGATAACAAGTTCAACTGATTACCTGTTATGTTTTTGCTGTTCTGTTAATGACATCATGTTTACAGAACGTTAAGCTGCTTATCCATACCAGTAGCCATTAATTTATCAGTTACTTTTACTAAGTTATTTTAATTTGTTTGTTTTGTTTTGTTTCTTTAACTGTTTGACCATTATGTATAAATTAATATTATCTTCTGCAGTGCAGACCGTTGACTCATTAGGAAAGCGTTTTTAGGGAGAGATATGTAGAGTCTCCCCCTGCTGGCCATTACAAAGGATGCAGATTTAAGGTTGTTAGGCCTCAAAGGTGAAGCCTAGTGGGTTCACTCTTCAGTATAACAGCGTCTATCCATCATTTATGTGCTATCTATTAACATTTATAAGTTAAGCTGGTTGATATTGCAATTTAAGTTTTTTTTTAATTAGGCTCTCCTATTTCTAGATAGAGAAGAAAATAGAAAATCCCTAGGTTTTAAATAAAGTGATGAGTTGTGTGATATTAATCAGTAGAAAGAACAAAAGGGATTCCATGTTTTGTCAAATCCCTCTCTCACAGACAGTATAGTCCCTTGTCTGACCAAACTTCAACACAATGGACAGAAAGTCATTTGTTAAACTCAGACACCTGATGTCTGTGTTGACAAAGAGTAATAAGAGTAATAATCATTGTTCTTATTCCTGCCTTGTTCTTTTCTGCATCCAGGCTGCCTGAGGTGACTCGTCTCGATCTCAGCTACAACCCCATGACGTACCTGGGGGAGGAAGCTGTGTCCATGCCCAAGCTGACCCACCTCTTCCTGGACCACATGTCCCTGCAGGACCTGGTGAACACAGCTGTTTCAAAATCCCCCAACCTCATCCACCTGGACATCAGCAATAACCAGCTGCGTGTCATCCAGCCCTTCGCCGAAGGCTCGCCAAAGCTGTCCCGTCTAAACCTGGCCGGAAATCCAATCCTCTGCAACTGTTACCTGCGTCCACTCAGGTACGGCGGGTTTTTGTTGCTCTTGTCCTGACAGCTTCAGGAAACCTCAGGGAAGTGATCAGCACTTTGTTCTTCTTTTCTTTTTCCCCCCCTATTCTGCAGAGAGTGGGCTATCTATAACAAAGTGAAGCTGATGGGAACTTGTGGAGGGCCATCCCATCTTTCAGGTGACAGCCTGGATGCTGTCCACCCTTCTGAGCTGAGATGCCAGAGTCAGGAAGACATCATAAAAGAGGAAGAAGCAGCCAGGATCATGCCACGACCCACTGAAGAACCGAACAAGGTCAAGTGTCCTGCCAACTGTGTCTGTGAGGTGAGTGTCACTACTTTTTTGAATATTTATATTTCATTTAATGCCTACCATATTTTCCAAGCTGACTTTAACCTCTTTACCTGCATTTGCCAATGATAGTAGGATGTAGTTGAACACATTGAGAAATATGCTGGATTCTTGCTTAGGTTAGAAAATCAATGCCACCTTTAAGTCTGTAAAACTAGCGTTTGATTTGCCTTTTTCCCCCATGTTTGTGTTTTTAATCTACCAGTTAACAGCCCTCAAGTTCATTGATTGAAAAAGGGCTTTTTGCAGGAGGTCTCCTCTCTCCATGAACTCACTCTGCAGGTGGGGGAGATATACAGTGCAAAAGTATTCGGCCTCCTCGAACTTTTCCACATTTTGTCACATTACAGCCACAAACATGAATCAGTTTTATTGGAATTCCACGTGAAAGACCAATACAAAGTGGTGCACACGTGAGAAGTGGAACGAAAATCATACATGATTCCAAACATTTTTTACAAATAAATAACTGAAAAGTGGGGTGTGCATAATTATTCAGCCCCCTGAGTCAATACTTTGTAGAACCACCTTTTGCTGCAATTACAGCTGCCAGTCTTTTAGGGTATGTCTCTACCAGCTTTGCACATCTAGAGACTGAAATTCTTGCCCATTCTTCTTTGCAAAACAGCTCCAGCTCAGTCAGATTAGATGGACAGTGTTTGTGAACAGCAGTTTTCAGATCTTTTTATGTTTAGGGTCGTTGTCCTGCTGGAAGGTGAACCTCCGCCCCAGTCTCAAGTCTTTTGCAGAATCCAAGAGGTTTTCTTCCAAGATTGCCCTGTATTTGGCTCCATCCATCTTCCCATCAACTCTGACCAGCTTCCCTGTCCCTGCTGAAGAGAAGCAGCCCCAGAGCATGATGCTGCCACCACCATATCTGACAGTGGGGATGGTGTGTTCAGAGTGATGTGCAGTGTTAGTTTTCTGCCACACAGAGCGTTTTGCATTTTGGCCAAAAAGTTCCATTTTGGTCTCATCTGACCAGAGCACCTTCTTCCACATGTTTGCTGTGTCCCCCACATGGCTTGTGGCAAACTGCAAACGGGACTTCTTCTGGTTTTCTGTTAACAATGGCTTTCTTCTTGCCACTCTTCCATAAAGACCAACTTTGTGCAGTGCACCACTAATAGTTGTCCTATGGACAGATTCCCCCACCTGAGCTGTAGATCTCTGCAGCTCGTCCAGAGTCACCATGGGCCTCTTGGCTGCATTTCTGATCAGCGCTCTCCTTGTTCGGCCTGTGAGTTTAGGTGGACGGCCTTGTCTTTGTAGGTTTACAGTTGTGCCATACTCCTTCCATTTCTGAATGATGGCTTGAACAGTGCTCCGTGGGATGTTCAAGGCTTGGGAAATCTTTTTGTAGCCTAAGCCTGCTTTAAATTTCTCAATAACTTTATCCCTGACCTGTCTGGTGTGTTCTTTGTCCTTCACGGGTGCTCACACACACAAACTACACCCTTTTTGGCTCCTACCTCAAATCACACTGTGCACGGTCGATCTTATGTGCTGCACAATAATATTCAATATTTAGTATTTACTGTTATTTACTGTTAGTTTATCGCGATGATGTTGTTTATTATATTGCTCTCTTTTTTTTTTGCTTGTTTTCTCTTTTTTCTTTCTCAACAGGTGATCCAGGTGATTGAAATATGTATTTTTCTGTCTGTTTGTTTTGTTGGTTTTTGTTTTTTGCCCTTTATCACCGTTCCTCTTCCCCTACCTCTCTTTCTTTCTCCCTTTTCTTTCCCCCAATCATGTTTGCTTCGTGTGTAGCAAGTGAAAATAAAATAAAATTTTACTTTGGCTATTAATTTAAGCTAAGATGGTTCTTTGCTGGCTGAAGCTTCAAATTTAACACACATCAGAATGAATCGGTCCTTCTAACTCTTAAGAGTTTCGTATTTGATCAGGAGTAAAGAAACAACACTTTTAAAATCCAAGTTACTGTTCTGATTGTAGTTAATCTTTTTATATTAATTTAAGAAGCTGGACAGTTTCATACAAACACACTTTCATAGCGTCAGGAGAGGGACGTGCAAGGTTGAAGTGCTGGTGAGCTCTAAATTTCCTTTACCTACCTGTCTACAGGCAGAGACACACCACTCTTCATGTGAGAACCGTGGTCACACTAAAGTGCCTCGCGGTTTCTCTGCCAGCACACGTCTCCTGGACCTGCGTGGCAACAACTTCCACTACATTCCCAGCAACAGCTTCCCCGGTGTCACCCAGGTTGTGTCCTTGCACCTGCAGCGCTGCAAAATTGTGGATGTAGAGGGAGGTGCTTTCAATGGGATGAAGGGACTGATATACCTGTACCTGTCTGAGAATGAGCTTACCTCCCTGAGCCCAGATGCCTTCAAAGGTCTTTCACTGGCAACGCTACATTTAGAGTAGATGGTCAGACAAGATCCAAACTCACTTGCTTTTTTTCTTTAAGGTCTCCCTAAGCTGACTTACCTCCATTTGGAAAAGAACCGCTTTACCAGTTTCCCCAAAGGTGTCTTCAAACTGGTGCCCAGTCTGCTTGCACTTCATCTGGAGAACAACTCCATCACTAAGCTGGAGCCAGGTATCATGACGGGGGCTGAGGGTTTGAGAGCTCTCTATCTCACCGGGAATGCCATTGTGCATGTGTCGCCCAGGGCTCTTTACCAGGCAAATGACTTGGACATGCTTCACCTGGGAGGGAATAAGCTCAAGGAGGTGCCCACTGAGGCACTGAGCAAGGCTGGGAATCTCCGAGACCTCAGGCTGTCCAGAAATTCAATTCGTTGGATCGGATCGAATGCTTTCAAACCTCTGGGGAGGTCACTTAAAGAGCTGTACCTCAATAACATGGGACTGGAGAAGGTGAGCGGGCTTTGTGCACTCTACAAACGTTTTCATATGTAATGTAGATTTTTTTCAAACCGATGTGATTGCTTTTGCTGCAGATGTCGCAGAGCGCCCTGGCAGGACTGGGTCCTGGGTTGAGGAGTCTTTTCTTGGAGGGCAACCAGCTGGAGGAGGTCCCTGACTTCCACCCACTCACCGCTTTGGAGGTCATCAATCTCGCTGACAATCCTCTAATGTGTGACTGCCCCCTACTGCCACTGCGCATGTAAGACAGCTGCAAGTCAATAATGTAGTTAAATAGGACTGGGGTTTGGACGGTGAGAGATTCTAGTATGCGAAAATGTGTGAATGTTGGTCATTATGGGAACAAAACCATTTCCAAAGACGCATCTTTGTCTGTTAAGATTAGCTTTAAGGTTCACATATTATACCGTTTGGCTCAATAACATTAAATAACTAACAATAGTAACTAATTTGGATCTTTTCTTTTTATCTAGGTGGATTGAGAAAGTTAACCTGAAGGTGCGAGCCACCTGTGCCAATCCACCTGAATTGCGGGGTCGGAGGGTCAAGGATGTCCACGGGTTCAAAGCCTGTCCTGGTGGAGAGAGTCTTCCCTCTGCCCCTGCTGTCACCTCAAAGCCAGCAAAGGCCCCCAAGGCAACCAAACCCAAACCGATGCACCTCAGCGGCCATCGGCAGGTCAAGATGCTCAAGGTCAAATCCAAAATTCGAGGGAGTCCAAACACAAAACAGGGTGCAGCAAAGAAAGCTGCTGAAAGCACAAAGAGACGCAGCATGCCCTGAAACTCCCACCTTTCGGCGTTGCATCCATTCTGGCGTTCTGTGCTGACGTTTTAAAGTCAGGGCTTCAATGCAAACATCAGCACAGCGCAGAACCAAAGTTTTGAGGTTAAACACTGAACTGAACGGTCCCAGCTGCACTAATCATTCTTGCTGTCTTAGCACAATGTTGAACAACAGTATAAATTCTTTGTACGGTTGGATTAGTAAGCTATATCATGTTGGGCTTTAACTTTTATCACCTTAAAAGTGCTACAGTCAGGTATTTGCACAGTACTAGTAGTTTTGCCACAGTACATTTTCAATCAAGCAATTAAGATTTAAACTTTGATTTAAGGAGTTTATGTTAAAATTGTAAAAATTAACTGGACAAACTAACATCATTTTTAACATAAGGATTGTTTTTAGTACTTGGATGAATATATGTAGCATTTGGCTGATTCTGAACAGAGTATGGGCCTGTATACTCCACATATCATTCTCCTACTTCTGTCAGTGGTCACGTCATCAATAAACACAAGCGACCGCTGCCTGGTTTCCACTGGCAGCCACGTTCATGCCCATACCATCACACTGCCTCCACCATGTTTGACACAGGATGTATTCTTCAGATCATGAGCTATTTCTCTAATTCTCCATACTCTTCCCTTCCTATCATTCTGGTACAAGTTAATCTGTCATATTATGCATATGCACTCTTCTCCAGCAGTCTAATCCAGGGGTGTCAAACTCCAGGCCTTGAAAGCCGGTGTCCTGCAGGTTTTAGATGTATCCTTGATCCAAGACAGCTGATTCAAATGGCTAAATTACCTCCTCAATGTGTCTTGAAGTTCTCCAGAGGCCTGGTCATGAACTAATTATTTGATTCAGGTGTGTTGACCCAGGGTGAGATCTAAAACCTGCAGGACATCGGCCCTCGAGTTCCCCACCCCTGGTCTAATCTGTTCTTGCTTTTGACAAATTATTTGGACAGCATTTTGTATTTTTATTCGTGAGGATATCTGTTGATGGTAGAAGGATTCTTGGCTAGGCTAGATGTTATGAAGTAGTTTTTCCTAACCAGTGAAAGAATTCTCCAATTCTCCTTCAGGTATCTTTCGGTGTTGCTGAGGTGGCCAGTAAAGACATTGTTTTTAGGAATGTACCCGATTGTTGTTTTGGCCTTTTATATTTAATAGTACATGTATGATGGAAAATAAGAAAAAAAAAAGAATAAAGCATTGCTTTACCGAGCCTGCAGTTGAGGGTAGTTAACCTTCACTGTAGGCTCACAACATACTCAAAGTTGAAAATCAAATCACATTTAGATAATATATTTTTAAAAATACTGCAATTGACTGTATATTTACAAAAGGATCTATCTGGATATAAAACATAAAAAAAAAAACTTCATTACAACCCAGGAAAACTTTCAGAGTCAAAATCTTTTTGATAAAGTCTTTTTATTTATTTGTTTAATTCTTTTTTCATTGGAGTGATTCAGCTATATTGGTTCTTTTATTCTCTATGATTCATCCATGGTACTGTCGTCTTCTTGGCTCAACTCCTCTTTGTCCATTCTTTCATTTTCACTCTGATCAGTGTTGCTATCACCGGTACACCGGTCTTCAAGTGATGCATCGTCTTCGGCCACGTCTTTAGTTTTACTTTGCTCCGTCTTCTCCTGTTCTACATTATCCAAGCTGCTTTGCCCTCCCTCTTCTTGTTTGATTATGCACACAGAGTCTTGCTGAAAGTTGTCCGGTGGCCTAATGGGGGTCTCCGTTTCCATTTCCTCCACTTTCACCTTCACTGCAACGACTATTAAGACAAGTAAGTCAGCAAATTTACCAAAATGGGCAACTAGCATGCAAATGAGGAAAAAGTGACTCATTTGAGAATTGTCTCTTACTCTCCTGCTCCTCTGGCTCAGTCTTGGGCTGGATGAGTGGCACTTTTGGAGGAGTGCTTTGAGGACTTTCGGTGTGTTGATCAGCACCGTCTTGAGCTTGGTCCTGTGAAAGCCTCTTTTTTGTGTGCTTCTTTTCTACAAAAAGCAAAGAAAAGGAGATCATTCTCATGTGTCAAGTAAGACATTACCGATACAAGACTACATATACTTTTCTGAATAAAACCTACTCTTTCTCCCGAAAGAAAAGCGCCGGCATTTCTTGTTCCGCACCAGCTGCTTTTCAATTAAGTCAGCTAGAAAACAGAATGAAACACCAGTCACTTTGTTTCACACTCAGAAACATCTATGCATCACTCATCAACCAGTCACTTCTGTCTGTGACAGTTTAAGGCTGGAGCTTAGTGAGTGTAGTGAACTGTTGCTGTATTTATAATCAAAATTGAAGTCTAAATGCGGTTAAAGAGCGCCTTTTACGCTAATTTCCAGATTTTCAGACTATTGTTGTGGTACACCACTAGAGGAGTTAGCGTTATTCATAGCCCAAAATAGCTTTGGCGCAGATGTGTCGAGGATATGTGCTTTCTGTGTGACATCACACAGATCCAAGATGAGAAAAAAACTGAAATGCAGCATTTAGAGGCGTCTCAAGCCAAGCTTTTGGCTCATGGGGATTACCTCATCATACTCTGACCTTATCTATTGAAACCTTGGCCATTAATCCCCTTTAATCAGAACGCCTCGGTACTCCTGCATTAACCCACATCACTTCAGTGCTCTACATGTTGATTCAAAACACAGTGTTACAGTCCGCTGTATTTACCGACTCCAGGAGGTGACTGGAGCTGGTAGCCCATGAGCTCACACCAGCCAACTGGGTAGATGTCTGGAGACTGGTGGTCAACCCACTGGTCAAACTCATCCTCCCAGCCGTCAAAGTGGATGAGGAGAAGGCGGCCGACACAGCGCTTCACGGTGGCGACGCACAGGAGCCGTGGCTCCATCAGGTCCACGGCCTCCAGCTTCATGTTGGGGGAGAAGCCGTGACCTGGGTAGTCCTGAAAGAAGTGTCATATTTATTAGTGTTTTTACATCAATAGATACATTTGAAAAGAAGCCATCCTGTCCTATTAATTCAACTTATAAAACATGTGATGGCAAGGTCATCCTACAACATCTTACAGCATTGAACAGTCTCACGGGCGCAGCTTTTGCTTTGGTCTCCTCCAGGTACTTTTCCCAGGTGAAGGTCTGAGCATCGTAACCTGCCAGGAAATGCATAAAGCGACAGGAAATATATGGTGAAGCATTTCAGCACCAGCAGACAAGTTAACCTGCAAACTAAGAAACAGAAAAAACATACCTGGGGGTACAGTGAGAGGGATATTGTTCTTTTTACAGAAGTTAATTGGAAGAATGGCGTGAGAGGAAGCATGGTAACAAAACCAGTCTGAGCCATTGTTTGATATGGTGCCATCAATGCCCACCATCAGGTACCCATCAAACAGCACCTGGGAAAAAAAGAGGAGTAGAGTCAGAGAGAGGAAAACCAGCAGTAGAGATACGATCTCTACAATCCACCTGTTAGGTGGAGGAACACACCAACAAGAACCTGCAGCGGGTGGAGAACTGGCTTTTGTAATGCTATGCTGAGCACAACAAGGCTTCAGCAAGAAGTACCAGCTGCAGACCAAGATGAAATCAATTCAAACAGTCCTCTATCAAGGCGCTTTCTATTTTATGGTAAAGACCCTAAAATAATACAGAGAAAACCCCAACTATCAGGAAAGAAGACACGCTGTGGAAGAAAGCAAGATTAATAATTAAATGCAAAGCGCTGTATAAACACAGTGCACGTATGAAGGAGTTAATCCACATGATGAGAGACCCACTAAAGAAGCAGCTGATTATACTGCTGAGTTTACAGAAGATACCCCTGCCATTAGCTCATTTATGAGCTGTTACAGTTACAAGGGCATCTAAATCTCTGGGAAACACCAAACCTAGGTGACAGATGATGAATCACAAACACACATAAACAAAGTCAACAACAGCTACCTCACCTTGTGTACTGTGGCCACACAGATACTTCCCAAGTTGAGCGGGTCAATGGCCTCCAGCTTCATTCCTTCTTCAAAGAAAGTTCCCTCCATGTAGGTGAACCTCAGCTGAGGACAATACATTACATTCATGTGAAACAGTGAAGAGGTAAAGCTTAAACTTGAACTGAAATGAGCATAAGCTTAGTAACGACGATGATTACTTCAGCTATTTTTGAGTTCTGACTCAAACAATCCGCAGCTTTTGGACTTTGGGGGTAAAACATGGAGAAATAAAAAATAAATACATTTAATGAATCCTATGATTTTCTAAACTACACCACAATCAAGTGCAGATTTACTGCTAACCTTATAGTACACTCGACTATGACTTACGTCAGTGTTCATATACTTCCTTACCTTTTTAAAGAGCATGAACGTACTGTCAGAATTGCCCCTCAGACCACTGGAAGACTCCAGATTGTTTGCTATAAAAATAAGAAGGTTTCATATTTTAATCTACAACAAATCTAAGAGGAAAAAGCAAAGTAATCTTCTATCACCAGCACAGTACATGTTACATTTCAGAAAACAGAAATCTTTAAAATCATGTATTTAGTTCAACATCTGTGCAGTTTCATGTCATAAAAACTTTCACTGTGATTACAAATAAAATGATCCACACTGCTAGTGTTACGCTGAGGTCCAGTATCCTTTTCTAAAGTCCGAGTATGTCTCCAAATATTTCTTTCCCCTTAAAGTTGATTAATCCTGTTTTTACTGCTGACTGCTTGGTTTCCTACATCAAAGTTAATTTCCTTTTGCAAGTTTTTGTTCTGTACCACACATCTTCAGCTCCAGTGGAGAACCCGTTTTCATACTTACCAGGCGCTTTGATGTCATGACCCACTTTTTTGGACCAGCCTATCGGATGCAGGAGGGGACTCCATATGTGACACCAGAAGTCTGAGATGATGTTCTCAGGGGTGTCACTTTGGTCCGCGTACACCAGGCGTACACGGCCACCGATGTTGGAGTCCACGATGGCCACGCGTGTCCGGCTCACGTATTTGGAGTCCACCACCTCCACGCGCATGCCCGTCCTGAAAGAGTTCTTCATGCTTTCTGCAAGCTGGAACAAAGAAAAGCGGGAGGGCGGCAGAGTGACAGAAAGTTGCTGATTATGTGCTTAATTCAGTGACTTCTATTTCATTTAATCCATTACACTCTTTATGACATACAGGGCAATTCATAACATCAGGCAGTACCTTCAGGTAGAAATCAACAGGCAGAGTTTGGGCCCCCACCAACCTCTTCATCAGATACTCCTTCCAGTCTGGGATGTCCTGCTTCAGATCTACAGACACGCAAATCATCAAACAAGAAAAGTCTCTTTGTGGTTTATTCCCCTCTTATTTTTCATATTACATGTTACATAAACATTTTAGTCATAGTGTGTGGTCTCAGGGCTTCATTACACAAAGTTTCAGTGATGAAACTTGGAGAGGCATTCTCCTTTTCTGCTCCATCTCACAGGACTTATAGCTCTCTCAATTAATTTCACTTGCAGACTTTAAAAGAGTACAAATGACCTTGTGAAGTCATCACTGGGAACTTTTTCCTATGACTGTGTACACATTAAAGAATCTTTATTTTTGTTATTTTATTGCTATTTTACTGTTTTTTATTGTTGTAATTTTAATATGTTTGTTAGAAACAGGTCATTTTTGTAAATGTGACATTGGGACTACCTGTATAAATAAAAAATATAAAAGTATGACATACAAACAACACATTTAACCTGAAACCGTATAAAAGATAAGATCAATTTCTAGTTGTTAACAACAGAAAATGACACATTTGTCACTTTTTATTACTTTAGATTTTTAGGATGTTTTCTGCTGCTCTTTTACCTCTACTAAGTTTTATATCATCCTCCATTTACATTTCTCTGTCTTTTAACGTCTGTTAAGCTACAGGCAACATGTCTTTCTTCCATTTTATCTGTACTTTATATTTTATTTATCTTTTGATCTGCTAGTAGAAAAGTGCATTACAAAGACTTCTCTTCTTCTTACTGAGAAAATTGCCTTTGTATTTAATTTCCTGCCCATTTGCTGCATCAGTTATTTGTTGTCTTGATTTTGCGATATCACCTTAACTGCAAATCGAACCAGTGAAAATACTCAGACAGAAGCTCTTGTCTGTTAGAGTCATTCATATATTCTCTAATCACAGAGCTGATGATCAGCATTCATTTGTCTGGTCAACGACCACTAGTTCACATTATCACTTCAGATAACTCGCTCACCTGCTCTTATTCTTTTGAGGATTTAAAGAATAAACAAAAACACCTTCACCAAGGTCAACCAATACTGGATGAAGCAGTTGATTTAGGACCAAACAGAGCATAGGCGCCATTTTTAAAAGCAAACTGAATGTGAATCCTAACCTTGTGGGGGTACTAGCAGCTTGCTGGTCATTGCGCACCATCCGATCGGGTTGAGCTCTCCTGAAACGAGGCTGCACCAGAAATCATGGCTGCTGTCATGCTCAAAGCCCTCGTATCTCAACAGGGCTTTGTATCCTGCAGACAAGAAAGGACGAGAGTTACCTGCCAATGTTGCTACTTTACCAAAATATATTTCACTGTGTGGAAGTTAACATCCTGAACTGTTCCAGGCAAAAAATTCTAACTGCTAACCTGGATGAGTTCATGAGACAGATGAGTGAACAACCAAACAGAATCGAGCTCACGCCAAGATCAAACTAATTGGCAGTAATAACTGACCCAACTTAGCCCGTTAATGCAACTTTTACAAATAGCATATCACATTTGGATGCATCTGACGCACCAGTGTCAGATGTTTTCTGCAGACACCGGCTGTTTCATCAGAGGAGAACAGCTATGTTAGACAAATACAGATACAAACACCATTTGTTGAGGCACTTTTCACTCTGGTACAAACCATATTGATACCAATTTATTCCCGGTCTTTGGTACAAATCTGTAGACAAAACTAAACTTCAATGGTCACTGAGACTTAAAATCTGCATGAATAGATTCACTAGTCTGATCTGTTTGGCAGCTTTACCCCAACATGCCTCAACAAAGCCTGGTTCATCACGTGTTCTCTTAGCTTGCACAAAATTTCATAACATTAAGGGTTCATTTACGATCAATTCTCATTGGAGCAGAGCTCCGAACAAATGCTACAGTGATTTAAATTATAGATTCAGTCATCTGAGCAAAAAGGTAAGCTGCTATCACAGCGTTAAACCTGAAATGTGCGCTATATGAGTGCAACAACATAAGCGGTTCACACATTTACTGCTGTAAAGAAGATGATGATCTCTCGGGTCAGTGCAACATTTGGTATTACAAAAATCTACCAAAAGATTTCTTTTTAAGATTTTTAAGTGCTCCAGATATCGTCTCCAGTCTCATAGCACAATTTCTTCTGGTTATGAATATGCTGCACTTTATATTCAGCACCATGAGAAGTACAGCAAACCAAGTTTTAAGCTTTGCAAGAGGCATTAAGATTTGGGTCTAGCCAAGAGACAAATAAAATTCACTAATGAAAAATAAGAAACTAAATGTAACATTAATATATAAAAATGATTTGTGGTTCATTGGGCTGTTAACTGTTGGCAGAAAGATGCACACACCTGCAATCTGGATAACTGTAGCAATCCAGTAGACTTTACTGGGGAGGATGGCATTCGTGTTCAGCACCTCCACTTTCATCCCCATGGTGATGTCATCCCACTGGGCACAAAGGGGAGCCTGTAGGGGGTGAAGCCAGAAAATTCCTTATGGATCATCTGTGTGAAGCTTTTATGTACTACCATCTTATTTTCCAGCATTTTCAAGAGAAACTCAATTTTCTATTGTTTTCTTCTGCTGATGACGGCATGAAAACAGCAATATAATCCTAATAAGCCATTTGAGTTTCCCTTTATTTGATTATTAAGTCAGTTCCCTTAACTGTTAACATCGATGGTAGAACGAGGTTTCCACAAAGGTTAAGAACAATATGTCGCTATGACGATAATTTCTTAGCTGTAAGTCTTTGTAAGAACTGCAGAACAGACTCACGTGTCTGAAGCAGGAGACAGATGCAGCCAGAGACGTTTCTCTCTCCAAGTATGCGGTCCAGTCGAAAGAAGCAACAGCAGCTACGCAATGGAAGGAGACAGAAAATAATTCTCTTTAAGCCACCTTTTTCTGACTGGCTGCCCCTCGTAAACAGAAGGTGGTCGCCAATATTGCATCTTGTGTCGGTTCATTGGCACCAAATTGGAAATCACATGAAATGTGCTGATTGCAGCAGGTTAAACAGGTTGTGTTAAAAAAATAAAATAAAAAATTATTTCATGCAAACAAGCGTGCTCGGTGACTTTACCATCAACTCCGGTGGCTGCTGGAGGAGCTTTGTTCACTTTATTCAGCACAGTAGCTTTTTTCGTTGGGGGCTTTCCCTAAAGAAGCAAAGAGGGGGAAAAGAAATATTTCTCAGAGCCTCTTATATCCATACAGTTGGCATAAACCGTGAGAGAGCATGGTATAAGTCACAATCAGATAAAAAAAACAAAAAAAAAAAAACACTCTGCCTACACTATGCCTCTAATGGCACGCAGAGGTGCTGTCTGTCAGCAAAACTATGCAAAGATTAATTTCATGAGGTTTGGACAAGGATGGATCATGAATTCCAATGAATATTGAGATCACCCTTTGTAACTCAAAACTTCGTACAGGCCTTTACAGAGGATCTGCTCTCCAGGTACCCTTCTCTTCGTCAGTATGAAAGTGAAGACAAGGCTATGCAGCAGCTTTTGAATGGGACATAATGGTCATTTCCAGTTCTGTATTTTTTATTCTTTGGCATCACTAGAGTGGTAATTAAAGAATTCCTTATTTATCTTATTCTAGGGCCTTTGCACATTCATTGTCTAAAAAAAACAAAACAACCTCTCTTCTTAACAACAACTGCTTTAAAGCCACTTTTCTCTGATTGGTTGCCCTTTACAAACAGAAGGTTTGAACGATATGTGGGTGTGGCATCTTCTTCTGCAGAGCCAAGAGAAGAAAAACAACGTCCGGAAACGAGGGCCTTAAGCCTGGGCTGAGAGCCCTGGCATGTGGGGTTTCAGTACAAATGTCCTGCCTCACCTGTCTCTGCAGCCATATATTCGTAGGGTGGTCTTCCTCTGAATAGTGGGCATGTGTGAACTGCGCGGGGACGGCGGTGGGCTTGAGAAGCCGGCCCCGGCGGCTCGGTAGGTTCTGCACGTCGTAGTAGTCGTCCGGCTGAAAATGCTTCTGGCACACGAAGAGTTTGCCGAGGACGTAACGGGGGGTCCTTGGGTCCATGTTCAGGGTAAAGAGCCATTGTCTCAGCTTCTCCTGGTCGCTAAGTGGAAACCGATGAAAGACGATGTTTGGCCTTTTTATGGTTAAGCAGGTCTCGACGCAACACTTGTGAACCATTTCAGTTTTTAGGAAACAGAGAGGTCTGTACCGAGTTAGGAAAGACGGACACAGGCTCACACGTCCCCGCAGAGGTATTTAAGTCCAGCGCGGTCTTCTTCTTCTTCTACTTGTTATTTTTCTGCAGCGCTCACAGGTAAACAGCCTTTTTTGCAAATACTGCCACCTTGTGTTCAATATTACTAACTATGGTGAAATAAATTTGCTGAAAAATGCCTTAAAATTACATTTAATACTTTGCAGGCATCTACTCAGGTCTGTAAAGATGTACAAGATATTTCTGAATGGTTTTTATTTCGCTTTGAGTTTTTGTTTTTCACTTTAGTTTCAGTTAGCTTCCAGAGTGCTACCGCGGTCAGCACTGGGTCTTTTGGGTCACTGTCATGCTGGCAAACCCATCTTCAGTGTTCTGTCTGAGAGAAGGAGGTTCACATCCAAGACCTTACGGTACATGCCCCCATCCATTGCTGACTCAATGCAGTGAAGTCGCCCTGTATTCCTTGCAGAAAACCAGGCCCAAAGCACAACAAATCCACTTCAGTGCTTGACTGCGGGGATGGTGTGACCATTCATTTCTTTGGAAATTCAGCAGGGGATCAGATAATCTATCTAGATAACTATAGCGCCAAAATCCCAAATAAAAAAATAAACATTTCATACTTTCAGCTTTTAAAATGAGTGAATTTTTTGCAATTGATTTCAGTAATTTTCAATAATTCATAGATTTGTGACATTGAAAGTAGCGTGCTGAAGCCGTTCATGGATTCACTACAGGATTTCAGATAATCCCACACCTGTCTGAGCTGCTGAGCAACACACTCACGAATGGAAAAACTAGTACATCTCTTTGCCCAATCCGGTGACACTGACTGTGTCAAACTCCCAAAATGGATTATTGAATAAGGCAAGGCAGCTAATTCAAACTGCCCTTCTGGTGGTCCCCAGTGTTCAAAAATACATAAATAAATACATTAGAAAAAGTCAAACTCTTTCTGACCTGCAGACGTGCTAGAATGGATGACTTCTTAGAGTTTGATGAATAAGAACGAGAGCAGGATGTACTGCAGAAGCGCTTAGTCTTTGAATAGAAGTTGTTGATATTCCCGGTTGTTCCACACATCTCACAAACCACTGTGAAAAAAAAGCAATCAAAAAAGTTTTTGTTTAATGTAAAACATTATGAACATTGTTAATAGTGCAGGTGCACCTCACCTGGTCGCTCGTTTAGCACCTTTAACCCTCCTCCTGTCAGATGTCGTTCTTTACCTCTTTCATTAGCATCCTCATGCTCTTTGGGTGCCATTTCATTGTATCCAGCCTATGAAGGAAAAAAAACAAACATCCCACCTGTAAACAGTAGGTGTAAGCCCCCCCAACAGTCCAAAATAATTGCTACTCACACTAATGGTTTGCTCTCTTGGTTCAGCTGAAATGGTCCTGTGTTGGATAGAAGGCAGGCAGCTACCGCAGCCCGCGCCATTGCAGGAAGGACAGTGCGGACGGACAAACACTGTAGGAGCAGCTCCCGGCCTCAGCTTCAGAGGCCCCGCTGCCAGTCTGGGTTCAAAGTACTCCTTGCCAAAATGCTCATTGCAAAGGTAAGAATTGGGTGTGGCAACCCACTGCATGCGGGTGCGCTGGACCTGCTTCTCCCATTTCCGAAACTCTTCAGGGTCCTTGGGGAATTTAAACAGGGTTACGCCATCTTCGGTAGTTTTTCCACATCCATAAGCCACGCAGTGGTAAGGCATCATCGGAGCTTACACCATGAGCGCCTTTCATGGATCCTTTCTTCTTCTCAGTTGTGCTGTTTTGTTCTCTGAGCTGTGCAAAGAAAAGAAATAATTGTATCTTCCAACCGGCAGTTGGCTTTCTAATTTTCACACACAACCATCTCTAGGGTTTACGAGAATGGTCCAAACAAGACAAAATATCCAGTGAGCAGCAGTTCTCTAGGTAAAAATTCTTCTCTGACCCCAGGGGTCAAAGAAAAATTCCCAGAGTGCTATAACCTGGAAATTTTGCAACCAAGGTATGCTGATCATCGCTAAGATGGCACAACCTACCTAAATATTGCTGCTGACCATTTCCACCCCACTGAACAAAGTTTACACATCCTTTGGTCACTGCTTCCAGCAGGATTACAAACCATGTCACAAAACTCAAATCACCTTAAACTGGTTTCTTGAACATGACAATGGGTTCACTGTACTCAAATGGCCTCCGTAATCACAAACCTGCAGTAACTGTGGCGCCATCATGTCAATATGGACCAAAATCTCTGATAAATGTTTCCAGCATTATGAAGAATAAAGGCACTTCTGAAGGCAAAAGAGGGTCCAACCCACTACTAGCAAGGTGTACCTAACAAAGTGGCCGGAGAGTGTGTATTGGCTCTATTTGCCTCATTATAATATTCTCTACATTGAAAAACCTACATTAAAATGACAGGAAGCTTCGCACTTTATTTTATCTGTAATGTCGACATAATGTTTAACAAACACAAGACAGTGAAACATGACAAACAGAAGTTTGTCTTGAAAAGGCGGCCCTTTCGTCATCGTTATTATTATTTCTAATATCGCCGTTAAAGCACAGTTACAGCTGACTGCTTCATAAGTTGAGTCAAAACGTAAACAATGTAACTACTGTACACCAAAGCTAAGTGATAACAATGCTAAAAGTACTTGTGTGCAGTTATGAAGCTGCACTTTGCTCGTCATGACTTCAAACGTGTACTTACAGGAGGTTAGTGACTGCTGGCACTCAGTAAAATGTCTCTTAGGTGTACAAACTGATTTTGGTATCAAATGTTAATGTATCTTCATAGCTGCCCAGTACTGTAATGTGGTCGCTCACATTTAGCGTCATCTACTTACGCGTGTGCAAGGAATTCTGGGAGTTGATGTTTTTACGACAATTGGAAAAAAGTCGCTCTCCTAGTCACAAATAAGTCATTTTACAGGCATTCAGGTGTTTGCTGGAAAAAAATAGCCTTCTGTCGGTCTATGAAAAAGAAGTTTGCGGACACCTTGCTATTCAATTATTATTAATCTTAGGCCTTTGCGCAGTGTAGAAAAATAAATAAACATAACCAATAATGAGGCAAAATATACAAACAAATATTAAGTAAAATATGTTTTGTAATTTAGATTACTTAAAGCAACCGCTGCTGGGGTCAGCACTGACAACAAATGGCAGTATCTCTATGAGGCAGTCATTTTTGTTGTCTCTTAACATGCGAGATTTGTTATGCTCCCCTGCAACTCCTAATGGCTTTGCAGTGGCAGTGTAGACTTTGGGCGTTGCCCGGGCTTAATTGCTAGTTATGAAAAAAGTTACTGACAAGGTGTGGATAAAGGCAGACTTCACGAAGGATGCTGTAATGCTCTCCTGCTTGCAAGTTTCAGCTTTGAATGTGTAATGATTAAAAATATCCCTGTGTTTCTGAAAAACAAACAAACAAAAAACTCTGGTGTCAGTCTTGATTTTGTGTTGAGTTAGTATTGCTGGGACATAACAGCTTAAAAGTTGATTGGTGAAATTCCTTGACTTCGAGTTGTGTTGCTCCTAAGTAGTGCTGATAGACAGCAAAAAGTATTTTTTGTCTACTGTACTTAGCCATATTTTTGCAAGAACTGCTTAACTAACTAAAGAGAAATGCTGGTCAGCACCTTAGAATGGAAGATCCATCTGTGTTTCTCAGAGCTGAAACATCTCATCATCAGCTTTTTGGAGAAGCACCCTCAGAATCATTCCCCGCGGTGACTGCTCCAAAAGCAACCACTGCTAAACTAAATCAATAAGAAAAATAAAACTCAGAGGAATGGATGTTAGACCATTTGAATGTGATTTGGCAGTAGCTGCTGTGTCTTCATGAGAAGAAGAGTAGATGAAGTGATGGTATTCACATGTGTGGTTCCCAAAAAGAAGTACGGAGGAAGAAGCGGGATCGTGCGGTGCACCTTTACTGGTGACACCTTTTAATTAAGCGAAACTAGTGTGAAGCAAACTGAGACAATGCCAAGAATGTGTAGTTTCTATTAAAGTCAGTTTGAATATATATTAAAATATATTATATAATAATATTTGTATTTATATATATTAAAATACAAATATTACTATTAAAGAGTGACACACATTTACTTCAATCATAATAAACACACAAACAAAATCAAATATATAATGTTTTGTTTCCTAATCTTGAAACTGTCTTCATCAAATGTATTCAGTTAGGGATGTCTTGACAGCAGTTACAGGTACAGCTGCTCTGACACTGATGCTAGATTTAAGTTTTGTGAGGCTTGGAAATATTTAAAATTTCAAATTAAAATTATTTAAATTAATTTGCTTGTATTTACTTATAATTTTGACAGCTGAGAAGTTTTGTTAAACCACATTAAAGCAAAGTCGTGTTAAAAAATAAAGTTTGCTTAGGATTGTATGCAGTCCTGTGAAAAACTAAGTATACCGATACTGCTAATACAGAAATTAACAGGATAAGTAGCAGTTAGGTTTTGCTAATCAACTTCTCAGAAGTGGATGTTGCAGCAAAAAAACAGAGAAACAGCAAAAAATCCCAAGAGCCTCAACAGGCCTCTATAGCATGCTAAATTATAAAGTTTGTTACAGTACAATTAGAAAAACCCTTATTTGGAAGGATTGCCTGCTCTCTAAAAACACATGGCAGCAAGGGTTAGGTTTGCAAAGTTGCATCTGACCAAACCACACAACTCCTGGGACAATGTCTTTGGAACAGACAAGACCAAAATAGAGATATTTGGTCATAATGCACAGAACCATGTTTGACCAAAACTAATCTCAGCATATCAGCACAAACACCTCACACCAGCTGTCAAACATGGGGTGATGATTTAGGCTTATTTTGCAGCCACCAGGACCTGGGCACCTCACAATCACTGAGTCAACCATGAACTCCTCAGTGTACCAAAGTATTCTAGAGTCAAACGTGAGGCCATCTGTGCGACGGCCAGCTTGGCTTGGCTCAAATCGGGTCATGTAACATCACAACGATCCCAAGCACTCCAGCAAATCTACAACAAGAATCAAAGTATTGGAGTGACCGAGTCAAAGGCCAGACTTCAGCCTGACTGTTGCAGAGCAAGTGAGAGAAGAGTGAGCCAAAAATGATTCTGTAACGATGTGAGAAACTGACAAAGTCATACAGAAAGCGAGCATTTCATGTTATTGCTGCTAAAGGTGGCTTTACAAACTGCTGAATCATGAGATGCACTTAATTTTTCACAGAGTGCTGGGAAAATGTTCTATTTCACAAAGGACTGTTTGAGAAAAGAATAAAATTAAATATTTGGAGCAAAGATTTAGAAACGGATATTGCAGCAGAGGACTGAAAATTGTGTTGCAACTCAAACAGTGAATTCACACCTCAGATTAACACACTGTAACTGGTAAATGCAAACATCTATGTAAGTCTTGCAGAGTCTAACCACAATAAAATGACTAAATGCACAAAGACCAAATGTTACACTCTGGATTAGACAAATGATGCCACACCTTCTAGTAGAAAGAACAAACACAAGGAGGTATGAGCAATATCTGAAAAGGTTGAGGGAGCTTTCTTGAGCTTTGTGATCGGTATGTAAGGAAATCAAATTTGTTGTCTAATTATTGTTAAAGAACGAAGAAATCATTAAAAAGTGCAACATTCTGTAATTTTCTTAACAGCTACTATATTTTCTATAGTTGGTATCATCTGCTGAGCGGCATGTCACTGGGGAATTCTTCTTAAAGGACACAATGCAAGTCGTGCAGTGTGTTGACAGTTTTATTTTGGAACAGGATGGTTTGGAAGCTACATCTAAAAAAAGACCAGTGAATTTGGTGACCCTGTGACCTGATCGGGCTAATGAACAATTTGTTTATACTTGATACCAACTGAATGTAATTGGAGGAAAATTTTGGACTTTATTGACTTTTCCACAGAATATTAAACAAGATCTAATCACGTTTTGGTGCACTAATGTAAGTGTACTCAAATTGCTGCTCAGACTTGGTACTTTACCGTACTGTAGTGCCTGTTGTTTTGCTTCATTTTTGATGTGCAATATTATAATCTTTTAATCCCAAACAAAATTTAGGTAATTAAATGTGTAAGATAGCTAACATTAACAGATGGTGATGCCACTAGTTTTGCAGTTATATGAAAAATGATAGAATGACCACACTTGGAGAATATTCATCAGATTTTTGTTGTTGTCGTTTTGCTTTGGGGGCTTTTTAGCAAACAGGCAAACCACAGATCTCAAACGAAACTATTTTTTAATAGCTGAACATACTGACTACATTCTATAACTTGCTTTTTCTTACTTTTTACCTATCATATATGTATACTGCATATTTTGAAAGAACTTTTCTTTTCTTTGCATGGCCACATAGCAAAGAAACAAAGACGACTGATTCTGATCGAACAAACTTAAAATGGCACATTCTGGAATTGCAGAAGAACATTTCAGCTATCAGAACATCTGGCTTACTGTTACCCACACTCTGAGAAATCGCAGGTGTAGTAAAAGTGCATTTCTTTCTTAGTGTGTGCAATTACCAAACACTAGTCATTACTGGACCCTAAAGGTAAGGTAAAACTACTTCCTGAATATGGAATAAATGCACTAATTTTTACCCTTTTTCATATTATTCTTTTTCATAATTACGTGAACCTTTTTGAGGTACAAAAAGATGGTAAGTGGCTTGGTCCTTATATAGCACTCTAAGTGCTTTATACATACCTCATTCACTGCAGCACTTTTTTTGCACCTAAGTGCTTTCTAGCAAACATTCACACACATTCATGCTGTGATGAACGAATCACAGAGCACCTTTGGGTTCAGTATCTTGCCCGAGAGTACCTAAGTATGCAGGCTGGAGACTGGAGCAGCCAGGGATCGACTCACCAACCTTCCAATTAGTAGATGACCAGCTGAGCAATATATAAAGCATAAACCATATAAAGTCTCCAGGTTTACAAAGTACATCTTTACACCATTTCTTCAAGGCATAACATTATGAAACTATCTATGCTTAGTACGATTGAAAAAGAAATTGGGAAAAGTTGTAATTTTACTCTTAGATTTTAAGGACTGGCCTATCTTAAGCTGTTTGGAAAGCCTTCAATGCATTATGATAAGTTTCATTGGACAGTCTATTGCATCAGCATGATGGTGCAGTGGTTAGAGGAGTTGCCTCACAGGAAGAAGGTTTTGGTTTCAAAGCCAAACCTTCCTGGAGTTTTCTGCTCCCTGAGGCTGCTGTTTTTTTGTTTTGTTTTCATCAAAGAGATTTAAAGATCCATCCTATGTTAACTACTGTTTCTAAACATATTATAAACAAAAAAAAAATCTCATCAACTGATATTAAAGACTGGTTCATGTGTATTGTTCATCCTTAGCTCATTGACAAACCATTCTAAGCAGGCCTGGATAGGCAGGGGACCTTGTTAACACTTATCTGTTAGTCTTTAATCTTGTTATTTGATGTTCTGTTTGGTTGCCATAGTTGGTTGTTGTTACTTTTAATTTTTGTAATTATTTCTGCCTGCATTTGAGTCTTCAATTTAGATTATAATTGAATACCACAACCAACAAAATGAAGCCTTTGGACAGCAGCAAGTGGCTCTTTCCTTCTTAAAGGTGACTATTGATCTTAAGCCATAGCTCACTCCTGAGTATGGGCTGGTCTTTAGGGAAACTCCTCTGGACATGTAAACCATAAAAACAAAAAGTGTCACCAGTAAAGTTGTACCACACCTTCCTAGTTCCTCCTTAACTTTGGTCCTTCCTGCTAGCTGGTTGTAGGCTTGCTGCGCAACCAGGTGATCACTCACTTGCTACAATGGCTGCCACATGTTTTCCAGAGCCCACTTCCTCTAGCTCTTCAAAAGGGAAGCATGGTCCTTGCTAATTCCCTTTCTCCTTATCACTTATCAACCTAGTCGCCACCACTCTGTGCAACCAGAGTCATCCTGCCTGGCCAGCTTGAATACACACACTACATTGCCAAAAGAATTTGCTTGTCTGCCTTCACATGCATATGAACTTGAGTGACATCCCATTCCTAATCCGTGGCATTTAATGTGATATTGGCACAACCTTTGCAGCTATAATAACTTCAACTCTTCTGGGAAGACATTCTACAAGAGTGTGTTTATGGGAATTTGTGAACATTCTTGCAGAAAGCACATACATTTGTGAAGTCAGACACTGATGTTCGACAAAAGGCCTGGCTCGCAGTCTATGCTCTAATTCATCCCAACGTTGTTCTATTGAGTTGTAGTCAGGATTCCACACCAGACTAGCTCATCCATGTCTTTATTGGCCTTTCTTGGTGCACTGGTGTGCAGTGATGTTGGGACAGGAAGGAGCCATCCCAAATATGCTCCCACATGGTTGTCCAAAATAACTTGGTGTGTTGAAGCATTAACAATAATTTTCAGGGGGACTAAGGGGCTGAGGCCGGTTTCTGAAAAACAACCCCACACCATAATCCCCCTCCACCAAGCTTTGGATGTGGCACTGTACAGTCCCACAAGTACCTTTCTCCTGACATTCACCAAACCCAGACTCGTCCATCTGATTGCCAGACAGAGAAGCTTGATTTGTCGCTCCATTTAACACGTCTCCACTGCTCTAAAGTTCTATGGCAGCATGCTTTACACCATCAGATTAAACGCTTTGCATTGTGCTTTGTGATGTAAGGTTTGGATGCAGCTGCTTGGAAATGGAGACCCATTCCATGAAGCTCTCTAAGGGCTGTTCTTGTGCTAATCTGAAGGCCACATGAAATTTGGAGGTGTGTAGTGACTGACTCTGCAAAAAGTTGGGGACCTCTGTGCTCTTGGCTTTTCAGCATCCACCTGTGATCACTCTGTGATTTTACGAACCCTGCTACTTTGCCACTGACTTGCTGTCATTCCCAATCACTTACTCTTTGTTATAATACCACTAACAGTCAACTGTGGAATAGTGAGTAGTGAGGAAATTTTATGAATGGACTTGTTGCAAAGGTTTCATCCTATCATGGTACCACACTGGAATTCACTGAGCTTTTCTGAGAGCAACCCATTCTTTCACAAGTATTTATAGAAGCAGTCTGTGTGCCTAGGTGCTAGATATTTTATTTTATTTTATTTTATTTATTTATTCATTTTTTACACGTGGAATTGACTGGAACACCTTATTTCAATGATTTCCATGGGTGAGTGAATACTTTTGGTAATACAGTATAGCTTCATTTGACTCTTTGTTGTGACATATGTATATGTTCCTGTATGTTTCCCTGTGTGCTCATATACTGTCATTATGTTTAGTTTCCCTTCACAAATGGACTTTGGATTCTTTGGACTTTTATAACAGCCTTGCAATTGAATGTTTGCTTTGTATATTTCTGTCTGCAATTGGAATATGCATTTGAGTCCTCAATCTGTGTCGCGGTGTACAAGGTGGACTCACGTGCTGGACTCCGGGGATTGATGCACACAAGAGAATTTATTAATAAACAATGTCCAATGAGTGTATATACAAAAGGTGCGGGGCAGTGCTACCTACAAAGGTGCGGGGCGGTGCTATCTACAAAGGTGCGGGGCAGTGCTATCTACAAAAGGTGAGAGGGGCAGGGCTCCAGGGGAAATCCAGGTGAACACTCTCGTCTCTCTCCAAACAATCCAAACACGAATCCACTCGAACACTCAGGGAACACCAGGGAAAAGAGTCCAGAGGGTCTGCACACAAAGAAACGCTCATTAGATTCCAAACACACAACTACATGGAAAAACACTTGCTAGACGCTCGACTTTCACTGACGCGATTCTCACAACGATCCAGCAAAGAACAGCCGTTGCTTCCTGGCTTAAATGCCATCCACACTGATGAGGCACGGGTGTTTCCTCCTCCGAGGGCGTGGGCCAAGGGCGTGAACCCATAATGAGTTCCGCCCTGGCGAGAGAGAGAGAGAGAGATGATCAGCGACCAGCTGAACCTCCAGGCCGTGACAATCTGAAAGATTAGGACAAAGGATTTTGTTAGGTGCTGGACGGAAAACTTTGAGGATCTCTTCAATCCCACTGACACACCTACTGTAGAGGAAGCAGAGTCTGTGGATGAGGGGGATGACTCGGCCATCTTTGTGGTAGTTAACCACACAACAGAGAGTTTTTTAACTCGGGTGGGTGAAATTCACCCTGAGTCCCTACGGGCTCCGGAGGGAAAATCATGCAGAAGTTATAGAAATTTCCCTTGGATTGGCAAATTGGGGTCGTGGTCCCTTTTTCCAAGAAATGGAGCCAGAAGCTCATCCTCCATGGGAAGGCCTATTCTTTCGCATGGAGGAAGGTTCTCCACAGACTACCCTGCAGAGGAGAGTCTGCCCATTAGTCAAATGTTAGATTTAGGAGACAATGTGGTTTTTGTCCTGTTCATGTAAGTATGGACCAACTCTTTATTCCCTAAAGGATATTACCGGATGCATAACATTTTGCCCAACCAGTCTACATCTCTGTTGTGGACTTACAGAAAAAATTCCATTGTGTCCCTTGGAAGCTCCTATGAAGGGTGCTTCAGGAGTGTGGTATATTAGTCCCATTGCTCCAGTCCCTGCACAATAGCTGTGAAAGTTTGCTTTGCTTTGCACTTTGTCTGCCTTTTGTCCCCAATTCTGTTCATAACTTTTATGGTCAGAATTTCTAGATGTAGACAATAGGCAGAGGGTGTTGCTTTTGCTGGTCTCGGGATCTGGTCTCTGGTTTTTTCAGATGATATGGTTTTGCTGTCTTCATTAAATAATGATCTCCAGCTTACACTGAAGGGCAGTTTGCAGCAGAGTGTGAAGTGGCTGGGATAAGACTCATCACCTCCAAGTATTAGGCTATGTTTCTCAGCCAGAAAACGGGGGAAAGCCCACTTTGGATTGGGAATGAGTTGCTGACCCAACTAGTGTCGTTCATGAGTGAGTGAAGAAAGGGGCAGAACACTGACAGATGGATTGGTGCAGCATCTGCAGCGTTGCAGATGTTGCATGTGTCTGTTGTAGTAAAGAGAGAGCTGAGTGTGAAAGTGAAGCTGTTTATTTACTGGCAAATCTATATTTCTATCTTTTGGGTAATGACCAAAAGAATAAGATTGCAGATAGAAATAAACTTTCTCTGAATGGTGTTTGTGCTCTTTCTTAGAAATAGGGTAGATGAGTCATTCAAGAGGGACTCAGCGTATAAACACTATACTCCTCCTAATCAAAAGGAGCAAGATGATGTGGTTTGTGCATCAAACTAAGATACTGTCTGGATACCTCCCAGGTGAGGTGCCCAACAGGGAGGAGTCCTCAGAGGAGGCCCACAAGGAGAACTCAGGACACGGTGGAGACATTACATCTACTGACCGGCTTGGGAATCCTAACCTGGGGATGCTAGCTTGGTAGTGCTTCAGTGTCCCCACATAATTGTACTTTAGCCTTAGTTAGGGCCCGAGCACCGAGAGTGCGAAGGCCCTATTGTATCTGCTCCGTTTCTTATTACTATTATTCAGGCAAAACAAGGGCCTTTTTGAGGGCCTAAACATGCTCAAAAACTCATGAAATTTTGCACACATGCCAGGTCTGGTGAAAAATTTTGTATTTTAATGGTTTTACATATGAGCACTGGGAAATGGCTCTACAGCGCCACCTATGCCTTGTTAAATGCAGCCCTACGACCACATAGTTTGAGCTACATGTATGAAATCTGGCACACATGTGTATCATGCCGAGTCGAACAAAAAAGTCTGGGGGCCCATTGATGCAAACCCAACAGGAAGTCCGCAATTTAGAAGTGAAGGTGACATTTTGGCTCTAATTTTACCGTTTCCATGCCTCGAACTTTTTCGAACTCCTCCTTGGGATTTGGTCGTATAAGCTTCATCTTTGGACAGTGTCAACTACACACCTGGGCCATGTTAAATTGCGGAGCTTTTGAGTTTTCCCAATACGGTGAGGCCGTGGCGCCATGGCGAATTTCGATGACTCGCCATGAAAATCTTATTGCCTCTCATTTTGTCATACATTTCCTGACCTTGACCAAAGTGAACACATATGATAAGGCTCCACCCCTGAACATATTTCTACTGCCATATTTGACATCAAGGACAGCGCCACCTAGTGGGAACAGGAAATGTCATGTTTTACACTTTGGGGTACAGTATTGTGATGGGTGACATTTAGAGCCTCAAATTTCTCCGGCAAAGCCTTAAGGAGTTGGTCTTGGGTTACAGTGAAAACTGTGACTTTTAGCAAAAGGGTGTGACCCCAGCAGCATGGCGAACTTTGATGTCTCGCCATGAAGAAACAAATTAGTGTAACTCAATGAAATCCAGTCTGAACAGTACCAGACTTTACAGGCATGATGTCAGACCCACCCTGAACAAATTGATGTGCCCATTGTCAGGAATACGCAGAGCGCCACCTAGTGGGAACAGGAAATGTCATGTCTTACACTTTGTTTTACTGATTTTCACAGGTTCATCGTGGCCACCTCAAAAGCGGTGAATATCACCATCAGTCCCTCGTGATGCTTCAGTGCGAAAATTGTGACTTTAAACTGAACGGCGCACCCTGGTGGCAACGCTGTTCACCATGAACAATGAAGTGGCTTTTGAGGGGCTTGGAAAGTTTAAAAAGCCTTGAAATTTGGTGCACACCTCCAATGGGACGAAGGCTTTGTTGTTATGTGATCACCTTCCTTGAATAGCGCAAAATGGCTCCACAGCGCCCCCTACAAACTTTCAAATCATCAGCCCCTGCTCTGTGTTTTGTGTATGAGTCTGAAATCTGGGAAGCTTATAGGAGAGATCAAGTTGTACAAAAAAGTCTCTTAGAGCAATATCCCAAATCCAACAGGAAGTCAGCCATTTTAAAATGAATGTGTAATTTCGGCGACATTTTCCCCTCTTTTCAGGCACCGTTCTTTGACGAACTCCTCCAAGGGATTTCATCAGATTGATGCGATTTCCTCTGTGTGGAATCTAAAGACCTTTGTGATGTTAAATTGCGAAGCTTTTTACGTTCAGGGAAACGGGGTGGTCATGGCGGCACCTGGTTTCAATCACTTGCCAAAAAGCAGTAATCTGCTGTCACTCGAAAACAAAATTTGTCCAATCTCTCCCAAACTTCACAGGCTTGATGAGACTCGAGCTCGGAAATGTTTGTTATGCCATTTGTCAGTAATGGTTAGAGCGCCACCTAGTGGGACGACTATAATCATGGTTGAATAAGGTGAAATGTTAGCTGGTGATTAAATGCATGAATTCCATCAATGTGACATCAGATCGGACGTGCTGGTTTTATGTGTTGGGCGTGGCTCGACATGCCGGGGTGCGAGGGCCCTCATAACGCTGCTTGCAGCTTTAATTTTAATTACTTTGCCTCGTTATCCCTATTTTCCCTATTAGCCAACTACAGAGGGGGGTATAGATATCCCTGGCTAGGTTTCTTGCCCACTGAATCCCTGGATAAGTGAATGTGGAAAAGTACATTTTATTACAGAATACTGCTACTGCCCAGCCAAGCTTGACCTCAAATTTGGCAGCACGTGGCACGAGGGCTAAAATGAATTTGACACGACTGCGTTAGAGGCTTCCTCACAAGAGACAAGTTGTTGTACCCTAAAGTTACATTATGATATTTTACAGTGGCTTGCAAAAGTTTTCGGCCCCCTTGAACTTTCCCACATTTTGTCACATTACAGCCACAAACACGAATCAGTTTTATTGGAATTCCATGTGAAAGACCAACACAAAGTGGTGTACACGTGAGAAGTGGAACGAAAATCATACATGATTCCAAACATTTTTTACAAATAAATAACTGCAAAGTGGGGTGTGCGTAATTATTCAGCCCCCTTTGGTCTGAGTGCAGTCAGTTGCCCATAGACATTGCCTGATGAGTGCTAATGACTAAATAGAGTGCACCTGTGTGTAATCTAATGTCAGTACAAATACAGCTGCTCTGTGACGGCCTCAGAGGTTGTTTAAAAGAATATTGGGAGCAACAACACCATGAAGTCCAAAGAACACACCAGACAGGTCAGGGATAAAGTTATTGAGAAATTTAAAGCAGGCTTAGGCTACAAAAAGATTTCGCAAGCCTTGAACATCCCACGGAGCACTGTTCAAGCCATCATTCAGAAATGGAAGGAGTATGGCACAACTGTAAACCTACAAAGACAAGGCCGTCCACCTAAACTCACAGGCCGAACAAGGAGAGTGCTGATCAGAAATGCAGCCAAGAGGCCCATGGTGACTCTGGACGAGCTGCAGAGATCTACAGCTCAGGTGGGGGAATCTGTCCATAGGACAACTATTAGTCGTGCATTGCACAAAGTAGGCCTTTATGGAAGAGTGGCAAGAAGAAAGCCATTGTTAACAGAAAACCAGAAGAAATCCTGTCTTGATGCATTCTCAATCATCCAGGAAAGGAAATCTCCAAAAGTCGATTCTGTTCATCTGGACGTAGCGTTTTGTGGGAGAAACATTTCGTCACTCATCCAAGTGACTTCTTCAGTCTCAGCTGACTGCAGGTTTCCCCAAATCTTATAAACAGTACATTTGCATAATGACTGAAACCAGCTCACTGAAGGAACAATGGGCTAGGAGGTCAGTTCCTTCATCATAATTATGCAAATTCTCATGACCATTGATCAACAACCACTGACCAAAACCCACTGATCAAAGACCACTGATCAATGGTCATGAGTCCCATTCACAGAGAGTTGGGGAATGGCTGCAATCACACCATTGTAAGATGGCGAAATATGTTCTTGATCTTCTTGATGTGCTGTTCTTTTGCCTCCCTGGCCGCTGTGTCAGTGGGGATGGTGTTCGCTCGGTGTTGTAGTGTCCTGATGACACCCAGTTTGTGCTCCAGTGGATGATGAGAGTCAAACCTTAGATACTGATCCGTATGTGTAGGTTTACGGTACACGTCAGCTTTTAGATGTCCCCCATTACTGATGGAAATCTCACAGTCTAAGAAGGCTAACCTGCCACTTTTCATATCCTCCCTGGTGAATTTGATGTGTCGGTCCACTGAGTTAATTTGATCCGTGAAATGTGGTACGTCCTGAGATTTGATTTTCACCCAGGTGTCGTAAACAAATCTGAACCAATGGCTTGGTGGTGTTCCAGGGTAGGATAGCAAAGCCCTCTTTTCCACTTCTTCCATGTACAAATTTGCCACGATGGGTGAAACTGGGAAGCCCGTGGCACACCCATGTTTCTGCCTGTAGAACTGACCCTTGTATGTGAAGTAGGTGGAATGAAGACACAGTTCCAACAGCAAACACACTTGGTCGATGCTGAGAGTGGTCCTGTTGCTGAGGTTGGTGTCATCCTGTAATCTCTTACGGACTACCTCCAACGCTTCCGTGACTGGGATGCAAGTGAAGAGAGATGTTTGGGGAAACCTGCAGTCAGCTGAGACTGAAGAAGTCACTTGGATGAGTGACGAAACGTTTCTCCCACAAAACGCTACGTCCAGATGAACAGAATCAACTTTTGGAGACATAAGAAGTCCCGTTTGCAGTTTGCCACAAGCCATGTGGGGGACACAGCAAACATGTGGAAGAAGGTGCTCTGGTCAGATGATACCAAAATGAAACTTTTTGGCCAAAATGCAAAACGCTATGTGTGGCGGAAAACTAACACTGCACATCACTCTGAACACACCATCCGCCCTGTCAAATATGGGGGTGGCAGCATCATGCTCTGGGGGTGCTTCTCTTCAGCAGGGACAGGGAAGCTGGTCAGAGTTGATGGGAGATGGATGGAGCCAAATACAGGGCAATCTTGGAAGAAAACCTCTTGGAGTCTGCAAAAGACTTGAGACTGGGGCGGAGGTTCACCTTCCAGCAGGACAACGGCCCTAAACATAAAGCCAGGGCAACAATGGAGTGGTTTAAAACAAAACATATCCATGTGTTAGAATGGCCCAGTCAAAGTCCAGATCTAAATCCAATCAAGAATCTGTGGCAAGATCTGAAAACTGCTGTTCACAAACGCTGTCCATCTAATCTGACTGAGCTGGAGCTGTTTTGCAAAGAATGGGCAAGGATTTCAGTCTCTAGATGTGCAAAGCTGGTAGAGACATACCCTAAAAGACTGGCAGCTGTAATTGCAGCAAAAGGTGGTTCTACAAAGTATTGACTCATGGGGCTGAATAATTATGCACACCCCACTTTTCAGTTATTTATTTGTAAAAAATGTTTGGAATCATGTATGATTTTTGTTCCACTTCTCACGTGTGCACCACTTTGTATTGGTCTTTCACGTGGAATTCCAATAAAATTGATTCCTGTTTGTGGCTGTAATGTGACAAAATGTGGAAAAGTTCAAGGGGGCCAAATACTTTTCCAAGCCACTGTATTCTGTGGAAGTGCACAGCATTTGTATAAAGTATTGCTTGAGAGGTGATTGATTGTTGTAATGAAAAACTTAAAAAGAATCAGTATATGCTGAGATACTTGTTAGAGAATGCATCACCAAAAGGCCCAGATTAAATAAGTTTAAAAAGGGCATTTTTTTAGTGTGTTCACTCTTTACTCCAGATCAAGCTGTAAAACATTTACCAGCAGCTAACAGTAAGTTATTCTAGCACAGATCATGTAATTTATAAAAGCAAACTGATTCTGTGTTTCAGAGACACATGTGAAAATTCACATTGGTGGATATAATGGAGCAGTAACTAAATAAAGTGACCTTTGATTAAACTCAGACAGTGCATGTGTGTACCATTACTGTACAGATTTAATGGAACATGCTCATAAACATATTGCAAATGTTAGACAGTTACATTTTGTGCAGTTTTACATCTTTGAATACTTTTACACAGAGAGCGGTTTGAGGGGAAACACCAGGGGGACTGGAAATTAACACGTTAAAACAATCACTGTTCAAACAGGTTCTTTCTTTTCAGTGACATATTTATAAATGTTACTGAAAAGAAAGAACCTGTAGATTGGTTTTGGACAGTTTACTTGGCCTGAAGTGGAGAGTCTGGTGACAAGCTTTTAATGCTTTTCTCAGTGAAACTGGCTTTGGAGCAACCCTGCAGAGTTGCACCATCATCATGGGAAGATTACAAATTTTTGTGGTGTCTCACTGAAAGTTTAGCTATAAATAAAACATTATGTATTTAAATTAGAAAATAATCAGGCTCAGCCAAACCTTTCCACAGAATACAGAGTTTTCAAGCTTCATGAATCAACTTCGGTCTGCTAAATTCCAAGTTATTGCACTATTTTGTTCTTTAAAGCTTCCACTTACAAAATGTTTTAAAACATAAGTTCCCCTTCTTTAACACAGTTCAAAATGAATCTTTGCAACTATAAACCTCAGAAACAGAAGATCACGTTCATCTTGCTGCATAGATGAATCATAACCAACTTTGAGGGTTTTTGGGTCTTTATATGCATAGATAATACGCATTATATTTTGTCAACCATTGCACTTGAATATTTTCAGTTTTATTTTTTTAATTTGCATCCCCGCATCCTCACCCGCTGCCACCAGCAGCACCACCGTCACTTCGCAGGCAAACGAGGCTTTTCTGCCCGACATTATCTTCATCCAGACTCCGCTGGAAAGGAAGCTGAAATGACGGATGCGATCATGGGAGAGGTAGCAGGGGCTAGTTTATTTACATCGGAAGAGGCTCTGTAAGTTTAGAGGGAAGCCGATGCGTGTGTCTCCCTCTACTTTCACGGACCCCCTCCTCCTCCGCTGGCAGAAATTTATAAAGAACAAAAAATCTGACGAGGGAGGGAGGGGGTTGATATACGCCGAGGCTGAAATCGAGAGGCGAACCCAGGGAAAGAGGAGTAATTCGTACCCGTGACTTTCCCCCTCTTAGTCCCCCAAAAGGAGGGGGAAAAGTCGCAATATTGGAAACGGAAAGGAATGAGGTTCTAAAGGTGTGAAAACGACTGCAATTGTGGATACTTTATATATTTTTATTTCGAAAAAATATGGCCGAGAACGTTCTGGACTCTGGCCCGCCTTCAGCCAAGAGGCCTAAACTCTCCTCTCCGGCACTTTCCGCGTCCGCCAGCGATGGAAACGGTAAGTACTGGCTCAGGTTATAATTTGGTTTGGTGTTATTCGTTGAGTTTTTTGTTTTTGAACGGCTTGTGGTTACTTAAAAGAGGAGGGAAACGCGGGATTACGCTTCTGTTTTTGTCGTAGCTTGCTAATGTTAGCGTGCTAGTAGTGAGTGTGTGTACGTGAAGAAACGCTCCCCGTCTAGCTCGCATGCTAACAGCCATTTTAGCCGGAGGTAGCTACTAGCCATTCAGCTAGCGCTAGGCTAGCCCACTTGAACGCGGATCTTGTCTTGACGGTCCCGTGTCTAATGACTACTTTAGCCGGGTTGTTTGTAACCCCATTGCCAGTCAAACTTACGATGAAGTTTCTTGGTGTCATAGAGTTGTCTTAAATTGATAGCCATGTATACGTACTGCTATTCTGTACTCGAGTTTTTAGGCTGCTAGGGTTTAAAACAACCTTGTTTTGCCCCATCATAACTCGGACCCTTTCTTAACTGCCGTAAGCCATCGTTAATGATGTTAGCGAAGACAGAGGTTGCAGACGGTGGTGCTGCTAGCCTGGTGAGAGCTAAATTTAGGCCCACGGGTCCGACTGATTGTTAAGCTCAAACTGCCATTGTTGGTACGTTTTTTTCTGCGTGTGTGTGGATGGCGTGTGGCAGCAGCTGGAATAGTGGCCCGAGAACGAAACGGTGGAGCATGGACACAGCGCCATGCCTAACCACCGAGCTGCTAACCAGAAAGCCCAGTTAGTGACCGAATACTACTACACGCACGAAATATTCACCCAGATTTCATCACTTAGACATTCACTCAGTCGTTACACCAAAGCCAGCTGCGTCTCTGCCCGCCTGCTCGGCAATAAGAGAGACCATTACGGTTAAATTAGTCAGGCACTGCACACATTTCCGTCACCTTACAAAGTATATATCGATGACAGACGCATTACTGCCAAAAGATAAACACGATTTGAGGATGTAATTAACTGCACTCAAAATTATTCTTCGTGTCACTGCCATGAAGTGTGGTTGTTGCCGAAAGATGCTTCCCGTTGATGTCTCCAGTTGTCTTTAAATCGTAGCATTAATTGAACTGCAGGTTATTTTCATGGATGGTCAGTCTATTTGAAAAAGCATTTGGTCTACAAAACAACAAGAAATGGTAAAGGTGCTACCTAAATGCCTTAGTTAGGTCAGATAGCTCCC